>NC_073233.2:134727500-135997500 GCF_029281585.2 Gorilla gorilla gorilla
GCCAGGCTGGTCTTGAACTCCTGACCTCAGGGGATCCACCCTCCTCGGCCTCCCAAAGTGCCAGGATTACAGGAGTGAGCCACTGTGCCTGGCCAGAAATATGTAGAAATTATTTGCACTTTCTGTTCAATATTTCTGTAAACCTAAAAATCCTCAAAAAAATGAAGTTTTTTAATTAAAAAGAATTACAGAGCCACTTCAACCACCAGTTCTTCTTCCCCCCGTGCACCCCAAGAGCGTACATCAACTCTTTGGAGGGGCATGCAGATACCCCATGCCAGGCCAGCCTCCGTACTGCCAGGCTCGTCCTCACCCTGGATAAAGGCTCATGCAGGCATTGGGAAAAGCATGAATCAGAAATGAGAGTACATTTTTCACGTTGAACTAGTACCTTGTCTGCTTATGTTGCCATTCATACAGCCAGTAATAAGCCACTCCACTGTCATGTCTTCATTTAAATTGTTATTTAGACTAACCTTTCAATGGGACACGTTTTTATCCATGGGGTCCATGGATCTTATTTTAGTTTTGCTAATGCAATAAAGTTGGAATCCTGAACATTCTTTTCAGTCTCTAGAGGTCATGAAGGGAAGAAGGGGTTAAAAAAAAAAAAGGCAAGACACAACATAAAATCAGACTGATTCTATGTTAAAGTGGTGAACAAAAAAACCAAGGACTTGACCAGATGAAAAGAGAGGGGCTCGATCCATGTTAGTTCCCTGGCTTGCTGATCCCAGACTGGGCTGACTCAGGGCATCAGGGCTGGGGATTGTCTTGGATGGAAGGATCTCATTCTGCCGGTCCTGTCCCGCAGCACTGGGTGTGGAGGAAGGCTGAAGGAGGGGACGCGCAGTTGTGGGTAACTGGCCTTCACCTTAAATATAGCAAGTTACTTGAATGGTGCGATTTGAAAAGCCTCCAGTATCTGCTGCTGACATCTGAAATTCCCCTCCTTCCTCATATGAAATGCCTAGCAGGTACCCACTGGGTAATTGGGCACTAGAAATGTTGGCACAAGTGCCCTCTTATGTTAAGCATTGCCCCCACCCCTGCTTTTCATTTATTTTTATTCTTTTATTTTTATTTTATTTTATTTTTGCAACAAGGTCTTGCTCTGTTGCCCAGGCTGGAGTGCAGTGGCATGATCTCGGCTCACTGCAGCCTCAACTTCCCAGGCTGAAGCTATCCTCCTACCTCAGCCTCCTGAGTAGCTGGGACTATAGGCATGCACCACCGCACCTGGCTGATTTTTCCCACCCCTGCTTTTTAAAAATGTTGGTGCTCCAATTAGAGCTGCACCTTAGGTAGAGTACATGAAAATCTGATTGTTGGCAGAGCCCTCGGACTTAGAAAAAGATCTGCCTGATTGGGGTTGTGAGCTAGCACAGAGCAGGAAGTGGGGAAGAGACCAGGGAGAATGTTTCTGGGGTGGAGGTCATATCAGGGCTGGGGACAGAAAGGCTGATCCTGTGAAGATTCTCTGCACACTATTGGAGGAGCTGTCTGTTGCGGGAGGGAAGAAGAAGCCTCATTCAGATCCCCCAGAGCCCACATTCGGGGCCACCTGGAATTAGCAAACCAGAGATCTGGGGATGTGGCACTGAATTTGGGGCTGTGTTACTGTGCAGGGAATATGAGCCTAGGCTCTGAATATGGGACCAATTTGAATTTAGATCCCACCTCTGCCACTTATTGACCTCTCTGAGACTCGATTTCTCATCTATGAAATAGACTAATAACAACATTGTTTCACAGAGCTGTGGTGAGCATCAAATGCATCTGATTCTCAGCGTAATATCTGGCACAGAGAAGCACTGGATGCTGATAGTTTTGGTGGCGCGGCTGTTATTGGCTGGAAGAATCTGCTGGTCAGTGTCGGGGGCCCTTCAACTTCTGCTTGCAGAAGCCCGATTCATCTGTTACCTGGGAAGCTAAACTGTCCACACCCTTCTCCCATGGTGATCCCCAGAAGAAGCTCTGAGGGGGCACTCCAGTTTTATTAGTGGCTTACCATGGCACTTAGTCCCAATCTACTCCACAGCCTGTGACAGCTGGGGCTGTGTGATGGGGCTTCTGATGGGGCCCTGGCAGCGGGAGTCTCAGCATCCAAGCACAATCAGCACTGGGTCGATGTATATGAGGAAAGCACAGAATCATATGGTTGAAAAGAACTGTAATTGTAATGGAAATTCAAATCACTCCACTGAACCTGTTTTCTGCATTCGTATTTTGTCCTTGTAAATCAGAAGCACTGGGAGCAATTTATTTCTAAACATCAACAATCCAGAATGCAAAGAGAAATGAAATAATTGCATTCTGACTTGCTCAAAATGATTCATCTGCATGTACATGCTGATCCTGAGGGCCTATGGACACTGCAAAGTAACACATGGGCTGTTTGTGCTTTTGCTAACTCCTGTGTGCTCCTGGAGAGGAGGAGGAAGGCTCATATCTTGGGGCCAGGTGGATTTCTGCTCCCCACTGTGAGAATCTGATGACTGTGGAAGTGATGGCTCATTGCACTCACCACAGTCAGGTGGAGAGGAAAGATGTTCCTGTGCCTGGGGGCTCCAGGCAGCATCTGTGCAACCCCCTTCTGCTTCCCTGATTCAGGAGCCCCCAAGGGTGGCCTGGAGAGGCCCCAGGTGGCCTTCCCTCTCTGAGATCCCGGGTGCACAGCTCCTTCCTCTCTCAGAACACACTGATTCTTCCTTTTCTTTCCCAGATTTCTCCCTTGCCAGGAGCCTCCCTTATTACTTGCTGGGGTTCCTAACCTGCTGGCTGATGTTCAGGGTGCCTCCTGTGATTCTTGTCCAGGGCTTGTGTATCCAGTGGATGGCAGAAATGAATTCTCTGGACCCCAGAAAAGAAGAGGTAACCAAAGAATTAGGAAAACACATTTTGGAAATAATTTTCCATTTGATATTTCACTGAAATAATTATCATTAGGAAAAGCAAAACATTGGAGGGTTTCCTTGTGCTGGCTTTATGGATTAGTATTATTTGTAAGTACATTTAGCCTGGAGCTCAGGGGGGAGTGTGGGGGAACCCATAATATTTTTAACATGTAGAGCCTCTAAATTTCCCACTGTGGCCTGCCCTTCCAGGTTCTTCCAGGTCCTTTTGATTTCTAAGGTTCTAATGGATGGGTGGCCACTTATTTGGGGTTAGCATAAGGGATATCCTTAGAGAAACCATACGGAGCAGCATTAGCCTGGGAAACATTTTTTGACTGAGGAGGCAAAATGCTATAAAAAGAAAGAACATGGGTTTGGAGTCTAAAGCTGGGTTCAGTTTTGTAGTGGCTCTGTGATTTTAATCACGCTGTGCCTCAGTTTCTGCATCTGCAAAACGAAGAGTACAGTGGGCCTGCCACAGGGGAGCACATGCAGGGACACACACGAAAGGACTTACGAACTACCAAGTGTGAGTGTGTGTATCATCTGTGTGTGCCTGTGTGTATCTGTGCGTGTGCATGTGCGCATCTCTGTGTATCTGTCTGTGTGTGCACGTATCCGTGTGTGTGCATGCAAGTATCTGTGTGTGGATGTGTGTATCTGTGTGTGCTTGTGCACGTACCTGTGTGTGCACATGTGTATCTGTATGTGTGTGCATGTGTGTACCTATGTGTATCTGTGTGTGTGCATGTGTGTATCTGTGTGTGTATCTGTGTATCTGTGTGTGTGCATGCATGTATCTGTGTGTGGATGTGTGTATCTGCATGTGCATGTGCACGTACCTGTGTGTGCATGTGCGTATCTGAATGTGTGTGCATGTGTGTACCTATGTGTATCTGTGTGTGTGCATGTGTGTATCTCTGTGTGTGCATGTGTGTATCTGTGTGTGCGTGTATCTGTGTGTGTGCATGTGTCTCTGCATGCATGTGTGTATCTGTGTGTGCATGCATCTCTGTGTGCATGTGTGTATCTGTAGGCATGTGCATGTGTGTATCTGTGTGTGTGCATGTATCTGTGTGTGCATGTATCTGTGTGTGCATGTGTGTATCTCTGTGTGAATGTGTGTATCTGTGTGCATGCGTGTATCTGTGTGTATATGCATGTGTGTATCTGTGTGTGCATGTATCTGTGTGTGCATGTGAGTATCTCTGTGTGCATGTGCATGTGTGTATCTGTGTGTGTGCATGTGTGTATCTGTGTGTGTGCATGTGTATCTGTGTGCATGTGCATGTATCTGTGTGTGTGCATGTGTGTATCTGTGTGTGTGCATGTGTATCTGTGTGCATGTGCATGTATCTGTGTGTGTGCATGTATCCGTGTGTGCATGTATCTCTGTGTGCACGTGTGTATCTGTGTGCATGTGCATGCATATATCTGTGTGTGTGCATGTGCATGCATATATCTGTGTGTGTGCATGTGTGTATCTGCATATGTGCATGTATCTGTGCATGTGTGTGCATGTGTGTATCTGTGTATGTGCATGTGTGTATCTGTGTGTGCATGTGTGTCTCTGCATGTGTGTGTGCATCCATGTGTGCATGTGTGTATCTGTGTGTGCATGTGCATGTGTGTGTGTGCATGTGTGTATCTGTGTACATGTATGTATCTGTGTGTGCATGTGTGTATCTGTGTGTGCACATATCTGTGTGTGCATGTGTATATCTGTGTGTGTGCCTGTGTGTATCTGTGTGTGCATGTGCATGTATCTCTGTGTGCATGTTTATCTGTATGCATGTGCATGTGTGTATCTGTGTGTGCATGTGTGTGTGCATGTATCTGTGTGTGCATGTGTGCATCTCTTTGCATGTATCTGTGTATGTGCATGTGTGTACCTATGTGTATCTGTGTGTGTATGTGTGTATTTGTGTGTGTGCATGTGTGTATCTGTGTATGCATGTCTCTGTGTGCATGTGTGTATCTGTGTGCGCATGTGTCTCTGTGTGCATGTGTGTATCTATATGCATGTGTGTCTCTGTGTGTGTTCGTGTGTGTATCTCTGTGTGTGCATGTATCTGTGTGTGCATGTGTGTATCTGTGTGTGCATGTGCATGTATCTGTGTGCATGTATATGTGTATGCATGTGTGTACCTGTGTGTGCATGTGCATGTGTGTATCTGTGTGTGTGCATGTATCTCTGTATGCATGTATCTGTGTGCATGTGCATGTGTGTATCTCTGTGCATGTGTGTATCTGTGTATGTGCATGTATCTGTGTGTGCATGTGGGTATCTCTGTGCATGTGCATGTGTGTATCTGTGTGTGCATGTGTGTATCTGTGTATCTGTGTGTGCACGTGTATCTCTGTGTGCATGTGGTAGCTGTGTGTGTGTATATGTGTATCTGTGTGTGCATGTGCATGTGTGTATCTGTGTGTGCATGTATCTGTGTGTGCATGTGTGTATCTGTGTGCATGTGCATGTGTGTATCTCTGTGTGTGCATGCGTGCATCTGTGTGTGCATGTATCTGTGTGTGCATGTGGGTATCTGTGTGCATGTGCATATGTGTATCTGTGTGCATGTGCATATGTGTATCTGTGTGTGCATGTGCATGTGTGTATCTGTGTGTGCATGTGTGTATCTGTGTGTGTGTGTGTATCTCTGTGTGCATGTGGTAGCTGTGTGTGTGCATATGTGTATCTGTGTGTGCATGTGCATGTGTATATCTGTGTGTGCATGTATGTGTGTGTGCATGTATCTCTGTGTGCACGTGTGTATCTGTGTGCATGTGCATGTGTATATCTGTGTGTGTGCATGTGTGTATCTGCACATGTGCATGTATCTATGTGTGCATGTATGTATCTGTGTGTGAATGTGTGTATCTGTGTATGTGCATGTATCTGTGTGTGCGCATGTATCTCTGTGTGCATGTGGTAGCTGTGTGTGTGCATATGTGTATCTGTGTGTGCATGTGCATGTGTGTATCTGTGTGTGCATGTATCTCTGTGTGCATGTATCTGTGTGCATGTATCTCTGTGTGCATGTATCTCTGTGTGCATGTGTGTATCTGTGTGCATGTATCTGTGTGTGCATGTATCTATGTGTGCATGTGTCTGTGTGTGAATGTATCTGTGTATGTGCATGTATCTGTGTGTGTGCATGTGTGTATCTGTGTGCAAGTGCATGTGGTATCTGTGTGTGCGCATGTGTATCTGCATGTGTATGTATCTGTGTGTGCATGTATCTGTGTGCATGTGCATGTGATGTGTGTATCTGTGTGTGCATATATCTGTGTGTGCATGTGTGTATCTGTGTGTGCATGTGCATGCATGTATCTGTGTGTATATATCTGTGTGTGCATGTGTGTATCTGTGTGTGCATGTGCATGCATGTATCTGTGTGTGTGCATATGTGTATAGGCATATGTGTATATATGTGTGCATGTGTGTGTCTGTGTGTGCATGTGCATGTGTGTATCTGTGTGTGTGCATATGTGTATAGGCATATGTGTATATATCTATGTGTGCATGTGTGTGTCTGTGTGTGCATGTGCATGGGTGTATCTGTGCATGTGCATGTATCTGTGCATGTGTGTATCTGTATGTTCATGTGTGTATGTGTGCATGTGCACGTGGTATCTGTGTGTGCATGTATCTGCGTGTGTGTATTCGTGTGTGCATGTGTGTATCTGTGTGTGCACATATCTGTGCATGCATGTGTGTATCTGTGTGTATGTGCACATATCTGTGCATGCATGTGTGTATCTGTATGTGCATGTATCTGTGTGTGCATGTGTGTATCTGTGTTGTGCATGTATCTGTGTGTGCATGTGTGTATCTGTGTGTGTGTGCATGTGTGTATCTGTGTGTGTGCATGTGCATCAGCTATCCCCCAAATTTCTCCTGAGTTATGAATTTTGTTGGAAAAATAAGATGATAAGAGCTTGGGGAAAGAAGGTGAGACTCCTAGGAACTTGAGCCCGTGTGGAACTCACCATTCTGCAGAAAACTAGGGAAGAATCTGGTTTCATTCCTTAGAGCAGGGAGCCAGGAGGAAGGAACGGGGTGGAGCAGGAGGAGCCGGGAGAACCAGAGAGATGGCAGAACCTTTTCTTCCTCCCTGGAAACCCCTCTGCCCCCAGTTTTTATTAACTTCCAGTAGAATAATGGAAGGCTTGCCCTGAGTGATTTCTTATGGAGACTCTAACAGGAGCTAAGTCTGCTTTCCAGGGGTTGGGGAAGTAACTGAGCAAATACACCTAAAAACTCAGGAGCCTGGCTGGGATGGTGAGATGCTGGGACTCAGGGAAGGCATCAGTAAGTGGTCTCAACTCCAGCTGCTGTAGAATCATCTCAGGAGTTAAATGACACTCCCCAGTTCAATCAATCAGGATCTCTGTGGGTGGGGCTCTGAGCATTGGCATTATTTTGTGAACCCAAGTTGAGGACCATTCCTGACACTGTTGCAGGTCACCTCTAACCAGATCTCCGGGGCTGGGCCCCGCTGCATCTAGGACACATCAGTTATGACTCAGGTCTGGCATCACCAAGAATGTACTGGTGATCTCAGGGAAGTAATCTAGACCAGCTGAAGACTAATTACCTTGGGCCATTTAGAATCTGACTCCGTGAGATAAAGAGCCTTGGACTTGGTATCCCAGGGCCTTGGAGCAGCCCTGTGTCCTCATCTGGGCACTCAGCCACTTGCTTGAGCTCCTGCTCTGCCTTCTAGTCTGGGGAAAGATAGGTTCTCACAATAAAGCTGGAGCTTGCATTGTGATCACCTGGGTCAGAGGAGCTTGAAGACTGGAGGCTACAGAAACGGTCTCATTAGGGCATTAGCATAAGTGGTACAGAAGGCAGGTAGGGAGGTCTCCAGGGAAGGATTTCTCCCTTAATTAAGATTCGACTGCAGTGAAATATCAGCAACCTTATACCTCTTGTATGTACCATAAAAAAGTGCTAGGATTCTCAAATATCCTTCTCTCCTCCCTTTTCTGCCTGCAAACAGCATTTGATAGTGCAACCTTCAGGATTACCTCGGGAATAATGAGCTCCAGGCACCCTTTCAGCTGCATTAGTGAGGGAAATGCAACACTCTATTCCTGGCACACAAACAGGCCACCCCTACAGCCAGGTGTGAACTCCAGGCTTTCTGGCTGCACAGAACCATTCAACCCCTGGACAATGAGTGAGCAAACTAGAAGCCCAGGTATCACTTTTCAGCGGATTTAGCTGTGATGGGGGATAATGGGATGGTGGAGCAGAGTGGCTGCATTCTGAGCCACAGCTGTGGGAAGCTCTGGTTAATAGGATGTCTGCTTGCTGTTGGAGGTTGGTGAGGGACAGGGACATTTAGGAGTGAGGACACGGGGAACACTGCTTTAGCAGCTGATATTTGTGGTGCATGCGTGCCCACATACCTGACATTTGCAAAAATCCAGTCCCATTGGGCTTTCTGATTTTTAGAAAAACCTTGATTAACTTGAGTGCTTGAAAAAGATGTAGATTTATGGTTACCTAAATATATTCTGCATAATTGGGAATTAATGAGAAACTCCACCCCTTTTACATTTCAATTTTTATGAAAAATATTTCTTAAATACACTAGCTCTCTTTTCTATCCTAAGGATTACAGTTAATTGACAATTTTTGGGTCTTTGGGGACATCAGCCTGATACATCATTTTTCATCAATTCATTTACTCAAATGTTTTGAGTTTCCACTTTAAGTCAAACACCATGTGAGCTGCTGGAGTAATGTTACCATAGGTACAGTCACCGATGGGGATGAGGTAGCCCCTGAATACAAATCTCAAGACAAATTCCATAACTCAGAGTATTTCTGTGTGGGGTAACCATCCCCAAATCTCTCATATGTGGAAGTCAGATGAGAAAACAATTCTACCCCAATATGAGCCATATTAGCAACAGGATGCAGTGCAAAGAGCGCATGGTTTGCACGAGAGGCCCTGGGTTCAAATCCTTGCTCTGCCACTCACCAGCTGTGGGACCTTGGCCAGGCACTTTCTCTCCTGGCCCATTTCTTCGTCTGTGAGATGGAACTGTTACACCTACCCTAGAAAGTGGGAAAGGAATAAGTGGCAGACACACCAGTGGACAGCATAGCTCCTGGCCTGTAATAAATTCTTAGTTAATATTTGTTTGAAATACAAAGTCATGCTGGGAGTAGTGGTGCATCTGTAGTCCTAACTACTTGGAGGATGAGGCAGGAGGATCCCGTGATCCCAGGAGTTCAAGGCTGCGGTGAACTCTAACTGCACCGTGGTACTCCAACCGGGCTACAGAGTGAGACGCTGTCTCTTAAAAAAAAAATTGAATCAGTATCCTAAAATCTAAGGAAAGCAAAAGTAAGATTTCACCTCACTGTCTCCAAACACCCCCAAATCAGTTGGTTGAAACCTGATTAATTGCTATTCCATAGGCAAATGGTGCTGCCAAACAGTCATTTGTGGCTGTGAGGAAGAATGGCCAGGACAGTAGACATTCAGATATTCAGTTTTAATGTCACAGGTTATGACTGTCATTTACCAGGTGCCTTAACCATCTGCTTGCAGTTTTTCTTCCTCTTTGCCTTGGCCCTACCTCACCTGGAGAAGTTAACCAAAGAGGAGTAAGAGATCCTCCAGGTGGAGTGGGCCATGGTCAAGGCAGGTGGGGGCAGAAACAAAGGAAAAGCAGCCCAGGGAGACGGCGTTAGTGCCAGGCGGCCCGTGGAGAAAAGCTTTCGCTATACTAAAGGTCTGTGAATAATGGTGATCGTTCAGTGCCATTAATTAAAACATTGATGAGAAAAATACATCGCTTTCCAGCTGGGTCCATAGTCTGTGTGGCGTCATTCTTACCATGTCTGCGTGGATTTTCTCTGTGTCCTCCAGCTTCCTCCCACATCCCAAAGCTGTCACATGAGGTGACCTGGCATGTCTACATGGCCTCGGTGTGAGTGAGTGTGGGCATGTATGTGTGTGAGTGACCCTGCGATGGGAGGGTGTCCTGTCGGGGGCTGGCTCCCGCCTGGCACCCTGAGCTGCTGGGGACAGGCTCTGGGCACTGCAACCCTGAATTGGAATAACTGGATAAGTAATTATCCTACTCTTTAAATCAATCTTTCTTAAATGTATGTGTAGATCTTTTTCAAAATGCTTAACATTACGAGTATTTTGGTCTTTGTTTAGTTCAGTGATATTTCCGTGACCAGAAATATGCCATAGGAACTTAACTCTTGTTTATATCAATTAGCCTGTGGGAAAATTGGCTTTGTTATATGGTGTTTTGCTCAAGGTTGTAGTTTCCAAGAACCTATCAATGACGTTAAGTGAGGACTTACTGTGTAAGGGAGCTGTATTCCCTGGAAGCTTCCTACATGGGTATTACAGAGTTAGCTAATTGATTCCTCCATTCACGTGAAAATTAAGTGCCAGCCCAGATAAGATTCCAGGTGCTTTGAGGAACTGAGAAGAGACTGAGGGGGCACACCTGGCTCTCTGCAGTGCCCAGTCTGAGGGGTCCAGCCCTAACTGATTAAACGCAACATATGCTCCAGCAGTGGCAGGCTCATGGCTCAGGGGACTTCATAAGAAAGTGTGAGACATCCATGCTGTTTAGAGGAAGGTGGAAAGGCCACACAGGGATGAACACAACTGAGCTGGGCCCTGAAAATGAGGAACAGAGATCACCAGGCACAGAATTGGAGAAGTGGCATTGGAAGTAGAGGAAACCGTGTGTACAAAAGCAGCAAGGTATGAGAGGTGCATTGGAGAGGTGCCTACTCGCATGAGGACTGGGTGTCAACAAAGGATTGGTGTTAGGAAACTCTTACCTTCCAAAGAAAAAAATATATATTCTCTCAATCATATATATGTATTATACATAAAAATAAATATTATTGTACATGTATAAATAAATCCCACTGTTAGTGGTGTTAATAAAATACACAAATTATAGTATTTGGCTACTGTAGAATCAGATTGAGATTAGCTGGAGGAAATGGCCTCTTAATGAAAAGAGGGCTCCCACCCCAGAATGATTGAGCTAACTTTCCCCACACTCTTCCCTCGGGCAATTGCTGGCTGTCACCTGTGCTGTCCCCACACCACCCCCCACAACTCAGTACATGGGGTTTTTACCTCTTTTCTAACCTGCTTGTTTTATGTTCAATTTGTTTTAGCTATCAACTAGATACACTCAAGGGTAAGAGCTCCATAGGGACCTGGGATGCTACTGCCACACATACAACATCTATATCTGTTGCCAAGGCAATGGGTAATAACATCAAATTGGAAGCGGGCCCTTTGTGGTCAGACATAGCTGAGTGGTACCTTGAAGAGTTATCCAAACCAAAGAGGGAAGACAAGTGGCCTTTGTGGTTATGCATGTGTCTATGTGTGCATATATGTGTCATCCATGTTTGTAAGTATGTAGGCATGCATGTTTGCTTGGGAATACATGTGTGTGTGTTTCAGACACTCTGGCTGTATTTCAATAAGGGCATGTGAGGTACGGTTTATATCCCAGTCAATAGCCAGCAACACGCTAGGAAATAAACCTGATGAAACCAAAAACCTGTGACCATTGAGGTCTTAATCTGTGAAGGAAATTACAGTTTAGGAGTGTGTGATTTCTCAACTTGCTGTCAAGAATCTCTGAGTTCTGTGGAGTGCAAAGTCTGAAGATGACCTTTTCCTGGCAGAGGCGAGAGTGGAGAAGCCTATTACAGAGCATAAGCCAATTTACTTTGTACAAATAAGTGGCAATTTTCTTCCTAAAATACATAAGGGGGGAAGGGAAATGTGTATAAACTGAAAGATTCTCTCCTATGGTAAATCTCCTCTTGTTTGTGGAAAGTAAAAAGATAGCAACCCACTTAGACTCTTGTGGGAAGATGTCAGCAGAAGTGAGTCTGAGTCCTCCGCTGAACTTCACCTTGAAAAATATTTCTGAAACTGGTTTTTGGTTGGGGAGGAGGAGGAAGTAAGTATATGAGTAAATATCTCTTGGCAAAAGCATTTTAGTGGAAAGAGAAAGGAGCTATGAAATATACCTCCCTGCTTTAATTTGTCACTTCTTTTTGTTTAAAAAATTCATGAGTGTTCGTAGGCTGAAAGTAACTGAAAATCATAGATCACAACCTTTTTTCCAAGCAGTGGCTCAGAACCTGAGAATGTTTAGATCCCTAAGAGTGGATAAACTATGTCGGGTGCAGGCTTCAGGATTTCCTTAGGTTTTCAAAGGCACCACTGATACAAAAAAGGTCAAGACTCACACTCTTGTGACTTGTTCCACAATTTTTGGCTAGGGGTTAAGATCAGAGGGTGGATGAGGTTGGCTCCACAATCATTTTGGTTGTGGGAAAGGGTTATGAGGAGATTAAGATTCAGAAAAGTTGGCTTATCATTTAAGGAGCACAGTTCATAGGGTCTGAGGAGTTTTAGCAGGTGTGTGGTAACCTGCAATGTTTTCGTAGGTGTGTGGTAACCTGCAATGAAGGAGTTATATGTGTGTGCATGTATGTATTCATACATTAATGTATTAAGGTAACATCTTTGTATTCAGATTAATCCCTTCATAAATTAATACATGAAACAATGCAGTGTTGACAAGTGTTCTAAAAACTATAGAGGACTTGTTTATGAAATTAGGGCTCATACTGAAGGTCAGGAGAAGGGCTGCCATTCATCAGTGAGCATTGATATGGAGAGGGAAAGGAAATTACCCTATTACAAGTCATACTGCGTGGAGGAGATTTAATTACTCAGATGCTCTTATGCTCCTCAAAGGTCCTAGTGCACCTATTTAGACAGTTTCCCACACAAGCCTCAGCCCATCTCATCTGGTTTTGTTCTGAACCCCAAGGTTCAGTCAGGTGCGCTGTCCCATCACAGGAAAGGAAACCTTGAGCTGATTGCAGACTGTCTCTAGGTTGTCATCCATTAATTAATGAATAAATTAAACAAGGCTTTTCCACTCTATCATCTTGTCACCTGAAGAACATTTATTTTCAGGGTGATTGCTAAACTCCGCAGTACAAAGTATGTAATAGATATTACGTTTTTATTTACTACTGTGTATGTAAATGAAAGAAAGAAGGGAAGGACAGGGAGAGGGAGGAAGAGAAGCAAGGAAGAAAAACCAAGGGAGGAGGGAGTTCTTGATAGTCTCTGTCTTTCACGGTTTTCCTGCTCAGCTTCTTCATCCAAGTTCCCACTCAGCCCCCAGCAGACCAGAGAGTCAAACCCAACCCAGTGGGCCTGGGCAGGTGCCGTGCCATCCCCTCCACCTTCTCCGTGTGGCCTCTCCCTTGACTGTCCTCTGAATGTGCCTGTGCCCCCAAATCCTGCCTTCAATGACATCAACAAATTTAAAAAATCCACACCAAATCTGTCACCTGTCAAATTAAATGCCTGAATAGTCACCAGCCCGGCAGTTGTACAAACATCCAGACCTTGAATCCCAATTTGAGTTTAAACTGCAAAAAGACACAAAGAGAGGCTGGGGACTGAATAAGATGAAAGGCCAGCTAAGATCTTCAGGGAAAGCTATTGTCTTGATTTTTCAGCCTTGATGAGCCTCATGGAGGTAATAAAACCATGAATAACATTCTCCCTCATGTGCTCACAACAACAATATGACTACTAATAGTGAGGCTAATAAAAAGGACATATTGCCTTCAAATGCCATCCTTTGCCTCTCATTGTCCCTAATAGCCTTGGGGCCCTGGGCTAGCAGTCATCTCCTACAGATCTCTATCTGTAAACTAGGTGGGTTGGCAGGAGAATTAGTCCTCTTCAGTTCTAAGGTTCTATAATTCCATGACAGGGAGCTCAAAAAGTTTGAGTAATTATAGAAGTCCTTCCTCCAGCTAGATATGGCAGTTTCATGTAGTAGTTACTGTCACAGGTTTTTCAGTGATACTCCCTGAGTTGAACTCCTAGTTGGACCATGTGTTGGCTGTGTCTCCAACTCCTAACCTATCAGTTAGGGATAATACGAGCATTACTAGGTAAGGATTGGATATTAACCATGTTGTATATTTATTTATTTATTATACTTTAAGTTCTGGGATACATGTGCAGAACGTGCAGGTTTGTTACATAGGTATACATGTGCCATGGTGGTTTGCTGCACCCATCAACCCATCATCTAGGTTTTAAGCCCCACATGCATTAGGTATTTGTCCTAATGCTCTCCCTCCCCTTGCCCCCTACACCCAACAGGCTCCAGTGTGTGATGTTTACCTCTGTGTCCATGTATTCTCATTGTTCAATTCCCACTTATGAGTGAGGACATATGGTGTTTGGCTTTCTGTTCCTGTGTTAGTTTGCTGAGAATAATGGTTTCCAGTTTCATCCATGTCCCTGCAAAGGACATGAATTCACTCTTTTTTATGACTGCATAGAATTCCATGGACATATGTGCCACATAACCACGCTGTACTCTTCAAAGGGGATGAAACTGAGACCCTGCAAGGATAACTACCTTTTTCCAAGTTCCCAAGCATGTTTGGGAGTAGGATGTGGTCTGGGAAGGGACGTAGGCTGACTGCCCCAGGCCCCACCTCCTGCTAACATTTTATTTTCTCTGACTCCCACTGATAAAATCCTATACTTCTAACAAAGAAATGTCATCTGAAATTTTACAATGGAGCACAGGAAACTGCCAGGTCACTAAGGTGAATTATGGGCACATTTCCATGTGGTGGGAAAGATGACAGGAGAAATGACTAACCTGGGGAATGAAACTCTGCCATGTACACATGTTCTAACCTGTATTTTGGCTTCTAGTGGTTGAGACCTCATTAGCTATGTGTTTAACCATTCATGTCTAACTATTCAAATTTGAAAATGTGTTTCAATATAAAAATATAAAAAGTCACCCCAAATCTCCCAGTGATATGTGCACCACGGTAGGGAACACAGGTTTCGTGCATTCATAGACACACGGAACCTCGTGCAGGTACCCAGTTACGCTGTGCCCTTTCCCATCTCCATGCCTTTAAACTTGTCACGGTTCCTGCCTGGAGTGCTTTTCCCCTTACCATTCACCTGGATTTTTGAAAAATTGTCCTTTAACCCATTTCTAGGAGGCTTCTGAGATTCTTCTACATGTCTACTCTGATGTGGTTGGAGAGCCCTTTAATGGGTGCTGCTGATGGCTATCTCTGATGTAGTGTTTACCCACTACCAGGCACTCTGTTACGCACTTTACATATATTGTCTCAAATAATAGTCCTCATAGGAAGGTGATGAAAGGAAGCTCAAGTTGTGTGACTAATATGCCCAAGGCCATGGGCTGCAACCTTTTTATCTGTATCCCTCAGTGCCTGGCATGGTGTTATTTTTCCCAAATGCACATTTATGTGAGGCTCAGCACTGGATAAATGGGGAAAGAATGAATGTCTGAACTAGTGTGGATTAGGAGGAAGGTGAGCAAAGATGTTGCATTGCAAGTGGCAGATGCTCTCCAGGCCAGCTGCAGGACTGCAGATACTGACCTGGGGATGAGGAGCAATTGTATGTAGTTTGGAGAATGGGGCCCTCATCTTGAGGCTGGGAGCATAAAGGAAAGAAGGATCCATGGAGTAAGAGGTCCCTTCAGGGGAGTCATTAGCAAAAGAAAATACTTATTTGAAAATTAAATGTCTTCACTTCTTTTCCAGGAGGCTCCATGACCTGTTTTTGGCAAGCTACAATGGGGGTGCAGCTTTCAAGGAGTCATTTCAGCAATTTAGTCCTTGCTCCAGGGCTAACTCCCCCTCCCCTGCCCAATGCAGTGGGAGGGCTCTGCTAAGATGTAGAGCAGTTATTAAGGCCTTAAGATAAAGGCAGTTTTTCATGGGGTCTGTTTTTTTCCCAGTGACCTTCTGAGGCAGCAGACTCCACAGGCTTACTGCAGGGCTATACAAAAAGGTATTTTATGTCCTCAGCCTTATAAATCAATTTTAATTGTAACAACAGAAACATCAGCAGCAAAATGGAGCCAAATGGGCTGGGGCCTTTTTCTGCGCTTTTTAACCATCTCAGATTAAATGCTGAATTGTATTTTGGGGTCTGAGTTTTGTCATGCAAACGAAGAAAAACAACTTGCTTTCCAATTTCCACATGCAAATATAGAGTGAATTGTTGAGACGGAGAATATATTTTGCCATCTCAGTGCTTCTAGAAAAGATAAGGGGCTCTTGTAAAAAGTTCTACAATTTGTCAGCTGGCAGCTTATTAAATACCCAAAACAAATGTTTATACAGCATGAGAAGGCCACTGTCAAGGTCGGGAGGTTCCCGAATGGACTGATTCTGCTTTATTCATAACTGTTTGCAAAATCTCTTGTTCTTTTCTTTCCCCCAAAAAACAAATGCAACTATTCTGTTTTCTTTGCCTTAGGAAAAAAAAAACAGGCAAGGAGCCAGCCCTTGTGTACAGGCCTCTAATAATAAACCCGCAAGCATGGCTAGTTGTTCAGCAGTCATGAGCAACCCTACAATAACAGAGTCTCACAACATGGAGCCTTTGGCTTCAGCAAAACCTTCATTAAGGGGTGGCAGAGCAGAGGAGGGTCACCCAGTCATGAAAACAAGCTCTGACTCACATGCCCTAGGAGCAAATGAAATTGGGCAGGAGTCTGAAGAGAAGATGGAATCTCCTCCGAGCTCTAGGAGGCACGTTATAAAGCCATAGGCCTTGTTAATAAGAGGGACCCCAATTCAATCCAATGACTATTTATTTAGGTGCATACTAAGTACAATGTATGTTGGGTGACACAGAAGACAGACAAGGAACTGACCGTGCCCCCAAAGGATATTAGAATCTGAAAGGGAGATAGGGGAGACAGGTACTTAAGTAACTGCAGTGCCAGGTAGAATAATAAGGGTTATAAGTAATAGCAAATGCAAAGAAGGGAGAGGCAACAAGAACAAATTAAATAGCCTCATTCCTTTGTCTGTAGACCAGTAACTTTATTTGAGAGCTTTGTTTAACTAATTAATTAATTCAATCTCTGTATGCTAACTGGAGAGGTTAGAGGACTCACAGAAGTCACTAGCTGCTTAGAGGTTAGGGGCACAGTGCCTAAGGCCCCGCCCTGTACAGGGCTTTGCTATCATCCCTGCCTCTAGAGAAGAGATTTGCCCTCTCCAAGATCTACATGGCCAGTTAAGGTGGGATTACAGACAAAACCCTCCTGATACTGTCTCCTGTCTCCTTGCATCTCCCTCCTTCCCTTCCCCACTCAATCTCCAGAATCTTTTCTCACATCCAGTTAACTTGAGATGGTCTGAATTTTGGCAAACGAGGTTGTCCTGGGGCTCTGGGGGTCTAGGTGTGAAAAAGTTCTCTCTCTGTGATGACATGTCATTTGCCTCAGCTTGTTTCATGGCTCGAAATAGATGTCTCTCATTCTTAATGATGGCCCAGTTTGGTTTGGGAAAGGCAGCGTGTTGAGTCACTGACCACTCAGGGCACTGGAGCAGCAAAGTGAAGGATGATGGGGAGGGGGAGTGCTGTCAGCCCCTTGCTCACACTGGACTAAGAGCATATAGTTCACATCTTCCGTAAGCTTGGAAAGTTATCATTTGAAAGTTGTTGCTCTAGAGTGCCTTGACAATCTAACAATACAAAATAAATCTTCTATTCACACCTCTCCAGCAAGCCAGGATCCCAGGAATATGCAGCAGCAGCGGAAATCAGTGATAAGCTCCCTGTTATGTTGTCGAAACTTATAGCAGCTTCACACTGCCCTGATTACCATATATTAGCTTTCTGCAGACCCACAAGTACTTGCTGGGAGGCCTTTTTTCTGGTCAGCACTTGAAAAATATTTTATGTGAACCCCCAAGTCCCTTTGGATCCCTCCAGAATCTTGGATTTCCACATGTTTCCAAGCTCTAACATGCTCCTCTCGTTAGGTTAAGTAGCTTGCAAACACCCTGTAAATGGGAGTATGGAACTGCAAGGAAAGACAATAAGGCCAGAGATCATCTCTGTGCTCAGGCCCTACACCTGAGCATCCCTAGCATTTTAGAGGCTGTTTGCAGCCAGAGGTGTTTACATTGAAGAGGGAAATTGCTTCCCAAGGAAAGGCGCAGAAATGGCTTATAAAATGGGCATCTGTTTGGAGGAGTAATGGGAAGAGATGAAGACCTCATGGACTACTGAGTCTGAAACACCAAATCGATCAGGGAGGCCGAGCAACAGAGAGCAGTTTCCAGCTGTGGTTGCAGTTCTGACTGAAACCCTGAGAATATGATGGCTGTTCTGGAGGTTGTCTTAAGCCCCTCAAGCGCGGGCTCTCTCCCTGACAGCTGTGGGTGTGTGTGTGCACACTGGAGTGTGTGCAGGGAGGAGGTGGTACGTTAATGAGCCTTGCAGCCGGTCTGACAAACCCCTTCTGCTTCGTTCTCTTGGCCACCCAGGCTGTCTGCCTTCCCTGGCTACACCCCTGGGCACCTGGTGGCCCTGCTGAGGGCCAAATAGGAGTGTTGACATCCCCTTCTAAGCTCCTGCAGCAGCCAGGCTCTTAAGCAGCCAGCTAGCAACTCCATGTGTTGTTACCCCACCTGACAGCTCACAATTCTCTCTTTCCTCCTGCTGAGAATTCTTCTGTTTTCCAGGAGGTGTCCCTAGTACCCTTCCCACCCGCTTTCATCCTCTTTCTTCAGAGAGAACTTTGACCCAGAACCGAGTGACTGTTATGGAGCTACGAGGTCCTTGTCTGAATTCTCCGTGTGGTTGCTGGCCTGTAAGCTCCAAGAGGGTAGGGGGCTGTGTCTGAATTTTGGTTAATTGCTGCATCCCTAGAACCCTGAAAAGTGTCTAGCACATAGAGTATTGTCATAGCTGTTGACAAACTGGACAAATACATGAGTAATGAATAGGAACCTGTGCATTGGACGGGGACGGTGCCAGCTACATCTGGCCCTTCCCTCACAGCATGCAACATTAGCAATGAACTTCTTTTTTTTCTTTTTCTTTTTTGAGATGGAGTTTTGCTCTTGTCACCCAGGCTGGTGTGGAATGGCATGATCTCAGCTCATTGCAACCTCCGCCTCCTAGGTTCATGAGATTATTCTGCTTCAGCCTCCCAAGTAGCGGGGATTACCGGCGCCTGCTACCATGCCCAGCTAATTTTTGTACCTTTAGTAGAGATGGGGTTGCAGTATATTGGCCAGGCTAGTCTCATACTCCTGACCTCAGGTGATCCACCCGCCTTGGCCTCATAAAGTGCTGGGATTACAGGCGTGAGCCACTGTGCCCGGCCAGCAATGAACTTTTAAGAGAAATCAGATCAAGCCCTCAAACATTAATTTACAGTCAAGAGACAATCTCTGAATTCAGCCCTCCCCGTCCCCCAGCACTGGTATTGACATACTGCAGACCTTCTATTGTTGGTGGCAAATATGAGCAGGTTAAGGCACTTTTCGGGATTAGAGAATCTTCAAACTCAATATGCATAAGAACAATTTATCCTGATGACCAGATAGAACAGATTCTGTTCATTAAGGAAACTGCTTGCCATTTGCTACTATTTAACCCATTCTTTCTATTGTGATCATAAGAAGAAGAAGGCCAAAGGATCATTGATTTCCTTACTTTGGAACTTTGGGGCCCTTAGGATAGCGCTGTGTATATGGCAGGCACTCATTACTATTGTTTTGTAGATGTGGCTGGTGATGATAATGAGAAGGACTGGGGGAAGATGAAGTATGCTCTCCAGGCTAACCATTGGTGGTTTAGGCAGACGGAACTCCTCTCAGGATTTATTCAGATTCAGTGACAGCACTTCTTGAACTCCGACACCACTCCACAATTAATATTGTCCACTGAACAGAATGGTGAACCCTGAGCATATTTCCCAAGAAAGGCAAGACAGATGCACACGAGTCAGTTCTGCCACTCCAGTACTCCGCATGGTGTCTGGCACACAGTAGACACTTCACAAATGCTAACAACAATTTGACAACTAGATTGCAAGCTGTAGATTTCAGACGCAAGGCAATGGTTAGTAACTAGATTTTCTTAGTCCGCCCTGACTTTGGGCCTTTGTCCATACAGCACCACACTGGGCGTCAGGGTCCTTTTGTTGGGATGAGTGGCTCTGTCACTCTTTCACTGAGACCAAGGCTCAGGCAATCAAGCAATGCATTTCAATCAACTTCTACAATGATCCAATTTCTGGGTCTGGCTGTGTTTCTCTATTTCCCATTTACTTGCCCAAGAACATGGCTCCATCTAAAGGAAGTGGCCTACGGGAATCTGCGCACCTGTGCTGTAACCGGGAAGCTGGGCTCTCATTGGAGGGTGTTGGGCTGCAGTTCACGGCCCAGGTGAGACCACACTGCAGAACATAATGTGCAGATCAAGGCAATAATGCCAGTTTCTCCGTTTCATTAGCCACAGCTCACTATGTGTCAAGTCCTGTTTTCTCCAGTTTAGACTCAGAAACTGACTTCCATCATTGAAATAGGGCTCGTGTCTCCTTGTAATAACTGCAAGGCTTTAGGGAGGTAGAAAAAATTTAGTGAAAATAATTCAGCAACTCGTTTGAGCCGAAAATAACTTGATTCAAGGACTGTGCCTTCAGATACTTGGGAGGCATGAAGATGAAGGCATTTGCAGTCTTGTTTTCCTTTGTGACTGGGGCATTAATAAGGCTTTGGGATTCACTTCAAAATCATTAAAAACATGTTCACTAGTCCAAAGCACCTCTCCCACCTGTGTATGAAACAAATGAATTGGTGGGACCTTGGATCCTCGTAGTTTGCTGCTCCTGGGGTAGTCCCTCACTAAGCTCCTTATCACACATTTGCACTGCCAAGATGATATTTTTGTTAAAAAGTTATAAATATTCTGGACCAAAATATTACCTTGAGATTTTGTCCACCTGACATCCACTTCATTGAGTGGGAATTCTGCCCAAAGAATTACTGAAGAATGAATTCCCCTGTTTATGTAGGGCTTGATATCTTCATAACCATTTTGACTAACATTAACCATTTAGTCATTAGGACCCAGGAGCACAGATAATTGGTATTGAGGTTCACATATGTGGTGAATTTCAAGCAAAGAGGTCTCAAATATGAATAAGTGAATAGTGCCCTTAAAGCTTCTTATTCAGAATCTACAAAGTGATGAAACAAAGGCAAAAAAAAAAAAGGTGGGATCCCCGAAACTCTAAAAACCCTAGAAGAAAATCTAGGCAATACCATTCAGAACATAGGCACAGGCAAGGGTTTCATGATGAAAATGCCAAAAGCAATTGCAACAAAAGCAAAAATTGACAAATGGGGTCTAATTAAACTCAAGAGCTTCTGTACAGTGAAAGAAACTATCACCAGAGTAAACAGACAACCTGTAGAATGGGAGAAAATTTTTGCAGTCTATTCAACTGACAAAGGTCTAATATCCAGAGTCTACAAGGAACTTAAATTTACAAGAAAAAAAAAACCCATTAAAAAGTTGGCAAAGGACATGAACAGACACTTCTCAAAAGAAGACATACATGTGGCCAACAAATATATGAAAAAAAGCTCAACATCACTGACCATTAGATAAATGCAAATAAAAACCACAATGACATACCATCTCATGCCAGGCAGAACGGCTTTTTTTTTAAAATTAGAAAGTCAAAAAGCAACAGATGCTGGCAAGGTTATGGAGAAAAAGGAATGCTTTTACACTGTTGGTGGGAGTGTAAATTAGTTCAACCATTATGTAAATTAGTTCAACCATTGTGGTCTCAAAGACCTACAGTCAGAAACACCATTTGACCCAGCAATCCCATTACTGGGTATATACCCAAAGGAATATAAATCATTGTATTATAAAGATACATGCACTACATATGTTCATTGCAGCATTATTCACAATAGCAAAGACATGGAATCTACCTAAATGCCCATCAATGATAGACTGGACAAAGAAAATGTGATACATATATACCATGGAATACTATACAGCCATAAAAAGGAATGAGATCATGTCCTTTGCAGGGACATGGATGGAGCTGGAAGCCATTATCCTCAGTAAACTAACACAGGAACAGAAAACCAAACACCGCATGTTCTCACTTCTAAGTAGGAGCTGAACAGTGAGAACATGTGGACACAGGGAGGGGAACAACACACACTGGGACCTGATGGGGGTGGGGGTTGGGGGGAGGGAGAGCACTAGGAAGAATAGCTAATGGATGCTGGGCTTAATACCTGGGTGATGGTGGTGGGTTCATCGGTGCAGCGAACCACCATGGCACACGTATCTATGTAACAAACCTGCACATCCTGCCCATGTGCCCCAGAACTTAAAAGTTGAGAGAAAAGAAGAAAGTAAAAGAAATAAAAAGGTGGATTCCTTCAGGTCACCTTCTTGCAGTTGTACCCTAAATTTAGAGGATTCATCATTGACATGAAAACACCTAAACCTGTTGATCCATTCTTTTGGGTGTAAAGCTTTAAAAAAAAGAAAGTCTCTTACGGTGTTGGCTTATTTAAGAACGGATGACAAAAGACACCTGGCTTGCAGTTTTGTCTTTATTCTCCAGGACCGTGAGGAGGAATTCGCTTTTACGAGTTCATTTCCATAACAACCTTTAGCACACGATATTTCTGGATTGAGTTAAGGATGGGGGCATGAAGAGATGACTTGGGTCCACTCAAGATTCCACGTGGAAGGAAGGGACAAGCCTATTGAATGAGACACACCCTGATTCTGTTCTTAGCTCTCACTTCTCCCACTGTGTGACCTGAGGCACACAACTAACTTCTCTAAACCCTCATCTCATTTCTCTGTAACACGGGGAAGGATAGCCGCTATTTTGTGAGGTTGTGGAGGGCATGAATGGGACAAATTTTGAAAGCACACAGTATCTGGCATGTAGTAGCATTTCATAAATGTGAGCTATTATAATTTTATTTATTTATTTTTTTGAGGCAGAGTCTCCCTCTGTCGCCCAGGCTGGAGTGCAGTGGCGCGATCTCTGCTCACTGCAAGCTCCGCCTCCCACGTTCACGCCATTCTCCTGCCTCAGCCTCCCGAGTAGCTGAGACTACAGGCAGCCGCCACCACGCCTGGCTAATTGTTTGTATTTTTTTAGTAGAGACGGGGTTTCACTGTGTTAGTCAGGACGGTCTCGATCTCCTGATCTCGTGATCCGCCCACCTCGGCCTCCCAAAGTGCTGGGATTACAGGCATGAGCCGCTGTGCCCGGCCGAGCTATTATTTTTATCATGAGGTATATTCCTTGTTCTCTTTTCCCGTTGAGGCAGCTCTTGTTGACTCTTAATAAGCAAAAACCACACGACGACAGTTTTAACTGGCTTAAGCAAAGTTCTTACAGATCCAGAGCTGAGTTCATCCACTACAGATGAAGAGGAATTAGTGTGTCTTTTGAATATTAATGAATAAATAACCTCTTTCCTTGTTATTTATTTGTATTCAAAATGCCATTGCTAGTTCTAGTGATAATTATTGAATTTTCAACATTTATAGAAAAACAGCATATACTGTATAAAGATAATTGCCCTATTGGAGTCTTAAGAAAGAGTTAGTTTTGTATAAATATGGAATGCCAGTAATTATCACTAGTGCTACATGTTAAAATTAGAAAGTAGGTAAATAACAAATAAGGACAGTATGTATTCTTTATAATTCAAATGCATGGCAGCTCAATTATCCTACAATTGCATAGACAATAGGTGAACTGTTTTTCTCCTTTAAGGGGAAGACTTCTTTCTGAGTTTACGTTTCCTGAAGTTGAGTGAAGAGTCCATGGTTTGACAAGCCAATAGTATGATAATGGGCAATATTATTTAGGAGTGGGCTGATGGCAGGTTTGATCTCTCTGTGCTCGGATTCACCGCCTCAATTCTGAATTATGTTACAACCGATTAGAATTTTAAAGTTAGAGACCCGCTGTGGAGAAATAAAGTCCTGGCTATGCTTCCATTTTATAATCTCTCAGGCTGAATTTTGAGGCCAGACCTGAGTACAAATCTGTAACCCAGGAATCTCCCACGTGCTCACAAGGATACTATTTAATCTCCTCCTTTTCACCAACCCCATCTGCACCCCAGCAGGGAGGTCAGTGGCTACATGAAAGCGAAATCTAAGGCTCTTCTTTGCGCCAAAGCCTGGTCTCCATGTTGTTACAGACCGAAGCCACTCTGAAAGCCGCAGGAGGCTGACCACAATCAATAATCGTTCAGGAAACAAACGCAGGGAAGAGAAATAAGTGACTTATTGAAAAGGCACCCGGAAATGGCATTAGCACAGCACTGCTTCTAATCATAGACTCAGCACCTCAGAGGAACAGCTGAGCAGAGCCTTGTTAAACAAATGTAGATATCATGGGTGTTTAAAGGAAACACGTTACTTTCGGGAAGGAAGAACCTGTTGCATTAAAAATAGAGCTAAGGTAAAGAGCATGTACTTGTAGGTTTGCAGGGAGAAAAATAACAAATGAGGAAAGCCAACACTATTAAAATTAATAGGAAAGATAAAAAAATTAAGCAGCTGGACCATGGAAAAACAGCAAAAAAGCCAAGTGTATAAAACAGCTCATCTAAGACCAGAGGAGGCAGAGGGGATAAACAGCTCACCCTGTTGAGGATGTTTACTTTTGCATCTGTCAACTGAAAAGGAAGGAAATGAGGATTTGCCTGAGTCAGGATGAGTTTCCAAGGAAAGAGGATGCAGTGTACCATAGAAAATGGTGGTGATGATGACAGCCAGTCAACAGAAGCTGATGGTGACTTAGCTGGCATGCTGGCCATGGGATGCGAGTGACTGAGGGCTTCAGCTTCCTCATTTTGGGGGACAGAAGGGGATGGTTTAGCAATATCCTCAGACCTCTACCTTCCCATTTCTCCCACCAATCAGGCATTGGCATCCCCAGTCCTGTGGTGTCCTATGGTTGGAACCCCTGCTCGGTACTCCCTGTCCCATGCCCAGAAGGGGATGCCTTGCTTTCTCATGCTTCCAGCCTATGTGGCTGCAAAATGACACTTGTAAAATGACATGCAGAAGAGCAATGAGACCAATGCCAGATCCCAGAGGGGTGAGGGAGCTCCACTGAGCTTCCCTAACTTGTTCACATCCTGTCACGCTAGCTAATGATAGCATTTGTAGGGCAGCTGGAATAAATATTTGATGGACCCATATCTAGAGGTGACTCTGGCACTCTGGCTGTCCCAACCCCACCCTGATCTGAAGGCTGAGGGGGTCATTATGTGGACCCACTACAACCCATGGGTGGGAAGCTCTAGATCTTGGCACCCCGTCCTCTTGGATCTGGCTGAGCCACTCAGCTCTTGAATCAGAGGCTTCAGCAGGAGGAGAGGCTCAAATGAGCCCAAGCTGATTAAGGAAGTGGCCGTGCTCCACAGGACAGATCAATCTTGATTAGAGTATTAGGAACCTTTCGAGGATGCCTCGACTTAGCAGACAACTGGCATGGTGGCTGTCTCAGGGGGGCAAGAGCATCTGTCAAAGATCAGCTTGTAAGGTGAGTCTAAGTGTCTAGGGCCATGGGCACTGCACAGCCAGGACAGAAGCCAGCTGCGTGCCAGACGAAGTGTTTTCACAGCTGGGGAAAGGAAAGGCACAGATTATAGGACAGCTGTTTGCAATTGCTTCTGGCCCATCAATAAGGCAAACAGTGACTTAGGAATGGGAAGAGTGAAGAAAGTAAGTGATTTTAGGGAGGCAGTGTGGCAGAATAGAAGAGGCTCAATAGGCTTTCACATAATGCAGAAGGAACTTGAATCCTGCTTCTGCCATTTACTAGCTGTGTGGCTTTAGGCACCTTCCGTAACCTCTCTGAGCCTGTTTCCTCACTACTTATGATAACATCTCTTTTACAGAGTTGTTGCATATATTAAATAAAAACATGTCTATACCTAGAATACTATAGAGTTTCAATAAAATATTAACCATTCCTCTTTACTATGTATGCTGTTTAAAGCAGAAATTGTGTAGTAGTAGTAGTAGTGTGTGTGTGTGTGTGTGTGTGTGTGTGTGTGTGTGTTGGGAAGAGGGAACATTAGACTTATCTGAAAGCTTAGAAAATACTACAGAAAGACACATCCTTATTGATTGACAGATATTCTCCTGCAAACACTCTGTCTTCTCCCCATTGTGTAGACTCTGAAAAGTTATTGTAATTGTTGATTTCAGGTCAGCCTCTACCTGCAGCTTGGTCTCTGGTTTTCAAATTCTGTAGAAATTTTTACAGCTGTTTGACTTCCTTAGACATGAGACATGTACTAGATGGCAATAGCAGGGGACGTATCCCCTACACTCCTGTCCTGGTCCAATGCCTAACCCGTGGGGAACACTCAATACATTTATTTGAACTGAAATGAACCTGGTTGGTGGGCCAGGCTGCTAGGGGTAGAGGCAGTTGGGGAGGAAGGTGGCAGCCATGTGCATGTTGGAGATATGTGAGTAGCTTTAGGTATCTGGACCCCAACCAGCCCAGTGAAAAGAGGGTAGAGATGCAAGACCTGTAGATATGACATCAGAGGGTGGCAAATAATCTGGGTCCCTAGCATGCTGGGCAGCCTGAGGCGACGGTCCGGTCAGCCAGGCTCAGCCAAGCCCCTGAGAGCATCTCGCAGGAGGTACTGTTCTGTCCCCAGCTGAGAGGCACTAAGGCTTTCCCAGCAGAGGTTCAGCCCTACCAGAGCCGCTCAGGGGAATGTGCAGAAGGAGGACAAGGGAAGCAACTACCTGACATCACTCTGCCCTGCTTGTCAAGACAAAACAACATGAATATTAATTTCTCTGGCATAATAAGGTGTGGAGGAGCAGGAGTGGGCAGGGCCATTGTGTGGGAGGCTGCTCCTTCCTGCCATTTGTCACCAGCAGGAGTGATAGATGGTTCTTCCAGGCAGCTTCCCAATTAGATGGATGCAGCCACCCCAATTAAGAGCACGTTGGCCATCTGCTTCCCAGGTACGATGGCATTAGGTGCTTTGGGCGGGGCTCAGGCCAGACTTTGCAAGACACTAGAGGAGGCAGGAACACTCACATACACATCAGTGAGCAGAGGCCACAGGCATCACTGAGGCCAATGCCTAGGCCTGTCAAGAGGATTGTACCTGCAGATAATCTGCCAATGTACTTATAGCCTTTTGCCAGACTCACTACCAATAACTAACAATTCTCTGTAAGACAGTGGCTCTTGAAATTTGGTGAGCATCAGAATTATCCAGGGAGAGTGTTTAAGAGTACCACTCTCCCGACGCACCCCAAACATTCAGAGTTGGACTTTCCACACTTGATCAGGATCCAGGACACCTGGGTTCCACTTGATTACAGCTAATTAGGTTATTTATTTAATGAACAGCTCATTAAGATAGTCATCTGAAATTTGAAGTGCTTTCAACAACTTTCATTCATTCTCTCATTCGCTCATGTAAGATTTTCAGAGCACCTACCAGATGCTAGGCACTATTCTAAGTCCTGGGGGTACACCAATGAACAGAGCAGAAAAAACCCCCTGCCCCATTCATTTTGTTCATGTGAATACTTTCTTGATGAGAATGATTTCAGCTAGCACATAGTTTAGAGAGAATGCTGCAGAGGGAGGCAGATAGCTGAGTTTCAGGGTTAACCAGGAGTTGCAGAGTTGCGAGGCCTGCTCCTGAACTTTCTGAATGAAGCTTTGTAGCAAGCCTTTAAAAAAAAAAAGTAACCAAGAAGGTCTGAAGATAAAGCAAGCCAACCTTTTCCTGCAGGAAAAGATACACGCACAGAAGATCTGTGCAGCTAGAGCTAATGGCAGCTTCCATGATGATCCCAAGTGGAATAACTATATAAGGTGTGGATTCTGACCCAGAGGAGTTTATAATCTATCCTGGGGAAATGAATAAGACCCAAGAACAGAGAAGAATACAAACACACGATAAGAGGTAAAAAATTTTGTCGAAGGAGGGAGCAGAAAAACTTAAAGCAGCTGGGGCAGGCTTCATAGCAGGCAAGTTGTAGGGTGTTGATTCAGGCCTGGAAGGATGGATGGGAGGGTCTGGATAGGTGGGAGATGTGGTGGGAGATAGGACAAGGCACAAGCAGAGTCTCAGCGGGCACAGCAGCAGGCTGGAGGCAGGATGCAGAGGCCAGAGCTGGAGTTGAGGCCAAACAGCCCTGGGTTTGAATCCTCCTTTTGTCACTCACTGGCTGTTATAGCTGTGGAGAGGATACTTATCCCCCTTTTCCAGGTGTGGAAACTATGGGTAAGAGACATTGACAGCTACCTTGAGTTTTCGTGAGGATTAAAGGTTTTATATCTCAAGGACCTGGCGTGCCCCCAAGGTGCTAGATGGGTGTGTTTCGAGCTTACTAGGTCTGAGATACCACGGGCGCACAAAATGTTTTTAAAGAACTCCAAAACATTCCCTCTTTATCTCTCTTGGGACTGCAAAAGGTTGAGGCACTGGAATGATTTGTGGCTTCACTATGAATGGAGTCCCCTTATCGCAGAGTTCATTATCAGAAGGCTTTAGTGGATATGAGAAATGTTGTTTCTTCAATTCTCAGGGACAGATAAGCAAGCAATCTCAGAGGGGTTTTCCTAGACAAGGCTTCTCTCCCTTTTGTTAGGGCTGAAGAAGCTGGCAGGGGGACACCCCCCAGCAGTGCTTCTCACCACTGTAATGCTGATAGAATATTAGATTTTCATGGGTCAATGGATAAACACAGTATATATATATATATGTAACTTCCAACCAACATCCCTGCCTTTGGAAAGGGCTTACCTGGCCATTTTTGGATATTCTTGCTTTTTAACCTGGGACCTTGTAGTTTTCAGGAGAAGTGGCATTTGATATGTGTGACCTGGGCAAAAATTATTTAACTATTAGGGTCCCCAGCTCCCTCATTTATAAAAGGGGAAACATCATTATTCCCATCTTATAGGGTGAGGTAGGCAGAATAATGCACCCCCTCCTAAGACATCCATGGAAGTGTGAATGTGAATGTGTTATGTTACACGGCAAATGGGAATTAAGTTGCAGAGGAAATTGAGGTTGCTAATCAGCTGAAATTGAGATGAGGAGAGTATCCTGGGCCATCTCGGTGTCCCAATGTAATCACAGGAGTCCTTATAAGTGGAGGAGAGGGACAGCAGAGTTCAGGTCAGAATGACGCAGGGTGGAAAAGATCCCACCAGCCCTAGTTGGTTTGGAAGATGGAGTTAGGGGACATAGGCCAAGGAATCCAGGCAGCCTCTGGAAGCTGGAAAAGGCACGGAAGCAAATTCTCCCTAGAGTTTCCAGAAGGAACACAGCCCTGCAGACACCTTGATTTCATCCCAGTGAAATGCATTTTGGACTTCCGACCTCCAGAACTGTGAAGATAGTTAATTAGTGTTGTTGTGAGTCACCACATTTGTGGTGAGTTGTTACAGCAACAATGGGAAGCAAATGCAGAGTTAATGAGAGAATGACATATTACAATGCTTTCTTGATCTGTAACCTTGGGCAAGCCCCTTGATGTCTCTGTCCCTCAGCTTTCTTAAGTATAACATGGGAATGATAAGAATGGCTATCTTATGGAATTGCCTAGTACACATGAAGTGTTGGAACGCTGAGACATAGTAAGGGCCCTGGAAGTGCTGGCTAACGGTATTACTATTATATAATTACTATTATATAAAGCACATAGACTGGCCATGTAGTATGTTCTCAAACATAACTATGCTTATTATTTGTTGTATGGGAAGGAGAAGGAGCCTTGGTGAGTGCTCTAGAACTTCTAATTTCAGTAGCTCTGCTTACAATGTAGGCACATATCACAAATTTCAAGGGGCCCTGCCCTTTTAGGCTTTGCCCAGTTCCTGTTTTAATAGGAATTTATATGTTTCCTTAAGAAAGGTGATCTGACCCTGGGGACTTTTTGCAACTCATATAGTATTGAGGTTTTCCTTTCACTGTTGTACAACAAACTACCCCAAAACTTAGTGGCTTTAAATAACCACTATTATAGCTCATAATTCATGGGTTAGAAATTCAGGCAGGGCTTGGTTGAGTGGCTCTTCTGCTCCACGTGGCATCCACTAAAGTCATTCAGAGTTACTCAGCTGGTCTGAGCAGGAGGGAGGGTGAGGAAGCTGATGTCTGGGTTGGGCTGGCCAGAAGAGCCAGGGTCTGGCCAGCGTTGTTCTCTCTCCATGGCCTCTCCAAGTGGCTTGCTTGGACTTCTTCAGAACGGGGCTTCTAGTAAGTTTCCAGAGACTCACACCTGTGCCAGGAAACTCACACAGTGTTATATCCACTGTATACTATAGGTCAAAGCAGTCAGGTATACCATATGGATTCAATGGGATCCAATGACCCCACCTCTTAAAGGGAGGAATGTCGAGGAATTTGTGAGTATCTCCAATCCACCACTCATCTTTAATACTCGCTGGAGTATTTAATCCTCACTGGAGAGAACTCAGGGAGTGAGAAACAGATGAGATGTGAGAGACTAAACGGTCCATCTGAGGCAACTCAGCAAATCCAGAGTCCATGGGCCTGCCTCACACTAACCATTCTGGATTCTACTAATATTGATTATCTACCATTTAGAAGGACTGGTGCTAGGTACTTTCATATACTTGATGTCTTTTGCTGCTTTGAAATGAAAGCATTATACTTCAGCTAAGGGATAAACCAAAGCCTGGAGGACAAGTGGGGGTGCAATTGAAAGTTGCTCATCTAACCTCCAGGGCCTTTGCTTTTCATTACAGGCTCATCTAACCTGGTCTTTATGCCTCCATTTTTTCTGACTCTAGGCAGGCAGAATGGCCTCAGCAGGAATGCAGCTGTTAGACATCTGTGTCCTGGGAGACCCTGGGGCACTTTGAATCCTGGTCAGAATGGACCCTAAATGAGCTCATGTTTCTAAAGTGCTCTGAGCTCCTCAGAGAGCAGAATCCATTTAACTCCAGAGCCTGGATGGTCTCATTGGTGGGTCCCTGCAGTGGGGGACATGGTTTGTCACTGCTAGCACCAGGCTGGGACCTTGGATAAACAGGGGGAAATCAGTCTCCAGGCTTCTCTATCTGCCATCTTTTCAGCCACAATAAATTAATCTTCAGAAAGATAGAAAACAACAAAAGAAGGGAGAGGGGAAAAGAAACAACGACCTATCTGACAAGTCGGAAAGGAAAACAAGCTTTCTGCTGCTACAGTGCCCCAGGTGAAGTAGGGGGCTCAAGCTGGCAGGTGGGTCTGAAGGAGCAGACCAGGCACCCTGGTGCCAAGCACACTCTGGGAGGCCGGGACAGGTGGGCAGGGACCAGGTGAAGAGCCAGGGGGTGTCTTGCTGGAGCTACCTGTAGATTGTTCTGGATTCGTTAGCATCTCTCAAAATAAGATCAACTTGATGCTGATTAAAGCTGAAACACCCCACAAGCCTAGCATGCTGAGTGTCTGACTCTAGGGCCCCTGAACAAATTGTTTTCCCTTTTCATGCTGATCTTTGTGAACTCTTTGGTTCAGCGTGGCTCGCCCATGGGGACAGGGCTGGAAATGGAAGCACAGGTTTCCTCTTGGCACCTAGCTGTCAGAACTGTCCCCAGGCATCCCAGCAGGAGGGAGACAAACAAGCATTCTCATCCTGCAAGCTGATGTCTGCATATGCAAATGGACTGAAGGACCCTCAGCCTTGAATCCTATTCAGAAACAGTCTACAGAGTGCCTACCTGTGCCAGGTGCATTCACAGAAATGATTTCATTTCATACTCACAACAGCTCTGTGAAGCAGCTAGGTATTATTTACCTAAGATTTGTTATAAGGACGCTCAAGTTCAGGGAGGGTACACAACTCACCCAACGTCACACGTCTAGCTGTGGCTGAGACAGGTCTCAATCGATCCAGAAAGTTTATTTAAGGACGCATGCCCAGGAAGTAGGTCTGTGCCTTTCTCCAAAGATGATTTTGAGGGCTTCAATATTTAATGGGGAAAGGGATGATGTTAGGAAAAGAGGAAGAAATTTTTAATAGGTGTGGGTAAATCAGAGACAAATGGTTGCATTCTTTTGAGTCTTTGATCAGCCTTTCACTGAATACACAATTATATGTGAGAGGGGGTAGAAGAATAACCATTTATGCCTTGGTCTAGCTCAGTAAATCTGCATTTTTACCTGAGAGGAAGCAATCAGATATGCATTTGTCTCAGGTGAGCAGAAGGATGACTTAGAGTTCTGTCTTTTGTCCCGCACCTGTGAAGACAAGCTATTGATTTACACTGTCGGAGGTAAAATTCAACAGAACCATTTTAGGGTAAAGATCTTGAGGCGCACAAGGAATTTCCTTTCCTAGTGGACAAATTGTGAGGGACGTATGTAGCCTTTTTAATCTTTGTAGTTATCTTATTTAGGAATAAAATGGGAGACAGTTCGACTGATGCAGTTCCCAGCTTGAATTTTCCCTTTGGCTTAGTGATTTGGGGGTCCTGAGAGTTATTTTCCTTTCATAGTGATTTCCAAAAATAAATATGGGCTCCTGACCCAGTCTAGGGTACTTTCCACCAACCAGTAGCTACAGGTAATGTGGCTGTATGTAGACCAATAAAAATGAAGCGCTTGGGCATAAAATGCCTCTTGAAATTATGCTTCATGTCTGTGCACTTGACCTAGGACAGGAATTTTAAACTTTGACAGCCTGGTGATGCTATGACTCCCTTCTCAGAATAATGTTTTAAAATATGAATATAAAACAAAATACCTAGGATTACAAAAGCCAGTTATTACATTTAAATACAATTATAAAAATATTAAAAAACAAATTTGTGGTATGGTAATGTGCCTTCTTTTTTATTAATACAATGAATAATGAGATCTAGCCAAGGTTTAATAACTACTGTAATTTCAAGTAGTGATGAGCATAAATAACATTTTGAGATTTCTGCAAAACCATTAACATGATCTGAATATACCTGAGATTTTAAATGGTGATAAAAATCACAGGCCACTGCTGTTACCACTGGGTTTGTTGTCTATACTTACAAGGAAAGGGAATACTACATTCCTGTTAGAAGTTACTGAAAATAAAATGCGATCTTCTTCCACCACCCAGGTTCATTGGTCCCTTTGATTCCCTTGGGTCAAGCACTTTATGTATTTTTACACATTTAATCCCCACAGCAACCCAATGAGGTAGGTACTTCCACTATCCTCGTTTCACAGATAAAAAAACTGGGGCACAGAGGGATTAAGTAACTTGCCCAAGGTCACACAAGGCCACCGAGTTGATACGTTAATCAGGTTGTCCTTTTCTTTCCAAGGGGGGATTCTGCAACCCTCTTGAGGAATAATCATGTCAAGGAGAATCTTCCTTTTGGATTTTTCCCAGTTGGGTTCAGCCTTTTCTAGTCACTCCCCTTCCTGCAGAATTTTTCGAGTGCTGGTCCGTCCTCTCAGCCTGGTTAGCTCCTAGTCACCCATCAGATGCCCCCTTTCCAAGGAAGGCTTGAATAGTTCCCCACCCCATTACGCTTGCCCCCAGCTCTTGGATGTCTTCCCCACGGTATTTGTGAAACCTCTGTCTGTGTGGTCATTAAGTTAACACCTGCTTTTCTTGCTAGATAGTGCACACATGGGACAGAATTCTGCCTGGTTTTGATGATCTCTATGTCCCTAACACCTAACTGTCTGTCTGGAAAAATTTAGATGCTCGGTAACTGCTTGCAGATTGAATGAATGGAGAATAAATGAATTACTAGTCACAGATGTAAAACCGATTTCCTCATCATGATTACTGACTTCCTTGATTTCCCATATGACCATGCAGCCAATCATCAGCTATTTTTTATTGCTGTTTATTAAGTGGGTCCCTTTGTCTCTCTGGCCTTCAGAGCATCATTCTTTCTCTCCTGTGAACCTTCTCCAATTTTTTAAAACATTATTTCTGCTTTCAACTTCCTCTTGGCCTGCTTTGAACTTCCACATTCTGAGTGGAAGATATTTCTGCTTTGAACTTTCACGGCTAAGAAGTTTTGGGAAATACGTGTTGGAGGTGTTGGGAGGTATGACTCCACACAGAAGCTGGCTCTCCTCCAAAGTTCTGTGTTCTGGTCTGCGGCAAGGTAGAAGCCTATGGGGTTTCAACCTGATAGCACCATTTCTACTCACCTCTAAGAATGCAGCTGTGAGACAGGATTCAAATGTTTAGACTGGCAACAAATGAGTATCTATCACGATGCTTAAAGTGCTCTCCCCCAAAACAAATGTTGTCATTAGGACATTTAATTTCTGACTCTAGAGTCTCTCCTGCAGAGGGAAGACTTTCTTCCTCAGCTTCTTTGCTGCAGTGTTGAAAATGAGGCAGCATAGCAGAGGTCATCCCCCTCCCTTTTCAGGCTGCTGGGATTATGGTGGGCAGAGGGCTTTCCTTGTTCTGCTTTTGGGGTGCTCCCCACCCAAGCTGCCTTTAATTTTGTCTGTATTTTCCTGTTTTACTGCTTGGTATTTAGATAAGCTATAGAGAGGAACAAAATGACATTCACCCCTCAGAGCCCCCAAATGTTAAGAATCAATATGGAAGTCTTCCCAGATTCAGATTTTTTTTTTCTTGAGATGGAGTCTCGCTCTGTTGCCCAGGCTGGAGTGCAGTGGCACGATCTTGGTTCACTGCAATCTCTGCCTCCCATGTTCAAGTGAGTCTTCTGCTTCAGCCTCCCGAGTAGCTGGGGCTACAGGTGCATGCCACCACACCCAACTAATTTTTGCATTTTTAGTAGAGATGGGGTTTCACCATATTGGCCAGGCTGGTCTGGAACTCCTGACCTCGTGATTCATCCACCTCAGCCTCCCAAAGAACTGGGATTACAAGCATGAGCCACTGCACCTGCTGATTCAGAGATTTTATTACATTTTTGGGGGGCAATTTAGATTACCTTAGAGAATGATAATATTGCCTCTTCTAGGGGTGAGAAAAACAGTAATGCACTTTAGAGGATATTCATTTGAACCAGTTTTGAAAATAATTCTAAAGGATTTCTAAAACCATATAATGTATGGCTGCACCATTACATAGGTGGGCATATCCCAAAGTGACTGCCTTAAAGTCGATAACAATCATTTGGGTATGTAAGTTTAGGTGTGTCATTTACTTTGACTTGCACCTGCGTAAGTGAAAGGGGTTCCAGGTGTGGGAAGGAGATCTTCAAATGACAGGCCGCAGAGAGGGGCAGTTTTCTTCCTGTTTTTATGGGAACTACTCTGAAAGAGGAGAGGGCACTGCCTTGTCATCTGATTGCCACTGGATAATGTTCCAATAAATGACACAATGGTAAGTGCATTGGGTTTTGGAATTAGAATGACTTGGATTCAATCTTAGCGGATTTGTGACCTTGGGAGCAATGTGACTTATCTTTTCTGACACAGTTTCTCATCTGTAAAATGGGGATAATATGACTTACCTCAAAGATTATTATGACCATTAAGTAAAATAAAGTATGTGAAGCATTTAGTAAGGTGCATGACATACGGTAAAAATTTGTTAAATGCCAGTACTTTTTAAAAGAGGTAATCATCCGATTCTTCATCACCCATGCTGTTTATTACTCAGTTTACTGAGTGCTTTAACAAGCAGGGTCCCAGTTAATCCCAACGCCCACCCCCTAGGGGGCACACTCTTCTCCCTATTCTGAGCTGAGAAGCCATGCTGGCAAGGTGATGCGACCTGCTTGAGGTGGCCCAGGTAGTGGCAGGGAGGAGAGGTCTGAAAGGCAGGTCTCCTGGCCTCATCTGGGGTGACTTTCCCTACATCAAGCCTTAGTCTCTCCTACAAAGTCATCTTGGAAGTCATTGAATAAGGGGATCTGGACTTCTTAGAATGTGGCAGTATAAAATAATATGGAATTCTAAAAATGAGTGTGGTTGTCCAATGTGATTGGTAAACAGCAGGACCAGGGGAGTGGGAGGCAAGACAGGTGTCAAAGCAGCAAACATGAAGGGTGCACTCTGCTGGGTACAGATCTGCCCTCACCGGACCCGAGAATGGTGCCTCCTTAGGTCTGCATCCCTGTCCTAGTCTTGCACGTAGGCTCTGTAGTCACGCTTAAGAATGCCTGATCAATGGCAGCTTCTGGAAAGACTGCACAACCTTTAAAAGTGCCAGCTTTGAAATGCATCCCCATCTAGGTGTCTTAGTTCTAAGAGTTTTTATTTATTTAATTTTTATGTTTTTAAGATCAGAGCTTAGCCAGACTGAGTAGTTGGGTTCCCCTGAAAGTGGTGGTGGTAGATAGGGAGGTGATCCCAGGAAGCAGATCTGAAGGAGAGGGCACAGTGAGATGGGAAAGCAGGAGAAGCCAGCAGGAGAGACAGTATTGAGGCCACTGCTGTGATTCCTCTGGACCTCTGAGGAAGTCTACAGAATGCCTCCCAAATTTGTCCCTGAAGGACAGGAGGCTGGAGAGCTTGTCTGCCTGTCCCTGCAAGTGTTCCCTGAGCAGTGACTTCTGGATACCTGGGGAATATTTGTATGAAGGCTGAGGGGACTTCCATGGTGCTGGCGAAGGCTCCAAGGTGGGAAGGAGCAAGATGGAAACAGGAGGAGGAGAGCCTGAGCTCCTGTGGAGTGTCCAGCCCAGTTCAGGCTAAAAATCAGTGGTGGATCAACAGGATCTGTCACGGGTGCTAATGGCAAAGCCAGGAGGGTTTTTCTGCATCTCATAAAAGGTAAAGGGTAAAAGTTACAAGACAAGGAAATAGATGTGAAAAAGAATCAATTTGTGGGTACGCCATTCATGAATCAATAACTTTTGCTAATCAATCCTAGTTGATTAAAAAGATCTTTTTGACCAAGATTCGCCCACTAGATTCCATAGGCATTAAGAATCCAGCTCAGAGGTAGCGTAAGCTGCCTGTGTGATTTCAAGGACCTCAGTGTGGTCTTGTGCCCCAAACTACCTTCTTACCTGCCCTGGAGTTACTTAAAATCCTTGTCTTACAGATGGACCCTTTGCATTGGGAAACCTACTTCCCAATGTTCATGTGTTCATTTACATTGTCATTCATCAAGAAATAGTGAGAACCTACTGGGTGCCAGGGACCAAGCATAGGGACTATAGTGTGGTCAAAATAGGAAGAGGAGAGGTAAGAATGGGTATGTTGGAAGAGCTTACAGTATACATAGGAAACAAGGAAATACACATGTGAAAACCTTTATCATTAAAAGGCAAACTCTGATTAAATGCTAAGAGAGTGTAACAGAGTCAGACAAGTGTGACGGGAATGTAGAGGGAGGGTTTCAGAAGACTGGATTTGCCAAGAAAGGCTGTTGGGAGGAAGTGAGTTTTGTCCTGAGCCTGGAAAGATGTGCATAGTCTTTCCACAGTTATTTCTCTAACCACACAAGCACTCTGCCTCTTTTGTTTTTCTTCCAGACTAAACCTTTCAAGGTACAAAAATAAATCCAAGAGTATGGCATTAATAGCCATGTTATGATCTTAAACCTTTGGTTGCCTTGCAAAAGAAAAAAAACCCATCCCCTTACTGCTGGAAATCACATCGCTGGCTTACCTGGAAGTTGTTCATGAATGAACAACCCTTGCTAATCACTCTGGTCAATATTTATCATAGGTACATTTTACAAGATGAATTCTGTCACCAGTGTTGGCAGCTTCTCACCAAGTCCCACCAGCAGCTGCAAATATTCATTAATAATATTTTGTTTGGGTTCCCACTTGCCACTTTCCATCCTCCTGCTTCATAAGTATGAACAGCATCATTACCAAGTGGCGCCCACAGAATGGAACACAAAGGCAACTTGGAAATTTTAATGAAAACAGATGTTGAGAAATGCCATTATCCCATGCACGCTACAATAAATAGCATTAACATTTCTAAGTGACAGGCCTCTGAATTGGACTGCAAGGAGCTCACATTTACAATTAAATGAGGGACTTATCCTTTTGCATCCGTGGATTCTACAGGTGGCTCGGTGACAGTCATCTCTTAGTGTTTCAATTTTAGAGCGGCTGTTAAGAGCCAGCTAAGCAGGGATTGGACAGGCAGGCACTTAGGAAGGTGTTCGTGCCAGATGCATTCATTGTCTAACTGCCTGGATGCAAAACTAACTTAGCATAGCAGCTGAATGTGAAAGCTCTTGAAATGATTTCTTCTCAAATAGTGCACTCCCTGTGCCAAGGAGGGGTATCATTGTTTATGTCACTAATGACTACATCCTGGGCCTCCATGCATTTTGTAACCCCTGTTCCTTTATTAGAGCAATCAGAAAAAAGATCACATAATTACCAAGATGTTGCTTTATGGGGAAGGGGTGTGGCCACATACACCTTCATTGATGTGAATAATACCACCCTGGGCATTACTATCACCCCAGATTTCACAGATGCTAAACCCCCAGCATAGCAGTTAGGAGCATGGACTGTGGATCATAGGAGATTGGGGTTGAAGCCTGGCACTGCTACTTATTAGCTCTTGGTTCTCAAGCAAATTGTTTATTTTGTATGGGCCTCACTGTCTGCACCTGTAAAACAGGGACAGTAATATTTACTTTCAGGATGTTGGGTAAGTATCAAATACCCGGCATGATGCTCACTGATAGCTGTTGGCTTAGGCTCAATTTTGAGGTCACTATTATCCCACCTATTCACTGGTGTGAGATCACCTTCACCAAGGTAATGTTCCATGAGGATGGTGATGGCCAGAGAAATGTTGGACTGAATCAGGGCACAGCTTTCTTGGAGGCTATGGTCAATATTTATTGTCAATCTCTCTGTCTCTCTCTGTCTCTCTCTCTTTCTCTCAAGTCAATCTCTCTGTCTCTCTCTATCTCTCTCTCTTTCTCTCTCTCTCTCTCTCTTTACCCAACCACTTTTCTTTTGAATAGCCATCCCAGATATCAGGTAAACCTTGCCCTGACTGAAAGCATTCTTTGAACCACTTTCTTCAAGCAAATAGGTACATTTAATTCTAAGAGGACCAAGACACCTTAGAAGCAATACATGGAAACCTCCTTAATTGACTCAGCAACTGCAGAATGTGTCCCTGAATGACTTTTACCCCAAATTTAGAAGTTGGAAAGGGGTCACTTGCAACAGAAAATATGTATTTTCTAGTTTTTTTTTTGAAGTATACTTGGCCTATAGTATTTCCTGAGGGGATCCTAATACCTTTCTATTAAAGCACGAACCCGAAGTTGTAAATTTAGAGAAACAATTTGAGGTGAGGGTTTGACACAACAGATGGTAAAGGGACTAATGACAAGATCATACTCTTGGCTGAGCATTTGGAATGTCTCATTATTTGTAAAACATTGTTTAGAAATTGCCTTCCTGGCGTAGAACTGGTTGACACACAGATAGATATTAATGCATCTAACCCTCTAAACTGTACAGATAATGTGCTTCTTAAGTCTTTATATTTAATTGGTTTTATACTACTTAAATATTGGAAACTGAAAAATTCAATGTTATTTCCTTATCAAGTATTTCTGCCTTTACACTTTTAAGATGAGGAAAATGAGCCACATGTCCCAGATTCCACAACAAGAGGGAGTCCAAATGGGACAACAGGGTCAAGTTATTCTCACAGTTGACAGCACATAAGGATGATCCTAGGTGCACACACTGTGTGAACAGACATTCCACCCTTTGGCTCAGTGCTGTGTTAAATGTGCACACTGAGCATCTACTAGTGTAAGGCCAAGGGGTCAATGTATGTTTGCTTTGAAAGTGAATCTCTCACCAATGATTACACGCCAGGGAGATAAATGTGATGGAGGAAATAAACAAACATGTGAAAGTTGTAATAGCTTTAAAATAAACCTGTACCTGTAAGGAGACCCCTGGAAATGCTTGTACATAAAGGCAACCTCCTCCCTTTCCCAGAGCTGAGATGATCATGAGGAAAGCTTGAAGCGGGACTGTATTTGAAGACAGCAGGTTCCTTGCATGTTCAAAACCACTCAGAGCTAATGCTCTTTATCTCATTATGGCAGAGCCAGATTGCGAGATAAGCTTGTGGTGCCACAATATTACTGTTGCAAATGTGTGGTCCTGAAGGGTCTTCTTTGGAAGGGCTCTGCTCTCAGAAATAGCCTTGGACTTGCACGCTGGGAATGTTTTCATGAGCAGACATAGATTTTGAAAGGGTCAGTGTGGCTCAGGAGGCAGCAACTGGGGAAATAGAAAACCTACTCCTTTTTGGTCTGGACGCCTTTCTTGTGCTTCGATTCTTCAGGGATCTAACAGTGTTTGTTTCGTGTTTTGTGTTTCTCTTTGGTGTGCAGACGGCATATTCCCTTTAACATGGATTTGTTCGAGTAGACTTCACTATGGTGCACAGATCAAGCTATGTTAAAATAATGTTAAAGGTCTGCACTGAAGCAATCTGAAGCAGAGAATTCCACGTCTCAGGCTGCCACACCACCTTTAAATCAACGGAATGTGTCCGTGTGCAGCTGTCCATAGACTCTTCTCACTGCTGTTATCCTCATAATAGGATCATTCAGGCTCTCTTATCTGGTCTCCTAGATGCTTGTCTCCAACTATTTCAAACAGAAGTGATTTGTTACCCAGCACCACCCTACTTCCTGCAAGAGGCACAAGGACGAAGCAAGCTTGCTTTAATGGGGACCCAGCTTTCCCTGTCCTCAGTTAAGTATTTTATTTACAGAGCTAATGAGCCCTTAGAAGCATGAAATAGGCACACCCACACATTACAAAAAGGCACACACAAGTGCAAGTTAAAATAATTTATAGTAGACTGGATTCACTGGTGGCTCTGAGACCAGTTTGCCCACTGCAGGTCTGCACAGCCAGATGCAACCCTGTTGCCAGAGATGCATTTGATCACCTCCACCTGCACACCTTTTGCTGTATTAGCCAAGTGTGTGTCTCTTTATCCACTCGTCTGTGGCTCCCACTTAACTGGCACCCTTTGAATATCAGCAGCCCTCCCTTTGGAGAGCCAGGGAATGGGAGTCACAAAAGTGTTTCCTCATGCTGAAACATGCAAATTGGAATTTCTTTATGAAGACAGTTGGTGATGTGCTAATATGTACAATGAATGTATGGCCTCACACCTTTAGCCCCCGAGCGCTGCATGTCTCCAGGTAGGCAGACAGGCTGCAGACACACACAGCTCCCTGCTGCTGTTCAACAAATGCTGATTTCAAATCACACATTGCCCGTCTTCCTGAGGGTCACATTTCTCTTTGCTCATTGTTTTTGCAGGTCTGATTAAGTCTTATATTCCTGAAAATGAGGTTCAGCCTATATCTGATTTCAGATTTATGAGGGAGAATTAACACCCTGCTGCTTCCTAAAGCTTTATTCCCTTGCAAGTCTACGTTTTGTTTCAGCCCTTGGAGTTGACCACATCTTTTCTTGCAACTTCTGTTGCTCTCAGCGTCCATGTCTCCAAATGCATTGACCCAAAGGTACCAGTGCTTGGGAGAAAGTTTGTCTTCTATTCATTTAAGATTCTTTTTCTACTTTATAATTATGTACCAGGAACAGCCTAAATATCACCAAAATGTAACCTACTGCAATACATAAAGAAATTTAAGTTGGAGTTTGAGGTTCGCCTCTAGTTCCTGGAGGCACTTTTTAGTGCTTTCTGATCCCAGCACATTATCTCTGTTTTGCAAGCTGGGAGGTGAAGTTGTCATAGGTCATTTGGCCCAGAATTTGGGTGGGCCTTTGATTTCTTTCCAGGGCTTACTTTCCACACAACTGCAGCCACCAGAATGAGTCAGAGCTAGGCTGAAACTATTAATCGGTATCGTGGTTAACATCTTATCCAATTTGGGCCTAAGAGAAAAGCCTGACTCATAGATACAATGTGGAAGTTATTTGCCTTTTCAGAAGCCCCAAGAATCCTTTCTATCAGACTCTGGCTCCCGGCAGGAAAGAGACAAAACTGATGACATTGGCGATCGTCTCATCTGCTCACTATTAGGAAAAATTAGAAATCAGATCACTCAAGAGCACTGTGAATGCCGTGACAAAAAATTATTTTGAGATGCGATTGGTTTGAAATTCTGACGTCTAAGAGTCTTGCCCTATCTGATTTGTAAAGAAGAGAATCCTCAGGGCAGGAGTCTCAGCAACATCCTTGAAGGCCTTCCTCACCGGCACACCCCATGCTGGACTGCACAGAATGGCACTGCCAAAGCACTCTCATCTGTGCAGCTGGCCCTGCGGCCCTGGCCTGTGCCACCATTCCAGACACACAAGGAATGCACCACAGCTGGCACATAATTAGAAGCTCACAGCAAACAAATCATTGCTTTTTTGTCAGTGTTCCTCCTACTGACCGTGCTCAGAGCGTGGCAGCTCCACCCACGTGCCAACAAACACAGGAAAACAAACAGATATCGGGGGAAACAACCCAGGTGCCTCCAGTCGTGTGTTTTGCAGTGGTTTCCCTGCCACTTCCCTACTTTCCAGAACATAATTTTGTTTGAAATTTTCTGTTTCTACCATTGTGGAGTTTCCCAGTGAAAGGCCTGTGATTAATCCTCAGTGAGTTGAATTCTCCTGAAGACTTATCTTTAATAATGACACCCCATGCAGAAAACAATTCAAAACAAAGAAGAGCTGCTTTAGGCTCTATACTTCCCAGGGCTTGGGAATAATTGTCTCCTATAAACATCACTGACATGCCCAAGAAGGTATGTGGCACTTGCTCAGGTTTAAGAAGGTTCTTTGACCCCTTGTGGATGCTAAGGTATAGCCAAGGAATAAATAGGCTGGTAGAAACTTTAACAATGTGTGATGTCCTGAACTTGAATGTAGGAAAAGAATTACATTAAAACAAACCATAAGTTAGCCAGAAAAGAAAAGCAGAGCAGCCAGAAAGATTCAAGCTCCTTGCAAATCCAAAGATGGACTTCCCTATCAAATTTTAAAGAAACACAACTAAAATTTATGAAATGCCCACTACGTGTTTGATCCTGTATGTGCTGAGTATTGGAGGCAGCCTGAGAATTTTGATGTGGTCCCTAGCACCAAGGAATTTATAATATCATCAGTGTGAACAGAGGCATGGACAAAGTGCTATGGGGGCTCAGAGGGGGACACAGATTCTACATGAAGGAGTGTACCCAGGAGATGGGTATTGAAGTGTGGTGTTGTAAAGAATATAATCTCCTAAAGAGGCCTGGCTTCTGCCAGTACCTTTGCTAGTGTCTCTAGTGCCTTCCTTTGCCTAGGGGATTTGGTTCACACTTGGATAGTCTGGTAATGCGATTTAGGGTGGGGGCTTTGGCTCGTGAGGCACCAGCACACTAGAGACTGAGATCAACCATATGGGCAATCAATCAATCAAGCTTGCCTCTGTAGTGGGGCCCCAGTAACAACTCTGAACATGGAGGTTCAGGTAAGCTGCCCCGTCTTTGACGATACTTGGTATGAATTGTTACACATTGATACCAGGAAAGTAACATGTCCTGACTCCAGGGGAAGAAGATGGACAAAGCTCTGCATTCTGTACGTCTCCAGACACTTTCCTGTGTTCTTCCTGTAGCTTATTTTAATCATTTCCCCACAATAAACCTTAACGGTGCAAACAATAGTTTTCAGTCAGTTCTGTGAGTACTTCTCAAAAATTATCAAACCTGACAGTGGCTTGGGGACCCTTTTGCCCTTGCAGTTGATGTCAGAAGTAATGTGGTCTCTTGAGAGACCTATTCATTCTGATGGTTCAGTTGGCATAACTCACACAAAGATGCCACAGGAAAACTACTCAATCTGATACCTTTAAGGTTCCTCCCTGATATAAATCCTGACTCCAATGAAGCCTTGATAAACAGCCTTTGTGCCCTTAACAGGATTCTAAAGTATATGATAAGGATCTGAGCCAAGCCAATATACGGAAGATGAAAAGAGTGCCTGAACTTAAGTTAAACTAAACAGTTCAAAACATCTTTACTGTATTGACAATCTGGTTAAAGGTGCCTACCTGAGACTCCTTGAGGATAAAGTTCTTTTTCTTTATCTTATTTACCAAATGAAACAATATGGTAGCAAGAAAGCCAACTTTTTGTTGTGCATATGACTTGTGGAGACAAGAGAAAATGTTGAGAATTTTTTCCTTAACTCCTCATTGCAGAATGAGTCAATAAAAGAGTTATCATCTCCTAGTGCACAAGGTGGACGTTATCCAGGGGGATGAAGCATGCAAGTGTTGCATGGTGAGATTTGACATAGGGCTGCATCCTCCAGGAAGCTTTCCCTGAACCTGGTGGTCATGGAAGCCTCACAGATGTTCGCATGACATCCTGTGCCTGACTCTGCTGTAGCTCTTCTTACAGAACAACAAACTTATTTGTGTGCTGCCTTCTAACAGAACCTGAGACCCCTAATGGTTGGGACAGTGTGGTCCTTGCTTTGGTATTTTTAGTCCCTCAGACATTTATGGGCCTGACCCATAGAAGATATTTGTTAAGTATTTTTTTGGGGGGTGGGGGGTTGAATGAATGAACTAACAAACAGCTTCAGAGTAGTGTGGTTTAGAGGAAAGAATAGAACTTTTGGATTAAAAAGCCAATTGGGTTCAAATCCAAGCTTGGTCTTTAACAAGTGTGTGGCCTTGGGTAAATGATAACTTCATCTAAAATCCAGTTTATTCAACTGTGAAATAGGTTTAATATAACCAGCCTTAGAACCCTGAGGGAGACAATACATGTAAGAACACTTGCTCTGTGTCTGACAGCTAGTAAATGTTCAATACAAATTAATCTCCTTTCTTCTTCCTTGAGTACAAAAAAGAAAATTATCAAATATAGCTGAGATAATTTTTCAAAACTCTGAATTCACAACTATGAACTTGTTAGATAAGGACATGTCTAGACTCAGAGTGGAATAGAAACCTGGTGAATTGGTGGGTAGGAGTCTCTATCATGGAATTACTTCCACAATAATTACGAGGGAATCGGATCTTGTCTAGGACACAGGTCCAGATTTAAAAGAACCCTTCCCACCTCTTCCAATCCTCGCTACATCCAGGGACTCACTCTGCTGTGAAAGTGTCACAGCAACACAGGGAATAATGACTCCATCTCCTCTGAACTGAAGCATAGGTAGGCTAACTAAAAGTAATTTTACAAAAGATGTCAGTGGTCTGGCAACGGTACCTCAGTGACAAACTATTGTGATTAAAGGTGATTTTGTCAAAGCATAACACTACCTTTCACAATGGAAGCTTTGTTTATTTCACATGGGACAGCAACTTGCTATCCATTTCTAACAGCTCACAGTCTATGTCCAGGCATACATCCAATCTCTCTACACTCCTAAAGCCCCAAAGAACTGCCATTTACAGAAATAGGTCTAGGATATAATCTGTAGTTAAATGCATAGTTGATTTATCATTATCTTGGGTTATTTGGAATTCACGTTATTTATGTTACTAATCCTGTCCCCAGACCTGTAAGTCATTGCCCATCATCCCTCTAACAAATAATAATAAGAAAAAAATCTCCCTCAACATTATATTTGGACATCATCTGTCTGAAAGGTAATAAGATACAGCAACTACAGTGATTGAAATGAAGGGAAAGGATTGTTAATATAGTAGAGGTTTCTACTGGGCATGCTTTAAATCAATGTGCAGAAGCAATTTGAACGACCCATTCTGTCATCATGTTTAAAATACATTGATTTCTCTCTTTCTTTTTCCCCCTTGTGGTTTTTATCTCTTAGGTTATTTTTCCCCTTCCTGTGAATTTGGATAGCGAGCCAAAGGAAAAGAAACTTCAACAAGAAGACTGGCTCAAATCACTCTAGGGCCAGACTGCACCTTCTATAACATTTCTAATAAATCATGGGGAAAAAGAAATCTCTGCCATAGTGGCACATTTGACAAATTGAAATTAAATTTTGCCAACTCTGGAGAAACCAAGATAACCTGCTTTGATATTTCTTCCCTGTTAATAGTTAATGGGTAAGAGGGGACATTAGAGGTTTCTGTTTTTTAAAGCGCCTCCCTCTGATCAAGTGTGATTCTCAAAACCCTGAGTCCATATTCAGCATGGAGTATGAGTTCAAGGGCTAACAATAAATATGGATATTTTTGCATATAGATGTATATGTATTTTTTTCCTTTAATTCTGAAATTATTATCTCAGACAGTGGTAAATGGAATTTTTTGCTAGCAGTGAATTTTCAGTGTTATCAGCTGTCAGGTTGGAAAAATGTATGGCAGTAATAAAGGGGGGAAATATATGATCCATAAATAAAGAAAAACGGGACTTATTTGGCATGATAAAGTTTTAATGCCTCTAGGTAGCAAAGTCTCCAAACAAATTCCCTTCCTTTAAATCTTATGCTCACTTCAGATTGTGTCTCTCACATTCCTGCTCCCAGGCCTGTAAACAGTGCTGTGGCTGGAGAGACCTGCATACCAAGGAGGAAGAGGTACTGCATGGGCTGCCTCCAAGGGAGGACTTGGCTTTTCTTCTTCTGTACGGGTCAGGGTGAAGAGTATGTCAAGCCTCTAGCCAGCGATGAGCCATGAAAAAGTTTTTCACAGAAACAGCGTTCATGGAGAGCGCCTTTGTGCCTGTATTTCTAGAAATTTCCATATGCTGCTGAAAAATAACGATCAAGATCATCAACATGTATTGATCATGTACAACAGACCATAGTCAAGGTTGGGTGCAGCAATACTGGGGTGAAGGCACCTGCCTTCAGAGAGCTCATTGTCTTTTGGGGGAGGAAGATAAGACACCCTATGAGGCTGCTGAAATAGCCTAGAATAGTGTTTACATGCAACACGTGGATGAAGATTATTAGTTGAATAAATGAATATAAATGTAAGGTTGGCATTAATTAACTGGGAATGGAAAGGGCATTGAAAAGTTGTGTTTTGTTTTGTTGGGGGGCTGGAGGAAAAGGGGTTGGATGTGTATCAATGCAGGAAATGACTCCTGATCAGGGAGGAGAGGAGGAAACGCTGCATTGGTTCCAGAAAGCTGTTCTTCAACATCACTTTATATTACATACATTTTGTTTTTAATGAGTGGTTTGCCTTGGGTAAAAAGACAATGATGAGTCAGCATATTACAGGCAAACAATCGAGGCCATTGTGTGAAGGTCTTTGCTGTGGTGGAAGTGTGTTATCTCCCTGAAACATCCAGGCGGGTTCCTCTGCTGTCACTGTACAATTTGCATGCTTCGGTAATGTTTTATGTATTACGCTACTTGTACGCTAAAATGTACATGCACGCTCCTGCAAATTTAGGTAAATTATGAATAAATTAAATCTTATCTAAATAAACAAGTGTCTTTTTGAACCAAAATGCAAGCTGTCATGAATATTTAAGTGGACAAGGATGAATCCTCTTCCTGCTGCACTTCGTACAGAGTGCATTCTATACTCTTGATTGCAGGAAGGAAAGTGTACACAGCTAGAGAAACATAATCGACTTCTCACTAGGGACATGAACGTTGAGAAATCTGGCCTGGCAGAGCGATACATTAAAAAATAAGATTCATTATGGAAATTAAGTTATATGGGTGTCTCCTGACCCTGGTAATCTCTGCCTTTTCACACTATATTGGAGATGCAGAGTTTGAGCACAGAGTTATTATTTTGATCTTTCTTTTAGTGGAAAGAGGCATCTCATGCATATTTCAACTCTAGAACCTAAGGAAATCCGGACTAGTTGCTTGTTGGTTTATATATGATTTCTGTAGGAAGCTCATGAGCATAAGGATTGGCTCATTGAAAATCAAAGATTTCAAGAACATTCAGCGCCCAGGGTCAAGTTTAAGGATCTCAGTTAATGTTTTCAGGCCACATCTCCATAGTCTTATTTTCCATTACTCATAGGATCTGAGAATCTGAGTTGAAAGGGCAGTTGGGGATGGAGTTAGAAAATAATCAACAGGGAAGTCTTATAAACTTCCTCCAAAAGGCCACGCTTTCCCACCTACACACATTAGTCCCCCTTCATCCAAGGTTTCACGCTCCGATTTCAGTTCTCTCACAACTGTGGACTGAAAATATATGTGGGAAATTCTAGAAACAAAAAATTCCTAAGTTTTAAATCACATGCCATTCTGGGTAGCGTGATAAAATCTTGTGCAGAACAGCTCCATCCTGCTCAGACCTTGAATCATCCCTCTGTGCAATTTCTCCAGGCTGTCTATGCTATTTGCCTGTAAGTCACTCAGTAGCCCTCTGGGTTTTCAGGTTGAATTTCACAGTATCACAGTGACTGTGATCAAGTAACTTTTATTTTACCTAATAATGGCTCCAAAGAGCAAGATTAGTGATGCTGGCAATTTGGAGATGCCAAAAAGAAGCTGTAAAGTGCTTTCTGTAAGTGAAAAAGTGAAAGTTCTCGAATTAGGAAGGAAAAAATTATACACTCAGGTTGCTAACATCTATAGTAAGAATGAATCTGCTATTCGTGAAACTGTCAATAGCATATTGTTATTGTTCTATTATGTGATTGTTGTTAATCTCTTACTGTGCCTCATTTATAAATTAAGTTTTATCATAGGTATGTATGGATAGGAAAGAACATAGTGTATATAGGGTTTGGGACTATCTGTGGCTTCAGGCATGCCCTGGGGGTTGTGAAACATATCCCCTGCAGATAAAGGGGTCTACTGTCCTCTTGCATATTCTGTTCCTTCTGTCTAGAGGGCCCTCATCCCGTTTGTCTGGAACAACTACAGCTTTCTTGCTTCAAGACTTGGGTCTTCTCCTTCATGGAGCCTTGTCTGAGCTCCCTAGGCAGAGCGAGGCGTGTTAACCTAGTTGGAAGCCCCAGGAGGGCAAGGCCTATGTCTGCTTCTTCTCCACATATCCCCAGCAGCCAGCACAACGCCAGGCATGTAGAAGGCGTTCAAAAATAAATCCCTCCTAAAAAATGTCTCTCCTGTGGTGTCTGAGCTTATTGAATAAATCTCTCTATGGCACCATAAGATTACTGTAATTCATTATTCGTTTACAGGTTAGTCTGGCCCAATGGATCAAAGGCAGAGGTCCATCTTATTGATCTTGTATTCCCAGGACCAAGTTCCATAAGTATTTGACAAATGTTTGTTTATTGAAAGAAAATTATATCCATTACATTGCAATTAATTGCAGCAACAGACCTGAGACTTATTAGCTCCTGTGTACCCTACAACATCAACTTCATCATAGTCAGTGTCTAGGCATCCTCTTTCATTGTTGTTGGCAGTGGTCTTCTGAATCTCAACAGGCCCCAAAGGTCTTAGTCATGCTCACCTACCCAGTAGTTGGTTTTTTCCTACTTAAATCCTTCAGGAAAAGACAAAGGCTTCATACATCGTCAAGGTGGGCCACTGGGTTGAAATAAGGAAGCACAATAACAGTCCTAGGGAGTAACCTTGCTTCCCGTTTTTTTCTCCAGCTCTGGATCAGCCTTGGGCAGGCCCTGCACCAGGTAAGGATGGGGTACGGTGAGGAGCGGATGCGTGTCCACTGAGTTTTGCAGCAGAGAAGAGGCACGGCAGAGGAGAGAAGAGAGCACTTTCAGAGGAGGTGGTGAGGAGGGAAGGGGAGCTGCTGAGCCTGCCTGTGAGGGGTTGCTGTTTGGAGGGCCAGCTCTGTCAGGAGCTCTATCTGGACTCTGCACTCAGGACAACAGACAGAGACAGCACATTGATATCAGGTCCAGTCTGTCCCTTTCCACATGGATGCCCCTGCTCAATCGGCCATGGATGAACTTCTAAGGAATTTCTATGAGCTCATTTTAGAATGTAACTCTCTTTGCCATGAAAAAAACCTCTCTTCATATCAAGTCTAAATCTCTCAGGGTTCTGTAATGTAAATCCTCTTCTATCTACTCTGTTCTCAGTGGAGAGGGCTGACACCTGGCCCCTTCCTTCTCACCATAAGCATATATCCACTGCGAGACCATGACCATATTGGGGTTCATCCTCTTCTTTTTCAGACTAAGTCCCCCAATATCCTTCATCCACCTTCACTTGGGACCTCATCCTAGGAACACAGTGCTCATGTGGGACAGATGGTCTTGCCTTTGCAGAGCTTCAGGGTCAGACCTGGCTTGGCCTACACGTGTTGGTTTATAAAATGACACTGAAGACCTCATTCCCACTGCAGGTGATGTGGAGGTGATGGAGCAACAATTAGGGGCTGTAATGGGCCAGTTAATGTTATTGGTAATGAGGACACATTTACTCATAGAAAGTGGACTGCCACCTGCCAAATGGCCAATGTCCCTTTGAGCCCTGTCATAGACAGAACACTGGGCCGACCATGAGTTTGACTCAACATCATATCCTTTCAGTCAGACTGAGAGCTGACCTCTCCATCGGAGAGAATATGGGTCAAGTTCAGAAGGACCAAGCATCACAGATTTTTTTTTTTCTTTCTGTAAATGCAGGGCCTTTACTTGGTGCTGTGAGGAACTTGTGAGTTCTGAGTTCATCTGATCCCTGGACTCCCTGCCTAACTGAACACAATCCAAAGTCAAACTGAGGGGCTGGCCCACATTTCTATATAACAGTGTCCTCGTTCTTGCCTGCCCTTTAGGACAATATCCTGCATTATCAGAGCAGCAAGTGATGACACAGAACAGCTCTCTGGGAGGAAGATATGGTCTCTGAGCAAGACAAAAACAAGAAAAAAACACTAATGGAAAACCCACTGATGCAGTTCAAACTGTGTCTCCATCAGTATGAAAGGCAAGTTTGCAGGGCTGGAGACAGGCTTTGATCTTGCCTCGAAGTCAAAGGCAATCTGGAAGATCTCCAAGTGTAAAGGTGCATGAGAAATGCTTCCAGTGAGTGAGATTTCATGGGAGGTTGGAGTGGGTGAGCTCACTCACTCTGCTGTATATCCTACTGGGGAGAAACTCCATTCCCAAAGTCCTGCTTTCAATTGTGATCTGCCCAGTCTCGTCCCACAGAGACTTCCAGCCTAGTCAGCTATGCAATCAACCCAAAGCGTGCCTAAGCGATAACTGGAGTCCCGACGGCTAGTGAGTGGGACTGCCAGAGGTGTTTGAACCAGAGCAACTCCATCTTGAATAGGGGCTGGGTAAAATAAGGCTAACTTATTTAGCCTTAAAATAATTTTCCCAGTAAGTTAATCACAGAATGAGATAGGAGGTCAGCACGAGATACAGGTCATGGAGACTTTGCTGATAAAACAGCTTACAGTAAAAAAGCTGGCTAAAACCCACCAAAATCAAGATGGCAACAAGAATGACCTCTGGTCATCCTCACTGCTACACTCCCACCCATGCCATGACAGTTTACAAATGCCATGGCAACATCAGAAAGTTACCCTACCTGGGCTCAAAAGGGGAGGCATGAATAATCTCCTTGTTTAGCATATTGTCAAGAAATAATCATAAAAATGGGCAACCAGCAGCCCTCAGAACTGCTCTGTCTATGGAGTAGCCATTCTTTTATTCCTTTACTTTCTTAATAAACTTGCTTTCACTTTATGCTCTGGACTCGCCCTGAATTCTTTCTTGCACGAGATCCAAGAACCCTCTTTTGGAGTCTGGATGGGGACCCCTTTCCAGTTACATCTTCCTGGTAACCCAGGTGGGACAATAGTGAGGAAACCCCCAATCCAAAGGCTAACTTTGGGTAAGTGGTGGGGGTCCAGTAACATCGTTCTGGTGACCACAGAAGAGACAATACTGAGAAAACCCCGACCCAAATGCTAACTTTGGCTAAGTGGTGGGGTCCGGTGACATCCTTCTGGTGACCACAGAAGGGACAATACTAAGGAAACCCCAGACCCAAAGGCTAACCTTGGATAAGCAGTGTGGTGCGGTAACATCTTTCTGGCAAACCATGGAAGGGACGATACTGAGGAGACCTCCAACCCAAAGGAAATAGACTGCAGAACTGACTGGCAGATTTTGGGTAGGTAGTGGGGTACCCAGATAAAGGATGGGATTGGGTTAGGGGCCCAACTTAGGGCAGTTGGAGCCTCTCCTAAGACAGAAACCATTAAAGGCTCCTCTCCATAAAAGGCAAGGACACTTGACCGAACTTGAGTTTGAGGCCCAACTTAGGAAGGTTAGAGTCCTTCCTAAGATTTAGGGAATTAGAGGCCTCTCTTGGTAAAGTCTCTCTCAGCTAAGAATGGGTTTGGCACTATAGGATGTTAACTGTTATTCTCTTTGGATTATTTTACTTGGCACTCTTTGCTGAAGGCTATGGGTGACAGAATTAAGCATGTATAGGATCTTGGGACATGGGGAGCTCTTTCCTCCCTAAAAAAGGGAAACTTGAGAGCCAGCAGGTCTGCTGGAAGAGATCCTTTTGCTACCAACAAGCAGCCACCTGAAATTGTCAGTGTTGTTGCAATGGTGGGTCTTACTCTGGCCTCTCTGAGCTCTCTGCCTTCCCCACCCTGCTGTGCACAATGCTTTTTTCTCTTTCTCTTTTTGATCTTTTCTGTTACTCAGGGCAACCATCTTGGCCAGCGACCACAAGTTGAAACTCCTGGTCAGAGGGTGGATTAACGATGATGGGGCCCAACTGGGGGCAAGTTTGGGCCTTGCCAGTTTGATATTGAGTACTAAGCAGAGTGCCAGTGTCTATGTTTTGTCACATGTATTTTGCTCTGGAAAAATGGAAAAAAGATAATTTTCTCTTATGTTGCAGCTTGGCACCCAGGGCTATGGTGCAGTGAGCTGGGTCACTAGGGCTGCTCAGGGAAAGGGAACCCAGAAGCCTGGCATGCTGGCAAAAGGGTAAGAACTTCTTACCAATCAGACTTCTGGGCTCTCTCTCTCTTTGTGCAAACTGGTTGAATGAATGGCAAAAATCACTGTTTATCTCCTCTGTACAAAGTTTTTATTAATGAGAAAAAGAATTCGTGAGGCTAATCTTAAGCTGCAGTGAATCTGGTATGCTCTGTGTGTCTTTTTGTGCTGTTTTGTCATAAAGAGGGGTACCTTAGGATAGAATGAGGGCCTAGGGCCCCAAAAACCTGCTGTTCAAGATGGCCCAGAAAACTGGTCAGCCATTTCCTTAGAAGCTTGACCTTGTTACCACGTGGCCGTGCTTTCTCTTTTCAGAATGGCAGCTTGGGTTCATGGTTCAATTCCCAGCTTAGAGAATGGGTTATTCTTGGCTTAATATCTGTTTGACCTTTACCATTTGTTTATTCTCTTCCCCTCTATGAATTACCTTAAATTTTCCTTTTTCTGAGCAAAGAAATGTTGGCTGTTTGGCATGGCTAAAGTTGGATAAAAGAAGATTTAAAGGACTTTTTAAAAGAGTGCTATAGTTAAAAGTCATCTTAATTAAAAGCAGATATTCAGGCTCCAACAGCCTGTAGTTCCTTGGGAAAAACAGAGGAGGCACCACAGACCTTGTTTGGGGGGAAAAACACAAAAAACCTCTGTTTTCCTCGTGGAACCTCAGGAATTAAAAGTGGATCAATTCCTCTCAAAATCTAAGGTTCTGTTCTGTTTTGCATTGTGTTATCTGATGGTTTTAACTTTTGGGGATATCAGAAATTACTTTGCATTATGAGAGAGCTTTGGTGTGTAGTAACTAGGTAGGAAACGTACTTTTGGGAATGGGCTGATTCCCTTTTTGGGATTCAGGATCTGGTATAAAAATGAGTACCTTAATTTCTGGAGATCTGTATTGCCTTCCAGTTGTGCCTGCTTATTAGGCCCTGGAAACTTCATGCTTTAAAGAGAAACTTAAAAACTGGCAAATGAAAAATCTTACAACTACTGGATCTTCTTCCATCTGTCTGTGTATTTATGTTATGTGTGTGATGTTTATATATGAAAGAGCTTTAATTAATTTGTTTAAAAATAATAGAAGCTTAAATCATATATTTTAACAGAAAAATAAAAATTATCATGCCTTTTAGGTCACATGACTTCAGTAATCTTTGGGAAATAAAAATCACTTTAAAGATTGTTGGTAAAATAAAGACATTTGGTCTTCTGTCTGGTGTCCTAGGCTCCACACCTAGTACATAATGAAAATCCCTTACTTACCACAGTTTTCACCAAAAGTAAAAATTGCTAAGACTTAACATTGTGACATGTATTTGAGACTATGAAAAACAAAACAAAACAAAACAGACAAACAAAAAAAAATTTCACACACAAGGTGTATAAAGAAAGTAAAATGCATTTTTGGTAAAAGATTATAAGAAGGTGTGAGAATATGGATTTCTTACATAAGTTTGGAGGTTTAAAGGATTGTTTTAAGTTAGATAAGATAAAACTGAACAGTTGAACAAATTGTGAAAGATTTGTAAAAAAATTAATCTTGTAAAAAAATTGTGTGTGTGAACATATTGGCTAAAGTTAAGGGGGTATTATACAGTTTTTCCATAAATTAAACATTTGAATAAAAGCATAATGAGTTTTTCTTAGAGTGAAAACCTGCTTATAATCTGCTCTTTAACAAAATTAGAAAGGGTTATAAAAGGTTTATGAAGATCTTACCTTATGGTCAGGCATTACAATTGGATAGATTTATCTATAAGCTTTTATTAAGAATAGGGTTTAACAGTAATAGTAAACCAACGGAAGGGTGAAATTTGGCTTTTTTGGTATAAAAATCATACAGGAAGCATTGTCAAATATGAAATGGTATTTGGCTTTCTTTGGGCTGTATTTATATAAATATCTTACTGGTATGTGTTCCAAAATTATGTGAAACTCCTATAATTCTGATAGGACTTGGTGTAGATTATCAGTAATAATAAGAATTGCTACATAAAATCATTGTATGCCACAGAGGTAACCACATTTCTTTGTTAGTCATGTTTTTGACTGCGGCTGCCCTAAACATTTTGTCATCCACAGACAATTGTTGTCTTGTTTTAATCCTCTTCAAAAGGTGGCTTATAAAAAAAGATGGCTTATAATCAATATAGGACCTTAACAAGTGCTCTTCAATGCAAGTTTCTGATAACTTTGGAGATTGTGACACTAGAATGGAGGAACAAACTTTCAGGACTCATGGAGAGCCAAAATGTTCATGAACATCAAGCAGAATAGGAGTTAACTGCATGAACTAAACTAATAGTAAACTAATAGAAGTCTGAAGTAATCTTTTTTAACTTTTTGTTTAAAACATTGCTAATCCTTTGCTTTGTTTTTCAGAGTTAAGAAAACTCTTCTGTTGAGCTATTTACAGCTTGAAGCAATTGAGTAAAGTACACTCCTGTAAACAGAATTTGGAACATATTTGTTTCCCTCTACCTGATTGCTTCAGAATTTGGAAGTTAGTCGTGTTCTTAACTTATGGCAATATAGTTATTTGCATAAGTGCGATAAGAATCTATTTTCTTTTGTAACAGGACACAATTGGAGAAACTGGTTATGTTACCACGTCTCTGACTGGAATGGTGTGCTTTCTTTAAGGAATCAAACTTATAGAGCCAATAAAAGCCTCTTGGGAAACTGGCCTCATACCTTCTCTACACAGTCCCTGTACAGGGTTCCTGACCTGTGGTAAGTAAAGAATGTCACTTTCTGACAGGTCCAGGAGCCCAAGTCATCTTGGGACCTCAAAAGGAGAGTAATTTACCCAACTCATAGGTATTTGAGGGTACAAACCCACCGCAGGGCTTGGCTTTTTAAAAAGCCTTATCTGAGATTACTTATGGAACAGAGTTTCATCAAAGCCAATTTTAAAAGCCTATGTGAAATAATTATTCTTGCTGCACTTTATACAAATAATCAGGCCAAGTAAAACAAAGTAAATCAGTCTTACCATGATTTGTCTTTAGTGAAAATGGAAAATTGGAGAGAGAAAAATTATGTTTCAAGAACTATGGTATATGTGTTATTAAATTCCAGTCTCATCAGTTGTTCGTTTTTTTCCTGCAATGTAGGCTGACCCCGCTTATTCCTGTAAACCAACCAGTGATCTCAGGCTGCTACTCAGAAGAAACAAGAGGTCTGAGTAATGTAAAAATCTGGATTGGATCAATATTCTAATCCTGGACATATATTGGAATCAACTAGCAACTCCATATCAGCTTGGTTCCCAACAGTTGCCCAGTTCATGGAAAGCCTTCTAATTTAGTTTACATGGGATAATTTTGCTTATTTTGTTATATTGCTGTTGGACTCTCTGTATAGGAATGCAGAATAAGCTTACTCAATGTTTTCTTAAATTGAATGCTTATCACTCTTCCAGATATCACCTTTTGTTGGAACTCAAGAGTTATAAATGGCCCTTGACATACCAAAGCTTTCTGACTGAGCTCCTCTCTACCCTGAATACAAGAGACCTTCATAGTTTGGCAAAAATATCATCACCTCTATTCAGCATGAAGAAGTTACAGAAGATGGATCTTCGTTCCTCTACAACCCTTAGGATTAAGAGTTCTCTTATAAAAGGGAGTTGGGAAATGTCAGAGGTGTTTAAACCAGAGCAACTCCATCTTGAATAGGGGCTGGAAAAAATAAGGCTAAGACCTGTGGGGCTGCATTCCCAGTAAGTGTAGGCATTCTTAATCACAGAGTGAGATAGGAGGTCGACAGAAGAGGCAGGTCATAAAGACCTTGTTGATAAAACAGTTTGTGTGAAAGAAGCCGGCCAAAACCCACCCAAACCAAGATGTCGATGAGAGTGACCTCTGGTCATCCTCACTGCTACACTCCCACCAGTGCCATGACAGTTTATGAATGCCACAGCAATGTTAGGAAGTTACCCTATACAGTCTCAGAAGGGGAGGCATGAATAATCCACCCCTTGTTTAGCATATCACCAAGAAATAACCATAAAAATGGGCAACCAGCAGCCCTTGGGGCTGCTCTACCTGTGGAATAGCCATTCTTTTATTTCTTTACTTTCTTAGTAAACTTGCTTTCACTTTACTCTATGGACTTGCCCTGAATTCTTTCTTATGTGAGATCCAAGAACCGTCTCTGGATCGAGGCCCCTTTCCAGTAACAGGACCACACAGTTTGGGAAAGGAATGGGGTCCTGATGGCCACCTGCTCAGGTAGAGGCTTTCTATTTCCCCTGTCCCTGCTGACCGGAAATCAGCTGCAGAAGGAGAAAGGCTTGGGCAACGCAGAGATGTCTAGTCAAAGACATTTGACTAAAGGGCGGTGGGGAGAACGGGCACTTGATGGTCATGATGGGGCACTACAGAGAAGGGAAAGAGACAGAAGGTGGAGACGGTGTGAAACGGGCAGCACCCAGGAGGCACAGGTGCGGCTTTTCCAATGGATGCACCTGTTGAGGATGGAGGTGCCTGGACGCACGTTCACCATGGCACAGGCAGCAGTGAGGTCCATCCATTTTCAGGAGACTGACAGAATACCAGCAGCCTGTCTCAGAACTTTACTTAATAAATCAAAGCTGACAACTCCTCCCAAAATGATATGAAAACGCTTTTTGGTGTCCATGACCAGCATACGTTGTATTCATTTCACTTTCTGAAATAAGAGTTGAACCGTAATCACAAACAATCCATTTTTGTCAGGTATCAACAGTACATCTTTCTTTAGCCACCAAAGCGGGGGTCCCTGTAATCTGGCACTGCCTGGGCCTGGGGTGAAGGAGTCAGAGTGAAACAGCAAACATCGCGGAGACAACAGCTCCCATCTGCAGAGCACTTTGGAATTTCCAAAGATATTTCACCCACGTGATCTCTTTTGAGCACCATGACCACCCTATCAGATGGATTTTATTAACTTCCCTTTTCACAAGGGCAAGTGCAGGTGGAGAGGGCATAGCTGGCACTCTATGCACACCACAGTTGTTGTGGTGGGCAGCCCTGTGTAGTGGGAGAGGCTTGCCCTCAGACACCTGCCCTCCCAGTGCTTGCGAGTGAGCTGCTGGGTGGGTTCCCTTTGTTGGCAGCTCTAGGCCTTGAGTTGGGGTAGAGGCAAAGCTAACCCAGACCTGTCCTCCAGGCCTGTCCTCATAGGTTCTCCCAACTCCTCCTCTATCCAAACTGCTGCCTCTTCTTTAGCACTTTGCTTCAGGGTAGGGTTCCCTGTGCCTTCCACAGGGATCATGAGCTAATCATAAAAACCACTAAGGGTCAAGGGGCAAGAGTGAGTGGGAGCCATCTTTGCTGCCAACAGAGGAAGACTTTACCAGGAACTTCAAAAGGCAGCGTTCCAGCCACTGCTTATCCCCAAAATAAAAGGAAGGACTCAACTGGTTGAAATGTCAGACTTGAGAGCCTCGTCTGTGAGGGGCCTCAGCTGTGCAGGGGACCTGAGGATAATAGATTAGGATCCTGGAGTACTCTGCCTGGGAGAAACCTTCAACTGGTTCACTAGGAGATCCCATATCCACAGCCAGGCCAAAGCAGCAATCAGAACAAAAGACTAACAGTTACCGGACAGGCCCAAGTCACACATACAGTGCAAAATAAACCTTAACTCCAATCAAATAAGAGGCAGAGCAGCACTAGCTGTTGAAAGTTCACCAATTAATACGGTCAGCCCACCTGGGTCTCACTAGGCACTCTCTGAAGGTGATAGGGCATTGAACTGTCCCTGGTGGGGTTGGGTAGGAAAAGAATTCTGTATAAAGAAGGCTTTGATCTCAGATCATTCTGCCAATGTCCAATTACACTTAGGACCCGACTGCCATTGTGTGAATGTGTATTGTGCTTTAAGGTGACATAGTGAATGAAAGAGCCATATTTTGGTAGAGTGTGTGGGTCACTTCACCTAGGTGATGTGCTGGTGGTTCACTGGAAAATGTCTGAGACCAGAGGTCAGAGCATCACTTGTACACTACTGGTCCTGAAAAGCCTATTCAGACATTTGGGGTGCATATGTGACTGAGTCCATGCAGGGAAGGTACATCTCTTGATTGCTGCTTAGCAATATCACCTTGGTGCTATATGTGCAAATATTTATATGTAAATGAAAGGATGTGATTTATTGTTGAAATTCCTGAGGGGAATGCCATGGGAGGCACTCTGGAGCAATTATCTACTCCCCGACTCTTACGCCACACAGCGTGTTTCAGACAGAGAGAACATCTCGAATGTCCTCTCTGCCTGGCCCTGGGAACCACATCCTGAACCCCCACCAAGACCAAAGTGTCTTTATTCAGGCCACCTTCTCTATCTCCCAGTGTGGTTTTCTGTCTTTCCTAAACTGCAGGATGCAAATTGTGGACTCAGGCTTCCAGTGAAAGCGATTAAGACATCCTGGCAGGGAGGCAAGCTCTTTATTTGCCCATTTTTGATGGGACAGCATAAAGCTGGATCATTTCTCTGAGCTCCCTGGAGGCCATCAAAGTCTACATGGGCAGATGGAGCATATAAACAAGGCAGGCAACTCACTAGATGCTGTAAAGCAGACCGTGGCTCCTCTACCTCGAGGAGAGTGGGGCGGGTGGAAGTCAGGCACAGAGGCCTTTGCACCTGCAGCCTCCTTGCCTGACCCTACTGGCTTTCCATTTGCCACTCTTCCATGAGCACATGAATTCAGAAGATTGGGGCTATAATCTTTTTTTTTTTTTTTTTTTTTGTTTGTTTGTTTGTTTTGAGACAGTGTCTAGCACTGTCTCCCAGGCCAGAGTGCATTGGTGCGATCTCGGCTCACTGCAACCTCTGCCTCCCGGGTTCAAGCGATTCTCCTGCCTCAGCCTCCCAAGTAGCTGGGACCACAGGTGCGTGCCACCACGCCCAGCTAATGTTTGTATTTTTAGTAGAGATGGGGTTTCACAATGTTGGCCAGGATGGTCTCGATCTTTCGACCTCGTGATCCACCCACCTCAGCCTCCCAAAGCACTGGGATTACAGGCGTGAGCCACCAGCGCCCAGCCGATCATGGCTATAATCTTAGCTCTACTATTTATTACTTATCTAGCCTAAGACCAATCATCTAATCTCTCTTAAGCCCATTTGCATAACAAAATGTTATTCATACCAGTTTGCATGGTAGGAAAGGAGGAAACTGACTACTTCTGAGTACCAACTATGTGCCATGTATATAGTGTCTGGAGACCGTAAGTTCTCTGGGAAGGTCAACCAGCATTGTGACTCCAAAGCTTGAGCTATCTCTACTTTAATATGATGAGAGCTGGGAGCATCATGATGAGGTGAGCAAAGAAAGCTCTTGAGAAGCTCCAAATCCCTATACAAATTTAAGACATTACGTCTGAGCTGAAAACATGTGTTGTGCTTTTATCACAGTAATTTTCAAAGGAGAAACTGAGGCATGGGGTCAAGGCACTGTACTAAAGGTCCCCCGGCAAGGCAATGGCAGGCTCTTAACCCTGGGATCTTTGCTGTTGGCTTCTTGTCCAGCTCTGGAAGGCAGGTGGACTCCCTGAGCAGAGGCTGCACCATCCTCAGCTGGACGGGAACCAAGACGCCCTCAGGGAATGTCCAGGGAGCAGAAGCTCTTTCTGTGTCATTTGCCGAGTTCCTTGGGATGTTATTTCTCCAGGGAAACCTGTTATTCCTTCCTAGAGTCACTAAAAGCTCACAACAGGAACTTCATGTAACTTAAGTTTTTTGTGTCGTGCAAGTTTTTTTGTGTTGTTGCCTTTTTTTTTTAAATGGGAAAAATACTTCCTTTTTCCAAATGCTATCAATTTCAATCAAACTGTGTGTACTGCTGAACCAAAAAGGCTGTTTAAATCGCTGTGTGTGTTTTTTCCCTTCAGTGTCTTTCAATCCTTCTACTAGCTTCTCGAAGAATTAAGATTTGATCTTTTCAAATGTAAATTAAGCAATTTACAAAATATGTATTTTGGCATATAGGAAACTTGGCTTTCCAAACAAACTGGAATTTTATCGATTCTGTGAACTGCCATGGAGTTATCTTGTGGCCATAATTTGAATCTCTAATATGAGACTGTTTTCATTTATAACAAGAAGTACATTCTGCTTTTATCTAACTTCAATCTCCATTTCTGCATTTTTAAATGGGTAAAAGAAGTGATGTCAGTTTTAATATGCTTTTCATGAGTTTAGTTTCCCAAATGTTATTTTTATCATTTTTTTAATTTTACTTATTACTGAAACAATATTTGATGCCACAAAAGAAATTGAAATAGGAAAAACATCCACCCACAGCTTCCCCAGCCTAAGACAGCTCTTCATATTCACCCATGCTCTCGCCAAGTTTTTGACACCCTGCATATGCTTTTATGGAGTTATAACAATTCTGAAAAAGTAATTCTCAAAATAAGTTTCACATAAACTTAAAAAACAAAACAAAACTTCCTTGACCTCCTTTCAAGGTCTCCGGCTCAGTTTTGCATAAAACTTTTCTGCATGTTTCATTCTAAGTATATGACAGGGACTTTACATTTCAGAGATTAAGAATACAGTTCTCAGTGTCTAGTTAATGATATTAATAGTGGGGCAGAACATATTAATAAATGCATGGTGACTGATCTTCAAGGTTAATTATTCAACCCTTTGCATCAACAAATAGTGCACATGAATCATCTCATGCAAGTCTCCTCTTAGAGCATTCAGGGAAAAGGGTTCTCCAGTCTTGATTGTGGATCTTTTTTTTTTCTTTTTAGTAAAAACAAAGCTCCTGTTAACATATGGCCTAAACTCTTCCAGTAATATTTCTTCTGTGTGTGTGTGTGTGTGTGTGTGTGTGTGTATGTGGTGTGTGGTTTTTTGGTTTTCTATTTTTCTCTTTAATAGTTGATACTTCTTTTTAAAAATTGTGTTAAAATGCACTAAAATAAAATTTATGATTTAAACTATTTTAATGGTAGAGTTCAGTGGCATTAAGTACATTGTACATTCATATTATTATGCAGTATGAATATGCCACTACCACCCATCTCCAGAAAGTCTGTACCCGTTAAATCCTAACTCCTCACCCCCATTACCTCCAGCCCCTGACAACCACCCTTCTACTTTGTCTCTATGAATTTAACTACTCCACGGACATCATATAAGTAGAACCATACAACATTTGTTCTTCTTTGTCTGGCTTATTTCACTTAGCATGTATTCCAGGTTCATCCATGTTGTAGCATGGGCCAGAATTTCCTTCCTTTTTAAAGCTGAATTATATTCTATTGTAAATATAGACCACATTTTGTTTATCCATTTGTCCATTGATAGATGATCCAGTTGCTTCCACCTTTGACTATTGTGAATAATGTTGCCATGAACATGGATGTACGAATATCTGTTTCAATCTCTGTTTTCAATTCCTTTGGGTATATACCTGGAAGTCGAATTTCTGGTTCATATGGTAATTCTATGTTTAATTTTTTGAGGAACCTCCATATTGTTTTCAACAGTGGCGGCACCATTTTCACATTCTTACCAACAGTGCACAAAGGGTCCAATTCATCCTCTGCAGTCATTTCAATCTCTTTCTCTCTACTTGGAATAACTAGCCATAGCCCTCGTTATAGTCCTTCACAGATGTAGATTCACCCTTGTCTCTAAGTCGTGGCTGTGGTACAGATGTGGAGTCCGAGGCACAGAGATGTTCAGCCCCAGCCCGAAGGCCCAGGGCAGGGCAGAGGCAGGAGTCATCCCAGCGGCAGTCTGGCTCAGGAGCCTGGAAACTTCACCATCATCACGGTGTTAGATTGGCTGTCAGAGAAACTGCTCTTAGCCCCTCCTGCAACCTTATTGATATGGTTTGGATTTGCGTCCCCACCCAAATCTCACGTCAAATTGTAATCCCCTATGTTGAAGGAGGGCCCTAGTGGGAGGTGATTGGATCATGTGGGCAGATTCCCCCTTGCGTTCTTGCGATAGTAAGTGAGTTCTCAGGAGATCTGGTTGTTTAAAAGTGGGGAACTCCAGCTCCTGCACCTTCTCTCTCTTCCTCCTTCTCCAGCCATCTAGGACGTGCCTACTTTCCCTTCGCCTTCTACCATGATTTTAACTTTCCTGAGGCCTCCCCAGCCATGCTTCCTGGACAGCCTGCAGAATTGTGAGTCAATAAAACCTCTTTTCTTTCATAAATTACCCAGTCTCAGGTGGTTCTTTATGGCAATGTGAGAATGAACTAATACACTTATTTTTCAAATTTGCTGTTCTTCAACTCAGAACTGCTTCATGAAAAGTAGCATTATGCCCAATCCTGTGTGAGACTCAGTGAGAGGTGAGGCTCTGGCAACCAGATGGGGCAGGCTTGCCCATCAGCTCCATCACCAGCCTTTCCAGTCCTGAGAGCTTATCCTCCTTTGCTTCCCTGGCTGTGAGTTTGGGTGAGGTCTAATGCCAGACTTGACACGATCAACCTATGACTCTAGGAGATGGTCTGTGCCCATTTCCCTCCCACCACCATCTCTATGCCCTCTGGGCTCCTTCATCAGGGTTTTTCTGGACCTGGTCTAGGCTGTGGGCAGGCAGGAGGGGACAGGGCCTGTGGACCCAGCAGGGGCTACACAGGGAGATTTGGAGGCACCAAAAGGTGTTCTTGCCTTTGAATTTCTTGAAAAGGACACTGGAGAGCCCCATCTTCCCTCTGCCTGCAGCCGAGTATTTCCCAAAGTTGGTTCCTGGGATGAAAGTCCCTCAAATGCACCTTTCACAAAGGGTTCCAATGCTAAGTAAGTTTGGGGAACACTTTGTGGGCTATGTGTCTCTGCAGAGCCATATGCACTTTGATATGGTAAAGGCTCTGGCAAATTCCACAGTAATGAAACCTGTGGAATTAAGCCACAGTATCCACCAAGATCTTCATTAAAATACAAACACATAACCAGGATTGGAACTAACCTAAGATAACAATCTGTCTACCTCGCAGCTTTGCTTCTGCATTGAAATGTTGGAATGGGGAACAAGTGAAGACAAGATGGCCTTTAAATTTTTTTCTCACATTATTTAATTAAACTACTTGATCTTTCTAAGTCTTCATGTTTTAAAGTATGATTTAACATAAATGTAACACTTGCTCATGATAGAATAATCAGACAAGTATAAAATTAAAATGAAAAATAACTCATAATCTCAACAGCCAGAAATAATCACTATTAGCATATTGAGTGTTTTCTGATAACATTTTTCTAAGTATATATATATATATATATATATGTATATATATACACAGACATATTTTTTTTTTTCTTTGAGACCGAGTCTCGCTCTGTCGCCCAGGCTGGAGTGCAGTGGCGCCATCTCGGCCGACTGCAAGCTCTGCCTCCTGGGTTCAGGCCATTCTCCTGCCTCAGCCTCCTGAGTAGCTGGTACTACAGGTGCCCACCACCATGCCCGGCTAATTTTTTGTATTTTTAGTAGCCAGGATGGTCTCGATCTCCTGACCTCATGATCCACCCACCTCGGCCTCCCAAAGTGCTGGGATTACAGGAGTGAGCCACTGCGCTGGGCCCATATTTTGTATTTTTATGAAATGGTGAGCACTCCAGGGATAACATTTTATATTTTGATTTTTTTCTTACCTAACATTATAGCATAAGCATCCAGTTTAACTTAGTGGAACTGTCTCCTGAAGGTTTATGAGAGAGAAGGCACTCACATTTATGTGCACCTATGAGGTGAGAGAGCATCTGCATTTGAGGCCACATTTTATTCTCACATCAACTTTATGGTAGACATATTGCCTCCTCCATACACTGAAGGACATGAAGCCCAGTGGGGTGAGAGGGTGGAGAGCACACGATCGATGCTCCTCCCAACCCCCCAACATCTCTTCTAGAGTCCTGGGTGCCCAGCCCACTCACCTGTGTGCCTTGCTCCAATGGACCCCACCTGCGACTGTGTGCTGTCTGCTGCCCTTGGGCCAGCCCAGGTGCTTCACCCTCCTGCCTGCCCCAACTTGCAGAGAACAGGAATTGCTTGGCAGTTTATTCAGCCAATGATTGCTGTGGGAGGATGAGTATTTGCTTAGAAAGTCCGATACACTCTAAGCTATATGTTACATCCTAGAGCTTCCCAGCAGGATCAAGCTGAGACTGGGACTTTACTTAAAATCACACTTCTGTTTGGCGTCATCCCTGTCTCTATTCTGCCTCCCTTTCTTCTTCCTGTTTCTCCTGGGAGCATCTGCCTAGGAATCCTTGCTCAGGGTCTGCCTCTGGGGATTGATCTGAGACTGGTATTTCCTTCATGGTCATATGTCTTAAAGCAGAAGCAGCATTTCCAGGACTTGAACTTAGGTCTTCCAGACCTCAGAGTCAACCGTTTTTCTATCACAGACCCTTCCTTGCCTGATTCCAAAGGAAGCAGCCAATGCGTGTGGGAGGAAAGTCTTCGGGCTGTGGGGGGTGAGGCTGGGCCCTCTAGCTGCCTGGGATGTGAATGGAAGGAGGACTGCAGGTGGCTGTGTGCAGTGGGAGGCTCATGAAGGATGAGAAACCTACCGCTATCCTCTGTATACACACACCTTGGGGAAATTCACTGTGTCGTGCCTCAGCCTTGCCCCAGACAGCCACAGGGCTCAGGGCACAAGCTGCAGATGAAAGAAGTAATGGGCTCACCACTCTAACATGCTGGCGCCCAGCCAGGTCCCCACTTACCGTGCGAACTGCCTCGCCAAATGTGCCAGGAGCCTCCTGTACGAAGGCCAGAGAAATGTGACTGTGGGCTCATGCTGGGAAGCAATTTGGTCCATTTCAACCATCATGTCATGGCAGCAGAATACACAAATATAGACTAGACTTGTCCAGGGGAGCTTTTCTCTCATTAACCTTGAAGGACGACGCACATCCCGTTGACGGTTGCTCTGGAGCCTGTGACTATGAGAGGCCAGGCTTGATGAAGAAATAGGACTTAAACAGCAGACATTAGTGCTGCCAAATGCATTTTTCTTCTTAATACACTAAATATCCATCATAAATTCTGAGAAGCATGTGCGTGGGAGGGACAGAAAGGCTGGGATGATGTGGCAGGGTGCATATGCTTGCCATTGGGTGCTGTTTGTCGTCAGCAAAAGAGATTAATCTCTCAGTTCTGACCTCCTAAGAAGTTAGCAATCTCTCTCTCTCTGTCTCTTTTTCTCCTCTCTCTCTCTCTCCACATGCACACACCTCCAGTGTGAGTTCTCCTCTGTCATTCACAAGGCAGACTCATATTTTGGCTTTGATCTCATAAGAGGTCAGTAGCAGTGACTGTGATGTGTGTGTGTGTGTGGTTTTCTGTATGGGTTCTGTGATCAGAAGAGGGGCAGAAATGCTTGTGATGAAAGATGTGTAAACAGTTCTGTGCAGAGACAGATGATAGGCAGCGTCTTCTGCAAATGACGCTAAGGGAAAGACTGTCCTCAAAGCCATCTCAGTCATAGTGCTATTTATGGCTGGAGTGGCAGAACACTCTTCACCTGGATGTCAGGTTGCTAGAAGGGACAGTGGATTTTCCTAGGAAAAAGATTAATTCAGGAAAGAAGCATGGTTTAAACAAGGCTGAGGTTCTGCTCCTGGCTGTGGCATTTAGGAGAGAAGTGGCAGCCGCTGAGGGATGAGGACTCCAGCTATGTACAGGGTTCCTGGTTTCCCACAAATTGACTTCATGTGCTGCTGAGGCACAAACACTCTCTTAAAGAAGTTCTGCGAAGATAACTGTTGACCTTTGCTGAGCTACCTTGCAGGTAGAGCCTTATAAAGGAGACTTTATAATATACCAAAGAGAAAGGAGCCCTGTCCTTGGTTCCAAGGATGGGAAGAGGAGAGGAACACAGGCTATCTGGGGGTGAAAAGTGGTAATGATAATAAAAGCAAATATGGAATATATTAGCTTCTTTAATTCTCACGATGGGCCCAAGAGGGAGCTTCTATCATTATTCCCATTTTTACTGAGGAGGAAACTGACACACGGCAACTTATTCAAGGTCACTAAGCAACATTTAGCAGCGCTTGGATTGGACCAAGGCAATCTGGTTCCAGGGGCCACACTTTGAATCATGGTGCTATACAAGCCATTCTATAAACAAAGAGCAACTGAACTGGACAATGGATAGCAGCCTCAAAGGACAGGAGGAAGCTAGGCCAATAGGAGGAGGAGGAGGAGGGGACCCCCAAACTATATCTGAGCTGCAAAAGCTCATTCATAATCTAATGAGAGAAGCTGCACACATAAACACTCATGGAAAAGGCTTATAACTCTGACAAAAACATACATAAATTGAATTGACATTAAAGGTAAAACTACACCTCAACTGGGGAAGGAACATAGGTGTGGAAATAAGTTTCTCCCCAAGGTTTCTTCCTCTTCTTCTTGGAAGAGAAAGTGACCTCCAAATGAGGCAGGTTTGAGGAGAGGAAGGAGGATGAACCGAGAGTCCATGAGGCAGCTAGGGTTGCTTGTTATAGCACCAACCTTAACCTGAGTCTTGCTATTTCTGTTTTTGGCCATGGCAACATATCACTCCTTCCTACCTCACCCTCCTTTCTATCTCTACATATCTCAGTTGAAAACCAATCTTTTCTTTTTTGGAATTGTCTTCATCATTTACTTCTTTTCTGCTCTGATTTACCTTTAGAGCTGTATTAACTCTGACGTTCTACTATTGCCTGAGAAGCGTAATCTGAAAGGGGACAGACATTTTTGACCAATAGATTAAGTAGCAGGAATTCAGGAAGGGAGTAAGGAGGATAAGGAGAGAAAGAGGGGGGATGATATTGGAATTAATTTCAATACAACAAACAGGTAACGAGCATTTGTGATGTGCCCGTTGCTGGTGCTTGGTGCTGGGAATATAAAAGATAAGTTCTCCAACACCACACTGTGAGCTCCCAGAGGGTAGGAACTGACACTTAAATGTGTAATGACATGACAATCTGATTAAATTTAATAAAGGCGTGGGCAATGGGTCTGGGAGCACAGAGAAGGTTGCCTTTATTTATGTTTCAGGCAGAAAAGCTGGGAAAGTTATAGAAGTGATATTTAAGAGCCTCAGGTGTTGGGAAGGAATTTGCTGAATGAAGAAGGGAGGAAGAGCATTCCAGGCAAAAGGAAGAGTTTGAGCAAAGGAGGAGAAGTGCATGACCTTCTCAAGACATAGTGATTGCTCTGGGTATGGCCAGGCAGCAGGCTGCGTGGAGGCAGAGGGGCCAGGCAGCCAAAGGCCTTGGATTAGGGCTGAAGAGTTGGGACCTACCCTATAAACAACGTATAGTTGTTGAAGGTTTCTAGACAGAAGAATGGCTTGGGGGGCTGTGTGTTTGAGAGACTTCTTCCCAACCACAGGGTGGAGAATGGGTGGCAGGCCAGTGAGGAGGCTCCTGCCCTGGTCCAAAGGAGAGAGGCTGAGACTCAGAATCTCCAAGGAGAGGGCAGAGGTACAAATGCAAGACAGCACCCATGGGCACATTGAAAGTTTAGTGATCCTACACTTGATTCTTCTCGCAGTTTCAGAAATACTACCTCCTTTGTACCACTCTTGGTACATGCCACCTCCTATACAAAGCCTTTCTTGGTGCTACCAGAGGCAAATAAATTCTCCCTCCTTTGTGCCCTCCTGCTTTATGTGTGTGGCCTTTCTCTCTGGGTTCTCTAGATTTATTTTAATTTGTGTAGTCGTTTTGTTTGTTCTCACATGGGTAGGGAAAAGGGCAAAGCTCTGGATGTTTGAAAACTTGTTTTGTACTAAGGATATTGTTCTTGATTGCTGCATTGCCCTGGGAAAATTAATTTACCTCTTTGAAGGCTTGGTGTCATCATTTCTGGGAAAGTAACATTTAGGCTGCAGGCAGGAAAACAGCACCCATGCAGGTGTCTGCAAGGGAGAGTGAGGCAGCCCAGAGGTTAGTAACAGTAGGCAGCCAATCCCGGGCTAGAGGTACAAAGGAAGGAGGTAGTATTTCCTGAACTCAGGAATCAAGACCACCCAGTGGGAACTGGGACCACCCAGAAGACTCAGCTACTCTCTTAGAAGTGATATGGGGCAGAGATAGAGAGATGCAGTACCCTACTTCTCCCGTCATCTACCCTCTAACCCCTTGACAGTGCCTTCCGTTAGCTGAACCTACACGGTAGCCAGTTGGCCAGGAGGTTTGGGAGGTGGAGTTCACAGGGAATAGTGGGGAATGGATCTGAGTGTGCCAACTGGCAAATGACCAATATAAAAAATTCACAAAAAGTCTCTGGCCCTACTTATTTCACAGGATATCAGTTAGAATCAAATGAAATGATACATGTAAAAGCCCTTCATAAATTACAGAGAGCTATGCAAATGTACGCTGGTATATTCACGTTTTATCTGGCAGTCAAAAAAATCTGCATTTAGCTGTTATGAATTCTCTGCTGACCTGGATCTGAAGTGGAGTGTGGACTGACTGCTTCTCGAGGGATGGTCCTTGAGGTGTGGACGTCCAAAAGGCTGCCAGGGATGTCTGGGGGCACATGGACTGTACCGTGTGATACAAAACCTTCCTGCAGAAGATGAGCTTCTGGGCACCTGTCTCTAAACCTTTACCATCAGACCAGTTGAGTGCACATGAGCATGGCTCGTAGGCACCTGGGCATGGAAAAGGACCTCTCCAGCCCTGCCCTTCTTGGCAGTGAGCAGTTAGCGGCCCTGAGGAATGAAGCCACAGCCGAGTGAAGGCGTTCCATGCTGTCCAGGTGATGGAGGGAGGAAATTGAAAAGACATTCAAGAGTTTCCTGAGCTGAGCTCTTCCCCTAGCATCATGCTGTTCATACTACACATGTTGTTTTGCTCCTGAAGATAAAGGAGATGCTAGGGTAATAGGGCTGACGCAGTTGAACCCTGTAGTCTCTTCAGCCCCATTAACCCACATCCACCCAAATGGATTCTCAGCCAGTCCCATTAAGACATCCTGTCAGAACCTTCCCACGTCATTTGCAGAGTGAAGTGAATATCAATAAAATTGTAATGAGTAATTTTCCCAGCTTCACTGACTCTTACTGGAAATGAAGCCAGCCCTCTGCTGTGGGTATTGACAAAAACTCCATTCCTCCTGGGAGCTGCTTTTCTTCCGCTGGGTAAATCTGAATCCATCTGAGCAGATACCAGGTGTGCTAGTTTAACATTCATGGGCCCATGGGCAACAGGTTTGGAAACGGGACTCTAGCCCCTGTCCCTTCTGGGCAGTGAGCAGCCCTGATGAATGAAGAGGTTCACTGCTCTCCACGCTGCGTCAACAGAGCGAGTGTTGCATCAGGAGGCAGGGCACCTGGCTTCCCCAGCCACTATCGACTACTCCCACCGTCCACCCTAACTCCATCAGGCCTCATTATTCCATCTATAACACAATAGGTCCTTTCCAGTTCTGGCATTCTATGATGCTGAGAGACAGGACAGCCACAGAGAAATCAATCTGCCAGAGAGTGATGCATTTGACAGTGTAGACACTCGAGGCCCGGTCTACATTGCCGGGCATTTGAGAAGCAGACAGAATGGGAGCTTTGCTGGCAGTTTCTCACTGTGGCTTTCTGACCACAGAGAGCCCGAGTATCACACCTGCTCTGTGGTCATGACAGCCAGCACTGGGATACCAGAGCTGTGAGTGACAAGGTGTTAATTCAAGGCTTAGGAAGTGTGATGGTTAGGGACTGGCCCACCCTTTCCTGTTCTCTGCCTGCTGTCTGAAAGGCTGTCAGCACCTCCTGCTGATGGCTGGCTGCTGGTGACTTGCTGCCTGCTTCCCCCACATGAAAGTGTGGAACACAGCACGAAGGTGTTTCTGCAGCACCTGGGCTGCTGGCTTGGAACGTGCTACCTGTGGGGGAAGACTGGAGGACTGCTCAGTTGCTGTTCTGTGCTGGGATTCCAGCCTCCTCTTCCTGGCTGCTCAGGAAAAGACAGCACAGGCCAAGTTGGGGTTCCAGAAGTATGAATATGTGGGGAGGTGTGCATGGGTGCCTGTGTGTGAGTGTGTGTTTGAGTGCGTGTGTGAGTGTGTGTTTGAGTGTGAGTGTTTGAGTTCGTGTGTGTGTGAGTGCGTGTGTGAGTGTGTTTGAGTGCGTGTGTGAGTGTGTGTGAGTGCGTGTGTGTGAGTGCGTGTGTGTGTTTGAGTGCGTGTGAGTGCGTGTGTGAGTGTGTTTGCGTGTGTGTGTGAGTGCGTGTGTGAGTGTGTGTTTGAGTGCGTGTGTGTGTGTTTGAGTGCGTGTGCGCCTGTGTGTAGCAGTGTAGTAGTGGAGGAACAAAGAGGTACAAAGAGGAATGGAATCAGAGAAGCTCAGATCCTTAAAGTCACTTTAAGTTGGGTTTTCAGGGGGGATTTTACAGGCTTCTGGGGAACCCCAAGTAGGTGGTATTCCTCTGCCCTGCCTCCCTCCCGTGCCAAAGCTCACACAACAAAGGTAGGCTGCAGGTCTTGCCTGGCTGCCAAAGCTTTCCTAGAGCCAGGGGGCCGGGAACAAGTTCTGTGGGGACCCCTGTTACCTGGCTACACCATGTGTTAACCCAGTGCTGGCCAGGTTGGTTCAGATGACACAGGTGGTGAAGTGGGTACTGGTTTCCTCCGCTCCTCCCCAACCGGGCATCCTCCTTAAAGCTGAACACTTGGCTGAAGAGAGGGTCTGACCAGACAATTTATATTACAAAGTATAGAGCAGCATGCAACTTATAAAAGCCCTTCCTTATCTATTTTTCATGTGAAGTGAAGTTGAGAAGGTGGAGTTATTATTCTCATTTTAGGGATAAGGAAACTGAACCCAGCAATGAACTTGGAGTGCCAAAGTTCAAACCCAGTACCTCACTCCATCCCAGGATCTCTGTCTCTTACATGAGGGGACAGTGGCTTCCAAAATAATTCCAAGGGTGCTGATAAAGGAGCATCTCCCCTCCTTTTTCCTCCGTGAAACTTGGAGAAAGGCAGGTGTGGGACCAGGAGGGCTGCACAGCTTGTAGTATGCCTGCCTGGCCATGGTGACATGTGACAGCCACACGGTAGCGGTGAGGGTGGCACAGTTCTGGAATTCTTATTCCCTGGGAAGGTGCATTGCCCCACTCCTGTTAGCAGCAAATATAAAAGTTGGGCTATGTGTCTGAACTGGTCTTGGGTAGTCTCCATTTCACAGACTCCAGTCTGAATTAAGCATCAACCTGCTCGATCTTTTTCCATAAGAAGTAGTAACCAACATTGAATTGCACTATGTGCTTCACATGTATTCATCTCTCACTGTAAACCCACACATTTGGTATAGAATTATCCTTGTTTACAGACGAGAAAACAGGAATAGAGGGAAAATAAATTGCCTTGAGTGCATGCCTCTAAAGCTGATGGAGCTAGGATTCAAATCCAGGCCACGAGAGCTACTTTGGATCCTCCCTCTCCATCATGCATATACCACACCATCCATCCCATGCAGCTCATCCACCATCATCTGCTCACCTGCCTGTTTTCCTACTGGCCTTAGGTGTGAACAGAGTACATGTCCTGTTCATGATTCCATGGCCGGATCAAAGAGCTCCTCCTCACTCCCCCCTGCAAGCACCTGCGCATGAACCCACCCATACCTGGGGCACTTGTTATAAGGCTCAGGGAATTATGTGACTTGCCTCCAGGAATCAAGGCGCCTCCAGCTTGGACCAGTTTCCTGGATCCCAGGGCCTCTTTCTCTTCCGCCCCTGGGCCACATTGCTAAATATATCCCTGTATGAACCCATTTACCATCTGTAGCTAAAATGCCTCTTGACTGTTTTGAGCCAAGATTAGAAGTCTGTCTAAACGTCAATGATTATTTCATCGGCTAAAAGCAAATTGACCAAGCTCACCCTCCCTGCAGACTAAGAAGGCTCTCAGTCTATTTGTAGCTCAGTCTGATGTGCAAGAGGCGGCTGCTCTGAGTTGAGGCTGCCTGCTGCTTTCTGTACCAATAGAGTTTGCTGAGCGGGTCATTGATGTGTTTAGTCTGGGATTAGCAGATACTGTGGTATAAGTCAGCAGACCCGGGTTACTGAAGCAACAATGCCCCGGTGCTTGCACACCCTGCAGGGGCACCACAGCAGAATCCCATGGGGGTGGGGAGCTCAGGTGGGCAAGTCCCTCATGGAGGTCTGCACACCTTGTTCAGCAGTGGACATCCTGATGCTCACAAGGAGGAGTTTGAACTGAACATGGTCTTTGAGAAACGTGCAGAGATGTGACCAACTGTACAGGACCCTGAGGGATCGACGAAGTCTCTGTTTCTGTCTATTGATGAAGTTAAGGAATGAGAGCAGGGACTTGGGTGGAAGAAAAATGCACAAAGAAGTACAGAAGTTTTCCTTTCCAAAAAACTAAAGCAGAATTTTTTTTAAAAGTGAGAGCTAGAGAAAAAGACTTATATATGTTTCAGAACATGTTTTTTCTTTCTTTTTTTTTAATTTTAACTTTGTTTTTCCTTGTGATCCCAAGCTTCTCACCTCCACTGAGTTTCCGGCTGCCTCCTCTGCACTGAATAATACAGTGGCCAGCCCGGTAGACACAGCCCATCGCTGGGCAGGAGGCTCCCAATACACAGGGAAGGGATTGTTCATTTCATACATCATTTAAAGCCTGCTGCAGTGATTTACCAGTGTCAGCCTGTCTTTGGAGCACAGAAGGAGAAGAAAGAGAAATATGTATGCTTCCATTGTGTATCTGGACCTGGATCCTAGAGAGTGATGGGGGAGGGAGGCCGACTGGGTTTTCTTCCTTATCTAAACACTGCGGAGAAGCCAAAGATTACCCCACAGTTAGGAAGAAAGAGGATAGGAAAGTGGTTGATGTCTTGCAGGGAGATGCTGCTTCCCTTTCCACCTGGCCTGGCCAGGCAGGGAGGGCTGCCTCCCTACAGCCTGTGTATAGTCTCCTCATTCCCAGATCCTCCCACTTAGATCCATCCTGCAGCCCCGTAAGAATTATCTTCTCAAAACCATGCTGATACCATGCTACTAAGGACGTAACACCTTTTCCCCAGGCAAATGGAATCGCTCCTTGCCAGTGATAATGAAATAGGATGGGGGCAGGGAAGTGCAGGAAGAAGGATGGGGTCCCTGGGGAGGGCTCCACCCTCTGGCCTGTGCCCACGGGCCTAAGTGAGGACAAGCCACTCCTGTTTTCACGCCCAAATGTTGCATTTTCCAAGACCACTCTGGCCTGCCACCCTCCTCACCGCCCCCCCAACCCACACACTGACCAGCCTATAAAAACCCCGAGACCCTAGCAGGGAGGAATACACCAGCAGAAGGACACAGTGGCAGACGCTGGCAGGCCATCAACGGCAGGACGAGAATGACGCAGACATGAGGAGAATTTATTTGGTCAGAGGAGAGTCTGACCACTGCGTGGCCTGACTCCAGGGAAGACCACCTTCCCACTCCATTCCCCTTGTGGCCTCCACATCCACCTTGCTGAGAACTACCTCCACTCAATAAAACCTTGCACTCATCCTCCAAGCCCACATGGGATCTGATTTTTCCAGTACACTAAGGCAAGAACCCAGGATACAGAAAGCCCTCTGTCCTTGCAATAAGGCAGAGGGTCTAATTGAGCTGGTTAACACAAGCTGCCAACGGACAGCTAAACTGAAAGAGCACACTGTAACACACGCCCACTGGGGGCTTCAGGAGCTGTAAACACTCAACCCTACATGCTGCCTTGGGGTTGGAGCCCAAAAAACGTTCCCCATAATCTGCCTGTCTGCCTGCTCCCCCCAGGGGTTTGAGCAGCGGGGCATCTATGCAGCGAGCCACACCCCTGCCACACAGCCTGCCATGGGGATAAAGGAAATTCTCCCGTTTCAATAGCAGGTCTTCAGGACCTGTGCTGGGACTCTCCTCTCATTACCTGCACTCCAATGGGTCCAGGTGCCTCGAGGTTCTACACACGGCCTGTCCTAGCCATCAGGCTTCCCATTCGGCTGTTCTCCAGCTTGGAATGCTGTTTGTCCTCTCTCCCACTTCCAAAACTCTTTCAAGGACCAACCTAACACCCACTCCATCTGTTACTCTTTCTGTAACTCAGCCAGCCCTTTCTGATGAGTCACTTCCCCAAACTTCCATAGCACTTCAAGTCAGCAATGACTGGGATTAGATAACAGATAATACTAGTATTAGTTAATAACATTAATACATTTCACCGAATGATTACCGAGTGCCACGCCCCATCAGGATGTGCTGTTAATATTTCCAGGTGAAAGAAATGAAGGCACAGCCTCTCTTGGATACTTATTTAAAGCTACATTCAGCTAGGATGTAAGTTGGCCAGAATCTGAACCCAGACTTTCTGCCTTTTTTATGAGCCTTTAACCGCAGTTTTTACTGCCGCTCAGTCCAGTATGACTTCTAAGGTAATTGATTTTTAGGTTTGAGTTTAGTTCTGCAATAAAACTGTGGACTCCCCATGGATGCCATGCATGTCTTATATATCTGTATCCCCTGCAGCACCTAACCTCAGAGCTAGACATGCAATAGGCATTCAATATAAACTTGATCATTCATTGATTGGCCAGACAGCTCCCTGACTTGAGCACTTCTCTCTCTTCCCATTATGGAAATGTCTGAGTAATACAGCTCTCAAGGAAGAGTGGGGGTGGGGGGTGGGTGTGAAGCGGGGGTGGGAGAGCATAGCCAGTTTGTCTTTAGGAGAGTCTCGTATTGGACTACTTCAAATTAACCAGTCAGATGTCTATTAAGCATGTGCTATGGCATACCACACACACGGAGGATGAGAGAGAAGGAAAAACGTTCCTGTTACGAAGGTGGCAATGCCCAGATTGGAAGAAGCTGCACCAGGCGGTTCAGCAGGGCAGCCCTTGACGAGGGCTTGGCTGTGTGGGGCAGAGTGTGGATAAGGGCGTTAGAGGACCCCGTAGATCGATGTGGGTCGTCAGCAAGGCTGGAGAGGGCTCAGGAGAAAGTGTGGCTGGTGGGGCTTTGAGGGAGGGCCACGTCGCCCTAGGTGGAGAGCAAAGGAGGGCTGGGAGAAGGAAATTGCCCCTGATTCACAGCCTTCCCTCTTTGGTGACTGTAATGGTAGGGCTGGGATTCATTTAGCCTTTTCTCCCACTCCTGATGACTACTAAGCTCTGATGCTTGCTCAGTCTTTCTTACAGGTTGGTTAGGAGGGTAAAGTGTAGGAGTGTCATATACTATAAGCCCGGATTCCATCCACATGTAGGGCCGATCATTATTTGTTATTGTCTTTGATGCTGTTAGTGCCGTTTCTTATCCTCTTAGCAGCATTCAACTCTACTGGCAGTCTGCTTGGGGCTGCTATAACCGAATACCATACACTGAGTGGCTGACAAACAACAGAGATTTACTTCTCACACTTCTGGAGGCTGGGAAGTCCAAGACCAAGGCACTGGCAGATTAGGTGTCTGGGGAGGGCCTGGTTTCCTGCTTCATAGACAGCTGCCTTCTGGCTGTATCCTCACTTGCTGGAGGGGCAAGAGAGCTCCCTGAGGTTTCTTTTATAAAAGCACTAATCCCATTCATAAAGCCTCCACCCTTGTGACCTAATCATTTCCCAAAGCCCCATGTCCTAATACTCCTAATCTCATCACCTTGGAGACTAGGTTTCAACATATGAATTTTGAGGGGACATAAACATTCAGTCCATTGCATCTACATAGAAAAAGCTGTTTGTGGTGAACATGGGTGACCCTCTGCCTGAGGGCTTTTTTTTTTTTTTTTTCCTAGCAGGACATGGAAGAATCCCTGGGCAGTTAATGCCTCAAATGCAGCCCTCAGCCAATGACAGAGGGAGGTGAGGGGATGAACACCCGGCTTCCTTGCCCTTTGGTGGGGATGACGCTGAGGGCTATTCTGTACAGGGTGAGACCTGGCTGCCATACTCATGACTTGCTGGATAAGGAACCGTTGCTACCTACCTTCGCTCCCTGTCTTCCTGCCCACTCTCCTGCAGTGTCTCCAGGGATCACCTCTGACATGAGTTACTGGCACTGGAATTGCAGGGTCTATTTCTGGGCGACTGAAAGTAGGACATGGTAGTCTTTAATAATTGAAGAGATATGCATATTTGGTGAATAGATAAATTCCTCTAATTGTACAAATGGGTTCAGCTCAAGCCTAGTAAACCAGGTGGACCCATTCCCAGTGTCTAGACCCAGCCCTGTCATATTGTCCATGTTCACAGGGAGCTGGCTGCATCCGCCTCAGGGTGCTCTCATCATAGTGTTCAACTTACACACCCCTGACCTCACCCCACTCCCAACTAGGATTGTAAAGTCCGGGAAAACAGGGGCCTTGCCACACTGAGTCTTTACTGTAAGACCCTCGCACAGAATAAGTGTTCGGTGAATCACTGTCTAATTGGATCCAGTTAAGCAGAAGAAAACTCTCCTCTGTGCAAAGGCAAAGCTATTTCCAGTGCCTTTCTCTGGCTTCCAAAGTGATGAAATTCAGCTCCCAAGGCCACAGTGGTTCACTAGAACCTTGTAATGGGTTCATTATTTATCCTGTTGTACCACCCCTGAGTGACCTTTCAAATGGTCTCACAAATGTCCTTTCCACAATTCATTTCAAATGCCCCTAAACAGTCCTCTAATCTTGAGTAAAGTTCATTGGGTCCATGTACAGCTGGCACCTCCTTTGAAACAGGGGCCCATGAGCACTGTGATTAATGACCAGGAGTGAGTGTGGGCGAGTGTGGGGCACAGGGTCGTATGTCCTGGGGCAGGGCTCCCTGTTCACGGTCTAAAGCCACATCCTGTCTGCCCCAGGCTCATATTCTGCCAGGGACCACACTGAACACCCTCCTCAAGATGCCAGGACTGCCTGTGCCATGTACTGCAAGACAGCTGGGATTGTCATGGACATCAATATGAAAGGCAGTGCAGGAGCCAGGCTGGATTCCAATGCTGTGGCTGGCTGGAGGCCCCATCCAGTCAAGTGGCTCGCCACTTAGGTCTGAACCAAAGAGCTAAACAGGAGCTGGAGAGCTCTCCCTGAAGCTTCCATCCCTGGCCTTTAGAGACGGAAGTCTCCTGAAAGGCAGGTCCTTGCAAGAGGTAAAAGGCTCAGTAGAATGCAGCTTCCTGGCCCGGCCCCCATAGCGGCCCCTCCTGGCTCCACCATACCCTCACCATGCCAGGCTTGGCAGGCCCCAAACTGGACAGACAGAAGCTCCCTCCAACCTCGTTTCCAATTCCACTCATGGCCGCCATCTATTTGCACAGCTCATCTGGGAAGGCAGCAGTGATAATATGAGCAGGAGTCCAAGAGGTCATGAGGCATACACAGCTCCTGCCATTACAGAGGAGGACAGCTACCCAGAGCACAGTTCCTGCACTGCCCCTCCCCACTTCCAGTGTAGATCTGGGCCCCTGTACATGTGGCAAGACCTGGAAGTGGGTTCCCTGCACAGAAATTTTCTGCCTACCTTACAGAAAGACTGGACCAAAACTGTTCTACATGGCCACAACAGGCTTGGATCTCATTGCTCCAGAGAAGCAGGTCTGCCCAGGCCCTGGAAGCTGGCTCAGTTTGGGCTCTGGAGCCAGGAGCAGACATCAAGAGCATCCACGGAGCCTCTTTTGATGAAAGGAGCAGATGATGCCAAATACAGTCCAAATGGACTCTTCGGAATCAATTCATCCCTCAAACAGCTGTGTACTGCCACTCAAAGCATGCTGAGGACACTGCCGTCTGCTCTGACACCTGAGTTTGAGTTGTGTGTCCTTTGGAAGGAAGAATAAGCAAAAATAAGTGACTCCCCCTCACCGTTCATAAAGAACTTCTAAGTCTGAGTGGGGAGGGACATGCAGGACCACCTTTGAGAGAAAATCAAGAAGGAGGCCCTCAGCACAAATGGCAGGCATGCTGGGTTGTTTAGGTCCTGTTTCATGCTACATTATGCTGTGTGACTTTGGGTAAGTCACTTACCCTCTCTGAATCTTCAAAGGCTTCATATTTGCACAAAACTCTTCCACACGTCACAGAGTTTGAAAAACCACAAGAAAGAAAGGAAGAAAAACTTTTATCCAAGAGCAGGTATGAGGCTTCTGAATAAAGCTGAAAGTAGTCATTCTCCTGGACTCTTTCAGGAGAGCTGAGTTACCTTGTAGATCTACTATGAGAAAACCTGGATAATTGAAGGGCAAAGGGGCTTTTTGGTCATTTGCAGTAGCCTCTCCCTTGAAGAAGCAGGAATCACCCTTGTGGCATTTGTTTGAGCACCTTCATGATAATGGGCAGAAAGGAGCTTGTCTTTCTTGGGTCAGGAGCAGGGAGGTGAGGAGTGATCAGAGGAGACCTGAGTCTGGCACTGAAACCAGTTATACTTTCATTCAACACATTTCATCAAGGTCCTGAACACTGAAGACACCAGTGAACAAAGAAACCCCCAGTGCCTGTCTTCATGGGGCTTACATCTGTAGGACACCCTGCCATCAGAGAGTGGAAGAGGAGGCGTGACTGGAGTGACTCAGGATATCCTCCTGTTTCACCACAGTTCCCTGGACTTTGTACTTAATGCAGACAGTGGCTATGAGGTAGGAAATCAGCAGAGCTTGTTTTCCCAGCAGTGGTCACAACCTGGGTTGTCACCTTGCTGACTGGAGCAGGATCTGGTAGAAACAAGGTGCAGTGAACAAGCTGGCCAAAACCAGCAGACAGTGATGAAAGTGACCTCTAGTTGTCCTTACTGCTTATTAACATAAAAAGATACTTCTAGTAGTGTCATGACACTTTACAAATGCCACATCAATATGCCATGGCAATGACCTGAAAATTACCTTGTATGGTTCCCGAAACTCCCTGCCCCTTTTCTAGAAAGTTCTAAGTAACCACCTCTTAATTTGCATGTAAATAAAGGGGTATAAACACAGTCGTCAGCAGCCCATATGCTGCTACTCTGGGCATGGGCACGGGGCTTAGGGGTAGCCCTGCTCAGCAAGGAGCGGCTCCCCTGCTGCTGCTGTATGCTGCCACTTCAATAAAGTTGCAAACTGATTTCTTTCACCATCATCTCCCCATTGGATTATTTCCTGGGTGAAGCAAAGAACCCTCCTGGGCTAAGCCCCAGTTTGGGGGCTCACTTCACCTGCATCATTTACATCAAACAGCCCCTCTAAGGGACCTTAGGCCTTGTTATCTTTGAAAAAATGCTCCAGAGTGTCTAGCTTTTCTTTCTCTGTCTCCCTCCTATCCCACCCCATCCTGGGCTTGTTTTCATCTTTGTCAGTGTGGGTACTTTCCTGCTCTGTGCTGCCAGAATGGTGCTGAATATGAATGAGAAAGTAAATTAGATACTGATCAGCTCTCCATTTCCATAGTGTGTTGAATAATACCCCATGACAACTGGGGTTCGAAAGGTAGCCCAGCTCTGGGAGCAGGCCTCCTGGGCATCTAAGTGACGGCCACTGTTCACCAGCTGTGCCGAGTTACTACACAGCCTGGAGGTCAAGTTCTTCTCCCATAATCACTTGGATGGAAAATTAAAGCAGCCTGCTCCCTCAATGGTTATACATTCTGGCACAGAAATTAACAAATTCCCCCAGAATCCATAACAGATACATCTTTGTTCAGCCAAAGAACTTTGATATAAATTGTAGCTTTTTAGGACGGCTCTGTCAAAAGTGTAATATATCATGGAATAGTGAATACAAGTTCAAAAGTACATATAATAATATAATTAAGATAGCTTGACAAGAATGTATTTTAAAAGTATAAAATACCTGCAGGTATAATAGCTTCATAAAGTCTGTCAGATTTACTTCTGCTGTGAAGAAATTTAAAATGTTTTACTTTAATGTGATGCAAATGAAGGCTGAGGTATGCATATAACACAGTCCTTAAAAAATAGGTAGAGGGAAAAGAATAAAAGTCAGATTCAGGCCAAACAAGACATTCAACTTTGCGGGTGACTGGATAATAGATCAAGCAAACAGATTGGGGAGCGATGCCGGGCTGTTTGTAGAAAACACCAATTTCACATTTCCCTCCTTTGTTGGCTGCAGGAAAGTATGTGTTTTTATTCAAAATTAATGATTCCCTTTGCGCATTTTTCTTTTTGCTCAAAAGAGTCAAGCATAATTCTTGTTTAAAGCAAAAGCAATTTTTATATAATTACCAGCTCATGAAAAATTATTTTTCAATGTATTAAAAGCTGAGGAGAAGAGTGGGCGAGTCATACCCTGCACACACACGTCCAGAACACCTCATGTCCACAAAGAAGAGCTGCCTCCAGGTGAACAGGAGTCCAGGCATCTGTCCAGCCTCATCCATACACTGAGCAACAGTATCCCTCACTTGGCTGACTGGGTGCTTGGACAAAAATGCTTTTTCAGGCAAAGAAGCAGTAACTGCCTGCCTCGTGTACAAGAACACCAACATATGGAATTATAAGATTAATGCAATCAGCAGGGCCACATATTGGGGCACCCAGACCACCTTCCACTTCTAACTCTCCTGCTAAAAACCTTTTTTTCTAAGAATTCTATCTCCCCAGCCTGGTGGTTTGCACCGTCAAGACAAACCCAGTAATGTCCACATCTTTGCACCTCCCCTTCCTGTGCAGATCTGATGTACTAAGGTGATGCAAAGGCACCTATCCCCAACCGTTACTTAAATGAAACCCTCTGGCCTGATAGCATTTGCCAAGCCTTCATTGCTTTCTCATTTTCTCCTTCCCCTTTGGCATTAGATCGAAAGATCTCAGGAACTCTCCTAAACTTCCCCAGCCTTGGTCACGGTTTACAGTAGGGTCAAAAGTCCCTTCCCTTGAGACATGGCAGAAAATTCTGATATTTCTGCTCTCCAACCATGCTTATGAGGGTAGGTGCTTGCCAAAGCAAAAAAGTTAAAGAATGGAGTGTGGAGAGCCTTGCAACAAGAGGCATCTCTTATTCAGGGTAAAAATTAGAAGCTCGAATCATGAAACAGTGTAGTTTAAAAATCAGCACTGCCAGCGCCTGTGCTGCTGATGACTGCACCCGGAAGAATTTTCAAAGTAAATGTACTTTTCACCATTATCTCACTCATTTGCATTCTGCTCCATTTGGATTCTGAAACTCAACTAGACGCTTTATTTTCAGGGTAGGTCTGCATGATGGCAAACAAACAGTTTGGGAAGGAATTAGCCATATGGGCCTGGGCATTATTTTCTTAATGTGGGAACTGGGTCAACCCTCTACAAAATGTTTCCTCAAATACTTAAACTGGCACACTTCCTTTGCGAGGGGAGGTTTTTAGAATTAAGCATCCCAGTTGGCTGTGCTTGGAATGGTGGCTGCATAGATTCCAGCCCCCAGAGGCTCATGAAACATCAAAGGTGAAGCAACGTCAGACACAGCCTGGTCTGGCCTCCTCGTTTTCTGACTAAGACATACAGGCCTAGAGAGGTGGAGACCTGGGCAAGATCATATAGCCAAGGACCGAGTCCATGTCATGCTCCCCTGTGTCTCACTGCCCTAAATCGGGAGAGGTCTGTGTCTGCCCCTTCCTTTTCCTCCCTATGTCTAAGAACACTTGCTGTCCTATAGGGGACTCCTCATCTCCATGTCTGGGCCCCAATCCATTACCCCAATCCTGTGTGATTTTAGAGGTGGCAAGTGTATATCAATCAATCAATCAATCAATCAATCAACCAACCAGTCAACCAATCAACCAATATAGTCTTCAGCACACCCTCCATATATGACCTTGTGTCCAAAGCGTAGGCCATTGGCTCATTTTCTCCTTGTCCTTTCTCTGTTCTTCAGAACCAGGGACAAAATGAAAAAAAACACTGAAGAGACCCACCCAGAAACCACTCTTCTCCCCTAGTGAAAAACAAGAGACATAATGTGGGGAATGACACTGTCAGGGGTGTCACAAGTGAAGGATAACAATATATGAAACAGAGCTTTTAAGGGCAACCCATTATTTTTGTAATTTGTTTAAACAAAACTGAGTGACTCTTTAAACTCTAATTCACATCTTGGAAATGCAATGCGGCTATCTCTCGTTTGTCTCTCTGGAGTCGTGGCAATAATTTTAATGCCAGCAGAAGGCATTAGACATTAGAGGTGAGCAAGGCAGAGGAGTCTGGCTTTTATCAGATAATTAAGATGCTACCAAAGTCAAACCTTTATCAACATTAGACTAAAAATAAGCTCCTTCCATCCAGTGGGCTTTCTAGCAAGCATTCAAAGTGACAGTGCTCTGGATAAGGTTTTGCTTTTAAAAATGGTTCATTGTTTTTCAACTTTTATTGGCAATCCATTCTCATTATGCCCGATGCATTTGTCTTCATAATATGTACTTCACAATTACAATATCAAAGAGTTTGTATCTACATAATAAAAATGATCTATAGAATAGTACAGGGAAAACATAATAACACAGTGTGATCGTTAATGAAATGAATACTTTGAGGGAAAACATGGCATCCCTTGAGAGAACTTGTCCCTACATCATGAGATGCTAGAAACTGGCAAAGGCTGGGAGGTGAAACCGAAATTGAATCTCGGGTTCCCTGGAGGTAGGGAGTGCAGCATGGCACTGCTTGGCCTTGGTGATGGGAGGGGCACAGGAGGGGTATTGGAGGTGACCTAGTGTTGGAAATAATGACTTCAAAGGGCAGCCGTCTTCTACTAGCTCTTCAGAACTTTCTGGCCCCAATACTACTAGCTCAACAGACAACTGAAATGAAGCTCAGGTCTTTTCTCTCAAGAATAAGCACTGGCAAGTTCTTTTCATGGACCAAGATTTGTTGCAGCTGACCTGCAGAGGTGCTGTTCAGGAAGAAACAGATCTGCTGGAGGCAACGATCTCTAGACTCAGTTTCTCAGCCTGAAGGCACGGACTACAGAAAGGAAAAACGTGGAGAAGCAGATAGCAATGTGGTAAAAAGATGCTTGGTGCCCATCTGGATAATTTCATCCTACAGCACACCCAGGGAGAAAGAAGCCACATAGCTGGCAAATGGGGACACACTGTGCTATCCCTGCTCACTGTTGCATCTGATACACCTATCCTAGAGCTTGGCTCACAGTACACACTCATAAATATGCTTTTTTTTTTTTTTTTTTTTTTTTGAGATGGAGTCTTGCTCTGTCACCCAGGCTGGAATGCAGCGGTGCGACCTTGGCCCACTGCAACCTCCACCTCCAGGGTTCAAGCGATTGTCCTGCCTCAGCCTTCCAAGTAGCTGGGATTACAGGCACCTGCCACCATGCCCAGCTAATTTTTTTGTATTTTTAGTAGAGATGGGGTTTCACCACGTTGGCCAGGCTGGTTTTGAACTCCTGACCTGATCTGCCCGCCTCAGCCTCCCGAAGTGCTAGGATTACAGGCGTGAGCCACCGTGCCCGGCCATAAATATGTTTTTGATGAATACAAAAAGAATGTCTTCTTTATGGAGCCAAAATTTTCACAATTGATAACCCTTACAGTAGATTGCAGAAACCTATAAGACAGACTATCACTGAACTCATAAAAAAAGAGTTATATTACTGGGCACCCAGGAAAAGGAACAACAGATAAGGAAGGGGTGCAAGCTGCTGAGGTCTGTGTAAGAATAAAGGTTGGTTGTGGCGCTTGGCCAAAGCAGGGCTGGGACCTCTTGCAGGGTGACAAGGAGATATGACAGATGTTCCAAATGAGAAAGAGGAGGACAAGCAGACGTTCAGCTCTGTTAAGAGACCATTGATTGAGGAGCACTGTTATGCCTCTTAGTTGACAGCCAGTGGCACGAATCCACTGGTGAGAAGAGTTCTCTTCTCCAGCCAGCCAAGAGCTGCATTACATCTGGAACTGGGCTCAGATAGCAAAAGAGGGTTCTATATATACATACATTTTCAAAATATTGTGGCTTCTGTACATTCAAATTAAACGTAAGTCAGGTTGGGCAGGGTTTGGTCAGTAACGGGGCAGAGGAAGTAGATCATTTGGTCTCTGAAACCCAAGCAGTCTGTAGTGAAAATCTGCAATCCTGCAATGGAAAGAATCTCTTTCCTCCACTCACTCACTTCCCTCCCCAACTTCCCATCCACACCTATATGGACTCAAGGTCTACCTCCAAAAATGAAATTCATTATATTTAGAGCTAAAATAATTCCAGAATCAATTGATGTAGATGAAAGCATTTTTGACTTGGCTTATTTGAAAAATTATCCCATTTTATCAATTTTATTTGGCTAGCATAACTGGTGCATGTGCAAGTATAATTTTGAACAGGGAGAGAACTTAGTTGAATTGTAACTAAAATAACTCTGGGCACAGGATGGTGTATAAAAATACAGGCATGACAGGAACAATGTAACAGAGAAAGTGACATACAGTAGTATGTAATAACAGAAGTATCTTGAACCTATCATCCACATGTTTTTTGTGCATGGAAAAGCAGAATATTATTATAATAGGTGCAAAAACAGTTGCAGCATGTTAAGGCTGGAATTCCCCCCTAGAGACATAGTCCAAGCTTCTCACTTCACCAATGATGGGACCTAGAATCAAAGATATGGAGGTGACTCGTCCAAGGTCTTAGAAGTGGGATGAAAACCTGGACACCCCAGGCTTCTAACTCAGTGTTTTTCAATTCTACCCTATGGCCTTTCATTCACAGAGAGATAGGCAGGTAGGTACGTTGATGGAAGACAGATAAATACTTATTCTCTAGGTAGTGTCAACTTTTAGACAAAATTATTCTGTCTTCAGATTGAACATCCCATAAGCACATCAAAAACTCCCTGTGGGACATTTAAACTTTACTGCAGAGTCAAAAACTGTGGAGAGTTAAAAGTCCCCTGCAGCTATTAAAATAGTGTGTAGTGAGAACAGTTGTATTACAGGTGACTGATGGGGTCTCACCACCTCCCACCCCCTTTAGATATATATACTGTTGCATTTCTAAGCAAGATGTCCAGTATTTTTACTCCTGGGGGAGGGAGCAATTGCTGACTACTATTTTTTTCAAAACTGCACTAAAACTTTCTTTTGTAAGAAAAATGAGAGAAAAAAATCAATAGAGCATGAAAGGACATGAAAAATGCATTTTAACCCATATATAAATTTTTTCTAACAGTGCGATTTTTTAAAGCTCTCTACAAAAAATAAAAGTCAATGTGATTCTCAAAGAAAAAAATGCAACACAACCCTGAATTCAGGAGCAAAAGAAAAAAAAAACAAGAATAATGAAGATCTAAAGATTTGACCTAGTAATTTGAGGCACAGATGAAAAATGGTGTAAGCTCTGGCCACCTCTGGGATTGGCAGGTCAAAGGGGTACATTAAATGTGATGGGAAACACATTCTGTTTTTGGATAGTTCAGCATATATCCATATTAAAGCTTTTAAGCCTCCCAAATAAGTGAAATTACTCCGAGAAACCAAGTGTCCCCTTGTGGACCTGGCCACACTTCTTTTTTCGTCCTCAAAGAGAAGTGGCGTGGCCAAGAATGTGAGACATCCCTGACAGGGCTCAGGTGAAAAGGAAAGGGGAAAAAAGAGTGCAGGTTAAATGCAATATTAAAGACGATCTCTCTCCTAATCAGTGTATCTTTCTTCCTTACAGCCAAGCAATCTTTGTCAATTACAGGGCATTACTCTGCAGGCCAACTGGCAATTACAATGGCATCTTTCTTCCCATCACTGACAGCAAAAGGAGGAAATAGTCTGAGTCCAGCTAAATGTAAAGAGGGAAACTGGAGCTCATCACGGAGGTAATGTACAGGGAACCTATAACCAGGATGCAGATGCTATATGCAGCTGTTATGCAAAGAAGCTCTTGCTCTCAGAGCTGATGTGTTTATTTAGACTAGTGCTGAAGCTGAGTTAATGCCAGTTTCCAGAAAGGATTAATATACACTAACGTGGAATTATTGAACCGTCACACACATCTGGAAATGCATGTTTCAACTCTTTCTTTTTTGTGGCAGCCAGCTGTACCGGAGAAGCAGCTGATGAGGTTGCAGTTGCTCCTGGGCCCCAGCTGATTTGATGTCATGCCGTTAAGATAACTATAGGTCCTTCTGATCAACACCATGGTCCTTTCTCCCCTCTGATCCTTTCACCACTCCTCTTTATTTTGGTCTCACAGTGAGTTTCTCACCTTCATTTTCAAGTCCATGCTGTAATCTCTTCCATTTCTCCCATTTCTCTCATCTCCAAGCCACTTTCCATGTAGCCATGAGGCCTCTCAAAAGAATGGAGAGATAGCCTTGATATTTGTGGTTCAGTCATTTAACCTTTGCACATTTCTGAGTGGGTCATCTGAGAGAATGATCCTTTGGCCAAGAGACCACTTAGAGGAATGGTAAAGGACATCTCAAGGAGCTCAACTGGTCTTATGACCCAGAACCTTCTGTCTCCAGAGACAAACGACATCATGCCCCTCACTGAGTGGTTAGCCTGCTTTTGTGCTCCCATTTCAGAACAGACCATTCCCCCACCACCCCGCCGCCATCTCAGTTATTCAAGAAGGAAGCCATGGTATGTACTGGGAAGTCTTGTGCCTATGGAAATTCCTTGAGATAGAAAAGCTAAAGGCATGAGGTATTGTGAAAGCAATGTGGCTGCCCTACTCCTCTCTTTCCTTTCTCTGTGCCTATCCTTTCTTGGATGAATGGATTAGCCAATACAGATGTGCGAATTATCCTTAAGTATCCTGGAAAGGCTTTGCCTATTTGACCTTGGGTGCGGCTGTGTTTGCTCATCAATAATTACAAAGAGCCTGGAATCTAGAAGTACCTTCCCAATATCAACCACAAAAGCAATTTCTAGTTGAAGATTCTGCTGGGGACTGTTCGACGTCTGTTTTCTTTGACCCACTCACCCCCACCTTTTGCTTCTTAGACATCCAACTGTTCAGAAGGATCCCACTGAGAGAACATCAGTCAAATCGTCCCTTCGTCTCTGGTTCCAAAGTACCCTGCAATCATTTGTGCCTGCCTCCAAAATACCTCTTTCACTGCCACATCAGAAGAGCTCTTTAAACGCTAACAAGAACCAATATTTTAGATTCTACTGCTAGGCATTTCAGCTCAAGTCACTTTATTGTAAAATTAGATGTCATTGTGAAAAGCATGGATATAAATATAAGAGCAAAAGGCCCTTTTCTTAATGCAGAAACCAAGGTAACAATATCCTATTTTTCCTTGTTGTCAAAAGTTGTGGCTTTTTTTTTTGATAGCTCAGCCAATATAATGCACTGCATATTTACACTTAGCATTAAATAACTATTATGCAAAAGTACTCCACAGTAAAATCTAAGTATATTTATGGAAAGCTAAATTATATTGCCAAGTTTATTTTAGACCAAGGAAGCCCCTGGGAAGGGATATCGTGTATTTTAAAGAGTGAATGTAAACTATTAAATAGAAAGAGCCTTTGTGGAATGTAACACATTCTACCTAGGTAAATCGCAGAGCAATTACACAGTAAACTTTTCTTTGATGAAGCACTGAAGTGATGACATGTAATTACTTTTCCAATGCTGCACCGTGTGTTTATCAAAATGTTAATGCAAACATAATAACAGGCTGTATGTTTGTGCTGAGAATGTCAGAGCCATCCAGCTGTCAATCACATCTGAAAATAAAATCTCAAATAAGCAGGCAGCTTGATAACAGGAGTGACAGCCAATACTCACTCTGCTGACAAGCACTTTGCTCCCCTCCACCAATCACAGTGTCACTGTAATGTACCTAATAGGAGGAATATATCTTTTAGGAGCTGGAATGAAACCAAGTGGCATAAATCGGCTGAACTTTGCATGCGACTCCCCCTCCCCCTCTCTGTTAATGGGGCTTCTTTTTGGGGCCAGCAGACCCCATTCCCTCTCCCCATGTTCCTTCAGATCAGTGCCCTTGTTAAAGGCTGCAGAGCCCACAAACGGGCTGGCATTGTGAAAACTCAATTCAGACCAGGTCTCCCAGCCAACTGGCCTGGTTTAATCAGTCAGCGTCAAGCCCTGCGGTACTTTCCTTGGTCATGGTCACCAACATAGGAAGTCCCAGCCTAGATCTGTCGCAGCCACTGGCTGAGCTAGTTTTTCTTAAAGCTCTTAATGCAATTAAAAAATCATTTTAATTTTTTTTGAGACAGAGTCTCACTCTGTCACCCAAGCTGGAGTGCAGTGGTGCAATCTTGGCTTACTGCAACCTCTGCCTTGTAGGTTCAAGCAGTTCTCAGACCTCAGCATTCTGAGTAGCTGTGATTACAGGTACCCACCCCCATACTCGGCTAATTTTTGTATTTTTAGTAGAGACGGGGTTTCACCATGTTGGCCAGGCTGATCTCGAACTCTTGGCCTCAAGTGATCTGCCTGCCTCAGCCTCCCTAAGTGCTGGGATTATAGATGTGAGCCACTGAGCCCGGCCAATGCAACTTTAAAAAACCAAAACAACAGGTGTCTGATTTTAAAGGACAAGTGCCAAAACTGCTAGGGAATCAGAATGAACTAATTAGTGCTTGCAGGGATACAAGGCCCATTTGAGAGCCTTCCTGGGGTGCACGTATGTAGGGGTGTGCGTATATATGGGTGTGTGTGTAGGGGGGATCAAGCCCTAAATAGGCCCCTGATTGCTCAGGTCTTTTCCCATGATAATTTCCTTGTACTCTGGAACATCTAGGAAATGAGCACTTCGGTCCTGGAAACTTCGTTCACCCTGACTCCTGCCCTCTTGACTTTCTCTGAGAACACTTTTCACTGAAGGATCCTTTCAAATGTATCTAAAAATTGCCAACCACTTGTTAAAGTGTAAGCAGGTGCATACATCTCCTTCTCCTTTAGATTAATGATTGCAGATATTCTTTCCAGTATGGGGCACATTTTAGAATTTTACCTTGCTGTGTGCAGCAGGGCAGAAGAATGGGCCTACATCCATTGCTGAACCTCCTCTTTCTATCCTTATTGTTACAAAATTCACCTCCTTGGTTAACTGAACTAGCAACACAAATCATCCCTACCTATTTGCATTTTGCTGTTACAAAATGTAGAGATGGTTTGTCCACCCTGTCCCATGCAATTGTGACCAGGAGAAACGCTCTGGCTCCTGGTACAAAGAGATAGTCTGGAGGCATCCCAGCAGAACGCAGAATGCAGAGAGGAATTACGTCCCTCAGTCCTCTGGTCTGCAGTAGTCTTATTTCCATTATTTTTCATGCTTTCTGGTGTTGCCAACAAATGTTGCAAAGGCAAGAGCCAGTCTTTGACATTCTCGACTGCCTAAAGCGCAGCAAAGAGCTGCTTTAATCCCCGTTTTGTGCCTGCAATGACTAGAAGAAAATTTTCGATCCCATGCTTGGACTGACTAATGGTGCATTTTGAGTGGCAGCCTTCCACTTCTGCAGAAACTGTAAAACTCAGCCAAACCTGGAAACATTTGAAGTTTCTGGGTTCAAGAACCATGGGTTCAGAGACCCTCACCTCCATGAATACGACTTGTTGGACATTCAATGACTGTGCAGTAGAGACAACGGGGGTGAGTGTTTAGATAGACCCAGTAGCTCTGCCTGCTGAGCCCCTCTGCCAGTACTCTAACTTCAATGGATGTGCATGATTCTTCCGTTGTAGCAAATATCATTGTAGTAAAAAGTAATACATCTCCTCGTTTAAGTGACAGCAGGTAGGGTTTGTTACTTTAATTCACTTTGCCTTTCTCTTCTGAAAATTAATTGAGTCAGATACTGAATCTGGAGCCTAACTCCTTGGCAGCTGAGCAGGAGACAGGAGGATCATCATCTGCTATAGAGAGTTCTTGAGAAGCCAGGAATAGTTAAGAGGAAATTGAGGCAACTTGGAAAGGCAAAGCAGGTCACCAGAGGTGGTAGGAGAGAGATCTTCAAGCAGCACAGCAGTTAAAGAACTTTATAGCCTCTTCCCAACAAATGCTCATCGTCGCACTTCCTGTCACCTCTCTCTCCTGCATCCCTCTCTATCTATGTTCCATGCACACGGGACTTTGCATTACTTCCAAAGGACATGGTCACCGTCACAATTTCCATGACCTTACTCATGCTGGCAACTCTGCTTGAAACGTCCTTAACTCATCTTCTCCACCTGGAAAAAATCCAAACCTTTGATGAAGTTTGGGTAAAGTCACTTTCTGCAGTGGAGAATGCTCCAGGAAGAATGTATTGCTCTTACGTCAGCACTCCCATAAAACCTCTATTTTAGCATTTACTTCCTTACACATAGACTTTTTCCATTCCCACTTCACACTGTGAGGATCTCCTGGACAAGCATTAGTCTCAGAACTTATGTTTGGAACTCTTACACAGGCTGCATTATAGATTTCTAAAAGGTACTAAAAAAATGCTTGTTTGAAATTAAAGATCCAATGTTAGAAAGTATGTTGTATTAAAAAATGGCCATCCTATATTACCCAGAATCAAAATTGGAATGGAGAGGTGGAGACATAGGTTTTGAATCGATACAAAGAACTTTCTGATCACTGGAGCAGTTCAACAATGGAAGCTTCTCAAAGTCATGAGCCCCTGTTCCTGCAGGTATTAAAGTGGAGGGTGACTGGCCACCTGGGGAGATTGACAAGTGATTGCAATGATCCTTATGATGCTTTTCAATCTTAACACTCTATGAGGCATTGGGCCTACGTGGATAAGTAAACAAAATTGTTCAAGTCTATTAATTAGAAAAAGTTCTCTAGTACCATGGTTCTCAGTGTGTATAAGATTCACTTGCAGAGCTTGTTGAAAAGCCTGGGTCCACCCGCAGAAATTCTGTTCAGTAACATGGAGGTGGTCACTGAGAATCTGCATTTTAAACAATCCCTCCAGATGACTCTGCTGGAAGCAGCTCTAGGATTGTCATTGGAGAAGCATGGTTCTAGAGTGTGCCAATCGATGGGCCTCCCTAAGCCCTCTGTTATTTAACACATCTTTACTCATGTTGACATAAAGTCAGCCCAACCTGCAGGTATGTCCCAATACATGTGCATTAAAAAGTTTATACTCCGGGCTCAAAGTTCAAGCACAGAGAGAATTGCAAATCTACAAAGTGTGACCGCCAGGATGAGGGGCTATCCCTGAGAAAATAGCTAGGAGAGGTCTGAGGAAGGCCGACTGGGTTCATGACAGACACACCACAAGGGGAGGCAAGGTCTCACCTCTCTAAAGTCAAAGACAACATAGCACACCACGGGGTAAAATAACAAATGCATAAGCAAGCAAGGATCGTGACCCAGGAAACTAATTAATCGATTCATCAAATGACAGGTTTTGAGGCATCTTCTAGAGAAATGAGATAAGGAGATTTGCCAAGATTGTGGAAGTTCTCAGAAGCAATGATGTCATCTCTCAGTGGAGGCTAATGAAGTGGAAAAGCATAGCAACCATCTTTCAGTACAGAGCTGCAGTGGTGAGTAGATATCAGAAATGCAACCAATGGTTGCTTGGCAATGGAATGGCTTCCAATTAGACAGTCAACACATGACAGAGTCTGCAGAATTAAACTTCATGTGGAGTTGAAAACTTAATGTTGAGTGAAAAGGCAATAGGTTAAGAGATTTGTATATTGTATTTTAAACATAAAGACTCTTCCACAAATCCAAGTTAATAGAGAAGGCCCTTGGATTCAGATTGGACAGTGGTAGGAAATAGGGTTATTTCAAAGACCTTGCATATGGGAGAGGAATATGATGCCCATAGATGGCCATGGGTACTATATTCTTCATTCTTGGACAACGACTTACTTTTTCATTTTTTACATTTCAGCATTGAGAAAGATCCCAGATGCAGGGCTGTGTGAAGTCAAGATCTTTCAAGTGTAACTGGATCCCAAAATGGTAACACAGTGGGAAGCATAAAAAATCCCAGTATGATGCCATCTTCTACAGGGTCCATGTTGGCTTCATGAACACCCCAGAGAAAGAAAGACAGCAACATGAAAACATACAGTATGTTCTCAAAATGGACACTTGGAGAAATTTTCAGGCATATGTTTATCAAATGCATTTGGTTTCTTACGAAAGACAGGTTTAGTACAGATAATCCTGGAATCCCAGCATCCCTAAGATCTATTTAAGTTTCGTTTGCATTGTTTGTGAATACAATGATCATATTAATCATCAATGTCAGCCTCATCATCGTTATCATCATCAAAGTTATTCTCTGAGAAATAACTGAGAAAAAGCCAGAAATGCTGAATCTGCCTTATTTTTTTCTAGCAGGTAATTCTTTCATGGTTACTGGGCATCCCTTCTTTTCTGAATAAGAGAGTATCACTTAGCTGAAGGACAGAGCAGAGGGCAGCAGGCTGGCTCCCGAGCTACCTTAGGTTGTATGCCTCAGGCATGCCCCACTGTGCTGTCTAATTCTAGGGTACTTTGGGCTTTGAAAGAGGTTTCACTTTTCTATTTGGCAACAAATGTTTCATCTGAAAAAGTGTGAGGCTCACAGATAAGCATGATTTTACCACTGTCTACATTAACTGATTATGGGATATTGAACCTAATCAGTAAAGATGAGAAATATGACTAAGAAAGAGTTTTCTTTCTTCCCACATTTAATGCGTTCCTCACTTTAATTTTGCGTTCTCATCTGCTCTTCTCTAGCTCAATGTCTTGACTCTTTTCCACTCTTTTCTCTTTGCTGTGCTTTGATACTCCCTGCCCACATGACATTCCTGTTAGTCCTAGTGAAGAGGCTAAGTGGTTTTGACCCACGAATACTTACAGATGGTGCTGCAAACCCAGCTCTGAGGATGCAAAGGGTGCAGAAATGTCTCAATGTTGGGAGATAGCCCTGAAGTGTACAAATCCTAAGTATAGCTCCCTGCATGATGATAATGGACTCACTAATATCTATTTTCAGCAGCCCCGCACTGCCTCTTCGGAATCTCTCCTGAGGGCTAAGTGCATGGATATTTCATTGACTGGCTTCATTTGTACTGCCTCAGCCCCACTGTATCTCCTACCAGCGCTAATAAAAAAATATGGCTCATTAGACAAGAAGTGGGCTCACTACTTCTTGTCTGGGTTAACTTTGTTCACCAAAGATAAACTTCATTTTTAAACTGAAGGTCTTCTGCCTGAAAACACAGCCATGTTTTGTGCTACATTCCAAAACAGGTGTTGGATAATTCAGTAATTAGTATGCACATCTAACTTCATGCAGCCTCTGTTGATCTCTCAATTATAGTTAGCTGGGTCCTCTGAAGTTTTCTGTAGTTAATTAGAGCATTATTGAACAGTTGGGCTGGAGAGCCAAGCTCTGCAATCAGTTGACAGCTTGGTCCCATGAACTAAACATTGGGCTGGTCCTTGACTGGGGAATGCCAGTCTTCAGGGTGACCCAGTGCCAGAATGGGTTAGATTGTCTTTTGCATAACAGCTGGAGGGAGGCCTCTTTTATGAGCTGAGAATAATGGTCACATTCCTTATTCTGCCCCACTCTTGACAGGAAAATTCACATTCCAATGGTGATCAGTTTCAGAAATGTCTCCTCAGGGGAAAAAGGAAACTTTCAACATTCAAGAAAAAAGGATAATGGTTCTGAGCAGGCTCCAGAAAGTCAAAACCTAAGGTGAACACGTGAGTTAGTGCTCAGTCTCCCTATCTCATATCGTTTCACCTTGACTCCCCTCCCAGAAGAATTCAGGAAAACCACAGGCGGACAGCAGAAGGGTGCATGAAGGGATCCACATGAGATGCACTGCACAGCAAATTCTAGAAGGCAATTTGGAAATGATTGCTTCTGAATAATTGAGGTATCATGTCATCTGCAACATCCGAGTCTGACTGTCCAAAGCTCCTGATAATTGCCCAGGTTCCATTTTGAATGCAGCCTGTGAGTATTAGAGCAAGCATGCATTCATCACTTTAAGACCAAAAGACAAGCATGTCTTGTCAGTGGAACGGAGGGGAGATGCTTTGGGGACTGGAGGCTAAGAAGCAAGAAGCATTACTGTTTATGGTCATGGTCAGCGTGCTTTCCAAGGAGAATTCTCTCCGCTGCCCAAATTTAGCTTCTGTGCTGTTCTCTTTCCAAATTTATGAAGTCAGAAGGGTCACTGCTCTCTCCTCAGCAAGTTGTGAGGCATGTTGTTCTGTAACCCACCCCTCACTGCAGGGATCTGGGCTGGCTTACTGAGTAGGTTTTCATTTCCCAGCCTCTCCTCTCTCCCACCCCCACCAACCAAGGGTCCCCAATGTGGCCAAGAATGTAAAGACAACAGAATGACACACATGGCTGAAATAATGTTTAGATTTAACTAAATGTTGGAAACAGAATTGGTACAGTGAAAAGAAGGCTGCCTTTGGCAGGATCTCATCTCTACTCAACCGCTGAGTAACCAATGTAAGTCACATTACTTTTCTCCATCATATTAGAAAAATGAAGATAGGCATAACCTTCAGAATCCGTTAAACATAGGTGAGGTCACCTGTCTCCCTGGGGATGGAATGAGACAGCACAGCACAGGAGAGAGGGGGTGGGAACAGGGGTCAGAAGGTAGAAGCTTGATTCCTATCTCTCCTCTTTGCTCAGTGAGTGGTCTTGGGCAAATCTTGTATTAATGTGGACATCAATTCCTTTAACCATAAACAGGAATCAATAGGACCTATGCTATACATCCACAGTACCAAGGGGAGGATTGAAAGTAAGAACTACTGTGTGAGAGTACTTTGGAATCTGCAAAGAGTGATATAAACAAACCTACGGCACATACTGGAGTGAGGCAGGTGTGTGATCAAGTGGGCTGAATTGATTGCCAGGAAGCTTGGGAGAAAATTCTGAGAGTTTGGGACACTAGACAGCAGCCACAAAGGCTGACATCAGACAATTTACAATTCAGAGCTCTCTGGGGCCTAGAGGAGTCTTTGAAGTGAGGGAGCTCAGTTCAGCTCTTCTACCTCAATCCCACTCCGCTGTGCTGTGGATTTAAAGGGCCCATGCCAGATTCTCACCAGGCTGCCTGCAAATCAGGGAAGAGCATAGGAGGGCGCAACAAAAGTTCTAGGACTTCTGTCTTGATCACCACCCCACACTGCTCTTTCCTTCATTAATCATTATTTATAAAGGTTAGACCAGAGGCCCTGAATCAGGCACTAGACTTTGCCAAGTCCCACTTATCTTAGAATGTGTTGCTAAGACTCATGAGGCCCTTCCATTCCAAGATGTATCATTTCAGGATTCCATGGTTCCCAATCAGAAGTTCATTAAAAAGATAGTAATTAGACCAGGTGACGCCGCTCGAGGTTTACTAAGTGTCCTTCAGCTCAATTCAATACACATTGCAGACTGACCGTGGGCAAGACAACAGACCAGGCCCTAGAGCAGTAGCACTGACCCATTTCATTGTCGACAGTGATTAAAGGAGATGAAACCCATTTGTGAGTTTATGAATGTATACACACCCAGATTGCTGGTGCTGTTGTTTTCTCATGTTGATGTTCCTAACACTCCTATGGGGTGGGCAGGGAAGGCCTTATCATTCCCATTTTACAGAGTAATCCACAGTCCACGGAGATTAAGATCCCATACTTAGATAAATGGTGGAGCCAAGACTTACCCAACGGGTGTGCCTGTGTTGTAACAGGTTTACTGAAGTATGATTGCACACAATAAATAACGTCGTTAAAGTAGTATACAAGGTAAGGGGTTCTGCCGTGTGTACACTCATGAAACCATCACCACGATCAGGACAGCAAACACGTCCATCACCCCCACCAAAGTTTTCTCTTGCCCCTTAGTGACCCCTCCCTTTTTCCCTCCCCCTCATTATTCTCCCCCTGCCCCTCAAGTACCCAGGGATCTGCTTTTTGTCTCCAAAGGCTAGTTTGCCTTTTTAAAAAATACTTCATATAAATAAAATCACATAATATGAACCTTTTGGCTGGCTTCTTTCACTTGGCATAATTACATTGAGATTCATCATCATTACTGCTCGATCAGTAGTTCATTCCTTTCTACTGCTGAGGAATATCCCATTGCGTGGAGGCACCATGATTTGTTTTGGTTTGATGTCCAATGATTTTTAAAAAATTGTTCTTCTTGGAAAAAAAAAAGGAGAAGAAAAAAAGTCAATTCCCTCTTCTCCTCCCAGAACTCTAAATGATTACCACTCGAGTCTTGTTTCTCAAATATTTCCTGATTAAATGGACAAATATATTACAGACCACATCAGGGCTTCTATGCACAGCTTCGGGAAGAATCATTTTGAGTAGGTTTTATTGGAACCTGAACATTGAGACGACAGCTTCTTTGCTTGTAGACAAGGAGAACTCACAAAGGCATAAACAATAGAGAACTTTGGAAAAATTATGAGAGCAATTTAAGAGTGGATAATTAGATATCTTTTGCAGGGTGTTAGGGAAATTAAATTAGCTTTTTTTAAAAATCAAGGTTTGTGGGAATCACTTCATAAAAAATATCTCCGTGACTGATTATTTTTCTAACATTCTTCACCTTTCTTCCTTGCATATCCAAGGAAGTGGCACTTTTAGCCCTTAGCTGTGGCAGCCAATCATAGCCTCTAATTGCATTCACTGCATAAATTGTCAGTGTCATGAATAATAAAATTAGTTTAAATAAACCCCCAGCCACAATCACAAATAACTATCTGGTGGAGGATCTTGTGTCCTTTCATTCTAGGGGGATGGGTCAGTGCAATCTCTGTAGTTAAATTCTTGAGTTAAAATGAAGATAAAATTATTGGGGAGGTGGGGATAGAGCTGAGGGGTGAAAGTGGGAGGAGAATGGTTTCTGGCTCCCGGCAGGTTCATGAAAGAGAAAGGGTCTTCTTCCTGAGCAGCCTTCAGAGAGTGCCTCATACCTAAGACAGTCAGCCCTGACCAGCAACAATAGCTGAGAAAGGGCTTGCACTGGCCATGCCAGAGTCTAGAGGGAAGAGCTTGGGGCCCAGAGGCTGAGCAGTCCTGCGTGCTCCTGTGGTGGCCTAATGTGACCTATTATCCAGCAACTCCCATCTATTTCTGAAAACTCCACGTGCTGGTCTGGCACTCTAATTGTCCAATCTGCTGCTCAATTTTCAACAGGATCTCATCAAGCACTTTGCCATTTAATGGCGACCAAATCCCTCCAGTTTCCTGCTCCCTGGCTGTGGACAGAAGGCACCTGGAGGGGTGCTGTGGGAGTCCCGTGGCTGCACATCCTGGCAAAAGGAGTTCATTTCGATGGCCAAGCAGCTTCTATCAGCTTTTCTCTTTCTTTACAGGCCCTGCCCAAATACTCTGCCTTCTGTAGACTCTACTGAAGCCACTAGGGTGAGTGAGAGAGTAGACGACTGCAAACATGAGCGTCCCCCAGTCCCAGCACCACAGCGGCCTGCCTGTGCCCAGCGCTGCCCCAGCATCCTCCCGACCACTGACCTCAGCGTTGTTTCAATAGGAGTCACATGATTTTCCAAAACACAATCCCTTCTTTCAACCTGAGCCTCAGCTCCCTGATATGTTAATTCCCAGGCTGATTCCAGTGCCGTTGGTCCCCCGCTTGGCTCATTACATTTCTGAGCCCACTCTGCTGCCTTTATTTAATGAGGTTTATTGTTTGTGCTTAGTAATTTTCAAAGGCCCATCACCCTCTTTGAGTTTGCCCTTAGATCTTCAGCCTGCCAAAGAGGTGGGCTTTTGAAGCTACCTTTATTAATTCAGTACCTAGCTTCTGCATTTAACGGCACATGGGTTTGAAGTGTACATAAGCCACAGTGGAAACATCTGAGAAGCGTCCCAAGATACTGCAAATTATAAAGGGTGATTAGGAAATAGCATGGCTCTCTATCTTCTCATGCCTTAGAACTTTATTCCTTATATCAAAAAGATCCTGGGATATCAAAATATCACTGTCTGACTCTGATAATGACTTCCCAGAGTTTCAGACATTGGTGGAAAAAAGATATAATTTTAATTATCAGCAGCTCCACTTAAAAAAATCTTCAGCTATTGTAAAGGGCAAGGAGCTGGAAGGAAAGGCAGAAGAGGAAGCAAGAGGTAAGCCCATGTCCTACTAAATGCCTGCAAAGTGGCTGTCTTTGAGAGGGCTCCACAGTCCCTGCCATGGATGGATTCCTTGGAAAGAGATGCACAGGGTGCTCCGACTGTCAGTCTGTCCTGCTATCACTATCACTGTCAGGGAGCAAACGGCAGAAGCCAGTCTCAGGGAAGCCAGTGGCCTGACAATTAAGACAAATGCACAGACTTCAGAAATCACACCAAAGCAACTTGGCTTCTAAGATCCAGCCCTGACCGGCTGACTCAAAGGAAGTTGGCTGGCAGGTTCTGCGATCCCTGGAGATGGGCAGGGCTGGGGTCAGACTCCGGTGACAGCAGCAGTGGACACAATCCAGGACCCCCCAGTGAGGTCTGTCTTTTCTTTGAAAGGGACAGAGGAGTGTGGTCCTTGGGACATCTAGCCCAGGGAAAGAAATCTTGCCTAAGAATACATATGAATATCTGCAAAAACAAAGTTGGGGTTTGATGTCTTTCAGGAAGCCTAGGAATTCTAGGCCATTGCCAGCATTAGGAATGGTTGGCTCCCTTCCCCTTCCTTCCATGCCCAACTGGAGACAGAATGCTGGACTCTGGGTGCCTGAATTCTGGTCCTGGCTCTATCAGTGTCTCTGTGAACCAGAGAGAGCCCACTTAGCCTCCCTTGGCCTCAATGGCTTCTTGGTGATCTTCCAATAATTTTTAGCAGTAGAAGCTTTCCTTTCCTAATTGAAATTTTACAGGGAACAATATTTAAAATAGCTAAGAGGGGCTGCCATGCCTGAGGGTGGTCCTTGCCTGCTCTGTTTTCTTCATCCCCTTCGTACCCTCCTGCTCAGCAGAAGCTGAGGGACTCCAGGGGACCCCAGCCCTCCTCAGGACCCACCGTGGAAGAACTCCCAACTGTCTTTCTCACTGCTTGTGGTTTGTAAGTTTTATGACTCGATTTTAATCTGTACCATTTAGGATATGCTCAGGAGGGGCCCTGGGAGAGGCACAAGTGGCAGCTTTTTTTTCTTGAAAAATCAGCTATTATTTATCCTTAAGGAGGAAAAAAAGCAACCCTGAGAAAATGATTTTCTTTTCACAACCTTATTACAAATGCTGAGCACAGCTAGAAGTAAGGCCTGGCTCTGTGCACGTGTGTGTGCATGTGCACGTGTGTGTATGTATTATGTGTGTGTGTTTCCGGTGGGCAGGTGTGGCTGGAGGCATGACCCCTTTTCTCTGGTTGATTTCATCTCCAGTAGCCAAGTAGAAACTACAGCATGACCTGACTTCTATGCCCCCAGCACTATGGCCATGACAGCCTCCAGATAGGAGAAGGGGTCTGGCTTCATTGACATTTCCACGGTAGTGTATACAGCCCTCGAGACCTACTCAACAGAGGACAAAAGAGAGGCTCGGGTAGAGCTTCTCTAGTGGATGAACCTGCTCCTAGACACAGAGCACTGCCTGGTATCCCTGCTGCAGAATCGGGCTAGGATAGGGCTGAGTATTCTAATTGCCTGTGGGATAGGATTTCACTATATCCCTGCACAGCTGTTTTCATGCTGTGGTTGGATTTTGACGCTGTCGTAATTTCCCCCGTTGTTTGATATCCTTGCATTTACATTAAAGAAGTACAGGAGAAGAACAGTGTTCTCGGGAGAAAATTTCAGCATTTAGGATGTATACAAATAAATGCATGGACTGCCCACGCTTCCCTCACTTCCGTCAAACAACTCAGTTAAAAACACCTTTTCAAAAGGCTCTTCTATAATTTTACTTCTTTTAAAAATAGTGATGGGGTTATGTCTGATGCCCCGGAACGTCCGTCATGCATTGATTTTATCCAGTTCAGTGCCAGGCAGCAATTAGCAAAGGTAACACTAATTAGGTTTTACAATGTAATATGTGTCCTTCTAAACTTAAGTCATAGCATTTGAAGCTTCTAATGATTGCAAGGTCATTTTGCTATTCTTCATAATAGCAGGGATGCTAATGAGTGTATTTGGTATGCGTGGGGATGCCCCTGTTTCCTCCTGGGGCTTATTAGCATTTATTGGGGACACTTTACTTAATTTGTTGCCGAGCTCATGACCTAAATGGAAACATTGAACCGGCCACCTGAAGGCCTAGAAGTTTTAGACTGTGGAATCAGCGCTGTGGAAGGCCCGGCTACCCGGGTCACCGTGAGCTGATCATTTGTTTTCCTCTGGACTAAGAAGCTCCACATCCACTCTGTCCAATCTCCTTAGCTGGCCAATTTCCCTCTCCCACGTCTGAATGCACTTAAATGTGCTCCTTCCTGCTAAGAAAAATGTTATCCTATTAAATGATGCATGTTATAAATACCTTAACATTCATAGTTTCATGTTTTAATCTTGCTGCTAGCATATTCTGGGCATGTTTACTGGAATCGGTTTTCTGTTTCTTAGACTGTAAGTTCTCAGGAGGCAGATTGAAAACTCATAAGATGGTCTCTGTAAAATGTCTTTCCCAGAGCCGTGTGTGACTTGGTATTTCATGTGGGTTTTAGATGTGGCTGTAGATAATGAGATGGCGGGTATGACAGTGTTGAGACTCAAGCAGCTTCAGCAGGCTGTCCCCCAGTGCAGCTGGAAAACATGACAAAATACATTTCCACTGTTGACACGTCCACCTCGTCCTGTTGGGGTGGCCCCCCAGGGTGGTGTGGGTTTGAGAGACATTGTTGGGGCTCAGACTTCCTGCCTTCCTCTTAAGGAAAAATAAGGAAGTGATGAATTGAGGGGAACATACGCAAAGTAGAGAAAGCTAGGGTTGTCTTAATTTCATTTATTTGCTGGGTAAGTTTCTACTCACTTGAAGCTATAGTCTAGGCATTGTGTTAGGTGTAGGGGTGTCGTGGTGAGCAAGACAGGTATCATCCCTGCCTCCAGAGCTTACAACCCAGGGTGGGGAGTCCACAGCAGGCAGCAAATGCTTTGAGTGATTCTTATTTCAAATCGTGTTAAGTGCTGGGCATGGTGCCTCATGCTTATGACCCTAACAGTTTGGGAGGCCAAGGTGGGCAGATCCCTTGAGCCCAGGAGCTCGAGACCAGCCTGGGCAACATAATGAGACCTCATCTCAAAAAAAAAAAAAAAAAAAAAAAAAAAGGAAAAGAAAGAAAGAAAGAAAGAAGCTAGGTGTGGTGTCACATACACCTATAGTCTCAGCTACTCAGGAGGCTGAGGTGTAATCCCTGGAGCCCAAGGGGTCAAGGCTTCGGTGAGCCATAATTATGCCACTGAACTCCAGCCTGGGCAACAGAGAGAGACCCTGTCTCAAAATCAGTCAATTGATCAATCGTGTTAAGTATAATAAAGAGGTTCCAGATGCTATGAAGGAATAGTGGGCCTGATCTATTCAGTGGGGATCAGGAGATTCCTAAAGGAAGTGATACTTCTGCTGAGCCCTGAGGGATGACCAGAAATGACTAGACACACAGTGGAGGGAAAGCCATTCTAGGCAGAGAGAGGCATGTAGGAGGGTCCTGAGATAAGATCATTCACAGTGTATTCCACCCTCTCTGGGGATTTTCAAGGGGAGCACTCTGCAAGAGTCACAGGATTAGCCTAGGAAAGACTGGGCTTTAAAACAAGGAGCTCCCAGGCACAGAGATTCTTGGTTCTCAAATGTTGCAGCCTGTGACGATTCCTAGTGCTTCAGGGTGGCTGCTTCCCCACATGGAGCTTCCTTCTTGTGAAACGAAGAAGGAGGCCGGGTGCAGTGGCTCACACCTGTAACCCCAGCACTTTGGGAGGCTGAGATGGGAGGATCACTTGAGGTCAGGAGTTCAAGACCAGCCTGGGCAACATGGTGAAACCCCATCTCTACTAAAAATACACAAATTAGCCAGGCATGGTGGAGGGCACCAGTAATCCCAGGTACTTGGGAGGCTGAGACAGGAGAACTGCTTGAACACGGGAGGCGGAGATTCCACCACTGCACACTGCAGCCTCAGCAACAGAGTGAGACACTGTCTCTCAAAAAAAAAAAAAAAAAAAAAAAAAAAAAAGGAAAAAAGAAAGAAGGAAAGGGAGAAGGAAAGCAGAGAGGGCATGAGGGAAGAGATGAGAGGAAGAAAGGAACTTCCAAAGCAATGCTCTGGGACAAGCCTTTGGGATTCTCCTGCCATCCTTTTAAGGGAACTGAAGGCCAGAACCTGAGAGGGAGACATTAGTTCTAGGTCTTAGACCCAGCAAGGGACAGGGTTACTACTGTTCTGGTTACTAAAGGCTCCCGTGCGTAGAGTGTTGCATTCCCCAGCCTCTGGAGCTGGTGGGGGTTGGAGCTTCACAGGGTCACCTCCCTAACTTCCCCTTTACTGCTGTCCTGAGCCTGGTTCAGAACTCATTCTGTCAGGAACCTCAGTGACCACATGACCCAGTTGCCTCCAGTAGGTGGCTGCCTCAGACCCCAGGCAATAAACACTCCTTGCAGCACTCACTTAATGTGACATAAAGAGAAGAAACTGCAGCGGTGTTGTCACTAGAGCGAATGGCAAATTCTCATAGCTAGATAATGCAGAAATATAGTGCATTTGTAATAGACAACAAAAGGATTATCCCCCATTCATTTCAAAGCACCTTCATCCCACTCAGGGATTACATTTCTCTTACTTATCTTGCAAGTAGTTTTTTCTATTCTTGTTTATCCCTGAAGAGCACATGTATAGCTTATAGCAAATAAAAAGCTGGACCTGTTAAAGGCAAGGCCTTCATTAGTCAGAGAGAAGTCATTCTCCAGGACTCTGTGAGTTCTCTAATCCACTGCTAGGCAGTTGGATACCTAAGAAACTAACCCTATACCATCCAAGACAGAACTCTGCTAGTCTGCAAGGATGAACATGGTCCATGAGAAACAGCAGCATCTCCCAGCAAACCTGAGCAGGTCAGGGGCTTCTCTGACTCCTCTCCACATTTGACCTTGGTCTCTGAGATGCTCTTTGTGGCTCTCCTGTATGCCTGTTGAGATGCCCATGCTCTTTCCAGAGCTACAGACAGGCATGCTGTCATCAGACTTCCAATCTTTACTCTGAATGAGAAAAACATCAAAATCTGAGAAGCAGGAGAGCTGAGGGTATCCTAGTGAATGGAATGATGATGCAAATATCCTAGAAAGCTGTGTAGAGAATGTGGGGCCTGTCCATGGGTTTCAGTGCCCACCATGCAGTGCATGGGAGACCGAGGGAATGGCTGGGACTTTAAATCTTTTGAGGGCCGTTGCTCTTCTCAGACACCCAGGGGAGGGGTTCCATGGCCACAGCAAGCTCTCTGGCAGCCTCTGACCTGTGGAGATTCATTCTCACCACGTGTTCCAACTCTAGAACTATGTAACTGCTCAGATCTTACCCAAGCGCGTGTTCTCCTCTTTCATAGCTTCCACTCTTACCCCCATTCACATATCATCATGTGCTTCACACGCAGTGCGGATCTTAACAGGCATTGCCATTTCTTTTGCTTGATATTTCTGGCTCCTTTCTTTTGTTACTCTAAGACTTTGCAGCATCAAAAGATTCTAAGAAGAGGCCAGGGAAAGAGCAGACCATCCAAGTACCAACAATCCCTAGTAGGCAGCCTTCTCCTCTCTCTTCCCTGCTCTTCCTCTTATCCAAGTTATTAAAATATGAAAGATCATCTCACAAATACGGGCTACAAACAACTCCACAACTAAAGCAAACCCTTCTGGTCACCCTGGGTCAGAGGAGCACAGGTGGTCCCATGGGGAAGGGCAGCAATTTGGCCCCAGGACACCAGGTTGGTGGCAGAACCTGCTGAGTGTTTTCCCAGGCTGGCGGGGAATCTCATGAGGAGGAGATCAGTCCTGGAATGTCCAGGACTGAGGGGACAGTCATGAGGGGGAGATGACACAGTTTAGGACAGGCTTCCCTTTAAGGTATTTAACTTTATAGAAAATGGAAAGCCTTCCCCAAGCGTTCTCTTATTTTGGGGAAAAAAAATGAATGTGCAATTCAACTGTACCCCAGAACAGTTCATCATGAACTTGGACCTTTGTCACTCACCTGTCAACCCCATCTAACACCACCCCCAAAAGGAGTAGAACAGGAAACCAGCTCCCACAGAGGGTTAAAGGCACAGCCTCCTCCTGTTTGTATATAGCAGACCATTAGGGTATTTTTATTTCTCTTCTCTCCATGTTGCACAATACCACATCAAAAATACATTTGCAGCAAAGCTTATTTTCTGAAGATAGATAATTTGGTTAAATCTCTTCCACTTTGATTTCATCTCCAGTTTCGGATGAGCAGCAGTACAACATGTAGCAGCAAAAGCCCATTTTATTCTCATGAAAAAGAATTTAATGACCCTCTGATATAAAATTGATCCTCTGATAAGATGGCACTTGTGGGTTACTTTGACAGAAATGTTAAACTAAGTAAGTCTGAACATATCCACTGATGTATGGCACCTCGAGTTGCTGCTGGGACTGCAGAGGACACATCATTCTGCCTCTGCTTGGGAAGGGGGAGTGGGTGGGAGCTTGGACTGTCCACGCTGGTCTAGCACTATTGTGTCACTGAATTCCTACAGAACTTAGCAGTCATTGTGTGGCCTGGAGCTCACATGGGTTGGGAAGTTTGGACAACTGTCTTGTAGAATCAAACATTTTATTTCAGGCATTCCCAGGTGGTGTTTGCCCTGGTTCCAGTCTCTGATGCCACAGTCGCCTATCTCGTGGGCAGGTGGAAGTAAAGAGTTAGGATCAAAGTTATTAGTAACAAGGACAATGAAACACTACTTTACGCCAATTAGGTTAGCAAGAATTAGAAAACTGAAGGATACCAAGGACTGGGGAGCAGGTGGGGAAACTGGAAACCCTCTGAACCAGTGTTGAGAATATAAACTGGTCGGATATTTTAGAATATTCCTGGCAGTACTTAATGAAATTGTGCATGCATATATCCTAAGGCACATAAGTAAGTATTGTCTGGTGGTATGAATGCTAGGATTCTCACACAGTGGGAAATTAGAAGCAACCTGGAGATGCATCAAAACAGAATGGATAATGAAATTTTGTGAATGCAGCAGTTAGAAACAATGAAGTGGGCAGATACCTAACAATACGAACAATTCCTAAAAGCAGTGTTAGTTGAAAGCAGAAACAGAATTATATCTGTAGCACAATGTCCTTTAGGTAAATTAAAATCATGCATATAGATAACACCCTGTACTTTACATATATTTTTGAAGATCTTTATCAAACATAGAATAGTTACCTGGGGGTAAAGGAAGGGAAATGGAAGTGAGGACCAGAGACGAAGATGGAAAATATAAAAAAAGAGAGTTCTTAGATGGGTTATGATGTGTCATAAGCTGAGAAATATGACTAACTCAAGTCTTTGCAGCTTATATTCAATTTAAAAAATAGCACATAACTTAGAACATGGAATAAATGCCAACTTAAGTGGTGATTTTGATGGCTACAATCCAGGCCCCTTTTCCCAACTGTCCTCCAAACCTCCTTTATCCTCTAGAACAATCAGAGGGGGATGCTGTAAGATGAGACTTAAAAGCCGCAGGGGAGTTGAGGCAGTGGGGGGGGGGGGGGGTCTCTCGCATTCCTGAGGTCCCTTTGACTATAGGTAGTAAAGGTTAACAGAAGGTGGAAGGCTGGTTAGAGAGTCAATTACAAACTAACTGACTCACAAGGATGGGAAAAAACCCAGGAGATGCACTACGATCTTGTAAAAGGGAGATTTCCTATATATACATATGTTTCTCATTTGGGGAGTGCATTGACTTTTTCACTTGGGTATAATGATCACCTGGAGAGGCTGATCAAAACAGGAGCCTGCCTGAATGCTTTATAGCCTTTCACTCCTTGTAGACATGAAGATAGCTAAGAAAAAGTAAATGGAGGTCATCGAAGTCATTTGCACTTGTAAAATGTGACCCAGCAACTATTAAACACAAAATCTCTGATAATAGCCGTAAAAGAAAAGAAGTGTCACCTATCCTAACTGACAAAGGAAAGGAAGGAGGGAGGTGAAAGTCAGATGCAGAACACTGATTAACTTCCTCTTTTGAGAATTAAAATGGTGACCACTTTTCTCCTTCCATCTAACCAATTTGAAACAAAGACAAGGAAGGCAAAGCTTCCTCAAATCTGGATCACCACTCAACCTTTGAAAGGCTATTCCATTGTCACCAATTGGCATATCTGATCGGGCAAATCAAGGACTGAGGTTTGGAAACAGATATGGCAAAAGGTGCTATCAAGTGAAAGGGCTGGGCAGGAAGGTTGATTAAGTCCAGGCTGAGTAGGAAGGTTGATTAGCTAGGGCTAGTGAAGCAGCTGCCCCTGAAGTTCTGTAACAACTGGGTACACCATGTAGTTTACAAGTAATCCTCAAGCCTGGCCAAAAATGTTGTCATTGAGGCCTAGTGGTTGAGTTTTTAGAACAGAAAAAAGTAAGTGAGTGGAGACTCTGGAAGAGCTCCTAGACACAGAACATCTTCTTAGAGCTTTCCTAGTGCTCAAATCTTCTACAAAGCCAAAACCGCTCTTTAGTTCAGCAAATTTGGGATGAGGGGAAGTAACAAATAGTCATATTAATTGCATGGCAGTGGTTGTTTTGTAAAAGGAATAGCTAGCTGGTGGGTCACTTTCTCTGCTCTCCAAATCAATTGTTTTGCACAATGGAGACACACTCCTTGGGTCAGGAAACTAAATGTGAGTGTATCTGTTCCCATGTGTGTAACCATACAGCTCTCATGTGCCTAATTTATAGCAAGTCACCTACTACTAGAACATCGGCCCTTCAGTTTTGGATCACTTGAATTATTCAAACCAAAGACGCCTTCACCACCAATGATCAGAGGAAAAGTGATTCAGATGGGGTTTAGAACTACTCAGAGTCTTCCCTGAGTGCAAGCAGTTCCGGCTTGTGAGAAATTCAGAGAAGTCTAGAAATAGAAATAACAAACACAAAAAAGAAAGCCTGCATGTTTATTGATAACAACCTGATAGGAATGCATATTCATTCTCCAATTCCCTTCCCTTCTGCAAAGAGTTAAACAAAAAAGTAATTAAACAATGATTTCTTTGTGAGTGCTGGACTTCTGAGGCCTGTTTTCTCTGTTGGAAAAAAAATAGATTTAAGATAATGGCCCTATTCTCCTCAGAATAAATTAAGCTCAGAGATAAAGAATTCCATTACTAATGCCTTTCAGCAAAGCCCAGGCATCTTTTAAAGTCAAACTTTAAAGTATAATATGCCGTGATCTTGTTGAAATCTTTCCTGTAATGATATTTAAGTGATGAGCAAGGGTATCAATGGTTCAGGCAAAGTATTGATTGTATATATTCAGGGCTGTTGAGCTCTTTCAGAGTATTCTGTTTGAGGGAATGCATTGCACTTATTTAAAGACATTTTCAAAACAGTTGCAAGTTAACTCAAGTAACTGATTTTTTGTATGTAAAACTGTAGGAAAAAAGGGAAAGTTGGAAGGGGAGGATAGAAAGACAGGAACCTGAAGGATACTCAAGTTAGAAATCAATGACAAAGACCAACAGTAAGTGGATCACGAGGTCAGGAGTTCGAGACCAGCCTGACCAACATGGTGAAACTTCACCTCTACTAAAAATACAAAAATCAACTGCGCATGGTGGTGCACACCTGTAACCCCAGCTACTCAGGAGGGTGAGACAGGAGAATCGCTTGAACCTGGGAGGCAGAGGTTGCAGTGAGCTGAGATCGCACCACTGCATTTCAGCCTGGGTGACAGAGCGAGACTCCATCTCAAAAAAAAAAAAAAAAAAAAAAAAAAAAAAGACTCTGGGATATTCCTATAACCAGCACAGCACATAGAATCTGCTTCAAGTTAACAATTCTTTTAGGTGCTTAGCTCTCACCATTTTCTTTTCTGTTGAAGTATTGACAAATGACTCATCTTCACCCTTGTGGTAAGAAGTTGTCCCTTCTTCCTTGGGGAGCAGGGGGTTTCTTGGAGAGGAGATAGTTAGTTGCTAGTCTGGAAAATCTGCAGAGTCTCAGCAAATCCAGCTCCATTCTCTCCGGAAGAGAATGTGAAGAGTCAGAGGGAGCACAGGAACAATTCAGTGAGCAACAATGGAGGATACTGTCTGCAGAAAGCATGGGTGATGGCTTGGGACTATGGTGGTCCTGCTGGCAACCTCTTGGTGGTGCTGAAAGCACCTGAACCATTATCCTATTTAAGTCACAACTTGGATGTCTAAAGCCATCATATATGATGTCCACATACAGATGATGACCCCTTGAACATGGGTTTGCAATTCCCATTCATCTCCCCGACATGACTGTATGTGTTTTAAGGGCAGAGTTTGAAAATCATCCCTTCCTCACTTGATAACCTGAATAATATTCATGGCTCTGGAGAGCAAACTCCTTCAAAAACTGGTTTTCCTCCTTGAAACAAAGAAACAACCAGAGAGTTTTCCTGGAACTAATGCCATCCTAGAGTTCGCAGCTAAGGTGACACCAGTTGTTTGCCAGGTGGCTTCGGGCACACCCCAACTGCAGCATGGAATGTCTCAAGGGTCATAGGGCCGGGCCCTGCCTCTCCACTCTTCTCTTATGCAGGAGAATGACTGACACCCCCTAGGTGTTAGTTGGATTCTGCACTCGGATTCTGCAAAGACTATCCTGGCTCCTGGGCATCAACTTTCAGTTGGAAGGAGCTATGGAGGCTTGTTCCAGTGGTCTCATCATCCTGGAGCATGCACAGGGCTTTGGGGCTACTTGGCCTGATAGCTCGTCCACCAAAAGGTGCTGTCATTGATGCTGGCAAGGAAATGCCCACTGTGGGAAGGGCTATAGATATCCTACAAAAGAAATCCAGTTCCTGGTGAGGCGGCACACACTTTCGTGTCTTTGTTATAGAGGAAGAGGATCCCATTGCTTAAGATTTCTGGCTTACATTTATTCCAATTATTTGGATTGAATTAATCTATTTGAAATATGTGCATGCACACACCTATATGCACATATTTATGGGATATATAGTTGCTCATGACTTTAAAATGTATATTTCTTATGAAACTAGGTTAAAGTTTTATAGAACGGAATGTGAAAGAATGCTCTCATAAGTATATCCCCCTAATGCAGTGAATTTGTTTCACAAACATTTGTTTGGTTCTTGCTATGTGTCAGGCAAGGGGCTAATCCCTGTGGATACAGAGAAGTGTGCGGCAAAGTCCCTCTCCTCCAGAGTCCACAATCTATTGAGGCAGATGAATGAGAAAACCTACAAAGTATGTTAGGAAGCAGACAGGATGCTGGGCAAACACTGGGACACAGCTCCTTTCCAATATTCTGGATGGAAAAACCTAGTTCTTACAGGGCTATAGTCATGGAAGAGATGCAATTTTGTATTCTGTTTTCCTCCTACTTGTGTTTTAATCACATTTCCTTCTGAGGCTATGTGGTTGCACCCTCATCTCTCAGCAAGACTTTTCTTTAAATAAACAGAGATCCAGATAGCAAAATGCTACCATCCAATGTCTTTGCCTATATTTATTTCATTACTTCATCTGAATAATACTTTTTTTAAAAAAAGGAAGCCCAGGGTCCTATGACCTTGTGAAAGAAGCAAAAAATAGTATCATTTACTCAGCAGCATATTGTACCTTTGCCTATTGTTTTCTTACTTGTCTAATTATTTAAAAAAGAATAGCTGTGGTAAAGCACTCTCTCACGGGCAAATATGCTTCTGATTTAAGAAATTATTATAGAAAAATGCTGGAAGCCTTGTAGTCATCTTTGCTATATTTAGAGGGAAAATAACGTCCCTCTGCAATTACCATTTGGTATGAAGTTTAGGCACTCACATTTTTCTTTTCTTTTCTTTTTTAAACTAATTTTTTCCTCTTTTTCTCTGGGTTAACAATGCAGGGATCATAGTTGCACAATTATTAAAAAGAGGCCACTTAAATTCAACCCTCCATGGATACAGTGTCTGTGGCAATGTTTAATTAGAGATTAAAATTGAGGAATTGAATAATTGAGGTTGCTAATGAATTTGAAAACTCAGCAAAGCAAGGAGAGCTGATCGTTTTTCCGACTTAGCTTTTCTTTCTCTAACCCTTTTCTCATTTCCTACTATTATCACATTTCTGGCCTTGACTGCTGAGTTTATTACTACCCATAACCCTGGCCTAAGTGGAAACAAAAAAGCTGTAGCCTCTTTGCTGAGCTCCTGGAGACATTTGGTCTATTGGATTTATGACATGTTCAGAAGCTTGCAGTTGCAGGAGGCTGACAATGATGAAAACGAGATATGTTGGGCCACCAACGCTTTCTGTAATCACCTTAATAGGTCAACATAACAATGGATGTTGCTGGTGGAAAAAATAAGAAGACGGTCCTAAACCAAAGGCAATTTAATATATTAGAAGTTCTATTGTTACCCCCTCTAGGGAGACTGGATTATTTGGGTACCTTGCTTGGTAGGCTTGCATTAGCTTCAGGTGCCCAACAATGAAAGTAATCCCTTGGTTCACCCTGGAACAGAACCAGTTCTTTACAAGGTGACCCTATAATAGCTATCCCCTTGGTAGATAGCACATCTCAACTCTGGCCCGGAGGTAATTCTCAAGCAGGGATTTCTGCACTGGGAGGAGGCCAGATTACAAGACCCTGAAGGTCCTTTCCAACTCTAAATTGCTATGATTTTATGAAGATGGCATAGAAAAAACTGCCTCACTCTAAGAGGACCGTACCCTTTGAAGCCTCTTTTTAGCACACAGGTAAAGTTTTCAGGACTATTTTTATCATTTGGACACTGAACTTCAGATGACATATTCCAAGTTTCATTTAGCACAACATATAGATGGTTTAAATCTACATTCAAGGTAAATGTCTGTCTTTTATGGCCCGAAGCCCCCAAACTCATGATTATTTGCTATTTTGCCATTGCTAGTTAAATTGGGTCTTGATGTTTACTGCATCTCTGACTGCAATAAGACTGATCACTAGTGGGGATAGTGCAGCTGATAAAAGGAACCTGCTCCAAAGCAATGTTAACATAGCAGATATTTGGTCAGAAAATCTTTTATGAATGAGAAGTCATTCCTAATAACATTTCCTTAAAACTTCTTAGCCACACTTCTTAGCTCAGCTGCTGATGGCTTCCTACTAATGACTTTAAATACATGTTTTTGACAGCAGGAAAAGAAATAATCTGTCTTACAAGGCTGTTCTTACTTATACCAAGAACAATCTGTCTCCTGCTACAGTTTAGCGCAGCTATAGCTTGGGGGTAGGGGGTCAAAGGAGGAAGTATGCATAATGTACATATTTAATCTTGTCTCGTCTATTTTTATCCTATGTTCACTCAATATTTGTAGCATTCTCTTTGGGTCTGTAAGCATCAATGCTATTCCTCAGAGACATTAAGATCCCAGAGAAGAGAAACTGTAAAAATGTTCTTTGACGGTATCTAGGACAACTCCAAGTATAGCTAAGTATATAATAAATAACTGACTATCCATGATGGGGATGATGATGATGATGATGATGATGATGATACAGAAATAGTGTGTAACAAAAATTCATCTTCAGATGGGTATTTGTGGCAATGCTTCAGAGGGGAGAGACATTTCAATAGACTGGGTCATTCCCTGGTTTGGCAAAAAGGGCAACATGATGGTTGGTGTCTATGAAGACAGCTGTGTGTCATCAACAGAAGGTTCTCATACCACACAGCTCAGCTTGCAGAGGAGGAACGGGGTTTGATTCCATGGCTTCCCTACTGGAAGGCAGGGCTTGGCTTACTTCCAATAAATCACCTTCCATGGCAAGGGGAGGGTGGGTGATATTTTTTAGTGAAGGAGATGCTTCCAGAGGGGGCTGCAAGCTGAGGGGCTGCACCAGGAATACAGGATTCCTGGGAGTTGATGGGAAACTTCTAACCTTCAACTGCCTTCTTTTCTCATTTACACAATGCTATCATGGGGTAAAGAGCCCTAAATAATTGCAAGGCATCAACTTGGCAGAGGGCTACACAGTAGGTAGGTCTTTCCATAATGTCTTTCTCATTAGGAGTCTAAGCCCATAAGGCAATTTGTGGCATTTACTGTTCATTGCTCAGGGGTCAGAGGGTGGGGAGAGGGATCTTTCTTTTTGGGCCTTATCGAACCTGTCCCGCTTGTGACCCGCAAGAGCACTGCAAGCCTCATCCTGCACAGTGGCTTGGTGTGTGATTCGGTGTGCTAAATGGCATGTCTCCGTTCTCCAATCTGTCTGGCCATGAACCCTTAACAGAACACCAGAGACCTATGTGAGATGGAATTGTTGTGTACCGCCACAGCATGACAACACAGAGCCCTATCTGCCACTGCCAGTTCAGGCGGATGCCTAACGAGCACACTGGGGAGAGCCTCCAGTGGGGACATGACTCCCCAGAGCACTTCAGGGGTTCCTTTGTCCGCACCCAGCTATGCAAAATTCCTGGTGCAGTACAGCTAAGTGAGGATGCACGGAGGAGATGAAACAGGCTGACAGGCAGAGCCATTCTGTTTGGGGTTTGTCTACAAAATTGTCAGTTCAGGTCTCCAGGTCAAAAATCATTTTATCTGCTGAAGCAGATGCTTTGTAGAACAAAATGCCAGGCCGACTTCAAGGCCGGGAGGTGTGCAGAGCCCCAGACTCCAATCACACTGCAGCAGGAGCACACTCCAGCCCATCCTGCCCCTCTCTGAATTCCCTCACTCAGAGATAGGCTCTCTTTTCTCTCTGTACACTCCAGTTCCCTGGAAGACTTTCTGACAGCTCCCTTTCTGTGGGCTGACTGCTCAAGAAGCAAGATGTTCAAAGACATGGCTTCCAGTCTCGGAAATCCGAACCTCACGCCTTGTGTGACTGCTGAGCCACTTTTCATTGTTTGCTTTCTTAAAAATAAGCATTAAAAGGTAGGGAGGTATTGGGAGAACTGGAATGATCAGTCTTATCTAAAGAGGGAAACTGAGGCTTAAGGCATGGAAGTATTAGCAGCAAGGTTACTCCCAAAGAGACATGTTACAGCCCCTACCAGATGGCAAGAACCTTGAACCTTATTTGATTGCTGCCTCTGCCCAGTAACTTTAATCTCCCTCCAGCAGAGAAGTGAATAGGGACCCCCCTGCCATGAAAAACAGTGTTGTTTTTTGTTTTTGTTTTTGCTTCAGATCTCCTTTCCTTTCACTGTTTTTTTAGCATGTATGGGAACATTATATTCACCAAAAATCAGGACTAGCATTAAACCCAGAAGATGTGAACTGCACGCATTATAAGGCAAATTAGATCCCGAAAGTCTGCACTGCACTCGGATCCCCAGCACCTCCTCTGTAGCCCACAGTGCAAGGCTGCCTGTGGCTTCTTCCTGGGACATCTGCTCTGCCTCCTGAAAGGATGGCTTTGCCTTTCTGAGGTCCACGAAAGGAAGTCAGAGTGGCTTGGCTGAGCCCTACATTTTCTTTTTCTATGTAATTCTATTTGATAAAGAAAAAGCATTTAGAAAGGTTCATTGTTTAGATATTGAAAGACAGGAGGGAAGCAGACCTAGGAAGGAATCCTTAGTTTCCTTTTGTTGTACAAGGACACTGCTCTCATACATGTCAACCCATTCCTCATGGGGCCCACCACACCATAAATGAATCAGGCAATAAAGGATCCCACTGGTACCATTGTCAGAATATCTAAATTTTGAATTAAAGACTTGGTTAAGATATGAAACTACCTACCTTCCATTTGGAAATGTCCCTGGAACTCTTTCCCTAGACCCCCACTGATTGGATAAGGTGAGTGAACCCGAGCTCCAGGTGCCTCCCAAGTCCACTGTGAAGATGCCCTGAACACGATGTGGAACCTAGGCGAGGGAGGGGTCTGCATTTTATCAGATCATGATCTGTGTCAAATATAGTTATGAGTATTTTCATCAAAGAATATCATAGTTTCCCCAACACTTTGTGAAGGCTGCGATAGAGAAGAAATTGAAAGGCAGGGTCATTTCCAATGGCACACAACACAGTGACCTCAGACAACACAGTGAGCTATAAAAAAAAAAGATGTCTTGCAGACGCCAGGCCAGGAAAAGAGACTTTTTGCTGGAAGGACAGGTTGAAAAGCATAAGAGAACTTCAGCAACCACATTCTTTTTAAAGTATTGGAGCTCTTCTACCATTTGCTCAAAAAGCGTTCTGAGTACCAACTATAGCAAGGTTTGGAGCTAAAGTCTAGAGCTATAAAGATCAATGCATCTTTTCCCCTAGTCTAATGGGATAGACATGCCTTGAGGACAGGAAATGAGACTGAAGTGACGAGATGGACACGAAGTCAGCAGGATCGGGCCCCTGCTGCCCTGCAACCTCATCTCCTCCCATTCTCCCCTCTGGCTCATTTTGCCCCAACCACACTGAACTTTTGAGTTCCCCCATCAAGTCCAGGCCCTTTCCTCCTGATGGTCTTGGCGTCTGCTCACCCTCTGCCTGGAATGCTCTTCCCTGGGATCTGCGTGGCTTGCTCCTCACTTTCTTCAGATCTTTACTCATACATCACCTTTTCAACAAAGGCTTTCTTGACCACCTTCTGTGATGTCACACCACCACCCAAAAGACACCCCCCAAATTCTTCCCTGCTTTCTTTTCCTCCACAGCCCTTATCAGTACCTAACATATAAATCTGTTATGTATGTTGTTTATGATCCCGCCCCCTCCCGTCAGAATGCAAGTCCTATGAAGGCAAATATCTGTTTTGTTTACTGCCGTATTGTCAGTGCCTAGGCACATAATAGACCCTTGATAAATATTTATTAAATAAATAAATCTAGGTGGATATTCCAATCGGTTGCTTTGACATTCATGGATGCCAAGACTAAGAGATTTTTATGATCATTTTGTCCAGCCAAGACTAAGAGATCTTTGTGATCATTTCGTCCAACCAAAGCAAGGACTCCGAAGCAGGACTGCTTGTGTTCAAAACTGGCCTCCATCTCTGACCAGCTGTGTGAATTTGGACAAGTCACTTTAACCTCTCTGTGCTCCGGTTTTCTCATATGCAATGTGGGGACAATAATAGTGACTTCTTCACAGGGTTGTTGTAAAGGTTAATTGTAATTATTATATAAAATACCTAGAACAGGGCAGGGCATAGGGTAAATGTTCTAGAAACACTGGCTATTACTATTGGTATTATCAAGAAAACTGAAGGTCACAAAAGGTAAGTGATTTGCTCAAAATCACAAATTCATTCATTTAACAAGTATTAAAGGGCTTCCCATACACCAGAAACTGGGGATTCCACAATAGATTAAATATAATAGTTTCTGCTTTTATGGGACCTATAGTCTAGGTAGGAAGATAAATGTTGAACAAAGACTCAGGCAAATATATGAAGTCATCCCTCGCTATTCAAGGAGGATTGGTTCCTGGATCCTCTTGGGTATCACAATCTGCGGACGCTCGAGTCTCTGATATAAAGTAGTGTAGTATTTGCATATAACCTAAGCACATACACTTTAAATATCTAGATTACTTATAACACATAATAAAAATATATGCTATGTAAACAGTTACTTAAATTTGTTATATTATTTAAAGTTGTTATGTTAAATTTGTGTTATTTTTTATTGTTGATTTGTATTTTTCAAATATTGTCTATTCACGTGGTTGAATCATCTCTGAAGGTGCAGAACCCAGGCGACACAGGGGCCAACTGTAATTGCAATCTGAATGACCACCATGAAGACATAGGTCACCATGAACATGAAGTGTGGGAGACCTAATTTCTCTTCTCAGGCGGGGAAGGAATGGGGCCGGAGAGGGAGGAATTCATGGGAGGTGTGGCACTAAAACCCAGGCTCCAGCCTGGGACTCTTTACATTATAAGCGTGTGGCCCTGGGATCAAGTGTGGACTTCTTCACTAGCCTGAGAGTTCCTCAAGGCAAGAGAGCAAGGATGCATTGCACTCATCCTTGCATATCTGCAGCTCCACCTCAGGCACGGTGCCCAGCTCCCAGCATACCCACAGAGTGAGAGCCATGCCTATTCCTTCAGCACGTGCTAAGCGCCAACTCTCAGGGCATGGCTCTGAGGATGACAGAGTGCTCTGAGTTGAGATATACTGCCCACAATACACCCCGTGGGTAATTAACAACCTAGAAAGGGCTCTGCTGAATGGAGTCACAACAGCACCTGTCTCTGGTGTCCTCCACCCTTTCAGCAGGCCAGGAGTCTCTTGGGAAGCCTACCAGAGAAGGGAGAAATGTCCTTTGCTCTCCATAACCCTAGGAGAGGCAGGATCTTGACTTCAGAGATGACCTTTTGCCATCATTGTCTCAGCTTTCATGAAAACAGTTGTGCATGAGGCTGAAGCACCGCCATTATAAAAAACTTGGTTAAAATATGGATTAATCCCTGGGAGGGTGTTATGCAAGATTCAGATATATGGTCCGTGATATGGATAGAATATTCTTTTTATTGCAATAATAAGTTTCTCAACTCCTAATGGACCCTGTATTAACTGAAGATGACAGGGAGCGAGGGATGGAAAGCGGGCAATTTGTTAAGGTTGCAGAGCAGCAGTTCCAGGGTTGTAAAAGATAAAACATTTCAGAGTCATTAAAATCAGCCTAAATTGTCTATCTGAACTCAAAGCAACAAACCCAACTTGGCCCTGAGTCCATCACCAGCTATTTTTTTCTTTACAGTGTTTTAATTCTCTTGGACTAGACACACAGCTCAATCTTCTACTCCCAGAAGGTCTAGGGCTTTGAAAAGACTAATCTCAGGACTTCCTGGAGGAGGTGGACTTTGAGTGCTCAAGCAGTGGAATGGAGGCAGCCTTTGATGGATACACAGACCTTTATAAAAAGGCTGTCACATGCAGGAAGAGGCAGTCAAGGTACAGTGGGCTGGCTGGAGAGAAGGGATCACTGGGGGTGGTCTTAAGGCCTTTTTGGGGTTGGGGCCTAGTGGGTAGAAAAGATTTTGAAGCTTCTGATTAGGACTTTGTAGTTGTCTGTATGAGCCAAGAGGAGCATAACAAGGATTTGAGGACTAAGGTCAGACTCATGAGTTAGTGGGTATTTCCAGTGAAGAGTCTGGCTACTATTTGCTAAGAGCTTACTAAGGTCCAGGCTCCATGTTGAGGGATTTTCATAAACTAACTCACTAAATTCTTACAAGAATCCCACGAGGTAAATAATAGTATACGCATCATATGGATGAGGAAATCGGGCAAGTTTCTCCACCCCTTTAGGACTCCACATCACATAACCAATAAGGCAGCTGGACTAGGGTTCAAACCCCAACAAACTAACCTACATGAATGTGTTAGCTGGAAGATGCCCCACTTTATTCTGATAGAATGCAGTAAACTCCCACGTGTCAGGCTCCATTCACCTGCTAGGGGCAACATCTCTGATGGCAGGGACTGCCAGGTATACTTGCTCTCAGATGATGTCAGCAGCAGGAAGGCCCAGCAGTGATGCTGGACTAGATCCCTGGGCTTAGCAGTGAGCAAGACTGAAAGACAGATGTTCTCATTGCCAGGGGAAGGAAAGGTGGGCTTTATAACACCCTCTGCACCTGCCCTGGGCCACAGGGACTCTTTCTGCATTTTATCTTCTGTGGAGGAGAAAGTCACCGTGAACAGAAAGGGTTGGCACAGAGGAGAGCAGGAGGGAAGCAAGAAGCAGCCCCAAGCTTCAAGGGATGACACAGAGAGAAAGAGAGGGTGGTGCTGGCGATGACAATGATGACTGCATATTTCTAGACATGGCCCCTCCAAGTAGGAGACATGGGCAGAAAGGAGGCCAGCAAATAAAAAGCAGCCACCATGCTGAGACTCTTCTTTGAAAATGGCATTGTTGTCAAACTTAGAAAACAGTTTCCCACCCTGAATAAAACACTGACATTTGTCTAATTAAAAAAACCTAATGGAGATTCTGCAGACAGAGGGAAGCCGCCAGTGCATCTGCTGGTGAAGTCTCCATATGGCCCAATCCAATGTGTACTCTGCTGCAGAGACAGAGCAGCACTCAGGAATCGAAGCTGCCCAGCCATTAAATCACCTTCACGGCCTCACTGGCCACGGACCAACAAGGCAGGAAAGCTCAGCCCAGATTTCTGCTGTGCCCCTCCTCTCTCCCCGCAGCAGTAATGATCTGACCTGTGGACCACCCCTCAGGAAGTGTTAGTGGCAGGAGGTGATGGGGAAGAGACAGACAGTCAGGAAGGACTTTCCTCTTCTGGGCCCCAGCGGATGGTGGGATGTGTCCATAAGAACGGCATCCGGGAACGGTGGCTCACGCCTGTAATCCCAGCACTTTGGGAGGCCGAGGCGGGCGGATGACGAGGTCAGGAGATCGAGACCATCCTGGCTAACACGGTGAAACCCCGTCTCTACTAAAAACACAAAAAATTAGCCGGGCACGGTGGCGGGTGCCTGTAGTCCCAGCTACTCGGGAGGATGAGGCAGGAGAATGGCGTGAACCCGGGAGGCGGAGCTTGCAGTGAGCAGAGATCGCGCCACAGCACTCCAGCCTGGGCGACAGAGCAAGACTCCGTCTCAAAAAAAAAAAAAAAAAAAAAAAAAAAAAAAGAACGGCACCTGGGACGACTCAGTAGAGACTGGGAAGGAAGCCCTGCAGAGAAGCTGCCAGCCCACATACTCATGGAGAGCCCCAAATCGTCCTTCAGATCCCTGGCAGTCTGGAAGCCTAGATGACGTGAATCAAGCCTCTGGCAAGGACAGCGCAGTGACCAACCCTCTTTTCAGAAGGACAAGGTGGAATGAAAGCACAAGCCATCAATAGCATGGCCATCTCCCTGGAGATGTGCAGATACCCTTCACCTTCAAGCAAGCTAAACTGGCCCAGAGTGGCTCTGAGGACCTGCAGGTGCTGCCCACATGTGCCCTGGGCTGGTCCTCCCTCAGCTCCCTCTCCTGTCTTCACCTCTCTGGGCCATGTCTCTCACCTTTCGTGGTAATTCTTCACTTCTCTCCACACTAATTACCCCTTTCCATCTCACATTCCTCCAGCTGGTTCAGCACTTCCAATGGCTCCAGTCCTAAGCACCCCTCACAGTAGGCATCAACCAAGAACATATCACACTCACCTACAAAACAAGCAACCCACCATGAGCTGTGAGATGGAAATAACTCATCTTATCTATTCATTTGGAATACGATCCTGATGAACAGGAGAAGGGAGAAGAACTTCACCTTCCTTCAAGAGGCCATGCTGGGTAGCAATGGGGCTCCTGCCCCTGCTGTTCATCATGTTTCTGGGGTCTTTGTTTCAAATGTGAGGCACAACAGAGCATCCTGCTGTATCAGCCAAATTACCAGCCTCTCCTTCCATTCCTGCTGGCATGGCAGGTGAAGTATAGCCAAGAGGAACTTGGTGTGATAATGGAACCTAGTGATGAAATTTCTTGGCCACTACTGGCCATTCATGATCATAATTACCAATGACGCTTTATCGTGATGACAGAGGAGGGCATGCAGAGTGGTGACACCTGGGGTGCACCCATCAGTCTAAGTAGTCAAGAGAGGAAATGCCTTAAGGAACCACCAGATCCCTTGAAGAGACTCAGCTGAGCACATGTAGTTACCAGAAGTGGCTGTTAGGCAGGTGAAATGTAGAATGTTCCTCTGACCTTAACTACCCAAAGATTAGAACGCTGCTGTTCTGTAACACCTGGAGCCGAGGCTGGACAGCTGAGCACACATCATCCATCTTTCAGTGTCCTTTCTCCATGAGATAGTTAGGGTCAATAGTGATGGCAGGTGACACAAGGTTTTCCAAATATGGTTGGGGAAGGCGGTCACTCCTCAAAATCCATTTCATTTCTCTTCCATAGTGGCAGTATTATTTAGGGAAATGACCAGCTCACTGGATGAGTCCATTGTTCTCAGGGCTATTTAACCTCCTCATCACTATTCAGTTCAGAATGGGGCTAGTGACCTTTTTTAGACTAATGAAATGCAAGGGAGGATTGCTGAAGGGTGTCTGACCAATTATCTCACTCTTAAGAGAGAGGATGGAAAGCCACACAGTTTCTCCGACTGACTGTAAACGCAGAGTGTCTTGCCCAGCTTGCAGCTGGCAGCTATCTGATGGCCATGAAGGAGGCTGGCCTGGGAAAAAGGCAGTCCATGAAGAGGAAGGAGCTAAGACAAAGACAGAAAAAGAGACCCATTGCCTTCATCAAGCGGTACCTAACTCTGACCTTCTGGTTATGCTAGTCAACAAAATTGCTTATTGCTTTAGTCAATTGGAGTCAGTTTCTCTTATTAGAAGCCCAAAGAATGCCTTCCATAAGAAAAAGTGCCTCCTCTCAAGTCTGCTTGGAAAGAGACTACCATATAAGAGCTGAGTGAAGAAGCTTTGAAGAGGCCTGGCAGAGAAGAGTGCAGGTGGAGTCTGGGGACCGCATAGCAGAGGAGGGGTCTGTGTGGCTGACACCTCATCAGTGTGCTTCAGAGGAAGCTCATTGCTAGGCAGCACATCTGTCCATACTCATGAACAATAGGTCACCCTCTCCACCTCAAGGACAACAAGTCAGCAGCATTACAGTAGACTATATTTTGTTTCCAACTATTTGCCAGGTCAGCATCGACTCTTGCTTGGCTTTGTGACTTGCTTTGGCCAATGGAATATGAGCGAATGTGATGCCACATGTGAGCTGGTGTTTGAATGCAAGCGTCTGATTTGGCTTGGCCAATTCCTGCCCTCTGTCATGAGGAAGGAATGTCTCGGATAGGTGCTATGCCTGTGGCCAGGGCCCTAAAAGGAAAGGGCACGTGGAGTAGGGCCACAGCTGACCCACAGCCCACTTGTGACATGAAAGAGGGAGAAACATTTCCTGGGCTAGGTTACTGGGATTCTAACATAGAAGTATATACAAAGCAATACTCTATTCCCAGGACTCTATAAAGTGATTTGGAAGATAAAGAATGATGAGACATGGTTTCCATTCTCAGAGAATTTATAAACACAGCAAGCACCAGAAAGAATTATAGAGTGCAGAATTCTGGAATACCTTGCCCATACAGATTGTGAGGACACTAGAATTCAGAGGAAAGGAGTATACTAGCTGGGATGGCCTACAAGAATGGGAGAATGGGTGAGTGCCAGATGACATTGGATAGAGTTAACAGCAGACAGGTGTCACAGCCTGAGCTGAAGATTTGCAGCTCACCTTGTCAGCTGATCTCATGAAAGGAGGGACATTGAGAATGCCTGGGTAGCATACGCCACCTTTTCTTCTGTCTGCCGGAGGCAAAGATGCTGAGACTTTCACTTTCATGTTTGAATGAAAATATCTTAGTGTACAAATTATCACTTTACAATTAATTATGCAGAGCAAGTAACACACATGAGACCTCAATATTATGACAGCTTGGAAATTTACTGTTTTCCAACTTAACATGCAACAAGTCTTGCCAAATGTACATTGAAAAGTAGCACAAGATTAGACAATTAACATTTTAATTTTGTATATTCACAGCACATCTGTGGGTCAGTGTAAACACCACAAACAACTTGGCAGATGATGTCAAGTGGACACCCCCCTAAGACTCTGACCTTAAAAACCAACGCTCTTTAATTAGGCCTTTCCTTCCCCTTCTGGCTTTGGGGAGAAGAGATTGTTATGAAAAAAGACATGATTACACCATATTGGAGTTCACCAGGCATCTCAAATGGTTTGGGTTTGATAAAAAGCAGCAGATTTCATTGCTGGAATCTTCCCTCCAGAATCTGTAAGCACCATGTGGATATCAAGGGGAATTCCATCAGTATGTTTCTGATTCCTTTACACTTACATCATTAAAAGATTTTTGAGGGTTTTTGAAGTCCAATAACTCTCCTGAGCCATTCTTCCCCCGCCCCCAGCATATTTTTCATTTCTTTTCATTAAAATTAGGAAATTGCATTTCAGCTCTGTATTTTTTTTTTAAAGCTCGCTGCTTGTAAATAATGGTGGCTAAGGATTAAATCTCCAATTCTAAACATTCGTCCTGAGATCCATCAAGTTGATGAAGATTTGTGTATCCTCATCGGGCCCAGATCTCAGACAGGAGAGACGTGGTCAACTGTGATTTGAGAGACGAATTCAGGCATCATAGGCTTCCTTTGCCTCTCTGTAGAATCCAGTTTTGTCCAAGCGAGACAGTATCATTGACTCACATGAAGAGGGTGGAACTGTAGTGTTGGAAGCTGAATGAGCACTAAAGTACCACTCATCTAACTCTCCTGCCCTCATCAGGCCAAGGCTCAGCTTTGTATTTTCAAAATCTCTTTGTAAGTTCTCTCCTGGTAGCTGATAACTGTTTTAGTCACATTGTAGTCAACCCATTCTTTGTTATTTCTGACATAAAGTGATCTTACCTTTAGGTAAGAGCATTTCACATTCTCTTATTCTCTTAACAGATCTGAACCTAGTCTTGAAATGGGTCACATAACCATTTGCAAATGTAAAAAAAAATTCTTCACAAAGGTTCCAGTCTGTATATAGGCTTCATGACAGCAGGGCCTCATCTGCTCTCTTCGTGCAACCTCCCCCAGACACAGAACAGTCTCCAGCACATAGTAGATGATGCATAATATTTGTTGAATGAATGAGTGAATAAAATTCTAATCATATGTAAAACATATACAACCTTTCACAGTGCTTCCACACCTAGTGATTAATAGCTTTCTAATGATACCCTGAATGAGTAGCAAAGGTAGGGTGATCCTTAGATTATTTATAAAGCAGATGAGCCCAGATATGGAATAACTTAAGATCTTATGGCTGGTCAGTGGTAAAACTGGAGTAGGTTTCAGATCACCTGAGTCTCAGAATGTGCTGTTTTCATACAGACCAGTGCTTCTGAAGGTTGAGTTAGGCATATATCAGAGTCACCCGAAGGATTTATTAAAACACAAATTGCTGAGCCCCATCCTCAAAGTGTCACTTCTGTAGGCCAAGGGTGGGCCGCCAGAATCTGCATTTTTAACACGTACCCAGGTGATGTCAGTACTGCCGGCCCTGGGACCACACTGTGAGGACAACTCAGAAAGGCCATAGTTTACGAACTGCAAAATGAAGGAATATGAGGGAGAGAGAAAGACACTTCTTAACATCCTCCGAGACTATGTTTAGGGTATCAAACTCAACTGATCAGTACAGAAAGCCAGGCTGTGTGATTTAACTGCAGAAGCCTTTGCTATCCATTAAAAAGTAAACAAACAAAAAACCTGCTAATGTAGATCATGGGACAGGAAGTTCCAACCTGGGGATATTCTAACTTAGAATGAAGGTTAGCTGGAGTCTTTCTAAGTATGAATTTAGGTTTCGAAAAGAGATTTTGGAGCTGGATAAAGCAATAGTTACATGGTCCAAACTTCTCATATATACACCTGCAGAAAGAAAGGGGTTAGAAGGGTGACGTGCCTAGTCCAGTGTCCCAGACTCTCTTCATGCCTGATTCTTCAGCTGTAAGGCACAATCAAAAGGGGACAGGATGTCCCCCCGCCTGGTTCTCCTACGGCTGTTTCTGCGGGGACAGTTGGCCACCCTATACATGTAAAATTCTTTTAACTTGTACACCAGTGTTCACTGCAGCAGTATTCATAATAACCAAAAAGTAGAAGTCACGCACGTGTCCAACAGATGAATGCAAACACAAAATATGATATAGTCACACAATGGAATATCATTCAGCCATAAAAAGGAATAACATTCTGACACACAGTATGATAAAGATTCACCTTGAAAATATTATGCTAAATCAAATCAACCAGACACAAAAGGATAGATATTGTACGATTCCACTTGTATGAAGTATTCAGAATAGGTAAATTCATAAAAATAAAAAATAGATTAGAGGTTATCGGGGCTGAGAGGGAAGGAAGTGGGAGTTATTGCTTAATGGGTACAGAATTTCTGTTTAGAGTGATGAAAAAGTTCTGGAAATAAATAGTGGTGATGGTTGCACAACATTGTCAATATAGTTAATGCCACTAAACCGTATAGTTAAAAGTGGTTAAAATGTCAAATTTCATGTTGTATATATTTTACCACAATAAAAAAATTAAAAAAAAACAAGGAAAAACCTGCAAACAACAAAAATCTTTCCAAACCACTTAGCACCTCCACACCTATCCTGCCTCCCTTAGAGCACTGCTTAGTTGTAGGCTGTGTGGGGAGTGAGTAATGATCACCTGGTTTCTAGTATGAGTTGCTTCCACTCATACTAGAAACCATATATGTATACCACATACTAGAAACCATATACTAGAAACCACTCACACTAGAAACCAATAGTGAGGTGGCTGCCACTATTTCCATTGGCAGCCAATACTTTTCTTCCACTCCACTCATTGTCTAACCTTAGGCATGGACTTCAGAATTGAGGTGGCGTTTCTGGAGAACGGGATGGTAAAAACAGTGGCATTTCTGTTCCCTCCTCCACCCCAGTTGCACGCTCTGGTAATTGTTGAACTCGATTTCACTTGGTGTGTGATGACACATCTTACAGTGACGGAGCAGAATTTAGATGCTGTGACTCATCTCTCCAAGCTGGGTTTCCATAAGACTCCACACTGATCTCTGGCATGTTTATTGCTGCCTGGGAAACTGGTTTTGTGCATTCTCAGAAATACGAGATTGGCCCATAATGATATGCATGCCTCTCAGAGGGAAGACAGAGACTCACGGTATGGCAGTTGAAGGACACACGACTTGAGGGAGATGGATGTTACTGAGGCAAAAGAAATGTTCATTGCCTACTCGCTCATCATGATGCTTCCCTCCCATGTGTGTGTCCAGTTGGGCCTCAGCAACATCCCCAGATGCGGGGCAGATCCAGTGAATTGCAAGTAAGCAAATAAACATGATTTAATAGTAGAAGAGAAGACTTTGCCACACCATGGTACCTCCCCCTGCATTTATTTTGGCAATTTGGTGCCGAGTATTTACGACAGTGCTTTAGACCATCCAGGTAGTTTTAGCGTAAGGAGTGAAGTCTTTGTAAACTAAGCTGCTTGTTCCTCTGACAGGGTGATAAGCAAGCTTGTGGTGGAGGGCAGTTATCGGATTTTAATGAACTAGCTGAATTATTACGTTTTTGCATAAACATTCTTCACCATCATCCACTCATGACATAGGTTAGGTACATTTACACAAAGAACTAAAATGATACATTCTCTGCCTCCTAGGAGTTTATAATCTAAGAAAGGGATTGCAAATACATAGAAAGGCTATTCCATTCTTCATCTCTGTGACATGGCAGACATTACTAATCAAGGATAGTTCCCCTTTTCAAAATCTTTTCCTGCATTGGATGCCAGGCAGCCGTGGCTAATCAATTGCAGGGCGTGCAAGGCCTTCCTGATGTCTGCATATTATAAAGAATGGGGAGCTAGCTGCCAAGACATTCCTACGACACCAGATGGGGAATGTATTGTTGCATGTATTTTAACAATGTAACAATATTGCATAGACCCAAGGAAATATGATTTTATAACATCATATGTTATAACATCATATGTTATAAGATATGTATTGTTACATCATATTATATTATTATTTGTATTATATATGTATATATGTATTATTATGTGTATTAATACTATATTATATATAATATGATGTATTGCTACAGACCCAAGGAAATACGATTTTTTAACATCAACTTAGGTTTTCATACCTTTCAAGTGATAAATACATGTGTAATTTGTAGAATTAAGGCATAGTGCTTTTGTGGGTTTCGATAAGCCTGACTTCTCAGTGTGGATGCTCCCATGTTGTGGATGAGATTGAGCGCTGTGGTAGGTGCAGCCATCACTAATGTCTTTGCCCCTAAGACAGGAGCAAGCTGGGCCCCTTGGTTAAACACTGATCACAGCCACATACTCTCCTCACTTCCTCCTTTCTGTAGTTCCAGTTGAGTAATTAAAATCACTTCTGTTAAACTAGCATGGTTGGCTCAACAAGCCAAGGGCAAGTTTACGGATCTGGAGGATGGAAACTACTTTAAACCTTGGTAGCTCTGGCTGAGGTGAGGAATAACAATTAGAATAATTGATAACCAGGTCCTTGATGTCCAGTCACCACCCAAGGCCTGCAACACATCAGAGACAAGCCTGATTCTCTGGCTGGAGTAGATAACAGAGCTGGGGTTGGGCTATTCTGCTTGCTTAAGCTGCAGTGGCCAAGGACATGCTTCACTTTGGTGACGCCAGTTGTGCAGAAGCTCTTGAACTCACACAGTTGAGGTCTTTGTGGTCTGGGAGAGAAACCCTTTCCCTGATATGTGCACAATAAGCATAGGGCTAAATAGGTGTGCATGACTTTCAGATTACATGCAGAGAAGTTTTAGAGGTTAAGAGTTCCAAAGAGGACAGACAGGATTTGCTGGAGCAGGCCTGGGGTAATACAGAATATTCCAGTAACAATAGTGTAACTGCACTACTACAGTATTAAGAGTAACAATATTGTTACTAAACAATAGGAGGATACTACTAAGCAGTAACAATGCTACTGCTAATTGTATGTCATTTATTGAACAATGACTACATACCTGATACGAATGCTAAATGTGTTTATAATGATAGCATTTAATTTTATCATTTAACTATATCATGTAATCTTCATATCAACCCCATGACGTACTTGTCACTTGTCATTCTTCTTATTGTATAGATGAAAGTTTTCAAAGATGAAGTAATTTTCCCAAAGTCAAACAGACAGGGAGTGGCTTGGTTAAGAATCTGCCCCCCAAAACTCATGCTGCTCACTTCCATGTATTATTGCTCTTGCACAATCTGATATGCTCTCCCACGGCTGACTCTATAAATGCCTCTTTTGTCTATATCACCATAAGATGCATCTTTAGATCCCAAGAGATCTATTGATTAGGCAAAGATAAATGCTCAGCACCATAATCATGCTATCAAATCATTGAACCGATGAACGAAAGGTGGAGTTAAATCTCCCTCAATGTGAAGATCCCCACTGCACTGTGGAATTTAGTCCATTTGATCTGGATTTGGGATTCCTGTTAAAGAAATCTTCATGTGAAGAGATACTACTGCTGCTCACTTTTTCTTGCCAGGCGGTGTCAGTGCTCTGTTTGCCTAAAGGATAAATTCAGACATTTGATTTTCTGCCCATAGCATCCTATTTTTCCTGATCTTACTTGGCTATTCCTCAGGATAAGTTTTAAGACAGATATGTTCTTTGATCTCATTTTAAACTTCCTCTTTGGTCTCTCTACTTTCTCCCTTTCTTACAGACCCCTGTGCAATCACTTTTTTCCCCAACCAGCTCAGACTCCATGGTCCATCACTTCAACTTTGTAGTTACATCCTCGTCCTAACATCGTACCTTCCTAGAAAACCCTGCGCCTAGGTCACTTTACAATTGGCCTTCTCTGCCTGATTCCAGGATGCTGAGAGCTGCTGGACAAAATTACCTCAACACTCAGATTGGCCCCCGTGATGGTTAATGTTAGGTGTCAACTTGACTGAATTATGCGATAACCAGATAGCTGGTAGAGCATTATTTCTGGGTGTGTCTGTGTGAGTGTTTCAGGAAGAGACTGGCACTTGCATCTCTCTCGCCCCCTGTGGGCACAGACCATCAAATCAGCTAAAGGCCTGGATAGAACCACAAGGCAGGGGAAGGGCACATTCTCTCTCCCTCTCCCCTGGAGGTGGGGCACCCTTCTTCTCCTGCCCTTGGACGTCAGCACTCTAGGTTCTCCAACCTATAGACTCTGGGACTCGCACCAGGGGCTCCCCCAGATCTGAGGCCTTCAGAGAGTTACACCATTGGCTTCCCTGGTTCTGATGCCCTTGGGCATGGACTGAGCCACATTGCCGGCTTTCCTGGGTCTCCACCTTGCAGAAGGTTTATCGTGGGACTTCTCAGCCTCCATAATTGTGTGAGCCAATTCCCCTGATAAATTCCCTCATCCTGTCTTCTATCTATCTATCTATCTATCTATCTATCTATCTATCTATCTATCTATCTATCTTCCTATCTATCCATCCACCTATCTTCCTGTCTTTCTATCTACTATCTATCATCTGTCTATCTTTCTGTCATCCTATATATTATCTATCTATCTATCTATCTATCTATCTATCTATCTATCATCTATCTTCCTATCTATCCTCCTATCTATCTATCTTCCTATCTATCTATCCATCCGTCTTCCTGTCTTCCTATCATCTATCTATCTATATCTATCTATCTATCTCTCTATCTCTCTATCTATCTATCTATCTATCTATCTATCTATCTATCTATCTATCTATCTCTATCATCTATTGGTTCTGTTCCTCCAGTGAGCCCTGGCTAACCCTAACCTGCTTGTCATGTATGATCTCCCTCCTCAACTGGCCCCTCCATGCTGCCTCCAGTCCCTGTGTGCCTCTGTGGTCAGATCATCCATTCTCCATGAAGGCTGAATCAAACCTTCTCCACTTTATAAACTTTACTACTGCATCTCCTCACCCCTACTCTCAGTAGAAGGCCTCTTCCTGCTTCTTAAACGAAACAGAAGCCGACAGATAAGTATTTCCTCCATGTCCATCTCCAAACTCATCATCGTGTGCCTGATCTGTGCCCACCCTTCCACTTTCCCTGCCCTTACATGAGAAGCATGTAACGTTCCCTCCCACACAAGGTGAATCCCTCCATCCTCCATTGGCTCTGCAGACCCCTTTCCCTCCCACTTCTAGGGACCTTGTTCTGTCAAGTTTACCATCTCCCCTTCTTCTCAGTAGGGAAAGTCTCTAAATTATGTGCACGTCTCTCCCAACCTAAAAACAAAAAAAAGCAGCAGGAGCAGCAGCAGCAACAACAACAACAACAACTTCCCTTCACTCCACTTTCCTCTGCAGCAACTGCCCTATTTTCTCTTATTCAATACCAAGCCCCTTGAAAGAGTTCCTTGCATTTCCCGGACTCATTTCTTACCCACTCTTCCCACAATCCACAGTGTTCTGGCATCCAGGTCTACCCTCTTTCCAGATGGTTCTCGCCGAGGTTGCGAAGGGCCTCATAACTGAGTCTCTGTGACCACCAGGCAGTCTTTGCGTCCCTCGAGTCGGTGCCCTTGCACCAAGCATTCGTGCCCTGGCTCCCATGGCAGCATGCCCTCCTGGTTTTCCTCCTTCTTCTCTGGATGTTTCTGCTCAGCTTGCCTTGTGGACCTTCTTCTTTTGCCTTCTTCTTCTTCTTCTTCTTCTTTTCTTTCTTCTTCTTCTTCTTTTCTTGTTTCTTCTTCTTCTTCTTCTTCTTCTTCTTCTTCTTCTTCTTCTTCTTCTTCTTCTTCTTCTTCTTCGTCTTCTTCTTCTTCTTTTTTGAGACAGAGTCTTGCACTATCGCTCAGGCTGGAGTGCAGTGGTATGATCTCAGCTCACTGCAACCTCCACCTCCAGGGTTCAAGCGATTCTCCTGCTTCAGCCTCCCTAGCAGCTGGGATTACAGGCACCTGCCACCACGCTCAGCTAATTTTTTGTATTTTAGTAGAGATGGGGTTTCACCATGTTGCCCAGGCTGGCCTCGAACTCTTGAGCTCAGGCAATCCACCCACCTCGGCCTCCCAAAGTGCTAGGATTACAGGTGTGAGCCACCGCACCTGGCCTGCCTACTTCTTAGGTGATGGTGTATCTTGAGAGTTCTGCCCAGATCCTTTCCATAACCATAGAATAGGTTTCTCTACTGAGCTCCAGCCCTATGTACCCGAATATTTACTGGACATCTCTACTTAGAGGCTTCATAAGTAATTCCAGTTCAAATGTGTCCAAAGTGAAATTCATTGGCTTTCCCCCCAAACCTTCTTCTCTTCACATGATCCTGATGTGGCTCAGCCGCTTGTTCAAGCCAGAGGCTAGAGCAACATCCAGGGCTTCCCCATTTCCCTTAGCCCCTATGACCAGTCACTATCTTTTAAAAATCTTACTTCTAAATATTGTTCATCTCTCTATTCCCAGTACTTGTCATAGCGCCTTGTAGACACTTGATAAGCAGTGGTCTTATGGCTGGTAGCCCAGGCAGCTCTTGATCCTGTCCCCTGGGTTCCTTCCCCATTTCCCTGGCTCAGGCCACCATCACCTTTGACCTGAATGCATCCATGCAACTGGTTTTCCCGCCTTCAGTTTTCCCTTCTAGCTCACTCACTCTCCACACCACAGAGAGTAATCTTTCAAAGCACAAATGAGGTCTGTCTCATTCTCTTGCTTACACCCTTCAGAAAGCTGTCTCCCAGCCCCTAGCATAACACCAGGTCCTTATAAGTACTCAAAAAATATGTGTTCAATGAAAAAATAATTGGGATCTAAAATAAAGAGGATTTCCAGGCACACGGGAAGTCTAACACCCATTAATCCTGTGCTATTATTGTACTTGCCCATTTGCAACAAGGAACATCTTTGGCTTCACACACCCGACCCACAGACTGTGCTTCAGCTGCTGCTGACTCCCTCCCAGAAGGCCCCAGAGTAGTCTTGATTTAAAGGCAGGGCTGTTGGGGGATTTGGAAGAAGTGTTAAAGAAAAAGGAGCAGCTTTGCTCTATTAAAACCCCTGCCTTTCCAAGCAAATATGGCTGCTCCTGAGCTCACCCTGGCTTCTGCCATTGCTCGGCCAAGGTGATTAACTGGATGCCTGCTGTGTGCTCATCCCTGCCCCATTAACACCCTCACCTCAACCCTCCTGGTTAGCCTCTCTGATGTTGAGAATGAAAGTTGTTATTAGCATGATTCACTCCCCAACAGCATGAATATTTGGTGTGACTGTGGCTGTGTGTATGTGTGTGTGTGTACATGCTTATGTGTGTGTGTGTGTTGCAGTGGAGGAGGTTGGGATAAAATTTAAAAAAAAACAGTCCTAGGAGTTATGGCCTTAGGGCAAAGGGAAAAGGGGCGCTCACACCCTTGTCCTAGAGAGAGATGTACACTTTTGCACAGCTTCCTCCTCACCATAAAAAGGTGGGGGGGGGGTGTTGGTCACAGGATTGTGCAAAGCCCTGCAAGGGTTTGGCTGGTGCACCTGCTCTGCTATGTCTCCACCTGCCACACACCATTGCAACCCCCTGGTAACAGAAAGGTTCCCTTCCCTTCCCCAGGCTGTTGGTGCCATGGGATCTAACATGCATGTGTCCTGACAAGATGAGAGAGGAGGCACACGCATGAGGCAGCCTGGTGGCAGAAGGCCCTGATCTTTTCCAGGATGCCTGTGGTGGCGGGGGGAGCATGGCAATGAAGAAGGGATGGGACAGTGATCAGGAAAGCTTCATGGCTGTCCTATGATGACATAGGCCTGGAGACACAGAGGCTGCCTGAGGCCGGCTTGGGGGATTTACGAACTAAATGGAAGAGGCTGTCAGGTTCGAGCTGAGCTCAGTATGAGGGCTTAGCGGAAGAGCAGATGTCAGGGACTAGGAGTTTGGCCAGCCCTGCCCTCTCTTCCTTGGCAGTTTGTCTTCCTGTTGTCAATGGCCACCAGCCGTCCAGCTTCATTCTCCACTGGGTCTATGACTGCCAGCATCCCGGAGCCACTTCCAGGGACTGGGTTAAGGTGAGAACGTTGTGGTCGCCTCTGCTGCCTACTCCCACCCTCCCTGCTCCTGCACTTCTCTCTGGCCACAGGTGCCAGGCAGCATGGATGCACTGCAACAGCCTCCCTACCAGCCCAGGTACCGGCCTTCTCCATCCTCTCCTGCCACCGCATGTCCCCAGGCACTCCTTCCTCCTCTATCTGTGACAGTCAGAGAACAGGGCTTTCTGCCAGGTTGACATCAACAGCAAACAGACACCCCCGGATCTGAGACATCTGTGTCCTATCCAGAAACATACCTCATCCTATGTACTGCAGTGACTCAGTCATGGGCAGAGACACCTGGCTGTCTTCCCATGATGTTCTTATATGACTCTAACCACCACGCCCCTCTGCCTCGAACCCCTTACCCACACAATCACTTTGGGCCTTAGCCCATCGCTCCAGGAGTGGAGGAGATGATTGGTAAGCAGAACGTCAGAGGTGCACACTGCCTGGCAACAAAGGACAGGTGGGTGGCAGATGAAAACTTGGGGCCTGGCACACCTGGGTTTGAACTCTGGATAGACCATCTACTTGATGTGTGACCTCTGTGCAGCAATTCAGTTCCTTCTTCTGTAAGATGGGAAAAGAGGATCTAGCCAGTGGGTTGTGAGAACGAAAGTTAACATTAAGCATTCCTAACACAGTACCCCACGTTGCCACTGACTGTAGTTATGCTCATTTGAATATTTCCCTGTCATATGGTAATGAGCAGCTCTCTTTGGAGCCATGCACCTTCCTCCCTGGGCTCTGCCAAGGTAGGTCATGGCTCTGAGAGACTGCAGGAAGGCTTCTCAGAGGAGCTGGTACTATGAGGGGTGACTCGGCTGGGCTTCTGTCTCCACACGCGTCCCTTGCCTTTGCAGAAGCCTCTCACCAGCACCCTTCCTGCCCCGGTGACTTGCTGCCAGAGCTCCGCCTGGAAGTGTGACGGAAGCCACCTGGCATGAGCTTGAAAGGAACTGCAAACCTCCGATGAGCATTTCCCCCCTGCTCTGTGGTTGGGATGCAGAGCACGGCCAAGCAGCATGGAAACCTCTGATGTTGGGTGGCTTCTGAATACTAAAGAGGGCGTGGAAAAAATGAAAGCAAAGGAGAAAGATGTCTTGGTCAGAAGTTTTTCTAATCGCTATGGATTTTTCCCCCATTTTAGTGGATTTGAGAGAGGGTATAGGAAAAGGAAGAGAAAAAAATCAAAAGCAGATTATTACCCCGAGCTGCTCTTCCTTTTTATCCTGAGCCATGACAGCAGCTCTCTGCCTGCCCTATCTGCATGCTAACGGCTAAGGCATGATGCAGGCAAAATATTGGCAATCGAGCTGAGATTATAGGTTACTTGGATCTTGAAAGGTAGAATCAATTAAAATAAAGCTTTCCACTCACTGGCCAAATTAGCCTCTGGAATCAAAGAATCTGCCTTTCTTTTCATTGTCCAGAAGGTTCTAAGGACAGCTGAGATGGGGTTACCCAAATGACTGAAATGAAAAGCTCCCAACTGCAGCACATGACACCTGGGGAGTAAGCACACACACACACACACACACATGCATGCACATGCACACATGCACACACATACATGCACACAACACACTATGCACTTGGTACACAGTGGTTACTCAATGAATATTTGTTGAGTTTATGATTTTGTGTGTGTACACACTCATACTTATGTGTCTTACCCAGTTATATATACACCATTCTATAATTATTTCAACTTTGCAATGCTAGGAGTTAGCTCTGCCAGGCTTCTATGAGTTTGTACCAGGCTTACATTTTTCTTTCTCTCTTTATTATAACAAGAATACATTATTTTAATAAATACAAAAAGGAAAGGTCTCCTTTGACCACTCTGCCTTTGGTCTACTTTTACAGAAAATGCGGACATTACGGAAAACTTTATAGAAATGTGGCTTTTTACGAAGCCATCTAACAATAGAGTAGAAAAGCAACCAAGATTTCCAGTGCTTCTTCCCTCCTCCCTCTCTCTTCCACCTCCTGAACCTTCAGCAGCATTCACAGAAAAACCAAGCATAGGAATGTGCTTTGATATCCACCCGGGGCTTTCCCACATTCTCAAAATCTCAAGAGTAGCTCTTCTTAGAAGGTGTGGCCTTGGAATGTGGAGAGGCAGCACCATCCAGACAAGGCTGTCCAGGCAGCACATCCACCTTGCAATTCACTTAGGCTTTGCCAGTTTGGGGATCTACAGTTTTAAATAGCTTATGATGAAAGCTCATAACTTTTTCATTAATAAGTGGAGAATTTCAATGAGGAAACAAATAAAAAACCAATATTTGTTGAGTGCTCCTATGCTTCTCCAGGCTGGATGAAGGCTCCAAGATGGTGTCTCACAAGGAGTTCCTAATCTAATGTGCTCAAATCACACAAGTCATTGCCATAAGTGCTACAGTCAATGTATTTTTAAAAAGAGCCCAGAGAAGAGAGATTCACTCTGCATAGGAGCTTCACTGGCCTTGAGGATGTGCAGGAGTTTGCTAGGTAGAGAAGAGATGGGATAGATCCCACCAGTGGGAAGATCAGGAACAAAGCTCAGATATCTGGATGTGCACCCAGTGTTTAGGGAATGGTGGATGTGGGGCTAGAGCAGAGGTGGGGAAGAAATGAGGTGGTCAGAAATGAGGTGGAAAAGTTGACTGGGGCCAGATGTCCTTGGGCCTTGAAATCCTTCCTACTTCATCCTTTAGGTAATGGGCAGCGATTCCCGGACATAGGTCCAGAGGCTGGGATTGCCCTGATCAGGGCTGGTTTTGGAAAGACAGCTCTGAAATTAGTGTAGAAAATGAACTTGAGAAAAGAGGCCCTGCAGGCGGACACTGTCATGAGCTGGAGGCTGAAGCCTGGGACCCCGACGTGATGGCGAAAATCAGGGAAAAGGCAGGACTGGGGCTATTTCAGTAGTATTAGCCATGCTTGGGGGAGAGCAAGGTCTCAGTTAATGCAAAAGACCCTCACCAGCATGATTGGGTGGAAGAGGATGTTTTAATGGACATAAGGAACACAGCAGATGTAGAGTTTTATTTTCTTTCTTTTTAATGTTGGTTTGTTTTGTTGATTGGTTTGGAGGCAGAAGAGGTCACGAAGGAGAGGGAAGAATTAAGTTAAGTTTGTGGTGCGTATGAGCTATGTGGATGGTGGTATCTAGTTTATTTCTCTGAGCTTAGGTAAAAGGTTAAGGCCAAACTATGGGCTTGGGAGCCATGAGCAAACCCATGATTGGTCAAACTATGAGAATGAATGGATGAAATAAATCAACATGGACAGAAAGAGAGAGTAAAAGAAAAAAGAGAGAAAAATCAGAGATAGAAAGACAGAGGTCAAGTTCAGATGTACATACCCCTTAGGAGCTTTTCAAGGACGTGGGCAGGGAGCTGGGTTTACAGAGTGGAGAGGACACATCTGCCAACTGTGACTGAGCGTGGTCAGAGGGAGGAGAAAAGGCACAAGAGAGCAAAGCATCTCACAAGCTAATGGAGAATAGAATTTTAAGGAGGACAGAGAGGTCAAAGTCTCCAGGAAGTCAAGTGACAAGATGTGGTCATAGCGTAGGGATGAGTCCCAGAGCCTCCTCCCAGGTCCAAAATGTAGCTAATGATCCAAATGAAATCCAGACAGGGAGTCAAGACAGGGAAGGTACAGGCTTGTGGGTGCTGAGGGTGTGGACAGGAAGAGAGGCGGAGACTCAGAGTGAAGGGGAGAGGCCTTTTGTGTACAGAAAGAAGGAGGTCAGTTCCACAAATGCTGCCGTCTGGAATGCAGAATTTTCTGACTTGCCTAAAAAGATCGAAACAAAACCTAAGAAGCAGAAAACAAATAAAAATAAGACACCAAATACCAAAAGCCAAATAAGACCACGTAAAAGCAAACAGAGCCTCCTCAAGCCAGAGAGGCCCCTGACCCAGTTTTGCAGCAGCAAGACCCAGAGCTCCATCCAGGAAGCAGGCTGCGGCAGAGTCGCCCAGGCCTAGAAACCAAAAATCCAGCCTGCCTGGAGTCCTCTTGGGTATGAAAGTTCCTGGAGAATCTATTCATGGCTTCCGATTTCCATTCATCAGGCTGCACATTTGCCTAAGAGCGATTCCACGCTAAACATAACTCAGCCCAGAAAAATGCTCCTCCACGCTCTCTTTCCACTGCTGAATTTCAGCTTGGCTTAAGTAACACCATGCGACATAACACAAAGAGGTGAAATGAGAGCTCATAATTGCATCAGAGGGCTGTGGGGGAGCCGCCCCACCCCCACCTCACCGATTCCCAAGTACACTTGAGGGAGGAGGAAGGAGGGGTGTGTAATTTGTTCATTTCTTATATTTTATGGAACACTTCACTTTGCTTTCAGCATAATTACTGTTGTACTTTTTGATGATTCCCATTTGTGTGCTTAAAAAAAAACCTCTTCACTCCCCCCTGCACACTTTTCTTAATGCATTAAAATTAATAACTCGTAACAGTGACCTAATTTGCTTTGAGTACTGTAACTCAGGGTTGTTGTATGCGTGTGTATTTTTTTTCTTTCCAGATCTGCTAAACCCTTGACATGTTACTGTGGTAACAGGAGCAACTTGGGAAGTTCATGAATGAACCTCATTGTGTTCTCCCAAGAAAGCCCTCTCTCCCACCATTCTTTGCGATGTTTGGAGCTCACCCTTGCCTGTTGTGCCTATATTCAAAGCATTGGAATTGGGCTGCTCCAGGCTGTCTCCAAATCCATGCTCAATCCCCATCATCTCACTGCCCTACTGCGGAGGTAGCTGCCAGTCTGCCCTTAACTTTCCTAAATGCTCCAGGGCTCTGCATCAGGAGGGTTCTCCTTCTCTAAGAAAATATACTTTCTTGGTTTAAATCTTCTGCCCTTCCCTGCCATGTCTGTCTGGGCCCTCAGCTAAGGAAGCCTGCTGAAGATAGGAAGTAGGTCACTGGATTGCTTCATCCCCTGGCTACCACCTCAGTCCAAGCCACCAGCTTCTTCCCCAATTGTCTCACTGCATTCTACCTGCTCCCCCAACCCTCTCCATATCCAGTGCAGTTAGAGGGGTCTTACTAAATCAGGTATCTGGTTGTGTTACTGTCCTGCTCAGTGATCCCAGGATTGTGTCCCTACCCCTGCACACAGCTGACTAGGCTCTTCAGAGTCTGCAGACATAGAGCTGTACTTGCCCCAAGGTCCATTGCCTCCTCTGTACATGTTCCTCCTAGCTATCCTGAACGACCTGGATTTGCCAGGCTATGCCACAGTCATTTTTCTGCATGCTTTCACATTCAGTTCCCTCTGCCAGAATTCCCCTATCCATCTCCCACTCTCACACAGGACGAGTGTAGACAGCACCTTCTCTCACAAAGCTTTGGGCAGTTGGATATCCTACCTGTGAGTTCCCACAGGCCTCTGTGCTCATCTCAGCATGGAACTTATGTGCACTACCTGTGTTTGTCTGCTGGTCTTGCTGGCTTCCCCAGTAAGCTCTTTGAGGGAAAGGCCTGTTTCTTGGACACTGTTGTTATCTCCAGAACCTATCGCAGTGTCTGGCACATAGGATGTACTGAAATCAAGATGGAATGAATGAATGAATGGATAGACTGGAATCTATTACCTGCCTTTCCTCCCTCCCTCCATCCATTCCTTCTTTCCTTCCTTCCTCCCTACCCCACCCTACTTTCCTGTCAATCACTCCACAAGCATTCACTGCTGGTTATGTGAAAGGGAAGGAGGATATAAAGATGGACTTTATTGTCTTCCAGGAACCCATAGCATTGTGGCATCCAGACTTTGAGACAACCTTAAATATGTTCTTCTGAAGGCTCCCTTAAGTAAGCCCTCTTGGCTAGTCATTCTAGAGAATGAAGCTGTTTTATGTCCAAATCTACTTTCTAGTAGCAAGTATAAGAATGAGGATTCCAAGTCCTAGTTGTCTAAATAATTTAAATATGGAATAGTGGCAGATACCCATATTCATTCTTCCTTACAGCGTTCTGGGGAAGATTATCACCAGTTTACAGACAGTAGCAATGAGGCCAGAAAGGTGGACTCAATCCCCTTATGGCAAAGAGAAAAGATGGTGACAAATGATGCTAGTAACTGAGGGCTGCCAGCACCCAGGGAGCCCCAGGACACGTGTTGCCTTCTCACCCCAATAGGAGTAGATGGACAAGGCATACTCGTACCAAGGAGGGCATAAGGATTTTATTTCCACAGCTACCTGGAGAAGAAAATTCATCATCACCCTCAGCAGACAGCAAGAAAAGAAGAGAAAGAATAAGAATGTATCGAGGAGGCTTGGTATTGATTTTGAAATCCTGGCTGACAAGAAAATGATTTGAGTCCATTTCCATTTTGTGGCTGAAGCCTGGTGCATTCTTTGCCTCTGCCTGCCCTCCCAGAGCAGAGTTCATCAAGAATCCCCTCTGCTGACACTCCTATCCTGATTCTCAAACAGCCTCTCACCTGTTTGTCTCCGACAAGAAAGGACATGCACGTGAAAGGAGCAGTGTGGCTTCCTGTGTCTCCTCTGGAAGAGGGGGGCCCTATTTCAAGGCTGATTTCAAATAGTACATTTTAAAAGTCTGCTTAGCCTCACACACATATGAGCATCAACATTAGTGTCTTTACGGAGGTTTTCGGCCCGCACAGAAAGGGCAAAGCTCAATGCATTCAACCCAACAAGCAGCAGGTTCCTGTCTTGGACACCGAAAGAGGGGGGCCCTATTTCAAGACTGATTTCAAATAGCACATTTTAAAATTCTGCTTAACCTCACACAGATATGACCATCAACATTAGTATCATTATGAAGGTTTTCGGCCCATACAGAAAGGGCAAGTCTCAATGCATTGAACCCAATAAGCAGCAGGTCCCTGTCTTGGACGGTCCCTGCTATAGCCACCCCCAGCAGGCTCTTCAGGCCAGGAAATGTGCTTCTGCTGTGAGTCCCGGCTCTTCGCATGGCCAGAATCCTAAGTAAGGGCAAAAGGCCTATGTATTTAATTTACTTGTAAGTGAACAGCTTCTATGTGTTAGAAAAAAATAAACTCAACCTACAAAATTGTAATTGCTTGAGATTTCACCTCCTGGCCACGTTTCTCTTCCTATGGAGTTATTAAAACCCACACAATATGGTCTAATAATTTATTAATAATCAACATAAATAGATAACAGCTCACATAGCCATAATAGCCAATGCATGTTAAATAATGAGGGATTATTTAAAAGGCACTTCGCTGGAGAGAAGGAGACATGGTAGTTAGAATCTGCAATTACTGCTGCAGTTGCAGATAAGCTCATGTACAGAAGGCCTTCTTGGCTGTTCAACTGGCTACCTTGTGCCCCTGTTACTCCATCTGCATTTGGAAGGGGTGGGGTATCAGCCAGTCCCTGCTTAACAGAAAAAGACGTCCAAATTAATTGGAAGGGAACAAACCATTTCTTCACAGGACAAAGGAAAAATGCTGTGTAGTTCAATTTCTCTGAAAGGAGCTCAACAATACTCCATCTCCTGTCCCACTATCAAAGTCCCTATCATCAAACCTGGGCATGTCTTTCTCATGGCAGTTTCTTTATCCTTACTCCTTGAAAAATAAGTGAGTGAGCCTAAGTTCATTGCAGCCTGATGAGGGACTCCCTGGTCCCTTCTGTCATTCTAGTCCCAATTTGTAAGCCCTTCCTCCTTCAAGTCATCACGTTATCTGCCTTAGGGGAACCTCCTTTATACTCTTTGCGTGTTTTAAAGAATTTCAAATTCATTATCAGATGCTTGGCAACTAGATTGGAAGGAAAGCAGAAGGAAAACTGTCTTTGTTTGTAGATTATTTCATATGTAAAAAAATCCCAAGGAATCTACAAAAAAATCACTAGAACTAATAAATGAAGTCAGCAAGGTCACAAGATCAATACACAAAATTAATTTGGTTTCTACACACAAGAAATCAACCAAAAATGGAATTAAGATATCAATTCCATTTACAATAGCATAAATAGCATTAAAATAATCAAATTCTAGAAAGGAATTTAACAAAAGAAGTGAAATACTTGTACAATTCCCACCAAAAAGGAAAAAAAAAATGGAGAGACATTAAAGAAGTTCTAAATAAATGGAGAGACATTCCATTTTAATGGTTAAAAAATGTTAAGATGACAATTCTTCCCAAATCATCTTTAGGTTAAACACAATTTCTATTAAAATCTCAACAGGCTTTTTTCTCCCCTAAAATTGACAATCAAGTTCTAAGATTTACATGGAAATGCAAAGGATCTGGAAAAGACAAAAAAAAAATGCAAAAGAACAAAGTTGGAGCATTTAAATTTCCTGGTTTTAAAACATACTACAAAGTTACAGTAATCCACACAGTGTGGTGCTGACAAAACTATAGACATATGGACATATAGATCAATGAAGCAGAATTGAGAGCCCAGAATTAAGCTGTTATATTTAGGGATTTTTTTAAAGAAGGTACCAAGATAATTCAATGGAAGAATAGTCTTTTCAACAAATGGTTCTGAAACAACTAGACATTCACAGGCAAAAATATGAACTTAGACCCTGGCCTCATACCACAAGCACAAATTAACCCCAAATTGATATTGACATAAATGTAGAAGCTAAAACTACAAAAATTTTAAAAGAAAATATAGTAGAAAACCACTGTGACTTTGGGTTTTTCTATACACACCAAAAGCACAATCCATAGTATAACATGAAGAATGTGAACTTCATCAAAATTAAAAATTTCTGCATTTGAAAAGACAATATTAAGAAAATGAAAAGAGGAGCCACACACTGAAAGAAAATTCCATGAATCATATACTTGATAAATAACTTGTTGTAGAACGTATAAGAAACTCTTAAAATATAATAATAAGTAAGTAATGCCATTAAAAATGGACGAAATTCAAGAGTATTAAAAGACAGGTCAGAATGGAAGAAAACGTTTGCAAAAGTCATATCTGACAAAGGAATGATATCCAAAATATACAAAGAACTCTTAAAACTCAGCAATAAGAAAATGGCAACTTGATTTTAAAAATGAGCAAAAGACGGCCGGGCGCGGAGACTCATGCCTGTAATCCCAGCACTTTGGGAAGCCGAGGCGGACAGATCACGAGGTCAGGAGATAGAGGCTATCCTGGCTAATGCGGTGAAACCCTGTGTCTACTAAAAATACAAAAAGTAGCTGGGCATGGTGGCGGGTGCCTGTAGTCCCAGCTACTCTGGAGGAATGGCGTGAACACCGGAGTCGGAGCTTGCAGTGAGCCGGGGTGACACCACTGCACTCCAGCTTCCGGCTTGGGCCATAGAGCGAGACTCCATCTTTAAAAAAAAAGAGCGAAAGACACCACCAAAGATATACAAGCATGTCAAATATGCATATGAAAAAATGCTCGTCATGAGAGAATTTCAAATTAAAACAACAATAAGATACCACTACATACTTATTATAATGACCAAAATCCAGAACACAGGACAAGAGCAAATGCTGGCAAGGATGTGGAGCAAACAGGCCCTCTCATTCACTGCTGCTGGGAAGGCAAAATGGCACAGCCACTTGGAAGACAGTGTGGCAGTTTAAAAAAAAAGAAAGAAACATACTCTTACCATATGTTCCAGCAGTGATTCTCCTTGGTATTTATCCAAATGAGTTAAAAATGTAGGTCCACACAAAAACCTGCACACAGATGTTTATAGTATTTTCATTCACAGTTGCCAACACTTGGAAGCAACCAAGATGACCTTCAGTAGGTGAATGGAAAAATAACCTGTGGTACATCCAGACAACTGGAATATTATTTGGTGCTAAAAAGAACTGAGCTATTAAGCCATAAAAGACATAGAGGAAACTGAAATGCTTATTACTAAGTGAAAGAAGCCAATCTGAAAAGGCTACACATACTATATGAGTCCAACTAGATGATATTCTGGAAAAGACAAAATTATAGAAATAATACAAAGATTAGTGGTTGCCAGGGTTTGTGGGGAGGAAGAGATGAAAAGTAGGGCACAGAGGGTTTTTAGGGCAGTGAATCTATCCTATTTGATACTACGTGGTAGATGCAAGTCATTATACATGTGTTCAAACCCATAAAATGTACTGCACTAAGAGTGAATCTTAGTGTTAATTATAAACTTCGGGTGGTAATGATGTGTCAATGGAGGTCCATCAGTTGTAACAAATGGGCCACTCTGGCTGGCGTGAGATATCAATACTGGGGGAGGCTGTGCCTTTGTCAGGAGCGGGGTCATATATGGGACCTCTGTACTTTCTGTTCAATCTCTTGTGAGCCTAAAGCTGCTCTAAAGATTAAATCTACATTTTCAAAAATGGGCAAAAAATCTTCAAAAGACATTTCACCAAAGAAGATATACAAATAGCTAATAAGCACATAAAAAACTGCTTAACATCATTAATCATTGGGGAAATACAAATGAAAACCACAATGAGATACCACTTCATACCCACTAGAATGGCTATAATAAAAAAGACAGAAATAACAGATGTTGGTAAGGACGTAAATAAACTGGAACCCTCAATACATTGCTGGTAGAAATGTTAAATGTTACAGCCACTTTGGAAAATAGTTCAGTAGTTTCTTAAAAACATAAATTTACCATACGATCCAGCAATTCCACTCCTAGATGTCTGCCCAAGAGAAATGAAAACATATGTCCACACAAAGACATGTACACAAATGTTCACGGCAGCATTATTCATAACAGCAACAAAGTGGAAAAAAATCTAAATGTCCATCGACTGGTAAAAGAATATGCAAAATCCGTACAATAAAATGCTATTCAGCAAAAAAAAAAAAAAAAAAAAAGCAAATGCATATTGAATGCATATTGATGCATGCTACAACACGGATGCACCTCAAAAACATACTAAGTGAAAGCAACCAGATACAAAAGACCACAAATTGTAAAATTCCATTGATACGAAATGTCCAGAAAAGACAAATCTCTAGCAATAGAGTATAGAATTGTAGTTGCCCACAGCAGTGGGTGGGAATGCAGATGGTCTGCAAATGGGCATGAGGGATCACTTGGGAGAGATGGAATTGTTCTAAAACTAGATTGTAGTGATGTCCGAACAACTGTGTAAATTTACTAAAATTCATTCAATCGCAAAGTTAAAACAGTAAATGTGATGGTATGTAAATTATACCTCAATAAAGCTGTTAAGGAATAGCAGATGCTTATTAAGGATGTCAGGAGGGTACACGAATGGGGAGGGCACACACTAAGAACACTACCTATGATTAATTTAACATAACCCCATTACTGGTGAATGTGTCTTTCAGGAATACCTCCTGCTGTTGTTGTATTTATCTAGGACATAGCCTCACACTTACATCAAGCAGAGACAACTGAAGCCACCAAGTTCAATCCAAGCATCATCTCACTGACAGAATGAAACAGGATAACCTCCAGCTTAGCCAGAAAGAGGATATGACCCGTCAACTAGTACTGAAACAACCACTGCCTTCCAAATGCCTCCCATTTATCTCAGTGTGGGTTAAAAGGCCTAAGCAATATAGTTATCACTTGCCAGTTGACTGGCCTCTCCTTTGTACAAGGGCTTGGATAAGGATAATAACTTACTTTTGTAAAGCACTTACGAAGTGCCTTAACATGCACTAGCTCATCTATTCCCATAGCAGCTCTATCAGCAGATGTGGCAGGCGCTCTTGGTTGACAGGCCCCGTCATTATCGCAGCTCCAGTCAAGGACACGTGAGCATACATTTCCTGGAGGAGCTTTGGAGAAAGCTTTTGCCTTACTGATACAATGAGACAGATATTCGGTCTCTTCCTCTTTTCCCTCCTCTGTGCCTGAAACAAGGATGACGCCATAAAAAAACAGCAGTTGGCCGGGTGCAGTGGCTCATGCCTGTAATCCCAGCGCTTTGGAGGCCGAGGCGGGTGGATCACGAGGTCAGGAGATCAAGACCATACTGGCTAACACAGTGAAACCCCATCTTTACTAAAAATACAAAAAATCAGCCGGGCGTGGTGGCAGGTGCCTGTAGTCCCAGCTGCTCGAGAGGCTGAGGCAGGAGAATGGTGTGAACCAAGGAGGCGGAGCTTGCAGTGAGCAGGAATTGCACCACTGCACTCCAGCCTGGGCGACAGAGCGAGACTCCGTCCCACAAAACAAAAAACCAAAAAAACCCCACAGCAGTCATGTTGGTACTGCCAGGGGAGCAGTGGGTAGAAAGGGCCAAGAGAACCCCAAAGAGTCACAGAGATGCTGCTTCTGACATGGGTAAACTGCTGGACCAACTCTGGCAGCATCTCCCTAGAAGCCATGTTAAGAGAAACAAATGAATCCCTACTTGTTTATACCATTGTGGTTGGGTTTTCTGTTTGTTGTTGCCAAACCTATACCTACCTGGCAAAGCAGGAATTATTAGTCACACTTCACAGATGCAAAAAGTTGTAAGTCTTTGAAAAACTCTGCAACCCATCAAACCAAGGTCAAAATGCCAGCAACTTGCACTCAGTTTCCTGAATTTAATAACAGAGTTAATAACAGCCACAACCACAAAAGCCACCTATTGGGTTCCAAGTGGTGTCAAGGCTCTAATGACACTGGGCACTTGACTGGCATATTTTCTCTAATTCTTACAACTCTGCAGGCTGAGTGCTACTATCTCTATTTTATGGATGAGCACAGTAAGGCTAAGAAAGGTCAAGTAAATTGCTCAAGATCACATAGGTAGTAAGTGGTAGGGCCACCATTCTAAACTGGCATGTGTCTTGCCTGCTATGAAGAAAGCTTAAAGGAATAAAACATACTTCCTAGGATTAGGCAACCAGCTACTCTAGGTCTCCACTGATTAAAAACACTATGTATAGGAAATTATCAGGGATGATTGCTCGTGGGAGTCAGGTTAGCTAGCCAAACTCATAATATTTGCTTGTGTGTTGCAACTGTCATACTCTAAACTGTAACATAAAGAAAGTTTCTAGACACAATTGTCTTTTCACTGTTTACAACCATTTTTTATCTTATAGAAATAAAATAGAAAAAACACACACTGATTACAAGATGCACAGTGCCTACGAAAATCTCTACAGGAGATGTGAGATCAGCTTTTTTCCAGAGAGGGGGTAACAATTAAAACACCAGTTTTTGTCAGCACCAGGCCTAAGGACAGCAGCCTGGAACCCAGAACAAGTAGGACGAGACAGGAGTCTCTAGGTAGAGGGTAAAGATCAGCCTAGGTGCCTGCCAGGGAAAAAGCTTCAGTGTGAGAAGGAAGCTCCTAGCCGAGCCCTGCCCCGCCAGGCACACATAGTATGGACCCGCAGTGATGCCTGTTGTTATCAATGTATGGATAGCATTGGTAGTTTCTAGTAGACTTGAGCTGCTGTGGGGGTCTGTGCATGTTGGATTGGACTTAGAGGAGGGTGGTAAAAACCAGTTCAGAGAAATTTGTAGATGTTAATTGCAAACTGCTTTCTCTTCACCAGAAGCAATCTCTCCCTTCTGAGATGGGCAACATCATCTATCTCCATCAGGCCCAATGGGCTGCTCCACCTTCAAGCGCTTAATTAGTTTTTCTTTCTGGATGCTCTGTCCTCCCCCAACAAAGACAAATAATTGGTTCTCTTAAACATGGGGCGTCCAGAACTGATGGAGAAGTCTTTTCAAGGGATCATGGAACTCTGTGCTAGGGAGAAGACAGGCCTCAGATTCTGTCAGGTAGGGTTCTAGATGGTGCTGCTGAGAGGCTACCTTATTTTCACAGGTTCCAATGCTAGCAGGGACTCTCCTAGCCACCTTAACTGGTGTTTCCAGGAGAAAGGCTGCTCCTCTGGTAGGCTGCAAGCATCACTTCGATTTGTGAGGTAAGACAAAAAGGACAGGTGAACTAGGAGGATCACACCGGTACCTTTGTGAGGAGCAAGCATCTCCCCTTCCCTCAGACTGGGTCTGAGGGAACTTGCCCTTGGTCCTCCCAAATGCTGCTATTTCCCTCTATATGACTGAGTCAGCATTTCTACTTTATATGAAACTGATATTATAGCAAATCTTATCACCATGAACGTAATGAATCTTCCTGCCAAGTTATCATCTTGTGTCTCTCAGAGGTGTGTCTTCTTTCCCAAGGTCACTCTGGGCAACTTGAGTGAGCCACAGGGTTATACAGGGGCCTTGGGACAATCATTAGGAGAAACCCAGTACAAATAAAAATCTGATTAGACTTTACCTCCTCTGACTTTTCACCACCTCCTCTATCCTACTCTACCAACCTTCAGACTCTTCTAGCTACAGGCTTTCCCAGAGCCCATCTCTAGGGATAAAATGGACTCATTTAGCTCATTGAACAGATCATCAAATGCCCACTCCCCCAAGAAAAGAAGCAGTTTGGACCACAGGCAGGTCAGAATGCCCTAGCACTCCCACAAACAGCCTTCTTTCAAAGGATTGTCAAACGTGCAACAAATCAGTGTTCTCTCATCAAAAGCATCATAACTCATTTAACATTGAGCCTATATCTTTTTAAATATATCCTTTTTTTCTAGATTGGAAAAACAATAGTTGTTTCTTTTTTCTTTTATTTCAGCAGGGTTCCAGATAATAAAAAGATTTATAATTAAGCCAGTAGATTTACTTTTGCTATGCCGCCCTAGATTATGAAAAAGTATAATTATATGCAATTAAAAAATGCACAGTATTTCTTACCCGAGTGAAGCTTTAAAAGTCATTATGAATCCATTAGCTCAGCAGACCTTACAAATGGCCTTCACTACTCTGGACTGCATTTAAATTTACAACAGAGAGAAGTAACTTTTCCTCATTTCCACGGTGTGTGTGTGTGTCTGTGGGTGCATGCATTTTCACCCTCCTCAGCCATACCTGGAAGTGGCCATTCATTTTTACATTCTAAGGCCATGTTCTTAGTATTGAACTTGACCACACAGCTCATAACGCTTTAGGAGCCTCCAGCTAGAACACTGAGGAATGACCTCAGAATTCTTCTACTTAGCCTTGTCCCTACCTCTTTACTCCTCTGTAGGCAGTAATTCTTTTTTCTTTTCTTTCTTTTTTTTTTTCTTTTGGTGTAACAGTGTCACATGAGCCAAGACTGTCATGAAACTATTTGGATACTGTACTCTGGTTCCTTCATCTCCTCCATCTGCATCAGCCTAAATTGTCCTAGTGAGTTCACTTATGTCTGGGTTACTGTAGATTCAGGTTTTGCTATTACTAGTTGTCTCACTTATCCAGATAATTACCTAGCTTGATTGAAGCTTAGTCTGTTGACTACCAGAAAACAACACATACGGGAGAATTGATCTAGATAATTCAGACACCATTCATGATTTTATTTCAATTGAGCATTCTCGTGTGACAAGAACTGGTAATTATTGAAAATTTCATCTGCATAAAAATACTAGATCTTACCCACAAGTCCATTTCCTCTTGTCTCTCAGTGTTAGACTCACTCTCAGCATCATTTTTGGCAGTGGCCCAGCAGTTATAGTAAAAACAAACAAACAAACAAAAAACCCTCCATTGTCTTTTATTTAACTGGCCAAAATTGCCACCTGATCTCTCCAGTCTCACTGTATTTGTCTGATGCTGTTAGAGCCTTCTCTGCAGTGGCTGCAAGTCTGCTAATAATCAGAATCACTTGGGAAGCAATTAGAAGTATATAGAGATGAGTCCTAACCCAGACTCATGATCAGAAATTCCAGAAGTGGAGCTCAGGAATCTGCATTTTAAAATCACTCACCAGGTGATTCTCAGGCAGCCAGCCTCGCATGGTGCATAAACTGACGTTGACATTCCGGCAGCCTAGACAATGGGTATACTCAGGTGAATAAGAGGGATGGTCTCTTCTCTGCTCATTTTTCTACTCTTACCTCTTCATCCTTTCTTAGTCTTCTGATTCAAGCCTGGATGAATGAGGATTCCTGGAATAGAACAAAATACTTGCAACTCTCGCAGTCATCCCAGAGTGGGCTGGATGAAGGGTGCTATCCCCAAATCAGGGGCCGTGCCCTGGGGAGGATGGTAGGCCTCCAGGGATCTATCTCAGTGTAACTAACTCCTCAGTGGGCTCAAAACTTTCCCTCTTGTTTCTAGTTTTTAGGTGTTCTAGTTCTGTTGTGCCCTTTATTCAATGCAAGCCATCAACAAGTTCCTTAAACATAAAACTCTGTGACACTCTAAACTGCAAGACAATGTGACAATGAGTATGCCAGCCTGAAAAGAACAAAGGAGCAGGGTTCAGAAGAACTGGCCTTTACCAGCTCTGTCATTTTCCAGTGGTGTGGCCTTGCAGAGGTCACTTCAGTTTTCCAGGCTTTGGCCAAAGAAAAGTGGGGGCAGGTGGTACCTTCCCAGCTCAAGTCTTCTGGAATAGAGCGTACGCCCTGCACCTGTTGGAGCTTCATAGCTGTAATCAAGGTATTAATCTCTCTGATCCTTAGTTTACTCATTAATAAAATTGGAATAATAGTATTCTCAACCATATAGTTGAGTAAGAATTAAGCGCATCTAAAACCCCTAGCATCACGCCTGGCACACAGTAAACACTGAGTGTCTTTAACATGATGTCATCATCATCATCATCATCATGAAAAACATACTTTCTCATGTTCTAAAGGGCCCAATTCATACTGCCCACTGTATCACTCTGACAAGGTAACAAAGTGACCTCAGAAACCTGGCTAACAAGAGATCAAGGCATAACCCTAGCCATGGATTCAGGGAACAGAAGCTGGCCCTTCTGTGGAAGTCCCAGCTGCCCAGGTCCATGTTGTCCCTGGCTCTTCCAGCTGGAGGGTGTCACTCAAGCACTGTGGAGTGACAGCCAGACAGGAAAGCAACTGCATTTGTCCCAGGAGTCATGTGGCATGTGCTGGATGGCGTTTTGAATAACATTTTAATGAACCAAGTCCTTCAGTGTAGTGCAACCTCAGAGATCTGAACATGCTGGCCTTCTCCCCTGCACTCTTTGTGTGGCCACTCCAAGAGTGGATGTGCTCCCTTGAGGTGCTCCCTTGAGCCCTGAAGCTTGCCAGGGGCAGCCACCCCTTCCAGGATTTCTGCTTTCCATGCAATCTCCCTTTTCCTTCTCTCTCTGAGAACCTCAAAACCAAGTTGTTTGTAAACTCCTCCACAGCCCCAAAAGGCTCTGTTGCAAGGCTTGGCTCGTTAACATGCAGGTAGTAAAGTATGTCAGGAGCTCTGATTTGTCATATTAAGGAGGCTATATGACTGTGGAGAGGAACATTAAAAGATTTTATTCTAAGATATTCCCTCCAATCCCCACCCACTATAGACAAAGTCTCTTGGGACAAGCCTCTGCTTCAGTGCTCTTGATTGCACAGATTTCTGATAAATGTTTTCATCAGTGCCATAGGCCTGGGTGCTGCTCCTGCTCCATTGGGGCCTTCTCTTTGGGGTCTCAGGATTGGCTTTTGAGGTGTTTCTGGGCCTTAAGCAGCTCCCATGGTAAAATATTCACCGTCATTCTTTCTCTCTTCTCACCCACTCAATTACAGTTAAAGCCCTGTTCCAGGGAGGAGTGGAGGGAGATTCCACCTCCACCACGGAACGCCTTACTCCTGGAACTAATCACAGCATTTCTCTACCCTCCTCGGAACAATCTGATACCATTATCACTGACATCATCAAAAGAAGTCCCCTTTATAGATTGCATTGTACAAATAGAATTGCCTAGATGTGATGGCTTTGCCCATTAGGAGTGTACAAGCATATTTACACAATGCCATGGAGCATGGGTGAAGGATGAGCCCAGGACAAGATTAAATCAGCAGACTGAACGATAAATGAACAGTAATGCATTCATATAGAATACATCTCAGAGCGTAAGTGCCATCCGAGGTAGAAGGCAGGGAAAGGGCATGACTGCAGGGTCACCAGGGCCAGAATGACTGATGTGAGGGGTCAAGGGCAGGCTTTGCCTCCAGGGGAGGCATTAAAGGGCCACCTCCTATAGTGAAAGGAAGGCAGCCACATTTCCCTATGCCCCCTGAGTTTTAGAGATACCCTATTTGAGGCCGGGCGCGGAGGCTCACGCCTGTAATCCCAGCACTTTGGGAGGCCGAGGCGGGTGGATCACGAGGTCAGGAGATCGAGACCATCCTGGCTAACACGGTGAAACCCCATCTCTACTAAAAATACTAAAAATTAGCCGGGCGTGGTGGCGGGCGCCTGTAGTCCCAGCTACTCGGGAGGCTGAGGCAGGAGAATGGCGTGAACCCAGGAGGCGGAGCTTGCAGTGAGCCGAGATCGCGCCACTGCACTCCAGCCTGGGCGACAGAGCGAGACTCCGTCTCAAAAAAAAAAAAAAAAAAAAAGAGATACCCTATTTGAATGAGAGAAAACAAAGTGAGGAAATGGCTAATCTCAAGGTTTAGGAGGTGAGGGGGACATAGTATCATTCGGTTTGGTCTAGGTGGAGACTTCTTAATTTAGATATTGATGCAGTTTGGGACATACCAAAATACGTCACCTTGGCATTTGACAAAACAGCAGAGGCAGGAAGTTTGCTCTCACCTTCCCCTCGCCTTTCTCCCCTGAAGCAGGTGGTAAATTCTCATTCCAGGTGCCCTCCCTACCTGGAGGAAAGGAAGATCCTTATCTCTGAAGATACCAGGACACAGAGAGGAATCTGAATAAATGGGCCTTGCTAGGTTCCCCAGCTTACCATCATCAGATTACACTCTTTGGTCCTCCTATTATCTCTCTCCACCACTGTCCATTCCTCATCAAGTCTAAGCATAGAAATGCACAGGTTTCCCTGTATCTTTGGGTCTTCATTCCCTTAAGAAGGCTCTTGTGTCATGTAAGACTTATATTCCATATGTGTGTGCTTTTCTCTGGTTAGTCTGTCTTTTGTTACAGGAGCCTCTGCCATGAACCCAGGGATAAGTGAGGAAAGAAATTTTTCCTCCTTCACAGTATCAAGTGCCAGGCCAGGGCACTTTGTCCAGAGCTCACTGTGAAGAAAGAGTAATGTTCAAGGATGGCAGCAGGAAGGTGAGAGGATGAAACCAAATGCTCTTGGAGGGTATGGGGCTTGGTTGCCACTGAGAACTTCCAGAGGAGGCACAGCTCAACGCAGGGTGCCAGTAACCGTCAGGCCTTCCTGTCCCATTGGGCTGACTTGAGACAAAGCACAGCTGTGGTCCACGCCTTGAGACTTCCACTGGGCAAGGAAGCCCAAGTGAGGCTCCCTGCACCTCTGCCACCTTCCCCTACACCCACACCTGCAAACCTGGGGAGAGTGACACCAGCCTCCCCGAGCTCCTCTCTCAGTCTAGGCTGGAGCTGACTCGGAGAGAATTGAATTCCCTTCTCCATTGCTCCTGGGGCTGCTAATTCATAGCTGCATTAGCTTTCATTTGGGTAACAGCATGGGGGATTGTCAGATATTGGCTCTGACCAGATTTAATCTACAGGCTGTGTTCTGCCCTCTTTCCACTTGCCTTTCATTCAGGACCCTAATGAAGAGGTTTATCTGATTGGTTTACCGGAGTCCTAAGTGGGATGAATAGCTTCAGCCTTTGCACTTGCACCTCTTTGCTGTCCTCTCCAATCAAGAACGGGGGCCCTCGCAACTCTCTCAGTTCTGAAACAAATTAAATCTCAGTGACAGACTCTATCTGCCTCGAGTTCTCCATTATGCTTCGCTTTAGGTTTGCTTTGGCAACGACAAAACTGCTTTGACATATTTGCGGATTCTCAGGCCCGTGTTCTCAGCTCCCCCACCTCCACCTTTCTGCTGTCCAATGTGATTTTTGTAATGGCAAAACCATTGCGATCCTTCTCAGGCATCCCAGTGTCTATAGCTTTTCAGCTACATATCAGCAGCATTCAGCCACAAGTGTGGCTCTGACAGGCTGTGAGGGGCAGAGGCGGGAGAATGCCAGAGACTGGGGAGTGGTTTCCTAAGCCTCCTTCCTCACCCTCCTTCCAGCAGTTCACTCCTTTAAAGAGAAATCATTCTCTCCCGTGTCTCCGCAGGTCACTGGAAGAACGTGGCCTGGAGCCCTTCAGTACCATTTAAATCTATGCTTGCAATTTAGCAAATCTTTAGATCTGTTCCCCCAGGCTGTGGGGAAACAGATCTCAGGTTTCCCCTGATGCCTTCAGGGGAAGCTGCAAAACTACCTTCACCCTAATCACCTGCCTCATTAGACTCACAACAGACAGATGTTCCCTCCTCCTTGAGGGCTCCTAACTTAAGCCTTTCTCACCTAAGTTTCCTTATGATGGCGGGAAAAGAGAGGAACAGAATCCCAGGTAGGCCATCAATCATCCTAACGTTGACAACAATAAGCATGTTGATGGTTATAAAGTCTGCGTTTTCCAAGCTTCTGTTAGTATGTTAAGAGTTGCCCTGTTGGAATTAATAATTGCAATGATATTGGTGTTGTAGTCATCACTTGAGGCTTATTAAGGTCCCTTTTAGTTCTAAAATACTGTTCATTCATTGCCTCATTCATGCATTCACCAAACACTTACTGAGCATCCACCATATATCAGAGCCTTTGGTCAGAGTTCCCTGGATGGAAGTCCTGTGGTGACTGCTGCTCCATCTGAGCCCCTTAAAATCTCAGAGACTGAGCTGGGTGTTTTAGAAATTCAGATAGTCACAAATCCTGACCAGAATGGCTGACATTTCTGAGCTGGAACCCAGCACCCTAGAACTAAGGCTCAAGCCCCTTGTGAGAACAAGAACCCTAAGCTTAGATGCCAGAATTCAATTTGCAGTTTTTCCCCTTAAAATGACCCTAAATCCCTTAAAACTGCAAAATGAGTGGTCATGCCCCAGACTGCGGCCTCCAGACTCTGCTACTACCCAGCCACTCTTGTCATCTGGAAGGGAAGATTTGGTTGCTACAACATGCCACCATACTGGGAGTTGCAAGACCTGGTTTGGTCCTCATGCATTGGATCACCTTACTCAAACCACCTTGGCCTCAGCTTCTTCACTAATAAAATGCTATTAGACTTTATTTACACACAGTCGAAAAAGGACTAATACAAATGCCCATAAAATCTACAGACTAGACTAGATGTTAAGTAAGGTGACTCTCCACTCCAAAACTCTATACATTATTTGATTCATTTATTTAACATATCTTGAGAACATGTTTTATGTCAGTTACTATGATAAGAGCTCATAAAATATGTCCCAATATCCATAACAAGAAGGACATTACTTCGTAATAAGATTAAATGGCTGCAAAAAATTCAATGCTTGGATATCCTAATAACAGGTGTAATAATAATCACTACTCTTATTAATTTTGTACTTATTATATGCCAGGCAACAGAGTGAATGTTCTACACAGGTTTTGTTGCAATTTATCTTCACGAAACAACCATATAAGTAGGTATCACTGTACATTGTTCAACCACTATTTATTGTGTAACTAGGGTGTGGTGGGCCTTGAACTAGGTATTTGGTATCACCATACAGAGATTGAATGTGCAGGCATTGAGTGGTTAAATAACTTCCTAGGCACACTGGTTGCAAATGGCAGAAAGAACCAGAAATCTTATCCGCTAGGCTCTAGAGCCCAAGTTCCTAACTGCTAACTTTCATGCCTACCTCAGCTTGGTTTTCATGATCCTCATAATGTCAGCCAAAGCCAGTGTTTTCTGAATCAATAACTCCCTCCCTCAGTGTCCTTTTCCAACTTAGCTCCTCCCATTTATGAGCCAACCATCACCATGGCAGTCCCCTTCACTATGAAATAGTCATTTGTATTCTCCAGGCTTCACTAGTTCTCATTTTCAATTGCCACCTGAACACTGCTATTTTCTTCTTGTCTTCCACTCTTTGCTCTCTCCTTCACCTCTCCTATAACTCTGCAAAAGATCTGTGAATTGGCTAAGCTGAAGGACTCTACTATAACCTGATTCCAGAGAAGCAAACTGTGAACCCTTTTGAAAACATTTGCTGCACTACTCAGAGCAGACGTAGTGACCAGGAGTTCAAGACCAACTTTCAACGAAGCTGGAAGTGTGCCCGTCTTGGCGGATTTAGAAACTGGACAGCTCCTTCCTATCTTGAAACCACATTTGACTTGACAGCGTAGCTAAAAGGAAAAGGACGAATAGTAACTGAGTTGAGTTTTATGTGCACACGGAACATATAAACACAGCTTCAAGATAAAGAACTTTGAGTCAGATTTTCACATATCATGTGTGAGATCATGCAGCAAACAATAGAGAGATGGGATGGGATAGCTGTTGCAGACTGAGATGGGATTAAAAAGGGATCCCATGGCTTTTCACTTAGCTAAAACAATCTGGAAATGTTAACGTCATAATGCACAGCATCACCTTAGGGTGTTCTCCAGAACAATGGCTGGCTGTTCAGACTAATCAGACCGTTGGTATAATCTTTGACCTCAGTCTAAATAGGTAGCTCTCAGAATCTGTGTGGCTGTTCATGCTGTCAGCGGCCATGATGCTGGAATGGGAGGTGAACTGGAACTGTGAAGCCATGAGATGCTACTTGATAAAACATGGTGTTGGGCTCTTTAGGAGTTAACTCAGATATCCCAATTGCTGCTTGGCTACCCCAAAACTCCAACGCACCTCATTATTTCATAAGAGATGTTAAATACAAATTGTTCATTAAAATACATATTATTGGATGTTAAACTACCGTGTAATTGATTTTCTATCCATTGCCTAGTGGTTAACCCTCAATAAATGCTTTTTGTAATCCACTTAAAGTATAATACCTACCACGCTTGATGTCTTTCTCCTTTGATTTAATAAGAAACCAATTCTATATTATTGAAATTATACTTGATAATGAAAAAGTTGGTCAAATTTCAAGAATAGCATAAAAAAAAAACCTCTTTGGCCTGAACCTGTCCAACTTTATAGAGGGATCTCAGTACAACGGAGAACTCAGGGGAGCATAGGTCCTGTTCCAACCATGGGGTATTAGCTAAGGTCCAAGAGTGTCAAGTGCTATGCTCAGAGCTAAGAGAACAGCGGGGTAGACTAGAAATACCATGCAGGGACTCTTGTTCATAGTGCAATGCCCAAAGAACTAGCATAGTTCTTCCCCAGAGTTATGAGATCAAGAAAACTATGAGGGATTTTAGGCTTCCCAAAAAGCATAAAAAGCAGTTAAGCATTTAAAAGATCTATGGGACTCAGTTTCCTTATTCAGAGCTTGTCCAGTGCTCTTTTTTGCTTTCTTCAAAATCTGGCTAGGATTTCCACCTCCTCAGGGAGTCTGCCTTGACTGGATGGAAATACAAGGTGACTGACACCATCCATAGGGTAAACAAAGTGGTACAATGGTTAGTTCAACTCCAGCAAGGCAGACAGCTGGATACGGGGAGGAGTTCAGAAGTCAGGGAAAGAGATGTGAGCTCACCCTCAAAGCTTCTGAAGTGTCCACATAATCCCCAACCCTACAGCCTCCAAAACATAATCCCATATACATATACCATATAACATGCTGGGCTAGGAGAAGAATGCCTGAAAGAAAACATGCACTGCTCCAAGAAAAGCACCAGGCACAGAGCTAGTGTTTAAAATGTTAGCCATTCTTGGCTTTTTATATTAATGTTTATTATTCTACAACATGATTTTTAATTTGCTTAAATAATCTCCTGACTAATGGACATTGAGAGGAATATCATACAGTTATTTATTCATATATTGCCTCAAATTTCTAAATATGAATTTGCTGGGTCTACAGGTATGATTTCTGGTGAGCTTTTAAGACATGGAACTCAACTCTTACTAGAAGTGCTGTACAGAAGCAGTGCATGAGATCATTGTGGTTGGGTGATCTCACCATGTGGTTACCATGGCCTAGGAATCTTTGTGAGGTGGTGGGTCTTCTGTCAGGGGGAGGTAGAAAGAAGCAGCAGAATGACTCTTTATCAGAACTGCTCTAAAGGGACTTTATGTGATTAGTAGGCTTTGGACCCTCGCATCCTTTCCAGTTCTGAAATGTTCTGATTCATACACTTCTGGAACACAGAGATGCTCATGCACATGCCCCTCCCCATGGAGGGACACAAAGATGCATTTCCGCCTGGAAGCACGACAGGCTGCTAAGCTTTTTGCCTGGATGCTCTCACCCTTGGAGATCAGAAGCTGAGCATCTCTCCATTCAGCCATCAACAAAAGGGAGAGACTGCCTGAGCAGCATGCTGTTGTTAGACACATCGGAATCCTCTTCTAGAAAGGCATTCTCTTCTGCATAGTGAGTGGGAAGCCTGCTGTATCTAGGACACGTTCCCAAAATAAAATTCAGTGGCCACCAACTGACTCAGTGCAGGAGACTTCATTCTCCAAGAGAGAAGGGCTGCTAAGAATGGCAGGAACCACCCACAGATGGTCTGGGTACCAGTTGCATCAACAGATGCATACACAACACAGCCCTTTCCTCTAAAGCATCCAGCCAAGCTCACATTGAGTTCTCCACTGTGTACATTAAAACCAAAATAAATAATCCAAGAAAATCTGCACGTCTGTGTGTTTAGGGTTCAAGATGAATCAGGCAATAGGCCCAAAAGGAATGTAAGACATTTGACCACTATTTTTTTCTTCCTTGTTTTTTTTAAATGGAAACCTAAGCATTAGATCACTTTCCAGCCTTAAAATATGCAAGGATGGCCAGGCACAGTGGCTCACGCCTATAATCCCAGCAATTTGGGAGACCGAGGCAGGCGGATCATGAGGTCAGGAGATAGAGAACATCCTGGCCAACATGGTGAAACTCTCTCTACTAAAAATACAAAAATTTAGCCAGGCATGGTGGCGTGCACCTGTAGTCCCAGCTACTCGGGAGGCTGAGGCAGGAGAATCACTTGAACCTGGGAGACGGAGATTGCAGTGAGCAGAGATTGCGCCACTGCACTCCAGCCTGGCCACAGAGCAAGACTCCATCTGAAAACAAAAACAAAAACAAACAAACAAAAAAACCCCAAAAAACATGCAGGGACACCCAATGTCTACAATACCAAGGCTGACCTCTACGGGCAGGCGGTAAAGATCTTTCAGAATCTGGCCCCATTTACCTAACTCATTACTTATCTTGAAAATGTTACAGTTCATCTGGTAACAATGGTGTCCCATTGTTCATTCTTATTTTTGACTTCAGGTCCCTACTCATGCCTAGTGCATTACAAAAGACATTTTTCTTCTCCATGTAGAAAGTTACATCCTCCTTAATGTGGATGCCTTCACCAACTGCTGCTCCCTTTCTTCTCCCATTGTACATCACACAGATGAAGGAGGAGGTGGAGAGCCACCTGTCTGCACTCTTAGCCTGGGGATTCTGGAATGCTAGAACAGCTTCTTAAGACTCCCATTTGCATAGAGCACCAAAGCTCCTCATTAGAAAACTGATGAAGAAGATTAGACTGAAAGGTCCTTTGAGGGAACAAAGATTAATCCTCCCAAATAAAGGTGAGTTTCTAAGAACAACCCAGTTAGAGAGATTATTTCTGCCCCAAGAGGGCAAAGAACTTACTCAGAGGTAGGACAAAGATCAAAGACATGTGTTCTGTTAAGAAAAAAAACAGTTTCTGGATGTGGACAGCAGACAGAAATGTTCCCAAGTTCTTAACCCAATCACATCTTCCAAGCCCCCTTGTGATGTATGGTCAGAGAATCCCAGGCTCTGGAGGTTAGGATGTGGATATATTTCGGGGTGCCATCATCTCTCTACCTGCCATGTGGGATAAGGCACACATAGTAATAAGGATAGCTTCAGAAAAGAGGAGCCTCATGCACCTTTTGCTTTAAGACAAAACAGAAGAAACAGAAAAGGCCTATCAACCTAGAGACCTGAGATTGAAAAGATAGGCGAGTACATCCGTTGAGATGCTCTGGGTATTTGATAATGGACTCTCATATTTTTACATTTTCTCTAACTAGAACATATGCTTTAGAGGGGTAGAAACCATGTCTTACATTTTCCAGTTTATTGCCTGCAGCATCTGGCTCACTGAAGGACACACCGTAGATGCTCAGTAATGTCTCACTGATCAGTGTGAGAAGGAGGTATCAGGAGGAGATTATCAGGGGTATCTGCTGCTGGAGATGGTTGTAGTCTGCTTAGGAATGATACAGAATAGCAGACAATCCTGAATAGGAAGAATTTATTGTGTCAGGGAGACACCAGGGTATAAGGCTCAGGCCCCAATGAGAAATGCATGCCTACCTCCTCCTTCTCTTCATGGAATGAGTAATTGAATTTCAAGTGTCAGGCATTAAGCGAAGACAACTGTGGCAATCATTTTGTTAATATATGAGATGCTGGAGCCAAGGTAACCAGAAAGAGAACCAAGCCTTTGAGTGACAGAAACAAAGGCAGGAGCCACCGGTCGTTGGGTCCAACTAGTCCTGCAAAGAGGCAGATGAATTGGCTAAATGCTCCCTGGAAAACCTTTCCACTTTACTGAAATCTGTAGTGATGAACTTATTTCAAGAAAAGAAGCAATTGACCAAGGGAAAGGGAAAGAAGAATGGAAATTATGCTTTAAAAAAGATCCATGATGAGCCAGAGTTCAAAATTACTTAGGAGAAATAGATATGTATTCATCATATAGATCTGTCTTGGAAAGGACAGAAAAAAAGAGAGGAGATAGAGGAAAAATGAGGGCTTAAGAATAAATAGAGTTTTGGCTGGGCACGGTGGCTCACGCCTCTAATCCCAGCACTTTGGGAGGCCGAGGCGGGTGGATCACCTGAGGTCAGGAGTTCGAGAGCAGCCTGGCCTACATAGTGAAACCCTGTCTCTACCAAAAATACAAAAATCAGCTGGGTGTGGTGGCACATGCCTGTAATCCCAGCTACTAGGAGGCTGAGGCAGGAGAATCTGTTGAACCTGGGAGGTGGAGGTTGCTGTGAGCTGAGATCATGACACTGCATGCCAGACTGGGCGAAAGAGCAAGACTGTCTTGAAAAAAAAAAAAAAAGAATATTCATATCCTTCACACGTTTTTTGATGGGGTTGTTTTTTTTCTGGTAAATTTGTTTAAGTTCTTTGTAGATTCTAGATATTAGCCCTTTGTCAGATGAATAGAATGCAAAAATTTTCTCCCGTTTTTTAGGTTGCCTGTTCACTCTGATGATGGTTTCTTTTGCTACGCAGAAGCTCTTAACTTTCGTTTGTCAATTTTGGCTTTTGTTGCCATTGCTTTTGGTGTTTTAGTCATGAAGTCTTTGCCCATGCCTATGTCCTGAATGGTATTGCCTAGGTTTTCTTATAGGGTTTTCATGGTTTTGGTCTTACATTTAAGTCTTTAATCCATCTTGAGTTAATTTTTGTATAAGGTGTAAGGAAGCGATCCAAAACCACGGTGAGATACCATCTCACGCCAGTTAGAATGGTGATCATCAAAAAATCAGGAAACAACAGTTGCTGGAGAGGATGTGGAGAAATAGGAATGCTTTTACACTGTTGGTGGGAGTGTAAATTAGTTCAACCATTGTGGAAGACAGTGTGGCAATTCCTCAAGGATTTAGAACCAGAAATACCATTTGACCCAGCAATCCCATTACTGGGTATATACCCAAAGGATTATAAATCATTCTACTATGAAGACACATGAACATGTATGTTTATTGCAGCACTGTTCACAATAACAAAGACTTGGAACCAATCCAAATGCCCATCAGTGATAGACTGAATAAAGAAAATGTGGCACATATATACCATGGAATTCTCTGCAGCCATAAAAAAGAATGAATTCATGTCCTTTGCAGGGATATGGATGAAACTGGAAACCATCATTCTCAGCAAACTAACACAGGAACAGAAAACCAAATATCACATGTTCTTACTCATAAGTGGGTGTCGAACAATGAGAACACATGGACACAGGGAGGGGACATCATACACCGGGGCTTGTTGTGGGGTGGGGGGCTAGGGGAGAGATAGCATTAGGAGAAATACCTAACGTAGATGAGGAGTCGATGGGTGCAGCAAACCATCATGGCATGTGTATACCTATGTAACAAACCTGTACATTCTGCACAAGTATCCCAGAACTTAAAGTATATATATAAAAAAGAATAACTAGAGTTTTGTTCATCTTTTCATAATAAACGTGCTGATAGTTCCAAAGAGAAGAGCCTGCAAAAAAAGGTCATGGATGCAAATGTGGATCAAATACACACACACACACTTGGGAGAGATAGAGAGACAGAGAGAGAGAGAGAAGGACCAAGTATGATGACAAGATAAAAAGGCTGATTGCTGACAGAAAATAATCAAATCGTTCTCCAATTTTTTGCAAAAGAGTAATTCTTACACATTTAAACCACAGACTAGCAGGAAAGAGTTTTCATGATTTCTGCCTCTCAGAGGTCTCTCAAACAGCTTTTCTGATATACTGTTTTTATATAAATTCTGCAGTGACTTTTCCCTGGTGTTATTAGTTGTTTGGGTTTTTCTCTGCCTACCACCCGCTTATTTATGTTACTCTGATTTAGATCTTTTCTTTTCCCCTTTCTTTCTTTGCTGAGGCTAGATTTCACAGGGAAATCTGCTGAGTGACACAACGACAAGATGCACATCTGTCAGAGGTGTGAGCATGTGTGTGTGTGCACAGGGGTATGTGTGCACATGTGCGTGCATGTGTACATGCGAGGTCTAATTCTCCCCAGGGTCTGTGAGCGCCTCTAATACCCTATGTGGTTTCTTGAGATTTCCAAATGAGTGAGGTGGGGGGTGGTATTGAGGTATTGAGGTCATCACTAATAGGTAAGTACTGGAGGATGTAGCGTTAGCTGCTGCCTGGACTCAAGGATTATAGAGGAATTCTGGGAAGCTTTTATCAGGCCTCAAAAAAAAAAAAAAAGCCCTGCCTCACAGTTGACATTTTATTTTATAGTCACATTAGAGTTGAGTTCAGACTTACTTTGTGCTATTATAGCCTATTGATTATTTATCACTTCAATGAAGAATTTATTGATTTACTTAATATTCATTGCTGATAACATGAAGGATCTGTAAAATGCAAATCATCTGGGGCCTCAGAAATGCTTAATTATGCCCTGCCTTTCTTGTTCCTCCTGTCTATCTCCCTCCTCCCCACCCCCTCGTCCTCCTCTAGGCCTTTTTCCAAGCTGGGTAGAGCAGATGGCCCAGAAAGCGCAAACCCACCTTGTCTGTGATGAAGGTAAGAGCATCTTCCCAAACCCTACAAGATGGCTTGATTCACAACACTATATTTCAACCTAGGAAGCACCCTTAGAGGTCATCTAGTAGAATATCACAGGCAGTTCATTTTAACAGTAGTCATATATTGAGTTCCTACCGTGGTAGGCTTCATCTCTGTAGATGGCCTGGCTTACCCTTGAACAACTTTATCAGAAAGTTTTTTCTCATAGAAGGCAGAAATTTATCTCCTGGAGTGTTCACCTATCATCATACGGCAAGCAGCAGCTCTTAGGTAATGAAAGCAGAAAGAAGACGCACCTCAAACATACTGTGTGGGCAACAACTCTGTCTCTTGCATTCCCTCTCCTTGGCACATCTGACCAGTGGTTCATACAGATGTGTTACATGTGTCCTAGCTCAGCTGAGGCTGAGAGGCTGGCTAAAGCAGGAAGAACTGACCCTCTCTCTACACTGGCCTTGCTCTGATGATGTTTGTGCCCTGAAGGCCACATCTGCCTGAGGGGGTACTGCTGCAGGCGTGTGGCTTTTCACTGTGGGCTTCCTAATGCAGTAGGTTTCAAGCATGAATTAGGGGAAGGGGCCAACAGGGTAACACGGTAATGAAGGAGATGGCAAAGTGAAAAGCAAGTTGCTTTAACCCTGAAAGAAAATATTTCTCTAGCAAACAGCAATGGCTTTGAAAGCAATTGACAGAAAGCTGGCTTAATCCTTGTTCTGGAGATACTTACAGCTGCCCGTGGTTTTTAATTAATACACTGGGCTCCCTAACAAAGGGGAGGAGGTTGGAGAGCATTAACCGTTTTACTCACCCAAGCCAAGGAAAGTGCTTTGGAAGAAATGCCCTGGCCGCCCATGGGCCGGGATCTTCCTAGCCCTCCCTTCCCTGCATGGCAAGGCACGAAGGTTGTCTGATGTGGATTCCAGGGCGAAGGTGGTTTGTCCTCCAGTGTGTGTTGGCCAGGGAGACTTCCTTGCTGCATTCTATCCCACTCCACCCCAATCCATTCTTTCCTTCCATCATTTGCTCCCTCAACCACACATATTTATTAAGTAGCTACTGTACACAGACCAGGCACAGTGTGTGAACTGAAGAACTACATTCATACCAAAGGCTTGAGCTAGGTGTTTTAATGGGATCTAAAAACGAACATGATGCTCGTCCTCAGAAAGCTTAGCTCTAGTGAGAGAGAAGCATTCAGGGCTGATGTTCTGAATGGCATTGCTGGGTTCTTACTGCCGGTTTCCATTCTGATTGTATCTGTTTTGATTGGTCAGCACCACTGATGCCCCAGTTCTTAAGTATTTTTAATATTACCCTGGAAACATGAATTGAATCACACAACAAAATGCAAAATGTTAAACGTTCTATGAAAAAAGGGACAGGGAGCAATGGGGCCATGTTGCCTTCAGGGACCCATTGCTGGGCTCTCAGGGTTGTTTTCTGTCATTGAGTGCCACATATGCCCGCCTGCTTGCAAGTCCTGCATCCCATTCCTACCAGCTTCCTAGACTCTGCCGCCTCTCTACTTCAGTCACTCATTTCTCTTGTTCATTCATTCATTCATTCGTTCACTTACTTACTCAACCAATGAGCACTTGCTGAAGGCCAGGCATCGAGCCGTGCATGGGAACACAATGCTTCCTCCCCTTCCCAATGCCTCCTGGACTTTTCCTAGAGACTGCGCTCAGCTCTCCTTCTTACTCCTTCCCATGGAGGGATCTTTCTCCTTTGGTTAGCGAATCTGATGTCAGAGTCATTCCATCTGACAAAGTCTCTCCTCGTCTGAAACTCCCTGTCTCCTCACATCTTCATCAGTCCATTTCCACATGTCTAGGCATTTTAATGGCATATGGTTCCAGGGGGAAACTCCAAATGATGGAAAATTAGCAACTGTGCTTATTGGGCTAAAGAAAATGACTGGAGAGGAAGTTTTCTTTAGAAATATCCACAAGAAGCAGCAGCCCAAGGAGACGTGACTACAGTAAAAATGATGATTTTTGTTAGGGATGGTAGTGGGGGTGGATTATCAATCACATTTTCTTTCCCCTGGAATGTGTCACAGTCATTAATTTGTTTAATTTATTTTTGCCTCTTCCCTAGTGAAGCAGCCCAATCCACTGTCTGCCTACCCATCAGAACAAATTACACTTTGGAAATATCCAAGTGCTTCAGTTTTCCATTAAATATAATAAGAAACCACAATGCACCCTTCTGGCCTGCTGACTCCTTGCCAAGGATCTACAAGCACTTTTTACAACTGCTGCCAGGCAATTCTAGTTGTCACCCTTGGTGACACAGAGGCGCGAAAACAGGTCCAGGATCACCAGGCCCTGTTTTAATTTGCACTCGTGTGCACGCCTCTTGGGTTGTGTTCTTAATCTGCTTCACATGCACACGATCTGATTCTGCAGCACAGTTCCAAAGTCTTCATACAGGAGACACATGTCCTGCTTCTATGGTGTCTCCCCACTGTGCCAGAGCCAATGACTGCTATTGACTGATGAATAAACAGAGTTCAGCCCCGTGAGGACACCGCTAGCTCATGGTTCATGAAAGCTGGCCTTCCAACTTCCAGCCTCTTCTACACATCACAAGGCTCAAATGTTCATCTTTCTTCTTCCTCTGACTCTCTGGCTGCTCCCTTATAATCAGCCATTGCTCAAGTCGTGAAAACTGCTCATGACTGCAGTTCAGTCTGTCCTAAGGAACATTGCTAATTGATGATTACATTTCATTTTCAGGATGTTATCTTACTTGGGCAGGTTGGAAATTGAAATGTCCAGGGGTTACACATATGGTATATATGGCTCTTTCAAGTCAGAGATTAATTGTTGAGTATTAATATTTAATTTTTTATTGCAAAAGGCTTGTCAAAGGTTGTCACGGGAAGGTGAGAGCTCAGATCCATCCTACCTGATATTCAGCGTACTCAAGAATAGAGCCTCTAGCACTGCCAGCTCTGCAATTTCTAAGTCAAAGAAGGAGCAGTCTAGTGAGTTGGACCATGGCAGTCTAGTGAGTTCTTGGATGGGAGAAGTTTCTAAGATGAAGGAGGCAGGGTTGGACCTGTTGCAGGGAGTAGGTGACCTGTTGAGTCAGTGCTGACCTCTGCCTGGACAGGAGAGAGCTCTAAGGTCAGGTCACCTTGACATCTGTGTACACAGACAGTTAGGCATAGGCGGAGAACCAGATATCTGGTGTCAACAGAACTAGATGTCTGAAGTCCTGGGTTTGGTGCCAACTTTACCATTCACCAACAAATCATCTCAAGGAACTTCTGTTTTCTCTTCTGTAAAATGGTCAGGGTGCCATCTATCTCAAGGACTGCTGTGCCATTCAGTCATAATACTGTTCAATTGTGTGTTACTTTGCAGTTTTCAAGGCACAATGAAAAATGGGGATCCTCTATCATCTTGAAAGCCTCACAGATTCTGATGAGGTCACGTGGATTGAAATTGTAGCTTTGTTGCACTATAACAAAGGGTTACTAAAAGAGTTAAAGGAGATAATGTATGTACAACACAGTGCCTGGCACTCAACAAATGTTAACTGATTTCTTCTAGTAGTTGCAGTTTAAAAAATAATAATAAAAGGATGTCTGGGAGTGTGACTATGAAAGAATAATTGTGTAATTGTGACCATTAGTTAAGCACAAAGACAGGACATTGGAAACATGGAGATGTCCCCAGAGGAGCCCAGATCCTAAGTGAGTTACATAGAATTACCCTCTTTCTGACATTGGCCAAGTGTCTATAAGAAGCTCTTCCATTTGAGCCCAACTCCCATCCTCTGGCCCAGGGGGGCCCTTTCTCATCAGCCACAGTGAGTGATGAGGTCTAACAGAGACCCACATTCGAGATCCTGAGACTGGCCAGCCTGACATTCAGCCACTCTCAGCACTTGGGTCAGCCCCATCCCTACCTGGGTGTGTTCACTCACTCTTTCATTCTATCCAGGGATATGCCTGCCTCTTTCACTAAATTTGATGGTATGAAATGGTCTTCATTTGTGAATTCATCTACAGTGCCTAGTGCAGTGTCTTTCACACATAGTTTTTCTGCTTAATCATGTAACATGTGCACATAAAGGCACTCAAACACTCATGCGAAACCTCCCTAGCAAAGGGTGGTTAGGGTGGTTTTGGGGATTCTTCCTATAAATTAGAGCATTTCTCCTACTTTTTAATACTTTCTTAGTCTTCTTTGTCCCTTCTTCCTCCTCTAAGTGCCCCTTGTGATGGTTAATTTTATGTGTCAGCTCGACTGGGTTATAAAATTCCCAGATATTTGGCCACACATTATTCTGGGTGTGTCTGTGAGGATGTTTTTGGATTAGATTAGCATTTTAATTAGTAGACTAAGTGAAGCAGACTGCCTTCCTCAATGTGGATGGGCCCCATTCAATCAGTTGAAGCCTTGAATAAAAAAAAGACTGACTTCTCTCTCTCTCTCTCTCCCCTGAATAAGAGGGTACTCTTCCTATCTGATAGCCTTGAGCTGGGACACCAGTCTTTCCCTGCCTACAAACTCTGACTAGAACATTGGCTGTTGTGCCAGCTTGTGGACTAGAACAGCTCTCCTGGGTCTCTAGCTTTCCAACTGCAGATCTGGATATTTCTCAGCCTCCATACTTACACAGACCAATTTTTAAACAGTAATTCTCTTTCTCATCTATCTGTGTATCTAACTATCTATCTAGTCTATCTCTGTATTATCTATCTGGGATAAAGACTCACATGTGCACATGCATGCGAGTGTGCGCACACACATACACGCACACACACATACACACACACACACAATTGGTTCTATTTTTTTCTGGAAACCCCTGACTCTTACACCCCTAAATGTAGTTGTTGTTGTTGTTTTAGCCAGAGTTCTGTCTTAGCATTTTCCCCTCACTCTGCATGCTATACTTGAATAATCCCACTTACTTCAATGGCTCCCAAGACCACACTTACGTTGGAAAATTCCAAATGTTTCTCATCACTCCAGATCTCTCCTGAACTCCAAGATACAACCTCATATATTCAGCCATCATCTCAGTATTCCTCCTTGGATATCTCAATGTTCTCCCGAATCGGCCTGTCCAAAGGAGTGGCAGCACTCTCTACACAAGCCTGCCTTTTCCTCCGCTGCTCCTGATTTCACACCTTGCCCTACCTTTCACTCATTACCCAACCTGGGGGTCACCTCTTTTACACTCTCTGAATCCCATTAGTCCTCCAGGTTGTGGACTGTGCCTCCATGACCCCTCTCACAGCTAACCCCTTCCCTTAACGGCCATTAGCACTGCTATAGACCATGCGTCACCATTGCTCGTACTCACTGCACATGTTTGTATAAGCCTTTCTACACTGGATTCAGTACTCCTTCTGGGTAGGAATCCTCACTGATCCACTGTTTATTGTTTTTTAAACCCCTCAGTTCTCAGCAATGTACTTAGCTAATATCAGATACTTAGCACATGGCTGACGTCTGAATGAATGATTGAATGAATGAATGATTTCCCTTGGAAGTCCATGGGGTATAGGGAAGGAGGCAGAGCATATGATAAGAACTTGGCCTGACGCAGGAGACAAGAAACAGAAATAGAAGTCAATTTGTTTGCCATAAATAAATAAAAGGCAAATTCTCCTTGATTAAATTTGAAATGAGGAAAACAGAAACAAGCAGTTATCTTAAGAGCAGGGTAGTTTAATATCCTAACTACCCAGCATGGGATAGGACAAACTCTGCTATAGAAGGTTTTTGTTTTGGGGTTTGTTTGTCATTTTCAGATATCCAGCCGAGGACACTGAACCAAACGTAGTTTTTCTAAAGAGGCCCCAGGTTATATTTAAAGTTCTCCCAATGCTCACTGCCTGGGATCTTAAGACTTTGATTCAAAAGACAAGCACAGAGCAAAACTCCTGAAGATCAATTAATCTAACTCATCAAGACGGATCTGATTTGAATTGCGGTTCCAGGCAGCAACTAGTAGTCCAGAGACAAGACTGCTGAGTTGGCTTATGGGTAGAGAGAGCACAGCCTCAGATACCCTGAAAAATGCCAGACAGAAGGCTGACAACTAAGCAAAAAATTCAGATTTTGTAGATCTTACTTCTGAAGAACTCCACCCCTCTCTTTTCTTTCAACTATTTATCAATGTATTTTTTTTTCACTTACATGCACACCTTGTTTTATTGTGCTTTGCTTTATTGTTCTTCGCAGACATTGCATTTTTTACAACTTGAAGGTTTGTGGCAACCCTCTGTCCAGCAAATCTATTGGAACCATTTTTCCAACAGCATGTGCTCACTTTGTGTCTCACTTTATGGTTATTATCCCAATATTTCAAATATTTTCATTATTATTATGGCTATTATGGTGATCTGTGATCAGTGATCTTTGATGTTAATATTGTAATTGTTTTGGGGTGCCACAAACACACCATATGAGATGGTGAGCTTAATCAATAAGTGTGGTGTGTGTTCTGACTGCTCCATCAACCAGCCATTTCTCATCTTTCTCCCTTTCCTCAAGCCTCCCTATTCCATGAGACACAACTATATTGAAATTAGGCCAATTAGCAACCCCACAAAGGCTTCTAAGTGTTCAAGTGAAAGAGTCACATGTCTCTCCCTTTAAATCAAAAGCTAGAAATGACTGAGCTTAGTGAGGAAATCTTGTTAAAAGCTGAGATAGGCCTAAAGCTAGACCTCTTGTGCCGAATAGTCAGCCAAGTTGTGAATGCAATGGAAAAGCTCTTGAAGTAAATTAAAAGTGCTACTCCAGTGAATACATAAGTGACAAGAAAGCAAAACAGCCTTATTGCTGCTATAGAGAAACTTCCGGTGGTCTGTATAGAAGATGAAATCAACCACAACATTCTTTTAAGCCAACACCTAATACAGAGCAAGGCCCTAACTGTCTTAAATTCTATGAAGGCTGACAGAGATGAGGAAGTTGCAGAAGAAATGTTGGAAGCTAGCACAGGTTGGCTCATGAGGTTTAAGGAAAGAAACCATCTCCATAACATAAAAGTTTAAGGTGAAGCAGTAAGTGCTGATGTAGAAGCTGTAGCAAGATATGCAGAAGATCTAGCTAAGATGCTTGATAAATGTGGCTACACTCAACAACAGACTTTCACTGTAGATGAAACAACTTTTTATTGGAAGAAGGCACCATCTAGGTCTCTCATAGCTAGAGAATAGAAGTCAAGGCCTGGCTTCAAAGTTTCAAAGGACAGGCTGTCCCTCTCATTATGGACTAACATAACTGGTGACTTTAAGTTAAAGCCAATGCTCATTTATCATTTTAAAAATCCTATTGCCTGTGCAGAGTAGATTGGAACAATGAAGGCTGAAGGACAGCACATCTGCTTACAGGTTAGTTTACTGAATATTTTAAGCCCACTGTTGAGAACTACTGCTCAGAAAAGAAGATTCCTTTCAAAATATTACTGCTCATTGACACTTTACCTAGTCACCCAAGGGCTGTGATGGAGATATGCAAGATTAACGTTGTTTTCTTGCCTGCTAACACAACATCCATTCTGATTTCTATTTCAAATCAAAAAGTAATTTTGGCTTTCAAGTCTCATTATTTAAAAATACATTTTGTCGAGGCTCTAGCTGCCTCAGAGATGGTGATTCCTCTGATGGATATGGGCAAAGTATATTGAAAACCTATTGGAAAGGATTCATCATTCTAGATGCCATTAAGAACATGCATGATTCGTGGGAGGAGGTCAAGATAGCAATATTAATAGGAGTTTGGAAGAAGTTGATTCCAATCCTCACGGATGACTTTGAGGGGTTCAAGATTTCAGTGGAGGAAGTAACTGCAGATGTGGTGGAAGCAGCAAGAGAAGTAGAATTTGAAGTGAAGCCTGAAGATATGACCGAATTGCTGCAATCTTATAAGACTTTAGTGGATGAGGAGTTGCTTCTCATGGATGAGCGAAGAAAGTGGTTTCTTGAGGTGAAATCTACTCTCAGTGCAGATGCTATAAACAAACTTGAAATGACAACAAAAGATTTAGAATATCCAATAAGCTTAGGTGATAAAGCAGCAGCAGGATTTGAGAGGATGGACTCAAATTTTGAAAGAAGTTCTATTGTGGGTAAAATGCTATCAAACAGCATCACATGATATAGAGAAATCTTTCGTGAAAGGAACATTCAAATTGATATGGCCAACTTCATTGTGGTCTTATTTTAAGAAATTGCCACAGCCACTCCAACTTTCAGCAACCACCACCCTGATCAGTCAGCAGTCATCAACACTAAGGCAAGACCCTCCACCAGCAAAGAGATTATAACTCGTTAAAGGCTCAGATGATTGTTAGCATTTTTTAGCAATAAAGATTTTGTAAATTAAGGTCCATAAATTGCTTTTTAGACATAATACTATTAAACACTTAATAGACTATGGTATAGTGTAAACATAACTTTTATACGCACTGGGAAACAAAAAAAATTGTGCGATTTCCTTTATTGCAATGCTCACTTCCTTGCAGTAATCTGGAACCAAACTTGCAATATCTCTGAGGTATTCCTGTGTTTGGAAAGATCTAGCCAAATAAAAAATAACCTTTTATAGCCTAAATGGCTGAGAGCACTGATAAAATAATGGAGAAGACAGGAACAGTTGTGGAAGAGATCTAGCCTTCTAACCCTTAGTTTTCTGAAATAAAGGAAGTGTTAGCCTTCTCCCTTGCCATCCTTCACCAAACAGAACACACATACACACACACACACACACACACACACAGAGACACACACACAGATTCTTGAAAGTTTGGAAGCACTGATGCTTGCAAATAGGCCCATTAAAAGAAGATAAATCAATTGGAAATGCATAAAAAAGTCTCATTTATCATAAGACGTGTTGGACAGGGTTTTGAGTTTTACATACATTTATTCTAGAAATCTGTTTATCTGTGCAACGTTTCTGAACAAAATGCTTTGTGATGAACCATCCTCTCCACTTGAATCTATATGGAAAGCAATTAAGTTCAAACCCCAAAGACAAAACATGATAAACACAGCAGGCATGCTATTGATTTGGAATTTCACAACTGCCCTTCTTCCTTTTGGATATCATCTCCCTATACCCCAAAAGGCCTCCTATACCTCCTACACTTATGAAATGTGTTTCTTATGTCTTCAGCCAAGGCAACTTCCCTGACTACTCCCTGAGGACCACAAACAATGAGTTACTTCAACATGTCTGGAGATGATTAACCTGAAAGTGGTTAAAAGTGCCACCCCTGGAGTGAATGACTTTCCTCAGCCCAGCCAGGATATGACTCCAATGCCAAAAATTTGCACATGTCCCATTTCCCCACATGCACTTGTCCATAATGGAAGAGGGATGTGCATTTGAGTGAGGGGAGGTACAGAAAAAATTAGAAAGCCACTCAATTGTATCCATACTATACTTTCAAATCCCTTCAGTGCAAGGGACCTATCTCATGAATTTTTTCATTTCCCATCTCTAGCAATTAGTGGGCAAGTACAGGGTTTGAGAAAGAGAAAAACTTCATCTGTGCACAGGGCCTGGCTCAGTAGTTTCTTAATAAATATTCAATGAACAGCTATTGAATGACTAAATCTGTACATACAAAGCAGAGGATTCCAGCCCAGCTGATAGACTATTCCAGTCATATTCATAATCTGGGGTGAAAGCAACACATCTGTTCCATCATGAAGAGTGTTATTGATTAGCATGGTCAGATTGGTGTCCACTGTCTGACATCTGCAGACACAGGCTGGGTGGCATGTGGGCAACACCCCCTTCTCCCCCATAGATAGATAGTTTTAGCTCTTCAGTGAATATAATTGTCAGTGTGACAGAGTCTAGTAGGAGTTTGCCTAGTCTGCACTTTATTCCATGTTGGGTAGGTCCTCCCAGAACCCCTCCTCCAAAGAAGAGAAATAAGAATCTAAGATCAGGAATTCTCTTAGAAACACTACAATAATCTCTCCTCAGCATTTCTGCACAAATGCCCGGGGGAACACAAAGCAACCTCACCCCCTGAGGGCCTGCCAACAGCTTGTGCTACAAACTCCTGCAAATAGGATTTATTAGAACAGAATCAAGTGACAGACTCAGAACGAAGGCAGCACAGATGAAGAAGACCCTGAGGTTCTATGCAGATGTTGACTTTTATCAAGGTCAACACTGAGATTTATTGACCCAAGAGGTAAATATTGATGGAGGCTCAGGAGGTCAATATTTGCCCCAAGGCGAATAAATCTTCCCAATGACCCTCAAACAGAAATCTGTATAGAGTAGACTCAGTTCGAAAATGAATTAGCTGTGACATAGATTAAGATACTATTTCATTAGATTGTCTAGGGCATTGGAAAGCAATATTAATACTAAGCACTTCATGTTCAAAGTACTTTCCAAACATTCATTAAAGTGCACCTCCCTCTAGCAGATGCATAAAAGTGTTGTACTCCCAACTCAACAGATGGGATATTAGAGCCAAGAAAAAGTTAAGTAATTTTACCTAGGCCACAGAAAAAGCGGCTCAAGAACAGAAAGATAAAATGGAGATAAGTGTGGGTTAGGAGCTCTGGGGATGAGCAAAGGTCTCAGAACAGTGTCTTAATTAACATTCCTGGTCAAATTAATAAGTCCACTTGGTTCGATTACTTTCATTTAGTTAATTTATATCCCATTGTTCACAAATCTACTTAGGCTGTTCAATTGTATTGCTTATTTACAGAGATGCTTTTCGGCATTTACCCATGATAAACTCTACCTTTGGACATTGGTACTCAACTCTTAAGAAGTGAAGAGTGTGTTAGTGGTCACTGGGAAGGAACAGATTGGTTTATCCATGTATTTGCATAGTCATTATCAGCACATTCTAATTCTCATACAATACCTCTTCTCAGTACCAAGATGCTGGTACTGAGAAACCAGTATCCTGGAACCCTATTGTGAAAGACTAACACGTGCGTCATTGCCATTTGAATTCACAGATCCAGTGATCCCTGCTTTCGCATTGTCTCAAAACTGAGCTTTAAATATTATAAAATTGTGGTTATCTTTGCTGATGGAGAGGTCAGAGCCATGGATAATCGAAACCTCAGCCAAAAGAAGATCAATAAATATTATTTCCTTCTGACTGTGGAGTGCGTTATTTTCCCGTGTTTTATGTTGGCCTTGTTGTTTTTCTCTGGAGAGTTAACGTCAGAAAAGAGTGAGTGCTTCCAGAGTGCCAGCGATGATAGCCAGACAGGTGACAGAACTCGATGTGTGTGGGTATCAGGTCAGCAGCTTTGAGGCTGTGCTCATGTAATCCACAGGTAGGTACTTGAGTGGACTGGCCTCAACTTGTAGAATTTAGAGTTTTCAAAGTTACTTCAATCTACTTTAAATCTGTTGGAAGGAACAAATGGGGTCTTGAGAGTGTGACCATTTGGTTCACTTGAAAAGGAAACAATTTGACTTGAAGAGATGTAAATGGTTAGCTGATGCCAGGGTCTGAGGAAAGAATTTAGGAATTTTGACCCCAAGCTGCTTAGATACCTCATTATTTTATCCTGCAATCGGATTTTGGAATTGTAGCTGTTACCCAGAGAAGTAAGTGATACCAATATGATCTGATACTGTTACAAATGGTAATTTGACTGACAATAAGGTACAGACAAATGAAAGTGTTTACAGGGTTTAATATTTAATAATGTAAAAGAAAAAAGTCGGCAAAAGCAGGCTGGAGATGAAAAGACCTGTATCGAGCCAGAATTTTTGCCGATTGTCAGAGCAGCATGCAACTCCTGGGGACCTGAATAAGCAAGCTGCTGTTCTGCAGAAATTGTTATCTTGGGCGTATTGATTGAGTGTGCACCTCTCAAGCTGTCAGTTTCTCCCTCCTACCCTTGCTTTATATTTTACATCATGGTATCCTCCTAAACTCTCACATACAGCCTGGCCTTCACACTTTAGGCCGCAGAACTGTGGTGTACTCTCGAAGGAGACCTAGGTGGTGTGCCTGACGTGTTAGTTCTGTCTGTGAGGAGCATCTCAGTCACTCTTCTCTAGGGCATACTAATGGGCTCATTCTGGAGGTGGCTGGGTGCTTCGAGTCTAGAGACATGCCACTGGCCCTTCTCTTAACTAGCATGGCCAAGATACCAACAGACTTGCTCCGTGGACAGTTACTTAACCTGTATATGCCTCAGTTTTCTCATCTGTAAAATGGGAATAATGCTTACCTTACAGAACTGTCAGGAAGATAATAAACCTAAAACAATCAGCACACTTTCTGACACAGAGCTGTCCTCAGTAAACAAGAATGACTGTTATTTATTAATGCAGTCCACAGAAATCTGTAAATTAAATAAGAAACTGTTTAGATTGCAGAAGACCTAGCCCTAAACCCAGAATCCCAGAATTCTTGAGCGAGAATGGCATTTGAGAGGTGATCTTATCCATCTACCTGCCTTCTCTGTAAGCCCAGAGAGCTGACAATCTCTTTACTTTCAAAAGCCATTAGAAATGACTCTGAAACTTTCTCTGACCCGGAGCTCAATGTTTGTACAACCTGACAATAGCTTGAGTAGCTCAAACACCTCTGACACCTGGAGCAGAGACTGGAACCCTTTGTCCAGCTCTTCCTCTTTGTGCGTAACACTGTTCTATTTCTATTAGCTTTTCTTCAGCAATTTTACTTTCCTTGGTGCTCCTTCACCATGCCCGCACATCCCTCCAAAGAGCACTGCAAGTTCTAACAGCCCCTGGAACCTTAGAGAACAGGAGAGCACCGTGCTAATGAGACCAAAGTCAACAGGTTGCTTCCTACCAGGGAATAACTTCCCACAGGGAAGATCTGCCTTGTGGCCTCCAAACTGCAGCCTTTCACTTCAGGAGCTGCCTTGCAATAATAATAATGATCACATCTAACCTTCAGGGTGCCCTTTTCTATATTTGAAAAATCTCCACATCTCAGTTGATCTTCACAGTAACCCCGAGAAATGCCACCACTGGACTCGTTACATCCATCTCAGAGACAAAGAAGCAACCGCAGAGAAATGGCCAGGACTGTGTCCTCAGAATGAGGCAATGTTCACTCAAACCCAAGCCTTCTGAAAGCGAGCCCTGGGCTCTTTTTCTTCACATTACACAGCAAATGAAAACAGTAGTGGTTCTCAGGTGCGGGCGATTTTCTCCCACTCCCTCCCCGGCTACACTTGGCCATGTCTGGAGATATTTTTGCTTGTCGCAGCTGGGGAGGGGGGGTGCTACAGGCACATACTGGGTAGCTAAACCTCTAACAATGCACAAGACAACCCCTCACAACAAAGAATTACCCTGCCCAAAATATCAATAATGCCAAGGTTGAGAAATCTTGTCAGATTTATAGTAAGAGGACAAACAACAGAATCCAGCCACCTGACTACCAGCCAAGCCCTATTTTCCTGCCTATCTTACTAGGCCAACCTGCTTCCCCCAAAGAAACTTCATAGACATTTGCAAAGGACTTTGGGATACTCAGAAAAAAGTTAATAGCTAAACGTAGAGTTGTTGGATTTTGTAAAGCTGCTGGTAAAGTTATTTTCATTTTGCTTTTCAAATTAGTTTGGGAGTTGGTGTTCTTCTTTACATAATTACAAGCTGACAAACATGCTTCTGTATTTTTTTTAATTAACAGATACGTGTATTCAAGTTCTCCAAATTACATGCCACAGCTTGCATATTACAGGACAGCTGCCATGCTCCAGATGTAGGCAATAACCAGAACATGGTAATGGCAAAATGCAAAAGAAAGAAAGGGGGAAGAAAAGAAGGAAAAGCTAATGTATCAGGACGGAGAAGAGCAATTTCAGTCAATGGGTTTGGATTTTTTACAGAGATGAATATCTTAGATTCTCCCAAATTTTCAGCTCAGTTTGAACATTTGGGATGAAGCTGTCTGGGTCATTCATTGCTGCCATCAAAGGCTCACCAGTGCCTTGTAAAAGCAGATTACAGATGAAATGGGGCACATATAAATGCTAACAGCGTGCTGGAGAAACTATTCAAATTGCTCCTGTTTACAAGTGCCCTATTAAATGTGCTCAGCTCCTCCTGAAGAAAGCTGCTCTAAGCTGGGTAAACTGCTATATTTATTTTGCCCGTTTATAACACGGCAGCCCCTTTTGGTCACTCAATCCCAGGTGCAGGCTCTCTCTGGTGTCCACAAATCAGGAACTCTACAGGATAGGGGCTCTGCAGTGAGAAAGGGGCAGGGGCAGTAGATGAAAGTCCCAGTCCCACACCTGCCAACAAGCTTACTGTGTGACTCTAGGAAAAGGACTGTACCTCTCTGAGACTCAGTTCCCTCATCTGTAAAAAACGGGGCATGACTGGACAACCTCTGAGGTCCCTTCGACTCTCACAGGTTAGGAGTGGTTATATTTTTGAGTATCTCTGCAGATACGGGAAAACCCTGCCTGTCCTTGCATAGATGTCAGAAGTAACACTTCAGGCGGGGGCGTCTGAGGTTCGCGCGTGAGGGAATCAGGTGCATTGCACAGTCATCTCCTGCTCAAGACAGAGGAGGGCGCTCAGGGGCCAATCAAGCGACTTCTAAACCGCGAAAACAGGCCTGGGGCAGAAGAGTCCGTAGATACCGCAGTCAAGGGACGATTCACTCCATTTACCGACACAATAGACATGGAGTGCCTCCCATGGACACAGGGAATGAAGGGATAGACAGATGTCCTATCTTTGGGAATGCTGGCCTTCCAAGGAGAGAGTTGTCCACTGGGGAAAACGTCTGGGCAATTCCCTGCAGTGTGGCAGGTGTGAAGGTGGAGGTAAGTTTGCTATGGGAATTCAGAGGAGGGAAAAAAGCCACTGAGGAGGTGACACCCAGCGGTATCTGGAAGAATGAACAGGTGTGAACCAGGGGAAGAGGGAGTAAGAATGTCTCCTGAGGGCGGAGGCTGTGGGTAGCAATGGAGCATGACGTGTTCAGAGCCAGCCAAGCAATCCCACAGGAGAACACAAGAAATATCCCCATGGCACAGCCTACCCAAGTGAATAAGGCAGGAAAGACCTGTAAGAAGTGAAAAGGCTCGGGTGAACTGTGATGGTAGCCATGATGCTTTTCCATGCCCTTGATGACACAGGCTCATTTGAATAATTTTGCGGTGGCACCTGGCTCACTTTTGTAGATCCCTTCAAAGCTGGAGATTGGTGCCTTCCGGGATTCTGCCATTGAATGAAGGAAAAAGGTAGCAGACAGCCTTTCCCTTCTCTTCTCCTTTCTCTCTACTCTAGACTGCATGGAAATGCAAAATGCTGGAGTCCAAACACATACATAAAATAATCTTGTAGGGCTGGTAGTTAGTTCCAGCAAAACCACTGAGAGGAAACAAAGGAAGTTTTGTGTTAATGTGACTAGTGTATGACTCTATCTGAGTTAAGACAACGCAATACGAAAGAAAATCTGGCTAAAATTAGCCTTCTTCTACCAGTCACAGCCAAGCTGCCCTAGGTTGTCACCTAGGGACGGAACAGGAAAATGCAGCCTCTCTACCACTGCCCCTGCCCCCTCAGGGATATATCATGCATTTGAAAAATTCTTTCTTCTTTCAGTTTTTCACTCTTCACAGCTCAGTTAATTCCACTTAAGACACTCTTTTTCTCCCGTATTTTTACTCATTTCCTTTGGTTTCCTTTTTGTTTTTCTTAATTTGAGCTTTCTCAGGAAGTTCTCTTCTTTTCCTTCTTTTTTTCCCTTTCTTTTCTCTCTCACATTATCTTGTTTATGAAACACTGCTCTTTGTTAAAAACTACATGAAACACAAATAGGTAGGCATAAGGTTAAGTGATAGTTGTATCAATAAACAGAAGACCCTAGGTGTGTAGCGACATTAGACAAAAAGTAACCAGTACCCTCAATCTTTAAAACCCCTACAGTGCCCTGTCAACCCCACAGAGGGTCCAGAAAAAAGTCATGAATTGTACCAGTATATTGTCATCTGAGGAAATCTGATTTTTATTAAGTATCAAATCACAGAACACGTTTGCTTTTACTTTTGTGTACTCAGTTACCGAATTGCTAATGAATTTACTAACGTTGTGATGGGATTTTTTCTATTACATGTAAAATGATAAACATACAGCATTTCAACCACATCCCTAGTTAAGTAAAATTTTGTGAATTAGTGAAGGAACTCCATTTAATTTAGAACATTGCTTCCATGAGAACAAGGTTTTCTTAGTTTCAAATAAGCGATATCTAAGGACCCATAGAAACACTTGCAAATTAGGATCCGATGAGGCTCACCTGCTGCCAGGTATCTACGCAGCAGGAGAACAGCAAACAGAAGCACATGGCGGTGCTATGTCTTCTCCCCCACCGACTAGTCTCCCTTACGGTAGCTGCGAGGTGCACAGGTAGTTTTAGGATTTAACATGTTTAGTAAACATTGCTTTTCCATTTTCCTTTTATTTATTGTTCCCCACTCTCAACAGTGTTTGCCTTCCTTCCCATCTCTTGTCATTTCCCTCAAAGAAGCAGATTCTTATTTAGGTGGTTTTTGACTATTTACGAGTACAAAGTATTATCTACATTTCTGATGACATGAATTCCAGAAACAAAAGTGAATAAACATTATGAAAAGGGTAATGTTTGGGAGGTTAAACCATTAGTGAAAAATCATCAAGGTATGCTTCTGATTCTTGAATGAATAGAGGTGACAGAGGCAACTCATTCAGTGCCCCAGTTTTCCCAGCTATAACCTGAGAATAATGATCTTTATCTAAAAGATTGTAATCATTACAAATTGCTTGGAAATTCTGAAGAGATAACAGCTAGGTGTGAAAATAAGAGTTGTAGAAACCACTGGGAGCTGGACAGGGTTTTTATGTTCTGTTCGGGATGTTGTCTTCCCAGGCTGTCATTTGACCTTTGGCATCATTGAGTCTCTCTCTTACTGAGTTCGGCACCCATAAAAATATGATCACATTACATTAACTCAGCAATCCTATAGGAGAGTGAGTTCCTGTAGTGAGAGCACTGAAAGGAACCACAGAAATGAAAATATCATCAGTCCGATTCTTCACTTTGGGCCCTATGTAAGATATTATTAGGGAAGGAACTTGTCATAAATCGTCTGTAACCCAAATTAGCAAAGGGCATCGAAGACGGTCCTCTGCATCTTTCCTATAGTCCATTCAAAAAGCTTGCAGGGAAGAGGCAGGAAAATCTTACTTATTTTGATTCACTTGCATTGATTTTCCAAATAAGCCTGTTCTGGGTGACTTGGGCTGAGTGCTTGGTACAGAAAAGACGACAAGCAACTGAACTCAACGAGGTAAGAGCAATGTCAGAAAAATCCAGTCAGTCCAGGATAGACAGATTAGTGTTTGTGAATTTACATGGCCCTTTATCCAATTCATAACTATAAACCCACTGCTGCAGAAGTGACACAGAAGCTCATCTGATTTCTCTTGTTTGGAAAGTTGAAATCTCCAGATGAGTTAGAGGGCATGATGCTTCAGTGCCTTTTTCACTGGAAAATATCACAGGGTAAAATGAATTTGTACATTTTCCCTAGACCTGGTGCCTATGCAAGAGGGTCTGGTAGAGAGAGAGAGAGAGAGAGAGAGAGAGAGAGAGAGAGAGAGAGAGAGAGGACTATGCATACACATTTCCGCACACACTGATTTCCACCAGGAATCAGGGTAAAAGTCTCCAGATGTGTCAGGGTGGATATTAGCTATACCTTTTGGCTTCCTAGATTGGGGGTAAATTATTCCCTCTATAAGTCTTTGTGGGAAACAAGGACTCCTTCCCACTCTATGAAAAGCTGACAAATTCCAATCTTAGCTTTTCCAGCCTCCCTTGCAGCTAGAGTGCGAGCCACCATGATTCCATCACTGCTAATCTGATCCACTTTCCAGGCCCAGCCACAGGAATTAATGATGCTGAGAAAAGGGTAGGCCAATATTCCTTCCAGCAGAGCTGGCAGCTGTGGAAAGATCAATACAGTCACGTTACTGAAGGAGCAGGCATTCTGACCATGGTCTGGGATATTATTTAGGCCAACACAGAGCCTGGCTCCTCAGCTCTTCTGACATGCCCAATGTTGTTTTCCATTTAAATCAGCCAGTTGGCTTCTGTTACTTGCCATTAAAGACCCTGCCTGACACCGTGTCCATATTTGATTGCATGTATGCCACATGTATGTACACACACCTTCTCTTCCTTCCCTACATATTCTTCTTTCCTTACCTTGATCGATGTTATGGTGCACCTAGCTAAAAACAACTGCAGAGGAATAAAAAGGAAAAAAAGTCCTTTTTTTCATTTTCCTCCATCGTGCACATAAAAAGGGACAGAAAAGAATGAACAATGTGCTGCTCTGGTTGAGTTGATAGCCTTAAATTCTACTCACCCTTTCACTCAAGGAGGATGCCAGCCAAAGTCAATGGGAATTATATTTGTATAACTAAGGGCATTGCTGAACCCAGAGAGACTGGAGAACAATTTAGCAGACAACTTATTCCACTGCCAACTCTAAGTTTTGAGAAAAAAAAAAAAAGACAGAAATTGAGTCCCGAGGCCAATCTGCATGAGCATGTTAGTCACGGGTTTCTGAATAACAGGCTGAATGGCCCCTGGCATACAATTCCGCTAATTTTTATGCTGAGGGAGTCTTCTTAGGGCTTCTATATCACCAAGATTACAGTCCCATATTGCCAAGTTCAAGCTGACCCAACCAATGTAGACTTAGCCTCAGGGGCCACCATTCAGTTGCATAGAGAGCTGCCTAAGGCATGCATTCCTTCTCTGTGTGAAGGCCAAGGGTCTGCAGGGGTCAGGGGAATCAAGTCATGACGGGATAAGGTCAACTACTTGGAAGTGATGAAGAGTTCTGGCTGCTGCTGAAATCATTGTTCAGAGCTTAGGTCTAGATCCATTTCTGTTACAGACTATCATGGTGACCCTAAGAAAGTCACTTCACCTCTCTGAATCTCAAGTCACTTGTCTGAAAACAGAACTGTCAAAACTACTCTAGTGTAGCAGAAATGGCGTGAATTTAGGAGACAGAAAACTCAACTTCAGAACTTCAGTTTTGTTATTTACAAGTTTGTGATCTTGGGCAAGCAACTCAATAGCATTTTTATTTCAGCATCTGTAAAACAAGAATAATAATACTTTTTACAGAGTTTGGAAGAATTAAGAGTAATGGTATACACAAAGCATGCACTACACTGCCTGGCAAGGAGGGACTCAATAAATGTTAGTTGCATTCATTCATCCATTCATCAAATATTTATTGTTGCTCCCACTGTGCCAGGTACTATTGAAATCCTGGGAATATAGCAATTTATGTGACAGATAATGTCCTTCCCTTGTGGTACTTGCATTTTCTCTCCCTACCAGAAGAGTGAGATTCATGTTCCAAGAGCAAGACTAGGGCTCATGTTCTCTTTAGTTGTCCTGTGTGCTCCCTGAGGGCAGGTGCCACATCTAGCTCTGCTTTCTGTGCATAGGAGGTACTCACCGCACGTTAGGGGTTGAATTCAGTTACATAAGATGCAAAATATTGCAAATGCCATCTCCACAAGTAAAACATTTAAAGCGCTTTATGCAACATGCTTCCACAGACTTGTCCATGTCTTTGTGTTTCAAATGTTTACTCCTCTTTTCTATAGAGCTCATCACCATCTTTCCTTTCCTATCTAGACCTCTCTGACTTCATTATTTCTGTGCTATAGTCAAATAATGTTTTCAATAACAGTCATGCATCACTTAACGGAGATACGTTCTGAGAAATGCATTGTTAGGGGACTTTGTCTTTGTGTAAGCATCATAGAGCACACTTACACCAACCTAGATGGTGTAGCCCATTACACACCTAGGCTACATGGTATAGCCTGTTACACACCTAGGCTACATGGTATAGCCTGTTACACACCTAGGATACATGGTATAGCGTGTTACACACCTAGGCTACATGGTATAGCCTGTTACACACCTAGGATACATGGTATAGCCTGTTACACACCTAGGCTACATGGTATAGCGTGTTACACACCTAGGCTACATGGTATAGCCTGTTACACACCTAGGATACATGGTATAGCCTGTTACACACCTAGGCTAAATGATATAGCGTGTTACACACCTAGGCTACATGGTATAGCGTGTTACACACCTAGGCTACATGGTATAGCCTGTTACACACCTAGGTTACATGTATAGCCTGTTGCTCCAGTGTACAAGGTTTGGCTCTATCACCCAAGCTGGAGTGCAGTGGCACGTTCTCAGTTCACCACAACTTCTGCTTCCCGGGCTCAAGTCTTCCTCCCACCTCAGCCTCCTGAGTAGCTGGGACTACAGGTGTGCACCACCATGCCTGGCTAATTTTTTTATATATTTTTAAAGGTTTAATGTGACTTATTTATTTATTTATGTATTTATTTATGACGGAGTCTTGCTCTGTCACCCAGGCTGGAGTGCAGTGGCTAATTTTTGTATTTTTTGTAGAGGTGGGGTTTCACCATGTTGCCTAGGCTGGTCTCGAACTCTGGAGCTCAAGCTATCTGCCTGCTTCTGTCTCCAAAGTGCTGGGATTACAGGCGTGAGCCACTGTGCCTGGCCTCAAAACACTATTATTATCTTATAAGACCACCGTCATATATGCAGTCGGTCCTTGACCAACAGTTATGTGGCACCTAACTGTATTGTACTTCTTCAACTGAGTGGTAAGAATGTGAAAATCCTGGAGGTCACCTTAGTTGAGGCTTTCTTCCAATTCAGCAAACCCCTTTATGTCATCTCTGATGCACTATTATCCAGCCTCCATGTCAAGACAGCTGTGAATAGAGGGCTGACTGCCCACGAGGCCCACTTACTTCATGTTCACGAAGCTTTCATTCTTGCAAGGTTCTTTCTCCTACCCCCTTGAAATTTCCTTAAATAAGTATTTGCTGACCACCTACTGTGTGCCAGAACAATATTCACAACCAGGGGTACAGAAGTGGGACTACCAGTGTTCCTACCCTCTAGTAGCTGCTAGTCCAGTGGAAGATTTGTTGATTAGAATTCTGCTGTCTCCACATAAAAGAGGCTTGTTATATAACTGAGGACAGTTATAGTGTTCTCTTCTAAGCCAGTTTTCTTTAAGAATGACAGTCACCTGGGATGGTAGTTCAATTGCAATTTTCCGGGCCCTCCTGGAACGAATTAATCAGACTCTCTACAAATCTAGGGACTGGAGCAGCTAGAATCTTCCATTTTAAAAAAGCGCCCCAGTTGATTCTCATGCACAATAAGCCTGAAGAACTCCTAAGTCTTGATTTTCTGCCTTAATAATGCTAAGTTCGCTAAGTTCCTCCCACCTTCCTCATATTACATAGTTCCCAGGTTTTTCTTTTCCCTCCCTCCCTCCCTTCCTCCCTCCCTTCCTCCCTCCCTTCCTCCCTCCCTTCCTTCCTTCCCTCTGTCCCCATATCCAAGCCTTCAGTATATGCCCCAGTTTGTAAATGGCTAAGGTGTGGCTCTCAGGACAGAGCATACCCATTCCAGATGTGGGTCACATCAGCAGAGGGTGCCATGGGGGTGTTAGCATCTTCCAGATTAACACATCGCTTTCTACAGAGGATGCTGAGAAGCACATTATTTGTCACCATGCCACATTGTTAGCTCATATTGAGATTTCAATATGATAACACTCCTCCAATTAAGACCCTGCAATATACCTGACAGAGGAAAATTTGTTTATCAAATTTGTGAATAACACAACGTCACAAAGGAGAGACAGATTATGAAATTATAATGACATATTATTTTTCTTAAATGAGATGTTAGCATCACTTGCTTTTAGCAAGCCCAAGGTAGCTTCCAGGGACCACAGATTATTTTCTGAGTGTTTATGACCCGTTACATTAATCTCCTGCAGATTTTTTTCTGGAGATTTATATGATGTTTACCTGTCCACTGTTTCTGAATCTACTGTCATCTACAATTTTACTTTTTTAAAAAGTGTGACATGTTTCCAGACTCTCCTATTTTGCAGTATTTCTTGACTATTATTCACCCAGAATGGTACCAGGATCATATTTTCAAATGGTTTCAGTGTTCTGGGAAGTTAATTTTGTTGAATCTAGTAATCAGATTTGTTTTAAACATACCACAAGCATCATCATTATTATAGTGATAGTTAATATTTATTGAATTTTTCTGTGTGTCAGATAATATGCTGTACTTGCAGCATATCATTTAATGTACTTAACAAATCTATGGCATACATACTCTTGATATGTCTACATCATAGAAGGGTAGAGGAGAGGGGAGGTTACTACTGGCATATGGTTATTACTTCACGGTGGAGCTAGGCACTTAATCCTTGATCTGGGTGACTCTAAACCACCACCTTGTATGATCTCTTCCTGTCACATCCCCTATCTCAAGTTTTAATTCTTTCTCAATTCAGCTGATTGTCCCTCAACTATGAACAGCACGATAGGAAAGAGAGTACCAAGAGAGTTAAGAAGAAGTTCTCTGTAACTGATAAACATCATGCTGCATTTCCCAAGGAGGACTGCCCTTTTTATTCTTCTTCCTTCTTGAAACCTAAAAAAATCTCTCTTTTCCTTTTTTCTTTTTCTGCAGGCTTCAGCTCCTTCTGGGTCTTTGTGTCACTTGGCACCTTTGTTACAGGCTCCTGCACCTCTTTTGTCCTCTTCTTCTGCCAGGTGCACCGCCTGCCATCTTTTGTACCTTTTTTTCAAACCTGAGCTCCTTGGAGAGTGTCTGCGCAGTCAGGTTGGTTTCTTCGGATGCTGCCGCCCTTTCCTTCTTCATCAGGATCATTCGTTTGGTGCTGTCAAAACACTGAAGCTGCCATCTTTCTTGAGCCACCTTTCTTTTTCATCACCCAGCTTTTCATATTGTTTCTTTTCTACTGCCTCTGGCGATGCTCCTGATCCTCCAGGATCAGGGTCTGGCCATGCCCAGTGTCCTGTTTTTATTATGAATTCCTAAGATTAGCATCCACTTTCTTTTGAGATTCCCATTATATTAATTCAATCATTCCTGTGTTCTTTCAACAAGCATTTATTGAATGCCTACTATGCACCTGTCTATTTCATCAGGTTTATACCTTGTTGGCACAATGCCTGGCACATAGTGGGTGTTCGATAAATATTTGTTGAAAAAGTGAAAATGAGTTAGACTTGAGCCCAGAGTGACGGAGTCCCTTATTGATTTCCCCCCAACCTTCTGAATGATCAAGCTGCTTGTAAGGCAATTAAAAAGTATGTCAAGAACACTGTTTCAGCAGGACCAGCCTTCCAACCAGTGTCTGGAGAGCTGAAGTTGTCCACCCCGGCTGGAACTGGCTCCTGTGCCTGATGTATGGTTGATATTTTGGATCAGGAAACAGCATCAATTTCCTTTGTACCACACAGTCAGAGGCATCCCTGTCTCCTTTTTCTTGGTGTCCTCACTCAGTTTCTGGGCACGACATGTCCCACTCTCCATTGAGTGGATTTCTGTAGTACGACTCTGCTGCCAGTCTACTGACAGCCTCCTTCTCCAGCACGGCAGCCCACCAAAAGTGCCTCCTTCCAAGCCTGTGGCCACAAGCCCCGGGGATAATGGTCAGCACATTGTGGCGTTGGATTTTTGTGCTACTTAAATTTATGATGATGCACGGCATGCAGGCAATCAATTATGCGATTCTTTCGGGTTGCTTCTGCCCTTCCTCTTCTCCAACATTTTCTTTGAAAGGTGACCCTGCTCCACTTCCTCTACCAACATTCTTCCTGTGTCAGATCTGTCCTCCCCTGTGGTGGGCGTGTTCTTCACCTTCCCTTCAAACTTTAGCCAATTAGGTTTCCTCCATTCTTATGTGTGTAACCTCTGGAATGAACCTGCATTCTTTTCTTTGTTAACCCAACCCCTGGTAGCAATTATGTCCTAAAGGAAAGTCCCCTGGTAACCTCAAACAGGTTGCTCCCTCTATCATCCAATATATTCTTGTGTTTACATGCCCTGGCCAGAAAGCTTTTTGGCTTCCAGGTCTATGCCCAGTGCATTCAGCCACTGATGCTCCTTGGTTCTGGCTGTAACCAGCTCCTTGGTTCTGGCCACACCCAGCTCCGTGTGGGTCCCTGAGTGGTCTACGTTCTCCCATGCTTCCCAGGCTTTAGCACATGCTACTCCCTCTTCTCCTCCTTATCCCGCTCTCTACCCATTTTCTCAGCTAATGTCCACTCTGCCCTGGAGCTTTGCTTCATGGTGGAAGTTTCTCTGAGCTCTGTTCCCCCAAGGTGGGCTAGGCATCCCTAGTGTCTGCTCCCACAGGAGCTACCATATGTGGATGTCCCCTGGGTCCCTACCTCTCTGCACCCGGGGTACTTATTCTCTTACCTGGCTTCCCTGCTATGCCCTGTGTCCCTGAATACATTGGGGTACACCTGCCTTTCTGAAAGTTTGGCAGGTTTCCCAGTGTGTACTGAGAAAACAACAAGGGTTGCCAGAAATGGGAAACATAATTTCAAGGGGGAGAATGGCAAATGTACAACTCTCCAACAAAACTGAACTCCCAAACACAGGGAAAAGCGCAAACTCTCAGACAAACAGCTATTAAGGACATAGAGTCCGAATTCACCCGGAACAAAAGACCCGTCTATAACCATTATTTATCACTCAGCAAACACTCTCTTTTTGTTCCATTGTCAATGCTCCACAGACCACATCTGCCTTTGGGCAGAGGGGAAAGAGAGAAAGGGAGAGAGAAATGAATAGAAATGAGAGTATGAGTTTCATTTTATTTATTTATTTTACATATAAATCAGCTAATCGGTTTAACATTCATATTAAAGTTGTAATCACCTTTGCACACATTAAAATACAAACTAGCACAAGTAATAGGCCTTAAGAACAACATTACAATAGCTATTAACATATAACAGCTACCTTATCAACTTACAACATCCCTATAAAATAATAACTGCATCCAGGATTGATTTGCAGCAAATTCATTCTCCCAGAGCACTGAAGCCTGACTTGAAGTCTGGGGAAGGTGAGAGTCTGGTTGTTCTTTGGCTGACGCAGAGAGGCAGCTCTTGGGGAGTGAAGGACACCAGAGGCGGAGATAGAGGCTTGAGCTTTCATTTTGGCTCTATTATCCACTAGAGAGATGACCTGGGGAAAATGTCTTAACCTCACTAAGACTCAGTTTCCTTATCTGCAAAATAGAAATAAGGGTGTTTCCTTCATAGTGTTTCTGTGAAAACTTAAATGAAATCATAGGAGAGTACCTGGCCTTTGTAGCAGGTGCTTAAGAAACGTCAGCATCTTTTCAAGAAAACCAGGTGCTCTTAGAGGGTGCAAGGGCTGGACCAGAAGGATGCTGCTGAGAACATAATATGGTATCTTTCCCATTCATTCATTTGCTCACTAATCAAACATTTGTTGAGCACTGTCAGAAATGATACAAAAAATTTTAAAACATTAGAGTTTCTCTCCTTATAGGACTTACCATTGAGTTGGGAAAATATCAAGTCAAGAACAAGGGGGACAGAAGTGAACACATGAAAGGATAGAATATACACATTATGTCGGCAGAGAAGAAAGGGCAGAGTGACTGTGAGTGGGAAACAGGAAATAACTACACAGAGAGGTAACCTTTGAGCCAAGCCTTGAAATATGAAGCGTATTTCAGTAAATGATGAGGAAAAGGATATTTTAGGCTAAGGGAACAGCATAAGCAAGGATACAAAGGCATGGCATATCCAGGGAACATCAAATATTCTTTTTCTGGTGGAAGCTTGGAGAGCAAGGAGGGATGGAGAGGAAGACGGGTGCTGGAAAGAGAGTTGGTGCCAGACAGAATGAATTGATAGAACAAATGCAAGTATCTACAGATTGCAGGGGACCTTCAAAGCTGGGTGAGGATGGAGGTGTCAGATACCAAGTGAAGGTATTGGGGCTTTGTTTTACAGGCAGAGGGTAGCCAGTGGGCTTGCTGAGAAGGGGAGGAGTAAATTGTGTACCCTATGAAGATACAAGTGGTAATGAATGACAATGGTGAAGGGTGACTGTGAGAAAAAAAATCGAGGAACTTGATAGGGTGCTATAATAGTTTTGGAGAACATGAGTAGGGCAATGGAAGGAAAAATGGAAAGGCAGTATAGATCCATGTGAAGGGCAATAGAGATTAAAATGTGTCATGACAAGAGAACTAATTGGTTACGGGAGATGAGAAAGAGGCTGGTGACTTGGCATCCACACTAAGTGCTGGGAATATAGGATGCTCTTTACGGAGATTAGGACCCCAATTGGGGAGAAAATAATGAGTTTAGTTTTTAGAATGTTGTATTAAAAGTGATACTGGGCTACATGTGAGAGCATCACTGGTCAGGAAAATCAACAACTCACAAATACGTTTTCATTGTTACTCTCAGAATTAGCCACCAGAATGGGTGCTAGGAGTGTGAACGTGGAAAGAACCAAGATTCAGTTAGGACACAATAAAATAATTTTGAGATCACTTAGAAATTTTCATCCTCAGTACTTAGCAATGAGAGATGGTATACTTAGATCTCTGTACCGTGGACTATCATTATTCAATTTAAATTGCTACAAAGTACTATTCTTACATGATTGACCTGAAAGCCTTGATGCTGAGTTCTAGATATTTGAAGACTAATACCACAAATGTACCTCTCCGGACAACCCGTCACCTGGATTTTTAGACAAAGGAAGGAAAGCATGGCCCGTCGGACCACAGCAAGACCTTCTTATTTTTGCAAGCTATTCTATTTTATTTGTTCTTAGTGTTCAGCCTAGGACCTAGGCAGGCTACAGATGTTACTGCTGATGGCTGCAGTGACCAGTATCAAGTGATTTCTTATGAGACCCTGAAGAAGGAGGCTGATGGCCATTGGGCCCACTGACAGCATATTGCCTAATCGCCATTATTCTGGAGGAAAATGCTCAGGAGGTGTTTTATGTGGTGTAGCTTAGGATTCCAGGCAGAAGACAGTCCAGTACCTTCCTAAGTCACTAAGGAAGAGCTAAACACATGGTCACTGTTTCACTGAAATGAAATCTGCCTCTACCACCCGATTCTATGAAGCAAAGGCAAGGAGGTATTTCTTAATCTGAGAAGACATCTTGCCTTTTATGGCACTGTTAAAACCACACATTTGGGTGTCGGAGGAGGTCTCAGCCACACATGCTCAGGGGGCTTTTATCAATGCACCCCCGTCCTTGGAGTAGGTTCCTGAGCTTGGTGCCTGGGGAACTGGGGAAGGCCCCCGTTTCTACCAAAGAGGGCCTCTCTCCAAGGTGCCTCCCAGCTCAAGGCCTGGGGTTTCTGTTGACAGTGCCTGGAGGAGCCATCTGAGCTTCTGTAGCACACACTGCCTTGCTTGGGGGCTCTGCTGGGATGACAGCCTTTAAACACCTCATTAATATTCAAATCTATTCAAGTCATTTCAATTTGAATTCTATGCATATTATCAGATAGAACAAATGCAAATATATACAAATTCATCCATATGAAGAAATAAATAGGGGAAGCTCTGCATAATGGGATTATAATCATTCTCAGGCTTGTCTCTTTTTTTTAATTCCCCACAGCCCAGAGATCCAGACCCAGCCTCAATGCTCCCACCTGCAACTGTTTAACAGCAACTAAACCTTTTCTGGACACAGGTTCCTCAAGGGCTGAACATTCAAGAAGCCTGTTTAAAGATGTTATCATTGTCTACTGGTTGCTTCTCTCTCTGGGCTTGTTAAGGTAGAGCTGTCAGAGATTTGTAAGGTGGGTGTGGGCAAGGGGTTGGACTCAGAGACCCATCTGTAGGCTCAGGGGCTGGCCCTAGCCTGGGCACATTGGCCTTCAGGCCTAACAGCCTCAAGTCTTCTATGGAGTCTTGATGCATCTGGTGGGAAGACACTGGGGAGGGGACTAAGTTCCCTAATTTCTTAAATCTTCTCAAACCTGAGGGAGACTTCATAAAGCCTTTAAAGTACATTAACTGAACTTCAACACCTGGGCAACAATGAGTGGCATCTAATGTTATCATCGTATCTCTCCTTTGCAGCAAGACACCTAAGTTGATCCTGGAGCTGCCACTTCTCCTTTACTTCCATGTACTGTTTTTACCCATTCCCCCAGCCCAAGACCTCCAGGCGTGACTCTTTTCTAGCCAGATCCTTAGCCAAATGCCAGACACACAATGCTGTAAGCAGACAAGGAGGGAAAAATCAAAGTGCAGGCAGTAAGCCTCCTACCCTGCAGCAAATCAAACATGGACAAACGCAGGGCCCATTCATCCTTTCTTTCACACTCTTGTTGTTGCTCATCTCTATTTCATCTCAATTACTCCAAAGACAGGAGGAGGCCAGGGTCTATAGTATTTTAAAGGAGAGTTCTCACACTCTAGACTAATAAAGCCAAAGTAAATTGCTGTTAAGAATCACTTAGTGAGGTTTAACTACAGCATCTAATAGATGTGCCCCCTAATCTCTCCCCCATGGGACCCAATGATAGTTGCATCTAGTAGTAACTCCATTGATTATGTAAGCGTAATTTGTGCCAAGTCATAGTATGATATTATAATAACCATTTTGTACTAAGCACCTATTATTTGATAATCCCCATAGATATACATGGGGAAGGTCATTTTTTCTAACTTATAAGTAGTGAGGCTACTTGTAAGTACAATATTATAATAACTATTTTGTACTAAGCACCTATTATTTGATAATCCCAATAGATATACATGGGGGAAGGTCATTTTCTCTAACTTACAAGTAGTGAGGCTGAGGCACAGATTTCTTACACAGAGAGGTAGGATAGGAAAGCCTATATTTTCTTCTGAAAGGGAGGGCTCATCTAACGTCTGCCTTTGGTTCTTGTGGTAGACAGAATAATGGCCACCAAAGATGCCCATGTCCTAATCCCTTTACAGGACAAAAGGGATTTTGCAGATGTAATTAAGTTAAGGTCTTGAGAGAGAGAGATTTTCCTAAATTATCCTCTGTGGTCTGATATAATCACTCGGTTCCTTATGAGAGAGAAGCAGGAGGATCAGAGTCAGTAGTAGGTGAGGTGAAGATGGAAGCAAGAGGTTGGAGTGAAGGGAGGAAGGGGCCATGAGCCAAGGAGTGTAGGCACTCTGCCTCTAGAAGCCAGAAAAGGCCAGGAAATTGATTTTCCCTATAGCCTCCAGAAAGAAACAGCCCTGCAGCACCTGGATGCCAGCCCGTGAGATCCATTCTAGACCTCTGACCTCCAGAAGCTAAGATAGTACATTTGTGTTGTTTTAAGCCACTACGTCTGTGGTAACATGTTAACAGCAGCACTGGGAAACAAATACACTCCACACATAGCCTTTCTCAACTGAGATTCCTCCTCTGAACCAGAGAACTCCGAGAATAATATGATTAACTATTTTTACTTCTCCCAAAAGTAGTACATATCTAGTATCATTTTAGATGCATAGGAAATAATTTAATTCATTGCATGTAATGGATGCCTTTTATGGTATTAGAGGTTAATTCTCCCCATGATCCCCACTGAGAAAACTTGCATGCCCAGAAAGCCACATGGCACCTTGTCTTGAAAAGAGACTGAGGATGCTAACCAGATCTATTCTGACCTTGGGCAGCAGCTCAGCACATCTGGAGACACTGACCCAGAGGACGGCAAGTACCTCACCTCTGAATAGTGCCCTTCATAGAGTTTCAAAGCCCTCACAAAAAGGTATTCTCTCTGGAGATTCACAACAACTTCATCAGTCAAGGAGGAGAAAAAGGCTCCTTCCCTCTTCCATACCAAGGCCATGCACCAGGCAAGTGACAGAGCCTGTAGCCTGTCTAGCCTCTGCTCTAGGGCTTGTGTCACGTGCTTGGAGGATGAGGAGTTGTGATGAGTGCTCTATGCCTTCAAGCAGGTCTTCCTTGATTGACAGGGGGGCAGACGGACACTTCATGGCAGATGCAGTGCAGGGGGGTCACAGCCTATGGACCCAGTAAAAGGTTGCCCTGGGAAAAGCTTCCAGGCCATTCTCACTGGCTGCTGCCAGGCGCTAAGTCCTTACTATAATGGAGTTATTATGTTCTCTTTGTTATGCCTCATTTACAAGAGAGGGCCCCAGTCAAGAGCAGTTTTCCCCTAGCCTCTGCACAGAGACCCTTGTGCCGTAGTTGGAATCAACCATCACTTTTTACCAGGAACTTTGTCCAAGCTCCCCGCACAAACTGCTCTCCTGCCTCTCAATGAGGTATTCACTCCACCAAGCTCCATGTGAGCACGCAGGAAGTGCCCCCAGGAGCTTCCTCTGCCAAGAACCCTCTAAGCACATACTTTTCGGGGGCAGGAACCCAGGGAGGAGACCTGGAGGAGGGAGACGGAAGAACCCTGGGCTTGGATTTGAACTCCTGGGTTTTCATTTTAACTTTCCCACCCACTACCTGTATGACTTTAGAGAGGCCACTTAAAATAACCTGGCCTTATTTTCCTTACTTTTTAAAGGCAGGATAAGAGTTGATTCAGGGAGGAAGACCATAATTAATGTGAAAGTGTTCTGGGACTATGAAATACTATATACATGCAAGGAAGGATTAAATTATTATCACCTTTTCCCCAAGGAGGACTCGGTGCTCATAGGTACTCGAGTTGTAAAAGGCAATAATAATGATAAATAGAGCACATTCTCTGATAAAACACTTTCGTGGGTTGGCAAGTGAAATGCTGGGCACAGAAAGGTAGGAGTTGTCCAGAATCCCTGACACATTATGCTCTTTTCCCATGTAAGAAATACCGATTTTATCTGACTCTGCGCGCAAGTGCAACAAAGCCACTGCACAGTAGATGGAGGTGAGAAGGACCCAGCCCTGGCTGCCAGAAAGCTCACAATATGGAAGGGAAGGTGGACCAGAAACACTCCATGTGGATAAATCGTAGTAAGAGCCACAAAAGGCTTCCTGGGGCGCTGTGGAAGAAGGAAGGAAGGGCATTTAAATTAGATTGTGGGGAGAGAGGTCAAGGAAACTTCCACCAGGAGGCAAAAGGAGCTGAGTCTTTAGGGTAGAAGTTATCTAGACTAACCTGGGGGAGAGGAGACGGCCACTCCAGAAGGACAGGAGGCACGAGGGAGCAGAGCACATTCGGACAATGTCAGCGGCTCCGTGTGTTGGAGTAAAGGGGCATATGAGAGGGTGGGGAGACTTTCATTCTGAGACTCTTTGTCCTGAAGGTGTCGGGATGCTGTCAAAGGAACATACACCCATGAGAAAATAGCAAACTCTGTGCAAAGCTGGTGATTTGGTTATTGTCACGGTGGAGCTACTGACATAGTTCAATGATGAAAGGAAACTTCAAAACCTTGAGTATAAGGCATATGCCTTCATGACCCCCCTACTGGATGGGAGAGTTAAAGCTGTTGTTTCTGGACACTATATAGCCTAGTGATCTCCTGAAGCCTAAAATGAGTATCTCGCAAACACGCCAGCTCACTTAGTTTTTCTGTTTCTCTGTCTCTCCTCTCTGGCCTGTACAATCCACCACCTGTGCCTCTCCCCCTTCCTCTGCCATCACTACAGTACTCAGCCACCTGGGGATGCACACAGGGTGTACACGGCATCCACTGTGGGATGAGGGGGCCTTTAAATCTGTGGCTGGCTCCCCTCAAGCCCCTCTCGGTTGCTGGGTTCATCAGCTCATGCATTTGGTTTCCCATTGGTGATTTGGGTTGAAAAAAGAGGCCCAGATGCCTAGTGATGAGAGCATTTTTTTTATGAATTGAAAAATAAAATGACAATAAGCAGCTAGCAGATCCCAGTTCACAATGAAGTGAATATCAATACTTGTGGTTGTATTGACCTTGAATATTTTTTTAAAAATACAGAGCAAGAATTCTCGGGGTGCATTATTATATACATTCTGAATCTCTTCACTGTACAAAACAGAAAATCTATCCTTTATGGACAAGAGCATCTCTGGTGTACAGCATTGACTTTAAAATCAACTTTCTAAAGTGCAGGTAGAAGAAAATCTATGGCTACTCTTAGAGACATTCTTCCCTGTCAACATAGATTATGACATTGCTTCCCTGGGTTCCACTGGGGTGGGACAGGGAGGAAAGCCATGCTGAAAGGAAGCGCTCTTGATTTCTTTCCAGTTGTGAGAGGAAGGCAATGATGTCAGTGACGGATTGGCATAGCTGCTGTGTTCCACATCATAGGTATGACCTTATCGTAAGTTTGGCTTCCTATGCTCAGGACAGATCCTGATTCCTGATGTAACATGAAAACATGAGAGGCAGCTCCCATGAGTCACCTTAAATTCTCTGGTTAGAAAGTGACTTTCGACTCCCTTGTAGACTTACTATCAGCAGTGTCCACATGGAGGTGAAAATGAGGGGACACCATAAGGAAGCAAGACTCAGCCTTGATGGCACCTGTGCTCAAAGCTGAGCAGGCCTCAGGAGCAGCTGGTGGGCTCGGTATAACACAGGCTGCTGGTCAAAACCCTTCTGATGTAGAAGGTCTGGGCAGGGGTCCAAAAATGGGGATTTCTAACAATCTCCAAGTTGACCTGCAGACCACACTTGAAGAACCACGGTGATAGAGAATCTACAAACTCAGATAACCCAGGAACCATAGAAAGACCCTAATATTTCCTTGATATGTGAGATAATTACCTGTCAGGAACACGCAAAGGGAGTCTACACCTAGAATTAGGGGGATACACTGACCCACAAAGATTCCTTTTCCATTGTAATTGTGAGTGAGCAAATCTAGCAGAGTCTATAGTACGCATAAAGTCGACAATGAACAAGACTAAGACAATTTAACTAAAAAATACAACCGTCTATGTATTCTCAAACTTTCCTTGGCATGAATACAATGGCATGGATCTTGGAATATCTGTTGATAATAAGAGTGAAAGGTAGATTTCCTGTTATTTTCACAGACAAACAGGAGAGGTAAGTGTTCAGATTTTCTGGTTGGTATGTCTTGATTCTGACCAGTTCCAGTATTCAGCTGTTTTCACCTGTAAAGTATAGATTTCTCTCTGCAAAAATCTCTGTCCCAATCTGATGAAGAGAACACCCAAAACAAAGCTCATGCCCAGAGAAAGGAGCATCGATATGGATTTGGAACCCTGGCATCAGCTGCCAAGGCTCTGTTGATATGACGGCATGTCCCACTGAAGTAAAAAGAAGGCATTTAAGTATTCTATGCAGAGATCTATCTTCCTTGCATTCCTCCTCTGTATTGCTCTGATTCGATCTAAAGGAGCTTTGAAAACGTCAAAGAACTTTCATGTTTTGCTAGTTTATCGTAAGTGTCTATCTTAAACCAATATTACAATTTTAAGCATGGCCTGGGTAGACATGTGCCATCTTCTAAAATGATTTCTGACACAAGGTAAGTTGTACCAGCCGAGACCAAAGTGAAAAGAATCATAGGCTCTATGACACTCAGGCTCTCCTACATTCTAAGAGTCTTTTTATTTTCCCCTAATAACCATTATTAATCATTTCAGAAACACGTGATCTCCTGATATTTTTACTATTCTAGACTTGACAGAAAAGGAGGGTTTTGAAGTCCTGGAAAGTCTTTTTATGTAGAGTAGCTCCATTCTTCCAGCACACAGCACAAGGCTAAACTCTCCCTAAGCAGAATGGGATTTATTTATTTATTTTTTAATCCACTGAAGGGAAGTTAGGTGATGATGAATTCTTTTTAAGAAATCAGCATTTGGCTTTCAAAATGTTAAGCTATACTGGAAGTGGGTTGTGGAGGCAGAGAGCAGTCGCTAGCCATGGAGGAAAGCTTCTCAAATTCTTACTCAGCTTTTGTTTGGGGGAAGAGGTTTTCTTCCATTTTTATCAGCTCTCTGTCCCAAATCCTACAAGCTACGAAGGAGGGGACCCACCGGCCAGGGCAGGGGTTTCTGTGGCTTGCTGATAGTCACACAGCTGTCGGGGCACCAGTATTTTTGAAATCCTTCCTGAAGAATTTCAGAAAATAGAATTTCAGAAATACTGGTGCCTCCACAGCCGTGTCGAGGGCACAGGTGGGCATAGGCCTGGAGGTGGCTCCTGAACGGAGTGGCAGCAAGGGCTTTAAGGGGTCTGCACAAGGGTGTTTGATTGGCAGGTCTTTGACTCTCCAGTCGAATGACCTTCAGGCAAGTTACTGAATCTGTCTAAGCCTCAGTAGTTTTCATCAGCAAATGGGTCTAAGGATCCCTGCTTTGTTAGATTGCTAGGGGATGTAATAAGGGAATGCATGCAAAACTCAGCAGAGGACCTGGCCATAGGCCTCAGTACCATCTCCCTGTGGCTGGTCCCCATTCAGCAATCACAAGGCTTCGGGGGTAGAGAAACATGCTGAGGCCAGCACACTGAAACCATTACAGGTTTTGATTTTTTTTCTCACCACTCTCCTCCCTCCCCAGTTCAGCTTTCTATTAAGGGATCCCAAAACACTAACGCAGCTCTTGGTGAAAGGAGAAAGGGAAAAAGTGGCCAAATCAAGGGGTCGGGGGGCAGCAGGGCCAAGGTCAAACACCTCGTTGGTATAACATCTTTTAATTTGAGGAGGAGCTCAGTCCCTATTATTTTCAGTAAATTCTCAAACTATGCAGCTCTATGTTTCCTCTTCTACCCTTGTAGCATCAACTCTGCAGTTTGAAATAAGGTTTTGCAAAACTTATGCAAAAAGTTTTCTTTTCTACAAGAGATGCTGAAGAAGTCACCTGGCATTTGCTAGTAGAACTATCAGTAAAATGAAGACAGCAATCCTGCCTTCAGCCCAACTCCACTGCCCAGAAAGGCTGGCACCGTGGGGACGAAGGGGGCAGTGGCAGCTCACCCTGATGCAGAGAGAGCGGCAAGGGACTCTGATGGTGAGTCAGGTGAGGGAAGCTGCTGGGGTCTCAGCACACCGTATAGAAAATCCTTCCAGCAACTTCAGAAAAACCGAATGAAAGGCCAAAGGTAACATAAACCGCCAGCTCTACCAACCACTCAGGCTGCAGACCAGACAAGGGAGTGGATTGTTCCCATGGTGGCTGCACCTTTCCTTCATTCTATTCCCGCTATCTTAGTTCACGCTGCCTGTGGATCAACTCTGGGATCTCAGACACATCTCGTCACAATTATCAAGTGGCAAAAAAGGCGAGCCGCCATCCCCTTGGAGGTAAAGAGGCATGACGAAGTCTTAGGGCCAACAGGGTTCCCCCGGTGTCTCTCCTGCAGCATGAAGGCCATTGTTTCCAGGGCCTGTGGCCAGGATCCAGTTATCTTGCCTGGAAGGATGTTCAAACAGCCATGGCCTGTGGTGGTTTTTTATAATGGTGTCGTTGGAAATTAGTAATACCATCCAGAGATGAAAACAGAGTAGCACCTCCACAGCCTGCCCAGGAGATCAGGAATAATGAAGCCTCATTTTAGCATCTGTTTGTTTTGTTTTTTCAGCATTTGCGGGGAATGACAAAAGAAATATTGGCTCCCTGACCCTGGAAGGGTGGAATCACTCCTTGTGGAAGGGAAAACGCCTGGAGCGGGGCAGGGGGCACAGGCCTGGAGGCGGCTCTAGGGAGAGGTAGGGGCTCTGGGCTGGCGGTCCCCCTGCTGGGGAGGACTCACCTTCACATACAGGAGAGAAACATCATCCCTGTGGCAGGGAAACCCGTGTGGTGGGCTGAGCTTCCTCGCTCCCTCTCTTTGAAGCTCTCTCAAGCCCCTCTGAGCATTTGCAATTGTACCCCCTTAGCTGCTGCCACCCTTCATCCGGATCCCCTCAAACACTCCACCCTCACACCCTGCAGAATCAGGAGAGAGGAACCCGCCTCCTGCGAGAGCCGCCGCCATCTGTAACGTTGCCCTCACCACCCAGAGGCGAGGAGGAGAGCCCACCTATCCCTCCCGTCCCTTCCCAGCTCCCGGCAGCCACTAGGCTTTCCCCTTCCCAGTCCGAAGGGACCTCCCGGGCTCTGCTCTCTCTGGGCAGGTTCAGGGCTTTGCAAGCGCTGCTGCTGCCACCATCAGGCTGACTGAGGCACTGCAGCTTTCACCTGGCGTCAGGGCCCAAAATAGTGCCCCAGCTCTTGGTGCGCCTTCAAAAGAACAGCTCCTCTCTGCCTCCGCAGTTGCCCGTCACTCAGGTGCAGCTTCCTATGTAAGAAAAAGGCTTCAGAGGGCATCTCCCTGAAGAAACAGAACTCCTTGTGAATGTGGGGTGGACCCCAGCGTCCTCTAGCAAGACGCAGGAAAAGTGCAGGTCCTAGGATTTAGGGAACGCAACCACTGAGGGATTAAGTGGTGGTTTTGCTTTCTTTGCCACAAGGTCAGTGAGGCAGGGAAGGGTGGGAATCACTCCTCCTGCCACTCCCGGATGAACGTGCTAAGCTTCCTGAGCAATGAACCAACCGGGCCCCAGTGTTACTCTGAAGTTGTCATTGCTCCCAGCATTGCCAAGGGTGACAGGTGGACTGTCACACTGCACCAGAGCCGAGTCACCTGTGACATTTGCAGGTGACTGACAGAAATGGGCACTGACATGCATTAAAGAACAGAAGGACGCGATGGTTTCCTGTTGAAGCTGAGCAGTGGGTGGCTTGGCAGAGGCTGTTTCTCTTGGCGTTGTCTCTGGTGACCCAAAGGGCACTCAAGGCCTTCCAGAAAGGAACAACTTCCTGCAGGGCACGTCCACACTTCACTTAGTCAGGTTCTTCTTCTGCCTCCTGCCAGGGGCCCTCTCAGCATCTCTCCATGTGCTGATATTACAAGCACTGCTGGCTTCTCCTCTCATTACCCCTCATTCCATTCCAATATTTCCACACTTATTCACAGCCTTCTATGTGCCCAATAGTGTGCTAGACACCAGGGGGATAAAAGACTTGGATTTTAATCAACCAATTAAGAGAAGCAAAGTCCCTGCCTTTGCTTCCTTCCTTTTTATTATTATTATTATTATTTGTCAGAACAGCCACAAAAGGAGCTACTCAAGCAGTATGTCCTTAATTACTCTTCAGCCCAAAAGCCTGGCCTGTTATTTCCTCTGGAAACTTTGTACCCCGAGGTAAAACTGAATGCCAGAAAAATAAAGAAACTGACTCAGAAAGAGTCTGGAATAAAAAAGAAATTGAACTACAATGCTGCCTCCTTGTTCGAAGGTCAGACCTGGGATTCGGATGCATGATTTTCATAGGAAACTCCCTAAAATCCTTTTCCGGGCCTAGACACTGGGGATTGCCACAAATTATAAGACTATGACCTGTCTTATGACACCACAGCTTGGGATACTCTCCTGCATTTTTTAGTGTTGATGTGGAACAGCTGGATGTACCGGCATCTTGAGGAACATCAAGGCACATGAATAAGTGAACCAGACTGAAAATGACTTTAGTCAAGCAAAGTAACCTCTCTGGGGGTATGACAGCAATAATGCCCACTTCTCATTACTTCTGCTGATGAAATGAGGTAGTGCTTGTGAAAGCCACTCTGCAACTTATGAAGCTTTACACAAATGCTAGTTATCATCACCATCATCATCATAAGAACATAATTACTGCCACGACTAACAACACCCTCAACAACCAAAAGAATTTGCCAGGCACCTACAAGAAAATTTGCTGGCAAAGAGCAAATAGAATGCATCACCTACCCCCTAGAAATGTGTCATCCAAAATAAATAGATTGTTGCTAAGAGATAATATTCAGAGAATCTTACAGTTGGAGAGGTTTTGGACGTCATCTAGTCTACTCTCTAACCCATTTCTCAGGAATTGACTCCTACATTCCTGATGGCCTGAATTCCACCGTGAGTCAGAACACTCTCAGCAATGAGAGACTGTTCAGTGGGCCAGCCTTAGACTTGAGACTTACATATCCGCAGTCATGGAAATAACATTGTCTATTTCTTGCTGAACAATCGGGGTTTTGCTTCACCATTGAGCTTGTCCTGCTAGCCTCCACCAGTTCCTGAAGAGAACAGGCCAAAGTGTGGAACATACAGGTAGATCTGATGATATTCTCTACTCTTAAATGAAAGGGTACTCAGTGCCAGAGCCTTGTAAAACATTTCCAACATCTTCTGAGTAGAATCGTTCCACTTGTAACCTTGGTTTCCCTAAAGCCAGTATAACTTAGCTTCCTCTTGAGAACAAGAAAGACATCATCAGCAAAATGTCCCTAGGTTTTTGTGCTCACCTGCTCCAGTGCTGTTTCCCCTTCTGGTTAGCACTCATCTTCAATGTTAGGCTGCCTGCGCCTCTGACTAGCCAAGGGGATCCACAAACTGGCAAATCCCATTCTTCAATGCACTCTTTCTGCTCAAGTCCAGCGTGCAGCCAGCAGTCCTGCCTCTGTGTGTTTCCATGATCTTTTTTCTTCTCTTCCACATTCTTTAGCTAACACATCATTCTGGCATTCATCTACCCACCATCCTTCTGTGCCTCCTCTCTGGCATGTGGACTAACCATTAAGGTCAGATCCCCCCATACTTATTCTCTTGCTCAGTTCATCCATCAGCTAGAAAGAAAGATTAAAAAGCATATTTCCATTCAATTTTACATTTTTAGCCCCATGTGAAACACAAGAAATACCAAGAAGTAAAAATAACATATTGATCCCTAAACCCGTGATGTAGAGAGGACCACAAACCCATAGGCTACTAGCAATGTTTCTCAGGTGTTTACTTAATTAGCTCAATCCATCCTGGAAAGATGTATAATGGCACCCATGGCCATTCACGAGTTGACTCTTCCCTTCCCAAGCTCCCTCTCCCACTTCCCTAACACAGCAGCACTCTAGCCATCATACTGCCCATGGCTTCTGAACATATCGCATTCTGTTCTGCCTTTGGTATTTGCATACACTGTAAGGTATGTAAGAGACTGGAAATCGCTTTTCATGCTTCGTTTAGAGAACTCTTGAGCATCCTTTAATATCAAGCATGATGTCATCTCTGTGCAACCTTTTCTGATGCCTTTGCTGATCCACCTGTTTTCAGAACACTCTGACAGCTCTGAACCCATCATATTGTAACCTTAATCGAAGTGTCTGCTCCCCAACCAGACTAAGAGCTCTGGGGCAGAAACATGGTCTTCATTATCTTTGCATCAAAAGCCCCAGCACAGTGCCTACTGCATAGGAGGCCCACAGTGAGTGCTGGCTGAGTGGCCAAGGGCTGAGCCTTAGTGTCATAAAATGGTATTTGATCGCAAAGGAAGGAGCAGCATATTTCACCCACTGAGACACTAGACTATGTGGAGCCCCTGGGGGAAAATGTGGAATAGTGACAGCGATGTTTGTTTGTTATTGCTGCAACTCTTGGCCTCAGATTTCAGATTCCAGTTGTCCAGGCGTAAGTTAAAAAGAATCTGAACTTGCAACAACCATCCAATGAATACAGGCCAAGTGAGCAGACCATCTAGATAATTCAGCATGATGCGTACACATCCTTTCTTATACTGACATACATAGGCCATCCATTGCAGTTTTAGTTTCAATTATCAAAAATAAAAGTCAGCCTCAGATAAATCTACTTTGCTTTGCCTATGAAGACAGGCAAAGAGTAGGGTGAGAGCATAGCTCCCATTTGAGAAAAGTTGCTGATTCGTTACGAGTTCTGGAGATATCACACTGATTTAACATTAAGTGGTGTGTGCATGTGTGTGTGTGTATGTGTTCAGTAGGGGGTCAGGAAGGCATGGGAAGGCTTCCAGATGCCAGGAAAAACCTGTCCAGGGGATGCAGGCAGGTGTCTATGTTTGGCTGCCCCCTTTGCAGTTATTTCCAAGCAGAAGAAGGATGACTTCCTCTTTCCACCCTTCATGCCCCAACAGAACAGCTCCACACAGAGCAGATTCACCTATGCTGGCCGCTATTTCCGTGGCTTTAACTTGTTACCAAGTATGCCAAGGAATAGCTGACATTTATTTAATGTTCGTAGTGGTGTTGACTGTGTACTCACTGAAACATTGTATGCTTATGGAAGACATTTGTTTCCAAGCAGCTTATGCTAAATTGCAGTGATATAAAGGAAACACTTATCCAATATTGACATTTACCAACTTCTAGAAGTATACAGCCAGAATACTCATTTTTACCACTGGGAGAGGAGAAAAAGAATTAAAAAGCATAATGGTCCTAGCTCCTTCAGTGGGTTAGAAGCTATGAGTGAATGAAAGTTAACGTGCAGTAGGGGGAGGTTCAATGGGGGAGAAGATCCCCCACCCTCTTGTGACCCTTGGCTCTATGGCACAGTGTGCTTTCTGAGAGGACTGAAGCCCTTCCGTGCTTCATAATAAAGCTTTGGCAGATGGCAGGACATAGCATCCCTTCCCTGACCATGAGAGAAGTATTCTGATGATCTATAAGGTATCTATGTTCTTACTTGACATGCACTTCTAACTGGTTAAATTCTGACTTTCTCTTGGGAAAAGAAAATGACATGCAATGACGTATGGAACAGAACTGTGTCTCGGTGCAGTCGATTCTCACATCATTCTTCTAACTGGAAATAAAAATCCCACTCTACTTGGAATACAGGATGAAGCGATTACAACCTGGGCGCAGTATACTGGCTGGCTTTGCTGCTCACTCCCTTATGAATAGCTGTGATGGGATATGAAATCCAAGGGAACTGTTAGCCCCCCAGAGCAGCTGCTCCCACTGACCCTGCTCCGAGAGTGCTGGGATGTCCGCTGGCCTCGAGGCAAGACTGGAGCTCCAATCACTCTGCTGCAAGCGCCACCATTAAAGTCAAGATCACTGTGGTGGGGGAAGTTGAAGTGTGCATTCCAGCATGCTCATGATCTTACTGACCTTCTCCACTGATGAATTAGAACACCCCTCTTCCCAGGCACAGGACGAGTTCAGTGCCTCTCTGTTTCTTGATGGACCCCAATAAAAAATGCCTGCACTGTTTTTCACCTAAGGTCATCTCGACAATTTACAAGGATAAGGATTGTAGCTGCAAAATAATGCCTATGCCCCTCTAGCCCCCTTAGCATCCCCCATCTATATCAAGACCATAAAACCAGTGCTTTTGGCGCTCCTCCTCACTCCTCCAGTATGGGCAATTTTCTTTTCCTCATCCATGTTTCCAAAACAGTTTATCTTTTTATCTGCTTGGAAGAAAAGTACTCCACAAATCAAAGGTATCATTAGTATTGTTATTATTTTGCTATTGAAATCTCTTCAATTCACTCTGGATTATTCATGTGCTTTTTTGGGTCTGCAATATAATGCTGCCTAAGTCACCCCCACTGGGCTGAACAAAAAAGAAAAACTGCATCTTCGGGCCTAATCTCCTGCTCCACCCCATCTCCTGCTGGCCCTGGCTTCCACCAACACAGGCACACACCAGGCAGGGCTGCTCCTTGGTACCATGCCTAGCTTGCCGCTGCCTGTTCCAAGCCAAATCCTCCTCTGTACACCCGAGAGGGGGACCCCATAGTATCCTCTTAGAGCAATGTGAAGGCCTTGACCCCACCCCACTCGTCCTCCCCCTAGGGACTTTCTTTTCCATCCTCAATAGGTCTGGCTGGCAACTGAGGACTCCCTACTGGGATACAGACACGCAACCACCCCCATTTCCAACAGACATGCCCCAGTTTCCCCACCCGAAGATTTGTTAAAGAAGTGGTCCCACACCCTTGGGAGCTGTGCATTGACCTTCTGGCACAAAAGAACTGATTCTTCTTCCTCTAGACAAGACGTCATCCCACTTGGGGTTCTGGTAGGAGGGAGAAACACACATTACTTCCCTCATCTTTTGTTTTATGACATTTCTGAGTGAGTGTAAATGTTTCCAAAGTTGCTGTTCACTCCCCACTTTGTTTGCTGATTCCTTCTCTGCCTGTACCCCCTATGATCCCTCCATTCTTTAGGCCACCTCTGATGTGTTCAGGCTCTCTTCCGATGCCTCCCCAACCCTGCCCCTCCCAAGGGAACTCCTTGCTAGTTCAAGCCTCTTGAAGTGGCTCCTCCTTTTCCATGCTTCTTGTCATCTCCATGGCTCCCTTCACCCTGGCTGGCTCCCTCTGTTCACTCTATTTTACCCTTCTGTCTACTAGATGCCTTTCTATTCCCTAGGAGATTCAGATCACCATGACCCTCTGCCCTCTGACAGCGGCTGACAGCCCCTTTTGGTGTTTCCAGCCAGGCAGGAGAGGAAGTGGGCTGCTTAGATTCTTCCCAATAGGGAGATGGTACCTCAAATGCATCCTTAGCTCAGGGATGCCATTAACAGGTAAATGCAAGTTTTCACTTTTACCCCAATACAGTACAGTGTGCATGCAAAGCCAAAAGATCTGGGTTCAGCAGAATTAGAACCTTCAGAACCACAGAATCACAAGGCAGGACAGGATGCTCTAGGAATGCCAGAGCAAAATGCCAGAGAGTGGGGAAGAGACCACCTTTCTTAAGAGCGAGTGTCTGGAGTAGAAGGCGCCAAGTTCTTGCCACTGTAGCTCCCCTGTCTGTCTCCCCTGTCTCCGAGGTGGAGATCGGAGATCTCCCTGGAGGCAGGGAGTCATCAGTCCTCTAGGACCTTATTCCCTCCAAGCTACCTAAGCTGTGCATGTGCAGGCTGGATGGGATGGGGCTTGAAGCTTAAGGAGGGCACAGAAGGAAATAGTTGTGGGTGAACTGAAATGATAAAGAGGAAAAAATATAGCAAGTTCTAAGTTTATGGATGACAAAAGAATCGATTATTTTTTCACCCAGGGGCAGAACATGTCTATTCTCAGCAGGAGGCAAATTGTGCTGTGACATTATCCCTCTCTGAACAAAGCATGACCGTCCTGACAGCTGAGGGAAGAGGCATCCACAGCAAGGGAGAAGCCCACAAGCAGTACACACTGGCAGCTCTCCATTCCCTTGTTGGGAGCCAGGCCTGGGGACGCTGGCAGGGGTGGAATCGGGAGGAATGTTATTTAGCCTTACTACTGCCACCTTAAGAAAGATAAAGAAATACTTGATCTCAATCTACATGAAAAGCCCAAACTTTCAAAGAATAGGGACCCACCATATTACTGATATTAATTATACATTGATTTCTGTTCTCTGTCTCTCTAAAAGGTTATAAGAAAAAGTAAAGGTAAATAAACATTTGACAAATTAGGAAGAAAAGGATGGCTGGAACGGACTTGAAGAGTTTATTTGTATCTTGAGAGCACTGCTTGGAGCACTCTCTCTGCACGGGGACCAAGATACTGGGAGCATGGAGCTTGGGAATCTTGTTCCCAGAAACTCCTAAGTGCCATGCAGATTCCCACTGTGAGATGTGTTGGACAGCAGATGGCCATTTCATCAGAGTGCCAGATAAGGCACTAAAAACAACCCTGGACATTTGTTGTCTCTGAGGGAAAGGCCATCCCCTGAGTCTCTTCACATTTCCTGGGAGAGGCATCCCAGCATGCAGGAGGCAGGGGTCAAGCAGGTGGCTGTGTGAGGGTGCTGGAGGGGGGTGTGTGTAACCTCAGGCCTCATTCCGGGGGATCACAGTGGAAGCCATTTAGAGTCATGTGGGCTAGACCTCCCAGGACCTGTTAGACATGGATGCGTTCTATCCAATAAGTTGATGAATGCATGACACTGGGTAGGGGTGGGGCACAGTACATGAGCTAAGCATATATGTGAAGATGGTCAAATAGAATCCTCTGGGGAATTCATAATGCTCAAAACAACACCCACATAAACAAATTTCTACAGATCAAGGCAAAAGATAACCATATCACATTGCAGTGAAGTCCATAAAACACCTTCCCACTTGATGGCTGGACCCCTTAATTCCCATAGTCGGACACTGTCTATTCAAGAAGCACACCATGTACAGGGATGCAGGGTATCTGACCAGCCACGTCCACTTGGGTCTCCTCATTTTTGTTTAGACCTGTTTTCCAGCCTCTGGACCAGGTATCTACCATTTGGTAGGGTGGACAGTGATGGCCAAGCTCAGAACACTCCAGGAGCACAAGGCATTAAGAACTGCATGATGTTATGGTTTCTTCCTAGCGCTCTCAGGACTCGGGGTAGATAAAACAGAGCATTTAACCTCCATAGGTAAATATTTAAAGATTCACATGAAGCAGTCAAGAAACAGCTCCAGACCAAGAAAGAAATAAGCACAACAGAAGATGTACACTGTACTGATTCAGACGGCCAGGGAGGTACTTAGACACCTATAGCCTTCTTATGCCAATCTACGTAAGTATCACGGATCAAGCTTCTAAATACACAAAAGGCTGATTAAAGCATGCACTGGTCCCATGCAAATGTGAGTTCGTGTGTTTATGGGGGGTTGGTTGGAAGATTCCCTCCTTCTCAGGGGTTCTATATCAAAACTTCCTGAGTGAACTGGTAAGAAGCAAAGACGAATGGGAGTGTGTGTGTGTGTGTGTGTGTGTGTGCTCATAAGCAAGCACATACACATCCAAGAAAGAGGGTAATCTTACCAAATGGTAATATAACTGAACCTGTCTCTATACCAGTGTTCTGAGAGAGTTCTTATTCATTCAGCCTGAAACTCTGGGGAAGGCAATTTATCTTCCTGCTGCTGTAGGGAGCCCTGGTGAGAAGCACACAACCATATGAATACATGAGTGTGTGTGTGTGTGTGTGTGTGTGTGTACATACATTATCATTATACACAGGCATTAGTATGCACATACAAATATGAAGAAGGAGCCCCTTCGGTTTCATCAGGAGGACCAGAAGCAAAGTTTGAACTGCACAGATAAGGAGAAAGTCTGCAGTGACCACAAGCACGGGTGGAAGAGCAGAAGAAGGAAGCCAGGTTTTTGCTTATATTTGGCTTCTCCCCGACAGGAGAGAAACAGAAGACATGCTGTTTGCTTGCAAAGCCAGCCACCCATGGCGGTGATTTGCTTTCTCGAAAACTTTTACCCTTCATTTAATCAACAGATGGACGTGCTCTGTTGTGGATTTTTTCTGAGAGTCTTGCACCTCTAAGAGCTGTGTTGGCTGGCACAAATGCAGCCTCAGATGGCAGAGGTGCATTGGCATTCCAAAAGAGTGGGAAGGAGCCCATGTACTTGCCCCTCCAAACTCAATTCCACAGGTGACTTTTGATGCCTTTGGCTAACTAGGCACTCACATTCCCTCTCCCGAATTTCCCTCTCCTTTCTGCACCACTACCAGCCCCAGGGCTCCCAGTGGCAAGGAGCCTAGAGGTGGCAAAGTTCTTTCTGGAGAATCCACCTGCTTCTCTGCCCCTGCTAGGCTGCAGAAAGGAAACAATCCGCACCACGGGCGAAATTTCATTTTATACCCTGAATTCAGTGCTGTGTAGGATTCAGAATTCAACCTAATTTAGGGAACTCGATGACGTTCAATGAAACTCTTTACAAGCTTTTCCCAACCACTGCAAATTACCCCCCACAATACATTCTGTAATTGCAACCCCCTTTTCAACGGTGCAAACCACACACATTCGCTTTTGAATACACTTGTGCAAGTCAGACACTATTCAAGCTGAAATATCCACCTAAACCAAGCTCTCCCTCCCTGCCGTCTCCTTCCCTGGCCTGGGTCTGAAGGAGAGGAGGTGCCCAGAAGTTCAGAGTGGCATAACCACAGAGATACTACCTAATTAACATACCAGAAGCATAAAGAACTCATTTGCATTGGAGAGTTTGAGCTGGATATTGACAAGTGAGAGGAGAAAGTCATCCCCCTCCCCTCCCATACCCCTTCTTTCCAAAGGAAAATAAACAGTACCATTTTGTTGCATTCGCAAAGGCAAAGAGGCAATGCCAGGGCATCTCAGCCCAGCACCGAGAGACGCATCCATCAGTCCGAGTTCCCGAAGCCTGCCCACATTCCTGCCCACAGCCTCCCGCGCCCTGACAACCCAGCCGACTTTCTTCCAACTCCAGCAGCGCAGGGGTCCTACCTTGACTGAAGAGGAAGAAGCAAACGAAGAGCAGATCGAGCTGGAAGGGTTTCATTCCTTAGCGCAGCGAAGGAAAGCCGGCGGGGTAACTTGGCTGTGGTTAGTTTCTCTTCCTTGGCGGCTCTCGGTGCTCAGCCTCCGCCGGTCCTCTCGGGTTCGCGCCTACCATCTGTCCGTCCGTGGGTCCCTCCGGGCGGCTTCGGTCTCTTTGTGCCTCTGGGTATCTGCAGCCAGCCGACACAAACTGCCTGTTCTTAGCCGCCTCGGGAAGCCGGGATTGTCAGCAATGTCCCCACTCGGAGAAGATCCATTCTCTGGCTCTTGGCATCCCAGGCACACGGCTTCCTCAGGCGGGCTCCTCCCACAGTGAGCGAGCGAGCTAGTGACGAGTGACAGAAGGACTCCTTTCACTGAAGCTAAGGAGGGGAGAGGGAGGGGAGACAGGTCATAATTAAAGAGGAAACACTCGGAAAAAGGAGATCTATGCAAAACGGACAGTGGGGGAAAAGGCTGTGTTCTTTCTTTTCCCTAAATAGGGAAAAATTCAGCTTTTGTCACCATTATTGACCAAAAGGCATCTTGAGCTTGGAGTGGAGCTGTGACTTTTTGTCCACACGATGTCCTGTTTAACAGTGAAGTTAAGGATGACTATCCACATGCATGTGCACAAAAACATGCACGCCCTGCCTTTGCAAAGGAACTGGAAACTGGGCTGAAAGGGAACTAGGAAGGGGGGGTGCGCATCTTTCCCTCGGAAGGACTTGGCCAGTGTGTGCAGCGGGAGGCTCGGAGTTGGAGGAGAGATAAGCATGCTTTGCATTTCTGAGAGTTTCCTGTGGGTGGGTGGGTGGTGGTGGTGGGGGGGTAGGTAATAAAACCTGAACATTTGGATCTTAGTTTGCTTTGCACTGCTCCTGGAAGACAAAATGCAGGAACTAAAGGGAAGGCAAGTAGGCTTGTGACACACACCCATTTATTATCATTATGCTGGTTTGTGCATTTCCTAACGAGGACAGGGGAGCAGCCTGTCTTTGCATTCAGAGCCTCTCCTCTAATGAGCGCTCCATCACTCTGAGCCTGTCTTTTCTCCAAGAGGTGCTGTGAGTCCAATTGCGAAGGAGAGGCCAAGGTCATAGGCAACTGCCTCCTAAGGATCTTCAAGTCTTTTACCTGTCATGAAATTCACACTCCACACTCAAATCAAACTCGATTTCCTCCAGGATATCAACATGAATTTATCTGGGTCTATTTACTTAATAGACATTTAGGCAAGCTTGGTATAAGCAGGCCATGGAGGGAAGCAAAATAATAGGCACAGACCATGCCTTCAGAAGCTCATAATCTAGTGTGCAAGCAGAGTATACACACAAGATGCAAACTCTAAGGACATAACAAAGCAACACAGAAAAATATTCAACGTTATGCACTGTGAGAAGGAGAGGTAAAGAGAGAGGAGAGGAAAATGAAAGACGCTCCCCTGGCATGTGCCATTTAGCATTTAATTCTAAAATCAATCATTACTGTCTTCAGTCCCTGGACCTTGGGGAAGTCTTTTGGGAACTCTTAGCCTTTCTTCTTTCAGTAGTAGCACATCTTTTGAGGACTCTGCTCACTACAAGGCACATTCCAACTCCAAGTTTCCATGCGGATGTTAACTTTAAAAAATTATCCCTTGGTATTTGTGAACAAGAAAGAAAGAAGCAGGGGCATATATAGAAGTGTGCTAGTAGGAGCTGACACCTGGTAGTTGACACCAAAGATCTACAAATTAGTAGGTGTCTGCTTTGTTGACTTTTCTATTCTTAATAGTTTATTTAACTGCATCCCTTAGAGGCTGTTAAACATAACAAAGGGAAATTTGTAAGCAAACTTTGGGAGGAGAAACAGAAATGTTGAGTAACAGAAACTAAAAGGACACAAAAGAGGCAGCCCATTAGCTAAATTAACAAACAAGTTACTGAAGCAGTGTCAGCTGAGCCTGAGTCCATTAGCCTGGTGTAACAGATCATGCAATAAATGGAAGAGGCAAATCAGAAACACACAGAGGAGATAAAAAATAATTTTAAATAACATATGCCAAATAACACAGTAAGACTGAAAATAACTCTATGTATAGCGCCGTCACCTTAGTAGTAGCTTTGCATTAAGCCTATGGGGATATTGGGGAGAAATTTCAGGTGTCTGCGTGCCATTCTTGCAGGGAATAAGACAAATACTAGAATGCAGATTCTCTATCAAAGGTAGCAACATTTGATGTTTTAACTAAAGATTTATCCTTTAAGCTGTTGTTTAATTTTGAGTGCTAATTCCTCAATGGCCCAGGGCCCAAATTTGCTTAATTCAGCCCCCGAGGGAACTATTACAAAACCAGGGTCACAAGGCTAGTGAAGTGTGCAATACGCAATAATCAGGCACACGTACAGGCGTCTGCACTCCACACTCGCACTGACTCTTGGAAAGAAGAGGGGGGCCTGGGAGATCCAGGTTGGAAGGATCTTGTTTCCCTCTCCCATTGGCCCCCAACACTGGCCTCATGGCCCCCTTACTGGCTCCAGGCATCCCCCTCACCCCCACCACCCAGCCAGCTGGGCCTGTTCCCCTCTCCACTCCCCTCTACTCCCTCCCTGTAACCTCCGGTCTCCCGCAGAAAGAAAGAAAGAAAAAAAAGCTTGGATTAAGTGATGAGCTGCCCGCCTCTAAAAGGACCAGGAGGCGTATCAAGCCTGAGTGCCGGAAAACCCACGGCAATCTTCAGCAGCCACCACGTGGGGCAGAGAACGCGAGCAGTACCTGCAGGACCCACAGCCGGTCGGGCTCTGGCGCCAGCCTCGACGGCGGCCCCGCCATCTCCGCCCGGCTGCCCGCGGCCTCACCTCCTCCGGGGGCTCGGTTAGCCTCCTGGCGCTGCAAGGCGGCCTGCGCGCGGTTCGCTCCGGGGGAGGGAGGAGGAGGGAGGCGGCGAGGAGCCGACGGCTCCACCTGATGGAGAAGCGCGGAGAGTCCCTAGACCTCGGAGTGCGCTGCAAGAGGGGAGAGGAGAGAGACCGCCGCCCCTGCTGGAAGCCTTCGCGTCCGGGGGGCGGCGCGCGGGGGAAGGGGTCTCTGGACAGTCGGTGGAGGCAGCAGCCTTACAGAGACAGCCGAAAGCCAGCAACTTGGAAAACCGCCCGAATTCTGGTTTTCTGCACATCCAGGCTGGCTCCAGGTCTCTTGTGCCCACCGTGCAAGCCGGTGGGATGCCAGCAGGTGGCATCCTCTCCAGCGTTTCTTCCCCAGGCGTGGAGTCCGGAGGCCGAATCCATCAGTCCCCGGCCCCCTCCCCAAGCCTCCGGTGCCAAGTGCTGGGTCCTGTCAGCCCCTGGCCCCGCCCCCCACCTCCGCCAGCGGGGCGAGCCGGAGCTGGGTGGCCCAGACCCGCGCGGAGGCGGGAGCCTACAGAGGATGCCGGCCGGCCCCAGGTTCTGCTGCTGGCTGGCCAAGAAGTGACAGGAGGGCAAGGCTCCCCCGGAAAGCGTCCAAGCCCTGCTCTCCTGCTCTTCCAAGCCTTGCTGCCTGTTGCCCCCAGGGTTTTCTGAGATCTGGGACGAAGAGAGTGATGTGCAAGGTTCTGGGTCCCGGTGCAGGAGTGAGGGGTACGGCTGTCGAGTGCTCGGAGCAGGCTGGCGTTTGGGCACACTGCAGACCTCAGCTCACCGCCACTTTCTCCTGACCTTCCTCGTGGCTGTCAGCCCAATGTCTAACATGTGTTATTCCCTCGGTTTGTTCGAAGGCCTGTTTTGGATACTTAAAGACATGTGGAATGACTATGAGAATTCCTGTTCCTGGAAAGTTTGTCCTCTAGTTGGAAAGAGGTATATACAGGTCTGTATGTGGGAAAATATTATAAAACATCTCACTGACATTTTAATAAGAGAAATTGCCCTGGATGGCATCTGTCTGGGCCCTTCCTTTCCATCAGAGATGCATCCTTCTAGGTTAGCTTGCTTGGGGCCCTGCAGGAAAGCTGCAGGATGAGGCAACAGTCCAGGGCCCCCACCTGGGCCCAGTGTCCCCACTGTCCTATCCTTCTCCATCTCCCCCACTGCCATGCTGGCCGGGCTCACAGTCACAGCTATTCTGTGTTCATGAGACACCATTATCACCAAGAAGAGGGAGCGGCTCTTTTAAGAGATGGGCAGTCATCATGTACAGAGAATTGCCTGTTTAATGCCTCTTCACAGTATTTGTTGCAGAGATACATTAGAAACCACATTCCCTTTTTGTTTTTCACATATCCTGCCAGTACTGGTTAAACCTCTTTTGTCCAGGGATTTAACACATTTTGAACAGCCTCCTACTGGGAGTTCAGGGTAACCTGACTCTCCAGTCGTAGGTAAGTTAATAAGGACTCCAAGCTACGTACGCTTCCAGAGACCAGATGGTCGTCAGAGGTCCTCGCTGGGTGGCAGCCTTTATGACCTGGGCAGTCACAATCTTCTAGCCTATTTCTTTTTCATTTATCTGAACCAGATTTCTTGCTTACTTCTGTGTAGGTGGATTACGAGACCTTAACCCCTGCTCCCTGCAGTTGGTCTTTCCATTGTAGAGGGAAAGGGCTCAGAGAACCAGATATTCAACTTTCAGAAGCATCCCCTGAAGGGCAGGTTGTCTGCCCCCCTGATTCATTGAGGATCAGGCCTCATGGAGGGAGTCTGGTGAGCCTTTTGATGTGGCGCTGGCCTGGCCACTGCTAACCAATATGGCCCCTTAATGAACGTGGGCACACCTTTCTTCATCTATTAAATGATGTGTTTGAGCCAGTGGATCTCCAGGATTCTTCAAAATCCTAAAATCACATTGTCTTCTGTTCCAGAGGCCACACCTTTCATCATGGAGACAAATGGAAATGCTCTTTAATGCCATCAGTGTTAGGGCAGATTATTTCGAGTGGTGGGTCACCATCCCCAAGAAAACAAGTGAGCAAGTGACAACCCTGAGATCTGTGTGGGCCTCTCCACTGTCATTGGTTCTGACCTTTCCTCAAACTGCTTCGTGTTCATTCTACTCAGTCTGAGCGCCCTCAGTCTTTCCCCAACTTACTGAACTCATTGTCTTTCCCTTATCTCCTTGTTTTCCCCAGAACCAGACCCCACATCCAGCCTTGGTTCTGGGTTCTAGAACAGACTTCCTTCAACATGCATCTACAACCATGTTGGATGCAAAATGCAAACATTTTATTAAAGTAAGGGAGTGGTGATGCCAGAGTGGCTAACTGGAAAAGACTTCCTTTAAAGGGAGCGAGGACAAGGATGCCTTGTACGTCTTCTGTCTTAATGTGAATCACACTTTACAGTAAAAATTGTTTAATCCTGTATTTTCTCTGATACCCTGGCAGCCCTATGAAGGTGGGGACGGCACCCCTCTAGTTCACAGCTGTCTCCACAGCTCTTACCCAGGTAGGCAGTAGGCTCTCACTACGTACTGCTGAATGAATGGTAAAGTTTTACCTAGTGCCCCACATTCTATTTCCTGTTTTCTGAATCCAATTTAACTTATTCTTCCCTCTGTTATTAAACCATTGTCAAACATCTGGCATGTGCCTGCCACTGCTCTGGCTGTATTTTATGAGGATGGGTAATGAATTGAGCCTATATATAGTTTGCAAAATGTGGAAACACACTTTAAGAGGCATGGCACTAAAGAAATGAAAGATATTTTTATCTCTTCAGCATCATTCTGCACAAGGATACAATTCTCCAGCAGCTCTGTTTAAGAACAATAGACCTGTTTAGCCTTGACACGCTCATGCATGCAGGGCACTGGGTACTCAATTCACATGGGAGCTGCATTCTCTATCTCAGGAAAGACCTGAAGAGTGTGTAATTTACAGGGAAGAAAAGATATAAGAAATATTATGAAAGGAGATGGCAGTGCTCCATGCCTTGTGTCATTGCTGGCTGGGTGCGTAGGCCAGGACCTTCCAACAAGCTCTGGGGATGGCACCAAAGGCAAGCTTCAGCTTCATTCTTCAGGGTTTGAAGCAGGTTGTGTGTCACTTTGGAATATGCCATGTGCTCTTTTTGTGGATATGAATAGGCTAATTATGTGGAAATTATTGGAAGACAAAGTGAAATTCCAGTTACATGACTCATTTGTGATATTCAAAGTCTTAGAAATTATACTGCATTTATTCTTTTCCTCCATTCTTCTTTTTCATGACCCTCCCCTGAGCCATCCCCCATACCCCCTACCTATGTTATAAATTAGTAAACTTTTATAGCAGCCAAGGGAGTGAAAGATCTCACTCAAAGTTCCTTTAGGCTTTCTTCTTAGATGATGAGTTTTACTTTTCTTTTTATTTATTACATACAGTATTCCTTTTTCCTTCCCATCTTTATATAATAAAATTATATATAAGCATATTAGATTTAAGTTAATATATGTAACATGCAAAGTTATGTAAGTTCATATATATACAAAACTTTACATACACACCCAAAAAACTTTTCTATTACCATGCTAGCAATCAATGTGCCTCCTACCCAAATATTCCAAATTACTCCGCCCTAGACCAGATTTTCATCATCTCTACCTGAACTTACAGCATCCTCAACTCACTGCCTAGTCTGCAGACTAACAAAGACCCTCTCCACTGCCTAACCTACTGTTCTACCACATAAGTGCATTCCAAATGCAGTTCTGTAATATCATCCCCTTGCTTAAAAATGTGGATGGTTTCTGCCCTGATCTGCTCATACTACCATAACAAAATATCATAGGTTGATGGCTTAAATAACAGGAATTCATTTTCTCACAGTTCTGGAGGCTGGGAGTCTAAGATCAGGATGCCAGCATGGCCAAGTTTTAGTGAGGGTTCTCTTCCTGGCTTGTGGATGGCTGCTTTATCGCTGTGTCCTCACATGGCCTGTCCTCAAATGTGAGACATCTGTCTGTCCTCCTCTTCTCATAAGGAGACCAGTCCTATTGGATTAGGACCCCACCATATGACCACATTTAACCTTAATCACCTCCTAAAAGCCCTAGCTCCAAATACAGTCACATTGGAGGTTAGGGCTTTAACCTATGACTTTTAGGAGGATACAATTCAGTTCACAGTAGTCGCCAAGATAGAGCATAAACATATCATGATATATAGGGAGTGTCAAAGCAACACAGCTTTCCTGTCCTATTGCCAGTTCCCTCCTTCATAGCCTAAACCTCAGTCTTGCCAAATTCCTCTTTATTGATTAGAGACAGCAGACACTGTTACTTTTCCATACCTTTCTTATACTTGTTTCCTCATCCTGGTGTGTCTTTCTCCTTTCCTGTGTCTTTTTGCCTAGTAAATAGGTACTAATTGCTCGAGAATCAGCTGGAATGTCATCCATGAGAAGTTCACTTTACCTCTTCCTCCCCTCAGTCAAAAATGAATAGCCTATTCATCTAGGTTTCCACAGTATTCTTATAAACTCTTATTATAGAACTGTCAATATGCTAACTATTTATTTACATGTTTACCTTCCAAACTAGAGATGAGATTTTTAAGGCCAAGGACCACCTTTCAGAATTTATTTTTGCCTGTTTTAGAGTATATATGGGCCAATGCCTGGCGTATAGTAATTGCTTGCTAATGGTGTTTAAATAAAGAAAAATTCAGCAAAAACTCCTGATGTCCTTCCTGTGACCATCCAATCCCAAGCTTGAACTTTTCGTTCTTCATCAGCTGATGCCTTTAGATCAAACTAGATCTAGGAAATTTCATATCCATCTTCTGGATATGCAGCTGAAGGACTGGAGAGAAAGATTTCTGACTATACATTTTGAACCCGACCCACGTTCAGGCAAATGTGGGTAGTGGTGCCATCAGTGTGTATAAATCACAAGATTTATACAAGAGCCTAACTCTAGCTCTTGCATTAAAACAACAACAACAAACAAACAAGAAACCCGGCTTATTCATATTTCTTAATGGCACAATCCCAAATCAGTTGAGAAGCTATCATACTGTATAACAATTATGCAGACATTGGTTCAAAGTAAATAAGGAAAGCCAACATTAATTTTTTCCACACTCAGTCCAATTTGAATTGAGTTGATGGTTCAGTGTTTTTCTGAGGTGTGTGTCTCTTCTTTGTCTTCTTCAGCTGCTGTCTGCCTGAGATTGGGAGCAGGCAGAGGCAGAGACTCCTCCTTCATTTTGTTTTGTTGTGCTAGCTCTTACTGGCACAATAAAATTGGGTTTTTTTAATCGTATAAAAATAGAGGATATAGAATAATACAGTGGTTCCCAACAAGGGGTCCCTGGGCCAGCAGCATCACATCCCCTGAGAATTGCAAATTTTTAGGCACCACCCTGGGACCTCCTGAATCAAAACCTCTGAGGTGGGTCCCAGATACCTGTTTTCTAACAAAACTCCTAGATAATTCTGATGCATATTACATTTGAGAATCAATGTTATTAGAACCACCGTGGGCCATCACTTGACCCCAGCAATAACCAAGCTATGGCAAATACTGTTCTATCTATCTTCCCTGCTTCCTTCTGTCTCACTGGATTATTCTGAAGCAAACTCAGATATCATATCCTTTCATTCGCAATATTTCCACATGCGATAAGGGCTTTAATATGGATGGAAATAATACTTCATAGTATACGCTTGTCAGGTATCTGACTTATCCTTAGACCATTCGTCCTTAGAATACTCAACAGCCTTAATATGGTAGTTTTGGGTCAAAAAAGACAGTTCAACTGGATAATGGTGAAAAAGGACCTCTTTTTTGGAGGATTAAGAGTTTATTATTTTAAAAAGGATGAGTTCGATCATTATTAAAAGATGAATCTGACAGTCTTGGTCTGTTCAGGCTGCTGCAATGGAATATCACGGACTGGGTGGCTTAAACAACAGAAATTTATTTCTTAGTGTGCTGGAGGCTGGAAGTCCGAGATCAAAGTGCCTGCAGATCCAGTGTCTGGTGAGGGCTTCCTGGTTTGCAGGTGGCCATCTGTATCCTCATGCTGCAGAGAGAAGAGAGAGGAAGCTCTCCTGTCTGTTCTCATAAGGGCACTAATCCTATTTGTAAGGCTCTGCCCTCATGACCTATTTACCTCCCAAAGGCTCCACTTCCTAATACCATCCCACTGGGGTTTAGGATTTCAACACATGCAATTGGGGGGAACACAAACATCCAGTCCATAACAATGGGGAAGAAAAATGAACCCACAAGAAGCAAGTCCTCAATTGAGACCCTGGCAAAATAATGTATGCCTTTACCTTGAACGAGACTGACCCCTTACCATTTATAAAAGTATTGCACTACCTGCTATGCATAGAGTATGTGATCTGATTGTTTCCCCAGAACTGTGATAGATTCACAATCTTTATCTATACTCTTCTGCCTGATCTTCATTCTGATCTATTTGCATTTGTATAAAAAGCGGTTAAAGGTAAAATGCAACCCATGACCTTGACCTAATCTTACCTGAAGAACCCAGGGGTAAACCAGTGACCCTCTTCTCATAAGCTGAGTGTGCAGAGATTACAAGGTAGCCAGTTAGGCTCATCACAGGCATATGTCACTCCCTGGTCTGCTCATGTCCTATTATACTCCACAAGTACTTACTACACTCTGAGAAACTCAAGAGAATATTTGTTCTCTTCTTCAGATGTCTGTGGCAAAAACTGACACTTGCACGGAGCATGATTTGATAGCAATATCTGCAAAGTGTCAGAGAGGGGAGGGGATCAATACACTTAATTTACTTGGAATAATTCATTGCCTAACTGGAGTTTTCAGTGAGGGCAGACAAATTCCACACTAAACTAACTCACCCACCTGGATCGGGAGGAGGGCAGTGAATCCATCTTTTGAATGAGATGTAAAGCTGAGTTTCTTGCTTTCATTAATGACTCCCTTGGTCCTTCCTTTCTTGAGAAGAGGTGTTCATCCAGTCAGCCATGTTTCAAAATAGGAGGTGGATGCTACTGACTGACAGCTCCCTTGCTTTTCCCCTGAGCTGATTGCTTTTGCAATCTGCCCTGATATTTGGGTATGTTGCTTGCTCAGAGGCTGTCAGTTTGGAGCTGTATTCCACCTCAAGAGGAAGGAAAAATGTAGAAAGATTTTCTGTGCTGGAGAGTGATGGTGATTTTTCTTTCTTTTAAGTCTAAACCAATAGAAGGCCCATTTTTCATGGGACGGGTAGTTAGAAATAACGAAGAACTGCACATGACATCAAGGGGAATCCTTGGGATGGTTTAGTGAGGTCATTGAGTCCCTTTGTAATAAATATTCCAGAGGCACCTGTATTAAATTGCTCCACAGTGATCTCTCAACTTCCCATCTCATTGATCTGGCCAGTGTGTAAGATGATTTGAACTAGAGCTTTCTGTGTGGTAGCAATGATAGACCATGAGTTCTGAGTTTTTGAGAGAGAATTCATTGGAGTGTTTCTCCCTCATTAAGACACAACCATCTCTGGTAAATGCCTGGCCCAGGCATTGTGTTGACATGGGACTGGCAGGGGACAGGAACTTGAGATCCCAGTCAAGGCAGCTAAGGAGCTTGGAGAGGAGGCATGTAATTATAAGGCACTTTCAAATAATTATGCTATTACTACCTAATTAAGAAGTGCCACTTTCCACTTTAACTACCTGAAATTCTGAGATCACCAAGCAATGGACCCTCTACTGAGCTTTGGCCTGCTCCCCATGGGAAAGGAAAAGGCACATAGTCAGAAAACACTAGGCTCTTGAGGGGGCCAGAAAGGTCGCCAGAGAGTAACCTGAAATGTTCAGGAGGTGAATCTCTCTTCCCTGCATTTGTCAAACATCTTACCTTTCTGTGCCTCATCTGAATTTGAATTATCTACAAAATGAGGGAAAGAATGCTTCTCTCCCTGGCTTGCTTGTCAGTAGGCTGGTAAACAAATCAAAATATAAATCTCTGTGAACATATTTTATCATCTGTTAAAATAGGGAAATTGATCAACAAACGTGTGTTGAATTTTTACTTTCTCAAAGCACTGTAGGGGATACAGAAGGTTCAAGACGTATAGTCCTCTGACTTCAAGTACCTTCCAACGCAGTTGAAGACCCAACACAGAGGCACTGATTGTTGGATTCAGCCAGCCATTTATTGATTCACTCAAATGTTCATGCCACAAATATTTCTCGAGCACCCACTTTGTGTAAGGCGCTTCATATAGGCACTTGCAACACAGAGATGAAAAAGATATCCATTCTGTCCTCAAGGAATCTGTTATAGTCCGGTGAGCTATAAAGTACAACAGTATAAGCTTTTAAAGGAAACTAAAAGTGATCCAGTGACACAGATATTCTGAAAAGGAAGCATTTTCTGTGTTTGGACAGAAGCATTTCACCAAGGGCCTCAGAGCAGAAAGAAACAGGATTCAAATCCGACATTAGTCCCGGTTAAATTAAAGACCCCGATACCCACTGCCCCATGGTTCTCCATTTCATGTTTCATCTTCCAAAACACAAGCATTAAAACCCCATGGGAGAAGCATCATTGTGGTAATAGAGGAGAAGATTAATTCCTAATTTTGATTTCCTTTGAACCATTTTTACTTGACTGAGTCAAACTTGCTATGGAAGATGATTCACTACTCTCTATTTTAAATCATGATCAGGAAGCACAATGACACCCCAAAATGACAGAGGATGTGTTTCAAATGAAGAAATCTTAATTTTTAAAACTTTCTTTTTGAATAATTTGGTCCTTCCTTTTAGAACATAAGGGAAAGAAAATACTTAAAAAATTGTTAAAAAATTCACTACTGGTGATAGAATCCATATATTACTTATGTAAGCAAAAACTAAAAAAGACAATCTCATTTTGAAAAAAATCAATGATTACAAAAGAATACTGAATGTGAATACTGAAAAAAATGTGAATGCCTTCTTTCACTCACCCTCATTCCAAATCTACTCCCAGGGGTAACCATTATCAGCAGTTTGGTGTGGACCTTCCTAGTCTTTTGTTATGTATTTGAATTCATATATAAGAAGGAGTTTCTACATGCACATGCATAAATAGAATCAGAAATAGTATGTATTATTCTGCAATTACATCTTCTTCGAATTTAGCATATCTCGCAGGTTTTTCTAATGATAGCCTGCTTAAATGTGCCTGAAGGAAACAGAAATTGAAGTCTTCATTTCCTTTTGTGCTCTGCTTTCCCAGGGTAGACTTGCTTCTTTCATCCATCCACATCTGATGCAGCCTCCCAATAAGGCAGTAATTGCTGTTCAGGTCAGGGAAAGGGGGCAGAAGGGAAAAGGTGAGGGTGCAGAAAATAACATGAGCCACAATGAGTCTCCAGCCTCGCCCAAATGTAGGGAATGCAAAGAGACCAAACATTAATTCTTGAAACTTTTAGGTAAACAATGATCAGCTGGCCTCAGGGAGTAAGGCAATCCTGACCTCAAACTAATCATGATCAAGCCCACATTTGTTGGTCATTATCTACCTGCAAAAATGTGCAAGTACTTTAATGGTATGCCGCCCATTACTGCCCCTTTACTGACAAAATAACGGAAGAAAGGGAGGAAGGAGGGGAGGAAGGAGGGAGGGATGGAGGGAGGAAGGAAGGAAGAAGAAAGGAAGCAAGGAAGGAAGGGAGGAAGGAAGGAGGGAGGAAGGAAAGGAAGAGGGAAGGAAATAAGGAAGGAAGGAGTTTTAAGGTGCTCTTCTTACGGAGGGGTTGGAGGTCCCAGGAGCACACAAACAAGGCAGAAAAGGGTTTATTCTGAGTTTATGGTATGATCATCTGATGTTTATTAGGTACACTTTCTATACTCAAATTATTCTACTCTGGAGTGAGATGGTCTTTGAGGAAGCATTCTTAAATTTATTTGGTTTCAAACCCAATGAATCAGATACCTTGTCATCCATTGGGTCCTTATCTACTATCCCCCTCCCCATCTTCCAAAACATAAGCAATAAAATTATGCAGGAGAGCTGTTATTTTTGTATCGGAGAAGGAGATTCCTAAATGTACAAGACTTTTTGATGCAGTTGTAGGAACAATCAAGTCTTTGGTGATGATTCACTCAGTCCTGGGAGAACACAAGAAAATCACTACTCAGGGCTTCTCTGGAAACCAGCATAGGGTATGTGCTTATGGAGCCAGTTAAAAAATTTGGAATGATTCTCATCATGTGGAAGGGTTTAACGCAAGTCTGGAGCAAAAGCCTCGGTGGCCATGTCAGTCTGATTCCTGGCATAAAATAAGGTGTGCTCAGATGAGATTCTGAATAACATTTCATAAGGTGACTCTTTATAGAGGTGTGGGCAGGGTTAGAGTGGGTGTTGAGGCACTCAGGGACGAGGAACAATCGTAAGCCCTGGAGTAGTGAGGGAGGAACGAGTGTTATTGGAGCCTGTTGAGACTGTGGCCATTGGGGAAGGGCCACCTGTCAGGAGCTATAGTCCTAGAGGGACAGGATGCAGCCAATGGCATAACTCTGCACTGAAGCAGGAAGGGAGCCGCGGGAGAAATACTCCTGCCTCCCCCTCCTCCTGTATTCCCATCTTACTTTGTGACTGATGGCTGAGCCCAACTGGAAATCAGACAGAAAAGAAATCTGGAGCGAATTCCACAGGATCAGCACCTCAGGGCAAAGAGCAAAGTGGAGAAGGTCAGATAATGAATTTCGGTGGTGGTAGTGATGGTGTGATGGTGGGTGTGGATACAGAGAATAGCCATCATTTCAGCCTAATAGAGATTCAGACTAGAGATGAAAACAGTTCAGGAAAGGAAACCTTGGCAGAATTTCATTAGGCTCAGGATTAAATCAAAAGGGCAAAGAAAGTGTTGTCCATGTCACCCTCATGTCCTTAGGGCTTGAAGGGTGGAGAGTAAAGTACCAGTCACTGAACCTGGAGAGTCTTGCTCTTTTGGGTGTTGACACCATCATAGACTCCATGGGCTGGGAGAGAAACCCGGGCGGGGTTCATCCCCCTGCCTCTAGGAGGGCATTGATAGACTATTCCAGGGAGATGGGAGGTCTCAGTCTTTTTATTCACACCATTTTATGAGCTGTGAGTTTTGATTCATTATTCACCATGCAAGCAAAGTGAAAAAAATCATTTAAATTATAAACACTTGGAAATTTACTATGGGACACACAAAATTTTAGACTTTGTCCTGGATATAAACAAGATATGCTCTTTGCTTTTCTGAAGCTTATATTCTGCTGAATGAGACAGATACGTGCAAAGCAAATTATAATTTAAACTGAGATGTGATTAGTGTTGTAATGCAGATAAATACAGTATATTATGGGAGAATAAAAAAGTGGAAGGTTACTCTTTATGGTGAATATTAAGGAAAGCAGAGTGATATTTCAGTTGGGTCTTAAAGAAGTGGGGGCAAGGAGGTGGGCAGAAACAGAAAGACGAAGAGGCACAGCTCATGTGTAGGAGATGTGGATGACCCTGGAATGGTTGGGGTACAGACTGAGTGACTGGGGGTGAGAAATGGACTGGAAAAGTCTACTGGGGTTGGACCATAAAATACTGAATATCAACACTAAGGTATTTGGGACTGAGATTGCGGTTGCCCATTCAGTATTCATTCCCAGCTTCATCCTTACTAACAGAACACCATCCATGTTTTTTCAGAGTGGCCTCATGTTCATTTAAAATGATGAACTTCCCCAGCTACCCTTGCAGGTAGGTATAGGAGCATGATGTGACCCAGTTCTTATCTACAAGCTGTATGCAGGCATCTACTAGGTAAGGTTTCTGGGAAAGCTGTAGTATGACTGATAAAAAGGGACTCAGATAGCCCATGGCTTTTGTTCTTTTTTCCTTTCCATCTTCCTATCCAGAATACAAAACCAAGTCCTGGAGGCAGAACAGACATCCTGTGACCTTGAAGCAAAGGTTCACAATTGGGAGGGCAGGAAAGGAATGAGAAAGAACCTGGTTCCTGATGACTTCCTATAACAGCAGTATCCATCCCAAAAGGCCTACCTTTGGACTTCTTAGGTGAGAAAAATAAGGCCCGATTTTTCCAGCCTCTGTGATCATATTTCTGCTATATGAAGCTGCATATACTAGCTCAGTGCTTGAGTGCTTGAGTTTATGGTATAGGATATGTGGAACCACTGAAGCCTAAGAAGTAATAGCACAGACATGGGGTCAGGGGCCTTAACCTGTAGTCCAGCTCTATCCCTAGACATAATATGTAAAGACCTGCTGTTAGGTGATCTGGCTGCTTTGAGCTCAGCTCTATCCCAGGATAGCCAGGTAACTCAAGGTGATTCACTTAGCTTTTCTGGGAATTGCATCCTCATTTAGAAACTACGGATTTTCTTAGAAATTCTCTGAAGGATCATCCAGCTCCATGGTTTCCTGACTGGGGCAACATATTAGGAAGATGGCAGGTGGAAATGTGGAGGCTGCTTGCAGAGATGAGAGCTCAGAGCAGGAAAGCCAGTGATGTAGTTATCATGCTTGGATAGGTAGAAGGTGGTGAGATCGCGAATCAGGGGCATAGAAATGCAAACAAAGGTGTTGGTTGTGAAATCACTGGGTCTCCCAGATTGATTGGGTGGGGGCTGTGCTGTGTGGAGAAGTTGTAGCTGACTGACCCAAAAAGTGAATAAAATACAAAGAATATAAAAAGACTGGGTCTTCTTCAATATTACAAAGGTATTGAATAGATTTTTGGAGACGTAGAAATTGTGCATGGCTTTATTTATCACTCTTAGGAAGCCATAGACGTAGAAGCCAACAACAATAAAAATAACTTCAATTCATGTTAACACTTTTCCCCTCAAGAACTCCAAGCATGTTTATATAATTGTTGCAAGTTTTTCATTGCAATGCCCTTGCACTGTGAAGAAGGGAGGTGTGTGTCATCTCTCCCCATTAGCCTGATGGAGAAACTGCCATCTGAAGAAGCAGGGATCTGCTCAAAGTGTGAAGGTGAGTCAGGGGCAGAGCTGGCACTAGGAATTAAGCCAGCCTCACCCCTGACTGGGTGCTCCTTGAGGCCTGTGAGACATGAGAAAACCGAGGATTTGGGAGCTCTGTCCCCCAACACATTAATAGTTCCAGAGTGCATGCTGTAATAAAGAATATCTTTATCTCTTTTTATGTCACTTGACACGTTATGTTTCTCTCTGGAGTCAGATCTGGAGGCGCTAGGGCATGAATGTCTTATTCAAAGCATCAGAGTTTATATGGAAAACAAGAGCAAAGGTGCCCTGCCTCAGTTTCCCACACTGATGAGGTGTTGCGAGGCCACTATGACCCCTGAAGGTGTTTTCTTCTTAGCTTGCTCTTTCAGTTTGCTTACCTGCCAACTTTGCCTATAATGAGACTTCAGGTCTCTATTCCTATTTTTTTTTTTTAACCTACATTTCAATTTGGTCCAATCTCAGACACAATTCTTTCCCAGATCTCTCTTACAAACAATGGTGCATAACTGGTATATTTTGATCCCAAAATGGCATCCGAAAGCGTTCTGCAATGCCGCCAAGCCAGCACTTTCGGAAGCATCTGACGATATTAATTTCAGTCTATTTCCTGAGGTTTGCAGGAAACTAAAATGAAGAAAGCGCTGTGGCAAAAAATTAAAGCTTCATGGAAAAAAAAAAGGAAGATTGACAGGAAACGAGGCTTCAATAGGACAGCTTGCACTGAGTAGTGCTGTCCTCCTTTCTGCATATCAACATATGCATAGGGAAAAATAGCTCTCTCTCCTACTTGCAGCATGGAGATTGGGAAGGGGCCTTGCCTACATGCTGTAGGTATGTAACAACTGGGGTAAGTATACACAAGAGACTGAACCTCGGGTCCTTTAGACGGGCTTGAAAATTATCCCTGGTGGCCAGACTTTTTCAGAAGAACAAAGATGCATTCAATGTTTGTCCAATTTTTAAAAATCTAAGCGGACAATACGATCAGTTTTTTGCTAAAATCCACTATTTTGTGGTACTGGATTTTTCCACCTCCCCTGTTTTTTATACATTTGAATCTGATGTTTCAAATTCAGGCCTTTTGGGAAAGAAATTCCTTCTAAATCTTCCATGTGCAATGATAACTCGAAGCAAATTCTACCCCCAAACACACTGTCTTTCCTTTCAGAATAACTTTCTTTGTCTGGTTTTCTTTTATTCTGATGATCCATGTCCCGGTTTTCTTGACAGTTTCTTGCATGGCCTGAGCCTTCCCTCGCTGGGCTCCTGCGAGGGTCTCTTCCTGTTTCTCACCAGTAGGTGGACATAGTCCTGCTCAGCACTGCAAGATTTCCAACATTTTTACTGATAGGCCCTGCACAGTCTTAGGAATCGCCAGGAAGAATGAACAAGTGAGTCATCGGTCAGTCACCCCAAAGCGTGTGAAGATAGGAGGTGGGGAGGGACAAGTGCTGTATCTTTCAAAGAAAAAAATACTTCAGCTGCTTACCTCCACTGTGACATGCATTTTTGAAAGTAGAGCCTAGTCCCTCCTGTCTTCCGCAGCTGTCTTTGCGTATTGAGATAACGCCTGCAAGAAGGAGATGGCAACACCTGGAGGTATGCGTGGGTCTGCAAATTTGTGGCTATGACAGGACACCTGGGATTTTAGGGAAACACTAAGGAGTCATTGTGGATCATGCAAGGGGCATTGGACCCTACCAGGCTGGACTTTCAGAGGGGCAGGTGAGTTCCTAAAGCAATTTAGTCAGGGAATGAGGGAAGAGAGAAATGTGGAAGGTGCCCAGGCTGGGCCGAACTGAGACATGACACAGCCCTGAGCTCTTCTCCGCCCCATTATTTTATAGTCCAACTGAGACTTTCCCTTCTTTCTTTTCTTTTCAAATCTATAAGCGCAAGACATGCCCCAATGCCACCATGGATAGTGTTAAGTCTATTATGATTTGTTGTTATTGAGATGAGGTGAGAGAGGGGGTGGTGAGAAAACAGTTCTACCTCACTCCTTGCTGTAAGTTTTAATAGAGATGGGGAATTAAATTCAGCACACGCTCATGCCTGCAGTGGTTTTTTTTTTTTTCTTTTTCTTTTTTTGTGAGATGGAGTCTCGCTCTGTCACCCAGACTGCAGTCTCCTGCCTAAGCCTCCCAAGTAGCTGGGATTATAGGCACCCACCACCACACCTGGCTAATTTTTGTATTTTTAGTAGAGACAAGGTTTCACTATGTTGGCCAGGCTGGTCTTGAACTCCTAACCTCAAGTGATCCACCCTCCTTGGCCTCCCCAAGTGCTAGGATTACAGGTGTGAGCCACAGCACCTGGCCACAGTGGCCCCTTTAAGGACACAATATGTTATCTCTTCCAAATATTCCAATACCCATATGGGGTCTCTGACTATTATGATCCCCACAAAATGGACGAAAAACAGTGGCTGGGAGAGGGAGTGGTTTGTCCAGGGCCCAGGGTAATGGAGTAGGGAGTGGCCACTAGAGTGAATTCTTGAGAAAGTGCATGGTTAATTGTAAATCACTCTGCAAACTTTGCTTGTTCTTGTTCTTCTCAGACCAGAAGCCAGGATGAGTGGTAAGAAATAACAATGGCAATTGGGCCCACTGAGTGAGTAATAGGGTTAGAACAATACTTTGGAAAAGTCACCTGGATCCCTACAGCCTTTGTTCCTCTATGATGTGGGCCCAGATTGTGTCACGGTGGTAATCTGGATCCTGGCACCACCTTGGAAAGGCTTGGTGACGTGCCAGACACAAGACAAGGGCACGGGCGGCCCCCAGCAGTGTTTTCAGCAGGAAGGAGGGAGTGGACAAGTGGCTGCATTGAGGAGTGGATATTTTGGAAGGGGAGATTTCCTCTGGGACTTCTGAATCTTTAAAACTCTAACGAGTTAGACGAAGGTGTATCGGGTCCTGTGGCCCCCGTCCCACCTTCCTGCTCAAGCTCTGAGACATTTAGTCCTGGCTTGATGGTTATTGGCACAGATGTTAAAGGCCATTAGTGGGGAACATGGAAAGCTTTTTCTGAGCTAAAAAGTAAATGTGGGTTTGGCCTATTGATCTGAGCACAATAAACAGTTTTCATAATTTGAATGCCTATGTTGTCAGACACACAAAGGCATTTGCTCAATCACAAATACAGTAAACACGATTTGCCAGTGTGTGAGTGGCAGGCATGAGCCAGAGAGAGGAGACGGGGGTGAAAATGTAGGCTGAGCATTTGGAGAAGTAGCTCTCAAGATTCTGAACACCTTGTGACTATAGTTAATAACATTGCATTGTATACTTAAAAATTGCCAAGAGAATTGATGTTAAGCGTTCTCACCACAAAAACGATAATATGTGAGATAAGTAATGCATATGTTAATTAGCTTAATTCAGTCATTCCACAATGGAAACATATTTCAAAACATCCTGTTTTACACCTTAGATACAATTTTTGTCAATTAAAAAAACAAATAAAAATTTAAAAAAAGAAGAGTCCAATTATTCTGCATATTTTGATTGGTTCTAAAGAAACTGGCATTTTTATAGAAGTATCATGAAAAAGAAAAGACAAAGTCTCAATGGAAAATGAACTTTCCAAAAAATATAAACAGAATATAGTCATCTTATGCTTGTATATATATTTATTGTCATATAAGTAAATGTACACTTTAGAAAAGTTTAAAATCCAAAAAATTCTCTAAGAAAATAACTGAAAATAAGATAACTACCTGCAGTATTGATGTATCCTAATATTTTCCTATGCAAAATTTTCAACATGGCTGAGGTCAAAGAAAAATTAGTTTGCTTTCTATCATGAATATTTACCCATACCACTAAATATTCTTCCATGTGGGGAAAAAAGAGATTCACCTGATCAAAAAGCTGGTGCTTTACAACCTGCTTTTCCAGAGCATATTTGGGCCATCCTGTCTTTTGGTTTGACCAACAATTCAGAATCATGGCTTCCATTAATGGCTTTGATATTGTTTTCTCTCATCAGCGAGCCTAGGGGACCTTGCTCATTTGAACAGATTGGTCTTGGTTTCAGATGCTCTGGGAATTTGCATTTGTGAACCTTCCTTGGCATGTTCCTAATGGAATCTGGGGGCAGAATGGAAGCCTGGGATGGCAGGTGTCACTGGCTGACTGTGATTGGATTGTCCAGGCTTCGTGATCCCCCTCTGTGAGCTGTTCCTATTTGGGACCCAGGGAAAATCATTTTAAAAGCTGAAACGTTTTGAAGTAACAAATGACTGCTTTTTTTCTCTTCTCATTTCAGGCATGCTGAGTTTTAGTTCAGAGTGGTTGCACGGGGGCCTCTTCATCATGAATCTGGAAACCCTCTATCATTAAGGATTAGTTCACAGATTTCCTGAAAGTAAAAGAAAAATGGAAAAGGTGAAAACTTGATGTTTTCCAAATGCTTGACCTTTGGAGCATACGCTAGTGCTGCACTTTCTACGCAGACGATCTCCACAGAATTTTCTCCTTCCTTACTTTATATCACTCCTTAATGCCATTCTCTGACTTCCTAATTCTCAGTCCATTCACACCCATCCACTGATTCACAATACCGATGTCAGCTCCGTACTTCCATTCTTTTTCTTTTTTGTCATCACATGTCCCTGTTAGAAAATAGGAAGACACCAGCCACCACCTTGCACAGACTCTGGGATCTAAGGCCACACAATGAAAGGGAGAAATCAGTGGCTGAAGGAGTCACTTCATGACTGGGGAGTACAAATGATCTAGACCTGCACCGCCTGATGCTGTAGTTACTACCCACATGCGGCTATTTAAGTTGAAATTAATTGAAATTAAATAAAATAAAAAATACAATTCCTCAGTCACAGTGGTCATGTGTCAAGTGCTTAATAGCTGAATGTAGCTAATGGCAACTGTATTAGACAGTGCAGATTTCATAAACCATTTTATAGGCCGTGTATATCAGCACAGAAAGTGCTACAAGACAGTGCTGATGTGTCTCTTTACATAATCAGGTTTAAGCTGGCACTGTCTAGGGTAATGGCTGACAATCAGGGTTTGTTCCTTCGGGACGATAGCTGGAGAAATGGTCAACCCTTGGTTTGATAATAATAATGCCTTTGAAGGGAGTAAGCCAGAGATAACTTCTTCACAAAATTAATGGTGTTCGTATCTAGGTCTCCAAGCCCCAATGAAGGAATTTAAGATTAAGAAACTTAAGTCTATTTGGAAACAAATGAACAGGCAACCATCTACCATGACTGCTATGAAAACTGAACTGTGTCTCCCTAAACATTCCTATGTTAAAGCCCTAACCCCCAGTGTGGCTCGATTTGGAGAAAGGGCCAGTGAGAAGGTCATAAAAGTTACACGACATCATAATGGTGGAAACTTGACCCAATAGGACTGGTGCTCTTAGAAGAGGAAGACACCAGAGCTGTCCCTCTCTCGGCTTGTACTAAGGAGGAGGTCACGTGAGCACACAGTGAGAAGGCGGAGGACCATCTGCAAGCAGGAAGAGAGCCCTCGCTAGAACCCCCCATGGTGGCACCTGATAGTGGACTTCTAGCTTCCAGAACTGTGAGAAAATACATTTCTGTTGCTTAAGTCACCCAGTTTGTGGCATTTTGTCACGGCAGTCTGAGCAGACTAATACGATGAACTTGCATTTGGGTTGCTGCTACTAATAATGGCTGGCATTTGTATAGCACTTTGCAAGGTGATTTTATATCTCTGATTTACTTCTCACAAAAGCTCTTGAGGCTGGTATTAATGTTGTGATTTTACAGATGAGGAAAAAGCCTCCTAAGAACTCTCTGATAATCAGTGATCAAACTGAGATTGGAAATCGGGGCTTCTGAGCCCTACTCCTGTGCTGTAACCACTCCGCAAAATTGTTTTACAGATCTCCTATGGTTGCCCGATACAGACTGTACCTGGGCAATGCTGAACATGAGAGTGAATCCATGGCTGCTCTCACATTTGAATCAGCTCAATAGAATAATCAAAAGTTCAGGAACATGAAAATCAATATCACACAGTTAATAAGGGGTCGTTTCCAGAATATCAAAATTATTTGTGTGCAAATGCATATTTAAATGCAAGTGTGTAATTGACAAAAAACATGAACAAGAAATCTACAGATGAGGAAGTTCAAATGCTAATAATTATTTTTAAATGTGCAAACTTCTTAGTCAAAAAGAAAGAGGGGTCATTTTTACAATTATCTAATTAGGAAAAAAATTTAAAATCTTGTAATATCAAGCATTGAGGAGGAAGTGTCATAAACTAGGGAAAGGACTGTAAATTAATTCAGCCTGTTTGGAAAATAGTTTGTCCATATCTAGTAAAGCTGTAGATGGGCACACCCTACATTCCAGGAGTTGACTTCTAGATGTATATCCTAGAGAAAAATCTTTGTTTGTGTACACAAACAGATATGATCAAAGATATTCATTGCAGTCTTCTTAGTAATCACAAAAAAATTGGAAGCAAGCTAAATGTCTGTCAATAAGGTAATGGGTGAAGTATAGTCCATTCATATAAAGAAACATTCTCTAGTATTTAAAATTAACGGACTTAACTCCATCAATATAGATACGTCTCAAAAACGTGTTAAGTGAAAAGGGCAAGTTACAAAAAAGTTATGTGTTCTTAAAAATTATTTAGGAACCAATTGATATTATATATTGTTTGTGAATACCTAAGTAGTAAAAATATAAACATGGATATAAAGAAAATCCACCTTCAAGGTAATGATTACCTTTGACGAGGGAGAAAAAGAAATGATAAGAGGGAAGTTCTTATCTGTGACTTTTTACTTCAGACTTTTTTCTAAAGCAGATGGGAACAAAGAATTAACGTGTTAAATCTGAGTGTCATGTGGGTATATGCTAAATTATTCTCTATACTTTCATGTATATATACATTTTTTATAATTTAAAATCTCAAAATATTTTGGAAGATCAGTATTCTCCTGACCATTCGCTGTCAGCACTCACAGCCCCTGTCCAGGTATTTATATTCTCCAGAGCAAACAAGGGCAGGTATTCATATTCTCCAGAGGGCCAAAAGAGGCACTCAGAGAAACTGCCTTCTGAAGGGCCCCCAGTAAGTCAAACGTAGATTGGAGTGTGGCAGCCTAGCCAGGATCAGGCACCATGCCCACCCTGTGCTAAACACAGATGCTGTATGGGGCCTGAGACCCTAACTTACAATAGTGGGGAAGAGTCAGGAACAACTTCCCTTGGCTCTGCCTGTCTTCACCCTAGATTAGAAGTCACCACCTGCCTTATGACTTGGCTCTAACACTCACATAACAGCTTAAGAAATCAAAAACTTAAAACTATTTCTTAAAAGCAATTAATGTGAGACTTATGCAATTTTTTTTCTTGGGTCTACACAAAGCTTAGCTTTGCTAAAAGTGGTTTGTTTGTTTTGCAGGGATAACAAAAATAAAAAATATAATTAGTGTTTCATGAGTCACCCAGCTGACATGCACCTCTTCCTTTTAAAAGCAAGCTATTGAGACACCTTCACCATTCAACACCTTCCCTTTCCCTGCTGCCTCCCTTTTCCCCTCCGAACTCAAGGTTCTCCTAGACTTGCAGAAACTTGTGTGATATGTTCAACGTTTACATTACCTTCCTAAAACATGTGTTTTCTAGATTCTTCTTGGACATCAGCTGACTTAACCATTGAGGAAATAAATGAACATCTATTGAGCACCTGTTATGTGCTGATGCTTGCTCACTACTTGTTTCATTTGGCTTTACTGGATTCTTATGACAATTCTTTAAAATGTGTGTGATCATTAATATTACCTTCATTGCAGAACTAAGAAAACTGACTCTCACAATGAGTAAGTAACTTGTCTGCGTTTACAAAGCTAATAACTCTACTAGGTGGAGTCAGGATTTAAAAGCCACACTGGGACTCAGAGTCCTGGGTTCTGATTCTGAATCTGCGACTCATAAATGTGACTGTGTGGATCACTTACCTGTCAGAGCTTTAGTTTTCTCATTCCTGAAATGAAGGCGGAGGACTAGATGATATCCAAGTTTCTTCCTAATTTTATGATATTTTCTGTGGCAATTGTATTACACAAAAAGGACGGAAGAGACCACTTATTTTACCATCTATATTTCTTTTCCTGCTCTCTGTGGACAACACTTCAAGGAATGAGTTTACCAACTGAAAAAAGATCAGTGAGCCAAAAGTGTCCGGCTCAACCAAATGTTCCATTAAGCCATGATTTCTCTGGGCAGGACTCATATCCGGCTCTTTGTTCTGTGAAATACTGATACTTCTGGCAATCAACCTGTGTTATTACAGTTACTGAGTGTCTAGTAAGCACAAAGAATTAGAAGCTGAAAGAGACCCTGTGCACATTAAAAACTTGAAAAGCAATGCCTTGAACTGCATCCACTTGCATTACTTTGAAATCCTCTTAATTCGGAGATAAAGGGACCTGCTTGCTATTCATAGCATGGGGGTGTCACTGTTTTTCTTTTGCCCTATTTGTCCACAGTGTCAAGCTCATATCAGGTACCTGGAGCTCGATAATTCAGGACCAGGGGCAAAGAAACTTTGGATATGAAAGGACAGACGTCTATTTACTCCAGTGGTAACTCTGGTTTTAGTGAGACTAAAAGGGTTGAACTTGAGCTGGGTCTCAAAAGAGAGGTACAATTTGGAGATTGTCTCAGAAGGCGGTGTGTGTGTGTGTGTGTGTGTGTGTATGTGTGTGTGTGTAAGAGGGGTAGCAAATCAAAACCCAGGTGGATCTTGACAAAGGCCTGATAGTTGCAGAAATGAGACTCTCATGAATGAAGGAAAATAAAATAGAATAGAGGACGCAGAGGGTCTCATATGAGGAATGATGTTAAATTTATTGAAAGGCAGCATAGTAAAGCTTCTGGTCTTATGCTACTTGGATGAAATTCTGGCTCTGTCATGTATCCACTTTTGGCAAATCATTTAACCTCCAAATTTTAGTTTCCTTATCTATGGTACCTACTTCACAGGGTTGTCATGAAGATTAAATAAGAAAATTCCCGTTAAGTCTTTCAGTACACAACACTCAATAAATGTGCATTATTACTAGCATGGGGTTAGGGATCACAAACGTGGCTTTCGGAAGGAGCTACTGAACACCAGAACATTTGAACATGGGAAGGATGTTTCCAGGGCACTGGCAGAATGCAATTGAATTCAGAGGGAAGCAGGAGAATTGTTTGGAGGTCATTGCAATGATCTTGGTATGAGGTAATTGGGTCATCCCTTAGAATGATGTTAATGAGAATAAAAGGAAAGGGCAAATGTGATAGACATTTCAGTGTTTAAACATTTAGTGAATAAAAAGGACACAAGAGAGAAATGAGCCCAAAATGACTTCTAGTTGTTGGACTTGACCTACTAAAATAAGGGCATCATTGAATAAGTGGAGGAACTGGTTTCAGAGGAAAAGCTAATCTGAGGTTTATTTCCTAATGTTGAGGGTATGGAGGGCCACCCCAGTGGATCTTTCCAGGTGACCGTCAGAATTATTGATCCACTAAAGAGAATGAACTGCGTTTATTCTTTGAAGTTTCCTTATCTCCATTTGTGTACTACTTACATTTTCCCCATCTCATACCTACTGTAGCATTGTTGATTTAATTTTTACTTCAATTCAACTTAAACTGATTTGTTTGCCTTCATCTAAGCAATAATATCTGTAAAATCTCGGGCTTTATATGCTAGTTATATTTTGTCTCAGACACATTAAAATAAAATCATGACCGTTAAAATACAAATATTCATTCGTATACCTCCTAAAATCATTCCCAGTACTATCAATGTTATACATACATTTTGTGAGACAGGAATCAAAATAAAAATTGGAGCCATATAGAGCACTTATTTTCTCATGGAAATAGAATTCTGGAAAGATTAGGAAGCTAAAGTGAGAGAGAAAAAGTGGCCTGAGAATTACAAAGAAAGAAAGAAACAAGAACCAGGATGAAACAACGTCATGCACAAAGGTTGGGGGCAGAAGATGGAACGTTGTGAGAAAGTTTCAAAGAAAGGGTGGTAAAAATGCCATTATGTAGAAGAATGAAGTTTGAAAAAGCCATGGTATCTAGAATTAGAGAACCAAGGTGGGGCTGGGGTCAGATTCGGGATATATTTTGAAAGTAAGCCCACATGCATGACTTACGGATGAATTAAATGTGGGGCATACGCAAGAGAGAAGAGACAAGAATACCCCTGCATTTTGGGCCTGAGCAATGAAAATATGTTAGCTGTGATTAACTGAGATATGGACGATTATAGATGGTCCAAGTTTGGGGGATGGTGGGAGATCAAGAATTCCATTTTGGACATGACAAGTTTGAGTTGTATATTAGTGTTCCCAGAGAGGATTCAGAGAAGACAGTAGAATAAATGGGTCTGGAGTTCAAGGCTCAGGATCAACCAAGAGATACAATTTGGGAACCATGAAAATATAGATTATAACTAAATTCACAATACTAAATGTTTTTATTGTATCAGAATAAACTTGTTTATGCTATGGCAACGAATCCACCTCAAGTCTTAATGGCCTATAATTTCAAAATCATTCTTCCTTGTTTATACTGTATGTCTACCTGGTTTGACTAGAGCTCTGCCCCACTTTGCTCACTCCAGGACTCAGGCAGATAAAACAAGGAGAGGGAAGAGAACTTGGGAGGGTTTGCTTTGGCAATGAAATTCTAGTTCAGGAGAGACATGTGTCTCTTTCGCTCACAAATCATTGACAAAGCTAGCCACATGGCCCTAGCCAAGTATAGGAGGTGTCAGGAGATACAGGAAACATGCACTTGGAAGCCAGAGAGGGAGACACATTTGGAGTACTTGGCAGTAATAGTCACCACGGTCACCAAGGGAGAAGGCAGGGTGGCCAAAGGGTAGTCTTGGGGCACTTCCACATTCAGAGCTTGAGGAAGTGAGAAGGAGGCAGCTGAGACGGAAGGAAAACGAGAATTTAGTTCCCTGCAAGTCAAGTGAAGTTTTTGTCACTTGGATTGAGAAATTTAAGAGAATGAAAAGGATTGGTAGAGGTGAGTAAAGTCATCAAACCCCACAGAATGAAATAAAGCAGAAAGAAGAGAGAAAGGAGCTCAAGAGTTAGATGAAGAATAAGGTGTATTCAGTACCTTACACCAAATCAAAACATCTGGGAGGCCATGAACACAGGGATTAAGAGCTCCAGCTTTCCAGGGACAAGGGCCCAGGTTGCAGCCCCAGCTGTTACCTTGTATTATCTTTGACACATCCCCTAACCTCAGCTTCCTCATCTGAAAATGAGTCTGCTGTGAAGATGAATGTCGGAAGCGTTCAAGTGGTAGCTGGCATCACCATGCCTGTCGAAGCATGAATTGCTACAGCCACTTTGGAAAGCTGTGTGACAGCATTGGTGAAAGCTGAAGATATGAGTTACCTACGAACCAGTAACTACCACCCTATGTAGCTACCCAACAGACCTGTGAACATATTTCACCAAAAGGCATGTTCTAGAATGTTAATGGCAGCACTACTTACAAGAATTGCACACAGGAAACAAGTGAAATGCCAACAGCAGCCCTGATAAAGGAACTGTAGTACAGCCATGCAGTGAGACTGCTCAGCAGTGGGAGTGAATGATGTAACACACAACAGCGTGCATAGACCTCACCATGTCATGCTGAGTGAGAGAGGACACACATTTAAAGAGCACATTCTGTTTGATTCCATTCACGTAAAGGACAAAAACAGTCCAAACCGAATCGTTCTAATAGAAGTTAGGATAGTTGTTATCCTTGGGAAGAGAAGGGCCAGTTCCTGGAAAGGGAAAGAGGTGGACTTGTGAGGCGCTAATAAATGGGTGTATTCAATTTGGAAAAATTGATTGAGCCACATAATATACTTATGGTGTGTGCATTCCTTATTAAAAAGATAAAATTTTTTGAAGAAAAAAAGAATCAGATGTGTTTTAGCCTCTAAGTAAAGCAAAGTCACTTTACTTTGTTTGTGGAGACACCTGATTCCACTTGTTTTTTAATTACCAATTGCTGCCTCCCCTGCCAAAATGGCTGATTCCAGCCACGAGAGTAAATATTTGCATAAATAGGATGCATATAATTTTGGTGTGATTGGCAGTTTAATTAGATACATGTCCTCTCACTGCCATTGTAATTAGATTGGTGGAGAATCCAGAAATTCCAGGTCGTTATATTTGTCTCTTAATTGCTGGATTTTTAGACAAGTATTTATTGTACTTATGAACATGATTCGTGGTCTTGGCATGGGGGAAGCCACACTTCCACTGCAGAACGAAGCTAATCTCATTATGTTAACCAGGAAATTCACATGCTAAACAAAGAAGTAAAATAGGGAAAAATAGCCCCCTAAACTCCTTGTCTTTTCTACTGAGTGTCAGTCAGTGGCAAAATAGGGCTCCTGGAACATTAAAACAAGCCTTGAATTTAAGCGCGCCAGGAAAAAGCAAGTGGAAGTCCTTGCCAGTTTTACAAGGCAATCTCCATTTCCCTATTGCTTGCTTTTTTTTCCTTGTTTTACTGCAGCTAGTTTAATGTGATACTGTAACTCTACCAGGAATGAACACAAACCAGATTCAATGCTCATCCAACAAGAGTGAATGTAGATGCAGATGAAATATTGAGGGGCCATGTGGTTTATGCCCATGTCTCTAGGCAGGATTGCTTGAACATCACCACTCAGGAAGCCAGTCACCTGAATCCGATGGCAGTATCAAGACAAAGGTTTGCTCTCTTCCTTTGCTCATCCTGACCTTTCTGGATTCAGCCTAGATGATCTCAACTAGTTAATTTTAATTTTGCATACACAGGAATTAGGCAATGTCTTTTTTTCAAAAAATTATTTTTTTCTTAGATATTTTTACTTAATTTAGAGTAAGTAATTAGAATCTTATTTTCTCCTAGAATGAACCAGAAGATGTTTGGGTATATGTATGTGTGTTTTTGAAATTTCTATGCAGATTTCAACTCAAACCTACAGACTTTAAAAATACATGGTTTTTAGATATTAGTCACAATATATTGCTTCCAATGCAAAAGCAAAATATAGTAAGCCTTACATACTAAATTAGATCATCTTTTAGAGAAGACAACATGTGGATAAACTTTTATAACTAATTCTTAGCTATTATCCATTCCAAATTCTTAGCTATTATCCATTCCATCCTTACTTAATTCTGATCTGATCTTAGATTGCTAGAATGCTCCTTTCTAAATTGTCCTTAATACTGACTCAGAGACAGAGGCAAGCAACTTCACTCATTGAATATTTACTGAGTGCTTCCTATATATCAGGCACTATTCTTAGTACTAGAGATGGGGAAATGAATAAGAAACTGTCTTATCTTAAAGGGGCTCAAATTTAGACAAAAGGACAAACATATAACAACAGAATGTTAGGGAATAAAAATATATGTACAAATTATAGATGAAGTACAGAGGAGGGGGGATTAACTTTAAGGGTAGAGGGATTCGAGGAAATGCTTCCTAAAGAAGGAATGTCTGAATGTGTTTTTTAAGGGTGAAGAGGACTTTTCCTAGTGGGTTTCTAGACAGTAAGGATGAAATGACCATAGGCACAAATACTTGAAACAGCCTAGCACATTCTGGGAACTGGATGTAGTGGTTTGATAGACAGATAGAGGTAAAATAAATATACCTTGGCAGAAATCGTGACCTTATTCTGTTGGTGAGGGGACAAATATGAAGGTTTCTACATTGGTCGTGCGATTGGCTCACTCTGGCAGCAGTGTGAAGGAAGGACTGAAGAGTGTGCCTGGAGGTGGAAATGCTACTCCTTCAGATGAGGAAGAATAATTGAAAGGTTTTTACATTAGTTTAAGATAGCCATGATGAGAATTTGGACAAAAATGTGAGGATGTTTGGAAATGAGAGAACAATTTGAGAGATGCCTAGAACAAGGACCAGCAATATTGGTGAAGAGATAGCCTTAGTTTAACAATCTGTCTTCTAGCTCGCTTCACAATCTTCGCAGCATTTCGCTGGCTCCTCTTCTTCTGTGATTCCCAATCACGCAGCAATGCTACCCAGAAAGTGAAAGCTCCCAGCCCACTCTCTTCAAACCTAGAAGGTTTCTCAGGCTTTTGTTAGAAGGTGAGTAGAACAACCTGGAATCTTTCTCTCCATATGCTCTCTGAGCTTTGGCTGGCAGCTGCTAACTAGGTGTAGCATCATTTAAATAATTTTTCTTAAGAACATCTTGAGCTTATGATCTGATTTACTTTACAGAATACCATTTATACACCTAAAGACATTAGAATAGAATCTCTACAAAACATATTTTTATAAAACAGGAAACAGAGCATTTCATGAACAGATATTAATGGGCTTATTTATATTTCAATCACAAAAGCAAATACTCCTGAAAAATCCATTTTAGGTCTAGCAGTTAGGACTCTTTGAGTTGCAAATAACAGAATAGCTCACTCGAACTGGATTAGGCTCCCAAGGGAATTTATTAGCCTGTGTAGCAAAGATAGAGGCATGGCTTCCTCTGGGCAAATAGTGTCATCAGATTCAGTCTCTGCTTCCTGGCTCTCTCTTTCGTGCTGGCTTCATTCTTACCCTCCATCCATTGGTCACAAGATAGCCAAAAGTCACATACCTGGTTTAATTCCCAAGATAAGAAAAGAGTCAAGCAGATTTGATAGTCTGGAGAAAATAGAGGAGATTCCCCAGACAACATGGAGTGTGGACAAGCTGTTTCCCAAAAGAAATTCTCAGTACTGGTACCAGAAGGAAAAATGAATGACAAGCAGGTAAAGACAAGAAATATCTACTCTACTAGAAAGTTCAAAAATTCTGAGAGGAGCAAGAGATTCTATGTTTACTGAGTCTGCCACTTCATTTGTAATTTACTCAGCAGTTAGCACAATGATGGGTGCATGACACCCATGCTCATTAAATATTTGTTGAATGAATGAATAAAAAATGAATGAGTGAATACAACATGCGCTTCATGTCAGAACTGCCACCCGATTTCCTGAATCTGAGAGATGTAATTGCATGCAAGACTCACGGCTCTGTGCCCGTCCCTCGTATGTCCCACAGCACTACCATAGAACAATTACACATGCCTTGGTTGTCTGTTTACCCATCTAAATCTCCTCTCCTAGACTAGAAACCCTATGAGGGCAGGGGCTGTACTATTCCTCTTTGACCTAGCATAGCACTGGCACAGTCTGTCCTTAGTAATTATCTGTTGCATACATACACACATGAATAAATAAATAAATAATCAATTGTAAGATGCCTCGCTTGAGTTTTCAAAAGAACTGTTTCTCTCCCACCTCATTGCCTGCACTCAATCAATATAGCCTATAACAGTGATTTCTAAACCTGCTGGCACTTTACAATCACCTGAGGGTCTTTAAAAAGAATGTCTAAAGCCCAGGACACACCCCAGACCAATTAAATCACAATATTTGGGGGAGCAGGCACAGGCATTACTAATTTTTGAAGCTCTGCAGGTGACCCCATGTACAGACAAGTTTGGGAAGCACCACTCTATAGGCTTATCAGAAACTGAGTGAAGTAGAAAGGATATTATGATTGCCTTTACTGGCAGGCATCATGGGTAGTGGTAGGGGCTTGTGATTCTGCGTTTTCAGGAAGCTCCCAGGTGTTGCTGCTGCTGCTGGTGCTGTTGGTGTGTCAGTGGTCCTCAAGGTGCGTCCTGGGACTGGCATCATCAGGGAGCTTGTTTTAAATGCACATTCTCAGGTACCCCTCCAGATTTACTGAATCAGAAGCTCTGGCCATGAAGCTGAGCAATCTGTGTTTTAATAGATCTCCAATGTGATTCTGATGTAAGCTCAATTTTTTACTCTACAAAAATTTTCCTTACAAAAATTAGGCAGGCATGTTGGTGCATGCCTGTACTTCCAGCTACTTGGGAGGCTGAGGCGGGAGGGTCACTTGAGCCTAGGAAGTCAAGGCTGCAGTGAGCCCTGATCATGCCACTGCACTCCAGCCTGGGCAACGGAGTGAGATCCTGTCTTTGTTCTGTCTCAGAACCGCCTGATGGGCTTGTTGAAAATGCAGACCAACTGAATCAGAATCTACAGTGACTGAGTGCATGTGTGTTTGTGGGTGAATGTGAGGAAAATATCTATATTTTTCTGAAAAAAACACTCCAGGTTATATTGCTGGGCAGCTAGGTTTGAGAAGCATTATTCTTGAATGTCCCTCGGAGTCATCCAGGTTGAAATCAATCATTGCAAAATGTTCCATTTATAGCCAGCTGTCCAGTGAGCATTTTGATTAACTGAGAGAACTTCATTTTTTTCCTCCCTCCCCCACTCCTTACATCCCCAACCAACTGGGTCATTCTGGACTTCAGATAACACTTGCCATTAACAGAATGTCATTGAGCTGAATTTCATTATGTCCTGACACATTTGCCCTGCAAGTCTGTGATGTTCTGTGGCTCATCTTTATGCTAAATTAGTGCTCTTTCACCTGAGCTATTGATAGCTTGTCGTTTTGCATTATCTTTTTCCTTTACCATCTTGAATAACCCCCCTCCCATATGTACCTGAGCTCCATGGGTTTGCAGGTAAGGTCACATTATACTTAGGATAGTTCGCTTACAAGGCATCCAGTTGTGGTACATCATAATGAAGGCAGAGACAACATCAGAAAGATGAAGATTAAAAAGTTTGATAATACTCAGTGTTGGTAAGGTTATAGGGAAACTGGCATTCTTATGTACCACCAGAAGTCTAAATTGGCACAGCTTATTTGGAGGGCAATTGGATGATATCAATACAATTTTTTTTTAAATCACATACTATTTGGTTCAGCAATGTTATTTCTGGGAGTTTGTCCTGCAGAAGTACTTATATAATGCACAACAATGTATGGAGAAGAATGTTCGTTGCTGAATTATTGATATTGATAATGGCGCAAAACTGGAAGCTACTATAGTATTTATCATTAGAAGAGTGTTTAGATAGATTGTGGTGTATTTGTGTAATGGAATACGTTAACTAAGAGAAGTAGCTATACAAGTACTGGGGTTGAAAGGCTAGGCCCAGCGTGCCAGAATGTAGCCTCTCCAACAAGGCTGAGTTTTTTATATGGCAGCTCAACACTCCCAGAGAGAGTGTTGGGTGAACAAGGTAGATGCTTCATGGTCTTTTATGACTTAGATTTGGAAGACACAGCATCACTTCTACACTACTCCATGGGTTGAAGCAGTGTAAGCCTACTGAGATTCAAGGGGAGGGAAATAAACTCTGCCTTTCAGAGGCAGAAGCGTCAAGAATTTGTGTCCATGTTTTATACCTGTGACACAGTCCTTACCTCTAGGGAGTAGGAGGTGGAGAAAGAAGATTTTGCTTTTCATTCTATACCTTTCTATATTATTTGATTTATTTAAAAATTGCCTGCATTGGTTTCGAGAGATAAAATAAGGAGAAAATAACTGGAGGAAAAGAGAGGCCAGGGATAGATCTGCAAGTGGAAGAACAGGTAGAAACAAGGAAGAAAGGCAGATAGACCTGGCAGGGGGTGGTATAGGAGATAGATATGGGATTGATAAATGTGGAGGGTGGTAGCAATTTGGTTTTGTGTTCGTGCTGGGCACACATGGAATAGCCTTCTACCACAGCCCCCCATTGTCTATCTATCCTGCCCTTGGAAATGCTGCTCATCCTTTAAGAAACAACTTGAATGCCATCTCCTCCGTGCAATCTTCTCAGTCATAGCCTGAGCAGTCCCACCCTACTCTGTATTTTCATTGCATTTGTGTGAGTAGACCTGCACAGAGCTCATGCCAGCTTGGCTCTTTCAGTTATCTGAGTGTTCTTCTCTCCCTCTCCAGAAACTGTCCTCAATGGCTGACATAATGTTTTGTCAAGTTCCTACATTTTCACAGTGCCTAGCACTATGTCTTACAGTGGGCAGTGGTATTTTGTAAAATATTTTTTAAATTAAAAGTTTCTTATTTAACAAACATTTATACAGTATTTAGTACCTGCTGGGTAATGTCCTCAAATATTGGCTCAATTGCTCTCTCATAACAACCCCCTATAGGACAGGTACTATCATAGCCCTATTTTACAGAGGACAAAATTCATGCATAGAGAGGTCGAGGAACAAAGTCATAAACCTAGTAAATGGTAGAGCTTAGAGTCAATCCCAAATACTTGGCTCTAGTCCACTTAATCACTGCTCTTTCCTTCATCAGGACATAATGAAGCATATTTCTAAATTTTCACATCTGAGAGTCAAGAAGAATGTTTCATTATATTTTGTAAAATATACCAGCAACCAGTCAGAATTGAAATTCCACGTACAAACCACTCTCTGGATGGACATGCGGTAAAATAAGTAGAATGGCATTTGGGCTACTTGATGAGAGCTTTAGCATTTAACTTTCTCTTTCTCTTCATTGACCCCAACCTGGACTAGACAAGGCCTCCCAGGCAGTGCAGAAAGATCCCAGAACATGATCAATGCCTAAGAAGGTCTACAGAGGGAACGTTAGAGAAATATCGGAAGAAACCACTAAAAGAAGGGAACAGAGGTTCAGGAGAGGGCTGGGATGTGGGTAGGAAGTAACTTGAAAAAAATATTCATAGGTATTTTATGAAGCAGTCTTGTGGTTGAAAACTCCAAAATAATGAGGTCACACATTTATTTTTACCAACCTACCTTCCCAATGATTGCAGAGATACTATTATACAAAGAAAGAGAAGTAATCAATTTCCATGTTTGTTATCATGGCTGGTATTAAAATAGAGCAGGGACCTTGGACAAAGTACTATTTGACAAAGTGTTACAAAGTTGGAAGGAAATAGGGGAGTCAGATAGTTTCATCAGGCCTATTTCCACTTTATTCAGAAGGGGGTTTAATTTAGAGGTAGGGATTGACATGAAGGTTAGGTCAAACACAGAAGTGCTTTGTGTCAAGTTTTAGTTCCACTTTGCTTTGAGGTTGCACAGAGAGACAGTGAAAATACAGGAGTGTCGAGTATTAGTCCTCTTGCTTGCTTATTGCTTTTTATCATCTGAACAACTTGGTGCTAATTTCTAACATTCAACATTTATGGACTTCCAGGAACTCATAAATGTCACATCAGGCTGCCTCTTGGTGAATTTTTAATCAAGGGGGAGAATTTCAGCTGCAAATAGACCAAGAATCAAGAGGCCTGCTATTGATCGGTCAAAGTGGCACTTATGAACCTGAGGTTGAAGCAGTTTGGATAAAAGGATTCTGGGCTTTCTATGGCCCCAGAGACATCTTTTTCCATCAAGTCCAGGTTAGTATCAGATATCCCCTCCAAGTTATTGAATAGTAGCAAATAATATGAGGTCTCCTAAAGGCCCATACAAATAGATATAAATTGAGAAGAAAAGCCAAATGTCTGGCTCAAGCCAAATATCATCTCGGCCAGATATCCTCTGGATGTTACACTCCAATCCCCAAGCGAATGGTCGCATTTTTCCTTCCGTAGGGCAGAATGTCTCCTCGGGTAGTGGGTCAAGGCCCAGATGCCCTGGCTATTCTGTGCCAGACAGGGGCTGACCTCTAAGTCTGAGGCCTTGAATCGTCCCTGCAGAGATACAGAGCGGTGCTTGTTATGTCAGGGATCACTCAGCCCAGTGAATGATGTCTCTCACTAATGCCAAGCCATGAATCATTGGTCTGTGGTACTGTAAAATTAACATGCACCACTATAAATAACTCATCTGTAATGGGCTGTCATTGATGGCTTTTTGGAAAGGTTTGACTCAGGAGTAAGGGTTTTAATGACTGTAATTGAAATTAGATGAAAAGCATCAGTATTGTGCTTTTATCCTGACCCATGCGAGGACAAATTCCATCATATGTCAAAACAATTATGCTGTGTCAAACCTGAGGGACAGGATGCCGTAGCACTTCTCCTCAGTACCTTGGACTGCTGTCTCCTGAGATGTCACCTAGTGAGTGACATGGCACATGCAAGTCACTTCTTGGTGCTGTTTCTTCACAAAGGGCTCTGCTGTAATGGAGACGGCCATTGCTAGAAAAACAACCCCACCCCACCTCCCAGATGAGAGCTATTATCAGCAGGAAGGGCCATTATTATTAATAACAAGGACAGTCCTTTGTATAGAGGAATATGGTTTACAGAGCTCTTTCACTTCCATGATCGCGTTTAATCTTTACCAAGGCCCCAGAGGTAGGTCAGATGCTACTGCTATTATCATCCTCAGATGTACGAAGGGATGGAGGCCCAGAGAGCTAGGTGACTTGCCCAAGGTCACACAGCTAGTGAGTGATGAAGTAGGAACCAGGAACCTCTGATCTGAAGCGTTTCTACAACCTAGTGCCCCCTAATGATGGCCTGGTGGTTGGTGTTGAATGTCTTTCTCCTCCGGTCCCACCAGCGTGCTTCTGGCTTCTGTAAAACACTGGATCCTAAGTGATTCTGGGAGACCCTTCTTCTTGATCATTAACAGGAAAATCAAAACAGCTGAGGGAAAAAGTAAACAGCATATTTTTCACTGACCTGCTCTATGCTAAACAGCTTTTTCTAGTACAATTTGAGCCATGAGTGGAGGTTTCAAGCAAGTCAGTGAAGAGTTTTTGAAACAGGCTGGAGTGCTTCAGTCCTTTCTTTTCATTTTACTTCTGGTGTAATAGAGCGCCTCAAGAGTTTCATTTCAGGGGATGCTTAGTATTAGGAGAGGGCTGAACTGTCACAAGGGAAAGTCCCAGGATCAGGGAGAAAGGCCCTCAGGGACACCCCTTCAAAGCCCAGCCCCCTCCACTTTCCCTAAAATCAGAGGCGGCTCTACTCAGGGATTTTCCAGCCCCCTGCGTGTGTCCCAGGAAGGCTGGTGCTGAAGTCACTGCCAGGCCCTTCAGCCCTGTGGTGGCTGTTCCTGGCCTTGGTCTCAGGAGACAGACAATCTTAGAAGCAGGAGAAACCATATGCTTCAGCCATTATCTTCTGAACCTCTGGGCCTCAGACAATTAATCGGAGGAGCTGAGCCCACGTGTGTCTCCAGCCCTAACATCTCCCCAACACAGCCTGTGCCACACCGGTGGAGGTTTGCAAATGAACACGCAGCATACCTTTGTTCATACAGCATGTCACCATTCCCCACCTGGAGACAGCTCTGTAATCCTCCTGTGCAAAAACAACAAGTCCCATGTAGGATTGCGTGCATGGTCTAATTACACGTAACAAAACACCTCGTCTCAGGAGACAAGGAGTGCTTGGTAGTAAATTAAGAGATGCAAAAGCCACTGCGAGCCATGCTGATTAATCCAGCTCTCTAGCAATGGGGAAGGATCCTTGAGAAATGGGTTTGCAGTTGGATGATAATTATATGCCCACTATGGGGGCTTTTCATGTACACTAGCTTTTGTGTGAAGGGGAGGGAATGTGACTGTGATGGAGACTGCAGAGCTGATTCATTCAGTGCTGTGTTGACGGAATGGAAATTGCTCCAGAAAACACTGATACTTATTAAATGGGTAAAACACCAGGGAGCCCACCTGCACTGGCTCGAGATGCCTCACACTCCCGTTTCAGATGGGAGTGCATCTGTGCACACTAAAACCTTTATCCAACTTTGCCCATAAGAATTGTGGATTTATTTGTCTTGCCTTACCCCTTTCAGCACCAAGCTCACAGAGCCACTCTGAGCTCCAGTCCACGGGGACCTCATTGATTAAAGGGAAGACAGAACAAACACTTTAGAAAAACAGAGAAAAACATGCTTACAACTAACGAAAACTATAAAAATAGATGGTGTGTGTCAGGTAGGGGCTGGGGGGAGGGGTACATGCATGGGCATGTGCATAATGCTTTATGGTTAATACCCAGTCCTAAGCTTTTAAACAAGATGTGTATTTGAAATTTTGGCTTTGCCACTTCCTAGCAGCCATCTGACTCTCTGGGCTTTAGCTTTCTAATCTGCAATATGGAATTAGCAATTATTTCTGCCCTTCCTACCTTGGGGGTTGTTGTGGAGATCAAGCAGGAAAAGTGATGTAAAAATGCCTTCCAAATGGAAAGCACTGTACAAATGTCACTTTCCCTGATATTAGCACAATGTCTAGCACATAGCAAGTGTCTAATAAATATGCTAGTTGATGGATTGATAGACAGATGCTAAGGGGTGAGAATGGAGTTGTTTGAAACATTTGGAAAATTCAAGGGATATTTACTATAAATCATGGATTTTTAGCAGAATTTTTAAATGGGAAGGAGGGGTGGAGCCTTGTTAGGAAGAGCAGAGAAATACTCCTGACTGTAGAGATGAGAAGATCTAAGTGAGAAGAGCATATTTCATTGGCTAGAATCTGAGTAGAGAAGAAGTTGAAGGAAATTAGGTAAAGGATGGAGAAAAGGAGAATTAATGGAAGGCTGAGAGATCAGAGGGTAGATGCTGGGGTAGAGCCTGCCCTTGAGAAAACAGCTGATTGCATGGAGATCTATGCAAAGATGGGCATCCATGCAAAAAATATGGGCATCCATGCAAAAAGATGAGCATACATGCGAAGGTGGGCATCCATGCAAAAAGATGGGTATCCATGCAAAGATGAGCACCCATGCAATAAGATGGGCATCCATGCAAAAAGATGGGTATCCATGCAAAGATGGGTATCCAGGCAAAGATAGACATCCAGGCAAAGGTAGGCATCCATGCAAAGATGGGCATCCATGCAAGGCAAGAGAAAGGCAGGTTGGAGTTGGGGAACAGAAGAGACAGAATGAAGACATGTAAAGCTCAGGGACAGAATCTTGAATTCTATTGCTTCCAAAACGTTTTGTGGTGGTGACAATTGGGGATTAGTAGATAGGGGATTGGATGGGAATAGACAGGATGGTCAAGAAACTTGATCTCTGACATTGCCCAATAAAGTGCTTATTGGAGGGTCCCATCCCAATAAAGCATTCCAGTATTTTAGGGAATGAAGTAGTTCAAGGATCTTAGTCTACAGCAATAAAATCCCCAAGAAGCTGAAAATAGCCTGTGAACTTTCCAGGGGAGGTGCATCCCCCACACCCCATAACCCCTGCTTTTAATGCATACTTTTCTACAGAGTCTGTAATTCATAAGGATAAGAAAGAAAATACATTTTCACTACAATAGAGAGAACTTCTGTGAGAATGGAACCGTGTTTTGAATGTTTTAATATACAGAAATTGACACCCGTCTACTTCCTATTCAAAAACCCTCTCTCTGGAATAGCATAACAATGCTTTCTCCTCTATATTTTCCTTGCATGCTGCCACGAACTGCTGTTGTGAAGCAAATCCTTCTGTTGCAATCTTTTATTTTTACCTCCCCCTACCACTTTGTAAATCTCTTTCTTTCCCTAAAATATTAAAGTGTGGCAAAAGCTGCTAAGTGACTAAGAAATGGACCCTTCTGAATCAACAGATCTGCCCCCCTATATATCTTTGAGTCATAGCTGCTAACATTTCTTGACACAATCCGGTTTTTCTTTTTATTTATTTTTTCTCTCCTGGTAGCAAGGCTTACAAAAATTTCAAAGTGTTTGGGGATGGGAGGTTTCAGGCCACCCTTACCATCATCAAGAGCTCCTGACAAGTAGCACAAGAATATGAAATAATATGTTAATTTCTTGGCGCAGCTCAGATACCCCTTTCCTCCTACTGACAAATCATTTTGGGGGGCTATAAACGCTGCTCTTAGTGTGCCTCCAAGAGTTCCAAATAGCCATTTCCATGTGGTGACCACCCACTCCCTGCATGTTCACATCATAGTACAGAGAAGACAGTGGAAATTCAAATCTGCATCCTATACTTACTAGCTGAGATCTTTGAACAAGTCACTTTACCTCTCTGAACCTCAATTCTTCATCTGTGAGATGGAATACAAATACAGAAACAGGAGGACTGTTGTGAGATAAAGTGTGATAATGTGTGTGTGCTTAATACCCAAGGGTCTCTCATTAGGTATGAATTCATTCATTTTTCTCCTTTTTCATTTAAAGCCTCTCTCTCTCTCTCATTTTCTCTCTCTCTCCAAAGGCATATATCATCTTTGGATGGATGCATAAGAAATTGACAACAGTGGTTGCTTCTAGAAAGGCTGTAATCTGATATAGAAAGATGATTTTACCTTTCACTGTACAACTTTCATACTATTTGAAATCTTTGCCATGATCATGTATTGCTTAAAAATATTAAGCAATGTATGTACATTTAGAAATTCTAAGTTCCAAACTCTTGGTCCTTTTTTATCAGTATCCTCTCTTCCTTTCAGTTTGGATGTTTCATATTGAACAGGCACAGAAAGAAAATCCCGCATGTGTTGGTTTCTGTTTTGACATGCCAAATATTCACTGTAGGACTTACCTTGTAGTGTAGAAGGCCTCCAAATTTAAGAAGTACTGGGAAATAGATGGACTTTAAGTAATAAAGGGTTGGACAATTGGATAGCCATTTGGGAAAAGATAAAAATGGATTTATATCCTACACCCTCTCCCAAAATAAACTCCAAACAGATCAGAGAGTTAAATGTAAAAAAAAAAAAAAAATGAAACCATGAATGTACTAAAGAAAACATGGGTGAATTACTTTATGAACCAGAAGAAAACATGGATGAATTACTTTATGTGTATGGAGAAAACTTTGCTAACCCTGACTCAAAATCCAGATTTAATATATGAAAACATTGACAAATTTCATTGTATTAAAATCCAAAATTTTTGGCCGGGTGCAGTGGCTAACGCCTGTAATCCCAGCACTTTGGAAGGCCGAGGCAGGCGGATCACCTGAGGTCAGGAGTTTGAGCCCAGCCTGACCAACATGGTGAAACCTCATCTCTACTAAAAATACAAAAATTAGCCGGGCATGGTGGCACATGCCTGTAATCCCAGCTGCTCACGAGGCTGAGGCAGGAGAATCGCTTGAACTCGGGAGGCGGAGGTTGTGGTGAGCTGAGATTGCGCCACTGCACTCCAGCCTGGGCAACAAGAGCAAAACTCCGTTTCAAAAAAAAAAAAAAAAAAAAAACAAACAAACTTGCCCCAAATTTTTGCATGGCAAAAACTTCCCAAATTCAAAAGACAAGTAACTAAATTGGAAAGAGTATATGCGATAGACATTACAGAGAAAGGGCTAATATCCCCCTAATACATATAGAACATTTGAAAATCAAGAGATGAAAGTCCAAAAACTTGAAAGAAACATAAGCAAAATAAATAGCTGTTTCATGAAAAATGTATGCAAATGGCTTTTAAACATACAAAAAATTACTCAAACTTACTTATAATAAGAGATATAAAAACAAAATTACACTTAAGATACTATTTTTTGCCTCTTAGATTGGCAGAATTCTAAAGGTTGACAACACACACTTTCAGTGAGTCTGTCAGGAAACAGATACACTCATAAATTGCTGGAGAGAGTGTAAAATGATCGGTTTCCAGGGAGGAGAATGTGGTATATTTAGGAAAACTATGCATTTACCCTTTGACTTAGCACTTCTTCTTGTTGAGATTTACCGTGAGATACATTTCCACAAACATGAACCACTAGTGATAAGGTAATTTTTAGAGACGTTATTTACTATAACAAAATGTTGGAATTGTTGTTGCCCTTCTGTAGTAGATAAGTTGCATATCTGTGGTACATCCATACAACACAATGCACACAATGTAAAAAAGAATAAACCATCTGTCTATGAACTGATAAGAAATGATTTCCAGGATATGTTGTTAAGGGCAAGAAGCAAGATGTGAACGAATGCATATAGTATGTTATCCTTTGTATAAGAAAAAAAGAAAAAAACCCTCCAAATCCATGTACTTATTTGCTTATTTTTTCCAAAAAAAAATGTAGGATGCATGAAACAGAGTCTGATGAAAATGGTTGCCTGTTTCGGGTGTGTGGGAAATGGGTGGCAGGGTTAGGGATGGTACTGAGACTTTTTTGAATATACCTTTTAATATAACTTTGACATATAAATCATATAAATGTTTTATATACTGTATGTTAAAATGAAATTAAATCAAATCAGTAAGGGTGAATACAAAGCAAATCTTAAAGCTGAATATAAAATGAAACAAAGAAAGCCAACTATATATCAAATTGACAACCTAACTGTACAGAAAGTGAATAACTAATTCAAAAACTTCTGAATGCAGCATTCTGACTGTACATTCTTAGTGGGTGATAGGCTAAAAAAAAAGATCTGTAACAGCATCTTAAACGTATTTAGTCAGCTTGTTGTTGGTAGTTGTTTTGGTACAGTAATCCCCAAACTATTCTGAATATGTTGTAGGACTGAGCCAATGAGTTAAACATATTGATGGTGTTAGGAATCAGAGAGAAGGAGTATGCAGACATAGGATAGGGAAAGATGAGGAAGAATCCTGGATGTTTAATTCCAATGAGAAGAATCAGTCTAAACTCAGATGTGTCCATTGAAATGGCCTAGAAGCAACAAACTCCAGTGGCAATCAGTTCACTTAACACTCACACTTTGTTTCTTGTTTTTAATTGGCTTAAAACAACAATAAACATGTATTACCCTCATAGGCTATGTGTATCAAACATTTGGGAGTGGCATAGACGGACAGTTCTGGCCCAGGATCTTTTGCGATGTCATCTGAAGGCTGACCTGGAGCTGGCTGGATCTACTTCCAAGATGGCTCATCCCATGGCTGGCAAGATGATGCAGGTTGCTGCGCAGAGGCCAGTGTCTGCCCACATGCCCTTCTCCACAGGCTGCTTGAGTGCCCTCACAGCATGGCGGCTGGCATCCCCCAACTGAGTGAGCAATCCAAGAGAGGCTAAGGCTGAAACTGGGATGTCTTTTATGACCTAGCCTCAGCAGTCCCACACTGTCACTTTCACAGTATTCTGTTGATCACACAGAACAGCCATGATTCAGCGAGACAGGACTACATGAGGGTATGAACAGCAGGCAGCAAGGATCATTTAAGCTGAGAGCTAAAGGCTGAGTAAAGCAGCTAGTCGAGTGAAGAGAGTGAAAGAAGTACACTTCTTATAAGTCGTGGGACAGAACTTCAAAATAAGTTTATATGACTAGGGCGTAAAGATGAGGCCTGATGTGTGGCAGTTCTTGCAAGTTTTGTTAAGAAGCTTAGTTTTTATAATAAAGCCAATAAAGCATCAAAGTGTTTATATTTTAGTAAGATCACTCCGGCTATTACATGGAGGGTGGACTGAAGGAACAAGGACAGAGAACAGGAATGGCCGTAAAGAAACCAGGAGACTATTGAGATGATCCTGACAAGAAATGGCAACTTGGACTACGGCAGTGGCAATAGAGGTGAGAAAACTGGGCAAGTGCTGAGAGACTTAGGAGACAAACATACATGACCCAATGTTTGGATATATGGATCACACATTAGAGAGGAATCAAGGCTGGCTCTGAGGTTTTTGACTTGTGCTTATGAAAGGAACAGCAGGTTTGGGGATTAAAAAAAGTGTATTTAGCATGTTGAGTTTGTAGTGCTTACACACATGGAAATGTCCAGTAAGCAGTGGGCATATGGGACCTGGGATCAGGACATATGCCTGGACATCAAAACTTATGGTTACCAGAATACCCAGATCTTAGTTCCTAAATACCATTCCCTGCTAAAAGAAACCAACACTTCTTGGAGACAGGGCTAATTACAGTTCTGCAGCCTGGAACATCTTCTTGTCCCAGAAAGCAAAGGAGAGCTGAAAGACAGATGGAGGCTTATCAAAAAAAGTCATGAGCTGGCTTGAAGGAGTCCTCGCTAGTTAAACTTGAGACAATATGAGCATCAGAAAGAGTAATGATGGTAATGGAGTATAACATAATAAACATAGAGTCCAACGGGATACTAAAAAATTAAAATTAAAGTTAGCATTTTAAAAAGTGGTACAATCCAAGTAAGATCTGTAGTCCAGTTCATCACGTTGTGCCAGAGTCAATTTTCTGGTTTTGATAACATAATATGGAAGGTGTTATTATCACTGGGGGAAGATAAGTTTGGGGTACGCTGGATCTCTGTAATATTTTTGCAACTTCTTGTGGGCTTAGTATTATTTCAAGATAAAAAGTTAACAAAAAAAAGTATATGTGTATGTGTGTTGGTGGTGGTATTCTTCATGGAAAAATTTCAGCCTTTACTTGTAGAAGTGATAGAATTAGAAGAGGTAGCATTTGCAGCAACCAATGGAATAATTGATTCAGGCAAAGGTCATTAATGCATGAGTGAATGCTATTAGAGAATGGGATAGTCCCATCGTCTCACTCCCTGGATTATTCATTACCTACAGAGGGTAATGGAGCATCTATGGTGGAGAAATCTGGCTAACATCACCCTAACCAAGTAACAGAAGGAAATGACTGCCTCACTAGTTCCTGCTCCTGAACTTTTGACACCCATGTAGGATTATTGTCAATATTGACACAAAATGGCATTGTGAACTTCCTGATGTGCTGGGATGAAAAATATGCAACACCACCTAGGTAGTATTTATGCCAAACATGTCCAATCTGAATTCAATAATGAAGAAACAAATGTAGAAATTTAGATTAGAGGACATTCTACCAGACAACTAGCCTGAACTCCAAAACTATCAGCCATGAAAGATAAAATAAAGTGAAATAAAAAAATAAGTAACAGACCATTCTAGATTAAATAGACTAAGGAGACTAAAGACAATGACATGCAATAGATGATTTTTTTTTTTTACTGGATTCTGGATCAGAAAAGGAGTTATAAAGAACATTATTAAGACAATTAGAAAAATGTATATATAGACAGTATTTTAGGTAATACTATCATAATAATATCTTGGGAAGTAAATGTCTTGGTAATGCAAAAAACATCATGCTTGTGTAGGATAATACCTTAGTTCTTAGAAAATTTAAGATATCTGTAACTTATTTTCAAATGGTTTAGCAAAAATATTCAATTGAGGGAGACACACACACACACACACACACACAAACAGATCAAAACGTTAGCAATGAAGGAGAAAGAAAGATGAGTTTTCACCATATTTTCAACTTTCTGCAGGTTTTAAAATTTTCAAAATAAAAACTTGGGGAGAATATGATAAACTGGCATTAGTTTATCCATAACTTATGTTGTTATCCTGCAACTAAACTGGAATTCCTTCCCTTTCAGTTCATCCCTTTCCCCACATCTCAGCATCATATAGCAAGAGTTGCCTGGGGCCTCATGGCCCAGTGGGGCCCAGGCTCGGGCAAATTTGCGGAGAAGTTTTGCAGCCTGCTGCCACCTCTGGGCTCTGCTGCTGCACAAGCAGGGACTATTCGTGGAAGCTGTTTGGCTCATCACTGAACCTAAAAGAGTGTCTGGGGAGCTTCAGGGCCTCAGTGGCCTAAGGCTTCATGAGCCCTTCTGCTTAGAGAGTTAATGCCTGAGACTAAAATCTGGGGTAACAGGACAGATTTCTGCTCAGCAGCAAAATCTGCCCCAGCCTTCCTTATAAAATGGAGACTACAAATAAAGTTCATTGTTTCCAGGAGAAAGGTGTACACCAACCACTGTCTTTTTTGAGACAAAGTCTCGCTTTGTCACCCAGGCTGTAGTGCAGTGGGGCAATCTCAGTTCACTACAACCTTTGCCTCCCAGGTTCAAGCGATTCTCCTGCCTCAGCCTCCTGAGTAGCTGGGATTACAGGCGTGTGCCACCATGTCCAGCTAACTTTTGTATTTTTAGTAAAGACGTGGTTTCACCATGTTGGTCAGGCTGGTCTCGAGCTCCTGACCTCAAGCAATTCACTCACCGCGGCCTCCCAAAGTGCTGGGATTACAGGCATGAGCCACTGCTCCCGGCCCACCAACTGCTTTTGGATGGGTCCACTATTACTGTGGAATATTCACATAACCAGCCATGACCATCTAACCAGCCAATAAACCAACCAATAAATGCATCTACTCATTCAACACATATGTGCTGGGTTGCTTGCTTTGTACTGTATATTGGAGCTGCAAAGATAAGACACAGTCCATTCTACTAAAGAATGGATTGGCCAGGTGTGGTGGCTCACGCCTCTAATCCCAGCACTTTGGGAGGCCAGGGCGGGCGGGTCACCTGAGGTCCGGAGTTTGAGACCAGCCTGACAAACATGGAGAAACCCCGTCTCTACCAAAAATACAAAATTAGCAGGACATGGTGGCGCATGCCTGTAATCACATCTACTCCAGAGGCTGAGGCAGGAGAATCCCTTGAACTTGGGAGGCGGAGGTTGCAGTGAGCCGAGATCGCGCCACTGCATTCCAGCCTGGGCAACAAGAGTGAAACTCCATCTCAAAAAAAAAAAAAAGAGTGGATTGTGTATCTGGGGAACACAGACTACAGATTATTGCTACACAATAATTGGTAAATGCATGGTAGCAATTTTCATATTGTAGCACCAAGGTAGTGCACCTAACCTAAATTAGGAGGGGAAGGCATGAGAGAAAACTTCTTGGAGAGAAAGAATATTTTCTTTCACTTTTAAAACTATTTCCTTTTGTCCCCAAAGTTAAAAATAGATCAGGAACTAGGGCCCACAGTAGGAGAGGGGTGAAAATTGGTTTTAAAAGTTTTATCAGGCTTCTGTCATTTTTTTTTCCATCTCTGCAGTTGGGCTAGGGTGATCATCTCATCCTCACTTGCCTGGGACTTGCCTGGTTTTAGCACTGAAAGTCTTGAGTCCCAGAAAACCCTTAGTTCTGGCCAAACTGGGACCATGGGTCACCCTATGACCCTCCCACCTTACCACAGAAATTTTATGTTATGAAGAATCGCATGTGACGAAAGAAGTGAATAACATGCTAGCTCTGAGAATTCTGAAGTGGGTGAAGAGAAATGAGAAGGGTAAAAAAGCCTATCTCATTTCTTCATTTTCCATGCAAATCAGATAGTGAATAAGCATGGTGCTTGGAGGGCTTGCTTCTCCTGCCCACTGTACCTTGTTGCTGCACTCCCTTCCTCCTGGAATGTTCTCTCTTCTTCATAAGTATATCCAAATCTTCCCTGTCCAGGCCTTGCTGAAAACTTTCCCAACTGTTCTAGCTGAAAATTATCTCCTCCATCCCCTACCCTGTGAAATGTGGGTGCTTATTTTCGGTGTGCTCTTGTGGTACACGGCAACACTTAGAGTTAGAAAGAGCCATAGAGTACTCGAAAGGAGTTCAGAAATTTATGGATTCATGTATGGCTTCATTCGTTCTTTCATTTGTTCCCAACTAGTTCTTAGAAAATGTAAGATATCTGTAACTAATTTTCAAATGGTTTAGCAAAAATATTCAACTGAGGGAGATAAACATACAAACACAGAGAGAAAGAGAGAGAGAACAAAAACAGATCAAAACGCTAGCAATCAAGGGGAATGAAAGATGAGTTTTCACCATATTTTCAACTTTCCGCAGATATAAAAATTTTCAAAACAAAAACTTGGGGAAAATACAATGAACTGACATCAGTTCATCCATAAATTATGTCATTATCCAGCATCTAAACTGGAATTCCTTCCCTTTCAGCTCATCCCTTTCCCCACATCTCAGCATGATATAACAAGAGTTGCCTGGGGCTTCATGGCACAATGGGGCCCAGGCCTCAAACAAATCTGCAGAGAAGTTTTGCAGCCTGCTGCCACCTGGGCACGGGAGATTCCAAGATGAATTGGGTCCTATCCTTGAGGAGTCCCTACATGCTAGGGAGGTTGTTGGATACATGAGCAGATACAACACATGGCAGAACGTATTGGATGGAGGCTGAGCACCGGTGAGCAGTCGTTACTGGAGCAGATACTGAGAGCGGTAGATACTGTGCTATGTGCTAAAGGGGTAAAAAGACCTTTAAGATGTTACAATCAGTGTAGGGTGAGCAGCAGATCTGAAAACACATGATTTTAATACCATATGGTAAGTGCTACAGAAAACATAAGCCTAAGGTCTCTGAGGATGCAGACAGGAATATTAAGCAAAGCAGAGGACTGAGTCAGGACCATGGGGATTGAGGATGTGGCATCCGAGCTGATTGGTAGGAGGTCTGCAAAAAAGATGATAAGGGCACAGGGAGGGATTGGCAGATTAGGGACATATTTAGCAAAGCAAATCAGTGGGGCTTCGTGACTGATTATAAGCGCAGGGAAAATCTTATGCCTTCTTGTGTTGTGTCTTCTGGGATGTCTCGTACAGTAGGCTGCACATGGTAGGTGTTTAGCATATACCTATTGATTGAGTTAGCTGAGACATTAGGCAGAGTCTGAAAACTCCTCAGACTGAGAAATGGCATTTGAATTTTGTGTGCATCTGTGTGTGTGTGTGCAAGAATTATAAAATGCAACAAATTTTAGGAAATGCTGTAATGCTGTTGTGGACTCTTCTTGGAAAGTAGTTGTGGCATGAAGAAAAGCAAGAGGGCCCAGTAGAAGAAAGATTTCTCTTTATATCTTTGTCTTGTTTCTTCATTATCTGAAGTCCCATCCTTATTCATTTAGAACTGATTAAGAAGTAAACTAAAATTAAAATATGTAAGTGTCCTATCTCCCCATCCCTTCTATCTCAACATATGCATGAGCTTGTGCACACACACAGACACAAACACACACAGATTTTTTTTTTTTTTGAGATGGAGTCTCACTCTGTAGCCCAAGCTGGAGTGCCGTGGCACCATCTTGGCTCACTGAAACCTCTGTCTCCCAGGCTCAAGCAATTCTCATGCCTCAGCCTCCCGAGTAGCTGGGACTACAGGCACACACCACAATGCCTGGCTAATTTTTTTATTTTAGTAGAGATGGGGTTTTACCATGTTGCCCAGGGTGGTCTCAAACTCCTGAGCTCAGGCTATCCGTCTGCCTTGGCCTCCTAAAGTGCTGAGATTGCAGGTGTGAGCCAGGGTGCCTGGCCACATTCATAGATTTATTGTTTATTTTTTCTTCTGTGCTGAGTTAATATATTCCCTCTATAGTCAAAATATAAATTTATGTGGTTGGGAGTGGCATGGACCTTTACACATGGGCTTTAATAAATATGCATGGATGTCGACCTCCAGGGTCACATTATCATTTGCGTGGATTTGAAGAGGAGACACAGGACACTGCTGGATTCAGATGAACAGCTCCAATCTCTGATCTCTCACCCTTCTCCTTGAATTGCTAGGAGGGGTGGAAAGAGAGAGCACAGAGAAAAGTTCCCCTTCTGCCTTTGCATCTGTGCCAGAGACGTCCCAAAGCACTTCTCAATCTGTTCTCTCCTGTGTGTGCCTCTCACACACCTGCCTGCTGGGTGCTGCTGCAGCGTCAGCGGCTCCAGGGGCTGGTCTGCTGCAGATGGACCCGACACTGCAGCTCCGGTTCCTCTGAGGTCCCATGGCCAGAGGCAGAGAGAGAAAAGTGAAGGTTAGAAGTGGGGACAGAAGATAGGCTCTGGATGCTCCAACAGAAGTTGGGTGTCGGGGGAGGGCAACTGCTTTTGTCTGGTTGTCTTGGCTTCTACTTGGAGAAATGCAGAATTCTTCAGTTGTCAACATTGTTACTATAACATTTGACTCTTGGGATACTGTAGCTAGGACTCAGGTGCCACCTAGGAATCAAAGGAGGCCAAGTCCTCCCTTCTTTTCAGCCCCTGAGTCACTGGATGCTTTCCACTACACCCTTAGTCATAAGGGCCATCTATAACACACGTGGTGTGTTAATAGCTATTGAACACTGCCAGTGTGGGGGCGCTAGGCTATGCACCCTATATGTATCATGGTATTTCATTTAGTTATACCAGCATTTTAAGGCAAGCATTGCTATCCTTGCTTTACAGTTGAGGAAATCCAAGTCCTCAAGGCCAGTAAGTAGTAGAGTCAGGATTTAATTCCAGGGTGGCCAGACTGCAAAGCCTCTGCTGCCCTGTCTCCCACCAGGTATAGAACACCATATTAGCACTGGGCTGAGTAGGGCAGCTCTTTATATCACAGGGCTATCTTTGGACCCTATTACGTCATAAATTGGTTGAGAGTACAGACCATGCCTTATAATTGTTTTATGACACAGTCTCATTACCTGTGAAAAACAGAGCTAATCTTTCTGTTTATTCTCCAGTGAGTCAAACCAAATAATGTCCATGTGAGCCTTTGAAATATGGTGGAGAAAGTGGGATTAGGGCCTCAGGCATGAAGAAGAGCCCATGCGGCTCCTCTGGAAACCTACCCTCTGTCTTCTCAATGCCCTATTAGAACTCGCTCAGTTCTTCTGCAGATTCCTCCTGGCGTTCGGTGCCGGATAAACAGTCTCTCAAATTTCTTACATGTTATGAGGCATTGAAGATGACTCTGTATAATCAAATATGCCATTCCACATCTCATTTGTAATTTCACAATTTAGCTCTCTGCGCCATTTAAGCACATATAGAGAGCCTCTAGAGAAATCCTTATTTTTTTTGCTAAGGCTTTTATATGTGAGTTTTGTGCTGATTTTGGTCTTTGCTGTATCTAATAGGATTTTCCCAAAGTTTTCTCACCACAAAAGGCTTTATAAAATGTAAGGAACCATGGAAATAAACCTCAGCCTATTACAAAATCAAGATAGGCCAAGGAAGTATCAGGTAAGAGGCCCAGATTAGAAGCTGAATGTTCATTTTCCTCTTGTGTCTATCACTTTTGTGTTTGGTTTGACTGGGTCTCTGAAGAATGCTCAGACTGCTTTACAATTATGCAGTGTGTGGCAATTTACAAAGCACATCTTCATTCATTATATTTGGTTTGAGTTTTACAACCACCTTAGCAAGTGGGGCAGGGCAATTATTATTATGCCCATGTTACAGATGCGGAAACTGAGGATTGGAGAGGTTAAGTGACTTGCCTAATCCACTTAGCTAATGATAAGAATTAATTAATCAGCTGCAAGTCAAAGAATCAAATATAGATTTTCTAATTACAAGTTTGGTGTCTTGTCTCCCTGCTAATCCAGTCTGCCTTCCTAGCGGGAGTACTTTGTAGCTGCTGAGCTGAGATTTCTGAGAGGAGATTGTGATGTCTGAAGTTTACTGCCCATTTAGTTCCAGAATCCATCCACTTCTCTTCACCCCCAGTGCCACTCTCCCAGAGCCAGCCACTTCCATCTCTCAGTTGAGTCACTGCTAGAGTCCTACATTGGTTTCTCTGCTTCTGGTCTCACCTCACTCTGGTCTAATCTTCATATTTCAGTGTAAATGACTTTCTTTTTTTTGAGACGGAGTCTCACTCTGTTGCCCAGGAGGGAGTGCAGTGGCGCAATCTCAGCTCACTGCAACCTCCACCTCCCCAGTTCAAGCAATTCTCCTGCCTCTGTCTCCAAGTAGCTGGGATTAAAGGCACGCGCCACCACGCCTGGCTAATTTTTGTATTTTTAGTAGAGACGGGGTTTCATCATGTTGGTCAAGCTGGTCTCAAACTCCTGACCTCCTGATCCGCCTGCCTCTGCCTCCCAAAGTGCTGGGATTACAGGCGTGAGCCACCCGCGCCCAGCATAAGCAACTTTCTTAAGTAAAAAAGAAAAATTATCCAGATGCTCCTTTCTTAAAACACTTTGATTTCTCCCATGATCTTTAGAAAAACATCCAAACTCCCTCACATGGTCTGCAAGGGTCTGCATGAAGTGATGCTGCTTGCTTCTCTACCCCCACCTCCTGACACCCCCAGCCCCTTCCCACCACCAAACTCTCTCATGTTGGTATCTTTGTTCTCTTCTTCTTATGACTCATTGTCATCTTCCCTCTGCTTCATTTTTTTTCTCTGATCATGTTTAATAATTTTGGAGCAATTTGTAACCAGCTCCCCCCAAAAACTTATTTATAACTTGCAATTATCATCAGTAGTAGTAACGTTTATTTTTGCAGCATGGCTTAGAGTTTATAAAATGTCAATATGACTTCTGATGATTAGCATAACTGTGATGGGGTAGGGATCAGATTTATAAATGGAGGCACTGAGTCTTGAGGATGTTAAGGAACTCGCCCACCTTCATGTCATGAGTAAGTATTAGACTCAGCACTTGGGAATCAAGTCTTGAGAATCTAGTTCACGCAACATCATGCAACCTGTCTGCCTTGTTTATTAGCTTCTATAAAGCATTTTCAGGCAGACAGTATAAGGCGCCATGGAAAACTGGGCTGCATTTCATGGACTAGAAAGATTTACATGAGAAGTGTTCCCAGGCAGAAGGATGAGAGGCACAAAGAAAGGGTGAGAAACAATGGTCTGAAACAGCCAGCACATGGGCTCATTAACCTCTTCTAAACAATCGCTCATCTCTCCTAGCTCCCTGCTGACCAGAAATAAGTCAGAGGGGAATTTGTGTGGTAAACTTTCACCTACAGGGATCTGATCTCTGGAGAGAAAAAGGCATCACCAGTGGACAGAGTTTTCTTTCTGTGCTGAGTCATGGGGGCAGTTCTTCTTTCTTGGAACAATTGGGAATCATACTCCTGGGGAAAATATCCATGTCTCCTGCAGTGTTGCTTAAATGACATGAATGCCAAGGGCAATGTATCTCCTGTTAAAATGTCTAACTTCCTAATGGCTTTTTCCAACTCACTTAGCATTCATTTATCACATTCTCATGTTACTCACTCAGTAATAATAATAATAATAATAATAAATAATGCGTTGTAGCAGAGTCAGGGAAAGTGGGAACATAGCCCTGCAGATTAATAGTAAACCGTTTAAAAAGAGAAGGAAAAGTACCCAAGCAGGGGTAATGGGGGAAGCATTGTGTGAAGACCCCAAAGTAGTCAAAAACGTGGCAGATTCTCAGCAATTTAGAAGATGGAAGACACAGGACTTAAAAGTGGGTTGACCTGGCAGAGGATGAGGGAGGGATGAGTGCCAATTGTTCCCAGGGGTCTGGCAGAGCAGCTGCATGGGCCACTGAGTCATTTCACAAGGTGAGGGATGAAAAAGCGAGTTCTTTCTTTCCTTCTTGCTTTCCTCTCTTCTTTTTGTTCTTTCAGGCTTGCTGATCGGTGCAGCTGAGAACATGTTGAATTTGATGTGCCTGTGGATATTTGAGTCTGGAACATTGAAGACAAGTTTGGTCTGGAGATGTAGACTGGGGATATCTCAGCACACAGATGATAACTGAAACGATGGAGCGGATGATATAACCTGGAGAGAGCCTGGTGTGGGAAGAGTCTTCCCTGAGGTGGCCGAAAGATGTAATTCTTACTCCAAAGACTGAAATAGAGACAAGAGAAGCTGAAGTTACAGGGTTTTGTCATTGGGAAGGCAGTAGAGTGTGTCATATCCCAAGAGTGAAGCAAGGACAAACCAAAGAACAACTGGGAAGATCTGGGAGAAAAAGGGTGAGTGCAGTGGCTAGAAGAAGGGGGAGAAGGTTATGTGAGGAGCAAAAAACTGGGAGGAGTGAGTGGCTCTGGATATTGTCCTTAAAGAAGCTCCAGACTCAAGAGGCCCTTTCACGTGACGGCTGACGTGTGCTTGTAAGGTGGTCGTGGGCACTTTGAAAGGTAGTACTGGGCTGGACTCTATTATTCCTAACATTGCCAGGTGATCCTTGTGAGGCTAGCTTACATGGAAAAGGCCTTCAGATTTTTGTGCTTTGTTGAGCACATTGTGTTCTGCCTTAGTTTCCCCAAGGTCCTCATTTTTTTTTCTTTTCTTCAAGAGACAGGGTCTTACTTCGTTGCCAAGGCTGGCTTCAAACTCCTGACTTCAAGAGATCCTCCCACCCCACCCACCCAAAGTGCTGGGATTACAGGTGTGCGCCACTGTGCCTAGTGGGTCATCAGTCTTTGAGATGCTGTTGATAAAGCCATTTGATGATATCAAAGAAGGAATGAAGCATAAGGTTTTTTTGGCCCCTCTGCTTGGAATGCCACTTGCAGGCAGAACTCTCCACAGTTTTACCATCCAGTGAAGGATCACCTGTTTATAGCCTGTGTAAAATCAATGATGCTTCTTGGAAACAAGTCTATCCTCATAGACATCTTGACGTTGCATGGCTGAGTCATTTGTCAGAGTGCTCTGGCTTTAAATATACCTCCAAGTCTTAAGACACATGAACTTTTGAGGTGCAGGAATCAGCAATTCTAAAAGGCACAAGTCTTCCATCCAAGGTCCTGGTTGCCTTCTAGATCCTGTTCTAACAAACATATCTCCAAATCTCATTTGCTTAACCCCATACAAGTTTATTTGCCGAGAACGTCAAGGTGAAGGTATGCTCCATGAACTAGCAGCATTGGCATTACCTGGGAGCTTGTTAGAATTCAGAATCTCAGATCCACCTCAGACCTACTGAATCAGAATTTCATTTTAACAAGATCTCCAAGTGGTGTGTAAGCACATTAAAAATTTGGAAGTGCTGCCCTAGATTACCAAAGTATCCTTGATGGTTCTCATAGCAGAGGGATAAAAGGAAATCAGACACGATGAAATAGAAATAGGAGAAGACAAACAGAGGCAGTTCAACCTGCTGTCAAATCTTGAATTATGCCAAACTATGTAAAGTCTATGCCTGAAATCTCAGCATACGAGTGCCCAGGGCATAAGCTATTGGAGCCAGCCTTGGCTCATGACCAGTGCATTGTTCAGTTAGATGGTCCTTCTCCTTCCATGCTTGTTTACCTGGGGGACAGATGCCAGGGCAGGCTGATTTCCATTTCTTCAGCTTTCCTCTTTGCCATTACTGCCTGGGCATGCAGGTGGGAAGAAGAGGGACTAATTGAGTGCATTTGATTATAAATGGAAAATACAGCACAGTTTTTCCCCCATGTGGCACCCCAAAGAGCTAACATTAAGGGGGTGATTACTGGCCCTTTATTATTTTCATTTTGGTAAATCTGGTTTTCTTGCACCCCCACACCTATGTTCAGGGTTAATTCTGTGTTATTTTCTCCCTGCAGGCCTGTGCTGAGTGCCACAGGGAACAGCATTTAGCAACATCAAGCAGGAGAGGCAGAGAAAGCAGCAATAACTCCACATATGACTTGGAAATTGGCTCAGTCTCGTGGCAGGAGATGTGTGTTTTTATGGTGTTAAGTGTGAAGGAGTGAAAGCAGCCAGCGATCAGGAGCGCCAACGCAGCTCCTTCCCAGGAGCCTTCTCGGCTGCTTCCCCTTTGTGGGAGATGTGCTGGAAGGAGTACTAAGAGGAGAGATGCTTTGCTTTAGTAGGATGGCAGCTTTGGGAAAGAGACGCGAGAGTGAGTGTGCAGAGAGCTTGTTCTGAGTGCAAGAGATAAGTGGGTTGCATCCTGTCTTAGAGGCAATCAAGCAAGAGAGGATGGGGTGGCAGGCACTTCAGCTCTCTAGCCCCTCCTTCCAGGGCAGAGCCATTTTAGAGACCCACGCCTTTTCCCCATCCATAGGCTGCTGAAGCCAGAAACAGCCCAGCACTTAAGAGGGGAGCGGAAAATGACATCACTAGTCTGGGCAGTATCTTCTCAGCCTAAACCATTATTCCCTCCCTCCCTTTTAACAAAGACTCCTAGTTTCCCACCCAATATCCAGTCTCCATTTTCTTCCTAACTGAATGTTGACTTCTTCCCCCTGGGAAACAAGATATCAAGGAAAATGATGCACCTTGTTTGCCTCCCTTGCAAGTGGGCCTGGCCCATCCATCAGAGGTAAGTAGAAGTCATCAGGTGGGGCTTTCAGGCAAGCTCTTCAATGAAGCTGACTCAGCTGGGGGACGATTTTTCTCTTCCTCCTTCTTTCTGCCTAATATGTGGACATCTGTTTGGATCTTGAGGCAAATTCAATGACAGAATCACATCCTAGAGGTATTAAAGCAGACATTTAGGAGGACACTGGTACCTGATGACTGCTGTATCTGCCTATGACTGGACTTCAGTGTAAGAAGCCACTTGTTTGAATTTTCTGTGCATGCAAGGAACTCCATTCTAAGTGCTGTATCTCTTGCCCATGCTGCCTGTATTAGGTAGGGAAAGTAAATTTATCTGCTGTAACAAACAACTTCCAAATATTAGTAGCTTAACCCAACAAAAGTTTGTTATTCATGTTGAGACAAATGCATACATAACTGGTTGGCCGGCAGCCTCCCTGGGACCCACGGACACGTGGTCCTTCTGTCTGTATCTCTACTGAACCATATGCCCTTCACATCTTCTGTGTGGCAGCAGCTGGGGAAAGTGAGCAGGACTGGTACATGAGTGGTTTTATGGGCCATGCCCGGGGGAGGCACAGTCAGCATTCACTGAGATTTCATTGGCTAGAATTCAGTCACATGGCCACAGAGGGCGCTGGGAAGTGTAGTTTGGGTATGTGCTCAGGAGGAAAAGGAAATTAATTTTGGTGGATACATCATAGTTTGCCAACAACACCTAAAAAAAGGAAGAAGGAAAGGAAAATGAAGAAAAAAGAAAGAGGAAGGAATGAAGGAAGAAAAGAAGGAAAAAAGGAAAGAAACAAAAAGAAAAGAAAGAGAAAGAAAAGGAAAGAAAAAAAGAGAAAAGGCCAGTAAATGCTCAATTTTTCTCTAGAGGTAATTAAAACATGTTTTCTGAGGCCCAGAATATGTCAATTGGTAGAAGAATGGAATCAATGAATGTCATTGATTCCAAATGGATTTATGTGTTATCCAGCGTTCCCTTCCTTCAGAAGGGTCTTGTTCAGCACCTCCCTGTACAGAACACTGTGGCTACAGTTCACTGGGGATGAGGGGATGGCTCTCTATGAAAGCCAGTGTGGATTCACAGCCCCAGCAGGGGCCAGACTGGTGGAGGCTCTTCTGCTCAGTAAGGCTAGTGGCCCAGGAGCTAGATAGATCTTGGCCAGAATCTGGGTTCTTTGTTGTAACCAAACCCGAAGCTGACCTTAGGCAGGCAACTCCCCTTTTATGGGCTTTGGTTTCTCTATTTCCTGATGTGTAAAGTAGGAATAATAATAACTGCCCTATGCGTGTCTCTCTCTTGTTAGGAGTAGGTAATGTAATGAAGCTCTTGACCCAGAGTAGAGGTTCAATAATTGCCAGCTGTTGTTCTCACCTACTTCAGCCTTCTCTTTAGTTGGCTCCTTATTGCCTATGGAGCAAAACGTCACAACTTGGTGAATGAAACCGTTCTCTCTCTGGCTCGTACCTATATTTCCAGCCTCATCTCCTACCACATTGTTCGTTTACTCTATAGTTCTGCTTCACACCTGAACTTCTACTGTTCCCTAGGCCTGCCAGGCCCTTCTGACCTGCCAGGCCAGTTCTGCAACCTGATGCCTCTGCTCCTGTTGCTCCCTTTACTTCTAACATGGGGTCTTTCATTCTTGGCACTACTGCTGACCTTTGGGCCCAGGTCATTGTTGGGGAACTGTTCTGGGCATTATGGGATGTTTACCAACATCTCTGACCTCTACCCACTAGAAGCCAGTAGCACTCTCCTGCCCACAGTCATGACAACCAAAAATGTCTCCAGACATTGCCAAATGTCCCTGGGGACACAATCACTGCCTGTTGAGGACCCCTGTTCTAATGTCTTGCACTCCCTTGTCTGGAAGGAGTACTAAGAGGAGAGATACTTTGCTTTAGTAGGAGGGCGGCTTTGGGAAAGAGCCTACACATATTTGAATCCCTACCTATAATGTCAGTCCCCACTGTAAAACTTCCCTTGTCTTCTCCAAAAATAATCAAATATGAATCGCCTTGTCCTCTGTGGCCTCATGGCACTTCATTTGTTTTTTTGTTTAGCATTTACTTCTCTAATTCTCATTTATCTGTCCACTAGACTTGCTGCTATCTTGCTCATCCCTTTATCCTCAGCATCTAGCATAGTTTCCAGATGCTTCCTTTTTTAATCACAAAGTAAATTAAAAATATTTAAAGTTAAATGCATAAATTAATGACTGCTGAATACATAAATGCCTTCTCAAAAGACAGATTGCTGTTTAAGATTAATTTGAACAGTGGAACTACTGTCTGATTAAAATGAAAGCTGAAAGTATGAGTGCTGCTAAGCGCTTGGGTGGGTTCAAGGAACCATAGAACTCGGGAGGTGTGCTTTGTCCGTAACATCTGGATTCCAGGAGGCAATGGAAAGAAGCTTGGCAAGTTAGAAAGGAGGAAGGGTTGGGGTGACCATGGGGCTTGAAAAAGATCTGTTAGGAAATCTGGGGAAACTTCAACTGCTTTGGGTAAAGAACGCACAAGTGTATGAAATGATGAAGCAGGTGTCAGACAAGGCCGAAATGAACCACTTGGGGCAGGGCTAATACAGGAGTTCAAAGAAGGGCGTCCAATCATCGCTAGAGAAGAAAAGCCTTCTGGTCAGAGTCCCTGCTCCCTCTTTGGCCACATCTATTACCGTGACAACACATTCCCCGCAAGGGCTCCAGTCCAGCCCAGCTGGCCTCCTTGCTGTTTCTCCACACCTGCTGTGCTCCCACCTCAGGGTCTTTATGCAAAGGGGCCCTGGTCTCCTGCCTATCTTGCTCCCTCATTTTATTCAGATTTCTGCTCAGATCTCAAGCCCTCTGACTTCTAGATCTACAATATTATCCCTCTCTACCCCTTACCCAGATTTACTTTTACTCATAGCATTAAATATTTAACTGCCTATGATCTACCTCCTAATTGAATGTGAGTTACATGAGGACAGAGAATTTTTTTTTTTTCACTGCTGTATCTTTGATGCCTGAAGCAGTGCCTGGCATACAGTAAGTGCTCGACATGTATTTGCTGAATGAATAAATAGATGCATGAATTGAGGGAGTTTGGCTTCAGCTGGCCTTGAAAGAGTGGAAGAAGAGGTGGGTGTGGAGCCAGGCAGTGAGTGGGGATGGAGGAGGCTGCAGACTCAGAGCCCCTTCCAGTGGTGGCCCCTACTCATCCCCTCTCACAGTGTGCAGGGGAGCCAGGATGGCTTCCTCAAAAGCTGGCAGGAAGAAGGGAGGGCAGAAAAATTCACATTTGGCCTGCTACTTCTGCTAAGGCAGACGTGTTAGAAAAGATAATTGCAAAATATCAAGTGCCATGGAAACACTTATTAATACCAGGGGCTGGTGCTTCGACGGGGCCGGAGGTTTGCTCTGGCTGCGGTGAACAGCCAGCAGTTCTGAAGCTCATCCAAAGCACTTGGTTTCTTGGACCCAAAATCACAATGCTCAGTACACAATGATTTAGTGCCTTCTGTCAGAGCTTCTCAGAGCATGTCACCAGCAGTCACCCTGCCCACGTCCTCGGGAGGAGGTGGCACTGAGCAGCGGGTGCGCGGTCCAGTTTGTTTGTGACTAATGTGTTTTTGGAAGCTTGTACCCCCTCTTCAGCTACCCAGTTTTCCTTTTGCTTTGCATGTCTCTGAGCTGTCCATTTGTTCTTCACAGCCAGGAATAATAACTTCTCTCTAACGTCAAGCATCAAAAACCTGCCCCACAGCCAGCTATTTTAGAGGCTCATAGCCTCAATGGGGTATGGAACGAGGGTATGGGATGCAGCTGTACAGACACTCTGTCTCTGTGCTGCTCACAGGAGGAATCTGAGTGGTAGCTTCCCCAATCCCATGACTCAGCTAGGGACAGAGGAAGGAGCAGGGGACAGGGAGACACACTGGGGGTTCAGTTTGCTCCTGGGTGGTGCTATGTGGGATCCACACACACTTACTCCATTTCCGGGCAGGCTGAGCTTCTCTGAGTGGAACAGCAGAGGGGCTGGCATGTGGGAGACAGAGATGGGTAGGTGATGCCATGGGATGCCAGAAATAGGAAACACTCAGGACAGCCGTGAGTCACACCGGCCTCTCACATTTTTTCCTAAGCGAGGGGAGGGAAGGCAAGTTCATGTAGACTCTGCGCTCAGAAAGCAGAAATATCTAAATATCTTAGCCGTTCCCCAAGGATGCTGGTTTCTCTTAAGGCAATCCCTGTGTTTTCTTGATTTGATGGTTCAAGAGTGAGCAAATCTACTGTCTTTCATGAAAATATTTTAGAGCCCCATAATGGGTACATCTTTCCTCCTTCATAGCCATTCTTGTTTTCAAAAAATTTTCTTAATCACATTGTATTTTCTCTAGCTGACTTTACTGTAAGAATGCAGTATATAACACATATACAAAATATGTGTATACCAGTGGTGTGGGCCAGTGCTGCCTGAGAGGTAGCACTGTTACAACTCTTTTCTTCATCTTGGTTTTAATTTTAGAGACCAAAGTTGTGTGCTTATGTTATTAGTAAGGCTTCCAGAGAATGGTATCCTATTAGCAGTGAAGTGTTAGGAAAGTCAAGTTATAAGTGAATTTTTGACTGTGCAGGGAGTCAATGCACCTAACTCGCATATTGTTCAAGGGCCACTGTGGTTCCTTTTGTTTTTTCTTTCAGGATACCCTTAATGTTCATAGTAACCAGAATTTGCCTTTTAAAAAATTAGGCAGCTTTGGAGACAGAAGCATATGATGTGATTTGTCTTATACCTTGTCCCATTTATTTTTATTTATTTTTATTTTTAAAGATTTAATGGCTACAAGTGCAGTCTCCTTGCACGGATATATTGCATGGGCTTTTAGTGTAACTCTCACCCAAATAGTGTACATTTTACCCAATAGGTAATTTTTCATCCCTCACCCGCCTCCCAACTCAAATCCATTCTAAGCATATGCGAACCATCTCTCCAGTCCACGCAGGGGTGGGTAGCTGTGTGGCTACAAGGCTTGGCAGAAGAGCTCCAAAACTTCTCCTTGATTTGCTTTGGCTCCTGACTAGGTTGCATTAGCTGCAGGCAGGGGCATTAGCTTCTGCCCCATCCATATTTGTTGGGCATTCAGCCATGAGCAGAGGAGCTGGAAGCTGTTGCTCAGTGAACAGTGGAATTAGGTGCAGGGAACCGAGACCCCTCGTTGGCTGGGACTGACTTAGGCGAGCAGCTGCTCTTACCAGGGGCCACTGGGCATGCTTGCCATGGGCCAGTGCTGGCTGGGAAGTGGCACTGTTATACTTCCTTTCTTCATCTTGGTTTAAATTTTAGAGGCTAAAGGCAGGCGGTGGAGGGAGGAAAGACTGAAGACAGTGAGGGTATGCCGAAAGCTCACTGGAGAGTGCATGGGAGGTAGATTATCTGCCTTGCCCAGTGCACTTCCCTATTCTCAGCCTGCACCCATCTTCTTTATCCCAGGCTGGCTCCTTCTGGCCTGAAGACAATTCCCCTGTCCCATTCTCCTCACCCTCCCTACCTGCTCCCAAACCCATCTCCTGTTATGCCTTTTGATGACTTCTCCTTAGTTGCCACGAAGAAGTGCTCATATCAGCAAACAGATGGCGGCTGAGGCATGTAGCATAAAATATATTTATCAAGGCAAACAGCTGTAGCCCATTTCATTCGGCAGAATTCTATTAAAAGTTCTCCAGAGCTACAAGCCTCTCTGAGATGGCAACCTGAACGCAGCCCAGGGAGAGGCGGCTTTGTGCCACTCTCCTCCCCCCTTCTCCTTTCTTTGTGAGGCCAAAGAGAAAGCGGCCAGTCTCCTGTATTCTTCCTTGCAGGCTTCAATTAAAATGCTACAATTGCATTGGCAGCCTCGACTCTCCTGCCTCCTTGGGCTGGTTGGGGGGCCCTTCCTAAGTGCTCCCATTTTCCAGGCAGACAATAATGACTCCCAGCTGCACCATTACAATTACTGGGCACTGTCTGGGGCAAGTGGCTGCTCTCTGGGCTCCTGTCCTGTCCTCCATCAGAATGAACAAAAGTCTATTCACTGGGAACCAGGAAATGCTCCCTGTCCCCTGTCTCCAGCTCTCATCACACTTTCTTGCTGCACTTCCTGTTTTTGGGGGGATGGCCAGGAAACTGCCATGATTTCTCCTGTCATGGATTGGAAGAACAGTGATCTAAGAGTTGGGAGACTGGGATCTATTCCAGATTCAGCCATTAATTTGCTTTGAAATTGGGCAATCCTTCTCATTTGTCTGGGCTCTTTGTTTCCTCTTTGAGGGGTGGGACTTGATTAAAGGAGCACATTCAAGTATGTTTAGGAGCCAGACAGCTGTGAAATGTCCAGGTATAGACAATGCCACAGTACATAGTGTGTGCTTTTCTGAAAGGCAGGTGCTATTCTAAAAACAAGAGCTGTACCAATTTGTGGGGAAACACTTGTATATGGGGCTGTAGTTTGAGACCTACCAAGACTAAATGTTTGCTAACATTCCATTAAGATTCAATATTGTTTTTTGTTTTTTGTTTTTTTTTTGAGATGGAGTCTCACTCTGTCACCTGGGCTGGTCTCTCCTTCAGCCTCCTGAGTAGCTGGGATTACAGGCACCCGCCATCATGCCTGGATAATTTTTGCAATTTTAGTAGGATGAGTTTTCACTATCTTGGCCAGGCTGGTCTTGAACTCCTGACCTCGTCATCCACCCGCCTCAGCCTCCCAAAGTGTTGGGATTACAGGCGTGAGCCACCGTGCCCGCCCAAGGTCCAATATTCTGTAATAGCTATTGAGATACACTTGGGGGAAAAACTGAACTCCAGAGATGGCAAATGGATATGAATTGGTAGTCTATAGGAAATTACCACCTTTGGCATTTTTTTTAGAGGAGTAATGAAAGAGATGATTGGAGACCTTGGACATTCTGCCCTTCCTTGTGGGGAGTATCCATCACCTTGAGAAATCACCTTGGTTTAGTGGGACTGAAATAGGGGCTCTGGTGCCAGACCGGGTTCAAAGCCTCACTTTGCTCCTTGACAGCTGTGCAACCTCTCATAGGTCAGTTAGCTATGCCTCAGTTTTACCTCAGGTAGATTATTTAACTGCAGCCAAGTTACAGCTTAGTTTCTCCAATTGTGAAATGGCAGTAAAAGTAGTACTTTTTTTTCACAGAGCTTATATGAGGATTAAATTGATGAATCTGAATAATTAATCCAGAATCCTGCCTGTTGTAGAGTAAGTGCTCAATAAATGCTAATTGTTATTTATGGAGATGACCTTCCAGCTTTGTTGTGTTGGCACAAAATTGGACAAGTGTGCCATGAGTGGTTCTGTGGAGCTAATATTTACAAATCCCTGGCAAATGTGGTGAGGCTTATCTCATCTCTTCCACCAAACACATCATCGTATGGCTTCTGCTGGCAGCCAAGACTGCACACTGACAATTCCTCCCATAGATGATACACTTTTACATACATCATCTAATTAGATTCCGTGGAGGGAAAGAGGCAAGTAATGCCTTCTGCATTTGAGAAAGGCAGAAGTACAAGTTCAAAGAGGTCATGTAATTTGCTCAGTCACCCAGCCAGTGATTATTAGAGTCAGGATCTGAGTCTATGATATCTGATTCTCTTGACAGTTGTCTTTCCATGTTATGGGACTACTTTTATACACATTAACTACTTGCTCATGATTGCGGTTAATTAGCATGTTATAGCCAGCATAGCTCTGTTGAGTTGCCGCGTTCTCTAAATTTATCCAAAGTGTCACTTCGGGTGCTTGTTTCGAACTCTGATTTCTCAGCCCCAATCCAAGCCTACTGAATCAGGATTTCCAAAGGTGAGACTCAGGAATCTGCATGTTTACAAAGCTCCCCAGGTGATTCTCATGATCAGAAATGTCTAGGAAACCCTGGGCCAGAAAATTCTGCCCAGAAAATTCACCAATCAGCTTTGCACCTGGTCAGATATTAGAATAGCTATATAGAAACATCTAGTAAGGTCATGACAGGAAGTGGGAAAAGAGTGTGGCTAGCTTGAAGAACTAAAAGAACAAACAAAGCAAAGTCCATGGGTAATTAATTTAATTTGCAACATTGGTATTGCATTCTTATTTACAAGCAAGGTGGCTTATTAGGTCTTGCATGGTGGGTCAGGAGTATCATCTCGGAAAATGAAAGACACTTATCAGAGCCAAAGAGCATTTAGTGGTTGAAAACAACGGATGTGCTCACTTGCCTGCTCTACTTCCAAGAAAAGGTTCTGACACAAGGTGAGGTTTTTATCTTGTAACGTCTGTTAGATTGTGTTCAGTTGAACGTTGCAATGAGCTTTAAGCTACTTTGTGGTCAATGAATCTTTTGGGAACACCCACAGAATACAGGACAATATGCCAAGAGCTGGGGGTACAGAGTAAAGGCTATGCCTAACCTCGAGAAGCCTTCTGTTTAGTAGGTGAGAAAATAATTGAAATACGTCATTGAAAGATGTAATTCAGGGCAGTTATAATCTCATAATAATAACACTCCAGGTAAAGGTTAGCTCCCTCTTTAGTTAATGGCTTATTGACACTTTGCAAGGGAGAGACAAAGGTCCCCGTTGAGTTCCACACTCAGTGTTAGCTTACCAGTAGTATTTTCCAGCTTCTGCCTTTTCGCTCCTGCTTTGTTTAGTTGGCATGCTATTCCTTCATTTGCTACCTTCACTCATGAAAACTCCACCAACATGTCAAGGATTAAATTAAATCCCACCATAACAAAATGATTTTTCAGTACAACAGGACTGGCCCATCCTAAGGAACATCCAGTGGTTCCTCCCTCACGGTCACATGTTCTGCACTAGCTTGTTTTCTGTGTTCTTAACCTGTCACCTTGCCAGACTTTACACTTCTACAAGGCTGGAGCTGGAGTTACTGAAGTTTCACCTGCAGATTTTTGCACAGAACCCCACTCACAGCAGGTGTTAGTTGATCACATAGTTTGTCTGTAACCTATTTGCAGATGACACAGGTATGATGAGCCCAAACCTCTGATCCTTGAAGCTTGTCTGTGTTAGCTGGACATTTTTGATTGTACCAGATGGAAATCAAATTCAAATCATTTCAAGGAATAACAGGGATTTCATGGCTCATGTAACTGCAAAATTTCTGGGGGTAGTTTTGCTAGCTGTAGGCACAGGTAGATCAGAGTTTATAAATGTTGTGGGGAGTCTGTTTATCTCAATTTGTTAGCTCTGTTTTTGTCGAGGTTGGTTTGGTTCTTGAGTAGACTCTTTACATGTGGGGGCAGAGATGGTTCCTAGCATTGCTTGGCTTATGTTCCACCTGATTAATAATCTCAGAGGAAAGAGAGAGCCTCTGTCCTATTCCTGACAAAATTCCAATGCCCACCCTTCACTGTGACCTGATTAGCTACTTCCAAACCTGAAGATGAGGGCTTATTAGGCTCCATTGGAACCGCAAGAATGCAGAGTGGGCAGAGATGTACAGTCTTTTTTTTTTTTTTTTTTTTTTTTTTTAAAACAGAGTCTCACTCTGTTGCCCAGGCTGGAGTGCAGTGGCACAATCTCAGCTCACTGCAACCTCCGCCTCCGGAGTTCAAGAGATTCTTCTGACTCAGCTTCCTGAGTAGCTGGGATTACAGGTGCATGTCACCACGCCTGGCTAATTTTGTATTTTTAGTAGAGATGGGGTTTCACCAAGTTAGTCAGGCTGGTCTTGAACTCCTGACCTCGTGATCCACCTGCCTCGGCCTCCCAAAGTGCTGGAATTACAGGCGTGAGCCACCGCGCCCTGCCAAAGTGTACACTCTTAAACAGAAATGAGGGGAATGGAGGCTGAGCAGGCAAGAACAACAGATATCTGACCTAGGGTTATTTAGCTTTTCATGGGAAAATATTCCACAACCAAACTACTTTCTTTAACACTGATATCATTTCTGATGCTAAACAGGCATTGTAAAAAATGCACACATTAATCATAAGATGAACCAATTCTGCATCATGTAAAAAGCTCAGGGCACCTCGTCTTCTCTATGGAATATCATAACCCATGCAAACTTATCCTAAAGAAGTAACCCCAGATGCATACCAAGAGTCAAGGCTGTTAAATGCAGCAATATTTAAATAAAATAGCAACAAAATATTGGAAATAACATAAATATCCACAATAGAGAAATGGTTAAGTACCTTATAGTTTTTTGCTATTAAAAGTGCTGTTCCTAAAACGTACTTGATATAGAAAAATGCTCAGGAAATTACGATACGATGTTCCACAAAAACGCCAAGATGCAAAAGTATTTATATTTGACGATCCCAGATTTGTGTGAATATACACAGTTTCACTAAAGGCTGGAAGGAAATACTCCGAGGTGTTAAGAGTTCTCTGAATGGTAAAATTGCCAGTGAATTTTTTCTGCCTTTATACTTTTCTGTTTCCCAAATTTTTGCACAAGAACGGTATCATTTCATGATTGAAAAAACACACTTAATATTTTTAAACGCATACTTCAGTGTCAGTGCCGTGGAAAACACATCCCATTGGATTTATGGTGCTTGCAAGTGGGAGGACCCATTCTTTCTGGGGCAGAGGCCAGAATACACACAGAGAAGAGCTTTTTGGCTTGCGTTGCCCCAGGCTAGGCAAGAGGGCATCACTGGCTTCTATTTCTCATGGGTCAGGGTTCCTGTTATTTCTATATGGGTGGTTTCTTCATTTGCTGCTCACTCAGGCTTCCGGGGAGATATCCACCCCCCTCCTTATTTACTAAGTGGGGGAGGCAGAGCAGGAGGAAGACGGAGAGAGAGAAGAGAGAGTGCTGAAATCTTTCCCCCCAAAGGACTGCAATAAAGGAGCATATGTATCAACTAAAAAAATTCCTTGGCAACAAAAGCTTTTTAATTGAACACAGTCTCTTCAGCCAACTTATGTAAATTCTATCCCAATTTTGGGCATCTATTTTGAGCACAGAGAGAAGCGGTATGAATCTTGCCCTAAAATTGTGCTCAACAGAAGGGGTGACGCCATATGGATGCCATGTTATGGGAGCCTGTCACCTGCTAACCGAGACGAGAAATTACAGGTTATAATCCCCTTCCTGCTGTCTGAGGAGCCCAGGTGGGTGGGGAGCGCTTTGGGTATCAGGTACTGGGTGATCCATTGATACTTGCTTGGGGCCTTCCCACAGGTGTCTGAGAGGTCACAGGGTGAAGGATAAGAGAATCAGTGCCTCTAGATGGGGCAGCGGGGTGAGGGGTGGAAAGTGCTTGCTTCTACCCCCAAAGGAGCTGGATTTCCTTCTCCTCAGCTTAGGTGGGAATCTGGCTGACCATGTAAAACTAACCAGCTGAGAGTTAGTGAGTGGCTCTTTGGGGACTAGACCAACCTTGAGAAATGGCCTCGCGTGGAAGTTGGGAACTGGGAGGAGGGTGATGCACCTATTGCATTGTACCTATTAGTGGAAAAGATGGAGAAAGAGATCCAGGGAGGACTGTGGGCCCACTCTGAGTATTCTCCTCCATGGGGAGCTATGAGTTCAACCCACCCCTCCCTCTGTGTCTTAGGGAAATGATGAGTTTGGGGATCTGCAAGAGGTTGGCTACAAGTCAGATAACAAAATATGGGTAGCAGGAACTGCAAGTTGCCTGGTTTTTGTAAGTGGCTTCTAATAAATCTGGAGATTTTCTCTGGAAATGCATTTATCATAGATAAAATGATAGCTTAATATATGTGGGAAAAATCATGTGGACACGTTACATTTATTTGTCTATGCCTAACTTGTTTCCCCCAAAGTCACTCCAAATCATAGGAGAAAATCCCAGGCCAATTCAATGTCAGGTGTTTATTCTTTCTCTTTGCTTGCTCTTAAGTAGGTTTAAAAGCTGTATTGGCTACCTGAGCACATAGGTGTTTCCACCATTGATGTGATAACTTTGGATGGTCTCAATCGTAGGCTGCACGAAAATGGTGTACAATTGCCTTTCTGAAAAGCTCTTACAGGATTGCATCCTGTGTCCCCAGTGCCTGGTAGAGGACCTGGAACAGAATTGGTAGTAACAAATGTTATTAAACAAATAGATACATACACAATTTCCATTGGTCCTGCCCACTTTTGCTTGGAGAAATAAAGCATGCAAGAGACCAATGGGGCTGTCAGTGAGAAGTGTTGGATCCAAGAGTTAAAGCAATAGGGTAGAAGTAAAAGAGTTCTTTGTCTAAGGTCAACTGAGAATATGAAGGTTACTTGTTTCACCAAAATTCCCTAGTTTTTTCTCTATAAAATGAGGATGATTGTCATATAGCAAGTGATTGATAACTCACTAGTTATAAATGTCCAAATTTTTTAGAAGCTACCTATAGATTAAAGATACCAATACGCCACCTGATCTTGCTGTTTTTCCTTTGCTTGACTGTTTTCCATGAACCAACTCAGCTGGTCCATGGAAAATATTGCTCTTTCTCCCTTATTTACTCTCTTCCTTTCTTCTTTCCTTTTACCATACATATTTATTCAACACTTATTATATTATAGGCACCATGATAGTCGTTTGGGATAAAAAAGGGAAGGGGTCATGCCGGACTTCAAGGAATTTACATTCTAAAGAAGGAAGCAAACAACCAAATCAATAGTTATACTAGACTAAGATGCACTTACATGGATATATACAGGGTACAGTAGGAATACAGAAGTGAGGTAGCTAAGTCAGATTATGGACTCCTAAAAATAGTAAATGAGGTTCTGAGATGGCTTATAAGATTGCATGTATGTGTACGAGAGAGAGACAGAGAGAGAAGTGGAGGAGAGTAATAATTTATACAATACGTTATTTGTAAAAGATAACTGACTAGAGATGACATCTATGATACTTCAAAGTTGTTTTGAGGAAAAACTGAAGAAATACACATGAGCCACTTATCATAATGCCTGGCTAATAAAAATTCCAAAAATAGTAGTTATTGGTGGTGGTCATAGTAGTATTACTACTGTATCTTATACGCATCAATGAACATTTAAGAATATCTATTATAGGTTAGGTACTGTATTAGGCCCTAAAGAAACATATGGTGTGGTAAAGAATGTGAATACACAAATAATTCATTAGCTTATAGAACATCGTGTGTGAAAATAGAAACATGGAAAAGTAAAGCAATAGTATAGAAAAGGGAACGCTTAAAATGGTCGGAATAGTCGGCCAGGCGTGGTGGCTCAAGCCTGTAATCTCAGGACTTTGGGAGGCCGAGGTGGACAGATCACGAGGTCAAGAGATCGAAACCATCCTGGCCAAAATGATGAAACCCCGTCTCTACTAAAAATACAAAAAAATTATCTGAGCGTGGTGGTGTGCGCCTGTAGACCCAGCTACTCAGGCACCTGAGGCAGGAGAATCGCTTGAACCTGGGAGGCAGAGGTTGCAGTGAGCCAAGATCGCACTAATGCAGTCCAGCCTGGGCAACAGAACCAGAATCCATCTCGAAAAAAAAAAAAAAGGTTGGAATAGTCTGAAAAGTGTTTTAAAGGATGAATAGGAGTTTGCTATATGGACAAGGAGCAGTAGGGAAGGACATGGCAGGTGAAGGCATTAATCAACATGGCATATCCAGGGAATTGCCAGAGAAGATGGGCAGCAGCAGTAGTTGAGGATGAAAAGCCTGTCAACAATGGGATAACATTTTTAACAAATTACCCTGCAACAAGGAGCCACTAGATGCATATTTCTATTATCAAACTCATTCAACTGTATTGTAAGTTGTCTACATTGTCTTCCCTTCAGGAATGTGAGCTACTTGAATGAAGAAATGTTTATTATTTTTTTCACTCCCTACTGCCTAGCGTATACTATGTACTCAATATTTGTTGAATGAAGAATCAATTAAAATCAATTCCTAAGAGGAATTCCAGACTTTCTTGAGGCGATATATGCTTGGCATTTCAGAGGTCTGGGCGCTCCTCCCAGGGGTATTCACTGAAGGGTGTTGAGTGGCTATTCTCCATGTCTGGTGAAAAGGAGACCAGGGTGAAATGTTTTAGCTGCAGTGGAGAGACTGACCTTTTAACATCAAGTCATCACCTAATAATACGATTTTATGGGGCACCAAAAATGGGGTGATTGAGAGTGGCCATGGGATCATTTTCTCAATTTTATTTTATTGACAAAGGACAATGTATTAGGGTTCTCCAGAGGGACAGGACTAACAGGATATATGTATATATGAAAGAGAATTTATTAAGAAAAATGGACTCACACGATCACAAGGTGAAGTCCCACGATAGGCTGTCTGCAAGCTGAGGAGCAAGGAAACCAGTATTGGTTTAGAAGCCAGTCCAAGTCCCAAAACCTCAAAAGTAGGGAAGCTGACAGTGCAGCCTTCAGTCTCTGGCCAAACCAGAGTGGGGAGAGGTGTACACTCTTTTTTTTTTTTTGAGACAGAGCCTCACTCTGTTGCCCAGGCTGGAGTGCAGTGGCACAATCTCAGTTCACTGCAAGCTCCGCCTCCTGGGTTCTGAGAGCACCTGGCAAGCCACTGGTATAAATCCGTGAGTCCAAAAGCCAAAGAACTTGGAGTCTGATGTTCGACATCCAGCACAAGAGAAAGATGAAGGCTGGAAGACTCTGCAAGTCTGCCCCTTCCACCTTCTTCTGCTTGCTTTTTCTAGCCACGCTGGCAGCTGATTGGATGGTGCCCACCCACATGGAGGGTGGGTCTGTCTCTTCCAGTCTACTGACTCAAATGTTAATCTTCTCTGGCAACACCCAGAAGCAATACTTTTCATCCTTCAATCCAATAAAGTTGACAATATTAACTCTCACAGAGAATTTTGCTGAAAGGGTTGTTTTTGGGGATTAATTCTAACTGGAAAGGCTCTGCTAGGAGACACAATCTGGGGGTCTTACGAAAATTGGTTTTTCAGTAGATAAACATGAGGTTGAAACAACATGGGATAGGCTTTTAGTCTAAGGGACCAGCTTTGACGTCGGTTGCCTTGATAAGCTCAAATGGAGGCTCAGAGGGTGGGTCCCCTCCCCTGCCTCTCAAGCAGCAGGTCAGTTTGAGCTCACATCTCACATCGGGAAGTAGGAAATTGAATGACTGCTCTTCTCACTTCACAGGGCAGGTTTTTATCCTCTGGGGAAAGTCTTTGTGAATGCTCATAGATTCTGCCCATAGAATCTAAGCTCCTTGAGGGCTAGGAGGAAGCAGGCCGCCATTGTCCACTGCTGTATTTTCAATGCCTGGTACACTTCCCAACACTTTGTAAGTGCTCCCTACATATTCATTGCAGTGAATAAATAAAAATAACAACTAATACTTTTGTACCGCTTACTATGTACCAGACACTGTTGTAGGGGCTTTGCAGGTATTAATTTATTTCATCTCCACTACAAACCTATCCAGATGGATGGGACTAGTGTGAATAGAAGAAATGCTGATGATGTGATGGTAGACAGAGCAATCTGTGCATCATCCGAGCCGAGCCACAGTGATGGTGCCGGCAAACAGGGGCTTTCTCTTCAGTAAATAAAGGGCAGCCTAGGGTAGATGTGAGATCTCAATGGTAGCTCCCTGACTCTAACAACAAGTAAGGAGGGTTATCTGATGGCTCTCCATGATCTAGTCCAGACAGAGACAAGCTTATGACAATGATATTCGCAGCTGCAGCAAAGCCAGTCCCTCTGTGAATGATCACACTGGTGACGCAGGTCTCAGGCTCCCTCTGTGAATGATCACATCGGTGGTAAACATGCTTCTTTCCTTGAAAGTTAAACCCTCTCTGAGCAGGGCTGTGGGGTTGAGTGTGTGCGGGAGCCCCTGGGGAGGGCAGGTCACCCTAGACAGTTAATGCAAACACAGCTGCTATCCCCGTGGAGAATGGTCTCTTAGTAGCAATTGCTGGGCCCACAGTCGAATCAATGTTGTGCAGTGTAGCTGATGGGAGGTGTCAGTTCTCCTAAGTCTTTCCTTTTCCAGGATAATCCCCTCATTGGACCTGAGGAGCAGAGAAGAGCTGGCCTCCAAGCAGGGTGCTGGGGAAAAGTGTAGCTTCCATGTCCTGCACCTGCTTCTCTCTCCCCAGGAGACTGTGGAGCTTAGGGAGGCTTGACCCATCTGTATTTGACACGAATGTTTTCTCCCTAGCTGACCTCACCACTGTGACCTCACCTTGGTGGAGAGCAGCAACAAACTCATAGGTGCTGATAATTGAAACTCAAGGAGGGAAGCAGAAATGTGTGTTATTTGGTAGAATTGGCAATTCAAGAACAATTTGGTTTTGGGATGCATTAACTGTCTTATTTCACATATGTAACTGATGTTTAGAGATGGATGGGATCATAGAGGTGATTCATTCCAAAATCTTTATTTTACAATGGGGAAAAGGAAGGGTTGGGAAAAAACTCATTAAATAATGCCATTTTATTGAGTAGTAGCTGACTCCCAGTCCATTGCTTATTTCAGTAAACAAAATTATTTCCCAGATATGAACAACTATGTCTACAGAAATAAACAAATGTTTTTGGAATCACTGCCATAGAGAATCAAGGCAAAGAAAGTTTTCTGAATTCTTCAGCCAGCAGAACCCAAAACTCTGAATTTTCCTGTAGAGGGGGTGACTTTGCCTTGGGTTTGCCATTTGAGCAGAGATCAGCTAGTGAGTTGTATCTCTGGTCTGCAGAGCTTGTGAATGGCACAGAAAATGGGGAGGATTTTGAAGCCAGCAAAGGCCAGGTTTGTATTGTAGTTCTGCCATTTTCTTATCTACTGTGCAACTGCAGGCAAGTAAGTTCGCTTTTCTGAGCTCAGTCTCTTCTTTGGAAAAAGTGAATGACATATGCTACGTATCTGTTCCCTCTGTCTTGTCAACAATGGTCATGCACCAGGCACAAGATGCTGAGGTTTGTTGTCTCTATTTAATGTCTCACTACATCTTCACAGTTTTTTAAATGAGGCAGCAGTTAATATTATAATGTCTATTTTACAGGAGAGGAGAGCCTGACGTTTCAAGAACTCAAGGTTCAGTACTAGGTCTTAGAGGAAGACTTTGTTTTAGCTTTGATGCTCTCCGCTAGGCACAGAGAATCTTGGGCAGAATGACAAGACCTGCTGTTTGAGTAACTCACGTTCTGACCAGAGAGACAGACATGTCAGCAAGAGGTTACAATACAGTGTGCTCAGATTCTCCGGGACTTGGAGCACTTGTTCCAGAAAGGAAGGCCACGGAAGTCTTCCAGGAGTAGATGGTGCCTCTGCTGACCTGAAGGGTGAGGAAAAAGTGTCCAGTTGCAGAAGGTATGATACTGATAATATAGAGATAAGATAGCTTTTAAAGACCTAGAGGTGTAGACTAGTTTGAAACAGATCGAAGACCTACAGATAGTTGTGTGTGACTAGAGTGGGGATGGGGTGGGTGTGTGAGGAGAGTTAGCCTGGAGTCTGACCACAAAGTGCAACACATACCATGTGAGGGAGGGATCTGGACCCTAAAGCATCAGGAACCCGGGAAGAGTCTCTCAGTAGGGAGTGACATCATCAGATGCGAGTTTTGGCAAGATAACTAACTATCTCACAAGGTTTCTGTAGGAACAGTAGAGCCTACTGTAAAACTGTTTCAGATTGTGGCTGAGCAAGAAGCCAAAATAACATACAAGGCAGCTAATTAACAGCATTTTCCAAACCTCCCACCTAGGTGTTTCTACCTTAGCTACCTTGCATTCCTTCCTGACCTCATCACAGACACTAAGTTCAGTCTGAGTGCTATTGTAGAAGTCCAAGGCTGGCAAGAAACAGAGCACGAGAATGGGAAACCACAGGGTGGACGGTTGCATCTCTGCAGCTCCTCCCCTTCTGGCTTAGAGGAACCTGGGTGCACTGACTGACGAGCAAGGGTATCCTGCTCCTGGGCTGTCATCCACCCTTCAGGAACAGCCTCGTTGGCCTACTTGCTGCAGGAGCATCTACATCTCTGCTTAACTGGATTCTCATCTTTCTAAAAATGTATTTTTGTGCGGTTGCCTAGAGGCATTCAGATAATGGGTGCATTTTTAATAGACTCAATAAGTAAATAACTGTTATTTTCTCCTCAAGAAATCCAGGGGGACTAGAGTTCTATTGCAGCTTTGAAAACAATCATACCAGAAATTGGACTAGGAGACATTCTTGCACAGACTCTCTGGGTGATTCTCATTGTTGTTCTCAGGACAGATGAGACCCAGCTGTCACCAGACACAAGTATGAGTCAGCTTGGGAGTGTGTGGCGCTAGTGCAGCTGCCTTACCGCAGACACCTGAGGGTTCACTTGCTGGCAGCTAACCCCCTCTAGTGTTGATTAGAATAGACTATTTGCAGCTGTGGGAACAGACTTGCATGTTGAGGTGGTAAATCTGTGAGTGGGTGCCCCACCCCATGCCCCACTCTGCGTCTCAGGCCCACAGTGCTGAGACCGATGGTTTAGGGTTTCTAATTTTGTGTTGCATGGTGACTCCATGACCCTTTTGGTAGCCTGCCCTGATTGCTCCCCCATAACCAAGGCCTCTTTCATTCTAGGCTGTACTGCCCTCCCCATGTCTCTCTGAGGTGTGATACTCATTCTTATCGCCACACTGTGTTCATGTCACTCTTTCTGCCTGAAATGCGCTCCCCTACTTCCACTCTAATTCTTCACATTTCAGATCAGGTTTCAGTTCCTCTTTACCTCCCCGACTAAAAGTTCTTCTCTGAAAATCTTGCAGCACTCAAGCACCAATGTCTTGCATTTGAGATATGCCACCTCATGCTTTTATTTAGCTCTTAATGGCTACAGAAGCTCTTGCGGGGGCAGAATGTTGACGGGCATCTTGCATGTAGCAGATAGCCCCACCTTGTTTATCCCAGGAAGCTGATGGACTACAGAAACCATCATTTAACTCTTGCATAGGAGCAGCTTAGACATAAGGTAGCTTCTCTACCTGCCCTCTTCAGCTTGTTGTGTCTGTCACACCAAACCCAAATCTTCTCTGACAACTTTCCAAAAAATTCTGGGTTACCAGCACTGCCAAACCCAGGGTGAATTATATGCTTAGGCCTAAAGTATTCCAGCCTAATTCCAAACTTATTTTGAATTTGTGGTGAGCATGCAACTTAAGTGACATAAAGGGTGGTTGTTTGAGAGCTACGTCCTGTGCTTGTGTATTGTTTTATGCTGTATCCAGCCACATTCTTCCTCAGAAAAAGAGAGGAGGTGAGCTTGGTCCTAATAAACAGCAAAGCTCTTATTAGAGAGAAACTCTCCAGGCCTGGCCCCTCATTAAATTGATTGGATCCATTTTACAGATTTGTTCACTGAGGCAGCCATGCCCTGATTGCATTTTAGGAGGACCATGGGAGTCAAGAAGTTCAGCTTCTGAACTAACCAGACTATCACCGATTCGTTCTGCACCCTGAACTTTTACCCCTCCTGTTTTGCTAATGGTAATAGGCTAATTCAAAGTCACAAGAGCAACACTTTGAAGTGGAGCCTTGCTTGAGATGAGGATTATAGACTTTAGTTTCTAATGAACCCCAATGGAGCCTTTCTTCCTGGGAAGACATAGAGCAGCCCTTCTGTAATTCTCCATTCAAACCTCTGCAAATGCTATCAGCCGTTGCTAAAGCAGATCTCAGCAAGTGTCTTTGGGGACTTATGCCTCATATGTGCTCTCCTTTCCTTCCTCCCTGCTTCCACTTATGGTCTCTATTCCACTTTAACCACCTCTATTTCCTTCTTGCCCAGATTTAACAAGGTCCCTCTCAACCCCTCTCTCAGAGAACAGAAGTTAGTAGAGGGAATGCCGCAGGGTCCCACTGCCTGCAGAACCTCTTCAGCTGAATTCCAAAGGAAGCTCAGCAGCTGATGGGGAAGTGATTTATAATCCTAAACACAGTTCTTTCACTGTTGGTTCTGGCTTCTTGCATCACAAATTGCTCTGCATATTAGCATTACACTGATGACATTCAAAACAGGTGCAACTGCCTATAGAACAGCTGCCGCGGCCCACTGAAAGCTTCAAGCCGAGACCTGAGGTGCATGAACCCTCCTTCTGATAAGCTTCAGAGCAGGTAAAATCATCATTAAAGGAAAATTGACTTGTAAGTATGTGCAAGATTGTAGTTATTGCATCTAACCAGAAAGAAAAGCAAGGAGCCAGCAGCCGAGGGAATCTTCTTTAAAAATGTATTCAACAGAACAACAGAAAAGAAATTGCCATCTCAAGAGTGTTATGACACAACTTTAATATGCCAAGAGAGCAGACTGCTTGCATTTTCCTGGAATAGAGGGGTCACAGCCTGGAGCTGGGGCCTGGGAAGCAGCATGGTATGGAAGGCCAGGGAGCACAGGCTGTAAGGTCCTACTTTAGAAAAAATGGAGCAAGAGGTTGTATTATGGGGAAAAAAAAGCAACCCAAAGAAGCCTGGGAATATCAGATTTGGAGCCAGCCTAGCTAATGCTGGACCCCAATATGTCACCTGTGATAATTTTGATCCTGAAGGATAATTTCTAAGATTTATTCCATTTAAAACAAAGTGACCTAAAAGTTTTCACAGTAAGAGGCTGGAACTCAGAAGGAGGGTTAAACTTAACGTGGCCCCGGTCTGACTTCCACAAGCAATTCTGGCTTCTACTTTTATACCTATACTACCATTTACTGAGCACTTACAATATGCTGGGGGCCAAGTGTATCACTTAATCTTCACCATGATCATATCTGATAGGGTATAAATGTCATCTAACAAATGAATTTAACAAATGAATAAACAAATAACTAACAAATGAGTAAACTGAGGATCAGGGCAATTGTTACCTGTCCCAAATCACACAGCTTGAAAGAGGCAAAATCAGGATTTAAACACCAGCTGCCAACCCTAAAAGGGGTTGACCCTCTTTTTTCAGAGTATCATGTAATTTATTTCACAGCCGTAACGAAGCAAGAGAATGGGAGTGTAGATAAAGCCTCCTACACAATCCTCTTCTTCCTCTGGCCTGTATACAAATAGCAAAGTGATATTGCAAAAATGATGGGGAAGGCCAGGTGCGATGGCCTACGCCTATAATCCTAGCACTTTGGGAAGCCAAGGAGAGCAGATCACCTGAGGTCAGGAGTTTGAGACCAGCCTGGCCAATATGGTGAAACCAGTTTCTATTAAAAATGTAAAAATTAGCCAGGAGTGGTGGTGGGCACCTGTAATCCTAGCTACTTGGGAGGTTGAGGGAGGAGAATTGCTTGAACCCAGGTGGTGGAGGTTGCAGTGAACCGAGATCATACCACTTCACTCAAGCCTGGGTGACAATGAGACTCCATCTCAAAAAAAAAAAAAAAAAAGGATGGGAAATAAGTAATAAGCAGATGTTCTCTTAGCACAACTTCATAAGTCATACTTTTTCAGATTTCAACAATGCTGTTGATGGGTAATTGACACAATAAAGGGCATGTGTGTAAACCAATGTATAAGACATCGGTTGGTTGGAATGGTCTTTTGATAGACTGGCCAGGGCAGCCCCTCTTCCCAGCACCATGGCTCTGTGGGATTTAAATCCAATTGCTCAGCTATAGCCACACCTTCATTACTACCTGAGCTGTTTTTGCCCATGGCTTGGGAAGGGACTAGGATGGAGAATTCTGCAGAAATAAAGCCCCAACGTGTGGGGACAGACTCGGTTTAACCCAGGTTCATGTCATTCCTGGCTGCCCTCCCATCTTCTTTGGTAAGTCAAGGAATCTTAGAGGTGGGAGGAACTGCAGGGATCACCTGGTTCAGATCCTTCATTTCACAGATGAGGAAGTTAAGACTCAGAGAGATGAAGAGAGAACGATCCCTAATGATAAAGAGATGATGACCCGGGTCTGCTGACCTGAGGCCGCATCTTTCAATGACCACTTCCTCATATGTCCATACTGTAAAGCTTTGTCCTAGTTGTTTCTCTGGAGGGTGTGGACGGGTGGGGGAAAGGGGTCACTTCTCTTCAAGAGAAGAGAACCTCTGTGCCTGTGTAGAGCCCTTGCCCATCCTCCTGCCCCCAGCCCAGCCTTTGTAGTGATGGAGCAGAGGCATCTTGGTAAGAGGACTGGGTCAAGCTTTCAATGAGGTTCTGCAGGCAAGGAGCTATAGCAAAGCAGATCATCTGCTTCTCAACGGAGAAGCCAGGGCATCCTTACATAGCCAGATGCTGCAGGAATGAGGGAGAACAGCTCAGGCTATTGGCTAATATCTGCGTTTTAGCCTCGTATATGCACCAGACCATGGGCTTGGTGTCATAGGGGCATTCCAACATGAAGAAATGAACAGCATACAGCAGACAGAGGCTCAGAGATCTTACTGCACATGAGAGGTAGCCAGATATCTACACAGAAGAAAGAAAACTGACTACTTGCGTTGAAGTGGGGGCAGAGCTCCCTGTGGACTGGGGTCCTCAGGGCAGCATCAGGGAAGGGCGAGCTGAGGAAGGTCTCTGTGGGGACAACATCTTCATCGTCAGGAAAAAGGGCTGGTCTGGCCTGTTCTGGGACTGTCTCTAGTCCCACAGTTGTACAGCTGTCACTAGATAAATTAGTGTTCACCTGACCTCCTCTTTAGCCAGAGACTGTCCCCTTCTACTCTACCAAGACTTCCACTGTGCTCTGTGGCATTGCAGGATCGATTTTCCCCTCCTTCTGTGTCTCCGAGTACCATCCAAATAATCACATCTGTGCAATGCTTTGGGGTTTAAAGGCTCTTCAGCACCCGTTGCCACAGTTCTTCCCCATTACTTGTAAGGTGCATGGGGCAGTGTCATTATTATTATAACAGTGGAGGACATTCAGTTTAGGTACCCTGAATAGTAGAAGATAAAGCTGGCCTTACAATTGTGTTTTCCGGATCCTTGCATGAGATCATACCACCTCTTTGCCTCTTTCCTCTGTGCTGATTGTAGCTGCACCCTGCATGATCTGAGACCAGCTGAAACGTGGGTCAGGCCCTTAGGTGACAGGTTAGCTGGAGTGACAGAACTGGCAAGGAGACTGTGGACCATGTGAGGTGCGTCTTTTGTCAGACAGCTGTCCCAGCACAAGCAGCTGCCAAAGCCCATGTGGAAATACGGGAGTGTCTGGGAGAGCATTTAGGATTTTAATCAAGTAGCCGAAGTGCATTTGCTTTTTCATTAATCCCCATATTAATTAGTGTCATTTGCAAAAAGGGCCTGACGCACACTTGTGTCTGCTGAAGCCTCAACTGGCAATCCTGGGAGGCTGTAATGCAGCCTCATTCCTGCATGCTGCGTCTGCCCTGCTGCAGGAAAATAATGTAATTTTCTTTCAAAACCTGAGGGAGGTCTCAAGTTCTCTCTAATGGAAGCAAAAACAACAACAAAAATATGGGCTACAAGGTTCCTCCACACTTGTGCCTTGGCCCAACAGCAGTAATTACACAGATTAGAAATTGTGCTTAAAAAATCCTCTTTCCCATGTGCCCCACCTCACTTCCTAGGGCCCCTCATGGCTCCTGTTCACCTTCCTGACAGATAAATACCTGGGATCCACTCATTCATGCCTCACTGTGGCTCCTTGGTACTCAACCAATTCAGCTTCCATATCACCCCTGGAATATTCCCCTGTCTCCCTTCCTCAGGGGCGGATGCAGCATTTCGGAGACTTCCAAGGGAGAAGAGCAAGATAAAAATTGGGAATCTGGGGGAGCAGTTTTAACAATAATAGCTACATGAAAATAATATTAATATCATTTGCTTATTAAGGACAAGCCATGGGCCTCAGTGTTTTCAGCACTTCACCTACACTAACACATTTAGGTAATGTTATCCTTCTCATTTTAGAAATGATGCAACTGAGTCACAGAGAAGTTAAGTAATCTGCCTGCCGACACTCGGGTCGATGCCGCCTCATTCCATCACTCGGGCAATGGAGCCAAAGGCCACGTTCACAATCACTAGGCTGTCCCAGCCCCTTGGTGTGATTTGTCCCTTCCTAAGGTGTGCTTCTCTCATCTCTGGTCCTATTTCTAGTTGTTTCCTGACCCTTCACCATTTCCCCCTTGGCCCACGACCTTCATCATCCTGGCAGGTGGCAGGGCCTTCCCCTTTGACCTCCTCCTACCTTCACAGGAATCATCGTTTCAACATTTGCCTTTCCTAGTCTCTGGATATCAAAACTCATCAATTCCATAGCTCTCCCCCACATGCCCTGCTACAAGCTTAGACAGCATGGCTGTCAAGCCAGAATCCCAGCAGCCTCCCCCATTGGAAGTCCCTGGGGTGGGGTGGGGTGGGGTGAAGTGGGAGCTGAGTGGGCAGAGTTTCATCCACAGCACCATGTGCCCACTGTCTTCTGCCATGTGGTTCATGGAAAAGAATGTTTATTTCACTCCTAAAAGCCAGTGTGAAAACATTGGTCGCAGAATACCATGAGTTAACCTAACCTACTGCTAATGTTAATGATGAAACCCTTCCCAAATAATGCTTGGCTTTAGCAGAGACCTTTTGTTTAATGAGTTAGGTCAAAGGGGTGTTTCATTTATAAATTTCAGATACTGCAGTAAACCCCATAGGGTGTGATGTTCATGGTTATGGGGAGTCTGGGGGATCCTGAAAATCATGCCACCCTCAGTGAAGCTAGTGCAGTGGCCCTTTCATTTTAACTCTGGATGGGCAGAAGGAACGTGTGTGTGCGTGTGTGTGCGTGTGTGCACAGGAGGTGGGCAGATGGGGCTGAATAGCTCTTTCCTGCCTGCTCACAGCATGCTGTAGCTTCAGGCTCTGTTCTAGGTCCTCAAGCTTCCTGGGGGGCTCTGGGTACACATTTGTTTATCCATCTTTCTCCTCCACCCCAAGCAACTTCCCGCAGGCCACCTGAACTCCGCCTCTCCAACTTGTCAAAGAAGAAAGCTGCAACCATGTAATTATGACATCCTGGGGGTAATTTTAACTATAAGTCATTATTCTCAAACAGCCGATGCAATCCCTATTTGCCAGCACAAAGAGATGATTCTCACTAGCCTGAACTCACTGTCAAACATGCCAGGAGAAATAAAAAGGTGCTAATGCAATATAGCCCAGAAATAGAAAATAAGATTAGAGGCGACGCTTGAGATTTCAGGCTGTTGGGCGGGGGAGATAGCACAGGGTTTAGTTACCAGCAGAACTGTCAGACAAAAAGCCTCTGAGGTCATTAATACCAGAACCTTCATTAAGGCAAGTGGATAAAATTAAAGGGTGTTTTGTGAGGATTTAATTTTTCCTGGAGGTTTGCGGTCTCTGAAGGGCGTCTGGTGCTGGCTCTGAGGCCAAGGCGGCGGGCCCTGGAGTGGGGAATCAGGATGCTGGAGTTCTCATTCTTTGTCGTCTTCTCAGTGGGCCCTGCTGAGAACAGGCTGCATGAGGGGGCGCCTGTGCAGTGCTGAGCCGCTGCATCAGGGAACTGCATCTCCTCGTCCCCAAGCCATGTCCTGTGAAACAGCACGGAGTCTCCTGCACAGCTGGAACAAGCATAGCTCAGCCTTAGCATGGGTGGGGCAGGGTAGAAGAAAGGCTGTGTCGGGACAGGGCATCTTTGTGAGTTCTGAAGACCATCCAGAGACTCAGGGTGGTATTGGTGGAAACATAGAAACAGGTCTGACTTTACGCAAAGCTGAGAAGCAGGCAATGGTAGTCTTTGGTGACTTCTCGTGGGTAATTTTAGGGGTCCTCTCTTACCCCTTGTGCCCTTCCCTCACTCTGTTCTAGGAGTGCCTTTGTGTCAGCTAGTTGTCACAAGAAATATAATAAATAAATGCCCTCGATCTTGTTAAATGATTAAGGTTCAGAGGTATTAAACAGTCCTCCCAGGAATGTTTATAGTTGTAGAAATACATTTCTGAGGCTGAAAAGGACTTAATGGACTATGCTTTAATATGGAATGCAGGCATTGTGCGTGGTCAGTGAGGGGGCTACTTGGGAACTGGTCTTTCCTCTGTACTCTTTTCTTTCCTTAAAAACTACACTTAAGTTCTGGGATACATATGCAGAACGTGCAGGTTTGTTATACATGTACACACGTGCCATGGTGGTTTGTTGCACCCATCAACCCGTCATCTACATTAGGTAATTCTCCTAATGCTATCCCTCCCCTAGTCCCCCATCGGCTGACAGGCTCTGGTGTGTGATGTCCCTCTCCTTGTGTCCATGTGTTCTCATTGTTCAACTCCTATTTATGAGTGAAAATATGCGGTGTTTGGTTTTCTGTTCCTGTGTTAGTTTGCTGAGAATGATGGTTTCTATCTTCACCCATGTCCCTGCAAAAGACATGAACTCATCATTTTGTATGGCTGTATAGTATTCCATGGTGTATATGTACTACATTTTCTTTATCCAGTCTATCATTGATGGGCATTTGGGTTGGTTCCAAGTCTTTGCTATTGTGAATAGTGGCGCAATAAACATACGTGTGCATGTATCTTTATAGTAGAATGATTTATAATCCTTTGGGTATATACCCAGTAACGGGATTGCTGGGTCAATTGGTATTTCTGGTTCTAGGTCCTTGAGGAATCACCACACTGTCTTCCACAATGGTTGTACTAATTTACTCTCCCACCAACAGTGTAAAAGCATTCCTATTTCTCCACATCCTCTCCAGCATCTGTTGTTTCCTGCCTTTTTAATGATCTCCATTCTAACTGGCATGAGATGATATCTTATTGTGGTTTTGAGCGGATCTCCTAGCACAGCACTCGAGCTCTGCTAAGGGACAGACTCTGACTCCTCAACTAGGCCCCTGATCCCCGTGCCTCCTGACTGAGGGACACCTCCCAGCAGGGGTTGACAGACACCTCATACAGGAGAGCTCCGGTTGGCATCTAGTGGTGCCCCTCTGGGAAGAAGCTTCCAGAGGAAGAATCAGGCAGCAAAGCTTTGCTGTTCTGCAGCCCCCGCTGGTGGCACCCAGGCAAACAGGGTCTGGAGTGGACCTTCTCTGTATTCTTAACACTATTGTGTAGGGTCACAAATCAGGGCATTCGGATCGATCTTTACCTTGCTCTGGGATGCCGAGTAAGATCCGCCTTTGGCATTCTGTCATTCCCAGGAAAGGCTGGATGGTGATAACGTGCCTGTTCTTTCACCCCGGGTGGGGGATGAAGATGGTGATGGAATATGTTGAGGTTCTTCATGTTTTCCTTGGGTGTTGATGGAAATGAGCTCTCTATGGAGTCTCAGTGTTCCAGGACCTTTTGGGGGGCTTTAGCATAGTCAAATAAATCCAAACAAGAAATCCTCTCTGGGCTTCTTCATGTGGGGCCTAGGAGATGATGTGCTTTGATTTTGCACAAATGGAGAAATGGAAATCTAGAGAGGGGCTGGAACTTTTCCAGGGTCCTAAATTGGGATTGAGAAGATGTCTCCTGCAGGTGATTATGCATCTGGGAGCTAAAGACAACTCAGTCCTAACTGGGATCTACTTGTGACATCTGGCCTAGGATTTTAGTAGCTTAAAAAATGTCTGACCAAATGAAAAGCTTATAACCCGACTTTTATGGAAACCCAGCACTCATGGATATGGTGTCCAGAGCTATATGATTCCACACCTACAGCAAGGGGCTCATTTGGGAACATGTTAGAATGCAGAATCCCAGGCCCTATCCCACACTTGTGGAGTTGGAATCTGAATTTCAGTATGTGCATACTCCAGGTGATGTTTACATTAAAGCTTGAGAAGCATTGCCCTGAAGTCATGGATTGGTGATAAAGGAGATGGATTCCAGGCTGGGGGGATATTGGGCATCAGCTAAATTCCATGGAAGGGGAGTAACAACCCCTGTATTGCTTGCTCACCTTGGTGCTTGGAAGATCAAACGACACAACAAATGGGAAAGCCCACGGAGGAGCACATAGTGCTTGGAAAATGCATAGCATTTTCATGCTCATTGGCAGCTGGCCGGGCCCCACCCTGTTAGCCAGGGAGTCTTCTTCATCTCCACAGCCAAAATTCATCTATTTCTCTGCTCTAGTGCTTCTAGTCTTTTTGAAACAACATCACTTTGGGTTGCTTTCATCCAAACTGCAAAGAGTATTTGAATTCACATTACTGCCTTTAGTGAGATTCTCTTTTTTACCTCCATATATTTTTTTTTTTTTTGACACACATTTGCTGTGGTGCCTGGGACCCAGTGCAGAGGAGATTAGCTCTGTGTTCAGCCACTGGCCATGCCTCTGAGGAGCAGAGCTTTCTGTTTATCTCTTAGAAGCAGATGCTTTGGATTTTATCCTGGGGGAATTTATCAGGGTGCTCTGAGTTCATTCATTCATTCATTCTCATATTCCTCTCCACCCTGAATACACACACACACACACACACACACACACACACAACCTCTACACGTCAGCCATGTCAATGTTGTTTGCTGTATATTTGGGAGGATGTTTGCCATTTAGAGCCATTCTGGAATCGTCTGTAGTTTACTTCTCTTCCCTCTAAGCACATCCTTAGCTTGGGTTACTTTACCCCATCAGTGGCAGCCTGTCTTGGCCCCAGTCCTTACATGTAGCCAATGCATATGGATTTCTTCCAGTCCCAGCAGCTCTTTCATCTGACCTGGCATTTTCAGAGCAACACCAGGGTTTTCATTTTCTTTCATACAGGTGCCTATGTTAGGATGACTTGAAGTACTCAGAGAGAGAAAGTCATTGCCCATTTGTTCAAAGGGTTCATTTTTCTTTTTTTCAAGCACGAGTACACATGGGCATGCAATTACAAATGCACAGCTCTTACCATGAGCACATTGTAAATGCATGGTTAAGTGATTGATTTATACGGTGATTTATTTATGTTTTTGTCTCCGTGAATGACCGTATGTTTAGTGAGCAAGGCATGGTATTCATACAGGTATATGAATCCATGCATGCATTAATATGTGCTCATTCAGTACATATTAAGCACTAATGTGTTCAAGTGTTGTGTGTCACATACAGATACAGGTTTTGCTTTCAAGGGCTTTTAGTCTCCTAAAGGGGATGAGATATTTCCATGCAACTTTCATACAAAGTTGAGTTTTTTTCCTCCCAAGATGGTGGTTTAGAGGTTTTTAGCATGCCTCAGCCACTTGGAAATAGCAAGATAGCACATAAAGATCAACCACGTGAGCTTTAATTCAAGACGGAAAATGAGAATCCACTGGAATCATGAAGGACATCCCAGATCCCAGGAAGGAGAACACTGGCAAACAGCGCCCAAAATAAAAGTGACTGGCTGATAAAAGTCGGTGAAGCCTCAGTACACAAGAGAGGAAAAGAGCCTCTGTCTGATTTACCTTTCTGCTGGGGATCCAAGTAACCCAGGCTAAGGGGTGGTGGAAGGGGTGTACTTTTGTTTCTTCCAAGCTCTGGAACTAACTTGGAGAGAGGCTTGGAGATGCTGTGAGGGAAAGACACTGGGGAAACCTGCAGGCATTTTTCCAGACTGGGACTGACAGCAGGATGCCATTTTTAATCCAGGAGCATAACAAGTCAGTCATTCTTTGGTGACTTAGCATCATGGCCATGCAGGCATTTTAGTCTTGGGCCAGAGATTGGATCACCTGCTCTTGAGCAGGATAGGAGCTTCCACAGCCAGAACTGTGGAAGGTGCTTAAGCAGTAGGTGCTGGAGTTATCCTCTTCTCCCACAGCAAACTGGGAGTGGAAGGAGAGCTACTAGAGCTGCAGTTTCTCCTGGGTGGTGTGACTTGCAGCCAGGGCCAGTTTGGCAACCTGGAACCAGTCTGCATGTGACATTGCTAGGTGTCCCAGCCTGCTCCCCTAAGATCATGGTGCATGGGGCCCACTCCAACCCACCCTCAGGCAGATCTCCAGCCATTTAGAGCACCCACTTGCTTGGAGCAGCAGCCTGAGCCACTCTACCCTTCCTGGGCACGGATCATGGTGCAGCGGGGCTTTCTCTGCTCCATGCGCAGGCAGATCTCCAGGCATTTGAAGCACCCTCTCACCTAGATCAGCAGCCTGACCCACCCTACCCTTCCTGTGTGAAGATCTTGGTATGGGGTGGGGTGTCCCTCTGTGCTCCACATCCAGGCAGATCTCCAGGCATTTGAAACACCTGCTTGACTGCATCGGCAGCCTGAGTCACTCCAACCCTCCAGTGCAGAGATCTTGGTGCAGGGGCTGTCTGTGCTCCATGCCCAGGGAGATCTCCAGGCATCTGGATCACCTACTCTCATGGAGTTTAGGCTGCCTTCATCCCCATGCAGAGGCTTTGGTGCTGAGGAGGTTTCTCAGCTCCATGCATAAGTGCACCTCTAGGCACTTGGCGGCCACCCAATGGATTCTCCCTCAGTGCTGGTGCTTGTGCCTGCCATCATAAGACCTGATGTAGGTGGACCTTCCCAGTCTGACCCTGCCTTTTGTGGCTCCTGCCCTCCCTGGGTTTGAGCAGGGGGCTCAGACCATGGTGCATTCCATGAATCAACCCAGAGGCAACAGAGATCTTCTGTCAGAATAAAGTATATTCCCAGCCATATTGGCCATAGCAGGCTCATATCTGTAAGTGCCATATATTGGCTTATAGGTTAAATGGCATAGCCCAATATGAAACCTACCAAAAGAAATACATAGGGCTATAGAAGCAAAGTCAAAAGACACTACCTAGCATCCTCTACAGTCACACCCTCTAGGAGGGAGGAAAAGGAAAAGGAAGGAAAAAATAATACAGTAGGGAAAGAAAGAAAAAGAAAAAAATCCTACCTGCACAAAAATAATTTAAAAAATTAGAAGTACCAGCATCCGCAGATGAGAAGAAGCCAGTGCAAGAATTCAGGCATCATGAAAACTCTGAATGTAGTAACATCACCAAAGAATCACACTATCTGCGTCTCCAGCAATGGTCCCAGACCAAATGGAAACTCAGAAATGATGGATAAAAGATTCAAAGCATAGATTGCAAGAAAGCTCAATGAGATCCAAGACAAGGTTGAAAATCAACACAAAGAAACTTCCAAAGCAATCCAGGAAAGGAAAGAAGAGATAAACATCAATCAGATTAATCTTGTGAAAAATCAATCAGAGCTTCTAGAATAGAAAAACTCAAGGAATTTTGAAATACAATTTAAAGCTTTATCAATAGACAGGACTATGCAGAAGAAAAAATTTCAGACCTTGAAGGCCAGTCTTTTGAACTAACTCAGCCAGACAAAAATACAGAGAAAAATTTTTTAAACAAAATCTTTGAGAGAGAAGGAGAAAAAAGCAAATAACCTCAAAAACATATTTGAGAAAATAATTGAAGAAAATTTCCCTAATCTTGATAGAGATGTAGACATCCGGATACAAGAAATCCAGAGAAGACTTATGAGATACAACACAAAATGAACATCACTAAGGCGTATAGTCATCAGGTTAATGCTAAAGAAAAAAATCTGAAGGGCAACTAGAGATAAAGGTCAGATCACATACAAAAGGATCTCCAGCAGGATAACAGTTGACTTCTCAACAGAAACATTGCAAGTCAGGAGAGATGGGAGGCCTATTTTTAGCATTGTAAAGAAAAGAAATTCCAATCAAGAATTGTATACCCTGCCAAACTAAGCTTCATAAACATGGGAGAAATAAAAGTGTATTCAGACAAGCAAGCACTAAAGGAATTTGTTACCACTAGACTAGTATAACAAGAGATCCCTAAAGGAGTTCTAAACATAAAAAGAAAAGAAATCTGCTACCACAAAAACACACTTAGTGCATAGCTTGCAGACCCTATAAAGCAACCACACAATAGAAACTACAAAGCAATCAGCTAATAACTTTATGACAAGATCAAAACCTCACATATCGACATTAACCTTGAAGGTAAATGGTCTAAACACCCAACTCAAAAGTCACAGAGTGGCAAGTTGGCTAAAAAAACAAGACCCATCCATCTGCTGTCTTCAGGAGAGCCATCTCACAAGTACTGACACCCACAGGCTCAAAGCAAGGGTTGAGGAAAGTTCTATTATGCAAAAATAAAACAAAAAATACCAGGGGTCTATTCTTATATCAGATAAAACAAACTTTAAAGAACTACAGTAAAAACGGACAGTGAGATCAGGGGCCCATAATGATAAATGGTTAAGTTCAACAAGAATATGTAACTATTACAAATATATATGTGCCCAACATTGGAGCACTCAGATTTATTTTTCTAAAATACAAAAAGGTGGTTTTTTGAAAAGATAAATAAAATTGGTAGATCATTAGTGAGATTAACCAAGAAAAGAAAAGAAGATCCAAATAAATACAATTAAAAATGAAAGAAGAGATATTACTACTGATACAACTGAAATACAAAAGATTATTCAAGGCTACTATGAACATCTTTATGTGCATAAACTAGAAAACCTAGAGGAGATGGATAAATTCCTGGAAACATACAACCCTCCTAGATTAAACCAGGAAGATGTAGAAACTTGGAACAGACCAATAACAAGCAGCAAGATTGAAATAATAATTGAAAAATTGCCAACAAAACAAGCCCAAGACCAGATGGATTCACAGTTAAATTCTATCAGACATTCAAAGAAGAATTAGTGCCAATCCTATTGACACTATTCCACAGGATAGAGAAAACCAAGGAAGGACATAACAAAAAAAGAAAACTACAGACCAATATCTCTGAAGAACACAGATGCAAAAATCCTCAGCAAAATACTAGCTAACTGAATCCAACAGCATATCAAAAAGACAATCCACCGTGATCAAGTGGGTTTCATACCAGTGATGCAGGGATGGTTTAACATCTGCAAGTCATTAAATATGATACACCACATAAACAGAATTAAAGACAAAAATCACATGATCATCTCAACAGATGCAGAAAAAGAATCTGACAAAATCCAGCATCCCTTTATTATTAAAACCCTCAGCAAAATCACCATAGAAGGGACATACCTTAACTTAATAAAAGCTATCTATGACAAACCCACAGCCAACATTATACTGAACAGAGAAAAGTTGAAAGCATTCCCCCTGAGAACTGGAACAAGACAAGGATGATCACTTTCATGACTTCTATTCAAAGTATTACTGTAAGTCTTAGCAGGAGCAATCAGACAAGAGAATGAAATAAAGGGCATCCAAATCAATAAAGAGGAAGTCAAACTGTCACTGTTTGCTGATGATATGTTTGTATACCTAGAAAACACTAAAGACTCATCCATAAAGCTTCTAGAACTGGTAAATGAATTCAGCAAAGTTTTAGAGTACAAAATTAATGTACACAAAACAGTAGCTCTGCTATACCCCAATAACAACCAAGCTGAGAATCAAATCAAGAACTCAACCACTTTTATAATAGCTGCAAAAAAAAAAAAATCCCACCAAAAAAAAAACAAAAACAAAAAAGCTTAGGAATATACCTAACCAAGGAGGTGAAAGACCTCTAGAAGGAATACTACAAAACACTGCTGAAAGAAATCATAGACAACACAAACAAATCGAAACACATCTCATGCTCATGGATGGGTAGAATTAATATTGTGAAAAGGACCATGCTGCCAAAAGAAATCTACAAATTAAATGCAATTCCCATCAAAATACCACCATCCTTCTTCACAGAACTAGAAAAAAAAATCCTAAAATTTATATGGAACCAAAAAAATCCTGTGTAGCCAAAGCAAGACTAAACAAAAAGAAAAATATCTGGAGGCATCACATTACCAGACTTCAAACTCTACTATAAGGCCATAGTCACCAAAACAGCATGGTACTGGTATAAAAATAGGCACATAGACCAATGGAACAGAATAGAGAACCCAGAAATTAAGCCAAACACAGCCAACTAATCTTTGACAAAGCAAATGAAAACATAAAGTGGGGAAAATATACCTGTTCAACAAATGATGCTTGGATAGTTGGCAAGCCACAGGTAGAAGAATAAAACTGGTCCTCATCTCTCACCTTATACAATAATCAACTCAAGCTGGATCAAAGACTTATATCTAAGACCTGAAACCATAAAAATTCTAGAAGATAACATCAGAAAAACCCTTCTAGACATTGGCTTAGGTGAAGACTTCATGACCAAGAACACAAAAGCAAATGCAACAAAAACAAAGATAAATAGATGGGACTAAATTAAACTAAAAAGCTCCTGCACAGCAAAAGCTGGCCATAAAGCAGAGTTAACAGACAACCCAAAGAGTGGGAGAAAAGTCTTCACAATCTGTACATCCAACAAAGGACTAATTTCCATAATCTACAAAGAACTCAAATAAATTAGCAAGAAAATAAAACGAGCCTACCAAAAAGTGGGCTAAGGACATGAATAGACAATTCTCAAAAGAAGATATACAAATGGCTAAGAAGCATATGGAAAAATGCTCAACATCACTAATTATAAGGGAAATGCAAATCAAAGCTATAATGTGATACCACCTCACTCCTGCAAGAGTGGCCATAATCAAAAAATAAAAAAATAGTAGATGTTGGTGTGGGTGTGGTGAAAAGGAAACACTTTTACACTGTTGGTGGCAACGTAAACTAGTACAACCACTATGGAAAACAGTGTGGAGATTCCTTAAAGAACTAAAAGTAGATCTACCATTTGATCCAGCAATCCCACTACTAGGTGTCTATCTACCCAGAGGAAAAAAAGTCATTATATGAAAAAGATACTCGCACATGCATGTTTATAGCAGCACAATTTACAATTGCAAAAATATGGAACCAGCCCTAATGCCCATCAATCAAAGTGTGGATAAAGAAAATGTGATATATATATATATATATATGTATATATATATATATATATATACACACACACACAAACACACACACACACACACACACACATACACACACACCATGGAATACTACTTGGCCATAAAAAAGAAACAAAATAATGGCATTCACAGCAAGACGGATGGAATTAGAGACTATCATTTTAAGTGAAGTAGCTCAGGAATGGAAAATCAAACATTATATGTTCTCACTCGTAATTGGGAGCTAAGCTCTGAGGACGCAAAGGCATAAGAATGACACAGTGGACTTTGGGGACTCTGGGGAAAGGGTGGGGGGGGTAAGGGATAAAAGACTACGCACTGGGTAGAGTATACACTGTGTGGGTGATGGGTGCACCAAAATCTCAGAAATCACCACTAAAGAACTTATTCTGCAACCAAACACCACCTGTTCCCCCAAAACTACTGAAATAAAAAATAGAAAATAAAAAACTTCTAGACTTACAAAAAGACTTAGATAGCCACACAATAATATTGGGAGACTTCAACACCCTGCTGACAGCATTAGACAGATTATTGAGACAAAAAACTAACAAGAAATTCTAAACTTGACATTGACCATTTGGACATAATAGATACCTACAGAATACTCCACCCATCAAACACAGAATACCTATTTCTCTCATCTGCATAGAGAACATACTGCAAGGTTGACCACATGCTTGGCCATAAAGCACTCTCAATAACTTAAAAAAAACCGCAAAAACTCTACTCTTGGACCACAGTGGAATAAAAATAGAAACCAATACCAAGAATATCTCTCAAAACTATACAATTATCTGGAAATTAAACAACTTGCTCCTGAATGACTTTTGCATAAACAATGTAATTAAGATAGAATTTTTTTAAAAAAAGTTTGAAGTAAATAAAAACAGAGATACAACATACCAAAATCTCTGGGATGCAGTAAAAGCCTTTAAGGGGAAAGTTTATAGCACTAAATGCCTACTTCAAAAAGCTAGAAAAGTCTCAAATTAACATTCTAACATCACACCTAGAGAAACTAGAAAAACAAGAACAAACTAACCCCAAAGGTAGCAAGGAAAATTAATGAAAACAAAAGTTATTTTTTTGTTTTGTAAAAATAAACCAAACCACTAGACCAATAGCTAGATTAGCAAAGAAAAAAGGAGAGAAGATCCAAATAAGCACAACTAGAAATACAAAGGTGATATTACAACTGATCCCATGGACATACTAAAGATTCTCAGAGAGTACTATGAACATCTCTAAGCACATAGACTAAAAAATCTAGAGGAAATCAATACATTCCTGGAAACACATACCCTCCCAAGATTGAATCAGGAATAAATTAAAACATTGAACAGATTAATATGGAGTTCCGAAATTGAATCAGTATTAAAAGCCTGTACCAATGAAAAGTCTTGGACCAGATGGATTCATAGCCTAATTCTACCAGACATAGAAAGAAAAGCTGGTACCAATTCTACTGCAACTATTCCAAAAAAATCGATGAGGAGGTACTCCACCCTAATTCTATAAAGCTAACATCACCCTGATACCAAAACCTGGAAAAGACACAACAGAAAAAGAAAACTACAATATCCCTGATGAACACAGATGCAGATATCCTCAACAAAATACTAGCAAACTGAATTCAACAGCATACCAAGAGGTTAATTTACCATGATCAAGTAGGCTTTATTCCTGGTATGCAAGGTCAGTTCAATATATGTAAATCAATAAGTGTGATTCACTAAATAAACAGAATTAAAAACAAAAACCATATGATCATCTCAATAGACATGGAAAATACTCTCAATAAAATCCAGCATCCCTTCATGATAAAAACCCTCAAAGAAATGAGGCATTGAAGAAACATACCTCGCAATAATAAGAGCCATCAGTGACAAACCAACAGCCAACATCGTACTGAATGGGCAAAAACTGGAAGCATTCCCCTTGAGAACTGGAACAAGAAAAGGAAGCCCACTTGGCCCTTCCTATTCAACATAGTATTGGAAGTACTAGCCAGAGCTATCAGGCAAGAGAAAGAAATAAAAGGCATCCAAATAAGAAAAAGAAAAAGTCAAATTATCTCTCCTCATGGATGATATAATCCTATACCTAGAAAACCCTATAGACTCTGCCAAAAGCCTCCAGGAACTAATAAATGACATCAATAAAGTTTCAGGATACAAAATCCATGTACAAAAACCAGTGGCATTTCTATACGTCAATAACATTCAAGATGAAAGCCCAATCAAGAATGCAATCTCATTTACAATAGCCACACAAAAAATAAAATACCTAGAAATGTAACTAACCAAGGAGATAAAATATCCGTAACACTGCCAAAATGAATCATAGATGACACAAACAAGTGGAAAAACATGCCATGTTCATGAATTGGAAGAATCGGTATCATTAAAATGGACATTCTACCTAAAGCGATATACAGATGCAGTGCTATTCCTATTAAACTACTGATGTTGTTTTTTATGGAACTAGAAAAAAACTATCCTAAAATTCATATGGAACCAGAAAAGAGACTGAATAGCCAAAGCAATCCTAAGCAAAAAGAACAAAGCCAGAGTCATCACATTACTCTACTTCAAACTATGCTATAAAGCTACAGTAATCAAAACAGCATAATACTGGTAAAAAAACAGACACATAGACCAATGAAACAGAAGAGAGAACCTGGAAATAAAGCCACACACCTACATCAATCTGTTGTTGACAAAAATAGAGAGTATTTTTGGACACTCCCCTTTTTTAGGACACTCTCAATAAATGGTGCTGGAATAGCTGGTTAGGCATATGCAGAAGAATAAAACTGGACCCTTACTTTTCACCATCTAAAAAATCAACATATGATGGATTAAAGATTTAAATGTAAGACCTCAAACTATGAGAATCCTAGAAGCAAACCTAGGAAACACCATTCTGGACATTGGCCTTGGGAAGGAATTTATGTCTAAGTCCTCAAAAGTAATTCCAGTGAAAACAAAAATTGAAAAGTGGTACCCAATTAAACAAAAGAACTTCTGCACATCAAAAGAAACTATTAACAGAATAGACAACCTAAATAATGAGAGAAAATACTTACAAACTATGCATCTGACAAAAGTCTAACATCCTGAATCTATAAGGAACTTAAACAATTCAACAAGCATAAAAACAAATAACATCATCGAAAAATGGGCATATGATATGAACAGACACTTCTCAAAAGAAGACATACAAGTGGCTAACAAACATATGAAAAAATGCTGTACATCACTAATCATCAGAGGAACATAAATCAAAATCACAATGAGATATTATTTCATACCAGTCAGAATGGTTATTATTGAAAAGTCAAGGCCAGGTGCAGTGGCTCATGCCTGTAAACCCAGCACTTTGGGAGGCAGAGGCAGGAGGGTCACTTGAGTCCAGAAGTTCAAAACCAACCTGGGCAACATGACAAGACTTCATCTTTCCAAAAAAAAAAAAAAAAAAAAAAGATAAAAATTGAGCAAAAAAATAGCCAGGTGTGGTGGCACATACCTATAGTCCAAGCTACACAAGAGGCTGAGACAGGAAAGTTGCTTGAGTCCAGGAGGTCAAGGCTGCAGTGAGTCACATTCATGCCGCTGCACTCAGCCTGGGTGACAGAGCAAGATCTATCTCAAACAATGATCTAAAAACAGTAGATTCTGGTGAGGCAGGGGAGAAAAGGGAATGCTTATACATCGTTGGTGGGAATGTAAATTAGTTCAGCCACTGTGAAAAGCAGTTTAGAGATTTCTCAGATAAAACAGAACAACCATTTGACCTAGCAATCCCATTACTGAGTATATATCCAAAACAAAACAATCATTTATACCAAAAAGACACATGCACTTATATGTTCATCACTACACTATTCACAATAGCAAAGTCATTAAATCAACCTAGGTGCCAATCGATGATGTAATAAGGAGAATGTGGTGCATATACACCATGGAATACTATGCAGCCATAAAAATGAAATATGTCCTTTGCAGCAACATGGATGCAGCTGGAGGCTATTATCCTAAGTGAATTAATGCAGGAACAGGAAACCAAATACACATATTCTCCCTTAGAAGAAGGTGCTAAACATTGGGTACCCATGGACACAAATATGGCAACAACAGAAACTGGGGACTATGAGAAGGGGGAGGGCAAGATGGGCAAAAGGTTGAAAAACTAACTAGTGGGTACTATGCGCAGTACCTGGGTAATGGGATCATTTGTACCCCAAACCTCAACATCACTTAATATGTCCAGGTAAAAAACCTGCACATGTATGCACTGAATCTAAAATAAAAGTTGAAAAGAACAAGAAAATGATTAGGGTCAGGAGAGGAATAAATAAAATGAGAGCAGAGGGATATAACCTTGCTTTCAGCTGGATATCAGGGATAACTCCTAGGAGGAGATGGAATTTGAGCAAAGGATTTGAACCTGTGGAAATGAACACTGCTCTCCAGGTTGAGTGAACCCGTGGGACAATGGCATATACCTAGAAATGCTGATATATAGTGAACAGCAAGCAGTTCAGCCTGGCCGAAACACCTGGGCTGGGTGATGGGAGGGTGATAGATGTGATCTGTCTACGTTAGATTGTGGGGAACTCTGGGTTCAAATTAAGGAAGCTTAAATTTTGGATCTTGTGTATCAGGAGACGGGATGTTTTTGAGACAGATCAGTAAGATAATCAGAGTAGTGCTTTAGGAAGATCACTTTGTAGGGATCTGTAAAACAAATTAGAGATGTAGAAGACTAGAGGCATCAAAAGTAGTTAAGAGGCTATTACAGTAATCCAGATGAATAAGGATTGTGTGAATTAGGGTGGTGGCAGAGGTTGGTAAAGGAAATATGAATGACTCAACATTGACAAAGCTCAAAAAAGGGAAAGATGATGACGAGGGTATGGGGCTTGAGATGATGGAGATGTCATAACACACATAAGGAACACAGCCTGGAAAGCTTATTTCTTTTTTGATTGGGGTAAAGGATGAAAGGTGAGTTTAGTTTGGCATGTGTTGAGTTTACCGTGCTGGTGGGAACATTTAGGTGGAAAACTTCAGCAAATAATTGAACGTTTGGAAGTGGCACTCGGGACTGATTTCAGAACTGAAGTTAAATTTGACGATCATGTTTACAGAGGGGCTAATGGAAGCCTTAAAAGTGAATGCCTTGTTAAGAGAAAAGATACAGAGGAAGGATTAAAGGGCTGGCAGAGTTCAATATCTATATTCAGGATGAGGGAAAAGAGGAAGGAGAACAAAGAGGTAGAAACACATCTGTATATTGTCTCTAGCTAGCCTATGCATGAGCACACACGCAAACACACATACACACACAGTTTAAACTAAAATTCACACATATTAAGATTACTGGTATATTCAATTTCACATAGTTGGAAGAAAACAGAAGAGAGATAGTGTCTCAGTAACCAAGGAGGGGAGGATGATTGATAGTGTCAAGCATAGATGGAAGAGCAATACATGAAGAGAAACAGCTAGTTTTGTGCATGAAGATGGTATGTTTACATGGGCACAAGCACGTGCACGCCTGTGAGTATATATCTGAGTGTTTTGAGGGGGAAGGTATTATATAAGTAGGGACTAGAAAAGAAATGGGATGAAGTTGTCAATCAGGAGACAGCAATAAGAAGAATCATCATATATGAGAACAAATGGATATCCAACAAAATGTTTTCTTGATGGTTATTTTGATTCCTTAAAGCCTGAGCTTGGTTTCTGAACCTTGATTTGATTCTGTGTGGTGTATTCAGCAAATCTTGCTTCATTTTAGGCCTCGAGTCTTTCAATAGGTGTGGAATTACTAGGTGACTTGCTTTGCTCCAGTTCTTCCTCATGTCAATGAGGGCCTTTCAGTAATTAGCCTCTTGAATATGAAACACATTTTGAGCAGAAGGCTGGTCAGAGTATTTAGTTTGTTCCAGCATATACTCTACCGAATGGTGGGGATGGCACTTTATTACCCATTTGAATTATTCTTTTTAAATAGGATGGACTGTTTTCTGCTTATTTTTCTGGGTTAGGAATCTTCTTACCTAAATTTAGTCAAATACATAACTCATATTGAATGTGGAAAGGAACTAATTTGGGACAAGAAACCAAGGCAAAGAATCCTCCTTAGCAACAAATAGGATAATGGACTTAATTCTTAATAGTGTCTCATCATTTTTCCCTATTATATTGCATTTGATTTCGTTTCTCTTTCAGGCTCTCATTTCCTTAAAGTTTAGTTAATATTACACTCTCAGAACCCAATCCCAGTGAGGGATGGCTCAGGGGATGTAACTCCAGTCAATACTTAAATGTCACTCTTCCAAAGATGATGAGAGAGGCAAAGAGGATGAGATGATTTGGCCTATATGTTGGTCATGCGCACTTTATTCCCATAATTATTATTTTTCATTTAACAGTTATTGAATGAGGCACACTCCTCTGTGACTGCATTCCTCCCATTGTTTCTCCCACCCTTTCCCTCCCTCCCCTCACCTTGCCTGCCTTCCTGCCTTCCTTCTTTAATTATAAAACAACATGTTAAAGATTCTGGTCCTGAAACCTCATTCCAGTTCATAAAAAACTAAATTCAAAGAACCTTGATTTTTTTCCCTCTTCACAGACTTTGTCATGAGAATTCTTAGCTGATTTCCCTTGTGGCATGCCTGGGTCACATGAGTGTGTGTGTATGTGTGTGTGTGTGTGTGCGTAAGGGATGAAAATAGGCCTGTCTTTATGGAACAGGTACAGTATTTCACAGCCGGCTGGCTAGGAATGGAATTCTTCTGTGAAGAGCTACTTTTCTGGATCCTGAACTGATTAGCAGGTGCAAATTCTACACTGAATGCTGATAAGACCAAACCACACACATCTGTGTATCTGTAGATGGTGTGCACATGCACACACACACATGATTTTTATTAAAATGCACACACATCTGTATTACTGCTACATTCCCTTCTACATAGTTGAAAATCCTTCCTTTTGCAGCTTCAAAGATAGCCAGGCAGGAGTTATTTTATAGAATGGAAGTAATTTCTACGGGGCCAAGCAATAATAAGGAAATTGGAAGTCAAGGACTATCTTCCGAATGGAGAAGAAGCTCCATCAACCACAGAGGGAAATTATGATCACTCCTGCCATCCTGCTCCTTTGTGTATCCAGGTAACCTCTATCAAGAACGTGTGTTTCCCTAGGCTTAGAATGGGGCTTTCTTCCATCCCTGTGGCCCACTCCGTTCTCCAACATAACTCTTTTAGCAGCTTAAACTTCAATTATGATTCTGTAATAATTTGGTTGTGTGGCTATTTCCACCACCTCCTGCCCACCACTCCATTCTCCAACATAACTCTTTTAGCAGCTTAAACTTCAATTATGACTCTGTAATAATTTGGTTGTGTGGCTATTTCCACCACTTCCTACCCACCTTGGAAAGGTGTATTTCCAGAGGTTAGGTCCTGGCAGCAGCTTCCATGGACCCTCCATGTTCAGAGGTGAGGGCTGATTCAGCACTTTCCTGGCTGGACAGTTCCTGGCCCAAGCCTCTGGCTTCTTCTTCCCTGGCCTTCCACTCCCTTCCTCTGGTAAGGCTCTGGCATCAGATACAAGGACCCCAGTAGCTACAGAGGCCAGTGAATGAGCAATGAGCCTGCTGCAGAGCCTTCATTTCTCATTGTCTCTTCATCCAGACCAATTAGCCCTTCCACTGCCCCACAGTGAAAAAAAAATGATGCATGTGAACTTGGCATTATGGGGGGACCCCCGAGGTGTAGGTATTAAGTATATATGAGATTTCCTCTTTTATCATTGTCATGTACTTTTCACAGACATTCATCTCAGGACTTCCCAGAAGACAGACCCACCCCCAATTTTCCTGTCCCTTCTGGTTTCAGTCACTGCTCTCTTACCTTGTCCTCCTTCTCTTCCCAGGATGAAGGGGAGAATTGGAGTCTTGCATGATGAAAGGACAACATTGCTGCCAAAACAATCCACCGTGACTGTAGACATATTTTCCACCCTTATCCTGCAGGTTTTCTGCCAGTTGTTGGCCCCTCACCAATTTTGCTCCTGGGCAGTCTGAGGTGGAACATAATTTTGTATAAAACAAATTATGCTCAACCTCACTTATAATCAGGGAAATGTGAGTCAAAACCACAATAAAATATCACCTCATGCTGTTTAGGATTGCTGTTATCAAGTAGACAAGAAAGAAGTGTTGGTGAGGGTAAGGAGAAAATAAAATCTTTGCACACTGTTGGTGGGAATGTAAGTTGGTAAAGCCACTATAAAAGGCAATATGAAGGATTCTCAAAAAATTAAAAATAAAATTGCCAAATGATCCACCAATCCCTCTTCTGGACACGTAATCAAAGGAAATGAAATCAGTATCTCAAATAGGTATTTGCACCCCATATCCATTGCATCCTTTTTTGTAATAGCCAAGATATGGGAGCAATCGAAGTGTCCATCAACAAATGAATGGATAAAGAAATCATGGTACATATATACAGTGGAATATTATTCAGACATAAAAAGGAAGGAAATCCTGTCATTTCTGAAGACATTAATGAACCCAGAGGACATCATACTAAGTGAAATAAGCTAGATATAGGAAGACAAAAACCACACGATCTCACTTACATGTGGAATCTAAGAAAGTCAAACTCATAGAAGCAGAGAGTAGAATAGTGGTTGTCAAGGGCTTGGGATAATTGAGGAGATGTTGGTTAAAGGGTACAAACTTTAAGTTATAAGATGAACAAGTTCTGGCGCTCTACTATATAGTATGGGTGATGATGGATGTGTTAATTAATTTGATTGTGACATTCATTACACGGTGTATATGTATAACAAATCATCACGTTGTACACCTTAGATATATTCCATCTTTATTTATCAATTAAATGTTTTTAAAAAGGAAGGCAAAATGGGCCAAAAGGAGTAACTACTTTGTGTAGAGCTGATGTCCAGGCTAGAATTTCTAAACTTTTTCTGTAACCTAGAGTCTCTTTTATACTTTTGACTTACCCATTATTCATAACAGATTTCAGGAACCCTCATCACACTGCCTATTGCTAAAAACTCAAAGGAGTTATTGTTATATGAACAACCCAAGTTAATGCAGTCATTAATGGAAATACAGAGTCTTGACTGAAAGAGATCATTTCTATTTTTTGTTGCGATAGTCAGATCATAGCCAGTCACATCTTTTAGGGAGGCTGTAAATAGGCTGGAGTTCCTTCAGCAAACAGGATGCTGTAGAATAAAATATTCTACATGAGAATACTTAAACAAATTGGAGTGCCTGGTGCCACCATGTAAATTGTGAGGTGTCAGACAGGCTGGTCTTTGGATTAGAGATTGGGCTTACTCTCTGTGGCCCTATGAGTAGAGCAGGTCGGGGTGGGGTTGGGCAGGGAGGAAGATCATCTTAAAGTGATAGATGTAGGCTCAGTGTGAGGAAGGATTTCTAAGAGTTGGAGCTGCTCAGAGGTGAAATATCAAGAGAGTGCCCTTCAGGAGCAGTGTCTGAAGACAGACCACATGGCCAATAGGGAGAGATAAGCGGGCTGGGTGGCCCTCAGTGCTTTGCTTCCAGTCTTGGGAGTCTTACTGAAATAGCTAATGACCACTCAACCCAAAGAACAGACACATGTCTGCCATGTCTCTCTGGGCTCATCCTGCTTATTGCAAGTGAGGCCCAAAGGTGGGGCTGTTATTCCCTGACGTTTCAGGTCCACGTGCAACTTATTCCCAGATCTTTTCTGAAAAAAAAAAAGCAGAGAGACTGTTTGCCAGACAGCTGGACCAGAATGAGGGAAAAGAAGATAAGGCCCAACCGAGAAGTCAGAAAAGCTTCACTTTTCATTAGCTCCACATTCCAAAGTAAGAAATCAATGTGCTTAGCTGCAATTCAAAGCAATTAGTCTTTGTTCTCACACACTCTCAAAGAATGACTTAAAGAAGCCCAAATAAATATTTTCAGAAAAGAGAGTAAATTTGTGTTACTTAACCCAAGGAATGCAAACAAGTGTAATTAAAGTGAATACCCATAAATAAAGTAAATACATTAGTTAGGAAATGAATTAATTAGTGTTTAATTACTATCAATTACTAAAATCACTACAGAATTACTTGTAGCATGGACTGAATCTCTTGCTCCTATTAATAATTTCCATTGCTAATTGTATGCACTTGTATTTTCTTTGGGTGCATCTTAGCAGAGCTAATAGGAGGAAGCAACAGCACAGTGAACAATGACAGGGACATTTTTTTTCTTTGTTCAGTAAAAAACAAAAGTGATTTGAAATATATCTGCCTGGTTGTCAAAAGCCAATGTGGGTGAGGAAGGTGCGCAGGAAGGAAGGTTGTCCTCGTGACACAGGGTGACCCTCGCCATTCCCTGCTGAGGGGAAGCCGCTGATGTTTGTGGCAGAGCCCTAAGGTGAGGGGTGTGTGTGTGTGTGTGTGTGTGTGTGTGTGTGTACAGAGGAGAAAGGTAGGTACTGGGAGGCTCAATGCCTGAGCTCACTTCCAGCATGCTCTGTGGAATGCATATGTAGACTGGCAGCCAGGCATCTCTACCCACTGGTCTTGACAAGTGAGCGAATAAGTTTTACATTTACCTGGAGGACAAAGTTCATCATTTGCTGCCTTGCAGGTGGAGAGAACACACCTGACATCATGCTCCCTAAGAAGCAACACACTAGCTGGTGCTAGAAACAGATGTACACAAATGAGAGGCTGAGGCTAAAGAGTGTCTTTCCTGGGACCCACTCTGCCTGCTCACCAGCATTCTCATTTTCCTGTTTACACAACATCCCCTTACCCCTTCCCTGCCCTCTCCTCCTCTCCCTCATGGACACAGACTCTCAGGCCAGACCGCCTAGGTTTGATTCCAAGCTTCCTCACCTGAAAGACCTTGGGCAAATTACTTAACCTCTGTGAGTCTCGATTTCCTCACCTGTAAAATGGGGAGAATGATAGTACCTACCTCTCTTGGTTCTGGTGAGAGCTCAGATTAGTGGGTGACACATAGCAATCTCTGCTTTACTCATATTCTTGGTATTTCCACCACGTATTTCTTTGTGGAGTAGTTGAGGGGATACATATGATGTGGAGATAAACTAGCTGGGAGGATGGCAGGAGTGATTTGGGAGGGAAACGAAGTTGAAGAGGAGGAATTGGTCCTTAAGTGGTTGTTCTGTTTATTAGTTAGTGTTCTCCAGAGAAATGACACCCATAGGAGATTTATTATGAGGGGTTAGCTCACATGATTATGGAAGTGGAAAAGTCCCATGATCTGTTGTCTGCAAACTGGAGGCCCATGAAAGCCAGTGGTGCAACTCAGTCGAAGCCTAAAGGCCAGGAGTGCCACTGTCGGGGGGGCAGGATAAGACGGACATCCCAGCTGAAGGAGAGAGAGAGCAAACTCATCCTTCTTTTGCTTTTCTGTCCTATTCAAGCCCTTTAAGGAATAGATAATGCTTCCCTACATTGGTGGGGGCAGATCTTCTTTGCTTAGTTTATTCATTTAAACGCTAATCTCTTCGGGAAACACTGTCACAGGTATACCCAGAGACAATATTTTTCCACCTATCTTGGCATTCCTTAGCCTAGTCAAGTTAATACATAAGGAATCAAAAAAAAAAGTCAAACCCTCAAAAGGAGAGTAAATGGTGATCACTAGGGCCTGGGGTTTGGGGAAAAAGGGAAGAGAAGTAGGTTAAAGGGCAAGTACTTTCAGCTGTAAGATGAATAAGTTCTGAGGATCTAATGTATAGCTTGTTAACTATAGTTAACAATATGATACTGTTTATTTGAAATTTGTTAAGAGAGTAGCTCCTAAGTGTCCTATATGCGTGCACACACACACACAGACACACACACACACACACACACACACACGATAACTATGTGTGGTGATGAAAGTGTTAATTTGATTGTGGTAATAATTACACAATGTATATGTATATCAACTCATCATGCTGTACACTTTGAATATATACAAATTGTATGTGTTAAATACACCTCAATAAAGCTGGACATTTAAAAAAAGAAAGTGAAGGGAGAGACCAGGAAGAGTGAAAAGAGGACGGCCATTGCTTGACACTGGTCCTGAATTCATTTTATCATTCTGACGCATCCATTCCTGACTTTCTGGGTAACCATCAGCCTGTAATTATCCCAGCTTAATCCCAGGATTTTCATTTGTAAAAAAGAATAATATAAATATTTGCTTCATGGCATTGCTGCAGAGCCTAGCACTGGAAGTTTTTGAGCCACCCGCTGTAGAGCGAGGTGCAAAGTTTAGGCTGAATAAATAATAACTGGGATAATTGGCACTAAAATTAAAAAGCTGAAACATAACATTAACCATTGCACTCTGTTGCTGTGAAGATAACAGGAACTCTTGCATAAGGGCAGTGGTAACAGAGCATGTCTTTGTCCTGTCCCTCCATCCCCACTCACCTCCCCCGTACCTTCCTGGGATACTATTTGTATCCTTCCTTTTCAGAAAGTGTCAGGTCCTAGGGCTGATGGCTCCATGGATCAGATCCTTCCCACAGACTCACCTGCTCTTTACCATCTGGCTGGGCTGTAGTTATTCTTGTCACAGCTGAGCTGTGGTCACTCACCTCTGCTGCCATGACCTCAGCACTGGTTCAGAATGAGGTTAGCATCCTGGTGAGCACGTACAATGACTAAGGAGGAATGCCACCTCTTCAGGTCAACTTAACATTCACCCGTGACTGGGAAGTGCAAGGCTGAAGAAGTTGCTGGCTGCCTTTGAGAAGCTCCACATTTTAAGCACCCCATTGTCACTGGACAATTCTGCCCTAGACCAAAAACCAGAGTCGCCAACACTGGGAAATATCTTTGAATAGTCTCTTTGTCCTAGACGGCTGTTATTTCACCTTCCGGAGGCACTCAGCAGTGATTCCATTGAGGCTGACCTCTTGCCAAGGGAGTGAATGGCGCTAATCTCTTGAATGTCTTCTGTGTCCCATGTTATTTTAGTTCTCATTGTAAGCTCATTCATTTTTTCTTTCATTCATTCATTCATTCATTCATTCATTCATTCATTTAATGTTCACGAGGTCCAGAATGCATAACAGTAGAGAAGACTCATTCCCTGACTCTAAAGGTACAATTGAGTGGGTACTAAAATACAGTGTGAAACATACCATGAGCTTTTTAGAAGAGAATAAAAAGAGGTGAAAGATCAGGGAGGCTACCAAGAGAAAGTAACCCTTACGCAGAGGTTTATGTGTCAATTATACCTCAATAAAGCTGGACCAAGAAGAAATAAAGAAAGAAAAAAAGCTAAGGGAGAGACCAGGAAGAGTGGATTGAGGTCTGCCGTTGCTTGACACTGGTCTTGAATTCATTTTATCATTATGATAAATCTATTCCTCACTTCCTGGGTAACTATCAGCCTGTTAATTATCCCAGCTTAATCTCAGGATCCTTGTTAAAAAAATGGAATAATATAATATTTGCTTCACAGTATTGATGTGGGACCAGCAGCAGGAGTGTTTTTGAGCCACCCACTGTAGTGCTAAGGGAAAAGGGGACCATGATAAGGAAAGTGACAATCAGAGACAAGTGAATTACAGCCTAAGCTCCCACAGAGCAGGAGGAGCTTTTCCTTTTGAGGTATCAACAAGGGTCTATGTGACCCTAAGGACATTAATTGTTCAACCACATCAAGCTCTTTTTTGTTCCTTCCCATCTCCCCTTGAAGAAAAATCTCCCTTCCTCTTCTGTTTCTTTCTCCTAATTTTCCATGCAACCCTAAGCACCTGTAGCAAAGGGTGAGGGGGTACGACTGCCTGGGTTGAACTCCTGACTGCATTTATTTGGTGTGTAACTCTGGATGCATTGCTAAACCTTTCTGAACGTAAAATGGAATACCTGCCTCAGAGCTGTGTAAGGATTAAAAGGAAAGGAAAAAAGGAAAGAAAGATATTGTTTGTAGAGAGCTTAGCATAGCACCTGGTACATAGTAATTATTCAATAGATGATAGATAATATCATTACTGTGGATGCTAAGCTTCATTTTTTTTGTCTCAGTTGATTGTTATTAAGCCAGGCTAATGTGTTGCCTGATGAGGCATTGGCCTAAGTTGTATTTGCATTTCAGATGGAGATACCTGAAGACCAAATTTTATACCACCCCTAAGGAGAGCAGCCATCTTCCTCCCTGTCCTGGGCGGGAATAAACAAAGACTGCATAAACCCTTGCAGCGGGGTAGGTGGCAGGAGATGTTTCCAAGCTTTACACAAAGAAAATAGTGATGCCTATGTACATGTAAGTGATTTGCCACCTCTGCAAAAGTCTGCACGATAGCCCTAGGGGGAGAGTTCCTGAGAAACCCGAGCTCGACTCTACAACCCTCACCTCCCTTCTGTGCCGACTCAGGAAGAAAATAAGCCCCAGCAGGAAACTCACCCTTTGAAATGTCAGAGTCCACGAGGTAAGGGCGAGGTGCCCTAAAGCATCCAAATGGCATCACCTGCCCCAAGAACTTATCCAAGCCCTCATCCTGACACTGGGGAGGCTGAGTTACCTTGGCAGGTGCCCCCCACAAATGGGAGACAAGCAGCTGTCATTAATTTTCATTTGCTGAAGTCAGCAACTTAATCCTAACTTAACCAGAGCCTGAATCTCCCCCTTCCCAGGCAAAAGGCCTTCCCTGGGAATGATTGAATTTCACAGGGTGTAATAAAACAAAGGGATTCTGCTGAATCAGGTGCCAGACTCATAGGCCTGTAAATCTCCCGCTTGCTGTTCAGGTCGGGGATGTTATCTCCACCCCAGCCATCCCCTCATGTCATGGTGCCTGCTGTTTCCACGACCTCTCCCGCTAAGAAGACGACCCTAGGTAAGGTATTCTTTCCAAATCGAAACTAGCATGGCCCTGAGTCCTCATTCAGGAAACTGGTGGCAGTGGGGAGCTCATGTTACAGACACGCTCTCCAGATTGCCAGATCCGGCTAGTTTCAGAACATGCCCAGGTGCTCATTGCTGCATGTTCACTGATGGGGCTGAGAAGAGGGAAAGTGGAAACCAGACCGTCTAGGGGAATTCCAGTCCAGGTGTTCCCAGAGACCCAGGCTGTGAATAGGAGAGCAAGGATTGTACAATCAATTCTCCAGAGACCTTTAGCTTAGCAGAGTGTGTTCAATAAAGGCTGTTGGTTAGGATAAAGCAGAGAGCTAATCAGCCGAGGGAGATTTCCTTTAAGTGGGAGTTTTCAGAATCTGGTGTTAGGCTTGGGAAGTGTCAGGCTTGGGAAGAGGCAAGATTGACAAAAGCTCAGACCCCTGAATCACTGCTTATGGCCCAATTTGACTTAGTAGATAGCACACACAAAAGCCAGTCACTCCCGTCTCTTGAGATGTCCGACTTTGCATTAAGACTTCTCTGGTGAGCTCCAGGTGGAGGGTTAGCAGAGGGTTGGGGCCCAGGACCCAGGGCTAGAGGTCCTGCCTTGCCTCTGACTATGGCCCATGGTAAACTCACCTGAGTCTCAATCTCCTTTCCTGTGAACTAGGGGATGCGAGTGAATAACTTGACTAGGTTCTCTCTAAGGCCTCCCCCAGTTAAAATGTTTATCTCACCTCTAGGAGGCAGAGAGCTTGGGGTATTTGGGAAGCCAGGGAGTGAAAAATATGTCCTGTTCTTGGACACAGGGGCCAATCCAAATGGTGTGTCTTTTTGTCCCTGTTTGTATGCTGGCCCAGGAAAGCTGCCAGGTGCTTTTGGTGGAGCAGCCAGAAACAGCTCTCCAAAGCCCTCTGACAGAGACTGTGGCAGCGGAAGTGATGAGTGACAGGTCTTTTCTCTGAATGGGCACAGCCCTCTGTGGGCACCTGATTCCACTCCTACCTCACTGTCTGTGTTCAGTGATGGCTAGGAGCAAGAGCTCTTTGGGCAGAGAACCAGCTTCCAACCTTAGTGTTGGCAAACCCTGCAACCCTGGGCTACTCAGTTCCTGCTTCGTGGATCTGCCTGGGGTCAGGACATAACATCTGTGAAGCAGGAAGGAGAGTGCCCAGAACTTGCTTTATGAAGATCAGCTCCAGGAGGGAGACGGTGATGTCTCGGCTTCTGTTAGGTAGTAAACTTCTAGGAGGCAGGGTCTTCATTCTGTTTATCTCTGCATCCTCCACTGGACCCACATAGTTGGTTCAGACTTGCTCAACACAAACCGATGGATGAATAAGTGAGTAAACACAGTCGGCTCATGGCCATGGGTTTCTGGCACCTGTATCAAGATAGAGATGACGTGTAGGAGAAGCCCCTCTGAAAAATGCCTTTCTTCAAAAAAAGCTGCTTCAGAAGCTCCATTATGCTTCTGAAACAGGGATCTCCGACCCCCTGGGGCCATGAACTGTCACTGATCCATGGCCTGTTAGGAACCAGGCTGCATTGCAGGAGGTGAGTGGCAGGTGGGCAAGCAGTGAAGCTTCACCTGAATTTACAGCAGGTCCCTATCACTTGCATTACCACCTGAGCTCTGCCTCCTATCAGATCAACAGGGACATTAGATTCTCATAGGAGCTCAAACCCAACTGTGAACCATGCAAGCCAGGGATGTAGGTTGCCTGCTCCTTGTAAGAATCTAATGTCCAGTGATCTGTCTTTGCGTCCCATCACCCCCAGATGGGACCATCTAGTTGCAGGAAAACAAGCTCAGGGCTCACACTGACTCTACATTATGATGAGTTGTATAATTATTTCATTGTATATTGCAATGTAACAATAATAGAAATAAAGTGCACAATAAATGTAATGCACTTGAATCATCCTGAAATCATTGACCCCTCCCCGCCAACCATCACCACCACACCAGTCCATAGAAAAACTGTCTTCCACAAAACCGGTCCCTGGTGCCAAAAATGTTGGCTGCTCTAAAATAAGGCTGACTTCCAAAATTCTGCTAATCTACCTGGCAACTGCTCAGTTCTTGCAAACGGCTCAGTCCTTGCAATGCCCCACTAGACAGTCAGGGGAAAGGATAACAACCTTCCTGGGACATTCCAAGAGGACTCATGGTGCCAACACTCTGTCATCCCCTGACAAGGAGCTTTGTCCCATGGAAGAGTCTCTAATACCTCTGGAAGTTTCTAAGTCTGGTACAGCAAAGCCAGAACTCAGAATACATCTCTCAGAAGACATGAAATAAGGAGCTTTCCTATGGGGCCAATGCAGTGACATGAGAAGCCGGTGTTGCTAGGATGTGCTGCTGCGGTGGTGAGTTTTGCAGGCTGTTGAGGACCTGAGGCCCCCCATCCCCACACACACACTGTGGGCCCTGATTCATCTCTTCTGGAAGCCTAGGACGGGAGGCTCCCCAGGGTTCTTTCACACGGACCCTCTCTGTGAAAGAAAGGCGTGTGCCTCTCCCCATAAGCCCCCACTCACCCTCAACTTCAAGACCTTTCTATGTATTTCCAGCGGACACTTGGAGGGTTTACGGGGTGCCCTGGCTCCTAGGCTGTGCAGGCTGTCATGTGACAGCTCCAGAAGTAATTAAGAAGGCAGAACAGGCAGCAGGAGGACCATCAGTCAGCCCTGGACGGAGGTGCCTGTCCTGTGACCCACCTAGGGGACTGTCAGAAATAGAAATAATTTTAATGAAAAGGCACAGTCCTCAGTCCTTCTAATACTGACCAAGCAAAATGGAGGGGAGATTTTCATAAGAGGACAGGACTCTGCTTTTAGCAGCAAAGCAGCCCTGAGGGGTGGGAGTGGAGGAAATTTAGGGGAAAAAAAGTCCTGGTGTGTGTTTACAGTTCTTTCCCCTTCTGCCTTTCTCTCAAGTGACGGCAGGGATAAGGACAGAGGTGCTTTATATCCTCGGAAGTCAAACAGGGAGCCATTTATCAGAAATGGGACCAGCTTGCGACACAAATGGAAAAGCATAGAAATGTCATAAAAGTGTATCTTCCAGCTAGGTGCAGTGGCTTATGCCTTTAATCCCAGCACTTTGGAGAGGCCAAGGTGGAAGGATTGCTTGAACCCAGAACTTTGAGACCAGCCTGGGCAACATAGCAAGACCTTATCGCAAAAAAAAAAAAAAAAAAAAAAAAGAGCATATCTTCGGTGCTCTTCTGCTCCCTGTTTTTGCTCCTTCCATCCTTCCATAGAGCTCAAATTGTCTGTTTCTCCACTTGGCGCCCCTTCCCTTTCCTTGAGTAGCAAAACCCACTGACTGTGAACTTCTTCAGGCCAGGACTTTTCCTTGTTCTGGCATCCCCAGAACCAAGCACGATGCCTGCTTCCGGCTGCTGGTTTTAGTATTTGTTAAAGGAATGAAAACCTCTTCTCAAAGCTCCCAATCATACCTCGATGTAGAGGACTGATAACAGCTGAGAGCTTTGCCTCTTCTCCTGGGACATCAGTATTTTAAAAACAGATCAAAGCTACATGGAAGAAGTTCAATTACATTGAATGGTAGAGTTCCAGACAGCATTTGATCCTTTCCTTTGAGCAAAGGACCTTCTCTGTCCCTAAAACCAAATCACAGAAGCCTGTGGCCTGTCAGGGCCACTGGAAATGGGTGAGTGTAACCCTCTGCATTTGCAAAGAACGGCTGTCAATTTTCATACATTCATGGCCTTCTCCTGAAGGGGGAGGGGGAAAGCCTACTCTCTGTTCTGTGCTCCCTGAAATCATTCCATTTACATGCAGATTGGGAGCCTTCCTTCCTCTAAGTGGTCACAGAGAAGACTGAGCAAAGTTGAAATGATAATTTTCCTTAAGAAGAAAGAAAACAGTTTGGTTCATTTCCCCATGGCACCAGCTGTCATTTCTCTTTACTGTAGCACTGCTCTCTTTCTGTCCCCCCCACACCCCTTACGTGGTCTTTCTCATCCCCAGTCACCCCAGTTTTTGCATCGATAGGCTCCTTTAATTATGCAAATCTCCCAAGCCACTAGTATCTTCCTAGTTTAAATGGAAAAAATCCAGCCCCAAGTCCTGCGGTTATCTCCCTCCTCCTATTATTTCTCCACCAGATCTGGGCCCTTTTATACTGAACCCGAGGAAAGATGAAAGGCCACATTGCTGGGAAATTAACAGGAGGGGGCCTAGATCATTAAAAAGAAGACCTTTCCCAACTTTTGATTTTCAAGAGACATTTGAAAATCTCTCCGTTCTGAGCAGCTGACTAAGGCAAAGACAACCTCTCCCAGAACAAAGCCAGAGCTTGCTCTGGTGGCCTGAGAATCCGGGCCCTTGGGGCTCTGTTCCTGACTCTTCCATGATCTTGTCCTGGAGAAGGAACTGGCTGGTTTCTACTGTCTGTTCCTACAATATTTAGGGGCTAGTTGGGCAGTTTGGCCCCAAGTCTGCCAGGAAGTAATGAGGAAATGAGAATGGGGAAGCAAGCCAGGCTCTGGCTGAAACATCCATTGACTTGCCTCTTCTACACGAAGCTCACTGAGGGTTACGATGTGAGAACTGGACAGGCGTCCAAGATAAGAGTCAGATTAAAGTCCCTTTTATATCTGTGTCTGCTGCCAAATGCTACCTATGGGAGGAAGATGGTTGGTTTCCCGGGAAATGCTAACAAAGGGCCTGCCCTGAAGCCCCTCCCAAAACAAAGTCCTTCGCCTTTATATCTCTCTCTTAAGTTGTAAGGCCCCTGACTCCCTCAGGAGGAAAGAGGTCAGGGATCTGAGAATGCACAAAAATAAACCCCTTCACATTCTTATCTTCCTCCATCTCAGTGGTTTCAGACTCTTGCTTGGGAGCATGACACTGAAAACAGAAATAGCTTCCAGAAGACTTCAGATAAGTTCAGGGATAATAGAGCCAAAAATGATCACTAAAAGGGAAGTCAGAAAGATTCAGAGCTCCATCTTTAGACAGGTCAGTAGAAAAAATTCTGAAATGTGGGGGTCAGGATGCTTGGATTCTAGTTCCAGTTTACCCATTGGTTGGTTTTATGGTCTTAAGAAGCTACTTTGCTTCTCTGGGTCTTAGTTTCTGCACACTGAAATGAATGGTCTGGTCTATATGATTTTGTACCTGTCCAGCACTGATATTCTCAGTCTGAAATGTGTGTGGGTGTGCAAGTGTCTGTGTACACAAAAACAGTGAATTGTTGTCCAATTCCCCCCTCCCCTCAAACAAAAACAAAAACAAAAACAAAACAAAGGCCTGAGTAACCTAGGGACTGGACAAGGGCTTGCTCTCTGCCTGTCTGATCTTTCTGCAAACCTCTTCTTTCTTTTCTTCTTCCTTTAGCTGGAAACCCAACTACCAGGTTTGTGAAACAAAAACAGGGGAATGAAGATGCTCTGAAATGCTTATTTAGACAGTGCCAACATATCAAAAGAACAGTTGACACAAATGGGGTATCTAGTTACCATAGATCTTATGAAGCTCATTCAAAGAATGTAATGAAAAAAAGTCAAATAATGAATCATTCAGGGAGATGCAAAGGATGGCTCCCATTCTTATTCTTTTGTTCTCCTTCGTATTTCAGAAGAGAAAAATAGATAGGAAATTAGAGCAAGAAGTTGGGGGATATTTCAGAAAGCAAAAGGGGCAATGATGAGAAGGATGCAAAAAAGATCCAAGGTTAGGAGAAGAGCAGAAACAAAGACTAAGTACATCCAACAAAATAAAACGTTGATAAAAACAACACAGGTGAAGAGTTTTCTGGGGATGCATCTTTAAAACAATCATGGGAGGGGAAAAGAGAGGGAAAGAGAGGGTAGCGTGTTGGGTGGAAGGATGTATCAAGGTCCAGCTTTCCTGCTTCACTGTCTTGCTGAAGGCACAAAGACCTGAGCCCTGGGCTACAGAAGGATCAGTTTGATTGAACAGGGCACCAGAGTGTTCCTAGGACCCTGCTGGAGCTGGGCACTCTGCTCTGTGCCACACCCTCAGCTCAGGGGCCAGTTCTGCCTCCACAATCCTGAATTGACCTGTGCTGAATGCTTGATTCATCAAACCCCCACTTACCCAGACATTCCTTTTCCAAAGTGCTTTGCCTGACATCGGCAATGCTTTTCTTTTGGCTAACTCTGTTCTGGCATCAGTTTTTGTCTTCACAGCATGCTGTGGTGGAAGGGGTCTGGGGCATGGATCAGACCAATGTGCCCTTGACTCAAACCCCTACTGGCTGTTTGATTTTAGGCAAGGTAGTTTCTTCCTTGATAAAGTAAGGCTGATAATAATATTATCTACCCTGAAGGCTTGTTGTAAGGATTAAGTGAGATCACAAATGTGGAAGGATTTAACACAGAGAGGTACTCAGAAAACCTGGGTGGCCTTCTCTCCCCAAGCCAGATCTAGCTACAGAGATGAGGAAGTAGCAAGAAGCCCTAGAAAGATAACAAATGTGTCTAAATATGGTGGCATCCGGAGCTCCCCATTCTGGTCACCAGTGTGCTAATGGCTTTCCGTAGGATTTGGATCCATAATCTCTGAGTGCGTCTGATTATGTGTGTGTGATATGAGAAGATTAAAGGCAACTTCCCTCAAGTAGCGGGAGGCTTCTTGATGAAAGTTCTAAAGCTCTGTGAGCCCTCGGGTATATCTGCTGATCATAAAAAAGAAGTTATTTCCCAGGAGAGTGAGAAGAACTATCCCAAAGTTGCAGTGGTCCCTATCCTCCCTGCAGCCCAGGCATCAGGGACAAACACCACTGCTCACAGAATGCAGAGCCCAGTCAGCAACCATCCTCCCCTTCCAAAGGCTGTCACTACATGTTTTCACTCTCTTCGTCAGAGATGACAGGTTGGAGCAGGAGAGAGAGAGAGGCATAGGCAGATATTATAGCATTTCTTACTTTCATCTTTCACCGTTTTCCAGGTAGGAGTCAGTACATTGATAACTTCCAAAGAAGTGTTAGGTTAGAAAGATGTGTCCTGTGTGTATCTCCTGTAGGGATCTCCTGGGTCTGACCTGGGCTCAGAAGAAGCCAGATAAGGAAGCCAAAGAAGGGCAGAAGCCCAGCATTTGTCCTGGGTCTCTTTCCTTCCACAGCAGAGGAGTCCTTTCCCCCGGGAGGTGGTAGGAAAGAAAAAGTTCATGTAGAACACAAAACTTAGCAGTGCATTTTATGGGATGTCTTATATTGTTTGCTTTACTTTTGTTCTCTTTTTTTAAAGCATGGATTATTTATTGTCCTCAGATAAATTGTAAACATATCAAAACTCATGTTCTATAGTCAGCCTGATTCACTACTACTTGATGATTACTTCTCATGGTGGGAATGTGCATTTTATCTTTTCTCTCCTCCTTTCAAAATCTGCATAGAGCTCATTTTCTTCCACCAGTAAAACTTCCTCGAATAATTTTGAATGGCTACGATTCCTCCATATTGTTCCATCTCCTTAGCACATCTAAATGTAAATGTAAATGTAAATTTTTATGCTGTAATAATGAATTCTATTGATACGTATCATATATGGGTATTTTTTTATATGTATACATATGTGTGTATATATACATATATATGTATATGTATACACACACATATATATGTGTGTTATATGTGTGTATACATATATATGTATGTATTCCTTACATGCACTGATACCTCATTGGATTGTACGTGCTTGCCTGTCCATTAAACCATACATAGAGCCATTCCTAGCAGGATATGAGAGGCTTAGGAAATTACCCCATGATTTTTTTTACAGGTAAAATCTGATTGAACAACAGCGGCTGCCTTCATCAAGGGAGACTGGAGAGCAAACAGCGGAAAAACAGTCATCTGGCAACATGTTGCAGGAAAAAGACATTACAAAAGAATAACAAGCTTGAGGTATGCCAGGAGGGACGGGGTTGCTGCCACAGCTTGTAGCCTACTTGCTAGTTGACCCTTCCTCTTCTCTATGAGGAAGTGCCGTGGGAGCCAGAATGTGCCAAGCCCTGCCCATTACTCACGTTGGCTTTTCTGGGATGGATTTGATAATAAGTTATTTGTGATAAGGAATGGCAGCCACTAGGGCCTGAGAATGTAAGCACACACCAAGTATTGCCTGTAGACTGTGAACAGGAAAACACAACTACTTTTCTGCACAATTTATAGATTACTTTGGCTATTTCTAGATTTTTTTTTTTCCTTATATTTGAAAATAATTGTGGGAATTATTTAGTAAGTAAAAAAGTAAAGCCAGGCACAGTGGCTCATGCTTGTAATCCCAGCACTTTGGGAGGCTGAGGCTGGCAGATCACGAGGTCAGGAATTCAAGACCGCCTTGGCCAACCCAGTGAAACCCCCGTCTCTACTAAAAATACAAAAATTAGCCGTGCGTGGTGGCAGGAGCCTGTAATCCCAGCTACTCCGGAGGCTGAGGCAGGAGAATTGCTTGAACCTGGGAGGTGGATGGTGCAGTGAGCTGAAATTGAACCACTGCACTCCAGCCTGGGCGACACAGCTAGACTCCATCTCAGAAAAAAAAAAAAAAAAAAAAAAAGGAAAAAAGAAAAAAAAAAGAGTAAAACCTCTGTAATTATGCTTATCGGAGGTGGATTCCAGGTCTTGCTCTTTCTAACCATATGACTTCAATCAAGTTACTTCACTTTTCTGACACTTCGGGCAAAATTGGTTTAAACAATGCCTATTTTGAGGGGTTGTTGAGAGAATTACCTACAAAAGTGTATAGCACATCCTTGGTGTATAGTAAATGCTTAATGATAACTATTGGTATTAATATTTCCCTACTGTACGTTACCCACAGTATCCAGCAATGGTATTGATGACCTACCATCACGCTAACATATTAATGATAGTAACAAATGCAAACATCACTGGCATTAAAACCGTGGTCCACCCTGAGTCCTTGCCCTTGCCCTTGCCCTCACTGTGTTGTCGTCCCCCTGATTTCTCTACAAGCTTTCTACGTGCTCCTGCATCCCTCTAGCTACCTTCTGTGAAACTGAACCTGGCCTGGTCTTAAGAGCGAAGACCTGAACCCTGGAGCCACTTGAGGAGCCAGAACGAGGGGTCCCCATATCCTTCTTAGACCTTGTTTATTCTTTCCATGACACCTACTCATTCACATATTGTGGAATTTCCTCTTTGTCTCTCTTTCATTTAAAAGTCATATATAACATGAATCAAAATAAGAAAACAGGGACAGTCAATAACAAACTGTGTGGAGAACAAGGGACATGTGAGAGCCCTCTGGTTCTCCAGGCTATCCGACTGGCAATGCTGCTTAAGTCCTATCTTGTACCCACTGCAGTGAGTAAATTGGATTGCTGAGCGAGAAAAAAAATGACATATTTCCCTTGTAGTGGAAGAACCTAAAAGGCTTTTTTCCGATTTTCAGATTCAGGTCACACAGCCCAAAACTCTTCTTATCTGCTTTCATTATATATATATTTAACATCTTATGATGAGGTTTGATCTTCTTTAAGGCTTTGATTAAGTAGTCTTTGCACTTCCTGATGTGCAAGTTCATGATTTTCTATCAGAAGATGCCTTGATGCCTCACATGGACTTTAGAATGAAAATGTTATTTTCACCCTCAAGCCATAATGGGTTTTTCATCATCGACATTATTATTATTATTATTATTTTATTTTTTGACAGAGAGACAGGGGGGAACGCCTCTCCCCGCCTAGCTGGGCCCTGTGGGCTCCCCTCCGCAACCCTAAGGCGGGAGGCCGAGGGCAGCGGGGAGTCGCGCTTCACCTTCGCCCCTCGTTTGACCCATAGACTCATTAATGGAAGAACCGAGGCAAGCAAGTTCACGGGAAGAAATGCGCCCTCCCAACTGGAGGCCACCAGCTGCCCACTCGGGAACACCTCAGGGTGCCAACTGCATCTCTGCGGGGTCACCAGCCATTTCTAGGACATATGTTTGTCCTGTGGTATTTGGGCTGGAGGACTCCAACAGAGATCAAGTGTGGAGAGCAGTTCCACAGTCTCAAAAAGAAAACCGCGGAAGTCTTGCTCTCATAGAAGTCATGACAGCAGTCCTATGACAGCAGTCCTTTGAAGAAGCCCATACATAACAAATGTATTTGTGGCATTAACAAAAAAGGACCACAACAGTCTTCTACTGAGGCGTGGCAGTGGGATTTCAGCAGCAATTTCCGCCTATACTCCAACTCTCATACATGGAGATATGTTGCCCTATTTTCTTCTCTAATTGCCTTACATATGTATATTGCTTTATTTCCCGACCTGAGAGTGTTAGATCCTCAAGAAGAAAAACTGTATCTCCCATTTTCCCAGTATGTCAATTTCACTCAGAACAATTTGATGCACACAGTTGGGATTTAATCCATATTTGCCAGTGAGATCTTAGAGTATCAAGAAAAACGATTCCCTCAATTCCGTGAATTTCTCTGAGGTTTGCATGGATACACTTCCATTGTTGACATTCAATGCATGTGAAATAGGCATCAGAGCTTTTTACCTGCCTCACTGGGGACTGGGAGGCTGCATGAGCTAATGTCTAGGAAGAACTCAGCACAGTTACACACACACACACACATGCACACACGGGTGGTGGGAGGCTTATTCCCACCTCTCAGGCTTGCTAAAATGGAAGTTTCGCAAGCTTCCTGGCACTTTCTCCTGGAAATTGTGTGAGAATGTGCTCCTTGCCCTTCTTTCAGTTTTTAGCTCCCAATTCTAGTGTCCAAAGTCAGAAAGTAGGGGTCAGAAATAATGAAGAGAAGGTTAACCAGAGTTCACTGGATCTCAGATAATTAAGAGACCCAAGTACAAGGAATTATTCATCTCTCTGGTCTCCATCAAATGCCGGGCTATGTGTTTTTCTGTAAGCCTTCCACTATAATTGGCTAAGCAGGGATAGCTCTGTTCTTAACCTGCAACAACTGCCCCCAAAACAGAGGCTGATTCAGTTGTGGTAATGGGAGGAAGCTAATGGCCAAGCAAGTCTGCTCCTCTGACAGCCATGGGCTCTCCGGACATATGTCTTGAGGCCTGAATCTTATCTCTCATCTTCAAACACAGGCTCACATTTGGGTGACGCACCTAAACCTTGCAGCTTGATTTTCCAAACCGTGAGTGTGTCTGATCAATGATGGGGTCACTGGGAGACACATACCTGATTGATCGATCAGGCTACTTGTTTTTCCACATTTTTTCTGACTTGGATTTCAGACCTGACTTGGCATTTGAAGAAGGTCAAGAGCATAGGTTTGCCAACTCACATGCTTGTAAAGCACATATCATTCAGCATAATGACAGCCCCTGAGATAGTTCAATTCCACCTCCCAGTGTGTGTGTGTGCGCTCGCAGGAGCACATGTGATTGATTGATTGCTGGTTTTGAAGCTATACAATGCTATGGCCTTTTATCCTGGCCTATGTTGCATAGCACATTCCAGCTGTTCAGAGCCACAACTTGAAAAGATGTGCTGATTGAAATGCTAACTGTACACTAGACATGCAGTCAGCCCCGCACAATTAACAAAGAAAAGGGCCCCTCCCTGCTTTTCCCACTGTTCTTATTTTTCCCAAAACTATTTCTTTCCTTCCAGAGAAAAGGGGAATGTGCAGAGAAGCAATTAGTTATAATTATATATGTGCTGGAGTATAGGAGAACTAGTCTAAAAGAATTTTCAAGTCCCAAAATTGTCTAATAAAAACTACCCAACAACATCATAATTTTTGGAGGAAGTTAAATTTTTATAGAGTTTGGTGATAAGAAAAATTTGCTAAAAGAGAGTGCTCTTAATCATTACACTGTCACTTTGCAAAGTAATTGTGGAATTAGGAATAATTACACTCTAAAGAAGGAAAACTAAACAATCTGCCTTATGATCTTTTAAAATAGAATTATGATTTGGGTTTTCTCCATAAATCGAAAAGAAGAAAGGCATGAACTTGTGGGTGAGGTAATAACCTGGGGTCTTGGAAACCTAGGTTTAAAGCTTTAAGTACTCAATGCTGGGACTTGACCTACTCAGCAATGGGTAGCTATACTTGAGATAATAGGCGGGATTTTATGTGCAGCAATGTAGAGGATGCAGGGGTCCAGGATGGGCTGCCAGGTCTTCCAGAGAGTGCTAAGTCATCCACCAAGGATCATGAATGTGAACAAGATAATGAATCACTGTCTACTTACTCTTTTGGAAAAGCTTCCATATCTCTGCCAATTGAATCACACTATAACCAGTCCCAGGCAATTCAGGATGACAAGTTCCACTTCGAACAGTGCTGGGAGTCATTCTGAGGGTCCCTGTGTATAGACATAAAAAGTTCCATTTGTTCTTACACAGTGAAAATGACAGAACAAATATTATGGGGATTATGCCTGGGGAAAAAAATCTGTCTCTGGATATTCCTGACACTATGGAGAGAAAATCAGCAAAATTTAGAATCTTGGATCTCTTCCACTCACACTAGGATGTTGTTTCTAGAAATCTCCCTGAAGTATGGTACTGACTCTTGGTGGTAAAAGTGGAGAGGCTTAGAACTGAAATCTGGTCAGTAGAAGACTGAGGGTTAAAAGTGGACGGTCAACCCATTGAATGAAGGCCTAGCAGGAAATAGAGAGACAAAAATACAGGCATTAAGGGAATAATAGCTGAATAGTAATAATAATACATTATGTCAACAGCGGTGACAAAGGAAACACTCAATGTATTTATAGAGCTAAATAAACGGCAGATCTAGGTCCTACGTTTTGACTCTGAACAACCTTCTCGGTTGGATTTTGCTTCTGCCTAAGGATTATTTTGGAAAGAGCTATTATTATCCGTGATTTATCACGCTGCACTGGGGGGAACTCATACTTTCCACGGAGACAATTACTGAATTCTCACTGGAGGCTCTTAAAGGAGCCAGGACCTGTTCTGAGGGTTCAGGTGGGAAAGGTGTGCCAGCAGGGGGTTGCAGCCTGGCACCATGGGACGTGTGTGCTGTTGACCACTTCTGTGCCCAGATGCCTCAGACGCTTTCTCATTAGATGCACCCTTCAATCTCCTGGTTATTAAAACAGGACTGGGGAGAGGAGTTCACATTTATGGTGAGTCCATGCAAGAAGACCCTCTGACAGGTGCCTGTCACCCCTGAGGAGTCACTGGTTGCAGCCCGTTCTGAAGTGTCATTGAGATAGAAACCAAGTCAAAGCCGTGGCCTAGAAAGAGAGTCTGGGCAGAATTCTGCAAGCAGATTCTTTATTTGAGTAAGTATTCCTTGAAGAAGCCCAGTTGTGCAGCTGTGTTTGGGTGGAGGTCATCAGAGGTTTAGAAAAAGAGAGAAGTCATGGTTAATATTAGAAAAGAACTCTGAGAATCTGGAGGAAGGAAAATGCATTACTAGTTCTAAGCAACAACTGTGGAAATAAACAATGATAAATACCGTATTAAATCTAAAGAGTTACGTTAATAAATAATAACAAGTAGGAGAGCTAATAGCTAGCCATTAATACAGGCCAATTTATTATTTAAAACATTTATTAAGATTTAACAATAGTCAAATAATTTTTTTGTGAAACAGTTATTAAACTGAATCTCTGCATACATTAATCAACTGATATTTATCATTCAGAATGTATCTCATTATATCCAAAAGGGTGTGTGTATATGCTTCAAAAACAAACTGGAAGATTTAAAATGAACTGTAGTTCATTTTTGCAAGTGTAGATGTGTAAAGATTATTATGTTTGCCAGCTGGGTAGTCAGACAGTGAAGTGGACTTGTCTAATTAGGAACAATCGCTGATAAATCAATTCTTTCCTTTTATAGGACAATTACAGTTTGTGTGTATATGTGATTGTGTTTTAAATTCTAATTCGATTTTGTGCATTGTTCTGCAACCAAGTTAATTCTTTGAAGCCTTTTTAAATGGTACAAATTTTCCATAAAATATAAATAGGTTTATTGCTGTTTTATCAGTCACACAAATAATCCAAGATCCATCTATTCACATAATTCAGGCGTTAACTGTGTATAATTACTCACATGAAGTCTTCAGTCTGGTTTACTATACGGAACCCCAAATATGACTTTAAATTGCTTGCCTCCTCTTTTCCTGTTATTTCTCTCCCTCTCTTTTCATCTTTGCCTATTAAAATTCTTCCTAGCCTTTAAGCGCAGCTCAAAGATCACTTCCCTGGTTTCTCTCATTTAGAAGGGATCTTTCTAACACTTGCTTCTCCACTTTTATCTCTCATTGCATCTAGCACAGTGCTTTGCACTGGGACATAAAAACGATGTATTTTAATTATTTTTTATTTATTTACTTTTTTATTGTTTGAGTCAGAGTCTTGCTCTGTCGCCCAGGCTGGAGTGCAGTGGCATGATTGCAGCTCACTGCAACCTCCGCCTCCCAGGTTCAAGCGATTCTCCTGCCTCAGCCTCCCGAATAGCTGGGACTACAGGCATGCACCACCATGCCTGCCATGCCCTGGTAATTTTTATATTTTTAGTAGAGACAGAGTCTCACCATGTTGGCCAGGATGGTCTTGAAATCCTGACCTCAAGTGATCCGTCTGCCTCGGCCTCCCAAAGTGCTGGGATTACAGGCATGAGCCCCCACACCCAGCTACAATATGGGTTTTTTTTTTTTGAATAAATGAATTTCCTAAGGACAGAAGTGCCTAGTCTCCCTGTTCTGGCTGACACCACAGCTCCTGGAATAGACACGTGGAAAGAAGATGGACACTGAAGGAAACTCAAATCCACGTGTGGCCAAATGAACTCAGGGGAGTGCAATTTACTTACAAGGAGAGGGAGGACGTACAGCAGGTCCTAGAATAACGTTGTTTCTTTCAGTATCCTTTTGTTATAATGCTGAAATCCATCCTATGTGGAGTTGGCACATTCTCCCCATGTCTGCAAGGGTTTTCTCTGGGTAGGTTGACTTCCTCCCACATCCCAGAGATGTGCCTGATAGCCTCACTGTCATGTCTACACGGTCTCAGCACATGCGTGTGTGTGTGTGTACATGGGCACCCCGCCATGGGAGAACTTTTCTGTCCAGGGCTGGCTCCTACCTGGTGCCTTGGACTGGACTAGGCGGGTTGGGAAATGAATGAATGAACGAATGAATACAATGATTATAAAATAAAAATTTATAAATTCTATGATAGTAATACAAACAACAATAAAACGATGCTGTATAAAAGTGCTCAGTGAGCCCACCATGTTTCTGATCGTTTTTGAACTGCATGATGGTAGGAGGTTCTCTGACAATTTCCGCTTTGCAAACATTTGTTCCTGGATTTAACTCACCATCACTATGACTGCTGACACTCCCTAGTTCACCAAAAGGTGGGTAAATACGTATGTTACTTGTTTGTACTAATCTTTCTGAAATGCATAGATCACATGTATTTCAATGTTTACTATTAGAAGAAGTGTTTTGGGTCTTTATTTAGAAGTTTGGTGATGTTTCTGTGACTAGAAATATGCCGTAGGAACTTTGCTCTTGTTTATATCAATTGGCCTACAGTAAAATTGGTTTTGTTAGATGGTGTTTTGCCTAAAGTTGTAGTTTCTGAGAACTTATCGACAAAGTTAAGTGAGGAATTGCTGTAGTAGTCATCATCTTTCTTCCCAAAGTCTGTGATTTGATTGGCCATAATTGCCTGGGGGAAGTATTTTTACTTTTTGGTTTGCAAATCTTAATCTTCAACAATTAAGCAGGAAAACATCTGCCACCCACAGTATGGGGCAGCAAGGTTTCCATCTGGTGGATGAAGTATGAGGCCTCTCTGTTCATGTGTGCTCAGCAGAGGCAGCAGTGGGTGACAACCTCTGGGTTGTGCAGTCCAGGTCAGGAGACCTGAGAGAGCCTGCTGCCCCTCTGAACAATTACACTCACACACCACATGCTGTACCTTGTCCAATTAGTCTGCAAGGGGGCAGAGAACTGGGGCTTGCATTGTTCTAAGGGCCTGTTTGTGTATGGTGTGGGGAGCAGTTTTATATATAGTTTCAGTGTTGCAGAACCTTGAATTCCAAGTGACTGGTGTTTCGGTGCTCCTCACAGGTCCGAACAGCCCAAGGTGTTAAGAAAGAGAAAGGCAGATTGGATTTCAGCTCTACCTTCTGATCAGTTTTACCTAGAAATCACCTTTTGGGGATCAGAGGAGTCTGTCACTGTCTGACCAGACAGTGTCACTGGCTCCTCCAGTGAAATCTTCTATTGTAAGAATTTAGATACCTATCCGTGAGTAACTTGATCAGATTCCCTTAGTCGACACCATGCTGGCAGAGAATAACATACATTGGGTTCAACCTCTTAAACTCGGTAAGTACAACTTGACCACTTACAACTATAGGAAGATGTCACCAATATGATAAAACATACAGAAGACATCAAATCTCTTAAGACTTTATCTCTAAAATATTTCTCTCTGAAATGTTTTGGCCCTCATTGCTTAGCTGTCACCTCTTTGGTTCAGGACAGATGACTTCTTGCTGAGGTTAAGATAATCTTTGCTCGGTTTCTTCACTTCTTAACTTTCCCCACTCCAATCTCGTCTTTCCATTTTGTCAGAATTTTCTTCCTGAAGTTCTGATCAGCTCTCCCGGTTACTTCCAACAACTCTGCTGTGGGTTTCATGCTATTACACACCATGGCTCACTCTCTCTCTCTGACTTTATTTCCCCCTTATCGACTGCAAATATTTTATGAGCTAATCGGATGGAGCCAACCCACTGTTCCACACTCTTGGCCTTGTGCCTCTCCTCGTCTGTGTTAGCCTTGCTACATGGAATTCTCATGCCTGGGTATAATAACATAACATTTGATCCATCCTTTAAGACCCATCTCAAACCATGTCTCCTCGACACCTTTCCAGAATCTCACTAACTAGGATATTTGCTGTTTCTACTCAGCTCTTATTACATACTGAACTTCACTCAATCTGTCCTAGAGTCATTTGTGTATTTGTTTTAGTTATGCACTCCAGTGTTCCCAGAGTGTTTTCCTGGAACCCTAGGCCTATGAAATATGATGCTAGGAGAGTTCAAAACTTAAACAAGGCTGGGCGCGGTGGCTCACGCCTGTAATCCCTGCACTTTGGGAGGCTGAGGCGGGCGGATCATGAGGCCAAGAGATCGAGACCATCCTGGCCGACATGGTGAAACCCCGTCTCTACTAAAAATATAAAAATTAACTGGGTGTGGTGGCACGCACCTGTAATCCCAGCTACTTGGGAGGCTGAGGCAGGAGAATCACTTAAACCTGGGAGGCGGAGGTTGCAGTGAGCAGAGATCGCGCCACTGCACTCCAGCCTGGCGACACAGTGAGACTCCATCTCAAACAAACAAAAACAAACAAACAAACAAAAAAACAAACAAATTTGCAAAGTGCTGCAGTCATTTTTCTTTTCTTAAAGCTTTGCAAGGTATATCAGCATGGCAACGTTCTGAGAAGCTGGATAGTGAAAAAACCTGTATACTTGTGTTTAATCTGAAGCTTCTGAAATTTATTTGTTCACAATATACCTTTTTAATGTAACACCTATTAACTAGTATTCCATGGAAAGAACTCATTCTGGGAACTCTTTTCTAGTGTATTATATAGTCTTTGAGAGTAGGGAATCTCTTTTATCTCTGACTGTCCCATAGTGTTCAGCAAAGTCCTTGTATGTAGTAAGTGCTCAATAAATATAAGCTGAAATAAGTTTTACTGGCACCATGAACTGTTTGGGCTCCCTAGGAATATAATTTATTATTCTGATTTTATAATTTGTTTTTTGTATCAACATGTGAAATCATTTTTTATTTCTTTCCTTAATTCTGTGGCATATTATTCTATTTATAAGATAGTCATGAGGTTGTAATAACTATGATGTACTGATAAAAGACATGAGAAGGGTTGGGGGCAAAGGAGTAATACTATAAGATGCTAAGTAAAGTATCACATAGTGTGTTGCATTTCTCTGAGATGATCTTATTTTTGTCTTGTCTAGTTTAGTGATAACTGCAGATGCTATTGTTTACAGAGCAATTATAATGTGCCAGATACCACATTGAGCATTTTACACATATTATCTCATTTTGTCTTTGTAAAAACCCCAAGAGGTAAGCATTGTCATTCTTATTTTTTAAATAAGGAAACTGAGACTTCAGTAACAAGGCACAGGGTCCCAGACTTGGTAAGGAGTAAGGCTGTTTCACACCCAGAGCCCACTTTCTTCACCGCCGTGCTAGCCTCACTCCTGGAGCTGAGCTCGGGACCTGGTGGGCATCCCTTCTCTCTTCCCATTCTTCACTGTCTCTAATCAGTTGGACCATATTTCCCACCTGATTACTAATGGACAGTCTGTCGGTATAGGCACCCTTCAGCGTTAAACTGTTTAGGTAACCGAAGCTCCTCTTCTCATTCCGTTCCTTGACTACTTGGTGAGGTTGTGGGGAATGCAAAGGAAAACTCTGGAGAGGAAACCTGCGCAATGCACTGAATGTTTGTGTTTCCCCAAATTCATGTGCTGAAACTTAACCCTCAGTTGAAAGGTATTTGGAGGTGGGATCTTTGGGAAGATATGGGAAACTCTGCACTCATGAATGAGATTAGTGCCCAGATAAAACAGGCTCAAAGGAACTCATTCTACACGTGAGGACCCAGTGAGAAGGCACCAGCTGTGAACCAGCAAGTGAGACTTCACCAGATACCAAATCTGCCAGTGCTTCAGTCTTTGCCTTCCAGCCTCCAGAAGTGTGAGAATTAAATTTCTGTTGTTTATAAGCCACCCAGTCTAGGGTACTTTGTTATATCAGCCTGAATAAATGAAGGGAGCCTATATCCTGGGCTTTTGCTATTTAAACATAGTTGAAATATAAACCCTCCCCCGACAAATAGTCTGAAATATTTAGATTTACACACCAGGTAGATCCAGTGTGTAATGGATATGATGTCTGAAATTTATACAGTTTGGGGGACTCTTTTTAAAAATGCAAAATTACAAACATGAAATCCGTTATGGAGCATAGGAATAGATTCTTGCAAGAGGCACTGAAGTTCACTGAAGTTTAAGATTTAGTAACTTCTGGTTATAGTCCCCCCTGTCTTCCCCAACTATAGAGTCCTACACTGGGGACTCTGCAAGTTTTAAAAAGTAGAAGACACTTTCCTTGTCTGTAGTGAATTTAGTGTTCTTACGTAAACATGATTTGAGAAGAGCTACAAAGTAAAAGGTCAGTGAGTGGCCATCGACTCAGTGCCCTGAAGAGATGCTGAGTGAAAATTGGGTAATTTACCAGATTAAATCATCTCTCTGCTAAGAATAGCGCGAAGTTGCTTTAGACATGGGTGGTCACTTGTCCAAGTCAGAACGTAAGGAAAAGATGCCATAACTATATTAAGAATTGATAGACTTATGTTAGCCTCTCATGTTTGTAATTATGACATCTGGTATCACAATTAGAAATGCAAAGACTTGACTTTACATGGTCCTTACAGAGCAGTTTGCTGTTTCAGGACAGAGGCAGTGGGTCTGGTTTTCCATGGCCCACCTGCAGGTACACTCCTGTGGAAGATGACCTCATGCCTGTAGGAACTCTGTGGCCTACTTGTGGGGCATCTCTGAAATGTCATGCTCTGACCTCTCAGGGTTTTCTTTCTAAGCCATTTACATTTATGCTTATCTAGCAAGCAGGATACCCATTATAGGACACTCCAACTCTCATTTCCAGAATGCTTCAGTGGCAATGTCCGCCAGGGATGCCTCAAAAACAGATTATCTGCCCATATTCGAAGTTTTGCCCAGCCTCCTTCTAAATCTCCATGAACTTCAGAAAGGTCAAGGAAATGTTACAGAAGATGGATCAGATGCAACAGGAGGGTACAAGCAACTGTTCCCACTCTGGAGGGCATCACTGCAATTGTGCTATACTTTGCTCATTTCACTCCCTCCACCAGAGTTTTCTTAAAGTGTGAGTCTCCCAGGTTTGGCATGTATTCTGTGGACCTTTATTCATATTTGTAGGATTAATTTAATATTAAAAGATGGGAGACAGGGAGATTGACATCAAGATTGTAGGCACATAAAACATTCATCAAAACTTGGAGATTGCCTGGTTCACCTTCCATTTTACTTTATTTTTTAAAATTTTATTTGATTACTTTTATGCTAAAAAGATGTTAGTTGAATCTGGTCATATTTTGGAACTTCAGAAAATGAAGAAAATCAAAAGAATATCATTCATCATCCTAATGTCCTATTATAGCCAATATTATCAGTTACCATATGCATGTTTTACCTACTTGCAATGGTAGCAATGAGACAGCGTTGTTCACTTTTATTTTTGTTTTTAAACTTAACAAGACAGATGAGGTCACTGAGGCCCTAGATCACACAACTGTGTAATATCCACCATATGCAGTGGATAATATTTTTATATTAATCAAAAATACGCATCTCACTTTCTTTTCTTTTTCTCCTGGGGCTTTCTCTCTTGAGCTGACTCAGTGGACAGGCTCTGGAATAAGACTACCTGGGTTTGACTACCCACCCATTCCCAAACAGTGTGGCGTGAGGCAAGTTACTTAGACTGACTTTTTCCTCATCTGTAGTATAGGGCTGGTGTCAGAATCAATCAATACAATGAAAGTAAATACACCCATACTGGATTCATCCCTCGTTCCCATGGCCTCTGGCTTGAGCAGTCAGTCAATAGGGAGCTCTGGCAGGTGATGGAAGGAGGAAGAAGAGTGAGGTCAGGGAGTTAATACCCTGGCCTCTCTTCCTGGCAAGTACCCTGGAGCTGGTTGTGTCCCATGATTAAAGATCACTGCTTCTTTCAAGGCAGCCAACTCTAAAGAATTCTTTCTCACCAGGCTTAATAACTGCTTCTTCCCTTCCTTGTTCCTTGTGGCCTAGGGGTGCTATCAGCTTAACTGCAATTAAGCCCCAGCTTACTGTACTGTCCCTTGTGGTTCCCCCAACACCCACGCGGTGTAAACAGTCCCTTTGTTATAAATCCTCCTGGAATGTTCCTATTTTGAGTATACCATCTGTTTTCTGTTGGGACCCTGACTGATGGAACATGTTAGTGTTACTTCATCGCCTTTTCAATGAAAAATGAAAGTACAGGTTTTAAAAGACACAAATTTAAGATGGTCTATTTAACTCTTGCACGATCTGGTATGAAAACTGCTAAGAAAACAAAGCTGGGCCTGCCGAGAGCAGGATGCAAACAGCCACAGCGGTGCTCGCCATGTTCCAGATAAGAGTCTACGGACTTGGCATGTATCATACTATTCATCTTCACGGAAAGTCTGCAAGGTAGATATTAATGTTGTGGGACTCTTCCTTAGTTCAACTAAAGGCGGGATCCTTGTCACACGGCCACGAAAATTAAGGCTCACAGACAATTTGAAGAGTGAGAAAAATGGAATTTATTGGGCAAAAAGGAAAAAAAGGGAAACAGAGACTTAGCGAGCGAGACTGTGCTTCCTTCCCGCGGTCTTCCCACCTAGCCAATTGAATTCCAGGTACCACCCAGGAAGAGGAGGGGCCAGGCTCCTCCCCACTGCAAATGGTGCGGACTTCTGTGGCTCCATCCCGATAGGCACCCCAGTGCACGGGCTGGTTGGAGTTTTGCGAGGGAGCTCTTCTCACCTGGCTGTCTCAATGATAGTGTTTACATTCTGGAGGTGAGAAAAATTAAGATGCAAGCAAACTCATTAAGTCAGCAAGGGGCAGGCCTGACTTCTCAGTTCCCTCAGAAGCTTTGCACCACTATGCCAGTGGTTCTCAAAATGTGGTCCAGGCCAGCAACATTGACTTCATCTGAGAAAGTGTTAGAAATGCAAATTTGGGGGCCCCACCCCAGACTGACGGCATCATAAACTTTGGGCTTGGGGTTCAGTAGCTTGTGTTTCCGCAATTTCTCCAGGTGATTTGGAGGCTTGCTGAAGTGAGAGCAACTGCACCAGTCGGTGGTTAATGGTTCCCCCTTCTCTACTGGGTTTGTTTTGAGGTCACTTTGAGAGCTGGGAATTACACTCGGGATGTCACATATTGATAAGACAATACAAGTAAGCATTATTGTGCAGTCCCTTAGAATTTACAAAATGCTTTCATGCCCATTACCTTTTTTGAGGCAGTGAATTCCGTGGCTAAGTGAATGGGACTCTTCTAAACTGTATCAACTGGAAAACCAACTCTGTTCTCTTGAAAGTTAGCTATCTAATCTGTAAACTTCAGCTTCCTCGTCTGTAAAGTGAGGATCATCATAGTGGGCACCTACTAGGATTGCTGGGAGAATTAAATAAGAAACTCACATGCAACACAATGCTGGACACATAGTAGACACCCAATCAATGCTGCTATTATTTTCATGAACGTCTTGAGAAGTGGGGATTCTTAAAGGTGAGAAAACACCTGCTCAGGAAATGTTGACCTGTCTAAAGTGGAGCTGAGAGTCAAAATCAGATCTTCTGAATTTAAGCCCTCATTCTTTTTTCATACCCCTTCTGAAGCTGCCTTGAAAGTCTAGTTCTTGCAATACCCTAGTTAACTGTTGGATGATGACTCTGAAAGATAATATGCCCAAGGAATATTTGAGGCCTCAACTATGTCTTCAGCCCATATGAGTAGCATTCCTCTCAGAGTCTCCAACCAGATCCTGAGCCCCCAGTCCAGCCCACCTCCCCCCAGGTGTCTGGTGAGCCTCAGAGCATCCTTTCTGAGGTTTGCCCTTTCCCCGTCCTGTTCTGCTGTCTATGGTTCTATGGTGACTTCTCATACCCTGGGCACACTTTCTCCTGGAGAAAGTAGAGAGCTATGAGCAAATGGTCAGAGAGAAAATGGTTCACTTGGCCTCTTTAGTCCAAGAGACTTCCAGAACTATTGAGAAGGGGGCCAAACAGAAATGGAAAAGTTAATAACTTCCTTATTTGAAAGCTAAGCCTTTGTAAACTTATCACGTGTGCTTTTCCTCATGGAGGATTAACAGCCTGACAAGGTTGAACTTTGAAAGAAAAGCTATTTGTGACTTATGGGGGAGCTAGCAAAAAAAAAAGGTCTTGACTTTTTAAAAACAAAACAAAACAAAACAAAAAATGCCCAAGCAAACCCAAACGCGTTAATTTTTCTCAGGCCTGTAACTCAAAAAGGGCACTTCCGCTTTGGTTGAAACTTTGCAAATAACTCTCCTCTGAGTCAAAGTGAGGTGGGAGCAAGTGGCCTCCTCCAAAGAATTGGTCCAGTAATATTTATAAGAGTTGGAAATAAAGGTCCAGAGGGGAATCGTTCTCAAAGGCTAAAATGATGGAGCTGTTCCTAGCAATTCCTTCCTTTATTTCCAGTATCCCAAGGCAATTATGGTAACATTTCACCAAATCTGACCAACCTCGTTTCAAATTCCCAGTGAGTTACATAAGAGTTTGAAATTGAGCTTACTTTTATAGGGGTTTCAAAGCAAGTTAATGACACAAATAAGGCTTTAGGAAGGGGTGTTAAGGACAGAAGTGCCTCTAACATTAGAGTTTGTGTCCCAGGATTTATTAGCTGTGCACCTCTGGGCAGATTACTTCTTGAAGTCTCAGTTGCCTCCTTTGTAAAGCGGGATAATTACAATGAACAGTTGTTAGGCTCAAATGGGAACAGTCTGATCTGATAAAAGTTAGTTATTTCCATTACTACTTATAAAAACAAGCATTTAAAATTGGTTTGGAATAAACAGTGAAATGCTAGGTATATAGCATTATTTATGTGAAAGCAAGTCCCTCAGGAGCTCTATTCAAGAACGATTTTTAAACCTGGGTTTCATTGTTAATCATACTTAAAAGAAACTATTTTTATCCAACAGAACTACTTTATTATATATGTTCAGATTTTAAAGTTTCATTAATTCATTAATTCAGATTTTAGAGAATGCAGAATTCCTTCCCCCACTTCCTCTGGTCTAAAATAATGAGAATTTTTGTATCTACTATTTTTGTCATCTTGGGGCCTCCCAATGTGCTGGAAGAGGAAGCAACATGAATTCAATATATCACCATCATTATCAGCATTTCTGGTATTATTTGTCAAGGTGAGGTTATTGTTTCTGGCCCCATGAACTTTACAACAGGAGGGGCAGATGAAGAATCAAACCTGAGCTGTCAGATGGGCACAGCTAATAGCACACAAAGGCACAAGGGAGGCTTTGCATGGGAGGCAAAAAGAAAAGACTTGTGGTCAGGGTAGTTGGTTTGGATGGAGATTGTTAGGCTAAACATTAAGTAGTATTCTAGAGGAGATGAGTGACATCAGAAGGGGTACTGCCTATTTTACAGAAATGACTCACCCATGAGAAAAGGCAAAGAACATCAGTAGAAAACCTGAATCGTTTATTATAGTGTTATGTCTGCAATTTATGGTCAGAGTCAGTTTGACTCTGGTCTTCACAGAGAAAATAATACTTGATAACTCTGGATCCAAACTGAAGGAGGAAATATAGTAAGTAGCAGGGAAATAGTGGTGGGGCACAGGAAAATTGTAAGTGAGCTTCTAAACATAATGGTGCTCCAAACAGTCAAACATCATAACTAGTGTATTTTTTATCCAAAGTGCTTGAAGCTGTTTCATAAATTCCCTAGCACCTCATTATTTGGGTAGAGTTTCTAAATTTTGGATTTTTTAAAATGCAGTTTCCTTATTTTTAAGTGCTTGAGATACCTGGGAAGAAGAAGCCAAGCTCTCCAGATAGTGACTTAGTATTTTTCAAACCTCAGACTACATCTCGTTAGTGGGTCACAAAATCAATGTGTATGGGTTTGACTAGACTATTTTTTGTATTCTTTATTTGGGACATTTTTCATGTTTTATTTGTTATTTGATCATATCAGCATCATTTTTGATACTTACTGCATTTTTACTCCATCATCTACTATATAAGCATTATTTTGTGAATTTTTCAATTTGCTTATATACAATTTCACACATCTATGTGTTGTGTGAGTGTACCAGAATGTAATGTAAAATATATTTCTTACCATAGGTCATGGTAAAAACAAGTTTGACTTTCTTTATTCAAAGAATACTTAAACATTAATTTATTAGTGGTTTGAATAAACAGTTCTAATTCTTAAAATAGACTATTATTTAGTTTAAACAGTGCCACTACGAACTCATTTACACTCTTATTATGTGGACTTGGCCCAGCCCAATGCTGTGCAGCTGGCATAAGAACCACCTGGGGAATGTTTCCAAAGCCTGTATTCTAAGGCTCTACCTAGCTCAGTAGGTCTGGGGTGATTTCCAGGAATCTGTATTTTTAAAAACAAATACCTCAGGTGACTCTGATGTATTGCTTGGGTAGTACATCACTAGTGCAGGAAACAATTTCTTTGGTTGACGGGGTGGTGGTAAGTAAACATTATCCAGGTGTCCTTCTAAATTTTTTTAAAGTTGATTTGAGAATGTCCAAGTGAATAAGCTTCAACTCTGAAAGTGCTGGCATTTACAGATAAATGAAACAAAGCCTGAAGAGAAAGACTTAGGTTTAGGACCAAGGACTTGAGACCAAGGACTCTAGTTATGAACAGGGAATTTTGCAAACCTGCCCACAATCTCTACCCCTTGATAAATCTTTTCATGTTTTACTTTAGCCAACACATTTCCAGTTAGTTTGCATTTTGAGTGATTTATATTGTTTCATAAGTTTCATGGGAGAGAAAGATAGATGAGGGAAGGGAAACAGGAAAGGGTATAAAACAGCAGTTTGTGCAGACAATGTCATGCAAATTTGAGAAGCATTGTAGAAAAATGCTGAAAAAACCCAACCAGGCTGTAAATGACAAACTGTGATCTTTCTGTATTTCTAAATCTACATCTGTTACAAGTTGTTTTCTTACTGAAGCCTAACATTGGCTATCATGGACTTTCATTTAGTTTTCTTTTTTCTTCCTCCCTCCCTCACTCCCCCCCTCACTCCCCTTCTTCCTTCCCTCCCTCCCTTCTTCCCTTCCTCCCTTCCTTCCTTTCTCCCTCCCTCCCTCCCTCCCTCCCTCCCTTCCTCCCTCCCTCCCTCCCTCCCTTCCTCCCTTCCTCCCTTCCTCTCTCTCTTTTTCTGTTTCCATCTTTATGATAAGGTCACCTTATCATATAAGATTTGTGGGCCGGGCGCAGTGACTCAAGCCTATAATCCCAGAGCATTGGGAGGCCGAGATGGGTGGATCACCTGAGGTCAGGGGTTCGAGATCAGCCTGGCCAACATGGTGAGACCCCATCTCTACTAAAAATGCAAAAAAAATTAGCTGGGTGTGGTGGTGTGTGCCTGTAACCCCAGCTACTTGGGAGGCTCAGTCAGGAGAATTGCTTGCACCTGAGAGACAGAGGTTGCAGTGAGCCGAGATCATGCCACTGCAGTCCAGCGTGGGTGACAGAGGGAGACTCTGTCTCAAAAAAAAAAAAAAAGTGTTGTGGTCAGGGTAGTTGGTTTGGATGGAGTTTTTTAGGCTAAAAATTAAGTAGGGTTCTAGAGGAGATGAGTGATATCAGAAGGTTTACTCCCTATTTTACAGAAATGACTCACCCATGAGAAAAGGCAAAGAACATCAGTAGAAAGCCTGAATCATTTATTATAGTGTGATGTCTACAATTTATGGTCAGAGTCATTTCAAAATAACATTTCAAATAATACTAATTACATATCCAGTCAATGTCTGCATTGATACAAGAAAACCAATAATCTTAATAACATTCCTCCTTGCTGCTAATCTGCAGTGAATTTTTATTAGGCATCTGCTTCGGATCATATACTGTTCTTAGGATGTGGTGGTAAATAAGATGAGCAAGGTCTCTGTCAGCGTGGCATTTACTGTCTAAGTGGGGAGACTGATAACAGACAGTCAAGATAGCAGCAGATAATGGTGACCACTTTGAAGATGACAAAATAGGATAATGCAATCGAGTGCTGGGGATTCATTAGAGAAACCTTCCGCCCGGGGAGCAACGTCATAGTGAGGACAATACCACAGATGACGACTGGGCAGAAGAACCTGTGAAAAAGCAGCTGTCACATTAGTCAGCCTTCCCACTTCCTTCTTTAATTTATCCAGTAAATACTTGCAGGGTATAAGAGTTGGTATGGTCCAGCTGTTGGGGCATCTTTCAACACGGCAGGGTGAGCAGGCATTAAATAAATAGTCATTTGAACACGCTTGCGAATATTGTGAGTGAGATGTGGATGATGCACTTAGAGGTTAGAACTCAGGAACCCAGTTGACACTGAAGGATTAGGGAGATTTCAAATGAAGTTAAGAGTTTAACAAATGAGTAAATGGATTTTAGGTAATGGGTGCCAGATTCCTCACTGTCAGAGAAAAAAGTTACCAATAAGTAACTTTTTTAAGTGGAAGAAAGCTAGAATAAACCCTGTGGTGCTGGATTCATGCCAGGGACAAGAGGCAGTATTAACACATGTTTGTATATAGACACATATGTGTATGCACACATACCTACAGATAGATACAGATATGTGTGCATACATGGGTTAGTTTTTTATATATGATCTATCTCAGTTTGCTGAGGTGGTCTAGAAGCAACGACACCTCAGTAGCAAGGAACACAGCCAGTATACATATCTTGGTTTCTATTAATATATATCATTCTCCAATAAAAGGAACTATGGCTCCTTGGAGACATGTCTGCTGATAGGGCTGGGGCAAGATGAGCTTGGAGTATAATGTAGTGCAAGAAAGACTGAAAGTGCTAAAAGATTTAAAAAGAAAGAAAGGAAGAAAAGAAGAAAGGGAAGGAGGGCAGTAGGAAAGAAGAAAACTAGAGACATGTTAAAAGGACACGGGTCAATCTGAAAGAACTTCCAATGGCCAAAATTGAAGCACTCCGAGCAAGAAAGAAATAACATAGTACTGAATTATAACCCAAAGTCTAAAACATATATGTGTGGAAATCCATATTGATATAAATAAATAAAAGGTGGAGAAGGGGCCAATCTTTCTTACAGAAGCATTCCAAATAATATATGTAGACACCCTCTTCAGGAGATGGAGCTTAATTCACCTCCTCTTGTGGCTTGAACCTAGTAACTCCTTTCTAAAGAACAGAATATGAACATGGAACCCTTGTAACTTTACAGTGGAGAAAGCTGGAAATCAATACCTTAACCATGTAAGTGATTAACGCTAATATCACCAGTGATAAGTCATGCTGAGACCACATGTATTCATCTGTTCTCACCCTGCTAATAAAGACATACCTGAGAATGGGTAACTTATAAAGGAAAGAGGTTTAATGGACTCACAGTTCCACATAGCTGGGGACACCTCACAATCATGGAGGAAAGCGAGTGAGGAGCAAAGTCATGTTTTACATGGCAGCAGGCAAGAGAGCTTGTGTAGGGGGACTAACCTTTATAAAACCATCAGATCTCGTGAGACTTATTCCTTATCACCAGAACAGCATGAGAAAGACCCACCCCCATGATTCAGTTACTTCCTACAGGGTCCCTCCCAGTACACATGGGAATTATGGCAGATACAATTCAAGATGAGATTTGGGTGGGGACACAGCCAAACCATGTCACCACATATCTGCAGATATGTGATAAGAAGGCACTATAACTCTAGCCTAATAATGTGGAAAATATCAGATAAATCCAAATTTAGGGACATTCTATAAAATACCTCATTAGTACTTTTAAGAACTGTCAGGGTTATGAAAAACAAAGAAAGACTGAGAAACTGCTCCAGATTGAAAGAGACTAAGGAAACAGGTTAACTGAATGCAGTGTGGTATCTTCAAGCAGAAATAGAATATGAATGGAAAAACTGGTGAAATAGCAATGAAGTCTATGGCTTAGTTAATAGTGGGGGGGAAAAATCAAGAAAAAAACCCCAAAAGACCTTAGTCTTCTTAAAGGAGAAGCATCTTAGGAAGGATGGATAATACCATATTTCCTTTCAAAAGGAAACTGACCTCCAGAGGATACTTGCAAGTTGTTAGGGGACCGAACTACCCTTATGTTCTATTTACCCACGGAATATGCCAGCTTTTGGAATAGAGATTGGGGAGAAGCAGGCTGCTCCTGAGAATACTCAGGGGGCCTCTGAGTCTGCCTTGTACAGGTGTAAGACATGTCCCTAGGCCAACCTCAGACTGTTACCGAGCTACATAGGGAGGGACATGAAGTTTTAATGCATCTGAGCGGTGTGTGACAGTGTGTATCCGGAAATGAGGAGTTCTGGGCTGATGAGCTGCTGCGTCCAGCCCTGCTGGGTCTTTCCTATTCAATACCTTCCTGCATACACAGACACCACAGGGCTGTATATATTTGCAAATAAATAGCCTAATGTTATTTAGCCTTTCCTGTTTGCCTGTTCATTTCTCTCTTTGCAAATAAGCAAATAGCTCCTACAGGGCAGGAAAAGTATATGCACAGCCTTGGATCTCCTTCAATGTAGAGAAACCCATGCCTGTGAAGTTCCTGACCACACCCACAGACTTGGCTTCGGCAAGTTGACCACCAGCTAGATTTTTCTAAGGTCAACGTTTTTCTCTCTGAGTTTATTAAAATACAAAAGTGCATTGTGTTATTTATATTTAATAGTACATTGGAGAAATTGGAACTTTAAAGACAAGAGCCTTGTTTAGGGTCACAGAGGGAGTCCACAAATGAGTAAGGAACAAATTTCCTGAATGCTTAATCCACTCTCTCTCCAAACCCCTACTCCACCTTTCTTTGCATTTGTAGGTGAGGATTATGCATCTTTCCTGGGGTTTCTATGACTTGCTTTTCCCAGTGGCTTTTCAAAGATACATGTTCAGTAGGAAGAGATTATATGTTTCAGGTCCCCAGCCCTATGGTAGGGCTCCTTGGGTGTCAAATGTTATTAGAGGCAACAATAATAATAATGATGACGATGGTGCTGGTGGTGGCAATGATGATGGTGATAATGGGACCCACAGAACTTTGTTACAAAACCATTGCTGTTATTATTATCACATTGGCTGCAGCACAAAAAATGATTTCAAGTGCTGCAGCCCAGGAAGAATTTCATTCCCTTCCCACTTTGAGGAGCCAGAGAGAAGCCTAACAAAAAGATGTTGAAAGCAACCCCTCCATGTGGTCCCACATCACAACATAGACTGCAGAGCTCTAAAAGGAAGTCATCTCAGCAAATTGTCACTGTCATCATGTCTCCATGGCCAGTGTAGCGCTTGATCATTTGCAAAGCTCTTAAGGCTGCAGGACAGAAATGAAGGAAGGGGCAAAGGGAATGGCCATACTCAGGAAAAGCTGGAGGTGCAAAACTCCAGATTGAGATCTAATAACAGTTGTAGAGTTTTCAGCAATAACTACATCTTCTCTTCCTACCTGTTTCGTGAGCGTACTTTGTTATTCTGCGATAACAAGACCCCCCTAAATCTCACTCATGCTGTAGGTCCACCGTGTGCCATCAGGGGGCTCTGCTCCATTTCATCCTCACCCTCAGATCTGGGCTGATGGGGGGTCCACCATCTGGAACATCTCTAGATGAAGAAGTAGAGAGATGAGAAGACACCAAGAAGTGCGCACTGGCTCATAAATGTTTTCATCATCTGCTGCTGACACATGTTACTTCTGCATGCGTGGTACTGGCTGCTATACCTGGCCTCATGTGGTGGGGAAGTGCTGTCTCCACTATGGCAGAAGGAGAGAAAAACAGCAAATATCCCCTTATCCTGTGTGTGTAAGACAGGTAGTGTAGTAGGCAAGCTGGGGTGCAGGTACTGCATGTTGAATTGGCACCCAGTCTTAGAACTGCTTTTCTACTTTGGCTCCTTTTCTACAGAGTCTGGAAAACTGAACAATTGACTTTCCAGCGTATCTTGTATCATGGGTTGCCAAATGCAGGTTCTGGGGAAATAAAATGTAGAACAGCAGTATGATGGGTGGGCATCTCTTGCTTAAGAAAGACGAAGTCTCAGGAGGAGAAGAGTCCTTACTTGTCCATTTGTTCTTGTAGGAAACATGGATGCCACACCTGAAAGGCAGTGGCCATTTCGGTAATCACCTGAGGCAAGATCAGAAAAAATCTAAAAGAATTGCAGAGATGCTGACCTTGATGACTTCAAGCTGCTGAACCAAGGTCAATAGCCACTTTTCTTTAGATTTCTTGTAATGTGATACAAAGAAACCCATTTGTTCTGTTACTTGCCATAAAATGTATTCCTAACTGTTACAGAAGCAGGAAGAACTGGAGATCACAAGACTCTCATTTAGCAGATTAGAAAATTGAGACCTAAGAAGTTAAATGACATACCTAAGGCTCCCAGAAAAAAATAGCAGACATGCTGGTCTAGGGATTAGAAATTCGTGATTCTTTGATGGCACTTGTTTGTTGTTGTTGTTTTGTTTTGTTTTACTTTCTCTGGGTTCAAACCAACTCTGCCATAATGCTGACAGACATATTTTATGTGATGTTTGCATTAATCCTCCCATCCCTAATCTCTGTAGCCCATTATAGCCCTCCCCCGACACCAGAATCTTTCCAATCAGATTGAAAATCCATCTACAGAAGAAACACCATCTTCCCAGTCAGAAGCCAAGGCAGCTATGGCTACCTTCCCATCAGGCAAACATGATCGGTCTGAGACAGGATGTGTTGTATCCTCTGAGAAGTTTTCCACTTTCAAATTACCACTCGAATGTCAAGGGCAAGAAGAAAAGGCATCTGAAGTCAGCGTGCCGAGGTGTAGCTCTGCCACGGCAGCGCGTGTAATATAGCAGGGAATCATAATTGATTTCTAATGGCAGAGAACATTTAACCCGGCCGTGCGCAGAGAGAGGAACGGAGCGAGGAGGAGAAAGGAAGCTGAGCTCCAACTCCCACTTAAAAACTTCTTGAAGTCTAAATTAATTTGGTCCTATCCCACTTACAGGGAAAGTATCTATTTCACTTGCAGCTAAAGTGAGCGTTTGCTTAACCTCTTGGGGGATAGGCTATAGCTGCACGTAGACCTTTGCAAGAAGTGGCATGGTTATCCAATTTCCCTCTAATTGATCTAACAAGGATGAATTAGGACTTTCATCAGCAGGACTGAGTGATCAGTTTGGAGTCAGCCATGGGCGGTGAAGCTGGTTATTAAACAAAACTACAGTGTTAACTCCTAATAATACACAGTGAGGGCAAATTAAGCAGAAGACAAATATGCCACACTGGTGACACTGGAGAATATGTTCTCTCGACTTTATATTTTAAAGTGATGCTATTATTAGTGCCATCTAAGTTCATTTCTAAGGCATAATAGGGAAGTAAATGTTCACTTGGGCTTTCTATGTAGTTAAAAAGAAACCATCTGACAAGGGAACACGGTATACTGTTGAAATGCCCACTCGGACTAAGCTCCACTTTGAGATACATTAATTATTCCAATAACGTCGCATTAGGAGAGCGGACAGAAAGCCTAGACAACACTGTAGTCCCCTGATAATTGTTGCTGGCTGAGGAGGACTGTGGCTACCACTGACTTTGTTGTCTTTGCTCAAAATGTCACTGTGCTTGTCCAAGGTAGCATAAAATAAAACACTTCTATTTCCACCCAGTTTATCTCCAGCCTTACTACCCTGTCACTGACTCCCTTTCACAAGTGTAAGTTACAGCAGACATGCTGACTCTGGAAAGACAGGGCTATTGAAAATGCAATTTGAGTTAAATAAATTGATCATATATCATGAGAGTGGAGGAGGAGAGAGAGAACTATTTTCTCATCTCATCAAAACCTCAGAAGCCTATTCTGGTAGAACCTTGTTAATTTGCAGTAAGGGCTAGGATCGACTTGACTAATTACTGAGCAGTGAGCAGCCTGGATTAGAGGCTATAGGAGCAAACACAATTTAGAAAGTTGGAATCGTGCATCAAACAAATGGACTTTATTGTACAATTAAAAACCTAGTTGAACACTGCCTGGAATGAAATCCAATAGCGGAATAAGTGCTTTCATGATAACACTTTCCAGAGTGAAGTCTGGTGACAAGCACAGTGCCTTTGAAAGTCAGCATCTCTGCACGCTAGACTTGGCCCAAGCATTGAATCCCTGTTGACCTTCCAAAAATGACATACCTCTTTCGGGCTCTTCTCTTTTATTCTTTGAGGGAGAGCAAGTGGGTACAAACCCTTTTTTCTCTCTACTTGCTCTACGGTCATCATGGGTGAACGTAGGGAGAACATTTTGAATTTAGCTAAGTTGATTATATGCAGAAGCCCATCCTCAGAGCATCGGTTTTCTTTCCCTCTTTTTATTTTTCATAGTCCCAGGGAAATCAGGATTATAGTTGTTTGGCTGTTTCAGACACACCTGCTGGTCATTCGCCACCTGAACCCACAATCGGGTATTTGGACTCGGCAGTGAGTCCTGCCACGGAGGCAGCTCTGACGCGACTGGCAGAGGATTAGCACTTCACGTGGGAAGAAGCAGCAGGAAAGGATGAAAATCTTAAGTAGCAAAGATCTTGTTTTCGTCTCTAGAACTCCAGTAATAAAGGCCAGTGGCAATGCTCTCGCTAGTATCAGTGTCTTGAAATGAATTACTTTCCCCAAAAACTTTTCAGCCAGATTTCAGCAATGGCTTTCTGCTTTCTCCTCCACCTACTTGCCCCATTTTTGTATACCCACCAGGCTGGGGGAACATCAAGAGCTAGGCTGTATTACACACACAGTCATTTACTGGGCCCTGCTCGTTTGCTTGTGTGTTGAGCTCTCAAACTCTAGAATTGTGCTGGGCCAAGGACAGGCAGTGAGCACCATGGTTAAGCTTCCTGGGAGTGGGTGCCTCCTCCTCTGACCTCCCTGGATACCTATTTAAGCACCGTGGGAAGCTGTCAGGCTGTAGGGGTATGGTAAATAGAATAAAGTTATGCATCCACATGACTTTGCAGTGCAAAGTATATATTCTCTCTCTACTAACTTCGGGCTTGGTTGTGTGCCGTGCTTTGCCCAGTGGCATGGGATGTGACATGGCACAGGCTTTCAACGTACTCGATGGTGTGGCCTGACCTCCTGCTTTCCTGCTATTCACACAGGAATAGCCTGCTCCAAGTAGCTGCTACTTCTTTATCCTGGGTCCCAGGTTGAGAGATCTGTGGAGCAGACCTGAACTCAGCCCAGCTGATTTTCAAACCCAAGTCAGGAAAGTCACTGTTGTGCTTGTGAGCCAGTGAAGCTTTGGGCGTATTCATTATACACCATTAGAACCACAGACCAACAACCAAAACACCTGAATAACACAGGAGGATCCCAAATCAATCAGACATATAAACCCTGCACTCAAAGAACTTGGACATGAGCTGGGGAAATAAAGCCAATACATTCAGTGAAAAAAATATGAGATAAAACGTGATAAGTACCCCAAGAGAAGTAATATTAATAAAAGTTTCCTTCCAGTGTGAGTGTGGGGATGAGTGGGAGGGAGGAACAGAAAGACAGCTTCATGGTGGCTGTGGTATTTGTGCTGGATCTTGAAGCTCTGTGGATCTTGAAGCTCTCATGCAGGGATGAAAACACGTGAAAGGCGAGGAATGCATGCACCTGCAGTTCTAGCTACTCTAGAGGCTGAGGTGGGAGGATGGCCTGAGTCCAGGAGTTCAAGACCAGCCTGGACAACATAGGGAGACCCGATTTCTACAAAAAATGAACAACAACGACAAAAAAAGCCAGGCATGGTGGCACCTGCCTGTATTCCCAGCTGCTCTGGAGGCTGAGGTGGGAGGATCACTTGAGCCCAGAAGTTCAAGGCTGCAGTGATGTATGATCGCGCCACTGCACTCCAGCATGGGTAATGGAGTGAGGTCCTGCCCTTAAAAACACAAGAAAGAAAGGGGGAAAAAAGGAAAGGCAAGGAATAGCATTTCTGGCACCCTGGTGGAGGGAAGAGCTTGCATGCAGGGAAAGTCAACAACTGTAAGGGGTAGGGAATCCCTGAGAAGGACAGTGACTGCCAGCTCCATTTCGATGATCCCTAAAGGCAATGGTCAGCCTATTGCTTTCTATTCATGGATGCCTACCTCCCTTGCCATTCACATTTCCTAAATTATTTCCCAGATTTGAGCCTGAATCTTGTTGAATTGGAGAAGTGGGACAGACATGGTACATTTTGAAACCTAACCATTATATCCTTAAAGAGAAGTACATTTCTCCCTTCCACTTTGTTCAGTGTATGGAATATGAAATTCGTCTCCAAAAGCCCCAGAGATGACTCTATCGACTGTCCTTTAAATAGAATTAAAATTGACTCAAGACATATCTGCGAATCTATTGAATTACATAGTCCACAACTGAGCTGCAGCTGGTCTTGCAGGAGGAAATTAAATAGACGAGGAGAGAAATAAAGTGGACAGACTGCCATTGGATGCTGAGGTTTCTTGGAGAGGGCACAGAAGGAAAAGGTTGTGTCAAATGTGAAACTTGTATCACAGCATGAGACTTTAGCTGATCCACTGAACTGATGGGGCCAGGTAATTTTCTTCATTTATGTGAGGAAACACAGCATTCGTGATTTTGTTTTCTTCCCCTCTGACTTCAGGAAGGTGTGGAGTTTTGAATGGAAAATTCCAATATTCCATTTGTGTCATTGCACACTTATCATGTGCTGTCTCCTATGCAAGGACTGGAGACAAACTAAGCCCGAGGTGCTCTTCGTTATCATTCATTTATTTCTTCCTCCAATCAGCACCTTTTCTTACATCTTCCCGCTTACCACCAACAGACATTTCTCCAACACTGTACTCCTGCTCAGTACTGACCAGTCCTCTAGGCTTTGGAGTTGCTCGCACAGCAAATGCCCCATCTGAGAAGAGCTCAGCCTCCAGAGTCAGACGCAGGCCTGGGCTTGCAAGTCCTGCATTTTATAACAGAGTAGTGATGGCTTTTAGCCCATTGCACTGAATCTGGCCTGTCCCTTCCAAAGACTTATCGCACAGTGGAGAGGTGACAAGCCTGCTCCAAATATCCTTTGCCACAAGAATGGTGACTCCGCTCTGAGACAGGATGAGGACTCTACCTTATACTTTATTGCCATGTAGAAAACAAACAACTTTCCTGTTATAGCTATTATTATTACTATTAGAAGAAATAGTAGCACTCACAGTAAACAAAGATTGATATTGGGGTTGCAGGGTGGGATGGGGGCCTGTGAAGGAGCAACCATGGACTCTCTGGGTTTGTTGTCATTTGTAGAGAGAGGGTATGCTTTACCAGGGCGGCTCAGTTTAAACTCTCTGCACACCACTCCACAACTCTCACAGACTTTTCTTCTGAATTTGTTCATTCAATTCAACAAATATTTGTGGAATGCTTCTGGCAAGTCAGGCACTGTTTCAGGCATTGGGCATTAAATAGCCAACAAACCTGGGATCACAACCTTGCCTTCATGAAGCTTACAGCAGCAAGTCACAGATACTAAGCAAACAATTGATTAAATAGATTGTTAATTACAACTGTAATAAGTGCTATGATGATCTGATTTATGCAAGAACAGGTAGAAATTCATATGGTATCTGCATGTTGTGCTTTTAGCTCCAAAAGGAACCCAACTTAGGTAATAGGGCTGTGTTTCCCACGAACAGGACTTTGTTGGCATCACGCTTCCTTGGAAGGGGCTCTAACATTAGCATTTTAGATTCGGTAGGTTTCATTGCAGGAGAAGGTATGTTAGGGTGACCTGGTTTTCCCGGGTCTGAGAGGTTTCTCAGGACATAGAACTTTTAGTATTAAAACAGGAAAACTGAGACAGTGGGTCACCCTAGCATGATGTGTCCCTGGAAAACTGAGACAGTTGGTCACTCTGGCATGAGGCATGTGTGTGTGCATGTGTATGTGTTTATGCATACAATGCGAAGTCTCGTGCGTATGTTGGGAAGTGGTCAAACGAAGCTTACTTCCAGCTATAAACGTCTCTGCTTCCTTCCAAGTACCTGAAGAGTCTGTATATTCCGTAGGCTGGTTGGGAGAGCATCTCTGTAGCTTTTAGTGCGTAAGGTTGAGGGTTGGGTGTGGTCTGCACCCACAGTGGATGTGTGGTAGCCATTGTATGTGACATAAAACACACCCCCTCCCTATCATTTTCTGTGAATTGCGATTAAATGTAATTTCTATGGGAGCTTTGAGCCTGATGCTAAACAGTTTAGCTGCCTTTGTGCCATACTAATCTACTGTACTTGATTGCAAATGGGCTGCCATCAGCCTTGTTTTTAGAGCTGGAAAATCTGTGTAATTGCTTAGTAATTTTTTTAAACTTCTGAATGGCGTGTATGCATGTGTGACTGTTCAGCGCCCGTCTATCTATAGGCCATCTAATGGGTTCCAATGGGAGTGTGCACAGCATACCTCCAGCCTGGCGACTTGCAAACTCATCAGTGCTTCAGGCGTGAGTGGCATTTTAAAGGACCTTTACCATCAGCGGAATTAGCATGCACTATCCCTCTGGAGCCTGTTAGCTTTTCGATTCTGACCCCCATGGTGAAAAACAAACGCATGTAGTTTATTTGGAAAAAAATGTCTTCAGGGCATTTGTGCTACTCTTGGTTTTGCTCTGTAGGACAGATGCTTTTTTGTTTTTATCAAGTCTCCGAATGGCAGTGGCCAAAATGAATATCGGTCACCCTCGTCCAGGAGGATAAGAATCATGGCAGCACTGATCGGGCTATCTCTGCCAGGGCACCGAACAGTAGCCCTTGGGCTTCTCTCACCCAGCTTCCGCAGCTTTGGTCCTCTGCCAATGTCCTCCTGTATATGATCACAAATCTATAGCTGGTTCCAACTGACGAGTAATGAAGATAATTTGTCAAGATCAAACATTGCAGGAGTATGCTTAGTTTTTAAAAACAAATTATTTCCAAGAATGCTAAGGCCAGGAGTGGGGGCTATGCTTTACCAGACTGGGACTTCCTGGTACTACTTAGAACGTCACTCAAATTCCATTTTTTTCTGGTTGGGCGCTGTGGCTCATGCCTGTAATTCCAATACTTTGGGAGGCTGAGGTGGGAGGATCACTTGAGCCCAGGAGTTGGAGACCAGGCCTGGACAACATAGTGGGATCCAGTCTCTACAAAAAATAAAAAAGAAATTAGCTGGGCATGGTGGCATGCACTTGTGGTCCCAGCTACTCTAGAGGCTGAGGTGGGAGGTTCCCTTGAACCCACAAGGTCAAGGCTCAGATGTGAGGAGTGTGTGCAGTGAGCTGTGATTGCACCACTGCCCTCGAGCCTCTGCAATAGAGTGAGATCCTGTCTCAAAAAAAAAAAAAAATCACTTTCTCCTGCCAACTCACAATGCATCTTCCTCTTCTGAATTCCTAAAGTGATTGTGCTACTTATTGAGAACATTTTCATATATCGCCTTGTGTCAACTCTTTTTAACTACCAGAATCTATGCCACACCCCAGAGCCAGAGTGATTCTAAAACTGCTTGTCACCTGCCCTTCCCTCGGTCTTCTTGAGCACTAGGGTCATCCTATGCATTACAGACCTGGGCCTGATGCATGTCAGTTTCATTTCTAACTTTTCTTTCTGTTATTCGTACTTCCTTGAGTGACAAAATGATGGAGGTGAGGGGACTTATCAGATGGCAAATGTTTAAACAGTTCTGGAATCCCTTACTTACCCTGGGACAAATTCTTTACAGAATATATTTTCCCTACAACTTTCTATGACATTAAAAAATATAAGTTATCACCAAGCTATGATTGTATAGAATCTTTGTTATCCCAGAATTCATTAGTACACTAACCAAGATGGGACTTACACCTGATATCTTAGAGATTTTTGCACAGATTATAACGAAATGCTCTTTCCTGGTTTAGTATTTTTAAATGCATTTTATCAATAATTTTATTTCTTTTCCCCTCCAAGCCCCAGTGCCCCATCTGGCCTTTAGTGGAGGGAAACAGGGCTAAGATTACAATGCATCCTGATTTATATCCAAATACAATCTAGTTGCATTTGGAGCCCCAGAGAGTCAGTCAAGGCTATTATTGGCTGCCAGGATTTTTAGAAAATACATAAATCTCCCTTTGTGCCATAAATACATTTCTGCATTCAGAGCTCAGAGAGAGACCTCATTATACCACATCCTGAGAGAGGGAGAGGCACATCTCATTCCAAATGACAGGTGACATGGTCTCTGGAAACATGCAAAAAGATTGCAAGCTAATTTAATTCCCTTCTCATTTTTAACCGTGGTTGAAATAATTGCAGCTGTGCAAATGATGGTCCATAGCCTGGAACACAGGAATTTGGGCTAGGTTATATCTAAAGTGCAGGTTGACTTTGTGACCAAGCCTCAGTGGCATAGGCCTTTGACAGCATGTCCCTGTTTGCAAATGGCCTACTGATTCATGGATGAAAGTTTGCTTACCAGTAAATGAGAGCAAGATTTATAAACCTAAAATTATTCAGCATAGAGGTTCTCAATTATTGGCTGCATATTAGAACCACCTAGGAAACTTTAAAAACTACTGAGAAGCTTGGGCCTCAGCCCCATGGGTTGTGTTTTAATTGGTCTAAGGTGGGCCTTGCGTTGGTGTTTGTTATGTGCTCCTTGAGTGATTTTAATGAGTATCTAGGCTTGATAACCGGTGATTTAGCAAAGTGGTTCTCAAATTTATCATGCATGAGAATTATCTGGAGGGTTTGGTAAAACACAGATGGCTGGACCTTGCCCCTGGAGATTTTGACCATGTGCATATTCAGTGGGGTCTGATAATTTGTGTTTCTGGCAGGTTTCTGAGTGATGCTACTGCTGCAAGTCTAGGAGTCATACTTTGAGAACCATTGGTGTGGTGGGTTAGGATTTTAAGGCAGTCATTCTGGTGCACATTTGGGCTGAATTATATATTAACTTGATAATTCCCTGCCTTCCACTTTATGTCAGCCTGTTCTATTAGTAATGATGCTAATCAAATAATTAGTCATTTTCCTAAAAATGGACCTTCTGGAACGTGTCTTCCCACTCTAAATATCAAAACAAAATCTCAGTCTTCCAAATGTCTCTATTTCGTTATGAGTTAGAGAATGAAGATGGCAAATCCTGTGCTTTTGGGAAAATGTATACACGAATTTCTCATAAAAGATGATAATACTGAAATGCCAAAAACAGCCTTTCTGCCTTACCTAGAGCTGAAGGGATATACCTGGAAAAGAAGATAATTTTCGAAGACCTGAGGTCAAGTCCTTTTGATCCTTCAGAAAACCTTAGCATCAAGCATTTAATAAGTTGAAAGAAATCTTTCTAAAATATAGAGTCTTCTAAGTCAGGGTCTTCCTCATCTTACATGATGTTTGCCCTCTCTACCTGTTCCCATTCAGGGATCTATGTATCAGAGTCATGACAGTCAGGGGAGCTGTTTCATGTCTTAGGGCCTCCTAATATCCGTTTAAAGTCCCTCTAGCACTCTTAATGTTGCCTAGCAGCAAGGCCTTCCAATAATAGCCATCCTTTAGCTCAGAATCATAGCTCTGATCAATGTTGTAATGTTTTCAGTAACTGGATTCCAGGGGCTATGACTCAAGGATATTTTGGAATAAAGTAGGACTCCCTCTACCTGTACCTACCAAAAGAAATTAAATAGGAAAGAAACCTGCTTTTGCAAACCAATATTAGATACCTGGGAACTGATACTCAGTTTAAAATACATTGATTATTTTTGAGTTTCTTGACCTACTTTGCATTGGAGTCACAAAAATCATAGCAAAGAGGGCATGTTCTTTGATATTGAAGTTATGTGTCTTGTGATCATCTCTGATGCTCTCCCACTTCCATTCAAAGGGCAGGAAGATGGACTTGAAATAACTGGGTAGCCTTATTTGGGGCTGAATGACTCACAGCTAAAATCAGATTGATCATTAGCCACCAACCATCAGGAGGGGGAGGTTAGGCACCAGGAAGAATCCTGGGTCATTGGTTTTGTACTCCGTGTACATCTTTAGTGCAGTGACAGAGGTACAGGCTGCTTACGGCAAGTATTGTCCCTAGATGCAGGTAAGACAGACCTCTGTGGGGCTCCATGCTTCAGAGCAGCCCTTCTTTTTATATTTTTCTGGAATTTATTTATTTATTTATTTAAAATTGTCTTTCAATCGTTTTTGGGGCACAGGTGGTTTTTGGTTACATGGGTAAGTTCTTTAGTGGTGATTTCTGAGATTTTAGTGCACCTGTCGCCTGAGCAGTGTACATCATACACAATATGTAGTCTTTTATCCCTCACCCCATTCCCAATCTCACCGCCACAAGTCCCCAAAGTCCATTATATCATTCTTATGCCTTTGTGTCCTCATAGCTTAGCTCCCACTTAGAAGTGAGAACATACAATATTTGGTTTTCCATTCTTGACTTTCTTCACTTACAATAATAGTCTCTAATTTCATCTATGTTGCTGTGAATGCCATTATTTCATTCCTTTTTATGGCTGAGTAGTATTCCGTGGTGTATATAAACCACATTTTCTTTATCTACTTATTGGTTGATGGGTACTTGGGTTGGTTCCATGTCTTTGCAATTGTGAATAGCAGAACAGCACTTATTAACCATCATTGTACACTGAATTCACCTGGGGATTTTGTTAAAAATTTAAGTTCTGAATCTCTTGGGTGATGTGAATGATGCTAATCTATGGACTACTTTTTGAGGAGGTAGTGAGTCCTACTTCTCTCTGTGGAGCAAGGAGTCTGTGGGGCAAGGGACTCAGCATACCTGGAACCTGTACTGCTCTTTATAGATTATTCTATGGTGGACCGAGGGTTCAAAAAGTCTCTGCTCAGATGTCTTTTAGCCCACTTACTGCACCTGAAAGGGCCTCTTCCCTGGTGTGTCTTTTGAGGATGTGCTATGCCACTGATCTGCATACTACTAGGCCTGCGGGTGACCAAGGAAGACTTTAGACAGTGAGTGTGAATGGAACTTTGGTGTGCAGGCTAGGGGAGCCATAGACTTGTTCATGAGGTGCTTCATGTAGATCTAATCCAGAGGTAGGAAGAGAAAGGGGATAGTATAGGCTAGGTGCCAGTTCTCCCTTAGTGCCAGGTTGCAACAGTGGACTCAGAGAAGTCCCATAATTCTAAGCTCAAATCTGACATTTCAGGTCATTGTAAATTATGTTTATTAAGGTAGCAGAAAGAAACAGATTTTAACTAATTGTTTTTTTTTTTGTTTAAAGCTTTTAAATATTGAGACATATATGTGGTTCTCTTCTTGCATAGGGCCCCAAAATACTTAGGGTAAGTCTACTTCTGGCTGGTGTGTGTGTGTGTGTGTGTGTGTGTGTGTGTGTGTGTGTGAAGTTGACATATATCCAACTGGCATTTTCCAATTCAAGAAAATAAAGTAAATCCAATTGGTATTTTCTAACCTGCATACACATCTCACATTTATTGGTAAAATGTAAGCTCATATTATTTTTTCCCTCTTCAAAATTATCCTTCTTAATTGGTCTTTAAGACTCTTATCCGAGTCACTGGCTCAAGATAACAGACTTTCTTTGTTCTACTAAACCTCATTCTTTATTAGCTTTGTTTATTTAATATTCGGAAATTTGATTCATGTGTAGGCACAACACAAACCCAAGTTAAAACAACTGCAAAGGGAAGAGTAAATCCAGGTCCTTCTATTCTTTTTAGGGAGAGAGAGAGAGAGAGGCCATTGAGGGTTAAAGAACCACTGTACTCTGGTTATCTGTGTTTGCAATGCTAAGCAAGTGTGCATAGCAAACAAGGAAGAGCTGACAAACCATTATGAACAAGGTAGAGGAAAGAACAGGCAGAGAACAGCTGGAAAATACCAGTGGGCCATGTTGAGATATATCCCAAACACTTAGGAATATGTCTTGTTCATCCCTGGTGCGCAGATCTACTTGTGACCATTTTAAACAGGTTTGTTTATTCTTTTGTCACCAAAAGTTAAGCTAGGAAGCAAATTACAAACACCACATCAGCAACCCATTTCGTTTCTCATAAATATGGTAGAATTATTGTTTACACAAGAATTCAGCAAGTCAATAAAGCAACGATATTTAATTATTGTGTGATGATGACCAGCCTTAGCTGTGTTCTCACCATATGTTAGGTATTTGATATGCATTATGTCATTTGATCCAGACAGTCACGTAGAGGCAAGTGATATTTATTCACTCTGTATGAAACAGGCTCAGAGAGGTAGACTACCTTCAGGGAGAAGCCTCTCTTCCCCCCACTCCAAACTGTCAAGCTTCCCGAGGACAGGGACTTCTTCTTCTACTTTTGTATCCTGAAGACTGTGTTAGGCTCAATAAATACTTGCTGAATTAAATTGAGTTGAGAGTAGAATTTGTCTCTACTTTTTCCCTGTGGGCTTACTGACAGAGCTAATGCTTCTTCTAAATTCCTCCGAGATCTTTCTTTCTAAAGGCAGTTCCCAGGAGGGAATCAATGACTCCAGTCCCTGTGGGGAACTGATGATTTCCTAAGGATTTCTAGCACTGAGAGCTGTCCATGCTTCATCGGCATTCTGTTGTGTATCATGCAAAACCATGCTAAGGGAGAGGTCTTGTCAAAGGCAAATAAAGCCTAAATGGAAGATAAGCAGATTTTTTAAAAAATCTCTCTTGCAATGGCTATACAATAGATTATAATTGCTCCAAGTATGAAATACCTACTGCCACTCTCTTCTACCTACATATAGCTGGTTTCTGCTTTTTCTAGTATGTATCCTTACAGCTACAGCCTGTGTGAGATACAGGACATCATCATCACAAAATTTGCAATTTATTTACAGGCTGTGTGAGATACAGAACATCATCATCACAAAATTTGCAATTTATTTAAGATGTGCCAAAAAAAAAAAAAAGGAACAAAAACAGGCTGATGCTTATCACAGAGTGGTGTTGTAAAGATTTCATGAGCTCAAGTATCAGAAACTGTCTAGCTTAGAGTCATGCTTATAGAAAACATCATTTAATATCTAATTGCAAGTGTTCATTAATCAGAAAGGAAGCTAGACATTACCAATTAGCATAGTTGTATCAATGCATAGCCATGATCATCCGCCCTGGATTTTACCCGAGTCTCAGGTCTTTGCTAGTTTATTCATATTACTTGGTTTCAATGGTTACTAAGACAAGACTAGTTAGCAATTTAAATATTTTATTGATGTAGTTCAGCTTAGCATCAAGACATGCAAAAAGGTTACTATTAATCTAGAATATTCGAAATGCATATACTGTCATTCTGAATCATTTAGGTTTCTTTTACCATCAGCATTACTCTCCCACACTGCTTGATATAGAACCATCTGAAAATTTCAGGCCCAAACAGCTTAGGATAGATTCCAATATATTAAAATAAAATCTGGCTTCAAGATTCTGTTCTTCCATGTTTTAGCTGTGCAATTCTTGTTGAGCCTGATCTTTAGTTTTCTCATCATAAAATGAGAAGAATAACAGGATCAAACTCATAGAATTGTTTAAAGAGGACATAAATAAAATATATTGGGTGAGAAAACATTTTGTAAACTTTGGTAAAGGTGATAAAGATAGTGTCAAATTATTGTTGTAAATGACACTTGACAGAAATGATTATGCTTTTAAAGGACCTTGCTATTGTTGGAGAAGAGGTTCCAATTAAACACACACTCCTATTTTCAGTTCTTGAATTCGAGTCAGAAATTCATCTGATCTAAAGTTTATTTGGGGGCTTGAACACTCAGACGATTTCTGTCACTAATTGGTTGATATCCCTGTGCTAAGAAGTTTCACACTTTCATAACATTTCTGGCAGGATAAAGTCTCTGAATCTGATGAGAATCATTTAGAGAATGTACACACAAAAATGTAAATTGCTTCCAGTGTTTAAAAAAACCCTCACATTTATTCAAACCTTTGAAGTGACTATTTCTAATAAAAGATGATTCCCTTGGGAAAGCGTGAAGTTTGAAAGTTTAGTTTTGTTTGAATTATTTGTATGCAGATATCCCTATGGGCGAAACAGAAAATAGCTATTTCCCTGCTTGTTATTGGAGGGGAAGAGAGTATATTTTCCATAAGTCAAAATAACTGATTACATATAAGAACACTTTTTTGGGGGTTTGGTTAGCTCTGTAGCTTCTTAACAGCACCTGCCATTAATTCGCTACTCTGTTTAACACCTACCTCCTTAAGCTTCTAGATGGCAGGGGCTACACATCCTCTGGATTATAAAATCTTTAAGGACTTTGGTTCAGTACAAGATATCCTGTGGTGGCTCCATAAATATTTATTGATGACAATGACAATAGTTAAGATGGCACCAATTAAATGGCATTATTAAGAATAAGAAGCATGAAATTAGGCCAAGTGTGTGATATTGGAAGGAGAACTGGTACTAGAATTCTTTGCTGCATTTATCTAAAAACTAAGGCAAAATATTCAACAAAAGAGCAGGTATGAGGTTTGCTTAGCCAAGATTGTCAATCAATGAGGCTCAAGTTCATTAGATAATTGCTTCTGCTGAACTCTGTGTAGAACCAAGCTCATTGAGGAATGAGCTGTACAAGTGAGTATTTTGAGTTTAGGAGTTCAACAAATGTTTGTTGAATGAATGAATTAGTGAACAAATTCTCAGTGTTGTCCATGTTTTGTCTTTTCTTTTCTATTATTCAGCCACCTGCAAAATAACCCATCAATTATTCAATCATAGAAAAACATGGACATATGTTGTGTACTTTGTGTGTGTATAAATTTGTACATCTCCCAACTGAACCAAGCAGGTGACTTCCTAGTGACAGATCTCTGGGTAACCTTTGGGGACATATGAGCATACATGTTACATTCTCCTATGTAAATCACTCTTGGAGATACAGGCAGAATGTAATGGACAGAGGCAAGGTCATGAGACTACAGTTGAAACGAAATCCTTCAGCTTAGAGTAGCAAGGTTAAAGACAGTCTAGGTGAAAATGGATGTTTGAGGAGTGCAAGGAAATGTGGCCAGATATGAGCAAGATGGGAAAATAATTGCCCCATTGCTAAAAAATTGATGCTGACCTCTTTCAAGAGGTCAGTATTACCTGAGACTGCTTCTCTGACCTCTGAGCCATTGTTTCACAACAGGAAGTCTAACTCTAGCCACCCAGTGCTGCAGATGTAAAGAAGTGAAAATGGCAAATAACTAGCAGGTCATTCTCTTGTCTCTGGGGAAGGAAGGCTGGTGTGTTCTTCAGTTTAGGTTTAAATTGTGTCCATGATGGAGACTGTTTTGGAGAACCACATGTCATTTACAGGACATCTAAGGTCATATGTAAATTTCCAGCTGGATTCTGTGCAGTTTCTATCAACTCTTTGCATCCTCCCCTCTTTGGTCTCACTAATCAATCCGTTTCCTCCTGGCATTGGTATACTTGGCATGTCTCAGATACTCATCATTCAACAAGCTGCCACCCACACACACACCCCTTCTTGTAGTCTTCCCTCGGAAGCCAGCTCCTCAGTCCTCGGCAGTTGTAGTGAGTGGAGCATTCCCTGAGGATTGGCAAAATGACTTTTGGCCAAATCACAGTTCGTGTCTCAGTTTGCCCCAACCCGGTAGAAGCTTTATTGATTGTTTTTTCCTTATAAAGCACTTTGCAATTATTTAGTGAAAACAAAATAAAACAAACAACTATAATGAAATGTCCAAATAGCTGCATTGCTGCAACTGCTATTATGACAGCACTTTAAGGAAAAGGCACCTGAACTCTGGTGACTATTTACCTTTTGAAGTTTCTATGCTTAGAAGGAACATTTTCCTTCAATGTTAATAATTAAAGTAAATTCCAAGTGCATAATACAGGCTCTTCAAATAAGCATATGCAGAGAGGGTTTTTAAAAAGTTTTCTTGATGACTTAGTTTTTTTTTCTCTTTCCCTTTTTAATATTCTATGGAGCACTCTAATCTTTGTACTACAAACAGTTCTCTTTAAGATTCAGAACTTGCCAACAGTTGGATAAGATGTAATAAAGTCTCCTGTTGTAATAGTACCCTGCTGACACAGGCACAGATCTAAAAGGAATGGCAGAGAATTGAAGTCTTCTGGCTTTAGAAGGTTTGCATTCTTTCCTAGAAGTTGAATCCAGTATCAGGGACCTATTGCAGGTCGTTACTGTCTCTCAAGGGAAGAGAAAGTTCTAAGGTTCATTGTGTAGGAGAAGGAGTGGGGAGTTGGTAAAACACACCCAAGATAATTTCAGCTATGCTGATTAAACTTCTGATCTTGTCATTGCTGTTATTATTGGTTGATAACATAATAAAATATTTTTGTCTACCACTAATAACAGAAAAAGAAAACATGAAAGAAAGATTTAAAGCCCCAACCCTACCTTTTTCTCCTGAAAAGGAGAATGATGAGAAAATTGGTTATGGCCGGCCATCTTGGTGCTACAGTGTCCGTTAGTCCTCCCTACCGCCCCCTGCTGACTGGGTTTCGAGGTTAGTATTCTGTGGCTCTCTTCTTTCTTGTCCTTTCATCCCCAGGTTGGACAATAGAAGGGACAGCCATTGAGTTCTCTTCTGAGGTTGAACTACACAGATGAAATTCGGTTCAACGTCTTTTCATCCAAACTAAGTTTTCCTTCTAATATTATCTACTTCCATCAAGAGAATCCTTTTCTTTCTGGTACCCACATATGAAATTGTGGTATTATCCTTGAGGTTTCAATTTCTTCATGTGTGCTAATTAATTAAGGCCTGCCAGTTCCCCACGTTTCTCCTTCTTTTTTCTGTCATTACTCTTGTCCTCCTCCTTCAGAGTTTCATGCTAGGATTATCAAGATAGTTTCCTAACTTTTTTTTTTCTCACTTTGAGTTTCTCATCCTCTAGTTCATCCTGAACACCACTACCAGCCCCTATTTCTTTCTGCTTTGTGGCCAAGTTCCCCAATGATAGATGTACAGTGGTTTTCTATAACTCATACTATGGATTTTCAGCATTCTTTTGGTGGTAGAATCCTTGTAAACAAAATATTGATACAGAACTCAAATAAATTTTTTAAATACAGAATTTTTCGATTTAGGGAGTTCTGAGAGAGAAATCTGGGATTCCTGCTAAGGAGTTCCCCTTAGCAGCTTCTACCCTCTGGTGCCTCGGTGGTCACTGAATCCTTGCAGATCCCAATCATTCAAGATGACACAGCATGAGAATCATTGCTCAGCGGTGGGTCAGCAAACTCTTCATAAAGGGCAGATAGTAAATATTTTAGGCTTTTTAAGCTGCATGCCCACACTGGCTCTGCCTAACAGTTCAACAATCCATTAAAAATGTAAGAACCATTGTTAGCTCATGGCCTATACAAAAACAGGCCATTAAGAACCCACCTTCAGAGCCCCACAGAGGCATTTCTTAACCTGATATTACTGAGACAGAGGATGATCCTAAACTCCTTATGGCACAAGGGGCCTTCCACAGTCTGCCCCTGAATTCCCACCACTGTATCTATGAAAGGCAGGTGAGTGAGGTGCTTCCAAGCACAGGCTCTGGAAAGACTTCCCGTTTTTCACTTACTACCTTTGGACAGGTTAGATAAACTCTCTGTGCCTCAGTGTTCTAATCTGCAAAATGGAGCTAATACAGATGGTAGAGACCTCCGAGAAGTATTGTGAGAATCAAGTTATTGCACATAGAGTCGTCAGAGCAATGTCTGGCAGATCAATATTGGATACAAATTAGCCAGTAAAGTCATACTGCACTTCTGTTCCACCAAACTTTTCCAGGAATATTGGCCTTACTTACCCAAGAGCCTTTCTCATATTGCTTGCCTTCTTTCTCCCGTCTCTCCGCCTTCTGGATTCTAGAGCCATAAAGAGGTAACCCCAACTTCACCCACCTGATTAGTAGTTAGAAGCATGGACTACACTGATATCCAAGAGCAATCAGTCTCTCAGAGGTGGCTCTTATTGTGATATTGCTGCCAAAATGGCCCTTGCAAGCAGTGGAAACATGATAGAGAGCAAAGGCTAAGAATCTGGACCTCAATATTAAAAGGGAAATGCACATAGCTTTCTGGGGTAGGCACCTGCAGAAGTGAGACAGTGGTGCTACTAGTGGTTAAATATGTGTGCTGGTTGGGAAGGGTCTCACATACAAACCTGTAACAGGATGGTAAAACAGCCTCCTCCTGGCTCAGTCTTCCCTGAGACCTGATAGGCTGAGGAACATAGGCCAGACCCCAGCAGCTCTGCCTCAGGAGGGACCACCTGCCCAGGACCAGCTAAGAGACTGTGAAACTGCTTCTTCCATAAGAAGGGGTTACCCACATCCAGCCCATAGGAGTAGCTGAGGTTGAGAAGCTAAGAGGGAGTTTTTAGAGTGAGGAGGCATCTCTCTTCCTTCTTATCTTCTAGCAGATGAGAAAGGCTTCAAAGGAGCTACTCAGACAGCCTGTTGGGAGCCCTCTAGAACTTGGGAAATCTAGGAATGGTATTTGGTTTCTGCCCGAGGAAGACTAATGTTGCCAGTCACCTGGTGCCAGCACAAAGAAGCTGTTAGGAATGACTCCCTCATTCCCTCCCCTCAAAGCAAGATACTTCCCAGGGCCCAAATGTCAACACCACAGCAGGAACTGGCCTGGGGATGTTTAAAGAAAATTTTGCTTGGAGGGAGCAAAATCCCTACAGTGGGAGCTGGCTGGGCTGGGTTTCGGAAAGAAAAGTCCTGGGTTGACCCCAAGAATACAGACTTTGCTCATATCAGGAAAGATGCATCAGGGGTCTCAGCAGGAAATTTTTTTAAACAAAGTTCAACAAACAGTAAAAAAGCTAGCAATCATACATCTGTTACTCAGAGAGTGTTCATGTCCAGATTACAACTGTACCTTCCATGAAACACTGTGTCTTTTCCTCCAAATTTCATCTCACCTTGGGCAGGGAGTGGGGTATAGGAAGGGGAGAGCAGGGTAGGGAGATTGCACCCATGGCCCACTTCAGGCTTTGCCCCTAAAGGAAGCCAGACTTGGCCCTAAGGGGAATTCTTAAGTTGAATGAAGTATGGCATTTTCATGATTACAGTGGACTGAGTGTTTTAATTACTACATTGAGACTGCTTTTGTGATTAAAAGGAGCCTAGACAGCTTATAGATTTTCTTGAAATTTTACCCCAGGGATGGAAAATATTAATCCACAGTGATTATTTTAGGGACTGTGGAAGAAAGAGCACATTTACTCTTTTGGTCGTACATTATCAAGTCAGTTTATTCAACAAAATAGGTAATACTATGTTGATTAATGTTTTATTATACGTATGAGACTGTCTTTCAAATAATATAAAGGTTACTGTCACTAAAAGACAAATTCAGCCAAAATTGTGTGTGTGTGTGTGTGTGTGTGTGTGTGTGTGCACGCATGCATGTATGTATGTATGGGGTGAAAGAGAGAGAAATAAATGGGTTCTAGAATCACAAATGTCTTCTTGGTTCTTTTGCGCTGCTAATAACTTAACCATTCTGAGCCTGGGTTGGTTTCCTCACCTGTGAAATGGGCATAATACTAATGTCTATTTCTTTAGAGTCTAAGCATTTGATAAGGAACCTGTTACACAGTAAGCACTCAACAAACACGCGATTAGTACGATTATTCACTTCTCATCTACTTCCACTCACTCGCCACACCTTTCACTCAGGGACACTTTCTCTCCCACCACCACCCCAATGACATCTACACCAGAGGAAACAGCATGGACCTGTTTTGTCTTTTTATTCTCTAAAAGCCTTAGAACACTGAGTATGTGATAAACGTGTATCCCGTGAGTGATGTAAAGATGAATTGAGCACAGCTTCTGCTCTAAAGGGCTCATTGCTGAGTTAAAAATAACTATAATAAATCAGAGTGGCAACTTCCATAGGAAGCATAGATAAACTCTGGGTTCAGACAGGTGATATTCCATGCAGCTCTGATTAGATTGTGAGATGGGGAATTCCAGATTCACCATTGAATCACACAGGAATAACCCTTCATTCTTTCATTTAACAAGCATCTGAATACCTTGTCTGTGTCTGCAGTCTTCTACCCACTGGTTATGACTGAACAAGTCAGACATAGGCTGCTTCTTGGGATCTTGAGGGTTCCTTGATCAGAGGGGTGGGTTGAGAGCCTCAGGCTGGGAGAACACGTGGCGACAATGTGAGCTACATGTTCCTGGTGAAGTTCACGCTTCTTGGGTGTGCTGGGGTCAGCCAGGAGAAGGCAGAAGGAGATCAAAGCCTGAGCCAGTCTCAGGATGACCCACAAGATGATCAGTAGCCCCTTCTGGTCTGCAGGATGTAAAACAGCCCTAGGTGAAGGTCATCTCACCAGGAAAGCCTAAGTTCAACTGGCATTAAAGGTAAGCAAGGAAGGGCAGGTCTCCACCCACAGCAAATTCTGTGACCGTTTTCCAGGAAAACTGTTGCTTCTTCTTTTCTTTCTTTGTTTCCTCTATATATTTGGCATCCTTTCTAAAAGTGCTGATGATGACCAGTGAGGCTGCAGAGCTGGGTGTCTGGGCTGTCGATGGGCAAGCCATCTGTCTATCAAACTGTCAGCCCTTGTAAAGGAATGGTGGGGTCCACCTAGGCCAGATCGAAGGCCTCTGCGTGCACGGTGGCCTCTCTGGAGTTGTGGGGAAGGGGGGAAAATGTGTCCACAGCAAGCAGTGGAATAGATGACCACGATAATTGTAACTTTCCTTCCTGACCTGTCAAATGACCCATCACCTTTCCCTGTTTAACTCTATCTCTCAGTCTCAGAAACATGTGTGACTCCAGTCACATCAGTTTTCTTTGCAGTTTATCTGCTGCTACCTTGCCATATGTCCTCGAGTTTAAAGCCTTTTTTTCTTTGAGGAAGAAAATAGTTTTTAGGTCAAGCCTTCAGATATCTGTAATGGCCCCAGGCTATTGAGCATGAGGCGTAATGCAAACCTTTCTTTTTGGTGCCAAGCCGACTTGATAGATAATCATTTTTATACCATTTATATGTGTTTTAGAGAAATGTGTATTTATTGGCTGTTCCCTGAGAAGAGAACGGCAGGCAAAATTTTTGTTTAAGAGATGCATTATCCTTCACAGATTGACATCTGCAATAAGAAACAAAACAAAAACAAAAACTTTTTAAAAAGTGCTGTAAGGTGGCAATGGGAATGCTTGCATCGCTAGACTCAGAAATTCCCTGTTATCTTTCCAGGTGGAAAGACACCCAGGGAGCTAGAGAGCCCCTTGGCCTGGGAGTCAGAGACCTGTGTTCTTTCCCCATATCTTCCCTTAACTGAGTGACTTAGATTTAGAGTGCTTGAATAAGACATGTGACATTACGGGGAAACAAGGAAGATGATTAATTGAATTCTAAGTTTTCTTCCTGTATTAGACCATCCTTGCATCACTGTAAAGAATACCTGAGACCGAGTAGTTTATAAGAAAAGGGATTTAATTGGCTCACGGTTCCACAGGCTGTATAAGTAGCGTAGCAGCATCAGCATCTGGGGAATCCTCTGGAAGCTTCCAGTCATGGTGGAAGGTCAAAATTTGGAAGGGAGATTTCAAGTCACATGGTGAAGAGAAGGAGAGGTGCTAAATCCTTTTAAAGGACCAGATCTCAGAAGAACTCACTCACTATCACAAGGACAGTACCAAGAGAGACGGTGCTAAACCATTTATGAGAAATCTGCCCCCATGATTTAATCACCTCCTACCACACCCCACCACTAACATACACCTAAACTAGATGCTGCCACCCCTGGTCCCTCTCAAATCTCATATCTTGCTCACATTTCAAAATACAATCATGCCTTCCCAATAACCCCTCAGTCTTAATTATTCTAGCATTAACTCAAAAGTCCAAAGTTCGAAGTCTCATCTAAGACACGGAAAATCCTTTTCATCTATGAGCCTGTAAAATCAAAAACAAGTTAGTTACTTTCAAGATACAACATGAGTACAAACATTGGGTAAATATTCCTGTTCCAAAAGGAAGAAATCAACCAAAAATCGAGGTTACAGGCCCCATGCAAGTCCAGAACCCAGCAAGGCAGTCATTAAATCTTAGAGCTCTAAAATAATATCTTTTGACTCCATGTCCCACATCCGGGGCTCACTGATGCAAGGGCTGGGTTGCCAAGGCCTTGAGCAGCTCTGCCGCTGTGACAACCAGAGGTTGCTCTCACAGGCTGTTTAGTGCCTGTGGCTTTTCCGCATTGAGAGTATAAGCTGCTGGTGAATCTACTGTCCCGGATTGTGGAGGACAGTGGTCCTCTTCTCATTGTTCCATGAGGCAGTGCCCCAGTGGTGACTCTATGTGGGGGCTCCAACCCCTCATTTCCCCTCCACACTGCCCTAGTAGAGATTCTCTGTGAGGGCTCTGCCACTGCAGCAGGCTTCTGCCTGGATACCCAGGCTTTTCCATACATCCTCTGTAATCTGGGCAAAGCTCTCAAGCTTCATTCACTCTTGCACTCTGTATACCCACAGGCTTAACACCATGTAGAAGCCACCAAGGCTTATGGCTTGCAATCTCTGGAGCTGTGGCCCAAGCCATACCTGGGCTGTTTTAAGCCACTGCTGGAGATAGAGTGGCTGGGAGGCAGGGAGCCATGTCCCAAGGCTGCTCAGGGCAGCTGGGCCCTGGTCCTGGTCCATGAAACCATTCTGTCTCTGAAATGCCTTCAAAGCTTTTTTCTCATTGTCTTGGCTATCAGCACTTGCCTTCATTTTAGTTATGCAGCTTTCTCTAGCAAGTGGTTTCTCAGAAGCCCACTTGAATTCTCCTGAAAATGGGCTTTCCTTTTCTGCTACATGGCTAGGCTGCCAAAATTTCCAGACTTTTATGCTCTGCTTCCCTTTTAAATATAAGTTCCAGCTTAAAGTCATTTATTTGCTCCCATGTATGAGTATAGGTTGTTAGAAGCAGCCAGGCTACATCTTGAATGCTTTGCTGCTTAGAAATTTATTCTGCTAGATACCCTAAATCATCCCTTTTAAGTTCAAAGCTCCACAGATTCCTAGGGCAGGAGCACAGTGCAGCCAAGTTTTGCTATGAGAACCCCACCCTCATGATCCAGTCACCTCCCACGAGGCCCCACCTCCAACATTGGGAATTACATTTCAATATGAGGTTTGGGTGGGGATACACATCCAAACTTATCACTTCCATCCTAAAGCTCTTCGGCCACCCTAAGCAATGCTTAGCACCTTTCATCTCTAAACTCTAAGGACCATAGAATTCATAGTTTGAACAATTCAACTTATTAGTTATAGTCTATCCTACCTTATTATCTGTTTCTTTTGTTTATTCATGTGTTCATTTATGTGCTTATTCATTCATTAAATTTTTCATTCATTTGTGGAACAAAGATTTCAAATATTTTTTTTTGGTCAAATAATGGAGGCACCCACAGAAGGGCTGCTGTAAGATCAGAAACTCAGGCAAATTTCCTGCCTTTCTCTGAAAGCTGCTTTAAGAGTGCAGCCCTTAGGTAATGGACACACATCTTATAGCTTTTAAGGAAGCCTCATCTCTGCAACATTTTATCCAAGTACCTGCTAATTTGGGGTAGTAAAGGGTACTGAAGTAGAGACTACCTAAGTAACAAAAAATGAAACTCTCCACAAATTGCCAGTTACTTAGTTGCCAAAGTTGCTGAGATAAATATGTAATAATAGGTGATGCTGAGATGAAGCTAATAAGACTCAAGCCCACTCTTGAATAAGAGTATTTGCTTCAACTGAGATTTGACTAAAGGAAAACAGTTCTTCAAGATCCTTTCAAAGGTAATAGACTTGAATTGAGGACCAGGCAATGAATGGTGAGAACAGAATAGAGAAAAGGCACTATTACCTTTTTCACAATCTGGTGGAATTTGAGGAATGCTGGAAAGGTCAGAAGGACCCAGATGGAAAAGTTCATTCAGGTCCAGAACATTTGCTGTGGCCTCAGTCTACAGGGGAAAAATGCCATCCCAAAGTCAATGCAAAGGAAGGAATGGTGCTGCCAGAATTTCGAGGCAAAAAATGACTCAATTCTTAGTATAGAAATGAAAACCTTGGGAGACTAGAATAAGTAATATAGGTATTTATTTACCAGAGAGGAAGCGACGTGTCTTGGCATGGCAGCAAGCAAACTAAAGTGAAAGCATATCTGCCCCTAACTCTCTGGGTTGCAGGGTCCTCATCAATTAAAAAAAGAACAAATACCTACAATGCTGGGTAGGTAATACACATTACAAGAGGCAATGGTGGGGACTGTGTTGAATTGGGAGGCTGAAAAATGCGTGCCTCTTCTGAAGACACTCAAATATATTTCGAATAAATTCTGGAGCCAGTTTCATTTTCAGCACTGGGTCATTTATTAATTTATAATCCTTCGACTAAATTGACTGTTTAACAAACCTTTGTGTCTAGAGATTCCCTGATTTTCTATCGTTAAAAATCTATTAAATTCCTCTACATTTAACAATGTGTGGTTTGTTGCCATATTGCTGCAAATAACGTACTGATCGGAGTCAGATTTTATGGAATTTAAACAGCTTCCCTGCAGTAGCCTTCCCCAGGAAAGTCATTCTTCAGCCCCAGCACTTTCTATTCTTTGCTAAATGACCCCTAGGAAGATTAGAGGAAGATGCTAGGTAGAGAGCCAGTCACCGAACACTCACTCTCAGTGGGTATTTTGTTGCCTCTGTCATCCAAAAGCCTGGCTTTGAGCTTTAGCCTGTGGTTGCTCTTCCCATGGTGACCCCATTGCCAGCTATTGTTTCACAAATGGAAGCTTCCGTTTGTCTTCCCTTCCTCTCTGATCCTCCAGCGGCAATGGCTTAGCTTCCATTCCCTTCTAGTGCCATCCCCTTTCTGGATGAACATGTGCCTTTTAGCTCAGCCCTGCACATCCCTCTGAGAACTCGGCATCATCTCAGACTAGGTTAAGTGAACCCCCTTCTATGTGGACCCACCTTTGCTGTCACGGCCAAGGTTCTTGCACTCCTTTAGGCCTACAATGAGATTTAAAGCTTCCCTGACTTTTATCCTTGGCAGGGCTGCACACATCCTCCACAACTGGGGCCCAGGGCTCCCTGGCCCGGCACTTATGAACCATCTTTCTTCCTGCCATTTCTTACTCAGGGCTGGAAGGCACAGTCAGGGGTAGGTTGGTTCCTATTTGTAGCACTTATGTGTTTGAATTTGCTAGATTGCCCAGAACAGCCAATATGAGGTCATTGAGCTAAGAACGCCAGGGGCCTGGGCAGCTCTTCAGCAAATATATATTTTCTTCAGATTCCACTGGCAAGCATAAATGCCTTGTTCTTCACCTCTGGATAGAAGAGGCCCTTTTCTGTACTCTTTCTTGCAGGGCCTCAGCTCTTTCTTTTTTGGTTTGGATATTAGCCCAAACATTTCACTTTTACCTTTTTTTTTTTTTCTAGCTGAAAAGCTAAAAGAGGTAGGGGGAAAGGCTTGGTATTCTAACCTTATCCCTACCCCCTCTTGTTTTTCTGAAGTCTGGAGGTGAGGAGACTGAATGATTGAAAATACCCACAGGGAATCTTCATCTTCCCGGCAGGCAGAAAACAGAATGTGGGCACAGCCTGGAACCGTGTTGGGGTCCTGCCAGGCTGGAGGGCACTGAGTGAGAATCTGGGCCCCTTCAGCGAAGCCAGGTGCCATGTTATATACGAGGTCTCATTTGCATCTTTAGATGTCACACCAGCCCTTTTTTGGTAATCTTTCCTATTTGAAGGATTTCTGGCCCTAATTGTTGAATTGCTCTTTGAGGAATATGCAATATTTTACAGTTTGGGGTGGGTTTTCTCTGGAGGTGGGATTGATGGGAAAGTAGAATCTGCATAATTTTATGTTGGTCCTACAATCACTCACTGCTCCTTGAAAATGTGTGACTCATTCAGGAAGTATACTCCCTGAATCCAAAATAAAATAAAAAATAAATAATTAATTTAGAAACCCCCCCTCAAACTTACCAAAGTTTTAGAGACTTAAGGTGTTTCTCCACTCAAAGGTTTTGTATTCAGAAAGATCAATAATTAAAGGAGAAAATTTCTTAACGAAGGATATTTAATCTTTACATAAAATTTTGATTTCAATAAGGGGGATATGTTTAAAAAGAGGGATTTTTTTGTGTGTCTTGAAAATCACAATTTTTTTTTTTTCATAAAGGACAAGTTGCAGTGACTTGATGTAATAATATTAGTAATATTGGCTGAGGCGGGCTGATCACCTAAGTTCAGGAGTTTGAGACCAGCCTGGCCAACATAGTGAAACCCCGTCTCTACTAAAAATATAAAAATTAGCCGGGCATGGTGGTGCTTGCCTTTAATCCCAACTACTCGGGAGGCTGAGGAAGGAGAATAGCTTGAACCTAGGAGGCAGAGGTTGCAGTAGGCCGAGATCACACCACTGCACTCCATCCTGGCCAGCAGAGTGAGACTCCATCTCAAAATAATAATACTAGTAATATCAACTATTAAAATAATGAATATCATTTATTGGACATTGACTGTGGCCTAGCATTGATTTCATGCTTTAAATGTTTAAATTCATTTAATGCATCATAACAGTGAGATCCTTTGAGTTAAGTATTTTAATTATTCATGCTTAAAGATAGATAAGGAAACCAAGACACGAAGCTAGTAAGAGGCATATATTGTGTGCCTGCTCTGTGCCAAGTTCTGTTCTGCTAGACACGATGGTAACAAGGATGACTTAGATGGATCCCATATCCTTATGGAGCTCATTGTCAAGTAGTGGAGAGTGAGGCCAGGAAGTAAATTGATTCTTTGCGTTGAACAAAGAATCACCCTAGGGTCCTGGAGGATTCTGTAAGGTTAGAGTAAGAAGGATCCCGAATGTTCTCCCTTCAGGTGTTATTTCCTAAACAGTGGATACAGGCCTCACTAGTCAAAATCCAGGAGAGGCGGAGGAGACACTCAACTGCATTGCCACCTGTGTAGCTAGGGGAGCTGTGTAAGGCAGTGCTGTGGAGGGCAATTCACCTGCAGTGCTCCTGTTCTTATCTCACCATTGCCTCTGCTCTTCCCCTAATCTGTCCTTAGTTTACAGACTTTCTAAACAATTCTTTGCCTTCGATTGGGCCATCCATGGTATTATGAAGAGATGAAGTTGCTGAGGGCTGTAGACTTTTGTGTCTTAAGACTAGCTACTTTCTATTCCTTGCAAGAGGGGTCAAAGTGTATGTGTGTTTATGTAACCTTAGAACAGGCTCCACCAAATTGCAACCTAGACATGGACTTTTCCACAAAGAATTCCAGCTGCCTTCTCCATTGGCCTCACTGGGAGCTCTTCAGGGCACTGGGATCCAAGGCATCTTGGCTTTTTTTTTCTTCTGTTACTACTGCTTTGGGGTTTGTGCTGTTTCAATTTGCTGCCTTCTGGAAACTTTCCAGAGGTGCACAGTCTCCATTTATTATAATTTTGCATTTCCTTATTTATACTAAGAAGCCTTAGGGTGTGAACAGCTGCAGATTAACATTCATTATCTTCAATCTAGTGCATCAACATTTTTAAGAGTTGCATATAATTTTCTTTGCACCAATGTCAACAGGTAAGGGCCAAGGGGAGTGCCCTATAGCTACAGACAATGCTTTTCTTTGGTTTCACTTTTTCCCATCTGAGACAAGCATAGTATTGCTAGAGCCATTCTAAAGAGACATATTTACCAGTCCAGTAGATTTCTACAGATCTTTAGCTACTCAAATAGAATAGTTCCCTCTTCTTAGTGCTGTATTTCTTCTGTCCCTTTAAAATGGGTAACTTTGACAAAACCTGATACTATAAATCGATCAACAAACTTTGATATTAGGAGTAGCAGTTTCTTCTGAGAGGAGGTTCAGCAAGTATATACAAATCATGACGAGGCTTAGCGATGTCTCGGAGCTCTTGCTCTATTATCAGAAACACTATGAAGTAAGATTAGTGAAATAATAAATTCATCAAGAAGTGTTTACGGAGTACTTCCTCTGTGATAGACATTGTAACTGTACAAAAATGTATAAAGCATGTTGCCTAATTTCAGAGAGACTGAAATCAACTTGGATAATGCAAGATATATGCTGTGCAAAAGCAATCTAAGGCAGTGCCAGCCTGATGTTTCGTAGAAATGAGAAACAGTGGAATGGGCAAGGAAGCTTGAGCTATGCCTGGAGGGATGAATTGGCTTTTATGTGTGTGGAAGGAGGAAAAAGTCTTTTTAAACAAAAGCAACACTGGGTGTATATCTTTGACTTCTCCCACATTACTAATTAATGTATAGGTTTGTCAATTAAATTTCTGCAATGTTTCTCAACCCGTTATCACATTTCTAATTTTATGCTTTGTTTTAATTTTTTCCCTGAGCTCAGACCCTAGTATATTCCAGGTAAGGTGGGATAAACTTGGATAGAAAACCTCAATCGTCCTATCTTGAAGAACCAGAGAACAGAATTCAGAGCACTTGCAGCAGCCAGAATTGAAGAGGAGGGGGATTCTTGAAAGGAGAGAGCCAGAGAGGGGGAGCCTCACATTCTGTCTATAAACAAACTTTGCCCAAATAGCTGAGCCACCTGTGAAATGTGCATTCAAAGAGCATACTTTAAGGACCCCAGCTATGGCATAAAGAAAAGAACAGAGTTTTCAGTTGCCTCCCACCAAAAAATTGATTGAGCTTTGAGTCTGAGTCCAGTTAATTCATTACTAAAACAAAAAATTTAAAACTCTTTGTGGAAACATAACTAATCTACAGTCTTAACAATACATTACACACAGTGTTTAGAATACAATTCAAACTTACAGACATAGGACAAAAAGGAAAATGTGACAACCTGTATTCAATAGAAAGGACAATCAATGGGGACTGGACCAGATATTGGATTTAGTAGATAAAGAGTTAAAGCTGCTATTACAACTATGTTCAGCAATGTAAAAGAAAATAAACTCATAACAAATGAATGAGTAAAACTAATTTCAGCAAAGAAGGAGAAATTATAAAGAAGAATAAAATGAAAATTTTAGAATAAAAAACACAGTAAAGTAAAATTTTACAATAAAAAATTCTACAGATAAGCTTAACAGCATATTGGCTATGGCAAGAGAAAGAAGAAAGTGCTAGTATATTTAAAGATAGAGGAATAAAAATTATCCAGTTGAAAAACATAGAGAAAACATAGTTTTAAAAAGAAAAAAAAAGTCCCAGAGACCTGTGGAGCAATAGCAAAATTCTAACATGCATGTAATTGGAATCTCAGAAGGAGAGGAGAAAGTGAACACAGCAGAAATACTATTAGAATAAACTAAAACTAAAACATTTTCAAGTTTGGTAAAAACATAAATTCACAGATTTAAGAAGCTCTGAAAACTCTTAAGGAGGACAAAGACCAAAAAAAAAAAAAAAATCACACCTAGCACATTAATTCAAACTGTTAAAAACCAAAGATTAAGAGAATTTTCAAAGCAATGAGAGAAAAATGACACAATACTTGGAGAAACATTATATAAGATGACTACAAATTTTCGTTTAAGTGCTGAAGGCAAAACCTGCCAACCAGCATTTATTCTAACAGTATCCTTCTAAAATGAAGACAAAATAAAGATTGTTTATAGATAAACAAAAACTAAGAGACTTTATCACGAGCAGATATACATGACAAGAACTATTAGATGAAGTTGTTCAGGCTGAAAGAAAACTATCTCAGATATAAATTTGGATTATCAAGAAGATACAAAGGGCAAGAAATGGTAAGTATAGGAGGAAATATACAAGTTTGATTTTAATCTAAATTTGAAAAATACATATCACTAAGTAAAAATTATAATATTGCATTGTGGAGTTTATAATGTATGTGTATGTAATGCATATGGCAATCAAAGCCCAAAAGACCAGAGAGTTGTAAATAGATTCATATAATTGCTGGGTTCTTACATATTATATAACATGGTCTGATATTAAATCTAACTATGCTATTAAAAATTAAAGATATATATCATAATCCCTGCCAACTACTATAAAATGAAGAGATATAACCAAAAGAGCTAATGGGCAAGTAAAAATTGAATTCTAAAGTGAAAATAATGTTTTAAAAGTCTGGAAAGGAAAAAATGAGAAACAAGAAACAGAGGTATGAACAGGAATAATAATAATAAAGTGATAGATTTAAATCAAAGTTATTAAAACTTACATTAAGTATAAGCGGACTTTAAACACTCCAATTAAAAGGTGGAAATTATAAAAATAAATTTAAAAAGTAGGATACCACTATATACTATCTACCAGAAATACACTTTAAATGTCAAGATAGAGATGATTTGAAGAAAAATGAATGAAAAAGATACAACATACAAAGAGTAGGCATAAGGAAGTTACAGTGGCTATATTAATATCAATTAAAAAAGATCTTAAGATAGAGTATTACCAGAGATGAAATAGCACATTTCATAATGACAAGAGGGTGAATTCATACATAACACAATACATAACAATATTAAAGGGTTGTGCACCTAATAATAGAGCTTTAATATATATGAATATAATATTGATAGAATTAAAAGGAGATATAGAAAAGTTCACAATTTTATATCACAATTTTAACATCCTTCTCTCAGTTATTGCTAGAATTACTTGACCAAAAAAAAACTACTAAAGATATAGAATTACCTCAACAACACAATAAATCATTGTGATCAAATTAATATTCATAGACTGCTATACCAAACAACTATGCATAGATTTTTTTAAGTGCACATGGTGTGTTCCCCAAGATGGACCATATGTTGGGTCATAAATCAAGCCTCAGTAGCTTAAAAGTATCGAAATCATACAGAGCAGGCTCTCTGATCACAAGGGAATTAGATTATAAATAAATAATAAGATATATAGAAAACTTAAATATTTGGAAATTAAAAAACAGATTTCGAAATAATCTATTGTCAAAGAAGAAGTCACAGAGGACACTGGAAAATATAACTTGATGATAGTAAAATAAAATATATTAAAATTTGTTTGCAGCTAAAGCAGTACCTAGAAGGTAATTTATGACATTAAAATGCATGTATAGAAAAAGAAGGAAGGTATAATATTAATGACCTAATATTGCACCTTAAGAAGTTAAAAAAAGAAAAGCAAAGTAAATCCAAAATAAGTAGAAGGAAGGAAATAATAGATAACAGCCGAAATCAATGAAAAAGAAAACTGACAAACAGAAAATTAATAAAGCCCAAAGTTCATTCTATGAAGAAAATCAAGAAAATGGATAAACTTTTAGCTAGACTTATGAAGAAGAAAAGAGAAAAAAGAAAAATTACCAACATCAGAAATAAGAGTGGATATCACTATAAGTTTTTTATATAGAGTTGACCCTTAAACAACATGAGGAGTAGGATTGCCAATCCCCCTGCACAGCTGAAAATCCAAAAGAAAGTTTTTACTCCCCCAAAACATAGCTACTAATAGCCTACTTTTGACCGGAAGCCTTACCGATAACATAAACAGTAGATTAGCCTGGGCAATGTAGTGAGACCCTGTCTAGAGAAAGAGCTGGATGTGGTGGCCTGTGTTAGTCCTAGTTGCTGGAGAGCCTGGGGTGGGAAGATTGCTTGAGCCCAAGAGTTCAGGTTACAGTGAGCTATGATCCCACCCCTGCACTCCAGTCGGGGCAACAGAGTGCTCTTGAAAAACAAAAACAAAAAGAAAGAGTTGATTAACACACATTTTGTATGTTATATGTATTACACACTGTATTCTTATAATAAAGTAAGCTAGAGAAAATGTTATTAAGAAAATGATATGGAAGACACAATATATTTACTATTTATTTGTTTTATTTTTTAATTTTTATATTTTTATTTTACTTTAGGTTCTGGGATACATGTTCAGAACATGCAGGTTTGTTATACATGTGCCATGGTGGTTTGCTGAACCTGTCAACCAGTCAAAACTAGGTTTTAAGCCCCGCATGCATTAGGGATTTATCCTAACGCTCTCTCTCCCCTTGACCCTACCCCCTAATAGGCCCCAGTGTGTGATGTTTCCCTCCCTGTGTCCACGTGTTCTCATTGTTCAACTCCCACTTATGAGTGAGAACACGCAGTTTTGGTTTTCTATTCCTGTGTTACTTTGCTGAGAATGATGGTTTCCAGCTTCATCCATGTCCCTGCAAAGGACATGAACTCATTTATTTTAATGGCTGCATAGTATTCCATGGGGTATATGCACCAATTTTCTTTATCCAGTCTATCATTGATGGATATTTGGGTTGGCTCCAAGTCTTTGCTATTGTAAATAGTGCTGCAGCAAACATATGTGTGCATGTGTCTTTATAGTAGAATAATTTATAATTCTTTGGGTATATACCCAGTAATAGGATTGCTGGGTCAAATGGTATTTCTGGTTCTAGATCCTTGAGGAATTGCCACACTGTCTTCCACAATGGTTGAAATAATTTACACTCCCACCAACAGTGTAAAAGCGTTCCTATTTCTCCACAACCTTACCAGCATGTGTTGTTTTCTGGCTTTTTAATAATCGCCATTCTAACTGGCACGAGACGGTATCTCATTGTGGTTTTGATTTGTATTTCTCTAATGACCAGTGGTGACGAGCTTTGTATTGTGTTTCTTGGCCACATAAATGTCTTCTTTTGAGAAGTTCATATCCTTCATCCACTTTTTGATGGGATTGGATCAAAAAGTGATCCAATCCTTGTATATTCTGGATATTAGCCCTTTGTCAGATGGGTAGCTTGCAAAAATGTTCTCCTGTTCTGTAGGTTGCCTGTTCACTCTGGTGATAGTTTCTTTTGCTGTGCAGAAACTCTTTAGTTTGATTAGATCCCATTTGTCAATTTTGGCTTTTGTTGCAATGGTTGTTGGTGTTTTAGTCATGAAGTCTTTGCTCATGCCTATGTCCTGAGTGGTATTGCCCAGGTGTTCTTCTAAAGTTTTTATGGTTTTGGGTTTACATTTAAGTCTTTAATCCATCTTGAGTTAATTTTTGTGTACGACGTAAGGAAGGAGTCCAGTTTCTGTTTTATGCATATGGCTAGCCAGTTTTCCCAACACCATTTATTAAATAGGGAATCCTTTACCCAATATTTACTACTTATCAAGTGGAAGTGGATTATCATAAAGGTCTTCATCCTCATCGTCTTTACGTTGAGTAGGCTGAAGAGGAAAAGGAAGAAGAAGAGGGGTTGGTCTTGTTGTTTCAGGAGTAACACAGGCAGAAGAAAATCCATTCTATAGTGTAAGAGGGTGTAAGAGGACCCACACAGTTCAAATAGGAGTTTCTCAAGGGTTAACCATGTGTATGTATGTGTATATATATGTGTGTATATATATATGCGTATATATATGTATATATATGTGTATATATATATGTGTGTGTATATATATGTGTATATATGTGTGTATATATGTGTGTATATATGTGTGTATATATGTGTGTATATATATGTGTATATATATGTGTATATATGTGTATATATGTATATATGTGTATATATATAAAAAAGTAAATATATAAATGTATAAATATGTATATGTAAATATATAACTATATAAAATATATAAATATACATATAAATATATACAAAGTATATATAAATATACACATACAAACATTCAAAATAAGGGAACATTATGAAAAACTTAAGGTCACTTAACAACTGAGGTGAACAAGTAAATATTTTGGAAAATGCAGTTGCCAATACTAATGCAAGATGAAATAGAAAATCATAATAGTTCTTTATCTACTACAGAAATTAAATTTATTATGCCACAAACAGAACTCCAGACCCAGATTGTTTCACTGGTAATTTTTTTCAACTTTTAAGGAAAAAGCTAATACCAGTCTTCATGAACTCTTTTAGGAAATAAAAAGTAACTTTTACAGAGTACTTATTTACTCTCTGTGCTAAGAATGTCACACATATTATCTTATTCTCCAAATGTTCCTCTGAGAGAGGTCATATTCCATCCCTACTTTGCCAATGAGAACATAGGCTTACGGAAGTTAAGAAAATTGCCTCAGGTTGCATAGTTATTAAATGGAACATCCTAAACTTGATCTTGAGGAGCCTGACTCTCAATTGTACTCAACAAACGTGCCATACTGTTTCTCCTATAGTTCACCACTGAGCTTTCCATAATATATATGGTAGGCTCATAGTGTATATTCATTGTATAAATGAACATTGGGCCCAGGGGTAATATTTTGACAAGGAAATATTTATTCCCATGATTTACAAGACAAGAAGGCAATATACCAAGAGCGTCATACTCAGTGAGAACCTTGGATTGTCTCTCATTGATAACTCTCCTTTCTTGGCATTTTGAAGCAATTCCTAGCCTCCAGGCTTTTTTGTTTCTTGTATCTTGCATGCCTTTTGCACTCCATTGGCTTATCCAAAGGCTATAAAGATGTCTTCCATGCTTCCAGGATCACCTGACCCCACATGCTTCCTGCATTCTCACTTCATCTGTTCATGCTGGGGAGGCTGCACTTAAGATCCTGTTATTTGGAGTTTGATCATGGACAGGACTTGTGATGTCACATGTCAATGGTAGCTGCACCTACTAAAAAATTTATCTTTGTTGTTTAAGGTAAGAATGTCGTAAGATGTAGCTCTTTACTAATTTGGTAAAGATAAGATTAGAAAATGCCAGTTATTAAAATAAGAGATATTTTTACATGTTATTGCTTCAAAATCTGTTTCTGGGAATCTGTTGCTCTTCCTGTGGGCCTTAAAAATTGCAGCTACAACTAATTTACTCCGTGTTTATGTTACAGCAATAGAGGTGCCAAGTGTCCGCGAAAGGGAAAAGCTGAAAAGTTGATGAACTAAGCATGACGTTACTGGAAATGGAAAAACTGTAGATTCCTGACTGAAGAAAAATTATATTTACTTACTTAGTTATTTAAACATAGAAAAGAGACCATATCTTAAAACAAGTGTTACTTGAGAGTGGTTTTCAAGGATTTCTACATTTTGTAAAAAACTTATTTTGGGAGGGTGGGAAGTAATGCTTTTAATTTTAAAAAATTTTATTGAGTAATAATTTATGTATCATGAAATTTGTCTAATTTAAGTGAATAATTCAATTATTTTTTGTACATTTACCCATTTGTGCAATCATGAAAACAATCCAGTTTTAGAACAGTTTCATCGCCCTAGTAAGATTCCGCATGCCCATTTATAGTCAATTCCTATTTTCGCTGTAGCCGCAGGCAACCACTGATGTACTTTCTGTCTCTATGTATTCATCTATTCTGGACAATTAATATAAATGGAATCATACAGTATGTGGTCCTTTATGTCTAGTTCCTTTCATTTAGCATTACGTTTTTGAGGTTCATCCATGTTGTAGCATGTATCAGTATTCATTCCTTTTTTATCACTGAATAATATTCCATACTACAGACATACCACATTTTATCCATTTACCAGTTGATAGATATTTAGTCTTTTTTCCATATTTGGCTATTATGAATAATTTCTTACACTAGAGTGTAACTTGTTTGGTTCCCAGTCTCAGAGCCCAATGGAGCACAAATATAAATTTAAGTGTATGATTATATACTAAATTTGAACAAGTGGTTTATCAGAAGTGAAAATACCTTCTACAATCAACACACATACATTGAGTACTTGTTATGTATTAAACACTATTTGTTATTGTGGAGAATATGGTTAAGATACAGATGGTTCCCATTCAAATGTAGCTTCTATTCTATTTGAGGGAGACAGAGTAAGACAGGGAGAGAGGGAGAGAAGGAAGGAAGGAAAGAAGGAAGGAGAAGAAAGAGAAAAGGGGAAAAGGAGTAATGACAAGTGTTATGAAGACAATGAAATTAATTAAAATTATTAAGTAAGTAGATGACTACTTTAGATTTGGTGGCCAAGAAGGGCTCTTTGAAGAAAGATATTTGAGCTAAAGTCTGGATAATATAAAGGTGGCAGAATGGAATAACGAGGGGGCACGGTGGTATGGGCAGAGGAAAGAGTGTCAAGGCCCTAGAGCGAGAATGAGCTTGCCATGCTTGAAGAAAGTCAAAAGGCCAGCAAGGCTGCAGTGTAATGGCAAAGGGACAAATATTAATAGTAAGAGGTGAAATGTAAGAGGCAGGTGAGGTCCAAATAACACCGAGTTCTGTAAGGCAGCATTTGGAATTTGGATTATACCTAAATTCAAAGGGAGATCATTGAAGAATTTTAGCCAAGAGAGAGCCATCATATTCTTTAGAGTTAAAATTTTATCTGTGGCTTCTAAGTGCAGAGAATGGACTACAGGAGGCAAGAGTGGAACCAAGAAGACCAGTTCGGAGTTACCACAGTAGTTCAGGGGAGCCATGAGTGTGGATCGGATAAGGTGGAGGTAGTAGAGTTTGAGATAAGATTTAGAAGTAGGGTAGCCAGAACTTGCATGTCACAATATGAGTGGGTTGATTCGGTGAATAAAAGAATTAAAGATACTTTGCAGTCTTAAGGCTTGAAGAATTCATTGGAAGGCAGTGCCATTTATTTTGATGGGGAGGACTGGGGTGAGTAGCAGATTTCTGTAAGAGGAAGGATGACAGCGACTGAATAGAGTTCTGTTTGGGCAGATTGTGTTTAACATGGTTCTTAGATATCATGTGGAGATATTAGGTAGGAAGTTGAAATATACTTGGACTTGGAGGACTTGGAGGGAGAGGTCAGGCTGGAAGATGTGGATTTGAGAATCACTGGCAGGTAGGGAGTATTTAACACTGAACGGGATGATCTCCAGGGAGAGCTGGTAGATGATAAGAGAGAAGGGGGAGCAAGAGGCATCCTGACTCTTCCATATTTGGATTTAGGGGCCTTTCTGTTACTCAAGGGAATCCACTGATTAAAAGTCGTAAAATTCTACCCTCATTCTCCATGGTCCTAGTAATAACACCATTCTTTGAGGAAAATCGGATATACTTGGATTAATTCTTTTACAGTTTGGGACAATTGACCATTTACGTCACTGGTGGGGAGTAGGTGATTGGGGTTCTCCTTCAGGCTATGTGGTGGCCTCAAATGAGGAAGATCAGTGCCTCCACATCACAACCTAAGCCACGGCCACAGCAGCGGCATTACCTGGATTATCCGATGAAACAATGAAACTGGAGGGAAGAGATGCTCTTGCCTCACCTTGTCAGGTTTTTTTTCTGTAACTATTGACTCGAAAATCTACTGTCATCGTTAGTTATTTAATTTGTCTGTTGCTTTTTTTATTCTTTCTTTCCACTCATTTATATTTAGTTTTCTTTATTATGGTGAACTACACATAACATAACATTTACCATTTTTAAGTGTGCAGTTTGGTGGCATTAAGCACATTCACAGTGTTATGTAATCATCATCACCATTGATCTCCAGAACTTTTCCATTTTCCCAAACTGAAACACTGTGCCCATTAAACACTAATTCCCCATCCCCCTCCCATGACAGCCACCATCCTACTTTCTGCCTCTGTGAATTTGACCTCATCTAAATGGAATCATACAGTATTTGTCCTTTGGTGACTGGCTTATTTCTCCAGCATAATATCTTCAAGGTACATCCATGTTGCAGCATGTGTCAGAATATCCTTCCTTTTGTTTCCACTCATATAACAAAGGCTGTATATTACTGCAGTTAAGTGCATGTGCTTTACAGCCAAAATGCTGGGCTTGAAGCCTGTTCTGCCATTTATTAGCTATGTGACCTTGAGCAAGTCACTCAGGCCTTGATTTCTCCTCTGTAAAATAGATTTTATAATGGTAGTAACTTCTAAAGTTTGTTGGAGGATTGAATAAGTTAATACATGCAAGGAGCATAGAACCTGAAATACAAGAAAAAACAAAGTTGTTATTACTATTTATTAAACATTAAGAATAAAATAAGAATTAAACAGGAATATTGCCCTCAGGATACTTGTAGATGGGGAAAGGAAATACACCATGTTTAGAAATACCATCAGGCAAAGAAGAAATTGCTAAGAATATATAAGGTGTATATAGGAAGGGCAATATGACTTTGGGGAGGGACAAATCACTACCACCTTCAGGGCTACAGAAGCTTCATTTAAAAGCTGACTTGTGAGCTTTTAATGAAGTACTAGCAGGGAAAGATTCTGAGCAGAGGGAGTGTGTGAAATAATAAGAAATACGTATGTGTCTCTGCTCCCAGTTCTTGACATAGAGCTCCTGAAAACTCTTGCAGATAGAGGCACTAGAAATGTCTTTTGTTCTAATATTTGGTCTTTGACCCTGGTTTCTGACACAGAGCTCCTAAGTCTTTGTAATTTCCTGAGTAATAGGAACATCTGACACAGAGCTTCTAAATCCCTTAGAATTTCCTGGGTGGTAGGAAGCATCCTGTGTTCTAATGAGATCTAATCTTTCATTCTAATGAGACTTGTGGTGGGCTCCTGGATAGCTGCAGGGTGGCGGTTGCCTGGGAAATTGATTAGAGGGTTGGAAATTTTAGTCCTACCTGCACCCCAGACCTCCAAAAACAGGAGAGGAACTGGAGATGGACTTAACCACCAATGACCAATGATATAATTGATAATGGCTAATTCAATGATGTCTCTATAAAAACCCAAAAGGACAGGATTCAAGAACTTCTGTGTAGTTGACATGTGGAGGTTTCTAGAGGGTGGTGCCCCCTGGAGAGGGTGTGGAAGCTTTGTGCCCCTTTTCCCACACACTGCCCTATGTTCCTCTTTATCTGGCTGTTCATCTGTATCCTTTGTAGTATCTTTATAATAAACCAGTAAACATGTTTCCCTGAGTTCAGTTAGCTATCCCAGCAAATTAATCAAAACCCAAGGAGGGGGTCGTGGGAACCCCGATTCAATAGCTGGTTGGTCACAAGTGTAGGTGACAAGCTGGACATGGTCATGTGTCTGTAGTCCCAGCTATTTGGGAGGCTGAGGTGAGATGATCACTTGAGCCCCGGAGTTTGACACTAGCTTGGACAACACAGCAAGACCCTATCTCTAAAAAAAAAGAATACAGAACAACCTACTACTTGTGATTGGCATCTAAAGTGGGAGGCTGTCTTGGGCAACTGAGTCTTCAATCTGTGGGATCTGACTCTAACTCCAGGTACACAGTGTCAGAATCAAAATTGAATTAGAGGCCAACCATTAGTGTCCACAGAATTGATCAGTGTGGGAAAAACCCACACATGTTTTGGTGACCGGAGGTGAAATATTCTATGTTGAGTGTGAATGTAAAAGGAAAAAAAAACAGGTTTCTTCCAGTTATACAGAATAGCACAAAGAGAAAGCACCATGGCAAGAAACCATGAAACTGGAAAGTATATCAGTCAGGGCCTGGCAGGAATTAACACTCACAGCCAGGATAATTAAGGAAACCTCAAAGTTGTAGGGCTGTGGTCAGGGTTAAGGGAAGCCAGCAAGGGATAACCAGGTTAAGAGAAGTCAACAAGGAATAGCCAGCCAGTACCTTGGGGTGAGTAGCAGTGTGGAATCAGCACCCCTGAGCCCGAGGGGCATGGGAAGGGGGCCCTTACTGAAACTCAGAGAGGAGCTGTAGCAAGAAGGCTGCCTCACAGACACTGTGACTTTCTATAGATGGATGAAATTATCAATGGCAACTCTGACCTAGAATCTGCTCTCATAAGTTCTTTTCTTTTCTTTTCTTTTTGGTACAAGGTCTTGCTCTGTTGTTCAGACTGGAGTGCAGTGGTGTGAACATGGCTTACTGCAGTCTCGACCTCCTGGGCTCAGGTGATTCTCCATCTTCAGTCTCTCAAGTAGCCTGGACCATAGGCATGTGCCACTACCTCAGGCTAATTTTCTAATTTTTTTGTAGAGTCAGGATATCCCTGTGTTGCCCAGGCTGGTTTAAACTCCTGGGCTCAAGTGATCCTCCCACCTTGGCCTCCTAAAGTGCTGGGATTACAGGTGTGAGCCACCATGCCAGTCTCATGCATTCTTTATATACTCTGCGATACTAACAGGTGATATCCTCAATTCCTCCTGTGTGTGGGCTAAGCCTTCCAGGGTCAGGCCTCATACTTCTCTGTCTGGGATCTAACTCCTGCTGTGGTCCTGGAGGCAAAGTGGGTGGTGGAAGCTGGAGAGAAAGATTCCTCAGGAAAATCAGTATTGCCTTGTGAAGTAATGGCCTCATTTAAGTCACTAAAATATTTTATGCAGGGGAAGGCAGGTCCTATTAGATAAGGGTGGAAATGAGAGGTTTGGAGGGATTTGTAGATTCAGAGTTCCCAGGCTCTTCTGATGTATCTGCCAAATGTCCCCATCTCATGCCATGGGATTCTACTCCTTTTCCACCAATGTCTTTACCTTGACAGAAGACACCTGGCAAGTTTTGATGTTTAATTGCTGCTGTGACTTTGCTCAGCCATATCTGCCCAGCAACTACAGGGATGAGAAGTGTGTTCAAAGGTTTCATGAAGCCTTTTTGATTTTTCACCCAGGTACTAAGCTGGAAGTGGAAGGACTTCGATATGTCCTTCTCCCTGTAGACTGTATGGCTGTCAGAGGCAGTGCCATCCAATCCCACAGCTTTAGAATCACTATGGTCATTACAGCCCCACAGCTCCTTGACTGCTGCCTGTTTTATGCCACCACAGGTATTAGTTTGAGTTATCCTAATGCCACTGAAAGTCAGATAATCAGTTTCTGTTTCCCTCTTGCAAGATTAGCCTGTGCTCCTCAAATCCATCCCCTGAATCACAGTTGAGGGTTGGTTTCTTGGAGCCACTGCTGGTACCTGTTACCATATCAACCAGAGTCCCAGTAGGGACTAGATGAGTACAAATTACTCAAACTATGTAGTTAAAGAGAGTTTAATAAAGGAATTGTGTACAAAAAGGGTGGTCAGGCTTTAGGAAACCTGACAAGGGATGGTCTAGAATTCCAGGTGTTGCCTGAAGGGCAAGGAGAGGGATTAGTTCTAGAACATGAATAGAGGGAATACAGAGAGAGCTTACAGGAAAGACATCCTGACAGCACCTGTGGCTTTTAGTAGAGGAACATATATAACCCTATATTAACTTTCTTCCAACTTTCTGATCTCTTATTTGTGTTTCCAATGACAAACCCAGCTAGAATCCAGAGAGCAAGAAAGCCTCCACAGGTCAGCTTCCTGGTACAGCAGGGTGGAGAAGGTAGAGCATGCATTTGGAAAATATTGCACAAATATGCAAAGGGAAAATATTCATTAGAGCCAAAAAATCTCGTCTGACTAGCAAAGAAAGTTGATGAAGAGAGTAGTGGAAGATAAGGTTGGAAAAGCAATTTGGGACCCAGTACACAGAACGCCAAGAACTTGTACCCTCTACTCCTGCTTTTGGTAGGTAATGGGCATAGATGACTTTTGAAATGACATAGTGCGAGATGTGCCCTTGAGAGATTAATATGACAACACCATGGAGGATGGATTAGAGTATTAACAAACCAGATAGGGGCCATTGTTGAAGCCCATGATAGTAGTCTAGATAAGAATTGGTGGGGGCCTATGAGAAGTTATAGAGAACAGATAATAGGAAATTAAAGGCAGAATTGACAAGCATTGGAAACTAATTGACTGCAAAGGACAACAAAAGGAAAACATTCCTAGAAGACTCCAGTACATGCTCCAAAAAAGAGGGGCTTGAAGCTTGTCTGATGCATGCAGTGTGCCAACTCAGCTGGCTGTTAGCATTCTCATTAGGAAGAAAACTGAACTCTTTGCTAGGCAAAGTTAATACAGTTTGATGGGAAATTTCTAGCAGCCTAATTTGATTTTCTTATCACATTATTAAGATATTAAAGAAAATGATTAATAATAGAGAGTCCTATAATGTGAAAGAAATCTCAGCTTAGAGGAAACAGTCACGCAATGATATTAATCCCTTGATATGGAGATGACATCTTTTCTAGAACTGAATGAACATATTTAAACATGGGCTATTAATATTTGACATGCCAGTTGAAACACTTGCAACCTATACTCTGAATATGCTACTCTGAGTATGATAGTTCCTACACATTTTCTAGTTTAGCAGGGCCATATGTTCACTGACGTTTACTGGATACCTAGCTAGGTCTTTCAGTTTTAGAAGTTAATGGGCCTTTGAGAACAAAACTTTCTTCTTTATCTACACTACTGATGTTGAAAAATAACAATTGCAATAACAATAATGACAATGATAAAAATTAACTAATACTTCTTATTACATGTCAGGCGCTATACTAAGGGCTTTCTAATTTAATTTTCACACGACCCTCTAATATGAGTACTATTATTAGTGCAATATTACATAAGAAAACGTCAAGGCACAGAGAAATTCATTAGTCACCCAAGGTCACACAGCTAACAAGTAGTGAAGGCCAATTAACAACCCAAGAGCTGGAACTTTACTCCATGCTACTCTGATGGCAGCATACCCTCAAAGGTTTCCCTTGAGGTCGAGGTATGAAGCCAGAGAGTAGTGACCAAGGAAGCCTGCCTGAGTAGCCTGGGCATGGTGACTCAAGCCTGTAATCTTAGCACTTTGGGACGCTGAGGCGAAAGGATCCCTTGAACCTAGGAGTTCAAGACCAGCCTGGGCAACATATAGTGAGACCCTGTCTCTACAATAATTTTTTTAAAAATTATCCAGGCATGGTGGCACCTACCTGTAGTCCCAGCTACTCAGGAGGCTGAGGTGGGAGGACTGCTTGAGCCCAGGAGGTCAAGGCTGCAGAGAGCTGTGTTCACACCACTGCACTCCAGGCTGGGCATCAGAGCAAGACCCTGTCTCAAAAAAAAAAAAAAAAAAGAATGGTGAACTTAGGTAAAGGGAGGCAGCCAATTGGTAGAGGGAGCTGGCGAAAGAGGAAATATTCTGGTGGTAGTCTTCTCCTGCCCTGTGGACTTTTGTCAGTTCTTCCTGTTGGCTGAACCCACCTAGAAGCTAAAGAGGAAGAGACCCTATTGATATAGGCCATACAAGTTGACTTTTGGCAGCACAAAGCATCTTAGGCAACATCCCAAGCCTTCCTGAGACTTGGATGAGTTTCTGGAGAGGTATGATCTTTTGACTCTTTTTTCCTCTAAACTGCTTTGCCACTATCTCTAAACCACAGAGACCCAGAAATGAAATTTAGTACTTCTGCCAGTTTCTTTCCTAAAGAATCCACTCCTACAAAAGCAGTAGGGTACAAGATAAAAACAAATATTGTACTAGATAAATCTGTTCTTGTAAGTATCTGCCTTTACTTCATTCAATCCCTAGGCCCCAGGTGTTTCCCCACCCGTCTTGGTCCCCCTCCCCTTACTATAGTGTCTGCTTACTCTTTTATTCAGTGCAATCTGATTTTCTTTGGCTCTAAAACTTGGACTCACATTACTGACAAATAGCTCAGCAGATCAAAAGTCGATCTGTGGCTGGGCGCAGTGGCTCACGCCTGTAATCCTAGCACTTTGGGAGGTCAAGGCGGGTTAATCACGAGCTCAAGAGGTCGAGACCTTCCTGGCCAACATGGTGGAACCCCATGTCTGTTAAAAGTACAAAAATTAACTGGGCATGGTGGCACGTGCCTGTAGTCCCAGCTACTTGGGAGGCTGAGGCAGGAGAATTGCTTGAACCTGGGAGGTGGAGGTTGCAGTGAACTGAGATCATGCCGGGTGACAGAGTGAGACTTTGTCTCAAAAAAACAAAACAAAACAAAAACAAGAAACTGTCCATCTGTTGTCATGATCCACTCTCTTTATCTTTTCTGTTACTTATGGGGAGTAACATACATCTATAGGAAGTTAATGTTTGGTGTTTCCATTACACCAGTACTGAAGGAGATGTAGTTGACTAGAAGGAATGATTTAATAAATGAAGCAATATTCATTGTTTCCAGGCATTGCCTCAGTCTTGGACAGGCAGCATAGAATAGTAGAATATGGAATGTAGCGTGAAAAGGCATAAGTTTAAATCCCAAGCCAACCACTTACTAGCTATTGTCCCACAGAATAGGCTACTTAAACTTGAGCAAACCAGCAAACCATAATTCATGCTCCACTTAGTATTGTGAGACAACTCTCCATCAGTCTTTTTTTTTTTTTAGCACATTTTGCAGAGATATTGACTGCCTTTGTTCTTTTAAAATGATGTTTGTAGAACAAACATCTCTCTGGAAAGAAAGGTAGGTTTCTTCCTTTCTTCAGAGCAAAAAGCAAGCATGCTCAATGCCCACTATAGAAGGCTTGGGTTCCCTATAATGAGAGTTATTATTTTGTGATATAACTTACTGTATGTTCAGGAGTCATCCTTAGGGAGCTGCGGTTATGGGAGCTGAAGACAAAATGATGTTATTCTAGCTGTGGCTATTGCTGTGGATAATAAACTTTCATCTTTGAACCAGGGGTTTTCTGTCTTCTGGCAGCATTCATGAGGCTGTGGCAGGCTAGCTTATGGTATACAAACTGTGTCACTTAATTTCTCAGTTCTGAACACCCAGCATCTAGGAATGTTGTGAGAGATAGTAGCAGAGAGAGGAGTGGATCAGGAGTCAGTATAGCTGGTGTGATACTAATGGTGTGACTTTTGACAAGTCACATAACCTTGCTAAACCTAAGTTTCTTTGCCATGAATGTGGGGATAATAAAACATGCCACACCTGCCTGAGAGTGTGTCTGTGATAATCAAATACAATAATGCCTGTGCAAGAACTTTGAATAGTGTTGAAGATCCTCTATTATATTTTAAAAAAAATGGTAGTCTTCCTACCATGCTCTTCAAAGGAGCATGATCTTTATGGGCATGATGACATGTACCTGTAGTTCCAGCTACTCAGGAGACTGAGGTGGGAGGATCCCTTGAGCCAAGAAGCTCAAAGCTGTCATGTGCGATGATTGTGTGTGTAAATAAGCCACTGCACTCCAGTCTGGTCAACATAGTGAGACCCTATCTCAAAAGAAGAGTGTCCAAAGGAGCATGATCTTTCTAGTGTAGATTTTGGGAAGGACCATACTAGCTGTATAGTGGGCAGTAATGAGTACAGCCATTCCTTGATCATTTTATTTGCTTTTTATTAGATTTAACAATAATGTTCAATTAACTTTATGTTCATTTAACAACCTGAACTAATGACTTCAAAGAATAAATATAAGTGAAATGCACACGACACTTAAAAAATGAGCAGAAGAGATTTTTGTGATTTAATTGATTACAGTTCCTAATGAGAGAGGAACGTCAGTAGACATCAGGCTCTAAGAGTGAAATGCCACCATGCTCAGGACCAAGTTGAATGCATATTGTTTAGAAGGTCAAAACGTATTCATTTTGAGTGAAGATCTGCTGTATGGCATATCACATTGACCAAGCCACTGGCCAAACAGTGATCCTAGGGAAATTGTTTTTTTAGAAGTAGGTTTAGATAGAGAGAACAATTCTACACACTGAGAAATCAATGGGGAGAGTATAGATGATCAAACCACACCTGCACTGTCCCAGTTAATTTTTCAATGTATTGCTATGACCAAAAGAAAATCAGTTTCTATGTCCCCTGTAGCCAAGAAGAGAGTGTATGCTTCCCTTTCTTTTCTGGGCATAGCAATAGCATTAGCTTGTAGCCCCTCAGTTTTGTACTTGCTTATGCTTTCCATTGCTCTCAAACAGACCAGATTTCTTGATCACCATAGATCACGCCTTATATTTTGCTTGTAATTCCCCAAATGACTTGCGCAACATTGGGAATATCACGAGCTCGGTGCTATTCCATTAGAAGAAATTGCTTAAAAGGAAAACCGATAGGAAAGCAAAAGCGTTTCTTAAGCCCCAATGGGAAGATGGCAATGAACTGTGCTAGAGAAGGTGCTGGAGGAATACAAAGGAATCAGAGTGATCACAGGAGTGGAGGCTCTGGCTGCCGTCCAAGTTAAGTAATTGCATCCTGTCTCTTGAAAGCCCCCTGCAGTTCTAATCAGATATGGTACTCAGCTTCATTTCTTTTCTAATGTCTGTGCTCTGATAAATAGAGGCTGCACGCAAGGATTGGGTGAAAGGCCCAGGAAGCTGAGTAACTGTGACAGAGAGCCTCAATGTTTCCCTGCAGCTCTCTCCATCCCCACACTTGAATGGCGTGTCTTAAGTCTCATTCTCATCTTCGGATAGGTGGCTTGCATTATCTCCTGGAGAGAGGGCGTAAAATCAGAGGTAAACATTCGTGAAGAAACCCAGTTTTTGTTTTAACAATCTCCTCCCTTGCAAGCGAGAATAGTATAATTATCTAATGAACTGTGAGCCAGAGAGACAGATATTAGGTTTTGGAAACTCAGGGCCTCCCACCAGTTGACTTTTGCCTAAATTATTTAGATATTTCAACTAGTTCTGGTCACAATGCTGCTCTCAAAGAGATGGAGGAGAGGAGGTGAGGAGACAGAATCCCCCACCCCCATAACATCCCCCATTATACTCAGGTCCATTAAGAACAAGCTCCTCAATGATTTCCTCTTCTTGGCCCATAATGAAGTCAAATTGACTCTGATTGTCATCAATAATTAATGAGTCCAATGGTTCTCTGCATCTCCAGGCCATTTGGCAGATGGCACTGTCGATTTACTATTGTGCCTGCTATTCTGGAAGCTTCTCAAAGTGGTTTATGTTGTAAAATCTAGTTACAAAGAGCTTTACACTTCAGGCGTTCTCTGGGTTTTGACATTCTATGTGTTATTTTTTCTTCCTGTGACTATGGCAGAAGAGGAATAACCAAGTTATACTGTCAGAGTTCATTTTTGCCGTCAACTGCAAGATGAACAAAATAAGACAACATATATGTCTTTACAGCCAATAAGAAAACACACTGGTTAAGATAAATGGCATTGTAGGAAGGTATAAAGCACCTAGTGACCCAATACCAAAAAGAGATTTATTTTGAAAGTTGAGACATGTCCAAGGAGCAGTATTCAACCAAAATTTGAAAGCTTACAAGCTTAAAAAATTCTTTTTGGAGTCCAAGCTAAGATAAATGGCTCAGGTATTAGTGAGAGCTGAGTGAGCCTGGGTGAAAGTTTGAAGTAAAAATAGCACACCAGGAGTGGTAGATATATATTACATATCAGATGGCCTTAGGGAAAATGTTCATGGAAACTTTTATTGTCAGCAGGGCTGGGATTCCATCACAGGACTTTTCTTTGACTTTCCTTATATTAATTCAGTGTCAAAGAAAGAAGGGCAGGTGAGATGGGGTGCCCAGTGGCATATACCTAACATGCAGTCACGCCAAAATCAATGTGTCCTGGATGTAAAGAAGACCTAGGATAACTTCTAGGTTCGAACTATAAACCAGCGTTCCCTTTCCAAAGGTCTTCCAGAAAATTAAAGCTTGGTAAATCCCATATTCACCAAAGTATATTACCTGAGATTATATCCTCTTGTTTGAAGCCATTCTTCTGGTTAAGAAACAGGCGTCTGGGGCTAAAGTGGTTCCTTAGAAAATAAGCATATTTTCATTCAGAGGCTTTAAAAAATATCTACCAGGGAGAGAGTTCCAGAAAAGGTAGGACTAAGAATGAGTTTTCCTCTGCACAGATCCTGTCTCTGGGGAACAGGATAAATTGTGGAGTCTGAGAAACTTCTCTTTATCTTCAGAGCACTCACTTGATTTTACCAATAGCTAGCTTCCCATAAAGTAATTGAGTTACATGTTAAGTCACAGCTTCGTAGGAGACCTACTTTGTGACCATAATTTTACATTGCAGTTTCTTCTGATTCAGCGCACAGTGTCTGGAAGGTTTAAAATACGTAACCTTTCTTTTTAGAAAGATATTTTTGTGTACTTATGTTGAAGCAGGAACTCTCAGTATACTTCACCTAGTACAGAAATGGTCCCAGATATGCAAATAGTGGGGCCAGTATGGTTCGATTGCGAGGACTGATACCTTTAAGTACTTAAAAATATAAAAAAAGTACGACAGAGCTTTTCCCACTCTCTCTGGGAAGATTGGAGGCTTGGTGTGAACCAGCCAGTGTTTGGATAGAAGTTATATCTTTTAAAAGAGCAATGAGCACATCAAAATACAGCTGTTGCACAGAAAGGAATTGTTTCTCATAAACCTTGTCTCCTCCTTGTCCACCGTCAGGTGCCATATTCTACCCAGGTTACATTTACTTTGCACAAGGCCTTGATATGTTGGCTCTGCCAACCCTGCGCTGTTAAAACAACTGCTAAACTTCCCTCAATGGTCACTGAGCATGTCTCCTTCAAGGACAAGTAGAAATAAATTACCTATTGACCTTAGCTGTCAAATGAGTGAGAGAAGACATTAGAAAGTTCATGTGAATTATGAATGTGGACACCTCCTTCTTCCTCTGTCTTCTACTCTATGGGGTCCCATGTTTATATTCACCAACATGAAATCCCGGTTTTTCTGCACAAAGAGATGAAGTTGTCAGTATTTGAGAAAATGAAGGCATTAGGAATTAGGCATGATCTAGAAATAAAATAACTCACATGCTTATTGGTCTCTTACAGTTTTTCTGTCCCTACATTTACTCATCATCTGAGAAGAAGGCAGTGCTATTGGTAAGAAAGGATTGAGAAGGTGCACATATAGTCGTTCCTAGCACTTGTAATCTTTGTTTAAAATTGCATTTTGTGTTTTTTTCAAATTATGAAAGCGTTACTTAATCATTATTGAAAACTATTTTTTTTTTTTTCTGAGACAGGGTTTTCTTGCTCTATTGCCCAGGCTGGAGTGCGGTGACACATCATAGCTCACTGCAGCCTTGAACTCCTGGGCTCAAGCAATCCTCTGTCCTCAGCCTCCTGAGTAGTTAGGACCACAAGCATGTGCTACCACATCTGACTAATTTTTAAACTCACTATATTACCTATACTGATCTTAAACTCCTGGCTTCAACCAATCCTCCTGCCTTGGCCTCCTAAAGAGTTGGGATTACAGACATGAGCTACCACGCGCAGTCAAAAACTCTTAAAAGACAAAAATATTAAAATCAACCATAACCTTTCAATGCAGAAGTGATGGATATCAAAATTTTAAAATAATTATATTTTGAAGTTTTAATATTTTGGATACTAAATACATACACTGCACTAATAATTGCACTCCTACCAAAGAGACCATTTTGTATCATGCTTTTAAAACAATAATATAGCAGAAGGATTTTGCTAGGCCATTCAAACTCATTAACAAGGCAGTTTTTAAGAGCTGCATAGAAGGTATTTCATGATAGGGCGGCACATGTTTGATTCAATACTGGTAATTTTTAGAGGTAGAAAATATGGTTATTGTTGAAATAAACAGTTAGAGAGGTTCCAGAGCATAAGAATGGGAGGAATTCAGTTCGATATATTTGACAACAATACATATTGAGCATCTCTAGTCTGAATATCTGAAACCTGAAAGGCCCCCAAATGTAAAACTTTTTAGAGCACCGACGTGGAGACCAAAGCTTGCTGAGGTTTGTTGCTGCTGTTAAAGCCAGCACAGATACCTGGTGATGCTACCGTGTTGTTCTGTCACCTTGAACACATTATTTTTTTCACTGTATTCATGATATGTCTTTTTTTTTACTGTTAAGTACTTATGTGTGAATAAGTATAAGAAAAGGATTGCTTATGAGGAACATATAAATTCAAAGTAAGAAATTACGGTGATGCCAAACAACCACAGATTGTCCACATGGGTGGCTGAGATAGTGACACCTTTCCTTTCTGATGGTTCAATATGCACAAACTCTGTTTCATGCACAAAAGTATTAAAAATATCGTATGAAATTATGTGCAGTCCTATGTATAAGGTATATATGAAACATCAATCAATTTTGTTCCTGGGCTTGGGTCCCATCCCCAAGACATCTCGTTATGTATATGCAAATATTCTAAAATTTGAAAATATTCTTAATCTGAAGCACTCCTGGTCCCAACATTTCAGATAAGAGATATTCAATCTATATTTTAACAGCCTGCCATGTGCAAGGTCATCTGTTGATTCTGGAGTCACAGGATGAGTAAACATATATCTTGTTGTCAAAGGAGATTTCATTAGTAATAATAAATACCTTATTTTATATCACAGTTTATATTAACCTTTGCCACACACTGTTCATTTGATCTTCACTGAGAGATGCATAGGGCTTATGATGCCCATTTTGCAGATGAGGCTCACAGAGTTAAATGACGTGTAATTAGCTACTAAGCAACTCAGCAGCCGAGCCATTTTGTTACCCTGTGCCCTTTGCTCTCCCCAGTACTCTCTCCCTGGCTGAGCTCTTGGTCCCATTCCTTCTTTTTACCTGCCTTTCATCATCTGTTGCCTCTGTCCAGTGGGTTTCTATGAGGATCACTAGCTAGTCTCCTGTTTCCTTTGCTCTTCATTCATATCTGTCTTCACCGTATCCTCAGAATGTTGTTCTTTCTAAGAATTAGTAGATCTAGGACCTTGTAAGAATAGCCTATGGGCTTCTGCCTTTGGCACTTTGGGAGGTCAAGGTGGGGGGATCACTTGAGGCTAGGAGTTTGAGATCAGCCTGGCCAATGTGGTGAAACAAGTCTCTACTACAAATACAAAAAATTAGCCAGGCGTGGTGATGCACACATGTAGTCTCAGCTGCTTGGGAGGCTGAGGCCGGAGAATGGCTTGCACTTGGGAGGCGGAGGTTGCAGTGAGCCAAGATTGTGCAACTGCACTCCAGTCTGGATGACAGAGCAAGACTCAGTCTCAGGAAAAAAAATAAGCTATGAGATAGTTAAAAGGAACAGAGACCAAGGCTGTGAAGGGAAATCTTTCCAAGGAGGGAAGGAAGGAAGATGGCACAAAGGAAGGAGGGAAAGGAAAACGAGAATGAAGTTAGCCAAATAAGGAAAATGAAAGCATTGAGGAAAAGAGAAGGGAGAAACTGGTGAGGTGGGGAGGTGGTTGAGATCATGGGAAAGAGGAGGAGGACTCCTTTAAGCCACCGCAGCATTCTGAGCTTTGGTTTATTTTGTTGTTGTGTTTTAATGGGCTTTGGCTCTTTTTCTGTTTCTCTTTTACTGCATTAGTGACACCATTCAGATAGGATAGAAAAAAAATAGCAAAATGGTAATAGTCAATTTAAGGGGAAAAGAGAAACCACACACATAGAGGAAAAATATGCCAGATGCCAGCACAAAGAGGCACTCACCTTTTCACAGGGGTCTTTCTGCCAGCTGGTACCGAGGAGCTGACACAGCTTTTCTCAGAGGGTAGGCACAGTGCAGCGAGAGAGGGGGCTGGACAGGGGGACTAGGGAAGGGGCCAGAAATGGGGCTTGAGAGAGGACGGGGGTAAAGCAGCAAATGGGACTGGAGAGGTCTAATTACAGACCGTGGAGGATGTCTGACTGTTCTCTATGACCTATGGGGCGGGGGCAGAGCGGCCACAGGTTAGAGCTGGCATCATGGAGCTCGGGAGATTGTATGTCCCTAGACTTGTGCAGGATGAATTTCTCATCTGAATTCTTGGTGGCTGTCACTGACTTCTCCTCCCCTGCAGGCTTTGTTATTATTACTGTCATCACCTTTTTGTCTCCACTGCTGGAAACCTTCATTGCCAGCCGAGTAATCTTATTTATCCCTCAAGATGCCCCATGCCCAAGAGGGCTCGCGATGCACGTTGCCTGATATCAAAGTCTGGCTCTTTAGAAATAAGCAGACCAAGAGTAGAACAGAATTCCTTGTTTTACTTTTAGATGTTATTATAATTTATAGACATGCAATATTATTAATCCTATTGGTTAAATATATTATCAATGTATTCATGATAATGATGATGATGATAGTTTACACTTCTCAGCATTTTAAATATCTTGGCAACTGTCAGAAGTAAGTTATAGACATTATTGCATTTACTTTGCACAATTATCCTAAAGGTAGGTACCATTATTGTCATCATTTCATAAATGTGTAAATGGAGTTCTAAACAAGATAACTTGACCCAGTTACTAACCAAGATTGGAAGCCATCAGAAGGTTTTGAGCAGAATCATGACATGATGCAACATATTTTTAAAAAGGATCACTTTGGCTGCTGTGTGCACTGTGGAGGACAGGGACAGAAACCCAGAGGTCGTTTAGGAAGTGGGAAGTGATGGTAGCTTGGACCAAGATGAGAACAGGGTAGTTGATGAAAAGCAGTCACATTCTCAACAATTTGATGGCAAATAAAACAAAAGTTCTGAGTGATTGGTTGTGAAGTGTAAGAGAAAGAAAGAAGTCATGAATGAAGCTATGGCTTTGGCCTGAGCAAAGAATGAGCTGCTATGAACTGAAATCGGAATAATTGTGGGAGGAGCATCTGTGAGAAGGAAGATCAGGCTTTCACTTTTGGAATGATTAAGTTTGTAATGTCTTCTGAGTATCCAGGGCATGGAGTTAAATGTAGATGTCTGGGTTGGCTGTATACATTTGGGAGTCACTCGCATGCACATAACATTTAAAGTCATGCTAGTGGATGAGATAATCAAGGGAATGATTATAGATAGAGAATCTATCTAGATAGAGAATTATTATAGATAGAACTAAGGCTCAAGTCTTGGGATGCTCAAACAATCAAATATTTAGAGTTTGGAGAGTTGAGGAGGAAGCAGAAAAATGACCAGGAAAGATCCACCGGTGAGGATCAAACCAAAAGTGTTCTTTTGAGTCCTGGGAGCCAAGTGGAGAAGGTGTTATCAAGGGCGGAAGAAGTGATCCATCCTATCAAATGCTGCCAATAGATCAAATAAAATGAAGACCAAAAAATGACCAAGAATGAGAAGTTGGATCTAGCCACATTCTGGTCATTGTTCACCCTGATAAGAGCAGTTTTACTAGAGGCAGACAGAGTGAAAGCCAGATTGGAAAGTGTTCAAGGAGGAACACAAGAAGAGAAATTGGAGACAGTAAGTATAGACAACACTTCCAGAGACTTTTGTTGTAAAGGAGTGCAATACAAAGGGTCATTACGTTAAGGAGATGCAGGTATAATTTAAAGATATTTTTTAAATGTGGAAATTCCAGTATGTTTGAATGGAAATGGGAATGGCCCAGGAAACAAGGAACAATGCATGGGAGTGGAACTTCCACAGTGATACCCTTGAGGAGGGAGAGGTGATGAGATCTGGCACCCAGGGTGAGGGGTTAGTTTTGGCTAGTAGCATGCCCTGTTCATCAATAGTTAACATAAGGGAGGGCAGAATCAGGGCCCAGATGTGAGTCGATACAGGTGTATGGAAGTTCTCTGAGAGCACTTAGAGCAATGGGAAGCCAGGTCATCAGTGAAGAGTAAAAAAGAGGATGGGGTAGTTGGAAATTTGAGAAGAGAATAGAAGATATGAAGAGTTAACCTATTAACAATTCTGTTGATTATTTTTTGCTTTCCAAATTTGACGTTGTAAAATAGGAAAAAACATCACACTGACTGTTTTCTTCTGCTGCATTGTCACCACAATACTCTCAAGACTTTAATTCTGTGATGTGTAGTCCTCCCTCCCCACCCCGACACACCAAGCAATTCTCTGGCAGACACCAGCATGGTGTCCTAAATTTAATTCAACTCTGACACTGTCTATCTGGAATTAGAGTCAGATCTCACGGATCAAGGGCTCAGTCCCACAGACTGCCCTCTACTTCAGATACCAATGGCAAGTCTGGGCCTCTGAACTTCTGATCAACTGGAGATGAATTGTGGCCTCCTATAAAGCCCCTCTTCTGGTTCAACCATTTGTTGGAATGGCTCACAAAACTCAGGAAGGTACTTCACTTATGTTTACCTGTTTATTTTAAAAGATCTTACAAAGGATACAATTGAGCAGCCAGATGGAAGAGACACATAGGGGTATGGGGGTAGCAGCACAGGAGCACGGAGCTTCTGTACCCTCTCTTGCGGCACACCACCATCCCAGCACCTACAAATGTTCAACAACCTGGAAGCTCTCCAAATCCCATCCTTTTGGGTATTTATGGAGGCTTCATTATGTAGGCATGATTGATTACGTCATTGGCCTTTGGTGATCAATTCAACCTTCAGCTCTTCTCCCCTCCAGGAGCTGGGGTGGGGTGGGAGGTAGGGCTGAACATTCCCATGGCAACCAGCCCCCATCCTGAGGCTATCCAGGAGCCTGCAGCCAACCATTATCATTAGCATACAAAAAGACACTTATCACTTCAGAGATGCCAAGGGTTTTAGGAGCTGTATGCCAGGAAATGGGACGAAGACCAAAATATATATTTCTTATTATAAAACATGATATCACAGACACTAGTTATTTTATGGCATAAAATATACCGTGGAAAATAAGCATGAAGATCTTTTCTTTTGAGTCAGATACATTTGGGTTTTTTTCCCCAGTGGTAAGCATATGTAGTTGACATATTGTGTTGCCTTTCACTGCATGCCTCTGGCTTCATATGGGACCCAAGTGTGAAGCCTGTGAGTTTGATTGCACTGCAGGAGGACCCCCTAAAGCTACGCTGCAAAATGCTCCTAGAGCAAAGGCCCTTCAGGGTCCAGGTATGAGAATTCTATAGCATTTTCTTGGTCCTTGAGCTTTTTTTTGGTTCTGGATTGAATTGGGCATTTCATTTCTGGGATTCCTGTGGATTTCACAATGGTGAGTGTGAAGCACAGCTTAAACAAAGATGTAAAAGGCTGTAGGGAAAAAGGAAAACTGAGAACACAAATACATTGCAAGGAGTCCATAGCTGGGGGAGCAAGCAAGCAACATAGCCGCAAGGAGATGCTGCTGGGAGCAGCTGTTACTGTATTTTGAAGCGCCACTTATTTTAATTGAAGGACAATAGGATAATAATATTGTGCAATAATGGTGCACCTTTGTGTGAGACCTTTGGAGACCTCCCCACGCATGATATAATATGGCCCCATATAGTTAGAAGAAAGAGCCAGGTATAGCTGCCTTATTTTGCAAAACAAATGAAACTGGGTCTACATCTTGCAAGAATGTTCTGAAAGAACCATTGCTCTAGGCCCCTGATGCAGCAGTGCAAATAAGAGTGACCATCTGCAGAAAATTGCTGTTGGGTAACTCTTCAGACTATCCAGGGCAAAAGTAGCCAGGAGAGCAGTCAGTTATGCATGTATATTTTTCCCAAGGTAAATAGGTTAAAAGGGTAGGGTGGTGTCAGATATCCAGGCAAGTAAAGGTTCTTCTGAAAGCAATATAGAGCAAGGAACTCACACCAAGAATGCAACATAGAAACATAGGACCATAGGATTTTCAGTATGCAAGATACCTTTAAGATGGTCTAGGTTAGGTCTAGTTCATTCCTCTTTTAGCTCTTTGAAGTCTATTTCTAAGGCAAAGTTTCCCCCAGCTATGGACTCCTTGCATATGCCTTGTCAGGGCAAGAAAGAGCCAACTGGGATTGAAGTAGAGAAATTGAAATAGACAATTAAATGGATGTGCTCAGGGAAGGGGTGAATGTAGGCAATTAGCTAGGTAGATCCTAAAATCCAGTAGTTTAAAGTAGAACTCTTCCCTGACAAGGTGAATTCAAGACTATCTAGGGCAAAATAATTTCCTTTCTGACTTATTCTAGACCAGTGCTCCTCAAATATTACTCTGCATATGAATCACTTGGGGGTTTTGTTAAAATGTGGATTCTGATTTACTGGGTCTGGAGTGGGTGCCAAGATTCTGCATTTTTATAGTGACCCTCTCTTTTGGTTCAATCACACAGGTGACCATGGTACTGCTGGCTTGGGGACCACACTCTGAGGGGCCAGAATAGAGGCAATTGCTCAGCTCTCCATTTTTGTGTTAAATGCATTTACACCCTCACTGATTGTTTGGTGTTACATTATCTTCTTTCAAGGAGAATTCATTTGCATGAGGTATTTTTAGCTACAAGGGTTCTCTTGATGAAGCACAAGTGAATGTTTCTCTTTCTAGAGGAATGGCCATAGCTGGGAGGGGCATCCTCTGCGGTGGATGTGGAGCCATTTACTAGTTGCCACCTACTGGTTGCATGACCTAGTATGACCTTGGGCAGGTCACAACCTCTCTGGGCCTCAGGTCCTTCATGGATGAGAATGAGATGCATACACCTTGCTCCGTTTACTTCACAGGATGGTAGTGACGATGTGAGACAGTGGATGTGAAGCTACTTCCCAGAGTAAAAATGTGTTCTTATCATCCTGTTATTTATGCCCAATATCCAAAGTCTACACCCTTTTTTGATTGACAGCACCTGATAGATTTGTAATGTGTGGTAGGGAGGTTAGGCATAATGGTTATCGCTGTGCTCTGGAATGCTTGCATATTTCCTTAATTTGACTCATTTCTGCTTTGAAGGGGGAGAGGCGTGTCACCTCCCTATCCCAATCTCTGTATTTCTGACCCTTCTGAGATGGCAATGTCCCAGGCCATCAGGACCCAAATCCTACATTTAAGGAGAGGATTGTGATTGTGTTGAATCATAATTATTGCACACGCTCTCATTTTCAAGTCCTAAAAAGCAGTTGGATGTTTTACACATGCGTTTTTCTGGTTACTTCAAAGTACTGAGTATGATTCCCATTTCAGAGATGAGGCAGCAGGGGCCTCAGAGAGTTTATGTAACTGGTTCAAGGTCACACAGTTGATCTACACTTTTGCAGAATTTCAAGTGTTGGTATGTCTGACTTCAAAGACTGCCTTGATTTCATCATGAGAAGCTACCGTCCCTCTTCTTGCCCAAGGATTCTCGCAGTGGAGTTCTCGTGAAGAACCTTAGCCTGAAGCCTTGCTTCAGATGGCCCTGTGGCAGGGCAGCGAGAGAGTGCTGGGGGCAAAGTGGCCTGGCTGCCTGATGATGCATGCCATATTTGAAGTGGTTCACCTCCATGTCACAGGGCATGGATATGGGAATAAGAGAGCAGGGTCTGACTTTTTCTGAAGGAGAAGTTATCAGTGACAGCAGGAGATCAGTCTCTCTACAGGGACGGTGCCCAGCTGTCACTAACAAAGGAAAGGAAAGCCACTATCAGGAAAGGGAGAGGTGACCTCCACCCATGTACTGAATCGAAAGAGACTGGAGAACAACTCAAGAGGAAGAGTTTAGGGAAATGCATGTAAATTGGATTCCCTAGGGAAGGCCAGTGTGGTCAGTGGTAGTCTGGGTATTTATCTTCCAAACAGTGGTCTCCATCCTTGTCATGATATCTGTATTTGTTAGTCACACTGCATTTGTCTTACTCTTGCAGGCTTGCTTTGTGGGGTGTGTTTTATTCACAACAATCCTCAGAAGTGTTATTTCTATGATTTATTGCCCTTTGGTGTTTATCTTCCTCTCCCAGTTTTACCTTTCTCCAACCATTGTCTAACATTTTAGAATTTGACTTTTTGTATTTCTATAAGAAGAAATTTGTCTTCTTCTCATATTTATTTTACCATTTGTTTTGTTCTCCCAACATCTTTCGCTCTCAGAATTTATCTCTCTTATTTTGAAAATATGTCTCAGAATATGGTCTTTTTCTTTTCCCTACTTGCCCTTTATTTGTTTAATGTTTCACATCTTTTCTGTGCTTTGCTCCTAGCCTGGAGCTTGGGCTTTCAGAAGGGGCATTCTCTGGGGTGGAAAAAGCCTTGGCTGTTTCCAGCAGACACGGATTTGGTGCAAGCTGCTTTATATGTCCACGCGCCCCAATTTTTCAATCCATACAAATGGGGGATATTAAAAGCCCAAGAGATAAACTGTGATCTCTGCTTTGTCTCAGAATAGCTCTGATAGTTGCCAAGAATGAATATTTAGTTTGACGACAGTAAAAGGGACGTTCTTGCTAAGGATATAGTCCATTTTTCATTTTTCTTATCAGTGTTAGAGGGAGGGCAGGTCTACTTGTGTCATGTTTCTGTAATTTTCTTTTTGACACATCTAGACTGCTACAGGTTCCTCAGCAGCGGCAACAGTTATAACATCAGCATTTTTGCAGCTTTTAATGAATATGCAAATATATGTGTCAGAATCACCTTTTTATCAAACATAATGATAATCCCAATTAATGGACATTAACATTTGAATAGCTACATTATAGCTTACTAGGCACATTCATAGGTCTTTTCTCCTTTGATGCTCACAATAATCATGTTAGGATTATTATCCCATTTACTAGGGTGAAACTGAGACTCAAGGAGATTAAGTAACAGCTAGTAAGTGGCAGAGCCAGAATCTGAACCAATTTCTTCTAATTCCCAGTTTTGTGTGCTTTCCCGGTATAATGTTGCATCCACATTTATTTTTGTCTATAGCATTGGATATACTTTTGCAAATTACTTCTCTTTCCTTGGGCTTTCTTATATGGACTTCCTTGTCTGGTTTCACTTAGCCTAATTTTTTTCGTCTATCCGTCCTCATCAGAGCCTCTCCCTCTAGGCCAGCAACTGTCACTAATGCGTGCCGGAATGGGTGGGTTGTGGTGGCTGCTGCTTTCTAACATCATTAATTTCCAATCTCTTTTCACACTCTCCACTGTAGAAAATGCTTCATCCTTTCCTGATCATCTCTAGTTGTCTCTGATGGCTGAGTGCAGGAAAGTTTCCAAGGAGAAGGTTAATAAAACATTCCCTTCTAAAACCAACCCCTTCCCTGCCCAATGACTAGCTCATAAAAGTTCAGCCTGACTTTATGGTGATAGTGGCTGCCCAGACCCAGCCTCCCTTTCTGCTCTGTGCCTTTAAGATTTCTCTGGGCTGGGACCTGAGCTTTCATAGGGATTGGTACTCTAAGAGACACCCTGCTGGTGTTTAATAAATATCAAACTGCTGCCCTGATATTCCTGAGCAATTGGAAGAGCCTGCATGCTGTGATCAGACAGTTCCATCCTGGGTACGTTTTTAACACTTGAACTTCCTCTGGGGACAGCTGTTAGGGGACTTCCGTCATCACGCCAACTGGGGCAGTGATGTTCAAACTCCCAACACATCTGCCTAAATCTCTTGTCATTTCAGAGCAAACCTTGGCTGTGAATATCTCAGGCTGCTTTTGTTTTCCTAGTCACATGCTACAGCAAGCTCACAGGTTCACTGGCGCTCTGATGTGGCAGCTCAGCACCCTCGTGGCTCACATCCCTCCCCGCTGACCTCACAACCCAGCCTTTCTGAGGTGCCTAATGCAGCAATTTGCAGAGGAACTGTTGCATGCCTTTCCCTTCTCCTTTCTTCTTGTGTACTCTCTCTGTACATCTTTTGTTCTCTCACCGTGGCTCCCTTTTTCTGAGAAAGGGGAGAGAGATATAAATAAATTCATGCTGAACAAATAAAAACATATCCACACTTAATGTACTTTCGCTTACACCTACCAAAATTTTCTTCCTGAAATTCTTCCAAAGATATTGTTTTGCTCTTTTGCTGAAGAGTCAGTGCCATATACTTTTCCTTATGTTATCCGTCATCTCCGTGTACTCACTATCCATCTCCAAGTCCAATTCAGAGTTATCCCCTATGTGCACAGGACTCTCCATAGAAATGTTCTTCCTAGCATTTGTCTTTAGGCCAAAATACTTCCAAGCTTGTACTCCATTCTCTGTTCTTGCCTTCCTTTCTCTTTAGTTCACTTTTTTCCTTAGTTTCGTTTATACACTTAGAATTTCCCTGGTTTTATATATCAAAGATTATAATAAATGTAAAAATGCTTTGTAAACTGCAGAATTCTGTATCAATATATAGGATTATAAAATCAATGTATTATTATATTCAAGGTACTTTGACCAGAAAGTACTTTCTTCTTTTCACAGCCTGGCTGCAAATATTACTCAAGAAAGACTCAGAGGACAGCTACATGCTCCTAACACTAGAAGGGGTTGATAGTCATCAAATTAGGTTGCAGATCATAACTGAATTATTATTGAGACTTTGCTGACCTGTTTTGTAAAGGAGTAATATTGCCTTCATTAATTGCTCCAATTAATGGCCTCTCCGGGTCCACAATTTATGCCATGTGAGTTGCCACTCTTCCCATCAAGGGGTGGAATCTATTTTCCATTCCTTGAATCTCAACTAGCCTTTGTGACTTACTTCAGCTAGTGGAATGTAGTGAAAACAATGGTGTGCTGTCTCTGAGTCTATGCCTCAGGAGGTCTTCCACTCACTTTCTAGCTTCTTCACCGTCACTGTGATAAGATGCCTGCAGGAGCCTGACAGCAAGCCTGGGATACCTTGCTAGAGCATGAGATACAGTCTGCAGGCATCTCATGTGAGACATGTGAGAGTGCCCAGTGGAGATCAGCAGAATCACATGAATGAGCTTAGGTGAGACTCTAAAAGAATTACCCACCTGATCATGGATATTAGGTTCTACAGAGAAATAGAACATATATATATTTATATTTATATATGTATCATTTATATATATATATTATATATAAAATACACACAGACACACACAAAAGTGATGTGGAGGAGAGAGAGAGAGACTTTGAGGAATTGGCTCATACAGTTGTAGGGGCTGACAAATTTGAAATCTGCAGGGTGGTTCAGCAAGTAGGAAATTCAGGCAGGGTTTCCATGTTGCAGTCTTGAAGCAGAATTCCTTCTTTTTTGGAAAACCTCAGTCTTTGCTCTTAAGGCCTTCAACTGATTGAATGAGGCCCACCTGCATTATGGAGGGTCTTTGCCTTTACTTAAAAGCTACTGATTGTAGATTTAAATTGTGTCTAAAAAATATCTTCACAGTGATACCTAGACTGTTGTTGACTGGAAATTGGGCAATGTAGCCTAGCCAAGCTAATGCATAAAATTAACCATCGCTCCATGTACCTGTGAACAGTGACAAAAGTTTATTTTTAAGTGCTGGATTTATTATATTGCATTATTGTGACAAGAGATATACTAAGCCAAAATGCCTCTTTACTTTTTATGACCTAATTTGATTCTCAATAAAACGCTGATCTCCACTGACATGGTGAAGCGCAGAGTCCAGTGTCAGGCTGCACCCCTACCTGCGTTTAATCTGCTGGAATTCAGACATGCTAAAACTGACTCAGAGTGGGAGCTAATATTTGCTTATTTTACTTTCTATCAGAGAGGCCTGGCATCTGGAGGAATGTCACTCTGAGCTCCCAGCCCAGTAGACAATGCAGCAGCCACCAGCCTAGTTCAATCGTATCTCCTCTTTCATTGCCTTTCTGAGTATGAGAGCATGGAAGCAGTATTTTTTTGATCTGCAGTACCTGATGCCTCAAATTTTTCCCTCAGTTTCCTTCTATCAAAATTAGCTTCTACACAAGACTGTTATCAGTCACTTACTTCTTATTATAACTGTTCTGTTTCTATTCCAAGGCATAGTTGCATCTCTAATCTGGATGGAAAAACTCTATTCCTTACAAAAAATGCTCAGGCAATACATTTAGGTAAGGGAGATCTTTTTATGAAGGTAAGGGGAAAGGAGGCCTTCCATGACTCCTGGAATCACCCACTGCTATGTATAAGCCATGAAGGGCAATCGCCTTTTGGCAATGTAAGGCTGGGTGCAGGGCTCTCACCTGTTGTTTATGATCTGAACATCATCTCCTCTTTTTGAGTTACTGAAACGAGTTCAACAGGAATGCTCAAAAGTCATCTTCCCTAGGAAGTTTTATCTAAATTTTCCCAGAGAATAAATCACTTCTTTTGCACTGTTGAGGAAGGCTTGTTTAATTCTATTTATCCTTGATTATTCTGTCTTGGGTTGTAGTTGTTTGCATCATGCCTGGTCTTCCACTGGATGGTGAGCAAGTTAGGTGCAAGGATCTCTTCCCTCCCTCTCCTCCTTTTTCCTTCCTATTCATATACTAGAGAAAAATCTTCTCCTGGTGCTGGGCTTGGCCTCAGGAATAAAGATAAAATAGAGTCCTGAGTTTAAGGAGTTCAGTTGCTGTTGGGAAGAGCCTTGTACATTGGAAATTCTAATGCAATGTAATGAGGGCAATGGTAGATACTGATTTGAGTTTTATCAGCTATGATAGCAAAATGCTTCAGCTCTGTATTGGGGCTTACCATAGGAAAGAAAAGAACACACCCTTTACACCACTGTAAAGCTTTTTCTTTCTTTTTTTTTCTTTATTTTTAACCAATAACTTTTGCGAATTAGAAAACAAAAACAAAAACAAATCTTTCTCTTACAGGCATGTAGTGGAGGTCAATTGTCTTTTCTGCAGTTTGCCTCACCTCTCTTATGGAACTGCCATGAAACCCCATCCATGGGCAATGCTGCTATTGGATCCCACTGATCACAGGGATGGTCATGTAACCTAAGTGGAGCCAGTTAGAATATTTCTCTGGGCCTTTCTTTTGAAATGAATTCAAGGAAAGAGATTATCTTACACTCTGGCTGTAAAGATGAGAAGACGTAAGTCCTATAATTACCAGTCGCCTTGAGTTCAGCCTCATGGAGAAACACAGCATGAAGAATTGAAGGTGACATTCACAAAGAAGCTAGTGAGGACAACAGCTGGGTCAGCATTCAGTCTTTGGCACGTTCTATCTGTGGTTTTATCACGTGTCAAAACCTTCCCTATACTGCCTAAGCTTGTTCTGTTGAATTCCTTGGGAAACACAAAACTTTGACTTATTCATGCTCTGACTCAACAGTTTCACTCTAGCCCTACCAGTACCTCACTTCCCAAGAGTCCACCTCATACCTTGAGTGTCAGAGACATGGACCTTTTTTTCAGTTGAAAATGTGACGGGAATAAGTATTTTATATCTTTTTTTTTGAAGACTTGAATTGTATCAAGGCTTGGATTTAATGGCATATTATGGAGTCTATGATAGAACATCATTTGGCTCTTCGATAATTTGTAAAACAATAGAATATGAGCAGGAACATTCTTGGATTTGGTTTGTGGAACATGAGAGAATTAGGCTTTGTAGCTTAGAAGATAAGTTCCTGAGAGCAGAGAAGCAGACACATCAATATATTTGATTACCAATAAACAGAGAAAGGAGAGCACAGGACATTCTTAGTTGACATTGAGGAGAAGGGAAAAGGAGAGAACAGAACTTAAAAAAAAAAGAAAATATACGTTTAAATTATGATACAGCAGCCCCTCAAGTCAATTTCTGTAGTTTAACTGCCACTTCTTCTTCAGAATCATGAAGAAATTTATAATAACATAGGTGTCCTAGTTTGAGTATTAGATGTGATACATTTGAATTTATAATTGCATAAATATTTTATTATTATCATCTCTAACCTCACAAAATTATTGAATTCTTACTGTTTGCTTAGTTCTATTTCATGTAGGGTCCTATATAAAGAAATACAAAACATGTGTTTTGCTGCCACATTTTTTCTAACATTATTGGAAAGACCAGACATTCACTAAAAAAGATAAAGAAATTTGCAAGGCAACTTAAACTACATAGCAAAGAGATGTTATCTGCACAGGTGTTGAGAATACTGGTTCAGGGGAGCTCATGGAGGTGAAATTTGAAGAGTAGAGCCTTGCTAGTCAAAATACAAGAGGAACACTGGGTCAAAAAAGAAATGAAAAGGGAATTTAAAAAGTATCTTGAGATGAACAAAAATAAAAACATACCTTAAGAAGAAAAGATTTTTCTTTTAATTCACAAGAGTTGTGGGTTAGAATGAAAGAAAAAAAAAAGAATAAGCTTTATAATAGTGTATTCTTTCCTTTCCTATAGTGAACCCCAATACAGAGATGAAACACTTTGCTATAATAGCCAATAAAACTCAAATCAATATCTACTATATCCCTCATCACCTTGCATTAGAATTTTCAATGTACAAGACTCTCCCAACAACAATTGAACTCCTTAAACTCTGGACCCTATTGTGTCTTCATTCCTGAGGCCAAGCCCAGCACCAGCATACAGGAGAAGATTTTTCTCTAATATATGAATAGAAAGGAAAATGGAGGAAAGGGAGGGAAGGGATCCTTGCACCCACTTGCTCACCATCCAGTGGAAGCCCAGGCATGATGTAAAAAACTACAACTCAAGACAAAATAATCAGGGATAAATAGAGTTAAATAAAACTTCCTCAACAGTGCAGAAGAAGGAAAAAATTAGATAAAACATCATACAGAAGATGACTTTTGAGCATTTTCACAGAACTCATTTCAGTAACTCAAAAAGAGATGATGTTCAGATTATAAAAAATAGTGGGAGCACTGCACCAGAGCCTTTGATTGCTAAAGGGAAGCCAGTTATTTAAAAAACAAATAAATTGGAAGACCCTTAGCTAGACTAACTAAGAAAACAAGATAGAAGGCAAATAAATAAAATCAGAAATGAAAGAGGAGGCATTTCCACGGATGCCACAGAAATGAAAAGAATCATTAGGGGTTATTTTGAATAATTACATGCCAACATACTGGATAACATGGATGAAAGAAATAAATTCTTAGAAACGTGCAACCCGCCAAGAAGGAATTAAGAAATATACAACCGAACTCGGGAGGCTGAGGCAGGTGGATCACTTGAACCCGGGTCGCAGAGGTTGCAGTGAACCGAGATCGTGTCACTGCACTCCAGCCTGGTGACAGAGCGAGACTCTGTCTCAAAATACAAAACAAAAACAAAAACAAAACAAAACAATAAATATACAACCGGAACAAATTGTTGGGCAAACTTTCCAAGAAAGAAATGTCCAGTATCAGATGGCTTTGTGGCTGAATTTTACATAACATTGAAAGAAGAATTAATGCCCATTTTTCTTATACTCTTTAAAAAAATATTAGGACCAGGAATACTTCCAAACTAATTTAATGAGGCCAGCATCACCCCAATACCAATGCCAGATAAAGACAGAAGAAAGAAAGAAAACAAAAGCTTCAGGCCAATATCTCTGATAAACATAGTTGTGAATATTCTCAAAAAATACTAGCCAACTAAATTTGACAATACATCAAAAAGTTATACACCATGATCAAGTGGGATATATTCTTAGAATGCAAGTTTGGTTTAAAATATATAGGTAAATGTGATAAAGGACATTAACAGAATAAGTTCAACATCCTTTCATAGTAAAAATTCTCAACCAAATTTGTGTAGAATTTTTTTCAACACCATAAAAGCCATGTATGAAAGACTCCCAGATAATATAATCAATGGGGATAAACTGAAAGCTTTTTCTCAAAGATCTGGTAGAAGGCAAGGAGGCCCACCCACCTCACTTCTATTCTACCTAGCACTGGAAGTACTAGCAAGAGTAACTAGACAAGAAAAAGAAATAAAAGACACCCAAATAAGAAAGAAAGAAGTAAAATTATTTTTACTTTAGATGACATCATCCTATATGTAGAAGACTAAAGACTCCAAGATAAAAAAGCATCCCTACATGAACTAGTAAACAAATTTAGTATATTTGCAGGATACAAAATCAATATGCAAGAATTGGTTTTGTTTCTTTACAGCAATAACAATCTATGCAAAAAGGAAATCAAGAAAACAATTCCATTTATGATAGCACCAAAATGAATAATATACTTAGCAATAAATTTAACCAAAGAAGTAAAAGATCTGCCACACTAGAAAATTAGAAAATGTTGATTGGTGAAATAAATTGAAAAAGGTATAAATAAATGGAAAGATATGTTCATGGATTGGAAAATTAATATTGTTTAAATGTCCATACCACCCAAAGCAATATACAATTTGTTTTTTGAATCAGGGTCTCAATCTGTCACCCAGGATGGAGTATAGTGGTGCAATCTCAACTCACTGCAACCTCTGTCTCCTGGGTTCAAGGGATCCTTCCACCTCAACCTCCCAAGTAGCTAGGACTACAGGCACACACCACCATGCCTGGCTAATCTTCATATTTGTTGTGGAGACAATTTCATCATGTTGCCCAGGCTGGTCTCAAACTCCTGGGCTCAAGCAATCTACCTGTCTCAGCCTCCCAAAGTGCTGGGATTAAAGGCATGAGCCACCATGCCCAGCCGCAATATACAAATTTAGTGTAATGCCTACCGAAATTCAAATGGCATTTTTCATGGAAATAAAAAAAAGAATTCCAAAATTTACATGAAAACACAAAAGACCCTGAATAGCCAAAACCATCTTGAGAAAGACGAAAAAAGTTGGAGGCATCATATTTCCTCATTTCAAACAATATTGGGAAGCTATAGCAATCAATATAGTGTGCTACTGGCATAAAAATAGATATATAGACCAATGAAACAGAACAGAGAGCCTAGAAATAAACCCAGATATATATGGTCAACTAATTTTCAGTAAGGTCACCAAGAGTACAAAATAGGGAAAGAATAGTCTCTTCAATAGATGGTGCTGGGAAACTGCATAGAAAGAAAAATGTTGCCTGATTAGATTCCACATATAAGTGAGATCAGGCATACATTATGCAGGTTTGCTATATAGCTAAATTTGTGTCAAGGGGTTTGTTTTACAGATTATTTCATCACCTAGGTATTAAGCCTAGTACCTATTAGTTATTTCTCCTGATCCTCTCCTTCCTCCCATCCTTCATCTTCCAATAGGCCCCAGTGTGTGTTGTTCCCCTCTATGTGTCCATGTGTTCTCGTCATTTTGCTCTCACTTATATGTAAGAATATGTAGTATTTGGTTTCCTGTTCCTGCATTAGTTTGCTAAGAATAATGGCCTCCAGCTCCATCTATGTTCCTGCAAAGGACATGACCTCATTAGGTTGATTCTATGTCTTTGCTATTGTAAATAGTATTTCAATGAACATATGCAAGCATGTGTCTTTGTAATAGAATAATTTACATTCTTTTGGGTATATACATAGTAATAAAATTACTGAGTCAAATGGTATTTTTGTTTTCAGGTCTTTGAGGAATCACCGCACTGTCTTCCACAGTGTTTGAACTAATTTACACTCCCACCAACAGTGTATAAGCATTCCTTTTTCTCCACAAGCTTGCCAGCATATGTTATTTTTTTACTTTTTAATAATGGTCATTCTGACTGGTGTGAGATGGTATCTCATTGTAGGTTTGATTTGCATTTTTCTAATGGCAAGTGGTGTTGAGCTTTTTTTTTTCATGATTGTTGGCCATGTGTATTTTTTTTTTTTGAAAAGTGTTGTTCATGTCCCTTGCCCACTTTTTAATGGAGTTGTATGCTTTTTTCTTGTAAATTTGTTTAAGTCTCTTATAGGTGCTGGATATTAGACCTTTGTCAGATGCATAGTTTGCAAATATTTTCTCCCATTCTGTAGACTGCCTGTTCACTTGATAGTTTGCTGTGCAGAAGCTCTTTAGTTTAATTAGATCCCATTTCTCAATTTTGGTTTTGGCATCTTTGTCATGAAATGTTCCCTCATTCCTATGTCCTGAATGTGTTGCCTAGGTTGTCTTTCGGGGTTTTTATAGTTTAAGGTTTCATATTTAACTCTTTAATCCATCTTGAATTTGTTTTTGTATATGGTGTAAGGAAGGGGTCCGGTTTCAATCTTCTGCATACGGCTACCCACTTATCTCAACACCATTTATTGAATAGGGAATACTTTCCCCATTGCTTGATTTTTGTCAGATTTGTCAAAGATCACATAGTTATAGGTGTGCAGCCTTATTTCTGGCTCTTCTTTCTGTTCCATTGGTCTATGTGTCTGCTTTTGTGCCAGCACCATGCTGTTTTGATTACTGTAGCCCTGTGGTGTAGTTTGAAATTGAGTAGCATGATGCCTTGAGCTTTGTTCTTTTTCCTTAGGATTGCCTTAGATATTAGGGCTCTCTTTTGGTTCTATATGAATTTTAATAGTTTTTCTAGTTCTGTGAAGAATCTCAATGGTAGTTTAATAGAAATAGCATTGAATTTGCAAATTGCTTTGGGCAGTATGAAAGCACCACCTCCAAATACTGTTAGCTGAGGGGTTAGGATTTCAACATACATTTCCAGGGATCATAAATATTCAGAACATAGCACTGTGCAAATCAAAACTTTCAGTTATCTCCTTAGAACTAAAAATAAATAAAAGAATATTTAAATATTTAAAACATGTAATGTATAATATTTGGAAAACCTCCTTTTTTTTTTTTCTCTGAAGTAGGTTAAGCAGGTGCTCCTAGGCCAGGTATGATGACTTACGCCTATAATCCCAACACTTTGGGAGACCAAAGCAGGAGGATCATTTGAGAGTTTGAGACCAATCTGAGCAACATAGTGAGACCCCATCTCTAACAAAGAAATTAAAATTTTTTTTTAAGTGGGGGACAAGATGGCAGACTAGAGCAGCTCACATGAACTGCTCTCACAGGGAGGAAACAAAAAGACTGGTGAACACTGAACCAATCATATGAGAAACCATGTCAGGATCTATCAAGGCAGCAGAAGTCACAAAGAGCAAAGAGGAGCAAAGCTGGACATTGGCCTCTCTGGACTCATTTGGAAGTCAGAGAGACTCTTCAACATGGGAAGGGGCGAGCGAATGAGACCCCCGGGGGCATTCACAGTCTCCACAGGGACCTGTGCAAGACTGGGAATGGGAGAATTCCCTTGGCTCTCCTGCACTCTCTGACCGTACTTCTAGCCTGAGGCAGAGAGCTACCTGGACATATTGCAGGAGCAACTTTTGAATCCAAGAGGACCAGTGCTGGAGCAGACCAGCACTGGTGCCATTGACCCAATAGAGGCCACACTTGTGGTGCCTGGCAGCAATGATTGCTCCATCTTCACTTGCCAGTCGGAGCTGGTGGCTTCCAGCCCAATAGTCCAGCTTTGAACTGCGCTCACTGGCCACTCTACCCATACCCACCACTAGCAGCCAGGGAGGCAACGCTTGCTACAACTTCCGGCTCAGGGGTCTCACTCTTGTGTGAATTCAGCAGAAGGACACAGCCTCCTGTTGTCCTGGGAAACACCAAGATGGCAGGATGGGTGACTCTACTCCCCTTCACCACTAGAAGACAGGCAGGCAACACAAGATAGAGCTTCCAGCCTAGCAGTCTGGCTTTTGTATGAACTCAGCTGGAGGGTGCAGCTTCATGTTATACCAGGAAAGACAATGGCAGGGTGCATGACCCCACCTTCCCCTACAGCTGGTAGCCAGGTAGGCAATGCTTCCTGGAGCATGCAGCCCAGTGGTGTTGCTTCTGTATGAACTCACCTGCAGAGTACAGCTTCCTGTTGCCCCAGGAAACACCCAGACAGCAGATCTGGTAACCCCACCTGCCACCACCACTGGTAGCCAGGTGGATAATGCTTCCTAGAAATTCTGGCCCAGTGGTCCCACTTCTATGTGGGAAGAGTCCCACTTCAGCTGGAGGGTGCATCCTCTTGTCTTGGTAAAGACCTGGATGGCAGGGTGTATGACCCCACCCACCACTGGCACTGATAGCTAGGTGGGCAATGCCTGCTAGAACTTCTGGCTCAGTAGTCCCACTTCTGTGGGAACTCAGCTGGTAGGTACAGCCTCCTGTTGTCCCAGGAAGCATGCAGACTTCAGAGTGGGTGGCCCCACTCACCCCCACCACTGGTAGCCACGTGAACTGTACCTGTTAGAGCTTCCAGCCTAGCAGTCCTGCTTTTGCCTGAATTTGCCAAGGGGTACAGCCTCCTGTTGCCCTGGAAACACCCAAATAGCAGAATAGGCAACTCCACCCAACCCTGCCTCTTGTAGTTAGAGGGACTATACCTGCTAGAACTTTCAGTCCAGTGGTCTTGCTTCTGCCTGAACTCTGTGGGCAGGCACAACCCTGTGTTTCCCCAGGAAGCACACAGACAACAGACCCAGCAAGGATATGGCTTAGTACTGACCCAGCAAGGATATGGCTTGTTTGCCAAATGCAGTTCCTCCTGCCTGAGGGAGCCCAGTGGACCAGAACATCCAAAAAGAGCAATGCAGGCATGAAGACACTAATTGGTGGGGGTTCTCCAAGACCCAAGAGTGGACTAGAATTGAAGCCAGTTGACCAAACCCACCTTATAACATAATCAAACCCCCAAGGGCATCAAAGAAGATAAAATAAAAAATTTAAAAAAACTCATCCAAAGGACATTAGCTTCAAAGAATGAATAAATCTTATCCCACACAGATGAGAAAGAACCAGTGAAAGAACTCTAACAATTCAAAAAAAGCCAGCATGTCTTCTTACCTCCAAATGACCACACTACTTCCCCAGCAATGGTTCTTAATAAGACTGAAATGGCTGAATTAACAAATAGAATTCAGAATATGGATAGGAATAAAGATCATCAAGATTCAGGAAATAGTTGAAACTCAATCCAAGAAGTCTAAGAAATACAATAAAATGACACAGGAGATGAATGTTGAAATGGCCATTTTAAGAAAGAATCAAACTTAGCTGATAGAACTGAAAAATTCACTTCAAGAATTTTTAAAATACAATCATAAGTATTAACAGAAGAAGCAACCAAGCTGAGGAAAGAATCTCAGAGCTCAAAGACCTGCTCTCTGAAATAACTTAGTCAAATGGAGATAAAGAAAAAATCAATAAAAACTAATAAACAAAATCTTTGAGAAATACAGGAGTATGTAAAGAGACCAAATCTATGACTCATTGGTGTCCCTGAAAGCAAGCAATGTGGAAAATATATTTCAGGATATTGTCCATGAAAATTCCCCCAACAATGCTAGAGAGGACAACATTCAAATTCAGAAAATGCAGAGAACCCCTGTGAAATACTACATTAGAAGACCATTCTCAAGACACACGGTCATCAGATTCTTCAAGGTAGAAATTTAAAAAATAAAAACATTAAAGGCAGCTAGAGAGAAGGAGCAGGTCACCCACAAAGGAAACCCCATTAGGCTAACAGTGGTCCTTTTAGCAGAAACCACACAAGCTGGAAGAGAATGGGGCCTATATTCAGCACTCTTAAATAAAAGAATTTTCAACCAAGAACTTCATTTCCAGCCAAACTAAGCTTCATAAGCAAAGGAAAAATAAGATCCTTCTCAAACAAGAAAATGGTAAGGGAATTTTTTTTTTTTAACCATCAGGCCTGCCTTACAAGAGGTCCTAAAAGAAGCGCTAAACATGGAAAGGAAAGGCTGCTACTGGCCACTACAAAAACACACTTAAATACATAGACCAGTGACACCATAAAGCAACTACATAAACAAATTTACATAGTAACCAGCTAACTACATGATAACATGAAGATATCTGCATATATCAATACTAACCTTGAAGGTAAACGGGCTAAATGTCCCAGTTAAAAGCCACAGAGTGGCAAGATGGATAAAGAAGCAAGACCCACCGACGTGCTGTCTTCAAGAGACCCATCTCAAATACAATGACATCCATAGGCTCAAAGTAAAGGGATGAAGAAAAATCTCCCAAGCAAATGGAAAACATTAAAAAGCAGAGGTTGTTATTCTAATTTCAGATGAAACAGACTTTAAACCAACAAAGATTAAAAAAAAGACAAAGAAATGTATTACATAATGGTAAAGGGTTCAATTCAACAAGAAGACCTAACTATCCTAAATATATGTGCACTGAACACAGGAGAACTTACATTCATAAAGCAAGTACTTAGAGACCTACAAAGAGACTTAGATAATCACACAAAAATAGCAGGAGACTTCAATACCCCACTGTCAGTACTAGACAGATCATCAAGGCAGGAAGCTGGCAAAGATATTCGGTACCTGAACTTGACACTTGACCAGAAGGACCTAATGATATTTATGGAACACTCCACCCAAAGATAACAGAATATGCATTCTTCTCACGTGCAAAAGACACGTACTGTTAAACTGACCACACAATTGGACATAAAACAATCCTCAGCAAATTTAAAAAGAAACAAACAAACAAACAAAAACAAATGACATCATACCAAATACACTCTTAGACCACAATGCAATAAAAATTGAAATCAATACTAAGAAACTCACTCAAAGCCATATAATTACATGGAAATTAAACAAACTGCTCCTGAATGACTTTTGGGTAAATAATTTAATTCAGGCAGAAATCAAGACATTGTTTGAAACTAATGAGAACAAAGATAAAACATACCAGAATCACTTGGACACAGCTAAGGCAGTGTTAAGAGGGAAGTTTACAGCATGAAAAGCCAACATCGAAATACTAGAAAGCTCTTAACAAGCTAACATCACAACTACAGGACATAAAGAAACAAGAGCAAACCAACTCCAGTTAGCCAAAGACAAGAAATAACCCAAATCAGAGCTAAAATGAAAGCAATTGAGATGCAAAAAAACCATGCAAAAATCACTGAATTCGGGAGTTGTTTTTTTTTAAATAATTAATGAGATAGACCATTAGCTAGAATAATAAAGAAAAAAGGAGAGAAGAGCCAAATAAACACCTTAAGAAATGACAAAGAGGACATTACCACTGATCCCACAGAAATACAAAAACCCTCATAGGCTACTATGAACACCTTTATGCACACAGGCTAGAAAACCTAGAATACATTAATAAATTCCTGGAACATACAACCTTCTGATTGAACCAGGAAGAAATTGAATTCCTGAACAGACAAATAATGACTTCAGAAATTGAATCAGTAGTAAGAAGCTTACCAACCAGAAAAAGCCCAGGACCAGACCGATTCACAGCTGAATTCTACCAGTTGTATAAAAAAAGCTAAAACTGAGGACAGACTCCTCCTAACCCATTCTATGAGGCCAGCATCATCCTGATACCAAAACCTGGCAGAGACACAACAACAACAACAACAAAATTTCAGGCCAATATCCCTGATGAACATTGATGCAAAAATCCTCAACAAAATACTAGCAAACCCAAACCAGTACCACAACCATGTAGGCTAGGCTTTATTCCTGGGATGCAAGTTTGGTTCAACATATGAAAATCAATAAATGTGATTCACTGCATAAACAGAACCAGAAACAAAAGCCAACAACACACACTGGGGTCTACTTGATGGTGGAGGTTGTGAGGATGGTGAGGATTGAAAAACTTCCTATCAGGTGCTATGCTTATTACTTGGATGATGAAACAATCTATATGCCAAACCCCTGAGATATGCAATTTACTCATATAACAAACCTGTACATGTAACCCTGGACCTAAAATAATAAAAAAACCTTTAAAAAGAAAAATTAAATAATGAAGCCCCTGATTTCTTCCCTTCTTTTTCCCCTTTCTATGATATTATCAGACCCCAATGTGGTCTTTTCATTCATCCACTTCTATTCTACCCAGTTCTAGATTGCTACTACCCAGTAGACCAGTAGAGCAGGCTGAGCCTTGCCCAAGCCCTTCTTTTCTCCTCCTTTTGATGCAATATCTATCATTCACTTGCTTAATAGATTTTCCTTTCTTTCCTTCTTTCTCTTTCTTTCTTTCTTTCTTTCTTTCTTTCTTTCTTTCTTTCTTTCTTTCTTTCTTTCTCTTCTTTCTTTCTCTCTCTTTCTTTTTCTTCTTCTTCTTTTTTTTGACAGAGTCTCACTCTGTCACCCAGGCTGGAGTGCAGTGAGGCAATCTTTGTGGGGTTTCACTATGTTGGCCAGGCTGGTCTCGAACTCCTGTCCTCAAGTGATCTGCCCACCTCAGCCTCCCAAAGTTTTAGGATTACAAGCATGAGCCACTGTGCCTGGCCCCAGATTTTCTTTCTCCATAAGTGGAACCAAGGTAATTTTCAGGCTTGCCAATGTTTGAGTAATCCCATATTGCTAATCAGTGGTGTCAAAATGTAAGTTCTCAAAACATTGTCAGAATCTGAATCCTGTTTGGCACACTTAGCATAACTGAGCTTCTTCTTGTTCTTTCTTTGGAAACAAAATCCCACTTGTCCAAAAAGGAATGGCACAAAAATGAACCTGAGCTTTGGAGTTAGATATCTGGATTGAAATCCTGGCGTACTGTGGACTAGGAACCCACTCTCTCTCAGTTGGTGCTCTGGGAACCAGGACTGGACAAAGGAGCTGGGTGCCTGGGCTCTTGGCTCTTTCTGCTTAAACCAAAAGGAATTGAAATCACCTCATGAATTAAGGTGGGCACTGAATCAAAGGAGGAGAATAACATGAGAAATTTATAAAAGATAGGCAAACAAGTCCAACGTGAAGATTCATAGCAGGCATCTGCAAGCCGGACAGGACAAAGCAGTGCAGAGAGTAAGTAGGAAGGGGTACCAAGAGATGCGACGTGATTACGCTATAAACAAAGAGATAGCTTTTTTTTTTGAGACGGAGTCTTGCTCTGTCACCCAGGCTGGAGTGCAGTGGCAGGATCTCGGCTCACTGCAAGCTCCGCCTCCTGGGTTCACGCCATTCTCCTGCCTCAGCCTCCCGAGTAGCTGGGACTACAGGCGCCTGCGACCACGCCCGGCTAATTTTTTGTATTTTTTTTTTGTCAGTAGAGATGGGGTTTCACCGTGTTAGCCAGGACGGTCTCCATCTCTTGACTTCGTGATCTGCCCACCTCAGCCTCCCAAAGTGCTGGGATTACAGGCGTGAGCCACCGCGCCCGGCCAGAGATACCTTTTTCAAAGGCTGCTGTGGCCTCCCTCAAGCTGGGAACTGGGACCTTTCTGAAAACTATGTGTCTATTCTTGGACAGATAACTCTAGCCTCTATCGGCTTTCATATCTGCAAAGTGGTTATGGTGCCTACCTCACAGACTCAAATGAAGTTAGCTGGCACATAGTCGGTGTTAAAATAAATAAAAGACACGCCCTCAAGCAATTCTGCATGGCTCTGCTTTGCTCATTTGAGAAGCTTCCTGCACATGCAGCAGGCTGAAGATAATCTCCCTGAGATGCTCAGAACCTCATAATGGCCTGAATCTGCCCACTGCCACCGCTGATATTTTTCAACTAGTTGGGCACAGGTTCCCGCTCCAAATCTCTTCTGTCCTTTCAGGACTTTCCTTTTATATTTCTTTCTTAAACTTTTCACCCTCATTAAATTAAGCTCTGGTTTTTGGCAAAACCTTGTTCCTGGGGGAATTCTTTAAAAGTCCCATGTTGAGTTAAAATAAAATATTTTTTCTGCAAGTGCTGTGGTAGCAGACCTTGTCTGTGTTGAAAGACCTGGAGTCCACATAGCCTTACGTAGCCCATGGACGTTTCAGTTTGATATCTCAAATTATCCTTTCACTGAAAGCACTGGGGAGGCTGGATTGTAGCTAGTAGGTTCTTTTAGATTTGCTTTACTTCTTGGATAGAAACAGCTCATTATAAATCCATTCCTTATTGTGCATTTGAAGACAAGAGGAGGAGATCATTCTTCCCAAACCAAAGCCTCGCCTTTCCTTTCAGTCACTGGAGCTTTCTGATGTCCTGTCCTGTATCTCCACCGGTGCCTGCCGGAGCTGAGAAAAGAGCTGTCTTGAGGATAACAATGCCACGTGCTTTCAAACAAGCCTGTCCTCATATCTGCCACTTTGGCCTTTCTTCTTTTTTCCCTAATAACTGTGATTTGACCATTATATTGGCTAAGATTAGCTTTTGTTATTTAGTGTATTTTCACAACACTCACACATCTTGTGGCAAGGGGACATGACCAATGCGTTGTTACTGTAACAATGCTTTACTGGGTCATAAAGCCAGCGAGAAATTATACGACTGCTAAGAATTGTGAGAAAATTTGAAACTAGCTATCTTTGTTGTGCATTGGAACGATGTTGGCTGAGAGGCTGAACGTCTATGTGCTGTGACTTCTCTTCCCACCAGCTCCTTTGTTCCCTGCTGGTATCTGCTCAAACCTAAATTACCTGTAGTCCATTCTCAGACTCCAAGAGTATTTTTCGGGAGCCATGAATATTACATGCAGATTGAAAACGCAGAGTTTATTCATTTAAATATTTATTTATTTATTCATGTACTCTCAAAAGTTTCTCAAGCACTAGTATTTGCCTGATCCGGTGTTAAGGATATAACAAAGAATACCTCTCAGTTTACTAAAGAAATGAAACTGAATTTTAGTATAATGTGTGACAATAAAAATTTCTGTGGAAAACACTGAATACAGCACAATAGTCTGGAAAAAAAGCTGTGGGCAGAGATAAGAAACATTTTAACAGAGAAGGTGATTTCTGAGTTGTGTTTTGGGAATGAATAGGGCTTTGGGACATGGCCTGTAGGTGATTTGTGGTTGAGATGCCTGATAGCTAGAACAGGTACCTAGCCTTGGACGTGATACAGCAAAGATTCTCAATCTTGAATGTGCGTCCAAATAAATCATTTGAGGATCTTGTTAAAATGTAGATTCTGATTCTGTGGGTCTGGGATAGGGCTTGAAAGTCTGTCTTTCAATAAATTGCTGATTAAAGAACCACAATTTTATATGTCTCGAGGTTTTTTTATATAACTAAAAATGTTGGTATTAATTTCAAACACACAGCTGGACATGCTGGTGTGTGCCTATAGTCTCAGCTACTTGGGAGGCTGAGCCTTGAGTCCAAGAGTTTGAGGTTGCAGTGAGCTATGATTGTGCCACTGTGTTCCATCCTGGGCAACAGAGCAAGACTCTGTCTCTTTTTAAAAAATAACAAAATAAAATCCAGCCTGACAGTTAAAAGCAAATTCAAACTTACATAAAAGTTGCAAGAAATAGTATGTTTGCCCAAACTCAAATACACCAGTGCTTTATATTTTGCACTATTTGATTTATTATTTTTTCTCTACATATTTATATATATATTTTTTTCTGAACTGTTTGGAAGTAAGTTGGTGACATTTGCCCCTCTAGCTTTAAATTCTAGAGTATATGTTTCCTAAGAGCGAGGATAGTCTTTTACATTTATCACAATCAGGAAATTTAACATCAATATTAAATAAGAATTATTTAATCCACAGGCCATAGTCTCATATCAAGTGTTCTAATAATGTCCTTTATAGCAATTTGTCCTCCATGACCAAACCAAGGTCATGCATTGCATTTGGTTGTTGTCTCTCTTGAGTCTCTTATATTTTAGACCGATTGCTCAGCTGTTATTGTCTTTCTTGACCTTGATACTTTTGAATAGTACAGGGCAGTTATTTTGTAGAATGTCCCTGAGTCTGAGATTGCCTGATATTTTCTCTTAAATTAATTTTAGTAGGTATTATTGGCAGGGATATCACAGAGGTGAGGTTGTGTCACAGACCAGTAAGAATCTGGTGAATGCAAGGCTGGACACCAGGAATGACTGCCAGTGTCTCAATCAAAAATTGCTCCCCTGCCAGAAGCTTTGCATTACCTACCGCATGGCTTGGCCCACCCTGCCTGGGGAAGACAAACTGGATCTTAGATTCACTTTGAAACTTGAAATAATAGATCTTAATTAAGTTCCAGGCTTGCCTTTGCATCTCGCCATTAAGTTATGGCGGTTTTTCCTTGCTCAGATAGCCCGCTTCTGGCTTCTTTTTATGTGGCCTGCAATTCTAAGTGGTCAGGCTCTGTCTCCATCTCTAGAGTCCTCTCTTAAAAATCTTGCCCTGGCCATGTTATTAGGATGTTATTAGGATGGAACTGTGGAAGACTGGATGCTAGACGAGCCTGGCGACTTCAGGTTCTCCCAATGGTTGTGCTCGTCTTCTCGCTAATTCTTCATTTCTGCTGCTTTTTTCTGTCTAGAATTCCCTTTTCAATTCACCTCACCCCTGCCAACTTCTTTATAAAGCTCTTTCATTCCCCAAATCACCAATTCCTTTGCTTATTAAAGTTTGCAACACCCTGCATAGATATCAGGATCAAGAAATGCAGTCTTGGCCAGATGCAGTGGCTCATGTCCATAATCCCAGCACTTTGGGAGGACGAGACAGGCGAATCACCTGAGGTCAGGAGTTCGAGACCAGCCTGGCCAACATAGTGAAACTCCATCTCTACTAAAAATACAAAAATTAGCCTGATGCAGTGGTGGGCACCTGTAATGCCAGCTACTCTGGAGGCTGAGGCAGGAGAATCACTTGAATCTGGGAGGTGGAGGTTGCAGTGAGCCGATATAGCGCCACTGCACTCCAGTCTGGGCAACAAGAGAGAAACTCTGTCTTGAGGACTGGTGTCATGCAGAACTGCTACAGGACAACCAGAGGCAGGGCTGGGAGGCTGTGGTGTGTGCAGTTAAAATCAAAGGCTCCGTGTCTGACAGATTGGCTTCCTGGCTATGGGAACTTGACAAGATATTTCTCCTGTGTAAGCTTCAGTTTTCTCAAAATTAAAATAGGAATTACACAACTACCTATTTTTAGGGTTTTTGAGAAGAATAACTGAGATAATGCCGGTCACTGATTTACAGACTGTCTGTATTAGGATGGAATTTGCAGAAACACTGACTTGGTGCTGAATCAGGGAACTCGTATTCCTCTTGCCTAGGGACAGAATCAGTCTTAGAGGCTGGGGTAGGGCTAAACCTGCAGATGGTGGCAAAATGGCCCTAGCTTCACTGGCCAGGAATATTCGGGGCCCAGGAAATAAACTAACCCTTATGAAACTATTAAAGCCTTGGCAGCAAGGGGATTGGAGCTGGACAGGGCACATTCCAGGACAAGAGTGCTTGTGTGGCTCCTAACCTCAGGAACAGTATTTGGGACCAGAGGTTTGGAGAGTAACAGAAGCAATACTTTAACAAGATTTTTAATGAAAATCACCAATGACTGTGTCAATCTGTTTTCAGAGTAAACGTCCTGTGGTGCCTAAAAAGAATTGCTCAGGAAAACAATTCTGATCAAAGCCTGAATTCCTTTGTTGCAGGCATTTTCTCTGCAACACACCCAAAGGCATTTTGTAAAATAGCAGCAGTTTCTGAAAGAAGGATGTGTTAATAGGATACAGTATGGGTGTCATCAGCTCATTCCCAGAATGGGTTTCACGTCAAGACAGACATCAAAATGGAGAATAGAGATGAATTCACTCACATGCTGGCGCTTGATGGAGAAAAGGAGAAAATCAAACGTTTTAGTGGCCTGGATACTACAACTCTTGACGTGAACATTTTTAGCTCCACTTAGCTCTCTCAAACTGACGGGGTTATAAAATCATTCTGCAAGACTGACACCATTGTTGGGTACAGTTCTATTCTGCCTTGAAGTTTGAAAGTGTAATAATTAGCAAATATTTACTGAGCGTCTACTATATGCCAACACTCTGCTAGGCATGAAAGGGATTGGAAATTTATGTAAAGTCAGTTCCTCAGTGCACGTTAGTAACAAAAGTAGCTTCTGCTTGGAATATCTACCTTAGGCTATTTCAAATCATCATCTCATTTGGCCCAGGGTTGATAATTCTTATCCCCTTTTAATAACAGAAATCTGAGGCACAAAAAAAAAAATTGTCCAAGGTCATTCGACAAATGACTGAGCTGTTACTCTCAGCTGTTATTCTGCTTTTTTACTATACTATGCTACCTGGGAAGAGAATATATTGCACATATTAAAAACAGATTCAAAAGAATGTATGATAAATGTCAAATAAAAATGAATGTTCTTTTTTTCAATTTGGAGTCAGTCCATTTAAGAGATGAAGAAACTGAGGCTGGCACATATTCTCAGTAACTCTAGAGAATTTGTTATTGAGGGAGGAGGCCTCGAGCACTTGATGCCCAGCATAGCTTTCTTCCCATTAACCCTTGGCATTGTGATGTTTGCTTTGCAGGATGAACTCTCTACTTTCTGGACATCTGTGTCCTGCACAGATGGTGTCTGGAGTGTTAGTGTGACTCCCCTCAGCTACAGTTTGGAGTAGGCCAGTGTCATCACTCATTCTAGGTGGCCCACCTCCTGCCAGGGTTCCTCAAGGTGCTGAAAGCAAAGCAGCTGAACATTGCCAGAGAAAGCCTGTCTGCCTCACTGTGAAGTGGATGGAAATCCCGATAGGATGGGAAACAGACTGCTGGGAGATTGATGTGTGCTATCTGCCCTTGCACAGAGAGGAATGGCCACCCTGCTATCGCTGCCTCCTTCCTGCTCCCTGATGAGTGTAGTTGGCTGTTTGGGGTAGCATTGAAGGAGTGTGTCTGGGTTGATTCAATGAGGGACATGGCGCTGAGATGGAACATTTCTGTCCAGAAGGGATGAGAGAGGCATGCCAAGGAGTTGTGGTGGAGACATAGTGCTGTCCAATGAATTTATCACTGAGCATCTTGTTCTCATTCCCTAGAAAAAGAAAAAGAAAGAAAAAAAATAAAAAAGCTAAATACCAGGCAAAGAGAGTTAATCTGTGTCCACAGCATTTTGAAATAATAAAATCAGAGCAGGCTCACTGGATACCATCCATTTCCATTTCATGCTCTCAGAGTCTGAAGACAGACCGATGAGTTTGGCTGGCAGAGTTCTTTCTTTCTTTCTTTGGCTAGCTCCCTGACTTAGTTCTTCCTGCTGGAATGATGGGAAGAAGTCTTAAAGGCTGGAAGTTGGATTTAGGAAAACAGCACACCAGGGGTTCACATCCTTCCTCTAGCATTGAGCAAATCCATTCGGGAAATCTCAGCATCCCTCTTCTCTGTTCTGTCTTTATTATATACTTCCAGATGGGCTGGAAGGGCACCATCTCCAAGGGCACTGCCACAGAGAGCTTCTTGTTCTGATTATTCCACTGAGTCATGACAAACAGACTGTCAGGGGGAGTGTGACCTGTGTGCGAGTGGCTCAAGCTCTCCTCAGGCACAGCTTGCCCTGGTGCCCAGACCTGCCTGAAATCCCTGAGCCTGCTGCTCTGAGGTGCACTCAAGTTCCCTGATCTTCTGGGATGGAGGGATAAGGCAGGTCAGGGATAACCTGGTTGCCTTATAAGATCCGGACAACTTTGGTTCCACAGCCCAAGGAAAAAACGAATAAGAATAAGAAAAAAAATGACATCCAAATCCTCTTTAATCAAAGCATTTGAAAGGACCTGACATGCAGTCATTGTGCTCCAAATTTATTACTACAACAGAACCTGGGAAATACTAATGAAATAGCAATCTGCTAGAACACAATGCGCTATTTATGGAAATGCAGCTCTGCAGTGCAAGGAGAATACAATGGGGCCTGAGGTGGGGAAAGGACTCTCATACTTTAGGGTTTTCCATTGCCCCATCATCATCATCATCAGGCCCAGAGCAACAGCAATAACAACGTCTTTAAGAACAGACTCTCTTTTCAGGCCCTTGCAAGGGACACCACGCCTTGACGTAGGCTTTGCTATCAGTAGCTCCTGTCTCTGGCCTCTGAAGCCATGTGTGCACTTAGGAAGGGATGGGGGAGGAAGTGCTTGTAATTACCATTAGTTGAGGACTTACCATGAAGCAAGATTTACAAATTTTATTTTAGTCAATGCTCATAGTATTTCCATAGTCCTAATTTTGCAGATGATGCAATTCAATATCATAGGTATTGAGTAATTTTTACCCAAAGCCACATAACTTGCAGCTGGACAGGAATTTGATTCTGGCCAGTCTAACTTCAAAGCTTATGCACTTATCTTTCCCCCACAGACTGTGCAATGACTTCAGTTCATGATTTTTGGACCCCTTTCAATAAGTGAATGAAAGGTTTCTTATGAATAGCGTCCTGTCTCCTACCTCTCGTGCCGTGGGCTGACAAAGGAAATCCTTTGCTTCAAATCTCCTTACATGCTGGGGTTCTTTCTATGTGAAGTACGGAGTTAATCAGTTAATTAATTAAACAATTAAACAAATACTATTGAGTACCTACTATTTGCCATGCACTGTGCTAGATGCAAAAGAAACATGTGAAAAAGGCACATTAAGTCCTATTCTGGAAAGGAAATAACAAAGTTAAAAAGGCACTATTAAAGAAGAATCAAAATAATTACAGTGTGTGAGTAGTGCTACTTAAAAAACACTGAAAGAAAACAGGGTACCGGGATAGATAATAATGAGCGCAGGGAAAAGAATGTTTTCATTGAATGCTCAGGAAGCTGAATTCAGGTCTGTAGGATGAGACACTTTCAAGCAGTTGCAAAACGTGGGAGAATAAATGCTAGGCAGAAGAAATATCCATGGCAAAGTCCCCAAGGTGGGAGAGAGCTTGCCATGTTTATGCTAGGAAAGGAGGGCCAAGAAGCTGGGGCAGGGTGAACCAGAGGGAGAGTTACACAGACTAGACACAGCAGGGTAGCTCAGGCATGTCTCGTTGACCATGCTGTGGAGTTTGGAGCTGGTTGTTCTAAGTGCAATAGGAAGCAATGTAAGGATTTACAGAAGGAAAGTAATACATGCTGATTACATTTTGACAATTACGTTTTAATAGGAAAACATGTCTGTGCTCCGAAATTTAAAAAATGAGTTTTTATGGTGTTTCCTTATCTCTGGCCTTCAGCCACCCATCTCCCCTACCAGGTTGGTGTATATCCTTTTGTATATACTCTATATACGTATTCTATATATATTGCATATGTTTATATATGTGTGTGTGTATATATATATAGGATTAAATATGTATATATCGAATGAACACACATAAATACCATTCTACAGCTTGTCACCCTTTTTTTCTCTCACTTTATAATGTATTTTGGAGATTATTTTATATCAGGACATATAGAACCTTGCCATTTATTTAACAGCTGTTGATTGGTCCGCATAACATGGTGGTTAAGAACATAGGCTCTGGAGGCAGACTGCCTGATTTCAAATGCTGTTTTGTATGACCTTGGGCAACTCAACTTCTCCATACCTTGATTGACACATCTAGTAATGGTAAGATGAAAGCGCCCACCTCATAGGATTGTTATGAGGATTAAATAAGTCAATACATGTAAAACGTCTAGAACAGTATGTGGCACACATGGAGTGAATAGGCTTCTGCATGTGGCATACATGGTGTGAATAGGCTCCTGCATGTGGCCCATGTGGTGTGAATAGGCTCCTGCATGTGGCACACATGGTGTAAATAGGCTTCTATATGTGGCACATGTGGTGTAAATAGGCTCCTGTCTGTGGTACATGTGGTGTGAATAGGCTCCTGCATGCGGCACATGTGGTGTGAATAGGCTCATGTGTGTGGTACATGTGGTTGAATAGGCTCCTGCATGTGGCACACATGGTGTAAATAGGCTTCTACATGTGGCACATGTGGTGTAAATAGGCTCCGGTCTGTGGTACATGTGGTGTGAATAGGCTCCTGCATGTGGCATATGTGGTGTGAATAGCCTCATGTATGTGGTACACATGGTGTGAATAGGTTCTTCCATGTGGCCCATGTGGTGTGAATAGACTCCTGCATGTGGCATATGGGGTGTCAATAGACTCCTGCTGTTATATGAGTGTACCACAAATTAACCAGCCCACTGTTGATGGTCATGTCAGTCATTCCCGGTGTTTGCTTTTATAAATGTGACAATGAAATATCCTTGTAGGCATGTCATTTCACTCACGTGTGAGCATGTCTGTATAATAAATATTTAGCAATGAAATTATTGGGTCAAGAAGTCATATCTCTAATTTTGATAGGTGTTATTAAATTTCTTTTTATAGACTATTTTTCAAGTTACAAGTTCACCTACTATGTATCATCAAACTTTTTTATATTTGCCAACCAGATAGGTAAATAACATATCTGATTGTAATTTTATTTTCTGTTTCTCTTAATTTGATTGCGTCTGAGCATCCTTTTTTATATTAAGAGTTATTGCACTCCTTTTTTTGTAAGTTCTCTGCTCAGGTCCTTTGCTTATTTCTTTTTATGTTGTTTCTCTTTTTCTATTTAACTTTATTCGTGTAGTGGGTAAGGATGTGGGTTCTGGAAGAGACTCTCTGGCTAGAATAATGTTTCTGCCTCTTATTAACTGTATGACCCTGGGCAGGTTAATAAATCCCTCTGTGCCTCAGTTTCCTCTGGATAGCCCAGTATTTATGTTATGTGGTTATTGTAATGCTTAAATGAATTATGAGAAACTGCAATATGCAAACAGACAGTGGCCAGATCATTAATAAAAATAGAACTCTGACCCACAATCTGCAATAATGAGGCCAGGCAGCCAAGACACATTCTTTGTACAATTGGTCCTGATTGGAAGTCGAAGCAAAAACTAGGGAAGTGATCAATTACTGATTACATCTTGGCCCCAAATCAGTACTGGACTGTTTCCCTAATTTTTGCTTTGACCTCCAGCCAGGACCAACAAGAAAAAGGCAACTATGCTCCCCTAGCCAGTAACATAGGTGCCCTGTTTCAGTTAGCCTGCCACCAGCTTGCTCACACCAACAATCTCCAAGTAGGGCACACCTGAAGCCTTCTCTTGTTTTCTCTACAAAGGTTTCCCTCCACCTATATCTGCCTCTGCTAAACACCAGTAGTGGTGGTTGACTCCCTCACTATAGCTAGCTCTGAATAAATTGCTTATTGTTTCAGTGGTCTTCATTTATTTCTGCAATCAGTCTATGTTAAATGCTGAGAAGAGAGTTTGGCATATAGTCAATATAGTAAACATCCAATACCCCAGGTGATGGTGGTTTTCTGTGGTGTGTGGTGTATGAATATTTTTTCTCATTTTGTCTTCCTTCTTCAAATGTAAGCTCCTTGAGGGAAAAGGCTGCTGCTAATACATTTTGAAATCTTCTACAGAGCCTAAAATAATGCCTTAGAGCTGAATTAATCATGCCTGAATGTCAAGCAAGCCTAGGAGTTCAGAGGCTGGTAATCATATTGCAGTTTCAAACATTAAGCTCATACATTAACCACGGGGAAAGTTAGATAGAGGAGGGGCCATTGGCTCCATTTATGCTGGTGTATGGACAAAAAAATAGGTGGGAAAGGGATGAAAGATAGTAAGGTATTGTAAATCCAGAGGTGTGAGCTGTGTGATTGCTCGCAAATAATACGTATCTTTAGTTTTCTCCCATGTAAATTGGGGTAATGCTAACTGTACAGAGGTATTGTGAGATGTGTGTGAATGACATTATAAGCAAGTCCCCAATAGGGTTATTTTTTGGTGAGTATTTGTTAAGTCATCTGCATTTATATAATATCTTACTCTTTGCCAAACACTTATCTATCTATGAACTCATGTATTAACCACAGTATACTGTAAAGGTAGGTAGAACCAGAATTGTTATTTCCATTTAACATGTTAGAAAACTAAGGTCCTCAACCATTAAGGATGTTGCCCAAGAGTGCAAGGCTAGTGTGTAAAGATGGTGCCAAGTGTTAATCTCAGGCTTTTGATTCCAAATTCTATTTTTAGTCCACTAAACTCTACTGCTTCATAGATCCTCTTTGCATATTTGTACCTCTTTTAGATAACTTTTTTAAAATGAAAGTTTACTGGGCTTCTAAGACCCTCCTGGGGAAAATCTAAAGGCCAAAGTGCCAGGAGCTATGTGTCTCTGTATCTCTGACATCATTTCCATGAGGGGCAAAATCCACCAAGTGGAGCGAGGGCTGCAGAGCCTGTCCGTGCCCACCACACTCCATTCCCTGCCTGTTTGATTCACCCCTGCTCACTGGTGCCATTTCCCCCAAGGCCCTTGGCCACTGCAAGAAACAGCAGCTGTGGCCATCTAGTTCATGCCACTGATTAAATGGAATTTATGCTTCAAATTTGGAAATAGATGCCTTCTTTCCAAGGCAAAACAGCTATCCAAAATCAGGCAACCGAGCTCATTGAGCTTCCAAAGACTCTTCTTTGACCATACACTCCTCATTCCATTCCAATCAGCCTTTATTGAACATGTACTATGTATTAAGGACACAGAGACTATATATCTCTGCCAAATCACCCCTGTAAATATTTCCTGAGCACCTACAAAGTGTAAGTCCATGTGTTGTGTTCACGTATGGAGAGTATGAGGATAAATAGCTGAGGACATACAGAAGACAAAGAAAATGGCACCCTGGATTAAAAAGTGAACCCAGTGAAAAGTGAGACACTGGGATACAGGAGAGCAAGAAAGGTTAGGGGAAGTCAAGAAATGACTGAGATCCTAACTCTCCATCTATGCATTAAGATCTTTAACGGAAGTGAAGCCCGTACCATTTTAACCACCCCCCCCAGATTATACTGCTTCTGCTTGCCTTTGAATGGTGTTTAAAGACCATTCTATCTTTGGAAGCTGAGTTGAAGAGAGCTCAGAGATTCCCGAATCCTGTAATCCCACACCCTAACCATCACATCCCTAACTTACGCTAGACTCCAGACTAATTTTTTAAAAATAATTTCAACTCCCCTTCCCTAGTTATTCTGCTTGCAGCTTATTGGAACCACCCATTTTGGCCCCTAATCATATGTAACCATGGGTCTCCTCATTAGACCACTGGCTGCTGTGAACATAGACCCATTTCTTTCAGGCATCCACACTCTGCAACAAGGCTTACTGTGTTAACTTGACTTATGGGATAAGAGAGGAACTTGGGGCTCCCCTCCTCTCCTGCCATCCTCAAGGGATGCAGTGCTGCTTCATGCTGTCTGCTTTTGTGAATATCTGCAGGGCTTTAAATAGAATCCTGTGGGAATAACTCCTTTTAAAGGGAAGTTGAAAGCACTTAACTCAGCCAGAACTCGGTATGCATCAAAGGTATGTATCTGCACAGCAGGCACTGTTCTCTTAGTCTTGCTCTGGTCAGAATTGACCACAAATGTCCTTTCATTAAGTGGTTGTTAAAAGCCTTATTTTTGAAACACAGGAGGAAAAAAGAATATAAAGAAGAAAGGAGAAAAAGGAGTCTGAAAGTTTTCTTCAGAGGCTTCATATTCTAAAACTTATAGGAGTGCTTTCCTAAAATTATGGGAATGTGAGGACAAGAAAGAAGGTAAGCAAGGTAATTATTATAGTTCTTAGTATTATCTCTGAAGAAATATAACTTGGTTAGAATCCTTATTATTCCTGTTCCTAGCTATGTAACTTTGAGTAAGTAATTGGACATCTTTAAGCCTCAATTTTGTAATCTATTAAACAAAGGTAATAACTGTAGCTTCTTGCAAAGGTTTGCCGAGTGGATTCAATGTAATGAGCAGTATAAGGAACCCAAGAGTAGGTTTGTAGGTTTGTGGGCACACAGTAAACCTTTCCTAAATGGTAGTTGCTCATCATCATCATCGTCGTGATCATCATCATCATCATCATCGTCATCGTCATCGTCACTGCTGTCATCATTCCATTCATTTTGTGAACACCTGATTAGCCTTCTTTGTTAGTCACTGTGGTTGGCTCCACCAGGGTATAAAAATGAATCCAACTGTGGTTCCCACCATTGGGGAAGTTCAGACCTAAAAGGGAGGATAAAACACATACAGAAATAACATTAATACAGGATAGGAAATGAGAGTGCAGTATGGAGTAGGTATGAAGTGCAAAGAGAGAGCAGAGCAAGATAAGATTATTTTCAGCTGGCAGCAGGGTAAGAGGTGTGTATTCAGGGAAAGTTTGTTGGAAGAGAGGAGTGTTTGGTCTGGGTCTTGTTGGATAGATAGGATTTGACATAGCAAAGGAAAAAAGTCATTCCATGGGGAAGACACAGCACCATCCAAGCCATGAAAATTGAGAGCAAATTGAAGGAAAATCGAGTAATTCAGTTTGGATTGAGCATAGGTTGTTTAAAGAGAAAAGAAAAGTGGGACAGAATGGACAGACAGATTGAGAACAAATCATAGAAGCACTGTAGTCATTTTTAATAAACATATTCTCATCAGAGAGTCTCAGAATTCTTTGTAGGCACTCAGAAGAATTGGAGCCAGAGACCCTTGGCAACTGTCCACTCTGCTTTCTGGATTCTGGAAAGAGCTATCTCTGCAGCCCTTAGATGTGAAATCATGAATGACCCCATGCTCAAGCTCTGCAGGGGCAGCGGAGCAAGAACTCTTTTGGGCACTGTTCAGGTGTCTCAGGGGCTGCTGAAGAGATGTCATCTGGTCTCCTTTGCTGAAATGTAGAGTCATATCCCAAGTACGCATCCAATCACTCTGCTTCTCCTTTCTATTCCTCTGTTGTTTGTTTATATCAAACTATATAAGACTTTATGCCTGTGAAGAAAATCAGGGTGCTTGCCATTGACTTTTAGGATGGAATGTGGTAATGGGAACAAAAATAAAGTGTATTGAACTCCTGTTATGTGACAAATGTTACCTTAGTGGTTTTCTTGTATTAAAGTTCACTTGGTTTTCATGGTTACCCCAATATACAGTATGTACCAATTTTTTGCAGATGATGAAACAGATGTTCAGAAAAGTAAAACTCCTGAATTTCCCAAAGTCTAGTAGCCGAAAAGTGACAGAGGATAGTTTCATATGTAAACCTGCCCGGTTACAAAGCATAAGCCTAGTCCACTTGGAAGTCTATCACTGAGTCCTTTGAGGAGTTATGGAGTTTTTTCAAACTAAAATGAATTGCCTAATTGTCAAAGGATAGCCATGGTAAGAGGTGGGCAATATTTCTTTGTCCTTTTCCAGCTTATAGCTCCTTAACAACTTTACCCAGGGGCAGCAATTATGTTAGATTTGTTTGTCATTATATATTTAGTATCTAGCATGTTCTCAATAAATATTAATGGAATCAATGAATCCTGGTCTCAATCCAGCTTTTGTAACTCCAGGATGTAGTGTGATACACTAGTCAGTCCATTGACTTTAGACTTACCAGAGTCCAAAGACTTGACTTTACTACTGTTTACCATGTGCACTCGAGACATTTTAAATCTACCAGAGCTTTGATACCCTGTTGTGTAAACTAAAACACCTAAATCTGTTGTAGCTACTATGCAGAATTGTAGTGTGAGGGTTAAATGAGATAATTTCGTTGAATAAATATTTTCTAAGCTCTTGCTTTGCACAGGATAAGGCATGGACAATGACTACAAATAATGAGCCTGTGAAGAAAACTATTTTTATACAAATAAAAGTCAAAGGGCTGTTATTATATACAAGGCATCATCAGCTTAATATCAAGAAAACTTCACCCCCAAGACCTGCAGAGTTCCCTACTGATTTTTTTCCCTCCCTGCTGAAAAATTGGGCACATTCTTTTTCTCATGACATTTCATCTAAATCAAGTTGTCAGGAAGGTGTAATTTCTTCTAGGTGTGCGTATGAAAATAGATAGGCTGCTTTTTCCTTGGGGTCATTAGCACTTACCTATTTTCTGGATCCCTGGTTTGCTGAAAGCAACAATGGATGACATTCACAATCAGAATGACTGGCTGAATGTGTTTCCTGGTACTATCACAGTTTTGTCCCTTGGCTTCCCCCAGAATGCCTAGTAAGTTTATCAGAGGCCCATAACACAATTTTTCTCCTGAATATACCCATATTCTTATTTCTAAGTTTAAGACATCTCTGAAAATCAGCAGTAAACCCCAACCCAGAGATTAGGTAAAATTTAGATCAAAATTTCAGAATTAGAAGATGATTTAGTAATCATTTAGTTTTACAGATTAGGGACCTCAGGTCCATCCATTCATCCATCCATCCATTTATTTACTCATTAATTCGACCTATATTAATAAGCCCCTGCTAAATGCCATGTACTGGGAATAAAATATTAAATGAGTTGGGGGTTCTTAATTACCACACCTTGATGATATTTTATAATCCTTATAACAACAACAAGAGGAACTACTTTTTGTGTGTGCCACGTGATCCAGAGGGCTGCTTTCTCATGCATTATTTTATTTAATTCTCATAAATATATATGAAGTAGGTTTTATTATTTCTATTTACAGATGGTAAATCAGAAGCTTAGGGAGATTAAGCAACACACCAAAGATCATGTAATTAGTAACCGAGTTAGCATGGCAACCCAGCTCTAACTCCAAACCCACACTTTTGACATTACACAGGGAAGTTCCAATAGTCCAGAGAAGTGGAGTGATTGCTCATGAGATCATAGGAAAGCTATTGCAAGAGCCAGGATCTTATGAATGAAGTTACTGTGTGTGTAAATGTGAATATGTGTATTTATGAGTGTTTTTTTCTAAACACTGCTATTTTCAATCAGTTAAGAATTTTGCACTCTTTTTTTTTTCTTTAAATAATCTGTTAAACTATTCAAAATGCTCCTTTAGTGTGGGGAAGGAAAGTTTGAAATACATGCAGTTCATGATGCAGAACTTCTAAATATTTCTATAGGGAAATCGTATAGGGCTAGAAAACTACCTGAAGCCTTATGGAGGACAAATGTGATGACATCTTTGAAAAACAGTTACCTTCAAAATTGCAGTTTCATCAATACCTGGGCATTGATAAGGCAAATCATTAATCTATCAATTTACAATCTCTCCGGAAAGCATAAGATACTGTATAAAAAGGTCATCTAGATCAGTGATTCTCAACTTGAATATGCTTATGAATCATCAGGATCTTGTGAATGAAGATTTTTATTCAGTAAGTCTGAGATCAGCCTTGAGAGTCTGCATTTCTAAGATGTTTCCACATGATGCTTACTCTGTCCATGAACTTGGAAAAGTGAGTCATCTAAGCCAACATGGTTTCCTGTTATGGCTCTCAGATGAAGTAGACAGAGATCTTAGTCTCAGTACGGTTTTTTTATTGTGTCGAATACGATATTATCAACTATAAGTTTAAAACTTATTATCTTGATTGTTGACTGACTCATCCTTTACAAGACCATTCCAGAAAGGTAGTGATTGTCAAGCAGACCAGAGGCACGTTTCAAGTGGCATTTCAGAGAGAGGTCCTATTTGATAGTCTAATCATTGCAGGTCTCAAGTACAGAGTGAGAAAATGTAAAAATAATTCTACCATGCACCTGATTGCAAAGAAAAAAAAAGAAGATTAAAAATAAGCTCGACAAATTAAAATTGTAGGAAAACTGAAAAGAGGTACAAAGTAGTACATTCAAGGCCAGAAACCAAAATATAAATGAAAGGTGTGATAATCCTGGGACATATCAAAGGAAAGACCTGAAGTACACACCCACTTACAAGCTACGGATGAATCAGCAATAAGATGCTACCAGTGGGATAGAAATAGAAGTGCCACAGTACTGTAAAATTTTAAAGTATTCTTTCCATGAGAGCTTGCCCTGTGTTATCAGGATTTTACATATGACATTATTTTATTTTATTAATTTTTTGAGACAAAGTTTCACTCTGTTGCCTAGGCTTTAGTGCAGTGGCACGATCTCAGCTCACTGCAACCTCCTTCTCCCGGGCTCAAGCGAGTCTTGTGCCTCAGCCTTCCAAGTAGCTGCGATTACAGACGTGCATCACCATGCCAGATAATTTTTATATATTTTTTTTTAGTAGAGATGGGGTTTCACTATGTTTGCCAGGCTGGTCTCGAACTCCTGGCCTCATGTGATCCACCCACCTCGGCCTCCCAAAGTGCTGGGAGCCAGCACATTCGGCCAAGTATGACATTCTAAAGAAGATGTAGAGATTTTAAAAGTAGCAACATCACATATCTTTAGGTCAGAGAAATTTCCTCCATCCCTGAAAAATTCTTCACTGTACCCTCTTTGCTCAGATGGTTTATTCTTTTTCTCCTGTCATTTACATTATATAAAAAGGAGCTGTACTTAGATCCCTACTCTACAGGAGGGGCTGTTAAACTTACTGGTGTACCCGCAGCATACACACCTATGAAATCCAAGTCATATAAACTAGTAAGTTTCCTACTTTGCCAACGCAGTTTCAAATGTAATGTGTCGAGTCTACTAAAAAATAACTGGTATTTATAGAGTTATCTCATTACAACAGAGACTTACAAGGTTGGCTCAATGTCTCCAACAGAATGAGTCTGGGAGCAAATCCTTTTCTGCCCATAGAGTAACACTTGACATTCATTTAGGACTTTTTGGCTGAAAAGCATCAGTGAATAGAGGTACATTGGACATCTGGGAATTCACATGAAAAGCAAAAATTCAGGAACGAGTTTAGGGCCTCTTCAAGTACTTCTTGTTTTAAGTTAATTTTATTCTTGTTGTGGCTTGTTACTGGGATGCTGTCTCAGAGCAGTGAATAACCTTGTAGGTAAAAGTTTAACGGTTGATTGATTTGACTTGATTTTAGGCAGCAGGCACTGACTTCTTTCTGTTTCTTCCCATACGGCCGGACGTTCTTTTGGGTTCTGTGCTGGTCTAAAATTTCCCTCCATGGATAAAATTAGCTGTGTAGTAAGGGTACCAGTCATGCAAGTAGTACATTCATTCAATGAAGAAAATTCATTCATTCAGTCAGTCATTTGAAAAAAATATCTGCTGGGTTTTTGCTCTTCAGTTGGAAGAACATATGTTTCTACCCATGTATCTTTAACATCTTGCTTTCTCCCTTCCCACTCAGCCAAGAAGCAAGCAGCATTCCTCGTTCCCAAGGGGAAACACAAACACTCCAAAGCAGATCTGTCTAAGGTGGCCATGCAATGGTTTCATGAGGCCCAGAAGTAGGTCCAGGTAACTGGCTGGATCAGACTTTCAAATATTTTCAGTTTCTAGAAGAGAGTGGGTGTGTGGAGACAGTGGGTGGATAGATACATGGGCGTTTTTATTGACCTCTAATAAGTCAGTTACTGTGCTAGAAGCCTGTACTTTTCTTTCTTCCCTTAGTATTCTCAAGATCTATGAGAACTTCCTTGTTGTTATTCTCATTTTATTGATAAGAATGATGAGACCCAGAGAAGCTACAAATTGTCTAAGCTCATCTAATGGCAAAACTTAGATACACAGATGGTCTCATTTACTCCTTCTTTCCTTCCTTCCTTCTTTCCTTCTTTCCTTCCTTCCCTTTTTTCCATTTTCCTTGGATTGAGTTCTATTGTATGACAGACTCTCTTAAATCGTGTGAACAGAAAGGTGATTATGGCAGGTATCCTGCCCTTCAGGAACGTAGTGATAGAGAAGCATTACTGCACTATTTCCAGTGCCACCCTAGAAATATGCAGGCACCACAGCGCCTCCTCCCAGTCTCCCAGGCTGTGTGCTCTGGGCTGGCTTCTGTTTCTCTGGCTGCTCTGGCTCTGCTCCCCAGAAGGCCTCCCTTTGCCCCTTCAGGCCCAGGGTGACAATGGATTCTCAATGCTAGTTCCTGGATTCCTCACCAACCTTTATTGCTTTTTTTTTTTTTTTTTTTATTGTTGTTGTTTTTGTTTCTTAACTTCACTCACACCTGTGTGAATAGCCCTTTCACTAAATTTCTTTCAGGTGAATCCTTTTACATGTGCCATCTGTTTCTTGTGGGGACCCTGACTGACCTACCCATTGATCTTCAATGGTAACTAAAGTGTTTGTATTATAATATGTACAAACATATTAAACATGCCATCCTTGTAGTTTTAGTAAAACTAGAGAATCAAAAGGAATGTATTACTGAAAACACATGAAACTAAAAGCCGAATGAAATAAACATTTAAAACATACTTAAATATGGTGTACTAGGTTGTTTGCCTAAACTACATTGCGGTTATGTGTGGGTTACTGATAACCATGGAGTGAGTTCCCTTGTGTTTGGCATAAATCTATCGCCATGTCCAGTGTGGTGACTCAATTCTCCCACCAGATCTCTGTGATCAAATTACTGGGAAATCTTTATTCCTATAGTGAACATTGAGGTCATTTGACCTTCACTTTGAAAGAAAGCATTATTTATGTATTTAGCCAGCCTCTGCTCTTTCTCATTAGCTTTTCATATTAAAGAAGTACAACTTGTCACTATCACTACTGTAAACACAAACACAATCCCAAGCACTTTAATTGCCTGACAGTACTCTGTAATATGAAAGTGACCATCCTGATGACCCAGAATATGCTTTTATTAATTTTATATTAAATAAAATTAATAAAATTTATTTAAAAACTTATTAAAATTTATTAAAAATTATAAAATTTATTTAAAAAATTTATTAAAAATTATAAAATTTATTAAATTTATATTAAATAAAAACATAAATCTAAAATATTTCTAAATGATTGGATTATGTCTGAGGACATAATTTTCTTCCTGAGTGAGGAGGAATACTGCAGACAAGGAAGCAGGAAGCTGGGGCTGAATATTGAGCAACATCGTGGAGCAGACAAGACTTAATCCCTCAAAAATGGAAAATGTAGACCAAAAGTTTATATATATATATATATATATATATATAATATATATATATATATAAAATATATATATATAAAATATATATATATATATGTAACCATATACAACTGTATAACCATATATATGGGGAGACAGAGAGAGACAGAGATAGAAAGAGAGAGATTCATCAGCAAGGCAGCAAGAACACCCCACAAGGTTTAGAAAGCCTGCATCCTGGCTTGGCTCTGCTAATGAGGTTAACTTCTTGGGTGAACTTCAGCAAAGCATTTCACCTTTGAGGACTCATTTCTCTGACTTATTAAACTGGGAAAGAGGATTGAACTAGACAATCTTTAAGATATAGCTGTAGCACTATAACCCAAGTTCTAGCAACAAAAAAATGTCATGTGGGTTTTTGCATGTGAGCAAGTGTGCATGTATACCAAGAAGTTCTCCCTGAAAATTAACCTTTGAATTGGTTCCCAAACAAACCAGAGCTCACTGTGGATTTCAGAGTCTTCTGGGCCCTGACTTTGTCGTGGCTTCTCTCCCCAGGCACCCATTTACTTGGCTGCAGGGTGAAAGCACTTTAGAAGGAAGGGAGGGACTCAACCTGGCAGAAGAAGTCAAAAATGTTCTGAGCCTGGAAATAGCTCTCTGAGCAGCAAAATCTTCCAGCATCCACTTTCTGAAGTGACTCTGAGAGGAGAGGAAGCTCTAGGTGCATCCCCATCTTCTTAATTGCTGACTGGTTGGGGTGACCATGTTGGAAAGGGAAACTAATCTTCCCTGCTTTCTGTTCTAGAAAGGAGAGGACATTTTCTGTCTCTTCCCACACCAGAGAAATCTTGTAGAAATCACTTCCCACCCTTCTGTCCACTCCTTCTCTCTCACGTGAGTAGAACTAGTTAAGCCCAATATTCCAAGTTTGAGGTCAACAGACCATATTTGCTATTGTATGGAGTTGCATACCTGGAAAGCAGGGGGTCAGTTCAGCAGTGTCCTTTTCCCTGATTGTGGCCTTCTTGGAGGCTTAGGTGCAGTGGACTTTCATTTCCTCTCTCTGTGCAGGCACCCTGCACACTTGGACAAGGTGTTGATATAGTGTAGGAAGTAGGATACTTCATTTTGACTTCAACATCAACAAAAAAGCTGTGTTGTACCATTACTCAAAGCCTTGCATTTTGGGCTGGGAGGGTTATTGCCCAGAGAAACAAGAGGGCTCTTCAGTTCTCAGTTTGCTGGTGATCTCTGTGTGTCTCCATTGATCAGGTCTCTGGAAGGAAAGAGGAGAAAGATAGGAAGGCCCAAGCATGTGTCACCATCAACAGTGTCTGGATCAATCCCACCTCTGACTCCCCGTTTGTAAACACTATTGCTACCATAGTGGACTGAGTGCACCTCCAAACTCAGTGTGCAGTTCCCTGGGTGCATAGACCGCTGTAATATTTGTCTCAGCCCTGTGTCCTGACCTTCGGCATGACGTTGTGCTGATTGGTGCTGCAGAGCTTGTATTTGCTGAACATTGCTAGCTGTCTGCTGCTACATCTCCTTGGAAAAAAAAATATATATATATTATTGCTGTGCCTGATCTTCTCCCGAATGGAGAGCTAGCAATTACCATTCACCAGGTGGCTCTAAGCTTTTTCTTTGCTTTTAGGGGCAGAAGCAACTGACTGAAGCATTAAGCTCATTAAAACTACCCCATGTGGTATGAACATGTCATGGGTCTTTTTCTACCTGCTTCCAGGAGGCGAACATCTCCCCCTCAGTAGTGCTCAGATGGGATTAACTAGCTCTGCGGCCCTACACAGGTATTGCCCTGGACTCAGCACATTCTGACAACTGCTGCTGATGTGGAATGTGTAGTCAGTTTCCCAGCCACATTCATGGTACCCTGTGCCTGCTAGTTAGGAGGGGATTCACTAGTGCTTCTCCAGATTAGCAAACCATCCTGAGGGATGTGAGTGAGGTAGTGAATCCTATGTCTCATGTTTTTAAAGTTTCCTATATACATAACCTGACTTACATATATGCATATGAATCCAGGGCATTCTTCAATATCCCCCCGTGCTGTCTGCCAGGTGCAGAGACCCTGTCTCAGTTACATTCATTCATGTGTCAAGCCCCTGAATCTCCAGAACTGGTCTCCAAGATCTTCCTACAGCCCCTATTCAGGTTGATTTTTTTGTTTGTTTTTCTCAACTTTCTTCTTCCCCTGTCTCTCCAATTACATTAACAGAGATAATCATTATTAGCATGATAAATCTGGATTTCACATTTTTCCTGTGTGAAAACTCACTGATACATCTCTCCTTCATCTGTCCATCCATCCATCCATCCTTCCAACCATCCACCCATCCATTATTAGCTTGTCTATCTATTTCTATCTACCTACCTACCTACACACATACACATACCTGTTCACATTTTAAAGCTTCCAGTGCATCTTTTGATGAGTTTAAGCCTCCGGAAGGTGTAGGCCAGATCTGTTTCCTAGTGCATATCTATAAAATGCCAACCCTCCTCCCAGATGGGGGAATTGAGAACCATGATGAAAGCTGCTGGGTCTGCCCTGCCCTCTCTGTGTGCCTGGTACTGTGCTTATCACTCCATCTAGTTCCTCTCACCTACTCCTCATGAGCCTGTGACAGAGCTGCTAGTGTCATTTTTGCTATGTAGTGGGGAACAATAAAGCCTGGAGCAACTCGCCTGAGTTCACACAGCTGGGCAGTGGCTGAGCAGTGGCTCAAACCCTGTGTGTCTGACTCTATGGCCCGTGCCCTCCAGCACAATTACTTGTTGCATCCTGACTCAATTGTCATTCTCTGTTAGGAACCTATTTTTTATTTCATTTTGTTATATTTCTTATTCTTAGGGCAAGGAGCTCTAGAATCTCATTTTTGATCCCTCTAAGCTTAATGGCAGAGCTTAGAAGTAATACTTATCTGTGGCAAACAGTTTCTCAAGTATTAGGAGAAAAACAAAACATAAATAAAAACAAAAAATAAAGAAAAATCCACCTCAAATATATGCTGGCTTGCACAAAAGGCATCTACTTGAGCCTAAATCACAAAAATCTTATTTTTTTCCTTTTACAGATGTAATTGTCACATATGTTCATTATGAATTTATAATGAGGGCCCAGAACAGATGGTGCAGACTTAAAATGACATACACTGTGAGCCCTGCTTCCTGCAATGGGCGGGGCTGCTGCTGCCCTCCCCTAGGAAGGACTCTTGTGTGTATGTGGTGATGGGGAGGAGAGGATATCTGCAGAGAGGCCCCTGAGGCCTGCCTGGCCTGTGGAGGGGCTGGGTAGGAAGCTGCTGGGCACAGGCCACATTTAGCTAGATCTTGGAGTGGAAGTTTGGAGCTGATCTCTGTACCTTTTACAGCTTTCTTGGTGTCCTAATTAATATCCTAATGCTGCAGGGTTAGAACCAGGGAGTTTATTTAGCCCAGAGTTAGTTCAGGCAGAGTTATGGAGGTGACGGGCAGGGCTTGAGCCTGGAGTCCATGAACCCCCTAACAGGAGCTCACTCACAATGACCTAAGAAGGAGCACTCCACCGGACTCTGTGGCTTGGTGCTGTTCCACTCTGAACTCACCTCTTCTTCCAGTGAGATTGGCCTGCTCTGCCTTTTATGCCCAGGGCTGGTGGCTGGGGTTGGGTCACTCACATCAGTGATTGGGTGTATTAGTTCATGCTGACCATATTTATGGAGCAGGGTGTCTGTCACATGTTGACACATGTGTCATGCCACTTTATATGCACTCTTTCAAATTATGCATACTTGTATATATTTTGTATCTCATTTGAAGTGACATAAGATTTGAATGGATGCCTGGCGTGGTGGCTCACGCCTGCAATCCCAGCACCTTGAGAGGCCAAAGTGGGTGGATCACCTGAGGTTGGGAGTTCAAGACTAGCCTGACCATCATGGAGAAACCCCATCTCTATTAAAAAAAAAAAAACAAAACTGAAGGTCTTTTTGCAGGTGGGAATTTTTAAAAATCTGACAGATGAACTAACATCATTTCTCCCACCTGCCAGTAACATGTGCTATGAAAGGAGGAGAGGCAACTATTAAATTGTGTCTGCTTGCTGGTGAGGTTGCATTCGTTGATTTAAAATGTAAATAGTAGAACTTATATTTATGTAAGATGTGCCTCACAAACTTCTCATTATAAGGCCCTATCGCATTATCGATAATGAAATAAACATTTGGTCCCTGTTATATTCATAGGCTTTTGGAAGAGTTTGCAACAACATAAACTTTTCTGGACGGAGGCAGTTATAGAATACACAGCGTATGAAACAGCACGGCCGTACTGCAATGTGGGTCTACACTCTCAGCAGTGGACTGGGGATCCAGACCCACGGGTTCTAGCGTTGGTGCCGCATTTGCGTCACGGCAGCTAAGTTGCCACCATCTCAGGCTGGTCTTCATCAGCTAAACGAATATTGTGAACTCGATGCTTCTTACTTCAGAGAAATGTTGTAAGATCAAATGAGGGAGCATGGCCAAAAGCCTTTGGTAAATTTTAAAGTGCTTTACAAATGTCTGTGGTTTCTAGAATATCATATTAATACAGGGTTTCTCAACCTTGGCACTATTGATATTTTGGGCCAGATAATTCTGTTCAGGAAAGGAAGGCTGTCCTGAGAATTACAGAATTTTGAACAGCATCTCTATCCTTAACCCTTAACTGTCCTTAACGAGATGCTGGTAGCACCCTCAGTTGTGACAACCAAAAATATTTCTAGACTTTGCAAGGTGTCCCCTTAGGGAGCAAAATCATCCCCAGCTGAGAACAACTATGTCACTATGATGTAGCTTCCTCATCCCGGACTTTATTAAGAAGAGAGGCAGTGTTTAAGGAGATCAGATTCTTAGTCCCTGTTTTCCACAGGAGGTTTTAAGAACAGCCTGACAAGGGTTTTATTCAGAGAAAGAAGCCATGGACTGAAGATATTCATTTGAATTATAATTTGTTGACTATCAACTATAGATTTATCCACATGCAAAGTGATCACCATTATGTTGAAATGCCAGGGGGGTCTGGGCGCAGTGGCTCAGATCTGTAATCCCAGTCCTTTGTGATTATATAATACATATATTATATATTATTATAGTTATATAGTTATAATTTTATGACTCCTGACTTGAGACCAGGAGTTCAAGACCAGCCTGGGCAACATAGTGGGACCCTGTCTCCATAAAAAGAAAAAAAAAACTAGCTGGGCAGCATGGCATGTGCCTGTAGTCCTAACTGCTTGGGAGGCTGAGGCAGGAGGATTGCTTGAACCCAGGAGTTCAAGGCTGCAGTGAGCTATGATCATGCTACTGCACTCCAGCCTGGGCTATAAAGCAAGAAGATCCTGTCTCTTAAAAAAAGACCAAAAAAAAAAAAAAAAAAAAAAAAGGCCAATGGAAGGAGGTATGGTGTTCACCTTCAGAAACAAGGCAGTTGTCCAGATCGAAGCCAGGGTAGTTGGCAAGTAAAATTCTAGTGATGAATAAAATCTAGCCCAGAGTAAATGGGAGAAAAGAATGTCTTAGCAAAAACAAAGCAAAACAAGTTAAGAACTTACCAGGCCTTACCATATTTTTTAATGACTAAGCAATGAGGCAATTAAGAAAAGCTCAATACAAAAAATAATGCAGAATTATAAACTCAAAGCAGATTCTTAAGTTTTCGAATCTACGTGGCAGGCATTAAGCCTATTGCATTCCTAAAAGTGACCACTGAGGATGGGTTCTGTGATGTGAACAGTCCCCCAGGGTCTTGGATTGTTGTGCCAGATGATGTAAGCAGGTTTGAATGAGTAGAGGAGAGCAGAGGGGGAAAGCTGGGGTGATACCATAACAGGATCACAGTTTAGTGTCAATCTCCCTCAGTTAACATTGACCTTGGATGCGCTGCTTAAACTCCGTGAGCTTTGGCCTCCTCATATGCAGACTGGGAAGAATAAGCTTAATGATACTTTTGAATATGAAGATGATTCTCATGAGTCACCATTTATAGAATATGCACCCAAAGTGTCTAGTTAAGAAATGGGATGCAGTGGCAATAGCTGCTCAAGCTATGACTACTGTCAGTACAAGTACTAATAATAACAGCTAACATTTATTAAGCTCATATTGTTTGCTAGAAAACATGCCCAGTCTTTTGCATGTGTTATGTTCTTTCTTAGTTCCATAGAACAATTTTTACAAGATGATTACCCATAATAATTTTCCAGATGAGGAAACTGAGGCTTAGAAAAAGGTTTCCTGATCAAGATTATACATGTGCAAAATATTGAAGCTGGAATTTGAAGGTGAGCTCCTGGTCCCCAAAGCCTACCCTCTTATCAAGCACGTCAGCAAGAGCTTGACACCTGCATCTCTAGCATAGCTTCTTATTTGTATGTGTGTTCATTCTTCATTCATCCTCTTTAAAAGGGACCTTGGCTTTAGACATTATTCTTATGCCTGAAGAATAGTTTATCTATTAATAGAAAAGAAAAGAGGATTGAAGGATTGATTTTCTCTGGAGCACCTACAGGCATGTGGTCTGGAAAGGCCGTTGGCATGTGCCTTGCCTGAGTCAAGCTATCCTTTCTGAGTACTCTGCAACCCCCTTCCTTATCTGCATCCTTCTGCTGAGTAGTACCATCTATTACATTGCCTCCAACCCTACAATATCTTGCTGGGGCTTTGTTGCTTTCTCTCCTTCCCCCAAACCTGTTTCTAAGAAGAGACGTGATCAGTTTATTCATGTCAGGGCAGGAAAGTCAATGGAAGCTTACCATGCACTCTTCTGAGGTGCATTTGAAGTTTTCAAAAGTATTTTAAGTCAAATAATTTAATTTAAGCATTAATAGCCCAGTAAACTATGTATTTCATGAGTAACAATGCGTTGGAGAGCTTTCCATGTGTTCTGTTCACCGTATTGGTCCTGAGGTCATCCTATAGATATGAAAAAAGCCATGCTCAATGGTGCCCCTATGAAGTGAGCTGAATGTTGTGGTATCAATGTTGCTGAATTTAGGGGAAAATAAGTATTTTTATTGTCAGTGAAATTTAGTGGGCCAACAATTATCCTTCTATTCTCCCAAGTTTGGGACCATTTGAGGGTAGATACAGAGACGAGAGATGAAATTTTAAAACTTTATCTATTTGGAGAGGAAATAGTTTAGAGACTGTAGCTTTAGACTTACTGCCAAGAGCACTAACTTCACCCCAGAAACAGACAGACTTACGGGCCTTTTACTCACTGTCATTGCCCCCAGCTCTCCCATAGGGGTATGAAAGAGAGCCAATGCAATGAGGGGTAGAGAGAGAAGCCAGGTGCATTTTTCTAGTGTAAGACATAGAAACAGATAGCCAGAGAAGTGATGTGGCTTCTTTAACACCGCCGACTTCTGGTCACCTGCGCTTCTAATTCTACAAGATACTTGCATATAATGTATACACTGACTATACATCAGTATTTTTCCATGTGCATTCCTGTGAATGATTGTAAAACCAAAGTAGGAATGACTACAATAAAACAAGTTTGAACAAGCCTGGGTTTTTTTTTTCCCTAGGATTTCTCTGAGCCAATAATGCATAAACGTATGCTGTAAGTGGAGGTTGTTCACCACTCAGACTTTGCCAAACATATGTGCCTTTTCTTTTCTCCTGAGACATCAAACACACCTTCACAAATTCTGTCTCAAGCTAATTGTGGAGGAGGGGGTTATTTTTTAAATTAGTAAACCATTCAAAGAACACTGGAACTCTGCTAATGGAAAGGAAGTCATGAAAAAATTAGCTAAGTTGTCCTCATCTAGCATGAGAGAAAGACTGAGACTGACATTTTGGTGTGGCATTCTGTTATATCACAAGGATATTTGTATAAGGCACGTGCAATGCAGAGTTTTTTTTATAGCTTTTGAACCAAACATGTGTATAAAGTATGTATGTGCATACATAGATATATACATTTATACACATACACATATGGGTGTGAGTACACATACACAAGTGTGTAGTGTGTTGTGTGTGTATATATATGTGTGTGTGCATGTATACACATACCATATATACATGTATATATATAGATACGCATACCATATTATGCATAAATATACACTGTGAGAGGTTGTTCACCACTCAGACTTTGCCAAATATATGTGCCTTTTTTTTTTCTCCTGGGACATCAAACCCGCCTTGATAAATTCTGTCTCAAACTAATTGTGGAGGAGGGGTTTATTCTCTAAAGTAGTAAGCCATTCAAAGAGGACTGGAACTCTACTAATGGATACCTACCATATATATATATATATGGTATGTATATACACACACACATACACAACATGCTACATATACTACATATATATATGTATAGTTTCCAGATTATAAAGTGATTATTTTTATTTTCTGCTTACTTTGTTCTAGCTGATATTCCACGTAAATTTCCATTTTTCCCTCCTGTGATTTGGGACACTTTTACTAATTTGATGAAGCTCCATATGATCCATATGATCTTGGTATATGCAAGTAAATCAAAGGTCTAGTTTATATGATTGTTGGAGAAAGAATCCCCTTTGATGTTAATATTGGCAACAGCTCTTTTGCAAAGAATTGCATTTTATTTTGTGCTGTTTAATAGGAGAGCTGAATCCCGTCCCCTTGGTTCTAAACTCCAATGGAATGTTAAGATAACTGGCTCTAGGATAATACCTAGGCCCTGCTCAAAGGTTCAAGGACTGGCCAGGAGGGAACTGAACCCTGGTGAACTCTCCAAGAGCCCTGAGGTTATCACAGCCTCCTTATGACAGTTGCCTCAAGTCAGAGACCAGTGTCCTTCATAATTGATTTTTCTCCAGTTACAAAACTTTTTGTTCTTGCACAAAGTTTTTCCCCATGAGACTTGCGTGTCTTTTTAGGTGGAAATGTGAGAGATTGGGAGAGGTGATGATCTAGAAAGAGATGACTACATATCCTGGTTATCCTTCCAAGTATCGTTTAAATACTTCTTCTTATTATAGTGCTTGTACTTGAGGACAGTGTCACACTTCCACGGCAATGTAGTTGTAGTTGCGATGGCACTTCCATTATAAACCCCTGTTTTCAGGCGCTCATGACAGCCTTGGCAAAAATCACTCTTTGGGCTGAAATTTCTCATATCCGTTCTCACCTCAGAGGTGAAATTTTTGTTTTGAATGTCTGGCAGAAAGCTCTGTATCTGTGACTGTGTAAGTCCTCTCAGGTGGCCCATGGGGGTGGGAGTCAGGGGGCTAGGGATTTAATAGGAATAAGGTCTAGGATGTTTAGGGTCCTCATTGGCATGGTATTTGGGAATTGGGACCCCACGATCACTTTGTGGACCCTGCTCTGGAGTAACCATGTGATTCTGCAAGTGACCCTGATTGCTGGGTACTGAAGAGACTTTATTAACTCTAGAAGCAGGTCAGTGAAATGATTCTGCAGAGAAAGAATGATTCTCACCACATCCATCTAGGTACACTATGTGGAAGTAGACAGTAGTTTAGGGCTACAGTGTGGCCTCACCATCATTTTCATTTCTCTATGCTACTGTTCATCCAGATTTTGCAGCCTGGAATCCCTTCCCTGCCATATTCTACCAAAGCTTTAATCCAATTCATATGCCACCTTCTCTGCGAAGCCCCTGACTTGTCTTCTCCATTGAATTTCTTCTTCCTTGGTATTCTGATAGCATGGTATTTGGACTACTGATGTAGCACTCATTTGCTTTTATCTTCTAGCATCCTAATTTATATGTCTTCTGCTATGCCCCACTCTGCTATTAACTTGAAAGCTTCCTGAGGAAAAAGACTCTTGAACTTCTGTAGACATTGCAATACCTTGTGTAAATTGAATGCTCAATAAATGCTTGTTAGATCAATTCATTTCATTATCACCACTTACTGAACAACAGCTACATGCCTAGCACTCTTTGAAGCAATAGGACAACTTTTTGAGATTTTGAACCAAAAAACCTAAATAGATATGGTTCTTGCCCCCCCATAATCATGCAATTTTAGGTGCATAGCAAGGCTGCAGACAAACCCATATTTAAAATATAAAGCCAGCAGACCAATATAAGACCTAGTGGTAGAGTTCCAACACCTGATTTCCATGGACAATACCTGTTTGAATGGGAGATGGCATGTGTGCGTCACCGAGTGGACCACGGTTGAGGAAAGAATCCACCAGAAGCTCTCCGGCCTGGATATCTCTGCTTCATTAAGGTAATTGGAAGCTTTATAAGAAAGCCCTCAACAGAGGTGAAACCAAACTGTTTTCTATGGTGGTTTTCAAATTGTTCTTGAAATAAACTAAATTGTTGTTAGATCTACGGCAAACGTTAGCACTTTAGCAGCAATTTACTTGGGGAGAACGCATATTCTTTAAAATGGGCAGGCTATACTGTGCCCTTGTTCATGTAAGATTATTGAAAGTAAAGATAACTTGAAATACAAAGTGTGTCTTAAAGTGAGGTTTTGAAATATCTTTCCTGCCCCATTTTCAGCACGTCTATTATTAATGTCTCTGCAACGATTGATTTCAGCTGTTCCTTGTCTCTTCTTGTGTCTCTGCTGTATTGAATTTGAGGTTTGTTCTGCTGAGGAGACCCAGCCTGTCAGGGAGGATGTGGGAGAAGGATCAGAGCCAGCACTTGCTCCTTTAATTCTGTCTGGCGTGTCGCTACCTAAAATGACACCAGGAGTCAGCTCGTGGATGAGCCCTTGTAAGTTCTCGCCCCTGTGCAATTGCTGCATTTGTTACCTTATTATTAAACAAGCTATCTCTTTGGATAGAGTGCCCCTCCAGTCAATTTCCAAATGGATTTGGATGTTGGAAGATCATCTCAGCTCCTGTGATTAAATCCAACTCAGGATTTAAAAGCAGGCATTTTGCTCATTGGGATAATTAACTAAAGCTTATCCCACTTTATCCCAAATCCCTGTTGACCTATTTTAGGTGTAATGTTTTAGGAGTTGTGATCCAGAGGTGGAAATGGAGTCAATCTGCAGCATCTTGCCACCCTCTCAGTCCTGGCTTCCCCTCCCCAAATTTCCTCCTTGATAGCCTGACTATCCCACCTGGAAGTTAAACTGAGTTCAATACTCTTTTTTTAGAAAGCCTGCCAGATGCAAGCTTGGCACTGGGACTCTAGTGGAAAGGAGCACTGGGACTGAGTGAATCAGAGAGGCTCTGGCTCACCTTGAAGGCACTGAATACTTCCATCCACATGACCTTGAAAATGTTAGGTGTGCATGCTCAAAGCAGTACAAGAAAAATGTCCCATTCTCTAGCAGTGCTAGCCATTGCCATGCTGAAAACTTCCTCTATCTTTTCTCTCCACTTTCCCACCACTCCCCATCACAGCCAGATGCATGCGAACACATGGACACACATGCTTGCACAGAGTCAAGGGAGGGAAAGGAAAAGGAACAACAAAGGAATCCAGCAAGAAGGTCTGAACACTCAGATAAAACAAAGCCCATCCACTCTACTCTCTATTCTTTCCTTAACTCCAGAAGGAAAAGAAAGACAAGCAAATGACCCAACTAATTTTACGATTGTGTAATGAGGCAAAATAGCATGGAAATGGTCATGGAGAGTTGCTCTCTACATAAAAACGTTTTACTGTTGCATGGCAGGCTCAGATTCTTTTCCTTCCTTCCCACTTTTCTGACCTCTGCCGTTATCTCTAGATTTATCAGCAATACTAGATGGCTTTTTCACATCAGTAAGCACCATCCAAAATATAACAATCAGAAAGAATCAGAGTAAATAAATCAATGTCCACAAACAACCGACCAATTTTGGCAAGTACAATTTATTCATAAAAGCTACAGTTCACTGGGGATTCTCTTGTCTTGCATCCACAATGCCCTTGATTCAGATGCCAGCCTGGTGAGCACCAGGTGGCAGCCAGGAAGGGAAGACATGCATTGTTCCATCCAGGTTGCTTTGTTCCTCTAATGCCTCTGGTCTCCCTCTTTTTAATCTCAGAGGCATGCTTTATTCTGGAAATTCTATACGATTGTTATCCTAACTAATTGAAAATAAAAATTAAAGTTGAGTTGGCTTTTTTTGTGTGTGTTGGAGGGAGTGGTATAAAGGAGGATGCCTGGTTCTGTCAATAGGCTCACGAGCTCTGAGAATTTCCAATGCCTTCAGATCGTGGGTATCATTGCTCTTCAGAGGTCATGATCATGCATCGGCAGAAACCATCTTAGCGGAAAAACTCCATGTTTCAGCTCTGTATACTGCCTAGGATTAATTGCACATTTTCCCCAGCGGGATCCTGTGTTTTCTGTTTCTAGCCGACACTACAGATCTTTTCTTTCAGATCCCTCTCTTATTTTCCAGCTTACATTTACATTAATAAGGATTTATCTTCTTCTCTTTGTGAAAGCCTGTTTATGTCCAGGGTAGGAGGCGAGGCTAAATACGCTGCTCTCCCATTAGGAACATGAGAAAGGTGAAAAGGAAGAAAGCCGGAGGAGAAAGACAGACAGAGATGATAGGCCATAGTTTCGCTGGGAGGAAAGGACAGGACATATGGTTAGAGAACATTCTTTTACCCGTAAACACGAGCTTCCGGACCTGAAAACACAGTGTAAATAATTCTGCTGACAATAATTAATTAACAATAATAGTTTGCACTGAGAGCTCAGCTTTCATCGGGCAACCTCAGAGCACTTCACAAACCACACTTAATTAAGCCCGCGGCCCCCCTGTGGAAGGTAAGCAGGTATTAATAGCGCCCTTTTTCTAGTGCTGACACAAAGGCATGGTGGAGTTCTGTGGCTTGCGGTGACTTGTTATTCTGAAATTGCCACTCAGTGGGAAAGAAAGGAGCCTTCAGTGAGTTTACCAGCACCCACGTTTGTGTCACTGAAGTGGCAGCCGTGACCTGCCTGAGTGACCAGTGTGTACAGCTGGCAATTAGTTGCCAACCTAACACAAAGTGCACTGTGCGTGCAGTCCATGCCTCTCTTTCTCTTCTAGGCTGACTGGCTGGCTCGTAGTCTCTTCTTATCTGGCCGGAGCATGGAAAATCCTGTCTTCCTGTTCCCAGAGCAAGCTGGGATGAACTCTCCTGCACAGACAGCATTTAATTTGTGATGGTTGATGAGGTTAGTCACCTTGCTCTTTACCGCTGTGTTCTCCTGGCTGGACTTTCTTTCTGCTGGTGACTTGTCATCTGGGGCTGATGGAGAGGGATCCGGGAAGAACAGAAGAGAGATGCTCATGTCTGCCTGGGTGGTGCTGCCATTGCCCTTTCCTGCTCATCCTCTGGTTGGCCCTTGGTCGACAGCTGCTGCTACACCCCCACCCTCCCACCCCCTGAGCCACCCAGCTGGAACGGAGGAAAGATTAGCTCTCCTTGCATCTCATGCCAGGGCTGTGTGGTGGATTAGGCTGGCAGAGAGACCTGAATAGCTTCATCTTCTGGAGCAGGAGAATCTTCTTCAAGGTCACCCTGCGATGTACACGTGCTTGTGAAGTGCTCAGGGAAGCCACCTTCCAGGTCCACTCAGATCTCAGTTTGACACCAGTACCCTAGGTTCTGACTTATACGAGTGATTCCCCAAACCTTTCTAGTATTGACACTGCTTCTTATGTCAAACATTTTGCAGAACACACCCCTTGTCAATTCCCCCACAATAAAATTTTATGTTATTATTAATCCTTGTAATACAAATGTTGTAGGGAAATTCATAATGGCAAACAGCTATTATAAATTCAGTAATGATTTCATATAGAAACTTCTGTTGTAACAATATATAATACACCTGAAAATAAAATAAGTGTGGCGTATTCACAAAGCACTATTTTTTCAGGCAAGAGACAACACTTAATGAGCACTCAAATTTGAAATTTCTTGCAATAACTCCGTATCATTCAAGGGCACTTGGCGCATGAGTTGGAAACTTTTGGTTTATAATACATAACCATATAATAGTTGGGGTGTCTAAGCCTGTGAGGATTTGTGAGGATTTCCTGAAGTATACCTAACTCGGACCAAATGGCTGAATTTCTACTGCCAGGGGTGTGTACCTGTCCTTTCTGTGGAGAAGCATAAAAGCTGTATCCACACAGTCCATCTGGGAAAATGCCTTGAACCCTCTTCGGTAGGTTTCCGTTTACCTCTCATTACTCTTGGATTTCTTTTGATGTCTTTTTTCCTGAGAATATCGAAACATTTTGCTAAAAGTGACCATGATATGGTTTGCAAAAGCCGTGCTAAACAGGACGTGTCGATGGTGGGTCCACAGGGAATCAGAGGTGGCTCTAAATATGCTCATTACTTGAATTGGAATTCTTCTTTCCTTACACCATCAAGGTCTAGGAGGCCAAAAAAGAGAGGCAAGGAGAATTCAGGGCTGAGGGAAATCATTAAAAAGAGAACAGATTGTTGTACAGACCAAGAATAGCTTGATGCCACTCATGGCTATCCTTTATTGGGCTCCTGCTATGCCAGTATATTTACAGAGACTCAATAACAAGATATATGAAAAATGTAGATATGACTACTGTTGTTGCCGTCTGTTTTCTTCACAAGATTCGTGAAGGGTGGCTGTCTGTATTCCTGTTGTGGAGAAAACACAAGCTCAGTGTGATGTGTGACTTGCTCAGGGTCTTGAAGCTGGTAAGTGGCAAAGCTGGAGTCAAATGTAGGTTCAAGTCGAGATTAGAAGTGCAGGTTCTGGCTCTGTGTATCTGTTAGGAGGCACAGTTGTTTCTAAGAGGGTGTAGAAAAGCATAACTTGCTGCACACAGTGGGGGCTGTCAGTATCTTGTGTCCCTCCCAGTAGACAGCTGGGTGCCCCATGTGCAGTGCAGTGTGAGCCCACTGCAGGGTTCTGCTACCCTGAAGAGGAGTGATGGCTGATAGTTTCCATAGAGATGGTGCTATGTGGAGGAATGAGAGATTCTAGTTTTTGCTGTAAAGGAAGTATCTGTGAACCAGGAGCCAGGAGTTTTTAGTTCCAGATATATCACTGTTGGACTCTGTAAATTATGCAATTTCTCCAACTCTCACTTTCTCTTTCTGTAAGTTGATGTTTCATTCATACATCAGCTAATTTTTTGAGTTCCAGCTTTGAACTAGCTGCATTGTTGGGTGGTGTTCTTGATACTTTAGGAACTCAGTGCATTGCTATATTAATAAAAAAGGTAATAATAATACAATGTAACACATAGAGTAGCAAAGACCTGGAAAAATTGCTATGGGTGCCTGGTGAAATCAAGGAAGGCTTCACAGAAGAGGTGACGTTTGAATCAGGTCTTGAAGACCTACAACCAGACGGGGGATTGAACTTAATTTTACTGCTCTGTGTGTGTGTGGTGTTTCTACTATGTACCAGTTACTACACAGGGCTTGGGCTTGTGAATAAGACGAAAATAGTATTCCTAAAATGCTCAGTCTTACTGGGGACAGAGGCAACTACTATATGTAACAAAATATTGCAATAAGTACACACAGGAGGACCTCCAGGGGAGGGGTAGAACTTCAAGCAGAGAGAACAGGTTGTGTCAAGATGATGAATCCTGAAAGGGCTCAGCAGGCTCCAGCACAGTGTTTATGGATACACATGCAGATGGGGAGGCTGGAAAACAATGCAAAGGGCACACTGTAGAGGGTCACACAGGCTTAGTTAAAAGTTTGAATTTTAATCTGAAGAAAATGGAGAACGTTAATCAGAGAAACAGGCTAAATAAGAGACTTTGTTTCTTGCTTTTGTTGGTGGAGGGAAGGGGGCTAGTGAGAGATGGAAAGAAAGATCCCTCAGAAACTGGAAATGATAGCCCGGGGAGAAGGTGGCAGAAGGAAGGCATCCACACAGGGCGTTATCACCATGGCAGCAGCAGGTGGGCTGGCGGAAGGAGAAGAGCTTTCCTGGGAAACATCTCTGAATTAGAAGAGGCAACTTGCAGATGGAAGAGGGTTGGGGTGAAAGGAGGACTCAGGGGTAATTGATAGGTTCCCATCTTGGAAGACTGGGTAGATTAAGTATGGGATGTAGTTTTCCAAAAATCAGCACTACAGCTGAAAGAGAAGGTCTGATGGAGAGATCCCGAGTTCACATCTGGACATTCTCAGTGACGTGTTGTTTGATACTCAGGTGTACATCCCCTTGGTCAGGTGGTGAGTCATGACCAGACCTCAGCAGAGAGAAACTGGAGGTTTGAATTTTGTAATTATAAGGACATGGGTGCAACTGCAGCTATGGAAACGAGGAGAAAGGAGGGCCAAGGATAAATCCCTGGGAAAGGGAACATTCGGGGGTTCCACTGAGGCAGATAAGTGTTTAGGAGATTGAGGAGAAAAGCCAGATAGTTGTGACTAAGATCCTGGAGGCTGAGAGAGGATGGGAGGTGGGCAAGGCAGCAGAGCTGCAGAGCAGGATGAAGAGGGACAGTGACTCATTTGGTTGGCAATTAGGGGCCCCCTGGGGGATTCAGGAAGGATGCACACCTCTTACATAAGCTTTGTGAGGCTGCTTTTGGGCCAATGAGACAAAGCATATAAAGGCAGTAGACTGTGAAATGCTAGACAATGTCACGGATGAGTTCTCTGCCTGTATTGTTTCTTTCCCCTTCTCCACCTTTCATACACTCCCAAACGCTATTTTCAGCTGCCAACCTGTATTGCCTATGCCCCACCCTGCAACTGTGCTGGTGCCTTTCTTCTTTTCTTATTCGTGTTGTTCTGTCTGACAAGAAGGCTTGCCAACCACACCCTGTGCTTCACTGCCTCTTCCCTCTCCTTTGGGACTCGTTTTGAACATCTCCTCCTCCAGGAAGCCCTGATTCTTAGCACTGGAGATCACCCTCCTCTCCCGACCCGACATACTCAGGACAGGCTAAAATGCCTCTTTTCTGTGCTTCCATAACTCATCCTAATTCCACATTTATCATCTGTTAACTGTTTACAACACGTCCGTTAGGATGTCCATTATCTGTGTTCTCTTTTGAGCAGGGGCTATGTCTCATTTCCCTTAGAATCCCCATATTCTAGCCCAATGTCAGACATTTAATAGGGCCTTGACAAACAGTTGTTGAACGTGAACGAACAAATAAGATGCAGACACCCAGGTATTGTTTTCCCTTTGTAGAAATCAGATTGGCACTGGAGATCACCCTCCTCTCCCGACCCCACATACTCAGGACAGGCTAAAATGCCCCTCTTCTGTGCTTCCATAACTCATCCTAATTCCACATTTATCATCTATTAACTGTTTACAACACATCCGTTAGGATGTCCATTATCTGTGTTCTCTTTTGAGCAGGGGCTATGTCTCATTTCCCTTAGAATCCCCATATTCTAGCCCAATGTCAGACATTTAATAGGGCCTTGACAAACAGTTGTTGAACGTGAATGAACAAATAAGATGCAGACACCCAGGCATTGTTTTCCCTTTGTAGAAATCAGAGCACTTAATCACTGAAGAATAGTCTTTGACCACTCACCTAAGAAGTGAAGCAGTCAGTGGGGAGCTGTGACCAGACAGGCTGACAGCGCTAATTAAAACATCCAGCCCACGTGTATGCAAATCTAGAAACAGTATGTTAGGGAAGATAACTCCTGATTCAAACTCATCCCCAGAGCTTTTCCCTGAGCCCAGCTGTTTAGAAGCAATCTGCAGCATGGCCATTGGATAAGAGTTATTTCTGTTTCGTAAGGGTGGGTGGGCATGCAAATCTGTGGAGCCAGGGCAAGCAGGGCCGGAGCTGATGGGAAGTCAAATTGTAAAGGCTTAAGGAATGAAACCACAGTGAAAATAATCCCCAGAGACCTCATCGAGTTTGGGGTTAGAGAGCATGAACAAGGAAACAAATACCTGATTGGTATATCTTCCTGAGACTACCTGACTTCAGTGTTCAATACAGCATCCGGCCACAGACCCAAATTCAGAGGCACAAACCTTAGACAAATGATCTTAGCAGCCTTTGGCCTTCTGGAGTTGGTGCTTAACTCCTTGTAGTCACCAGTTTTGACAGAGAGCAAGACTATAAGTTTATTTGGCAGAGAGAGTTGTCTTCTAAGAATCTGAAATGCGATTCAGAGGAAACCTGGTGGTTGAGAGAGAGGGATATTTGGGTTCTTATTCCAGGTCTATTGCAAACTGGCCATGCGAGCTTGTGCAAATCACTTCATTTCTTTGAGCCTTTGTCTCCTCATCTTTAAAATTAGGAATTTTGGACTAATAGATCACCGGGATTCCTTCTTCTTCTATGACAATGAAATGCTACTCTCACAATTTAATAGATTAGGAGACATGCTAAGTCCATGTTCATTCAGAGAGGGTAAACCAAGCTCTGGAAATAGCTACAAGGGTGCCATCTCCCAGCCCACTGGTTTGGACCACTCTCTTTTCCTTACACTCAGTCCTGGTTTTGTCATGTCCATACATTCCCAATGTGTTGTTTATTTTGCTTAGTCTCTGTTGTCTTCGTCTTCTGGCCTTTGAAATTCTCCTTTCCATGATCTGCCTTTCAGCAATGCTGCTGGGCACCTGTGAGCATCCTAGACCTTTCAGAGAATAGGTACAGAGAGCAAAAAAAAGAAAAATAGGAATTTGGTACATTTATGCCAATGCACCCTCGTGGAGCTCACACAGTTTTCTGCAGCTGCACACAAACCCAGCCAGGATTACTGTCTAAAGAGCCTCCCTCAAGTGTCTGCAATAATATTCTATCATAGTGTCAGACCTGGAGGAGTTCACCTTTTGACGCATGCGCTCTGCACTGCTGTCTTCAGGCTGATTGAGCCAATGGGGGTGTCCCTGGAAGATGCCAGGACCTGCTCTGTGTGCTATTGGCAGTGGCGACACACCATTCTTTTTAGCTATGAAGGAGGTGGCTAGAGTTTTCAGGGAGCTGTACAGAACTGAAATTCCTCCTGCTCATGGAGAAGCAATGCACTAATTTGATAACTCCTAAAGCAGGGCCTGAATTTTACCGGATTTCTTTCCAGATTCTCAATTGCTATTCCTCTAATAATTCAGCCTCCATTATCTGTGCTCAAGAGTGTCAGCAGAGACTCAGTAAGTCATGGGAATCTATAAGTTGTATTCAATAGCCTCAATTTATTCAACAAATATATATGAAGTGCCTACTATGCACCAGCCTTTCTGCTACAGGCCATGATTACAAAAATGAATCAGCCATAAATTCTGGCATTCAAGATTCTGAGTCCAGGAAGAGAGAGAATCAAAACATGAGAGAATTTGTCATCAGAGCTATGGAGTTGGAATCTGCTATTGGAGCCAAGTAAAAAAATGGCGAACTGTCCTTTGGGAAAGTGGGCAAGTTTCTTATCAGAGGAGTTTTTAGAAATGGAGAGTGGGGAAGGTCGCTAGGGGAAGAAGAGGATTGCCCCAACAAAACACACATGTGAAAGGTGCAGCTGCTGGGGAGAAGCTTTCAGTGGCTGGGCACAGGGTGTGAGGCAGGAAGAGACAGGAGAGGAGGCACGATGTGAGTTCATAAGGGAAGGAGGAGAAGGGTTACCAAGGTTGCAAGTTCCACATGGTGCTAGAGCATTCCTCATACTTCATCTCGTCTGATCCTCTCAGAGGCCCAGGGCTCAGATCCTTCTCTACCACTCAAATGTTATGCATGAAGCCTAGGACAAGTTGCTAAACAAAACTAACCTTTTAAAAATCATAGTGAAGGCCGGGCGCGGTGGCTCATGCCTGTAATCCCGACACTGGGAAGCCAAGGCGGGTGGATCATGAGGTCAAGAGATCGAGGCCATCCTGACCAACACGGTGAAACGCCATCTCTACTAAAAATACAAAAATTAGCTGGGTGTGGTGGCGCATGCCTGTAGTCCCAGCTACTTGGGAGGCTGAAGCAGCAGAATCGCTTGAACCCGGGAGGAGGAGGTTGCAGTTAGCCGAGATCCTACCACTGCACTCCAGCCTGACGACAGAGCGAGACTCCATCTTAAAAAAAAAAAAAAATAGTGAAATGGGTATAATAATATCCTCTTATGGGGCTGGTATAAAGGTTAAACCCAGAAACATGAGAGATTTCTATCTCTGGCTGTTAAAGTGGTGCCTCGTAAATGTGCAGGTTCTGACCAGGCAACTCCTCTCCTTGGAGGTCTGGTTTGTGAGAGCTGAGCAGAGATAGAAGCGGAGGAGAGAAAAGAGTGTTCTTTCCTTAATACTCACAAAGTCACATGTACGTAAGAGATGCCCTGGAAGGCTGAGCTGGAGAAGTGTGCAACATTCAGATACCCCACCCAGGTGAGGTGTGCTGCTTGGGGGAGAGTGGCCCCATGCAGGGAGAAGGGCAGGTGGCGCATGTGTTGAGTCTTGTTTCGGGCATAATATCAGTTATTTTAAATTTTACAGCAAAACCACAGCAAATAATAATAATAATAATAATAATAATAATAATATCATCTACTATTTGCTGAGCTGTGACAAGACACAAGACGCTAAATCAAACTTTACTATGTGACTTATTTATTTTCTGTATGTTCAGTTTAATCCTCACAGAGGCCTTATGAGGTAGATATTATTGATTCCCATTTTATAGGTGAGGAAATTGAGCCACAAAACGATCAAGTCTTAGAACCATTCAGTTCATTAACTACAAAGCAAGGATTCAGGCTGCACGGGCTGGTGAGTTTTGGAGGAGAAACTCAAGAGTGAAGATCTTACTCCAAAAGGAAACAAGGGGGCTCAGTTTTACCTCTTCCAGGGAAGAGTCTAGACTCCTGAAGTCTTCCCTGCTTGCGGTGGTAGTGGAGTAGTCCGTAATGGACTGGACATAGCAGATCACCCCGCAGAGAGGAGATCACTGTCTCAAAATAGTCACAGGGCAAAGTAACGCATAAAAACATAATAAAGAGGCTACGGGGGGACGCCCTGTTCTGCTAACCTCCTTGTGAGCTTGCTGATAACTATGTATTACCACTCAGAATCACAAGCAATAATTACTAGGCAGGAATTGGGACTGAAAGGTGAGATGAGAGAGGTTGGAGCTGCCTTGGCTCCCTCCTCCAGGGTTAATGTTCATGGGCAGGGGATGATGGATCCCTTTGGACACAGAAGAGGGGATACATTTTGAAATTCCTGATGTCCTGTGCCCCTGATTGTAGAAAAATCTCAAGCAACTCTATCCAATACTAAAACTGTCATATTCAAAGCTTTTGACAAAATGACCAAAGCAGGGTATTAGAATGAATAAATCTGACTTCTCTGCTGCCTCATTAGGACAGAGCTATTGTGGGGGCCTGAGTCCCAGAACCTCAGCTCTCCTGCTGCAGCCTCATGAGAGGACCCTACCCCACCTTGGATGCTTGGTGGATAATTTCATTTTAACTTTTGTTTTCCATTTTTTGATTTGGCTCTTATTGCCTGAACTTCACTGTGTTGTTTCACAGCTACTGCTATTTTGGGTTTGTGAAGTCATTTCTATTCTTAAGTGAGGAAGTGTGGTCAGACAGTGAGAGACCACAGTCAGGAGCTCCAGCATGTCCTCCAGCTAAGGAAGCACACAAAGCTAGATCCAATCCCCCACTTTGCTTTCCAGGAGGCAACTGAACTGTTGTCTATAGAGGGTAGCCCAGGGGACAGGGAGACCTTTGTGCTAGGCTTTGCGGGCCACTGCCCAGTTTGATTGGTTTGTGAACAGGCATATCTGGACACACCAAACCTCCTCCCCAGCGCCCCATGTGCACATGGGGAGTGAGTGCACACAGCCTGAGAGTGGAGGTCCTCCCTCCAGTTCTGAGATCCCCAAAATTCAGATACAGGGTGTCTCTGCTGCACCAGCACAGTCAGAGTGGGCCTGTAAACCTCTGCAACCTCCTGGCCTAGTTCAGGGATTGGCCTTGCCTAGAGAGGACCAGGTATCCCCTGGTACCTTAGAAATGATTCTCAGCTGCCATCTCACCCACTAACACATCCATTCCTGTCCCAGATTTTGCGGACACAACCAAGGCGCCTGGCAAGCCGGCTCACCTCCTTCTCTCCTTCATGTATCAGCTATAATTGAGAAAATGCTTTCCTGTCTTAAAAATGTATGGACACAGAAGATGAATGGAGACTAAGAGCTAAATCCACTATTACTATTCTACTCGAACCTGCTCTTTATTTTCCTCGGAAACTAAATAATGGATCTAAACTCTTTGCTATTACTTTAAGGAGCTGCTGATGCATCATAGAAATCTTTGAAAACATTCTCTTTAGATTCACGATTCTACTTCAGATACAGCCATTTTCTACCCTCTACCCTGTCCCTTATTATTATTATTATTATTTTTATTTTGCAAAATCTTTACAAGGGAAAGGAATCTTGCTTGGCCAGGAGTTTCAGCAAAGGTTTTTCTTTACCTTGACTGAGCCAGGATATTGTCAATGATGTCAGAGGATGAACTTCACAGACACCTGTCTAATTACTAATTCTGGTGACTTTGGTGATCTTCTAGCACTTATTACTTCCTGTAACATCTTCCCTTAGACGTGTGAGCACTGAGAAGAGAAGAAACTTAGCCAAGGTCATAGAGGAACCTGATGACAGAGTTAAAACTGTCCCCATGTCATCATTTTGCTGCTGGACAGTGAAACCAAGGACTGATACTCCAAAAGAAAGGAAAAATTAAATTCATTAAAAGTCCATTACATAATTGCTTAATTACACAAGTTTGCTGCTACTAAGGAACTTCCTAATCATTTATTCCAACTCCAGCTTATTGTCGGTGAAGAAGTAAGATTAGAAAGGAATTCAAGTGCCTGTCTAGCTCAAGGTCATCTGGGTAGGTGATGATAGGACCAAGTCCAGACTCACACATCTCAGCTGAGGGCTTTTGTCTCCCCTCTATTTGTACTCATGATTTCTGCAGGAACCAGGAGGATTTAATCGGCTTACTTGATTATTTGGGTTATACATCTATTAAGCAATTGCTGTGCAAAGACCAATCCAGTGAAACAGATTGCACTGGTTCTAATGACTATGGCACGTTAAGAAGGCATGGTCCCTGGCTCTTAAAGCTCAGAATGTGAGAGGCCACCAGGGCGCACCCTTGTCTCTCCTCTACTCTCTAAAGCAGCAATTCTTAGTCATGAGCTCCTGTTCCAGCCACCACAGGACATTTTTTAAAAAATGCACCCTCCACCTTCGGCTTCTGGGTAAGAATTTCCATGGGGAGTCCTAAAGCATGTGCTTTCTGCACAACTTCCACTGGGGACTTTGAAGAAGCCCATTGTTAAGAGTCATAGTTCTGGCCAGGCATGGTGGCTCCTGCCCATAATCCCATCACTTTCGGAGGCTGAGGCAGGTGGATCACCTGAGGTCAGGAGTTTGAGACCAGCCTGGTCAACATGGTGAAACCCTGTTTTTGCTAAAAATACAAAAATTAGTCAGGTATGGCGGCACACACCTTTAATCTCAGCTACTCAGGAGGCTGAGGCATGATAATCACTTATACCTCGGGGGAGGAGGAGGTTTCAGTGAGCCAAGGTCATGCCACTGCACTCCAGCCTGGGTGACAGAGGGAGACTCTGTCTCAAAAATAAATAAATAAATAAATAAATAAAAGGGTCACAGTTCTAAAGCCCCTGGTGATTGACAGTGATGTTGTAGGGAGGAATGGCGTCTGGGTGGAGGCAGGGAGGTGGATAGAGTGAGTGAGTTTCTCCTGTAGTCTGGAGGAAATCCCCAGGGCAGGAGAAAGACTCACCATACTCACTTTTCTATTCTAACCTTGAAAATCTCCCAGATAATATGTCTGCAAGGATGTGGAACCATCAAGCTTACATGAAACATCATCCCTTGCAGCCAATTTAATCTCTTGGACCTCAGGGCTTCCAGAAGAAATAACAGGTGAAGACCAGACACAAGATGCTTGAGTATTTCCAAAACCATGAGGCATAATGACGTGATCAATGTCAAAAGGTTAACACCTAAAGCATCCTCTGCTATTCGCTGTTTCTCGTTCTGGTCCTCACATTAAAAGATCTCTCTGAGTGGGAGGAAGCCCTGGGCATGCAGGGATGGTCAGCATGAGTCAGAGGCTATTTTGAGTTTCTAACCTCCAGGATAAAAGGCTCTTCCACAGAGAAAGCAAATTTCACCTAGTTTGCTCCTGGCTTTGTCTACAGGTCAGCAGTCTATTGTTACAAGACTCCAATCCAGCTCCCGGATAGCTAGATGCAGTCAAGCTTCTCTCCTGAAAGTCTAATCATATGGTGTGGTCAAGCTCTGATCTGTAGGAATTCAGGCAAGAGGAAACCAGAGGCGTCCCTGAGCAGAGGCTTGATTTGTAGACCACTGAGGTCTGCGTGCTCGGCTGGGCATCCTTGCCAGTGATCCTCTCAGTCCCTAGATTGGGCCTCACAGAAGGAGTGAGAGGGAGGAGGGAGGCACAGGGCTGCTGCAGCCGAAGGAAGCTATGGAAGCGTGTGGACACAGAGATCGTTGCCAGCCACCATCAGGCTTCAGCTGTGAATCAGCAGTTCTTCCTGTGCTCCGTGAGGGAAGGCCTCACACTCTATGAGACATAGAAAGCAGCCAGGTTTCTAAGCGGGCTTTTGCTGCAGGCCAGGCATCCTTGGAGGGGTCTGGAATGTCTGAGTTGGGGCTTCCTCTGGAGAAAATAGCAATAGCTAAACAACCACAGCCTCATTTTCAGGGCAAGCCATTGTCCTGTGGCTTAAAAATTGGTGGGCTGTAGATCATGATTGACAACCAGACGCACACCGATCAGTTTGCTTTAAATAGAATTTAAAAACGCTTCATGTGGAGCATGTGTTTTGCAGTTTGCTCCAGTGCCCGGTTTACTATTATGTTATACCCAGCTGAGTTCAATGTTTGTCTTATTGCCTGGGTCCTATTGTCAATTTGGAGTGTTTGACCCCTTTACTATATTTGTAATTCTGCACAATAACTCTAGGGGCAGGCATTACTATTCCCCTTTTCCAGTTGAAGAAGCTGAGGCTGGCAGAGAATACTTGATTTGGTTGAGGTTACAAAACTGCTAAGCCTCAGAAGGCAGGACTCAAGCCTTTGACTGGCAAATGAAAAAAGCATTTATTTTTTCAGTATACATAAACTGTAGGCTCTCTGGAATCGATTGCTCACCTCATCCCAGTCTCCCAATCTCTCCGTCCACTGACCCTCTTCTATACACACAGCATACGTACACGATCTGATGGCATCATTAGATCCGGAGCCACACTGGTACCTTTCTCTTTCTCCTCCTTTGACCTCAAGATGACTCAGAAACTAAGGGGGAAGATTTGCCTTTCCCTGATAATTAGCAATGTTGCATGTCGTTTCATCTGTAAGCCATTCGTCTGTCTTCTTTGAAGAAATGTCTGTTCGGTTCCTTTGCCCATCTTTTAATTGGGCTGTTTGGTTTTTTTTGCTATCGAGTTGTAGGGGTTCCTTCAAGATCCTTAAAACAGAGTAGAATAGTGGTTTTTCAGGGCTAGGGGAGGGAAAATGAGGTAGTTGTTGTGAATGGATATAAAGTTACAGTTATGTAAGATGAATACGTTCTAGAGATCTGTTCTACGATATTGTGCCTAAACTTAGCAATACTGAATTGTGCACGTAGAAATTTGTTAAGAGGGTAGATCTCAAGTTAAGTGTTCTTACCACAATTTCAGAAAACAGGAAGGGAGAGGAAGATGAAATCAATAGAGGATGATGAAATTAACACTACGTTTATTTTCCGGGATCCTCAGACAAGGTAGCAAAACCTGGAATTGTTTGGACTGGAATCTACATGGACCTTACCCTGCTCGGTCTTGTTACTGAAGATTGAACCAGCCCTTGTGTCAAAAATTTGTCCTGGAAAAAATCAGTTGCACGTGGAGGAAATTAGATAACAGCTCAATTTACGTTTAAGTTTGGGCAGTCACCATGTGAGGATCTGTAAGTTCTGGGGGTGCTGTTGACGGTTTTAAAATCCTCCTCAATGGTGAAATTCACTTGTGTCTTCCCTTTGGAGCCCACATCACCGTGGTCTGTGTCAAGCAGGCTAAGTCACCTGGCAGCAGGTAACGTGTGTTTCTGGCTGGTGGAAATTGCTGGGTTTGCCTTCCACTGAGAAAAAGCTGTTGGGCCCAAACTACTATCTGCACAAGTTTGAATGAGTGACCCTGTCATCCTGACCCTTCAGGCTAACGTAGCTCAAAGGCTTAACCTTCCTCATCATCCCTGCAAAGTGTTTTCTGTGATGACAGAAGAAAACATGTTTACTTTCCTTTGAGAACCATTCTTTTTTCCATATTGAAGGCTGAGGGTCATTTTCTGGATGGCAGTGAAGCATGGGAAGGTTTAATAGTCACCAGGATGAGGTCGGCCGGAGACCAGGCCGTGGAAGGTTTGCCGTAGAACTGTGTCAGATCTGGAAGAGGGTGTTGCCCTCTCTTGTCTCTATGGTTGAATTCAAACTTTGAAGGACTTATGCACAGTGACATTAGATAGGAATGTTACTTCACAAACAGATTTTCTGTTCATCCATTGACAAATTACACACCCAAACCAGCCTGATTTTCTTCTGTGCAGCCTTAAGACTGATGTGGGGCCACTCCCTTTCAACAGTGTGCTTTGGTGATTCTGGTGGTGATATTGAAAGCAGCAATGAGCGCCCTGGAGTGGCGGAGGTGTCAACACTGCTGGCCTTCTGGGTGTTTCACAGCTTGTCCTTCCTGCCTGATCCAGGCCTCACTGATGACTTTTTTTTTTTTTTTTTTTGAGATGGAGTCTCTTGCTCTGTCGCCCAGGTTGGAGTACAGTGGCATGATCTTGGCTCACTGCAAGCTCTGCATCCCGGGTTCACACCACTCTCCTGCCTCAGCCTCCCAAGTAGCTGGGACTACAGGCACCCACCACCATGCCCAGCTAATTTTTTGTATTTTTAGTAGAGACGGGGTTTCACTGTGTTCACCAGGATGGTCTCGATCTCCTGACCTTGTGATCTGCCCGCCTCGGCCTCCGAAAGTGCTGGGATTACAGGCGTGAGTCACCACACCCGGCCACTGATGACTCTTTTTAGAAACTCTGGCTGTGCCCAGGAGAGGGGCTCATCCAGGGTGTGGACTGATCATCAAGGAGGGTTGGGCTGGCTGCGGGATATACCATCAAGAAGAGTGATGGAAAGATGCCCACCTGAAAGGAGGATTGGATGTGAAAATGAAGACCGGGAACCAGAAACAGGTTGGCACCAAGGGTTGACCTGAGGATGGGGTTGAATTTGGATGACAGGTCATGGTCAAAAATAAAAACATATATTTATTTGAGATTTAGAACCAAAAAATAAGTCTGATGAGAGAGCATGGTGATTGGGTGGAGGGTGATGGAAGGATGCGTTTGTTTGGCACCTAGTAATCCATTATTTAGCTGTAGCTGCCATTCGTTTGATGTGGTTTCCACCTCTTCTCTCTCCACGCCTTTCCCCCCTCCTCCAGGCATACCGAATGTTATTCTGCCTCTCAACCACCCTGCCTCTCACCACCTGCTCTTCCTTCACATTCTCTGTTCTCTCTTTCGAGAACATTCTAACCCCAACCTCATCACTTGGCTAATGATTGATTCTTCACTTCAAGCGCTAGTCTAAATGTCACTTCCTGCAGGAAGCCCTCCCTGACCACTGTTTCCTCCTCAGTTTCGGCTCCATGCTTCCTCCATGTGCCCTCACAGCTGCTGTACTTACTTGTTCCAGCATCTATCACTCCTCTTTACAATTGCTTATTCACTGTTATTCTCCCCCATAGACTGGAAGGGCCAAGAGCAGGCACCATGTCTATATTGCTATTCCTGTGGTCCCCGATACCTAGCAAAGTAAATGCCCTCAGTAAACAGAAAATAAAATGTCATTTATTCATATGAGGCAGTTTTTCTCTCCTTTCCTGAAGAGAGAGTCAAACATGCTTTCTGACAAGAAAGATCAAGGTTAGCACTGTAAATGATCATTCTATGGCCCAAATGAGTTAGTTTTGTCTCCTGGACAGTCCGTGGATGCTAGAACCTCTGTGTTCTAGCATCTTTCTCTCTGTCTCCATAGGCTATTTTCTTGCACAGAGTCCCTCAGTACAGTACTGGACCTACGGTAGGTGCTCAATAAAAAAGCATTATCAGATTGCAATGGTTAGCTGTCAGAGAGGAGGGAGTATTTCTTCTTACAAGATAAAACAATTTGCTTCAAACTTGTCTGAGTGTTGGAGATCAGACAAGACTCTTTTTAAAAATGGGAAAATGGGACTGTACTAGGTCTTGCCCTCTTTCTTTGCCTACAGAAGATGAAGCAGGCATTTCATTCAGTTAGAGATGCTGTCAGTAGCAAATAACCCTTGGGATCTGAGAGGGATTATTTGGCCACTGGAGGGCTCTTACATTTTTCCATGTAATGCAATTGAAACCGTATTCAGAATGACTGAATAATTAATGCCACATTGTACAAAGTGTACACCACTGTTCCGATCACAATTTTTAAAAAATGCATAATTTCAAGAAGATCAGACTTAATTTACTGTGTGTTTTGCTTTTTCAACAAAAACATGAGATGAATAATTTCCCCACATCATTGCTTTAAATAGGGCATCTGTTAACATGGATTATTATGGATGTAATGCTAACATGATTAGGCTCGGACACTCACCCAAAAAACTAATTTTTTTGAAGGGACGACTCATGAAAAGAATGAGAACAAGATTAAGGAAGAAAAAATACTAAGAATAAATTTGATAAGGGCTAGAAGTTATAAGTATTTCAGAGTCAGAGGATGGTACCATTTGTTCAACAATGTTTACCATGGGCCTGCTAGGTGTTGAGCACTGTGCTAGCTACTGGGTAAGCAAATGACAGTAATAATTAATAATAACCATAATAATAGTAATGATGACAGCCTAGTCCACTAAGGGCCAGGACTTGGTCTTGTTCACCACTAAACCCCGAACTTTAAATCAGAGCCTGGCATGTAGTAGATATGCAATAATATTAAATATATAAGCAGTGTTTCTGAACCCCTTATCATTGTGCTATCATTGCTAATCTTCACAAAAATATTAAAACTTAATAATAGTACTATCCTTATTTTACAAATGAAGAAACTGGGGCTAAGCGAAATTAATTAGTTTGCTTGAGGTCACTAGAGATGGAATTCATACCCAACTTTATCTGATATTAAGTCTGAGAAAAAAAAATATGTGCTTCCAGGGATAGGGAGAGGTTGGTTAATGGATGCAAAATTACAGTTAGATGGGAGGAATATGCTCTGGTGTTCTGCAGCACTGTAGGGTGACTACAGTTAACCATAGGTTATTACATATTTTTAAATAGCTAGAAGAACAAATTCCGAATGTTCTCAACACAAAGAAATCATAAATGTTTGAGGTGATGTGTATGCTCATTACTCTGATTTGATCATAGCAGTTTGTATACATGTATCGCAATAGCAATCTGTATCCCATAATATGTACAATTACTGTGTCAATTAGAAATCAACAAAAAAAGTTTTTAAAAATGTAAAAAAAAATTAAAAAATAAAATATGTGTGTCCAGTCATTAAGCTACACTCTATGAAGACAATGTTCTTGTAATCCGGGCATTCACAACTACTACCAGGAATCAATGTGCAAGCAAGTAGCCAAAATAAAAGTAATATAATTGGAGAAAGACACTTCTGCTGTATCACTTGTCTGCCTAAAGAATTCTGGACAGGCTTCATGTCAGAGTTAAAAGCGGATTTCGTTGGTGAAGATGATATGAAGAAGAGCTGCAGCTCATCACCCAAAGACCCATTGCATGGGTGAGATGTAAACTTCGGTTGCCATGGACTTTCTGGAATCATTTGTTGCGACCTGTCTTATTCTCACCGCTGCACCATGATGACTTTAAACTTCTTTCAAGTGGAATAAAGAGTAATTATATATACTCTTTACTTTTTTAAAGTTAAATATGTATGTATATATATACATATTGAAAAGTGCACATATAAGAAAGTGTACAGCTCAATGAATTTTCATAAACTTAATATACTCACTCACATAGAACAAAAACCAGAATTTTAATCTGCATCTCAGTAGCCCCTCTTGCGTCCTTATATTTGTTGGGAATGCTATAAAAGTTATCAAAACTGGGTGTCTTAAAACAAAAGAAGTTTATTCTCTCCCAGTTCTGGAGGGCAGAAGGGTAAAACAAAGGTGCTATCAAGGTTGGTTCTTTCTGGAGGCACTGAGGGAGGATCTGTTCTGTGCCTCTATCCTGGCTTCCTGTGATTTTCAGTAATTCTTGGCATTGCTTGACTTGTGGATGCGCCACTCCAGTCTTTGCCTCCATCTTCACATGGTCTTCCTTCTGCATGGCTCAGATCGCCCTCTCCTTTCTCTTCTAAGGAGACCAGTCATTAGATTTAGGGCCCACCCTAAATCCAGAATGATCTCGTCTTTAGATCCTTAACTTAATTGCATGCTTAGAAACCATATTTCCTAATAATCTCAAATTCACAAATATTGAGAAATGTAACTCACCACAGACCCCTTCTAATTACCACCTTCTTCAAGGGTAATGCTGCCCCATTTCACCTGTTTCTCTACTTCATACAAATGGAATTTTACAGTTTGTAGTATTTTGCATTTGTCTTTTCTCTCCTCAAAATTATTATTTGTGAGATTCATTTAGATTGTTGCATATAGCTCTAGAAAATTTATTGTCATTGCTGTATAGTATTGTGTGAGTATAACACAATTTATCCCTAATGTATCCATTACACAGTTATGGGCATTTAGGAAGTTTTCAGTTTGGTGCTACTACAAATAGTGCTGTTCTGAAGAGCTCTGTACATTTTTTAGGTGAGCTTGTGCGGGGATTTATGTTGGGTATATATTCAAAGAGAAATTGTAAGGTCAGAGGGTATTCATATGATCGGCTTTGGGGGAACTGCCAAACAGTGCTCCAATGTGATTATATAAGACACAGGAAGGTTTTAAACAGAGGAGCAGCATGATCTGACTTATGTATTTAAAAGATCACTGGCTGCAGAGATACAATGGCACAGAGGTTTAGCTTCAACATAACATTCACAAAGGAAAGTAGTAGCATACAAATCTAAAGGAAAGCTGGGGTCAGAGTGTGAAGGGTTTTCTAACTCAGCCTAGAAGTGTGGGCTCCTTTTGTTAGGAAAAAAAAAGACGGTGTTTAAAAGTATAAGAATGATGTTATTCATATCCATATAAGATGGATGGGAGCCAGTTAGAAGAAATTACACCTTGAGGGAGATGTTGAGTACATGATCCCAGGAGTGTGGTAAGAGGGATGCAGAGAAAAAAGATGGGAAAACGTGGGGGAGTAGAGCCAACAGATCCTGGCAGCTCCCCAAGTGCGGTGTGTAGGACAAAAGGAGCAGTCAGTGGTGACTTTCAGGTCTACCACCTCTTTGGGATTTTTTCTTTTTTTGAGACAGAGTCTTGTTCTGTGGCCCAGGCTGGAGTGCAGTGGCACAGTCATGGCTTACTCCAGCCTCGACCTCTTGGGCTCAAACTATCTTCTCACCTCAGCCTCCCAAGTAGCTGGGACTACAGGCGTGTGCTGCTGCACCTGGCTAATTTTTATTGTATTTATTTTTTGTAGAGATGGGACTCAGTATGTTGCCCAGGCTGGTCTTGAACTACTAGACTGAAGTGATCCTCCTGCCTTGGCCTCCCAAAGTGCTGGGATTACAGTCATAAGCCACCACACCTAGCTACAACCTCTTCAGAACATTTATCCGGGATAGTGAAATTGAAAGAGGACTCAACTTGTCATTCTTATGCCAACATGCTGAGTGTGGCATGGTTGAGGTTTGAACATGTGCTATTGTGGCCATATTTACCAAACAGTTTCCCTCTGCGGCAATAAGGAGCTTTGTGCCAACAACATGTCCATCTGTTGGCATTGCATAGAGAGCCCTGAGGCTATGTGGAAACGTACTGTCACCTCTGTATTCCTAAATATCAGGAAGGAGATAAAAATTAATATAGATTCATTTGACTAACATTTACTAAGAACCCACCGTAAAACACAATATCTCAGCAAAGTGTTAATTTGCTGAGATTTTGTTAATTCCCTTAACAAAAACATGTTAACAGAATCTAGAAGTTTCAGAGAAGGAAGCACTTGATCTTACTGTGGGTGTCAGGGAGGGTGATAGTGGAGAATAGCTCAAATGGGTTTTGATAGATGAGTAGGAGTTCTTAGAAGGAGAAAGGGCTGGAAGACTGAGGCTAGAGAGTAGCTCTGGGCAAAGGGCAGAAGGAGGAAGATCATTCCCAGCATAGGAAACAGCATGTGTAGATATTACAGAATGAAAAAGAATAGCTGAAAAGTGTGGTGCTCTTACTGTGTGCCAAGCACTGCGCTAATTCATTCTAGAGTTACTCATTGAATCTTCTCCACAACCTATCAAAGCAGGTATACTTATATTTTCTTTTTAGAGATGAAAAAGTGGAGGCCTAAAAAGGTCAAGCTACTCAACCCAAGGACACACAGCTCCCGGAAGACTGAGCAAGATTCTGACCCTAGGGCTGAGGCCTCCAGCCACTGTGAGCTCCCCTGCCCTGAGAAGGTGGGTAGAATTAGCATGGACACTAATGCAGGCAGCTTGCAGCTTGCTCACAGTGAAATCAGGGCAGGTAAATGCTTCATCCTTAGCCATGATGGCTGCAGCAGATCATTTTCCAAAATCCTCTTATAGCCCATGCCCAGAGAAATAGAAATGCCACTTTAAGACTTTAAAAAATGCTGGTGACATTTACCTATGTTGATACATCAGAATAAAAATAGCCCCTCGTGACCTCCTCATTTAACCCCTTCTCTTTAACTCAACATCTCTCAATTTTGCCTCTGCTTCATTTTCCCCCCTTTGAAGATGCGCCAGGTCTCAAGTTCAGCTTAATTCAACTGCTAGATGTATTATTCATTTCTACGCTTTAATGATGTGATAAGGTTTCTGGAAATAGGAAAAGGCTCATTAAACTGTCATTTGAATATAGATCACACCTAAATTCTAAGGAAGACAAAGTCTGCCAGCCAGGGATGCATTTTCTTTCCCAACACAGCTCTCTATAAACTGAGAAGGCAGAAAGAAGCATTTCAAAGAAGAGATCCCCCAGATTAATATGTGTTCTTGGTTTACTCTGTAATTAATGATAACTCACAAACAGAATGAGGGATTCAGACAGACAGAGAATGAATACTGGCCAAATGAAGAAGGGATCTGGGATGTCAAACACGGTGAGGTGTGTGTTTTGTTCCTGTCTGTGATCACCGGTTTGATCAGGCAGGCTCTGTTTGAGGTAGAGGAGTATGTAGGGATTTTAATTTGACTCGCATGGTTTAGAACAGAACATCATCTCTGCCTGCAGAAATTGATTTGAAAATACAACATCTTGCTTGCAGATTTCCTTCTCTGTTTGCCTTCAGGTATGAGAAGAAGCTAGAAAATGCAGAAGTGCAAGGGAGGGATTCAGGGCCAGACGCTGGAGAATCTGGCAATATGCCCACCTATTTCTCCAATTCTCAATCCCTAGATGAATGACCTGAACATACTAAGAGTTAGCCTCTTAGTACATTGCAATATTAACATGTTGCATGTGTAGACCAGGGTCTAGTACATGTAAGTTTTGTTTGTTTGTTTGTTTGTTTTGTTTTGTTTTTTGAGATGGAGTCTCGCTCTGTTACCCAGGCTGGAGTGCAGTGGCGTGATCTCTGCTCACTGCAAGCTCCACCTCCCAGGTGCACACCATTCTCCTACCTCAGCCTCCCAAGTAGCTGGGACTACAGGCGCCCACCACCACGTCCAGCTAATTTTTTTTGTATTTTTTTTTCCATAGAGACGGGGGTTTCACCATGTTAGCCAGGATGGTCTCGATCTCCTGACCTTGTGATCCGCCAGCCTCGACCTCCCAAAGTGCTGGGATTACAGGAGTGAGCCACTGCACCTGGCCTGGTACGTGTAAGTTTTTAACACATGTGTAGACCCTGGTCTATACAAGCAACATATATTTTCTCATTTATTTCTTACCACAACCTTTTGAGATAAGTCAGAGTTGCCCTTAGATTCCAACAACAGAGGACCCCACCTGCACTCTCTGCTCCAGCTGGCCTGTGTGCCTGCCTCCAGCTGTGTCCTTTTCCAAGGGTATGAAGGGGATGAAGCTGCTTCATGGGGCCAAGAGGACATACCCACCAGGTGCCTGGCACCCTGGAGTTCCATTTTCTAACATCCCCAAGCCCAATCCAGGTTCTGAGCAGTCCTCTTACCTGGGTTCATCCTGATGGTTGACTGTGTCCATAGCATGATCTTAGGTCCTTAGGTCAAGGGCTGGCCATCTGTGTGGCTTGTGGACAGAAAGTTTCATATGGGCTGGACTGTCAGCAACTGGCTTGCATGACTTGTGATATGGGATGGAGCTGGGGTGGGGAGAAAAGGGTAGGACAGTGAGCTATGGGCAAAAGCCTGGGGTGCTTTCCCTACCCCATCATATTTCGAGAGGAACTCCATGGGGTGCAAGAATGCTGAACTCAAACCTTATGCTTCCAGGTCATTTTTAATGTGTATTTGTCAAGGTGGAAGATAGAGCGTGTTTTATTTAGTGCTTTGTTGGCTTGATTTCTACTTTTGAGTGTTTTGACATGTGATGCATGGGCTGCCATTTGTACTCGTTCTCTAGGCCCTAAAAATATTGAGGGTGGACCTGACGTAGAGATATCAATACCTATATTTTACACATGGGAAAATAGGGAGTTCGATCAGTTGCTAGTAAGTGCTGAAGTCAGAATTCAAATTCAGACAGTCATATTCCAGGGTCTACACTATCCATCAGTTTCTGGTACTTCCTCTTATGGGAGACACCATGGGGAGGTGTCCATTCAAGTCAGCTAATATCATGGTGGGATTAGAGCAATTAGACAGACATGGACCAGCTTTGGTGAGGAACCTTTCCCTCCTGTTATGTTCTTAGGAGAAGTGTAATGGAGCCTCATAGCCTCTGATAGGATGAGTGGACTGTGTCTGTGAGTGGAAGCTGGGGAGAGAAACCAGAGGCATGGGAATAAGAAACCCTGTTTGAAACACCTTATCAGTAACCTTGTCAAATGTGTTTAATTTGAGTTTAATCAGGAGGAAATAGATCAAACAAATCAGACAGCCCTAAAGTGGAGGATGTGATAGACGGATTCCTAAAACAGACCCCAAGATTCCTGCTTCCTCCTGCCCTGTGCAGTCCCCTTCCCTTGAGTGTGGGCAGACCCAGTGAAGACTGGGATGGAAAGTCAGTCCCTTGAGTACGTTATATACATGGCAAAAGGGAAAGCGTTTTACAAGTGTAATTAAAGCCTCTAAACAGTTGACTTTAAGATAATCAGTTGGAAAAATCTCTGGGGTGATCTGACTTCTTCAGTAGGAGGTCTTAAATAAGGGTTTAGCCCTTTCCTTGGGGGTGAAGCAGCAGCAGGACTGTCTCTTTTTGACCTTGAAGAAGCAAACTGCTGTGTCACGGAAAGGACCACGTGGCAGGGAACAATGGGTGGCCTTTAGAAGCTGACAGTCTCAGATCTACAGCCGCAGGGAGCTGAACACTTCTAACAATGAGTGAGCTTGGGTGGAGACCCTTACTTGGCCTTAGATGAGAAGGTGGCCCCAGCTAACACCTCAATTTCAGTCTAGTGAAGCCCTGAGCAGAGGCCCCAGACCTACAATTCCAACCCGTGGAAACTGCCTGTGGTGACACATTTGTGTTTGTTTGTTTGTTTATTTATTTATTTATTTTGAGATGGAGTTTCGCTCTTGTTGCCTAGGATGGAGTGCAACACCACAATCTTGGCTCACTGCAACCTCTGCCTCCCGGGTTCAAGCGATTCTCCTGCTTCAACCTCCCAAGTAACTGGGATTACAGGCACCCGCCACCATGCCCGGCTAATTTTTTTTTTTTTTTTTCTTTTTTAGTAGAGACGGGGTTTCACCAGGCTGGTCTTGAACTTCACCAGGCTGGACTTGAACTCCTGACCTCAGGTGATCTGCCCACCTCGGCCTCCCAAAGTGTTGGGATTACAGGCATGAGCCACCATGCCCAGCCGACATTTGTGTTATTTTAAGCTGCTAAATTTAGGATAATTTCTTTTGCAACAATAGGAAACTAATACAAGAGACATTCTTCTATAAAACAACTGGTTGGGACTCTTCAAAAAATCATTATCATAAAAAACAACAAACGTAAAGGTAGGAGGAGGATTTTAGTTTAAGGGTGTTTAAAAAGCAAACAAATAGCAACAAAGAACAACACCACCACAACCCCTCTGGGCTGGCAATGGTCTATGAAGTTTTCTCAGACTGAGGTTTGGAAACTTAACGTTTGTTTTCCTTCCTTTTGTGTTGAGATCTTGCAGAGATCTCTGCCCTGTGTTTTGAGCCGAGTAGGCACCATGGCTTTGGCCCTGTACAGTGTCTCACTGTGGATAGGGATAGTTACATAAAAATAATCGCACTGTCTCTTAGCTCTAGAGAAATGCCCTCTATCTCCCGGCAGTGGCTGGAGGGCCAGGACTTAATGGATGTTGTGGGTCGTAAAAATGAACGTTAATGGCCCGCACCCAGCCTCCTCTCCCACAGCTCTGAAGCTTTGGGGGTGGCAGCATGAACAGCTTTGACAAATTTGTAGTATTAGAACAACACATTTGGACAAGGACGATACTATTGCAAGGAGGAATTTATGCTCACTAGGCCCTAGATGAAGTTTGTCTGGAGACTCTAGCTTGTCATTCCCTGACATATACAAACCTACCCCCTGCCTAGCCTACTGGGTCTTTGAATGAAAGAAAAAATACCTGAAAACTGAATTCATATTAAGACATGAGTGATCCTGATACAGGATTTTGGCATTTGAAAAAGACAGCTGGGTGAGTCCAATGCTTAATCCACATGAAAATATTTCTAAGGGCAGAATTTTAGTCTTTGTAGCACCTCAATATTGGAAGTCAATTTTAAGATCCCTAGAGAGATCTAATTATTGTATTTACAGGGATGGTCTATTAGATGAATTGCCAAACACTCACTCATGTGTGTGTGCACACATACATACACTCAAAACACACACACACACACGCACACACACACATACACACACAGAAAACACCAGAAGGGCTGTGTGGCAAACACATTAATTGGGACAGTGAGATATCCACATAGACCACAGTGGTAGAGATGCATTTAGAAGGGTAGCTGGAGTCAAGGTGAAAAAGAAAGGGGTGAGCAGGAGGAATTTAGGGTGGAAAGGTTCAGGATGCCAAGTAGCCAGGCTCTAAGCTGGTGTCCTAATCAAGGCTATAGCTGGCAGGTGCTGAAATCGAAATAGCAGGAGGGAAGAACAATGAGAGAGCGATTCCTCCTCCCATTACTGCCAGACAGGATGGTGGGGCCTGATAGGCCACGCTGTTGTGCTGGTAGAGGGAGAGGAAAGGGATGAGGAGTGTTCCAGATGATGATGAAGAAGATGATGACAGTGGTGGCATAGACCACACTGAATAAGCACTTAATATGCACCATGCCCCGTAAGAGGTATTGTTTTGGGTAAACTCACAACAACAGCTCTGTAACATAAACACTATGAACGCTTCCAATTTCCAGGCAAGAAACAAGTTCCAAGCGGTGAAGCAATTTGTTCAAGATCCTGTATAGCTCACCAGTGACAGCACCAGGGCCTGAGCCCAGGCTGTTGAGCCAAGAGCCAGAGCTGAAAAAATGGAGAGATCCCCCTGGCTGTGAGATTCCAAATGCGGCAGGTCTTCAGGGTTTCCTTCTGATTTGTAGTCCTGCAGCCCACACCACAGGGGCTGTGGTGAATAGACGGAAAATACCGAGCCTCCTAATTGATGTGAAGCCTTTTGAAAATGTCTCCGTGTCCCTCCAAAATGAGGAGTGCCGACTCCTCATGCTGCTTCAGAACTTCTTTATCTTTTAACCATTTTTCCCTTCAAATTTAACTCTGCTGACTTCTGCACTGAGGATTACCTAAAGGCCAAGTTTGACATTCTTAATCCAGCCATTTCAGAGTTATCTGAGAACAGAAAAGGTAGAGGGATAAAGGCTTAAAGTGTTAACTCTGGGAGTGCCAGAGGGAGTTGAGATGGGCAGTGTCCTTCCCTGAGTATCCTGCAGGGCTCAGACCTGTAGGATGCCCCCATGAGCTTGGCTATATTAAAGATCCTTTTAGATCCCTGAGCCCCTTGTTTGTTTGGCCTGTTTTTAAAGCTGCCTACAGATAAACTACATAGCCACTGAAACTGCTGGGAAGATATCATTTCCCCAAAAGAGCTTAGCTGGAGAGACAGGACCCATAAGAAGGTATTGACTTGATGGAACCCAAGCTGTCAAAGGAAATCAACAGGAGTTTATTTTGCAAGTGCCTACTATGAGACCAGTGAAGTAAATACTGGGCTAGGAAGAAGACCCAATATTCTATGGAAATCATCCAAACCAGAAGGAATTTTTATATCAGTTCAGCTGCTATTATTGAGCACCTACAATGCACCAGACATGAAGCTCTGTGCTGACTGGTAAATCTACAATGAACAAAACAGACGTTGTTTCTTGTCGTCATAGAATTAATATTTCAGACTATTTATATGAAATTATGCCACATTTTCTTTTCAATTTTATTCTGAATAGCAATAGAAAATAACAGGGAAGCACAGCAGAAATGCATTCTTCACTTAGATTAAAAGATCCTATGAGATTCTCGCACATTATTCATAGGCATGATTGGGACACTGGCAGTGGAGCATTGCGATCAAACACACACACATACACACACACACACACACACACACACACACACACCTTACCTCATGCATGCTCTTTGTTTAGAATTAGAGGAAAGAATAGTTTGCAGTTTCTAGAATTTTAATAAAGAGAAATTAGAGGGCAAAGTCCTCCCTATTGAGCATATTACAATCAGTTTGAAAAGGCTCTCACGTGTGAGACAGCTAGAGAAAAATTCAAAACAATATATAGTCAAGTTATCCTATTACTCAGTCCACTTACATCAGATTTAAACATACATTCTGCCTCCTTAAGGGAGCAGACTGCTTCTAAGAGCTTGGCATTAATTACTGGGATGCAGATGGGTACAAATAGATGCTGCCAACTATAAATGAGTCTTATCCATTCAATACATTAGGTCTCATCAGGAATATGTTATATGTCCTGAAAGTCATAAAAGTGTATTGTAAAAGGATTACAATACTTTCACATTTTATTTTAAAATTTATCTGCATTGCCTGAGTTCACTCAACTATCCGAAAGCCTACTATGTCCAAGGCACAATCGTGGTCCCTGGGGATAACACAGTGAACAATACAGTTCCACATGGCACCTGTCCTCAGGAAGCTTACATTTTAATGTATGATCTAAGAACAGGTTAAAAAACACACATTAATAATTGCAATCTGTGAGAAGTCTATGAAAAATAGACAGTTGTGGAAGGGATCTGCTTTCTATAGGGTAGTTAGGGAAAGCTTAGGGATGCATAAGGGTTAGCAGCATTGCAGCCAGGCTAGAGAGCGAGAGAGAAAGGCCAATCGGATAAAGGTAATGACTGTGAAGATGGATCATGTGGGAAACAGATTCAAGGGGTATTAAGAATTTACTGTTTCAATGGTTGATGGGGAAGAAAGACAAGAGGAATCAAAGATAACTGTTTTGTTTTTTGTTTTTGTTTTTTTAACTAGAGTAAATGAGTAGATGGGATGCTTATTGTTACATGAGGGAAGAAGATAAATAAAGGAAAAATGTATTTGCCCATATGATGTTCAGAGGATGAGGGGCTTTATATGTGATGGCTTCTGTTTTCTTAATATAAGATGAACTGCCTGATCAAAATTTTTGTTGCAAAATTTTAAAAACCAATATCTTCTTCTCCAGCTGTCTCCAAACCCCAGATTTTGTTTGGCTTATAGTTCTCACTGAGTAGCCACTTTTTCAATTTGCTCTTCTTGGCATTTTAACTTCCCCTTCCCCTCTTAGCACGTCTGCCATCTCTTCCTGCTCTGGGTGTCACTTAGCTCTGAAAACATAGGCATTGGAGTGTAGCAGACTGACTCAGAGTCCTCCCAAGATGCAGATTCTACTGAAATCCAAACCCAAGGGGTCTACAAAATGGGTATGTTCACATTTTTTTTTTTGTTTTCATTACTGACTGTCTCCTATTTTAAGGCACCCAGATTGCTTTGGGGGAATGTAAATCAGTGCTTTCTTCCATTGCCAGTTTAATGACCTTGTGATGTTAATTGCCTCTTTCTCCATAATATCAACTCTTCTCCCCATATCTCTCAGATAAATTACCTAACCCTTCAAACACAATCCAAGAGGACTTCCCCATCCACCTAGGCAGAATACAACTATATCATACTAGAGTTTTTATGTGTGTGAGTATATATATAATAAGGTAAAGAGGGAACTAATATTCTAAAAAGAAATATAATTCTATTATATATTCTATTATATAATTCTACTATTAAATATATTCTATTATTATAGAATTATACACTATACTTTCTGTATCTGTAATTATAGAACTGTTATTTCTTACCATTAATCGCAAAATGGGAGACTCACCAGGTAGAAGGAGGGAAGGACTCCAGTTTCAGCAGTTTGTATTTAGAGAAGAAACATAAAGGAGAATGACATGGTGATAGAACCCAGCTTAGGAGAAATAAGACTTACTAGTCAGCTTCATTCAGCAACTCATATCTCGAATGTTCACTAAACACTTATTATGTGCTCTATGGTCCTACTTTATGTTCTTGGCATTGGAAATTTTTTAAATGAATACGAATTGATTATAATAGAAGATCAAGTAGAGCTCAACTTAAAGTGTCATGGGAACTTGGATGCACGAGAGACAGCTGTACAGCTGTCAGGGGACGTGTGGAGGTGTGAGGAGTGCAGACAGTGGTTAGAGAAGGTATTTATAGAAGAGGTGATGTTTAAGCAATACTCAGTAATATTAGTGGCCATGGCATAGGGCATATAGGTGAGAAAGAGGATGGAGACTGAAAAGAAATAAGAGATGAGGCAGAAGAAACATGCTGGAGTGATTCATCTACCTGGAGAGGTGCTCTGCTCTGCATTTCATAAATAACTTCTATAAAAGACCTCGTAAACCTATGTTTACAACTGTTTGACCACTCTAGATATTTTATCTCTATGCAGCTCACTCTTTAGTCTTTATTTGCTTGGATATTCTCTTTCAAAAAGATGTTCCATAACGTTTAATTGAACTTATGATCACAATTTCAGACGAAAAGCAGTTCCTTCTGCCAAGGCTGATACCTGACCCTGGCACTCTCCTAATCAATCAGCACGGTGTATTTTGCGTATGCCAACACATGGGATATTCATGAAATGTATCAATTCATTATTGCATTGCTATAAAGAAGTACCTGAAGCTGGGTAATTTGTAAAGAAAATAGGTTTCATTGGCTTACAGTTCTGCAGGCCATACAGGAAGCATAGTGGCTAGCCAACTATATAAAATAAGGTAAAAGGAGAAGTAATATTATAAAAAGAAATATAATTATATACTATAATTTCTATAACTGTAATTATAGAATTGTAGTTTCCTACCATTAACTGCAAAATATGAGACCCATCAAGTAGAAGGATGTAAGCACTTCGGTTTCAGCAGGGAGGCCTCAGGAAACTTACAGTCATGGCGGAAGGCAAAGGGGAAGCAGGCTTGTCTTACGTGGCCAGAGCAAGAGGAAGAGAGATGGGGGAGGCGTCACACAATTTTAAACAACCAGATCTCGTGAGAACTCTGTCATGAGAATAGCACCAAAAGAATGGTGCAAAACCATCAGGAACTGCCTCCATGATCCAATCACCTCCCACCAGGCCCCACCTCTAGCATTCAGGGTTGCATTTCAATATGAGATTTGGGTGGGTACACAGATCCAAACCATATCATGAGGTGTGGTGGTGATGGAGAATTGGAGTTAAGAGAGAGGGATAGCATAATCCAGAATAAAGAAACAGAAATCTGTCTTAGTCCTCAAATTCCCTAAAATCTCATTAATGGAGAAAACATGCTAACTTGAAGTGACTGAAGAGCACTTAAAAAATAACCATCAGGCAGCTGCGTGTTCTTACCATCCCAAATGAGTGTGAAGTGGAAGAATGAAATTACTGGCTGCATCTGCATAGGTACCTTAGGAAGTCTTGCTGAGCTGGCATTTGATGCATTCCATGTTTCTGTGGGGGTGCAAGGAAGGAGTAAGGCGGTCCAGGCACGGAGAGGAAGAGGAGGTGCCCAACGGAAGGACCAATGCCTAGTGAAAACACTGGGGAAGCACACTAGACTCGAGAAGTCCTTGGATGCTGAGTGCCTGGCATGGCTGAGAAACTGGTGCCCATTTGTTTTCCTGACTCAGAATCAACATTCATAGAAAGATTAAATTTTTTTAAAAAAGGACTTAGTTTCTTTGGCAAACCAATAACAGGCTTTGGGATTTTGCTTTAAACATTTTGAATAATCCTATTAGCAGCTTAGAAAAACAGGGCTATTTTAATGACAGAGTATATATATCTATATATTTCCCATCCACCAGTGTCTGAAGGAGATTATCCACACTAGCTGAAGTCTACCCTCTTTGCAGGGTTTAGCCCTGTCACCAGGTTTGGAGAGGCAGGAGGGGAAAAGAGCTGCTCAGTTACTCTTCCAGCACCGAGTGTGCTGGATAATTGCATCTTTTGCCCACTTGCCAATGGCATTTAGACTAGTTCTCATCCATGTCAAGTCAGTCCAAGCCCAGGAGGGGCAGCATGGTGCATAAACCATGTTTATATCTCGTTTCTGGCCCTGACATTTCACCCACAAAATGGAAATAGCAATAATATTAAAGACATGAGGTTGTCTCAAAAATTAAAAAAAACTATGTGAGTTGAAGCACCAGGTTAGGGGAGTAGACCACTGGTTCTGGTGGTTATTCATGTTAGTCTAATGTCTCTGACATTTGAAGACCTATTTTGCAGTTATGTTTTTCAAATCAGCTTCTTTGACTTGGAGCAGGTAGGGTTTATTTTCTGGTTTACCTGCTGGGAGGTAGAGAGTGTAAAAGCAGACTTGTTCTTGTGTTGTCTTCCAGTGTGAGGATCTAACCAGTGAGGATCATGTTTCAGCAACATCATGTTGGTATGAGAATATATATAATTTTTTAATGAGTGTGAGTTGTATGACTTTTTAAGACAGAATATTGCTACGTGATTGGATTTTCTTAGCAATCATTTTTATGCCACCTAACCACTTTTTTTTTTTTTTTAACCTCAACTTCAAGAATTGCCTGAACTGTGGACAAGAGAAACATAGATACTTACATGAGAAATAGGCTTGGATTTCTTCCAATGCCTTCCTATCTCTTTGATGTTGTTACTTGCAGGTATCAGACTTGCATTCTGCCAGGAACATTTCTTCTGTATGTTGTAATGACTCATGCCCCCAGGATAATGAACAAGACTTGGCAAATACTGGGCCCTGATACCTGAGCCAACAGAGAACATCCGCATCAGGGAAGCCAATAGTCAGAAGGCCTGACTAGGAATGCCATTTAGAATTTGCAGACAAAAAAGTCATTAGCTACCAAAATCTCTTTTGATTCTGTCAAAGGGCAGATCTGGTCTGTTTCTTAGATGTATTTTCCTTTACTGATCATTTACATTTTCCATTATGAATCTTTATTTCAATTGATAAGAGAAGTAAGAAAATTTTTGAGAGATAATTCATCATCAAGGAAATCTATGGAGAGGCATGTATAGACACTTTCTTTATTGTTATAAAAAGGGCGATACTGTGAAAATAAAGCTACAACTTCACTTTCATTTAATAATCAGGTGAGGTAAGTTTATTTTGGGCAAGGGCAGAGGAAGAGAAGGGGCGATGCAAATAGAGGCATACACAGAGTAGATGTTGCTTACGCGTTGGTCAAATCAATAAAGAGTGGGAGGAAACAAGGAAGAGATCTGTAGAGGGAGGGGAAGAGAGTGAAAGTCATGCAGAAGGGAGAGAATGAGAGAAGCATGGAGTCAATAAAGGAGATGGAGGAAGTTGCACAGAGACGGTAGATGCATCTGGGGAAAGCTTCTGGGAGTCACGCACAGCTTCTCCCCTTGTAGTTTCAGGGGGCTGTTGCCTGTTGAAATGTTAACCGATGAACTTTTTAAAAATACTCTTTCAAATGTTAATCTTTATATCAACTCCCCTGTAAATCGCATAGCCATAGCAACCCAACACAGGGAAAATTGTTCCTGGTGGGTAGCAGCCCATGATGGCAGCTAGAGGGTCAAGGAAATCCATGGAAAAGTCAGATGCCCCTGGGGCAGAGATCCCGAGCCTAGGCTGAGAAAATTACCTTTATATCTTAGAGGCAACTGGAGTCTAAGTCATTGGTCTGGCCAGAGAGTGGCCTTCCAGGCTGGGGGTCATGGGGTTGGGTGCAGAGCAGGACCACACCAAGAAGGGCCTCTCTGCTCCTGCACGTTCCACATCTGGTCAGCCTCAGGGTTTAGCTGCACTCCAATGCACAGGGCAATGTAACAGAGGACTAAGCAAGAGCATTCGTTATTTCCTCCCAGGCAGAAAACAAACAGCAACAAGAACAACAGAAGATTCAACGCAGGAGCAGCCTACAAAATGCAAGCTGTAACCTCGATGGTATTGATTGAGTGCACCTGTCCGTCTTCATTTTAAACTGTGAGCTTGATTGCTGGCAAGTTTATAGGATTATGGGTTTAATTGGATGCCTGTGTTTTACTAGATGTAAGTGAAGTTTATGGCTGTGGGGTTTGTGGTGCCAAGGTTTACCTCAGTCATTGCCTCCCAGCTGAGAGAGGGCTGAGACTCCTAGAGCCAATTGGAGCGAGCTCAGGGGCTTGCGTGCAAGGGAGGCACCTCTGGGCCTGCTTGCGGGCTGGGGTTACATGAGGAGCAGACAGACCAGGTGACAGGAGCCAGAAGCTCGCACTGCATCACGGACCTCCCTCGCTCTATGACCTCACTGAATGCTAAAAGGAATGAGTAATGGGCATCCTGGAGAAATTATTGATATTTAGTTAGATCCCCAAGTGCTGGGAATGCACAGAGACTGGCTCACTCGGATGGCTGCCTTGCTTTTTTCTGCTCACTGCTGCCATAAAGAGTTTAGGAAGGGCTCTTATGAGAGGCCGAGGGTTTTGGGAAGATGGAGAGGTGTCGTTGAAATGATTAAATCCTTTGAACCTAGGCGTTCGGGGTACTTATCATCTGGTATTTAATAACGTGTGATATAGATTTAAATTATTGTTTCATATTTTGAAGGGTGATTGCTTTTAATAACTCATCTGGCCTCACAGCAGCTATTTATTCACTGAGCACATTGTTTGCTGATTACCTAACATGTGCCATTCCTGGGGATTTTAGGTGAGAGTAGGGAAAATTATTCTAATTGTTTTTTTAATTTTACAGATAAGAAAACTGAAGCCCAGAAAATTTATTTCCTTCACCTGGTCACACACAGATCTCCTGGTATATTCAGAACTAGAACTCAGATACTTGATTCCCATTCAGAAAGAACCTGGTCAGCTGGTTGCGGGTTAAAGAGGACAGAGAACACCAATGAAAAAACCTCCACTGGGTAAGGGAGCTACCTTGTACTTCTATTTGGCTGCTCAGAACATTCAGATGCTCATTTTCTGGTTTTATTGGTTTTGGACAGTTGTACTCATCAAATTAAGTGACCTTCAGAAAAGTGAGAGATTGTAAATCACATGGTTAGTTTCTTCCAACCAAAGATAATAGGACACTGGCCGATGAGACTCAGTCCAAATTCTGTTATAGAAATGCATTGCTTGCTTATGCAGTTGGCTTGGGATGAGGCCAACTCTGGGTGGAGCCCAGATTAAAGTAGCAAAGATACTATTATAAAACAATTTGACATGGCAAAAACAGTAAACATTTAAACTATTACTTACATGCCAGGTACTGTGGGCAGCACTTTGCTTGCACTATTTCATTTAATTCTTAAAAGCACCCATTTTATAGATGAGAAAATTGAGGCTTAGAGAGATTATGTAATTTTCCCAGGGCATACAACTTCCAAATGGGCTGAACTAGGACTCTAAACTGCTTTATTATGACAATAGTACCCATGACTTTAACCGCTACCCTCTCCTGTACAATATTTAGAGGTATGTTGCCATAGACACCATTGTTTTATAAACGATGTTGACACACACTTTTAATATAATTTAAACTTTTCAAACACTGGTCTATCAGGTAAGTGAATAAGTGCATAATAGAAGATGAGATAATGCTGAAAAATTAGGGTGGAAAAAACATGGAAGATATTGACAGTCAGTTCAAAACGTTGGGCTTGATGTGGTGGCAGTAGAGAGCCTTTGAAGGCTCCAGCAGAGGAGTGCTATGATGACAGCTGCACTGTATGGGCTGTTGACATCCAGGTAAAGGGCTAGTGAGAGAATTCAGTAGGAGTGGGAGTTCCAAAGCAAAATTTGAGAACTTCGTGATTTATTGTACTGAGGTGTGTGTGGTCTCAAACACAGCAATCAGCTAGTTATGGTAAAAACTTTGGGGGTCCAGATTTCGATGTTGGGTCTTAAATGTGTGTGCAGTTTATGGAGATATCCGGGAGCACTTTGGCAATTCCAGAATGGAGATCCAGGGAAAGCAGGCAGAGGCTGAAAATATGCATTTGCATGTAAATTTGCATAGAGGTGCCAATTTGCAGGAGCTTAGAAAAAGCAAGGGATCTAATGGAACCAGATGATAAAAGACCTCAGGAGTCTTATTTTGAGAAAGAGGAATTACAAAGAAAGAGAAGAAAGAAAGAGAACAAGAGATCCATGTGGGATAAAATTTCATGAGAAAGAGAATAATGAAAGATTTTAAATTCTTTAGAAAAGTCAGGGAATAAGGGCTAAGAAACAATTGTTGGTTTAGTGATGTAGAGATCACTGGCATCCTTGGGAGAACCATTCTGAGAGACTGATAAGAGGAAGCTATCTTGCAAAGAGTTAATGGACGGTTAGGATATAAATGCAGTTTTCTTCACTGAGGGGGCACACAACTTTGTTGAGGGGATAGATAGCAGTTTAAAAATAGCAAGAGATAGATTAGCAAGACAGCAGAAGGGAATTTTATAGGTAAAGAGAGATAGACATATGTTCGTAAATAAAGCAAAAACAGCTAGAGCAGAGAGAATGGCTCAAGCTATGAGACAAAGGGTGGGGGAATTTTTGATACAGCAATATCTTTGTGAAAGCAGAAAGTGGTAGGAAAACAACCTAGGTGGTGAGTTTTGTTTTAAGAGGAATCATGGACTGCTTCTGTTTAGGAGCTTTGAATGAGAGAGAGCAAAGAAAGGCATTCTAGGCTCATGGCAGGTCAAGCACATAATTTTCAGGATCGCCTGGGAGTGAGATGCATGGGATGAGATGGGTAAGAAAATGGGTGGGTTGGATGGATGAGGAAATAGGAACATTGGTAACTACCAGGGAGAATGAAATGTGGAGCTGATGTGAGATAAGGAGGTGATGAGATTAAGATGAGATGGAAAGGCCAGCTGAGTTCAATTCAAATGACTTAACCATTTAGCAAAATGGCTAACAAAAATTAAACATATTTTCATGCAATTCTCTAGTTGCATTTTACAGCCTTGGAGGGCGAACAGAAAAAGCAAAGGATAGTTTACTAAAGTTGAGAACTATCAAAGAGAAAATGTCACAGAAAGTGAGGCATTGGAAAGTGGTGGTGAAATGACTCCATATAACATTAAGGTGAGTAGGAAGAGGAATGAGCCAGGAATGGAGTTACAAGAGAATAAGGAAAGGCATGGTTACTGGAACTTGTGGCTAGGAAAGAAACCCAGATCAGTAGAAGTGCCAGTGAAGGAGAAGTAGAGAATAAGAAGAGAGAAATCATTTTTAAAAATGGTTGCAAGTTCAAGAACCTGAGTGGTGGTGATGTGCGGCTGTGATGGTAGATATATTAGCTAGTCTCTGAAGGTGCTAGAGAGTGATGAGATCATAAGAATAAATACTGACATATAGTTCCAGGGAAAGATGGCAGAAGCATAATGGAATTCACATGCTGATGTCAAGGGAGAAGCTGTGAGTGTCCTGGAGCTAGGTTGATGGTGAGGACATTATGGTATGGGCTTCAAGTAGTAGCAGATGTCTGGGGATGGTGAGGGACACTGTTCTGGATCCTGCGGTGTACACAAAATGATCCCTTCTGGTTCTGGGTGTCTAGGATCAGGGTGGCAGAGTGGAGAAATAGAGCTTATTAGGAGGATCTCTGAGGAAGACAATATGTGTAATGGTTACAAGCATGGGTTCTTGATCAGACTACCTGGTTTCTATCCTGTTTCTGTCACTTCCCAACTGGGTGGACATGGATAAGCTATTCAGTCACCCTACGCCTCAGTCTCCTCATCTCTAAAGCAGCAATAATGGTGAACTCACCTCATGGGATTGCTGTGATGATTGATTAAAATAATTATTAAAAGAGAGTAGCATAAAACCCACTATATGGTATGTACTCAGTGAAAAATAGCTTGCTACTGCTTCTGCTTCTTCTTCTATTTCTTCTTCTTCTATTTCTCCTTCTCTTTCTCCTTCCCCCTCCCCCTCCTCTTCCCCCTCCTCCTCCTTCTCTTCTTCCCCCTCCTCCCCCCTCCTCCTTCTTCTCCTTTTTCTCCTTTTTCTTCCTCTTCCTCCTCCTCCCCTTCTTCTTCTTCTTCTTCTTCTTCTTCTTCTTCTTCTTCTTCTTCTTCTTCTTCTTCTTCTTCTTCTTCTTCCTCTTCTTCTTCTTCTTCTTCTTCCTCTCCTTCTCCTTCTTCCTCTTCTTCTTCATGTTATTGGAAAGGATATATAGGACGGAAGTGGTGTTATCAAGGAGAAAAGTAGTTTTCAATTTATGTGGCCACATGGGGAGGAGTACTTAAAGAAAGTATCAAAGATGTAAGGGATTTTGTCTATAACAGAATTGGGATTCCAAGATTGACCCTAGTTCTGCCCCTCAGGGGAGCAGGGCTCTTCAAGAGGTAAGGGGTACAATTATTTGGGGAGGTGACCAGGGGCTGGTAAAGGAGGAAAGAATTTCTGCTGGGCTATTAAGAGTTAATCATGCTGTAAAGGAAATATGGGGTGGAGAGGACAGAGAAAGAAACATTTTTAATTAGATCATTTTCCCCTATGTTTGCCTTTGATTTGACTTGTAATCAGTTAAAAACATGCTTTGCTATCTTTCACGAGAATAGTAATCTGTAGCATTGCTTCAGAAAATTTTAAGTTTTGAATGCAGGGAGTTTTTGCCGTAGGTTTACCAATAAACATCAAATTTAATGAAAGTCTTCTGTTTTACTAATCATAGTAGTTTCTAAAATTTTTTAAATTATTTTATTAATTTGAAAAAAAGGATGTATTAGTATTAGTATTTACATTCCTAATAAACCCTCTGCCTTGTAAAATAACAGATACCAAAGAAGAGAGAAAGTTTTTCTTGCTTTCACTGGGAAAGGCATAGACACCAAAGAAAATGGCTCTGAGGGAAGTAGGAGAAAGAGATTTCTGAGAAATCAAAGAGATACATGAGTCATAAATGTAGGTTTCTGTGACAAAAAGAACTTGGGGGGTGGGGGAAGAAAGATTTTTAAAAGCACTTTAACAAAAACTTTGTTATGAAAATTTTAAAGTTTACAGAATGGTTGGAAAAATATTTCAATGCATAACAATATATTTGCATCTAGATTTGACAATTGTCAATCTTTTGTTGAATTAGTTCAATATACCTATCTGGCTATCTTTACCCACTTTTATTTGGAACCATTTAAAAGTAAGTTAAAGATATCATGGGGACAGTTTGAGTTACTTTTTCTGTTTAACAAACCCCTCCAAACTTAATGGTACAAAATAACTACTGTTTCATTACACTCTTTCTATGCATCAAGAATGCACAGAGGAATGGCTTGTCCCTGGTCCACAATATCTAGAATTTCAGCCAGGAGTATTTACATGTCTGGGGACTGAAATTATCTGGAAGATTCTGGGCAAATAAGCTCAGGAATGACTCAAACTTTGGGTTTAGCTGGGCCTGTGGACTGGAATAGCCAAATGTTTCCCCTCCCTGTGCTTTCATCCTGGGCACAGTCGTGGAAGGGAGGCATCTCACATCATGGTGTTTGGGTTCAGAATGGGAGCCTCTTAAGAAAGGGACTTTCAGAGAAGGATGTTCTAGGAGAACCAGATGGAACCCGCATGGACTTTTCTGGTATCACCTCGGAAGCTATGAATCATCAGTTCCACTGAATCCTGACAGTCAAAGTAGGCATAAGCACACTCATATTCAAGTGGAAGGGACAAAGATCCCCCTCTTCAATGTGACTGTGAAAGGATTTGCAGCTATATTTAAAAATCACCATAAAACAGTCTTCTACATAACTCAATTCCATTATCATCTAACAAAAATACTTTCTGAATTTCATCTAGTATCAATTATCTCCCAATTATCTCAAAAATGTCTTTAATATTTAAATTTTATTTTCTAAACAGGGTTCCAATAAAGGACAATGCATTAAAATTATTATTCTGTCTCTTAGGTAAAGGGCAGTTTCTTAAAAGTCTTCTGGTATAATATGCAATATGATGTCATTCCCCATTTGCCAAACTGTGGACTCAGCAAAAGTCTAAACAACTCTTTAGTGCTTGCAGGGACAAATTTGAAGTGTGCCTTTGTTTTGGATGCCCTAAGTATGCTGAGAATAGCCTCAAATCAAACTGACTACATTAGGATCATTCATTCATTCAATAATAACTAATTGAGGTCATATTATATTCCAGGCACTGTGCTAGATGCTAGGCATGAACAAGACAAAAATAAAATGGAGAAAAAAATAAACAAAATCCTTGCACTCAATCAACCTACACTCAGGCAGGGTAGACAGAAACTCAATAGGCAATTGTAATATAGTGGGATACCTGATATCATGGAGGAAGTTAGTAGGAGTCATGGGAGCAGAGAGATACCAGGTCCTCAGTGCTGAGGAGTCATTTCAGATTAAAATGGGGAAATAGATATGTCTGTTGGTAACTCACAAGGCAAGTGCTATAACAGGTATAAGAATAGAGCATGCTGTAATCCCAGCACTTTGGAAGGCCTGGGCAGGCAGATCATGAGGTCAAGAGATCGAGACCATCTGGCCAACGTGGTGAAACCCTGTCTCTACTAAAAACACAAAAATTAGCTGGGTGTGGTGGCACATGCCTGTAGTCCCAGCTACTCGGGAGGCTGAGGCAGGAGATTGCTTGAACCTGGGAGGCGGATGTTGCCGTGAGCAGAGATCACACCACTGCACTCCAGCCTGGCAACAGACCGAGACTCTGTCTCAGGAAAAAAAAAAAAAAAAAACAACTAAAGCCTGGTGAAGCAAGCACATTTAGTGACTCACTTCCCACAAAATAAAATTCAAATGACTTGTGACCTAGCATATTTTGTTTTATCTCTCCTTTTTTCACTCTTCTTTTCTAATTATCTTCCTATGTCAAAAAGTGTGTCCCTGTGTATTAAGTCTTGGTTCTTTTGGGTTGTTGTCTGGCCTAGGCCATTGCTCTATTTGGCTTGTTTGTACACTTTATTTCAGAAGTTTAGACTTATCACTATTATATATTTAGACTTATTTCTGGGCCCATACACAAAGCCTATAAATTTTCCTCCCCACCTCTTTGTTTGCCTCCCCTCAGGTTTTTCCTGTGGAAGTTGGAAAGCTGATGGGCTCCCCTCTGACTCTGCCATTTTGGACAACATCACTGCTGCTCACTAGGGAAGCAATAAAGCCTGGCTCATTTGCATGAATCTCTGCAGTGGCTTTTCTGACCCCAGGGCTGTTAGAAGTACTCATTAGATCCTCTTTAATTAAATATGTAACACACATCATGCCATCGAGCATAGAAAAAAAAAAGATAGAAAAATAGAAATCTAACAACGGTTCCTGCTTCTAATTAAAAGCAGGCTGTTTTTGCCTCAGAGCAAGCTAAGGACAGTGCTTTCATCCTGGGCACAGCCATGGAACCCCTGGTGCCAAAGCCCAGGGGGCAGGGATGTGAAACTTTGGATGCGCCAAGGGGGCTGAGTTTGTTGGGTGACACAGGCTCTCCCTTCTCAGTGGGTGGGATCTAATTTCAGCTCCTGATATGTGATTCAAAGTGAGGACAAGCTTGCATTTCCTTTCATTCCACTTTCAAATGCCCTTCGATTGAATACCATATAGTGGTATTGTAGGTAAACAGAATGTGAACACAGTGGGATGGTCTTACCAACCAAAACCTCATAAAAGCTCAAAGAAAATGAGCCACATGCATCAGTGGCTTATATGTGATGCTGGTAGGAAGTGAAGGGGCAGACTGGCATGGGGGCAAAGAGGCAGTCTCCTAGAGAGTCTTTGTTATATGTAGAACTGAAGGTTGAAAATAACATCCATTAGTAGGCGACTTCTTCATTCCACTTCTCATAATCTTGGTTCTTAGACACCCCTTAATTTTTCCTCCTCCTCTCTCTTAATCTCTCTCATTTACATTCCACCCTTGTCAGTTCTCTTTCTTCTAGTGAACCTCAGAGGCTCTCCACCCCTACACTTGAGCTGCCTTTCTTATCAGATCTGAATCTTGAAACAGCTTCCCCATGCTCAACTAAGTCAGACTGTATCTTACTTATCTTTTCGATAGTGATGGCTCCTGAGTTTTTGTAATGGAAGGATAACTTTGTTGTTGGAAGGGAGGCTTGGCAGGAAAGGTGGATAAAATGAAACTTATCCTGAATCTACATATGCATTGCAAGCCGCTTTTGATTGTTTGATTTTTGTTTGTTTGAGGTATCCTTGAAGGAATGATGGATATTCCCACCTTAGGTGCTCTCTCAGATAAACTAGGAATTCTGGATCCTTTATAAGACTTACTTGAAGTAGAAAGGAATTTTCCTTTTTAGTCCTGCTGTTCTCCTTGATTTTTCATTTCAGATGTCATCCAATGTAGTGTCCTAATGGCCGTCAGGGAAATCAAGGAAGGAGGAAATTCAGGGTATTTATTGGTCAGATTTTCTCTCAGCTCATTGGGCACAAGACCTGTTACATCTGTCAAGATCCCTCAACTGCAAGCACATTCATTTGCAAATAGTTATTATGCCCTATTGTATGTCAGGCCCTATTTCAAATGCTGAGAACACATCAGCAAACAGAAGAGACAATATCCCTCCTCTCATGGAGTTTACATTCCAGTGTGGAGAGTCAGATAAAACACACACCCAACTATATGAAATGTCAAGTATTAAAAATGCTGATGAAGTGGGGAAAGGCAGGTAAAAGGATGAGAAGTGATAGAGTTTCTAGTTTAGACAAAATGGTGGAGAAGCCCTCTCTGTTGTGTGCATATTTGAGCAAGGACCTGTGTGAAATGACAGAATGAACTATGGGGATGTCTGGGGGGAGAAGAGTGCCAGAAAGAATGGACAGAACATTCAAAGGCACTGAGGCTTGAACTTGGAGTATTTGAGGTTATCAAGGAAGCTACAGTAGCTGGAATAGAGGGAATCAATAGGAGAGGCTGTCAGATTCTTCCAGCTAATTCTAAAGCATCAAAGTCACTTTTTAAACTTGCTACTGCTTGGAATCACTCCTATGTCTTCCTTCTAATGTGGGAAGATTTTCATTGGATAAAGGAGATGATTGTCTACTGTTTGTCATATTCCTAGTTTGGTGGCAGTTTAAAAAATCAGTGTATGAAACTGTCATCTTGGACTACAGGAAGTCCTTCAGGGGTGCACTGTTTTATAAGCCAAGCAGGGAAATGGAAGACATCAAACATAGACAACAACACTCTCCATATTTTGAACCTTGCAAGACAGGAGACAGACACAGTCAAGGAAGAGGACAAATCAGGAATAACAGAGATTTTAAACTTTCTGTGCAATGTAGGTAGAAGGGGATAGATTTGGATAGAAAAGCCTGGAGTTGGTTTTAGGCACAGGGAAAACAGCCAAAGTAGAACTAGCGGCTTTGTGGTTCAAAAGAAAACAGAAAATAGCTAAGTAAACAAATTGGAGTAGAGATCTGAAGAATGGGATCAAAGGCATAGCTTATGTGTTAGAACTGGGAAAAGTACTAATTCTCCTGGTCTTGAGAGGAGAAAGGACTCGTAGGAGAAATAGGCAAGTGATATGAAATATGGAAGTAATGTGGAAGAAAATAAGAAATATGGAAACTCCAGTCCAGGACTCTCCCTCACACTTAGGACTTTTATATCTAGATTCATATATCTAACTACCTCCTCAGCCTATCCACTTGACTGAGTAATAGATCCCTCAAAATTATTACATCCAGAACTGAACTACAAATCTCAATCCACTTTCAGATCCACTTCACCTTCAGCTTCTCAGTCTCAGATGGGAATAACTCCATCCTTCCAGTTGCTCAAGCCATCCTTAACTCTTCTTTTTTCAACACCTTATCAGCAATTCTGTTGGCTCTGCCGTAAAAACATATCCAGAATCCAGCTACCTCTTACTCCTTTATAGTTACCACCTGGTCCAAGCCATCATCTCTCAACTGACTTACTGTGATTACCTCCTAACCAGTCTCCCTACTTTTTTGTTTTGTTTTGTGTCACTCTGCCACCAGGCTGGAGTGCAGTGGCACCATCTTAGCTCACTGCAACCTCCACCTCCTGGGCTCAAGCGATTCTCCTGCCTCAGCCTCCCCAGTAGCTGCAACTACAGGCATGCGCCACCACGCCCAGCTAATTTTTGTATGTTTTTTAGTAGAGATGGGGTTTCACCATGTTGGTCAGGATGGTCTCAATCTCTTGACCTCGTGATCCGCCCGCCTCAATCTCCCAAAGTGCTGGGATTACAGGCATGAGCCACCAGGCCGGCCCAGTCTCCCTGCTTTTACACTTACCTTCTCATCTCCAAAGTCTACTCTAACTCAGCAACCAGAATGGTCCTTTAAAAATTAGTGTCAGATGATGTCACCCCTTTCTCAAAATTCTGGAATGGCTTCTTATTTCTGTCAGGGTAAAAGCCCAGGTCCTTACAATTGCTGAAAGACTCAATTTGATCTGCCTTCTCTGCATTCCTCTTGTCTTTCTGATTTCATCTACCACCACTCTCCACTTTGCTTATTCTCCTATAGTCATACTGGCTTCCTTGTTGATTATTAAAGACATCAGGCATCCTTTTATCCAGGGCCTTTGCTCTATTCCTTTCCAATGACTGAATGGTTTTGCCTTAGATAGCTACCTAGTTAATTCCATCATCTCCCTGCTAAAATTTCTCCTTCTCAATAGACCCATAAAACTCCCATTTTAATACCTATTCTTTCCTGCCCCCAGGAACCCCCCATGCCCTTTATTCTTTACCATAGTACTTACCATCATTTAACATATACGTTAGTAATTTATTATGTTTAGTTTTTATCCTGTTATCAGAATGTAAGCTCCTTATGAGCATGTGACTTTGTTAATTTTTCAAAAAATTTTAATTTACAAACATATCCTAAACACTTAGAAGAGTTTAGGTATCTTATTAAATGAATTGAATTAATGGATAATAGAGAATCCTAAGCAACTTGTACTGGGTAGACTTAATTTTTCTTGTAAAATATGAGGCAAGGTCATGTGCTGAAAGTAATATTCAAGTGATATGAAATATGAAAGAAATATGGAAGAAATAATAAATATGGAAGCTCCAGTCCAGGAATTGAGGAATCTTTATTTTAAAAGATTTTGGAACCAGCTCTAAGTAAAGAGGTAGGAAGTCATCCAGGAGGAAATAAAAAGATAAACAGACTAAAGGTCAGCTTTTCCTTAAAAAAGATGCAAATGTATCATGATTCCAATATGCATGATTATAATTTTATCTTCAGAAATATATTCCATCTAATCTGTAGTGAGCTGATTAGTGGCCCCCAAAAGACATGTCCACATCCACATCCCCAAAACTGATGAACACTACTTTATACAGCAAAAAATATGATTAAGTTAGTAATCTTGAAAGGAGGAACTTATCATGAATTATCCGGGTAGACCCTAAATTCAGTCACATGCATCCTTATAATAGAGAGGCAAAGTGAGTTTGAATTTTGAGATAAACACACAGAAAACAAACCAACAAAATGAAACACATACACAGAAAAGAAGGCACTATGAAGATGGAGGCAAAGATTAAAGTAATGCAGCCACACACAAAGAAATGCCAAGTATTGCTGGCAGCTACCAAAAGCTAAGAGAGAGGTATGGAACAGATTCTTCCCCAGAGACTCTAGAGGGGTATGGTCCTGCCAAACACATTATTTCAGACTTCTGGCCCCCAGAAGTGTGAGATAATATATTTCTGTTGGTTTAAGCAACCCAGTTGGTGGTAATTTGTTACACCAGTCCTAGGACTGCAATACAGATTTTGGTAGTGGGAAGTGCAGTGCTGGTGTAACAAATATCTAAAAATGTGAAAGTGGCTTCGTAATTGGGTAATGGCTAGAGGCTGGAGAAATTTTGAGGTGCATGATAGAAAAAGCCTAAATTGCCTTGAAGAGACAATTGGCAGAAATATGGCAATTATCTGTTAAAGGCTCAGAAAATTTAGGAGCACTGTAGAGAAAGCTTCTATAGTCTTAGAGAATAGCTCTATCTATCTATCTATCTATCTATCTATCTATCTATCTATCTATCTATCTATCTATCTAATGTTGTTATAAATATGAACATTAAATACATTCTGGTAAGGGATTAGTAGAAACTAAGAAACGTGACTGGGAACTAGAGGAAAGGAATCCTTGTTACATGGTGACAGAAAACTTGGCTGAATTATATCTTACAGTTAGTGAAAAGCAGAACTTCTAAGTGATACACTTAGAGTTTTAGCTAAAAACATTTTCAAAGAAAGTGTTGAAAGTGCAGCCTGGTTTCTCTGTGTTGCTTATAGTAAAATGTGAAAGAAAAGAGATGAATCAAGGAAAGAACTGGTAAGCACAAGGAACCAGCATTTGATGATTTGGAAATTTTTCAATATATCAAGATTGAAAAAGATGCTAAAATTAGGAGATTCACTGTTAGGAAAGTGTGCTCTAAAGAGAAGGACAAGAGTATGGTGGGACAATCTTGTTCTGAAGATATTTGGGTATATAATAAATAGATCCACTCAACCATTTTAGTAGAAGCAAGGAATAAAGATGGAATTTTACAGGAAAGATCTGTGAAGAACCCTCTTTTCTAATGATGTGAATCCCTATTGCATACATGGAAAATCCACAAGATTTTTGAGAATATCATGTCAGCAGAAGCACTGCCAACTTGGGCCAACAGGGAAAGAGACAGGATAAGATGAATGAAGGCTGTCAGATTCCTAAAATGTAGACTCCCAAAATTAACACACAATACAGAGATGGGTATTGTTAAACAAACAGTAGCATTTTTCCAAGTTTAGGGATAGCTAAGTGAGTGTAACAAAACTTCAAGAAAGTGAACTCTAGGATACTAGGAAAGATAAGTAAAATGGCTTGCTAAGGGTCCAATCATGTAGAACAAGCAAGTAGCTCCATAAGTATACAATGGATTAGTGGAATAAAGCAACAGGAATTCTCAACAAAGTCAAAGAGCACATTAACTAGGAGAGAGGCTATGGAAGAAATAGAAATATAGGAAATTGGCATAAAAAAGATTTATTAAATGCAAAATATTGAGATTTTATTTTTTACTTTTTTCCAAGATGGCAGAATAGAGGTTTTGTCAGTATGCCTCACCCACTTGGAAATATTAATAGCAAAATAGTGTGTAGAGACTCACATTGTGAGCTTTTATCCAAGAAGAAACATGGGAGTTCAACAGAAAAACAAAAGAAAACTTCAGATACTGGATAAAAGAAAGTGGGCACAGCCTTTGTGGTGAGCTCTGGCTGAAAACCATGTGTGAATCCCTAGAGGGGAAAGGGAGAGAGAGAGTTTCCACAGTACACATTTCTACTGGGTAACCATGCAATTTAAGTCACAGGGGAGTACCTTGAACCTTCTAAGCCTTTGATTTAACTGGGTGGACTGCTGGGAGACTGTGAAAAGGAACAGCACTGGGAAGTGTCCCACGTATACTCCCAGACGTGGGCTCCTACAGAAGGAAGCCATTCCTGATTCTAGCTCATAGCAAGCTGTATAGGAACCTGCCAGCTAGTGGGGGTGGCGGCCAATGGTTTGTAGAATCTTGAGCTAGGGATTGTGATTTGGACTTGAGCAGGGGAGGAGCCCTCATGGCCAGAATGGAGAGTACAGTATGGCATAGGCTCCAGTCAAGGGATCTGGATTTGGGTGTTCTCCTTCTTCATGGGAAAAGAGCAGAACAGGTGTGGTTTTGATGGGCACAGCAGCAGTTGCCTTGCTTCTTGCTGGGGTATTTCTCCAGGGCTCAGAGGACTGCTCCCTGAGTTGGGCAAGGGCTGGCACTTGTGCCCAGCACTGAACTACCTGATTGCAGGCTTCACCACCCCAGCCCTGCTCAGATTCATCGCCTCTAGCCTCAGAGGCAGAGCATGGGACCCAGACCACTGAGTGTTCCACCAACAAACCCATTGCCTGGGACACCCAAATTCTTCTCCTGGTTGGCAAGGGTCAAGCATAAGCCCTATTGCCATCACCCGCTGTAACTATCTCTCACTTGCAAGCACCGCCTACTGGCCTGAAGGTCAACCTGCAGAGGCCATTACAACATCTGCTGACACAAGCGAACAGCTCTTAGAAAGCAGACAAGCTTCTCATGACCTCTGCTACCACCATTCTCCACACCACTCCAACTACCCAGGAGGTCATAAGCTTGCTCACCCACCTGCACTGCCAGTATAACCAGCATTTGAGAAAGCCACCATACTCAACACTAAGGCTACTGGTAACCAAGGAAATCATGTAGAGTTTTCACCACTGAACACACCCAGAAGTGAAGCCTAAATGGCCCTACTCCACATATATTATAGTCACACCCTCGAGAAGAAAAAAAATCAATTCAAAAATAAGAAGTGACTGTTTCTCCATATGTGAAGACATAATATTACTGAAAGTATGAAAAAGCAATGAGGGCCGGGCACAGTGGCTCACACCTGTAATCCCAACACTTTGGGAGGCTGAGGCAGGTGGATCATGAGGTCAGGAGATGGAGTCCATCCTGGCCAACAGGGTGAAACCCCGTCTCTACTAAAAATACAAAAATTAGCTGGGCCTGGTGGCACTTGCCTGTAATTCCAGCTACTCAGGAGGCTGAGTCAGCAGAATTGCTTGAACCAGGGAGTTGGAGGTTGCAGTGAGCCCAGCCTGATGACAGAGCAAGACTCCGTTAAAAAAAAAAAAAGAAGAAGAAAGAAAAGAAAAGAAAAAAGAAAAAGCAATGTGTGTGTAACCTGCAAAGGAACACAGTAATTCTCTAGTAATGGATCCTAACCAAAAAGAAAGTTTTGACATGCTGGATAAAGAATTCAAAATATTGACATTAAAGAAATTCAGTGATATTCAGGAGAAATCTGAAAACCAATATAGAGAAATGAGAAAATCAATAATCAATTCAGAATATAAATAAAAAATTTACAAAGAGATAGAGATCTTAAAAAATAAAACAGAATTTCTGGAAATGAGAAATTCATTGAAGGAATTACAAAATACAGTTGAAAGCTTCAATCATAGACTAGAACAAGCAGAAGAAGAGACTTTGGAGTTTGAAGACATTTTTTTTTTATAATCCACTCAGACAAAAATAAAGAGAACACAAAAGAGTGAACAAACTCTGAGAAATATAGGACTACATAAAGTGACCAAACATACATGTCATTGGGTATTCCAGAGTGAGAAGAAAAAGTAAAAATTTAGAAAACCTATTTAAAGAAATAATTGATGAAAACTTTGCTAGTCTATCAAAAGATTTCTATATCCAGATACAGGAGACCCAATAAGCATGAGGAAAATACATTGCAAAACAGACTTCACCATGACAAATAGTCATCACATTGTCTAAAGTCAACATAAAGAAAAAAATCTTAAAATTGCAAAAGAAAAGCACCTAGCTACTTCTAAAGAAAACCTCATTAGTCTAACAACAGACTTTTCAGCAGAAACCTCACAAGGCAGAAGAGACTGGAATCCTATTTTCAAAGTGCTTAAAGGAAAAAAAATACAAAAAACTGCCAATCATGAATTTTATCTCTTCCCAGAATAAGCTTCATAAATGAAGAAGAATTTTAAAGTCTTTTCTAAAGAAGCAAAGCTAATTCATCACCACTAGGCTAGCCCTACAAGAAATGCTCAAAGGAGTACTAAACATTGAAATAAAAGGTCAAAATTTGTCATTATAAAAATACACAAAAGTGTAAAACTCACAGGTCTTATAAAATAATTACAGAATGAAGAAAGAGAGAAATCAAGTGGTAACATGACAGAACTCCACCGAACTACAAAGAAAAGCACACAGAGAAAAAAAGATAAACAATGAATCTACAAAACAGATAATGATTAACATTATTACAGGAATAAAACCTCACATATTAATATTAACCTTGAATGTAATGGATTGAATACAATACTAAAAATATATAGATTGGTGGAATGGATTTTTAAAAAAATGAACCAACTATGAGCTCCTAACAAGAAACTCAGCTTTCTGGTAAAGACACTTATAGACTGAATGTGAAGAGGTGGGAAAGATATTCCATGCAAATGAAAACCAAAAGTAAGCAGGAGTAGCTACACTAACGTTGATAAAACAGACTTTAAACTAACAGGAGTTAAAAAAAAAAAAAGACGAAGAAGTTAATTACATAATGGTAAAGGAATTAATTCAACAAGAGGACGTAACAATCCTAAATATTTATGTACCCAACACTGATGCACCCAGATTAATTTAAAAAAAAGTACTAGACCTAAATAAGGCGATAGAGAGCAATAAAATTATAGTGGGGATTTCAGCACTCCATTCACAACAGTAACAGATCATCAAGACAGAAAATCAACAAAGAAACAGTAGACTTAAATTATACTTCAGACTAAATAGACCTATTTACAGCAAATATTCTATGGAAAAATCACATAGTATACATTCTTCTCAACAGTACACAGAACCTTCTCCAAGACAGACCATAATTTTTAAAAATTGATATTGTATCAAGTATCTTCTCAGACTATAGTGAAATAAAACTAGAATTCAATACCAAGAAAAACTTACAGAATTATAAAAATATATGTATTAAACAATATGCTCCTGAAAGATCTTTGGGTCAATGACAAAATTAAGATGGAAAATTAAAAATTTTGAAATGAATGAGAATGGAAACACAATATATCAAAACCTCTGGGATACAGCAAAAGTAGTGCTAAGAGGGAAATTTATAGTGTTAAGTGCCTACATAAAAAAATATAGAAAAATAGCCAATTAACAACCTATGCCACATGTCAAGGAAGCAGAAAAACAATAACAACCCAAACCCAAAGGTAGCAGAAGAAAAGTGATAACAAAGGTCAGAGTAGAACTAAATAAAATTGAGACCAAAAAAAAAAAAAAAACCTGAAGGAGCAACAAAACAGAAAGTTTCCTTGAAAAGATAAGCAAAATTAATAAACTGCTAGCTAGAATAACCAAAAAGAGAGAAGATCCAAATAAACATAATAAGAAATGAAAAAGGAAATATTACAACCACAAAAGACTACTATGAACAACTATATGCTCACAATTGAGAAAACGTAAAGGAACTGGATAAATTCCTGAAAATGTACAACCTCCCAGCATTGATATAGAATGAATTAGAAATTCTGAATATACCAATAATGGGTAGCAACATCGAGTCAGTAATTAAAAATATGTCTCAACAACAACAAAAACAACCATGACCAGATAGATTCACAGCCAAATTCTACCAAATGAGCAAAAAGAACTAATACCAATCCTCCTGAAATTTTTTCAAAAAGTCATGAAGGAGGGAGTTCTCCCTAACTCATTTTATAAAGTTATTATCACCCCAATTTCCCACTTGCACCACTGCTATTCAACATAATACTGAAAGTTCTAATCACAGCAATCAGGCTAGAGAAAGAGATAAAAGTCATCCAAACTGTAAAAGAATAAGTCACATCACCTCGGTTCACTGTAAATAAAATCTTATACCAAAGCCATGTAAGAACACAAGAAAAACTAGAAAATAATTACCCTAATAAACACAGTTGCAAAAATCCTCAACAAAATACTAGCAAACTGTATCTAGTTGTACATCAAAAAGATAATACAATTAAGTAGGTTTTACTTCAGGAATGCAAAGATGGTTCAACATACACAAATCAGTTAATGTGATTCATCCCATAGACAGAATGAAGGTCAAAATCTGTCTGATCATCTTGACAGATGCAGAATAATCATTTGATAAAATTTAGTACCCCTTCATGATAAAAACCCTCAACAAACTAGGGATATAAGAAACATACCTCAAAATAATAAAGGCCAAACAACATATCTGCAGTCAATATCATATTGAATGTGGAAAACTTGAAATTAATCCCCCTAAGAACTAGAAGATGACAAAGATGCCCACTTTCCCCACCCTTATTCAACATAGTACTGGAAGTTCTAGCCAGAGCAATCAGATTAAAAAAAGAAAGAATGAAAGAAAAGACATCCAAATTAGAAAAGAGAAAGTAAAATTATTTGTTTGCTGAAAATATAATCTTATACCTAGAAAATGCTAAAGACTCTTCTAACTTTTGGATTTGATAAATGAATTCAGTAAATTATCAGGATACAAAATTAATACACAAAAATTTGTAACATGCCTATATACCAATAAGAATCAAGTAGAGAACCAAATCAAAATGGCCATTACATTTACAATAACTACAAAAAAATACCTAGGAATATATTTAACCAAGGAATTGAATATTCTATACAAGAAAAACTACAGAACACTGATTTAAAAAAAATGTGAATGACACAAACAAATGGGAAAACATCCCATGCTCATGGATTGGAAGAATTAACATTGTTAAAATGACCCTACTTCCAAAAGCAATCTACAGATTCAATACAACCCCTATCAAAATATCAACGTTATTTTTCACAGAATTAGAAAATACAATTCTAAAAATCATGTGAAACCAAAAATGAGCACAAATTGCCAAAGCAATCCTAAGCAAAAAGAACAAAGCTGGGGGCATCATCTTACCTGACCTCAAATTACTCTACAAGGCTCTAGTAACCACAACAGCATAGTACTGGTAAAAAAAAAAAAAAAAATAGACACACAGGTCTATGGAACAGAATAGAGAACCCAGAAATAAAGCCACATATTTATAGACAATTGATACTTAATGAAGTCAACAAAAACATACACTGGGGAAAGGACAACCTGAAGCTATAAAGAATACTAAAGAAAACCTAGGGAAAACTCTTCTGGACATTGGTCTAGGCAAATAATTCATGACTAAGACTCGAAAGCACAAGCAACAAAAACAGAAATAGACAAGTGGGACTTTATACTACAAAGCTGCAATGGCAAAAGAAAAAGAGTTCACAGACAATTGACAGAATGGGATAAAATATTTGCACATTATGCATCCAACAGGTGACTGATATCCAGAATACACAAAGAACTCAAATAACTCAACGACAACCTCAAAGATCACCCAATTAAAAAGTGGGCAAAGGATGTGAATAGATGTTTTCCAATGGAAGACAGAGAAATGGACAATGCCTATATAAAAAATGCCCAACCTGACTAATTGCCAGAGAAATGCAAATTTAAATCACAGTGAGATATCCTTTTTCACAAATCAGAATGACTATTATTAAAAAGTAAATAATATAACAAATGTTGGTGAAGATGCGGAGAAAAGAGAATGCTTTTATACTGTTGATGGGAATGTAAATTAGTACAACTCTGTGGAAAATAGTATGTAGTGTTTTCAAATTAAAAGTAGAACTACCATTCAATTCAATAACCTCACTACTGGAAATCTTACCCAAAGAAAAAGAAATCATTTTATTAAAAAGATATCTGTACTTGTATGTTCATTATAGCACTATTCACAATAGCAAAGATATGGAATCAACCTAAGGTTCCATCAATGGATGATTGGATTAAAAATGTGGTGTCTGTACACAATGGAATACTATTCAGCAGTAAAAAGAATGAAATCATGTCTTTTGCAGCAACGTGGGTGGAACTGGAGGCTATCATCTTAAGTAAAACAACTCAGAAACAGAAAGTTGACTACCACATGTTCTCAATTATAAGTGAGAGCTTAATAATGTGTACATATGGACAAAGAGTAGGGAATAGTGGACATTGGAGGCTTGGAAGAATGAGAGCATAGAAGGGGTGTGAGGGATGAGAAATTACTTAATGGGTAAAATGTACATTGTGTGATGGCAACACTAAAAATTCAGACTTCACCACTACCTGTATATCCATGTCAACAAACTGCATTTGTACCCCTTACGTTTACAAATCTTAAAAAGCATGATTATACTTGCTTTTTATAACCTCATATGTCAACTTGTCCTAATAGGTACCAATGAAGAGAGAAACATGTTCTAACAACATATTCTTAAGCTTTGCTTACAAAGGTGTTTTTCTGTCAAACACTTCCATTCACTGAAAGAAAATAGCTTATGATACATCTTGAAGAAAGCATGCTGACATTTGCCTTTTATAGATGGATATGTCAACTAGTACTACTAGATAACAATGGAAAAAACATGTTCTAATAACATATTCTCAGGATTTGCTTACAAAAATTATTGAGGGCCGAGAGTTTCTGGCTATTATAACATACAGTGGCTGATCATCCAGTGGATAATTGAAGCATAATAGAGGTGAAGATCATTTAAAGGGATGAGGCTGAATAGTTGAGAGATTGGGGTACATGAGAAATAAATAAGGTTTTCAAAAATGAAGGCTACTTTTGGATAGCATACTCATGCCATAATTGATTGGATAAAGATGTGAATATCCTGCATATGTACCAGGGTGCTGTACTCAAAGATTTGGAGCTTAAACCAAGATAGTTTAAGTGTCATTCTGTAGATGCAGAGATTCTGAGATAGAGAAAAACAGACTGTGTAGGTCGTCTTTTTAGGATCTGACTGTATTTAGATCTCTTGACTTCGTGATGTACCCCTATAACCTTATAACATCTCTTTTTTATGATGATAGTTGGTGGATTTTTTGTGACTTAAGAAAAACTCTAACTAATATGCTTTGTCCATCCTCAAAGCTTCAGAATCACTCTCTCTATTTTTTAAATCTCTGTTGACATTAGTTTAGGTGTTAATGCTCACCCCTTCATGCTAAAATACGAATTGATTACATTATTATTTTTCAGTTCAATTTCATTTTAATTATATAGACCTAATAGCATTATGATATAATCTTATTGTCCCAAATAGCTTGATCTTTACAATGGCCAATGATTTTTCATTTTATAATATTATTTTAAAAATTTAATTATAACATATGTATATTTTAACCTTTTTTATTTTTGAATACATCATACATACAGAAGAGTCTAAATAAAGCACACACACATATATATATGTAGTTTACATACATATAGAGAGTTATATACAATTTAAGGGGTAATTATAAAGCAGAATGCACTAACCATCAGCGTAATTAAGAATCCGTGATAGTCAGTTCCCTAGAAGTCATTCCTGTGGGTCACAAACTCAATCTTGTTGCCTCTCCCCAGAGTTAAAATAATACTTCTTGATTTTTGTGATAATCATCTATTTTCTTCTTCTCCTCCTCCTGCTCCTCCTTCTCGTCCTCCTCCTCCTCCTCCTCCTCCTTCTTCTTCTTCATCGTTGTCCTCTTCGTCTTCTTCTTCTTTCTAATTTCATCTGTATATGTGTTCTGATATGGTTTGGCTGTGTCCACACCCAAATGTCATCTTCAATTGTAGCTCCCATAATCCCCACATGTTGTGGGACGGGCTGGGTGGGAGATAATTGAATCACGGGGGCAGTCTCCCCATGCTGTTCTCTTGGTATTGAGTAAGTCTCATGAGATCTGACGGTTTAGTAAGGAGTTTCCCCTTTCGCTTGGCTCATTCGCTCTTGCCTGCTCCCATGTAAGACATGCCTTTTGCCTTTTGCCATAACTGTGAGGCCTCCCCAGTCATGTGGAACTATGAGTCCATCAAACCTCTTTTTCTTTTTTTCTTTTTTTTTTCTTTTTTTGAGACGGAGTCAGAGTCTCGCTCTGTCGCCCAGGCTGGAGTGCAGTGGCACGATCTCGGCTCACTGCAAGCTCCGCCTCCCGGGTTCACGCCATTCTCCTGCCTCAGCCTCCTGAGTAGCTGGGACTGCAGGTGCCTGCCACCACGCCTGGCTAATTTTTTGTATTTTTAGTAGAGACGGGGTTTCACAGCGTTAGCAAGGATGGTCTTGATCTCCTGGCCTCGTGATCGGCCCGCCTTGCCTCCCAAAGTGCTGGGATTACAGGTGTGAGCCACCGCGGTGGCCCAAACCTCTTTTTCTTTATAAATTACCCAGTCTCGGGTATGTCTTTATCAGCAGCCTGAAAACAGACAAATACAGTAAATTCGTACTGGTAGAGTGAGGTGCTGTTGTAAAGATACCTAAAAATGTGGAAGCGACTTTGAAACTTGGTAACAAGCAGAGGCTGGAACAGTTTGGAGGGCTCACAAGAAGACAGGAACATGTGGGATAGTTTGGAACTTCCTAGAGACTTGTTGAATGGCTTTGACCAAAACGCTGATAATGAGCCAGGCACAGTGGCCCACACCAGTAATCTTAGCACTTTGGGAGGCCAAGAAGGGTGGATTGCCTGAGATCAGGAGTTCAAGACAACCGTGGTCAACATGGTGCAATACTGTCTCTACTAAAATAGAAAATATCAACCAGGTGTGGTGGTGGGCACCTGTAGTTCCAGCTACTTGGGAGGCTAAGGCATAAGAATCGCTTGAACCTGGGAGGTGGAGGTTGCAGTGAGCAGAGACCACGCCACCGCATTCCAGCCTGGGGGACAGAGCAAGACTCTGTCTCAAAAAAACAAAAAACAAAAAACACTGCTGAAGTGATATGGACGATGAAATCCAGGCTTAGGTGGTCTCAGATAGAGATGAGGAATGTGTTGGGAATAGGAGTAAAGGTGACTCTTGCTCTTGCTATGTTTTAGCAAAGAGACTGGTGCCATTTTGCCCCTGCCCTGGAGATTCATGGAACTTTGAACTTGAGGGAGATGATTTAGAGTATCTGGCAGAAAAAATTTCTAAGCAGCAAAGCATTCAAGAGTTGACTTGGGTGCCATTAAAAGCATTCAGTTTTAAAAGGGAAACAGAGCATAAAAGTTTGGAAAACGTGCAGCCTGACACTGCAATAGAAAAGAAAAACCCATTTTCTGAGGAGAAATTCAAGCCAGCTGCAGAAATTTTCACAAGTAACAAGGAGCCAAATATTAATCCAACACAATGGGAAAAATGTCTCCAGGGCATGTCAGAGACGTTTGCAGCAGCTCCTCCCATCACAGGCCTAGGAGGGAAAAATGGTTTCCTGGGCCAAGCCCAGGAACCCCCTGCTGTGTGCAGCCTAGGGAACTGGTGCCCTGCATCCCAGCCACTCTAGCTGTGGCTAAGAGGGGCCAAGATACAGCTCAGGCCATGGCTTCAGAGGGTGCAAGCCCCAAGCCTTGGCAGCTTCCACATGGTGTTGAGCCTGCAGGTGCACAGAAGTCAAGAATTGAGGTTTGGGAAACTCTGCCTAGATTTCAGAGGATATATGGAAATGCCTGGATGTCCAGGCAGATGTTTGCTGCAGGGGCAGGGCCCTCACGGAGAATTTTTGCTAGGGCAGTGCAGAAGGGAAATATGGGGTTGAAGCCCCCACCCAGAGTTCCTTCTGGGGCACTGCCCAGTGGAGCTGTGAGAAGAGGGTCACCATCTTCCAGACCCCAGAACTGTAGATCCACTGACACCTTGTACCATACACCTGGAAAGGCTGCAGACACTCAACACCAGGCTGTGAAAGCAGCTAGGAGAGAGGCTGTACCCTGCAAAGCCACAAGGGTAGAACTGCCCAAGACTATGGGAACATACCTCTTGCATCAGTGTGACCTGGATGTGAGATCTGGAGTCAAAGGAGATCATTTTGTAGCTTTAGGATTTGACTGCCCTGCTGGGTTTTAGACTTGCATGGAGGCTGTAGCCCCTTCGTTTTGGCCAATTTCTCCCATTTGGAATAGGCGTTTTTATCCAATGCCTGTACCCCCATTGTATCTAGGAAATAACTAACTTGCTTTTGATTTTACAGGCTCATAGCTGGAAGGGACTTGCCTTGTCTCAGATAAGACTTTGGACTGTGGACTTCTGAGTTAATGCTGATACGAGTTAAGACTTTGGAGGACTGTTGGGAAGGTGTGATTGGTTTTGAAACGTGAGGACGTGATATTTTGGATGGGCCAGGGGCAGAATGATATGGTTTGGCTCTGTCCCCTACCAGATCTCATCTTGAATTGTAGCTCCCATAATGCCCACATGTTGTGGGAGGGACCCAGTGGGAGATAATTGAATCATGGGGGTGGTTCCCTCATACTGTTCTCGTGGTAGTGAATAAGTCTCATGAAATCTTATAGTTTCATAAGGGGTTTCCCCTTTTGCTTGGCTCTCATTTTCTTTTGCCAGCTGCCATGTAAGATGTGCCTTTCACTTTCTGCCATGATTGTGAGGCCTCCCCAGCCACATGGAACTATGAGTCCATTAAACCTCTTTTTCCTTATAAATTACCCGGTCTCAGGTATGTCTTTATCAGTGGCATGAAAACGGACTAACACATATTCTAAACAACATATTTTAATTTTTGAAAATTATAAAATAGACTATACCTGTATTGAATATTTTCCTTGGAATTGCTTCTTTGTTCAGTATTATGTTCACTATTCATTCCTGTTGATACATGTAATTGTAGATCATTCCTTTCTCTAAGCTAACTGTAAGTATCATCTCTTCCATGAAATCTTCCCAATCCCTGTGTCACAGCCTGTATGCTCTTTGATACAACATTTTATTTTTCAGGAATTCCTATATTCTGTTTTGTAATACAATTTTGCATCTTTTCTTGTATTTACTCTTGCTTTATTAGTCCTTTGAAGGCAAAGTTTTTGTTTCAGATTTCTTTGTATCTTCAATAGCACCAGGCCTAAAGAATATACATAATTTATTCTTTTAAAATAACTTATTAAATACATGATGTTGAGAACTACAGTATATATTTGAATGGCAGACCCTTTATTACATATTCCCCAAAGCCCAGCTAGTTCAATAATAAATACATCTCATCTCTTTCTCTTCATTGCTTAGGCCATTGCTTAGTGCTTGACTTCAATTACATTCTCAATAGCATTTTTTTTAATCTCTCAAAAGCTGTGTTTTTTATTTGCTAAGCCGCATTTGTCTAAGTCTTGAAATCTTCACTCGAAAGAAAACAATTGGGTAAACAAAGTAGAAGTAGGTGAAGTATTAATCAGAGTCAGGGCTTTTAATTCTATGCTTCTCAGGCTACATAAATGTAATGAGGGGGAATACAGTAATAAAGATGTGAAGAGTAAGAAACAGCCCTTGAGAGCTTGTGTGGAGACACATATTTCCTTCAATCCCTGTTGGAAGGAGCACAATAGTTCCCATGACTTAGAGTCTCAGAGCTCCAGAATGGAAGCTTTTCTGAAATACATCTTCTAGAAGATGTCTTTGCCCTATCTGAGCCAAAGAACAAATATATTTGGGAAAGCTAGAGTGAATTCCCTTAAGCTCCAAGCATATAGAGCAAAACACAACTTCCTTCTGAAAAGGAAATGAAGTGTTTTATTTCTTTATTTATTAGATTTGTTACTAACTGTACCCTGTGCCAGAGGCCCCAAGGCAGAAAAGCTTATTGTAAAATAATAGAGATAATTAAATTTTATATTATGAAACAGCAATCAATGCAGCAAAACTAGTATCTAGTCCATTGGGGATATTGAAACTAAAGAGGTGGGTTCTGCATGATGTCCTAAGGCCAAACACCATTGCTATCTCTATTTCTTTCTCACCTCCTCATCCATTAATATATATTAAGAATAGTGATTGCTGGGCACTTCACATATTGTTTTTCCTACAAAGTAAGACTGGAGTTTAATTATATAAGCAACAGAGGGTAACCTCTCCTGGATAATGTTTTGGGTATTGACCCAACAAGAACCTCAAGAGTTTATGCCATCACCCTAAGAAAAATGTGTAAAATGGGTTAATTTTGTCCTCGTAGAGCTTTTACCTGACGGTGCTGCTGTTTTCCTCTTGCAGCTTTCCTCCTCAGAGCTCCCAGTGTACAAATCATAGTCCTACTCGCCCATGTGGAATTCCACATAAAACTAACTTCCCACACCTCATTCCAGCATTCTCCCAAAATCCTACTTTTCTCTTAAACTTTATTTGCCTTGTGGTATGGCACTAGCATTATTTTTTAGTAAATATATTTTCAAAGGGGTTTTCCACAGGAATAATAATGTAGGATTAAAAATAGAGGGTTTAGTGTGTAGCAGACTAGGGTTTAAATCCTGGTTTTCTCACTTATTGGCCATATGACTTTGGGAAGGTTGCTTAATTCCTTTTATATTTACTTCCCTCTTTCACCTAGAAAACAAAACTACTCGGCCATAAAAAGGAATGAATTACTGGCATTCACAGCAACTTGGCTGAGATTGGAGACTATTATTCTAAGTGAAGTAACTCAGGAATGGAAAACCAAACATCGTATGGTCTCACTCATAAGTAGAAGCAAAGCTATGAGGATGCAAAGGCATAAGAATGACACAGTGGACTTTAGGGACTCAAAGGGAAAGAATAGGAAGGGGGTGAAGGATAAAGGACTACAAATTGGGTGCAGTATATACTGCTTGGGTGATGGATGCATGGAAATCTCACAGATCACCACTAAAGAACTTACTCATGTAACCAAACACCACCTTTTCCCCAATAACTTATGGAAACTAAAAAAAATTAAAAAGTATTTCACCTTTTTTTGGAAAGAAAACTAAACCAATAACTTGTTTATTGGGTATGAAAAAGTTGTTCTCACAGGAAAGACAAAGCAGTCTGCAAAAGACAATAGGCATTCATTTCAGAGACAGAGACTGAGGTCTGCAGTCAGATGGATTCTCCTCCAAAAGCGTAATTGCAATGTCCAGCAAGCTCATGAGCCAACAGCTGTCTCACTACCACTGTAGTAATGTATCAATAGATAGAAGCTTCTGGTAACTTTTAGGCCACCCATAGAAATCCTCACCGATTTTCAAACCACACAGTTCATTGACATTTGAGATCCTAAGGGGGCTTTGGACTTACGTGGGAGCTATGAACATTAAGGAACAACTGTGTAGAAGATGAGGAAAAGGAGGCACAGAGAAGCTAGTACCTTGGTGAAGAACACATAACTAGTAAGTGGTGAAACCCTGAATCCCATGCAAAGCTATTTCATCTACGATGAGCTTCACAAAATGAATTAAGGTTGTTTGACTTTTGGCATCCATTTGGCTCAGCAGACACTCAGTTTGACAGTGTAGACATCCAGTTTCAGACTGTGGACACTTGGGAGAATGAATTAAGTGAAATTTTAGGTAACAATGGCATTCATGTAAGGAAAGAACATAGAACATAATTCTTCATCCCCTTAAGTACTTTTGCTAGTGGGCTGGAGAGATTTGACGCCAAGGTTTTCTATTTGAGCATCACTTCACAATGTTCAACTATTTTCATTATCAGTTAACTCACTGGTGGTACATCTTTCTGTCTGTACTTCTATCCCTGGGCAGTAAATATAATATCCTCAAAAGGGCTACCTAAGGGGCTAGATTATCTTCCAATAGAGGACTAAGCTAAGATGTTTGCAAAAGCAGCAGCATCCTGTGGTACCCAGAGCAATATAGCAGGTATAGAGAATCCTATTATGAGCCCAAAAGGACAAGATATAGGAGTAGCACAATGCCAATGGTGAGTGACACAGAAATGGCCAGTGCATATACAACAGGGCAAGCTGCACCTGTACCAACAAATACTCAGAGCACTACTTGTTTCATTTGTTTTACAAGGAAAAAAAATATGGTTAAAAGACAACTAGAAAATGCCTTTATTGAATCTGAAACCATGATAAGAGACTGAACACATAGGTTTTATAAAACATGTTTATTTCCTATCTTCCCTGTGATAATAACAAGCAAGGGACCTTACAACAATTTCTGAAGTATAATCAGTACATATATTGCGATAGTGAAAAGAGCAGAAGATTTGGAGCCAAATTTAGCATGAATGGTGGATCTGCTTCTTACTAGTTATGAGAACTCAGTCTTCTTAAATTAAAAAAGGGCAAAAAAGTCCTCATTTATTATGGTTCTTACTAGGATTAGATGTAATGTACATGAAAAACATGGTGGAAGCACAGAAGAAATTCAGTTATTCATAACTGTATTGTTGTTATTTTATTATTGCCAAACAGAAAATATGGGAAATAATCTGCTGACTGAGAATATGGAAAAAATTCTTTTTCTGGATCACAGTTCATTATAAAAGAATGATGTTCTTTGAGCAAATGGTGGAGGACATTGCTCAAAACCTGGAACAATGTGGAAACATACTCATCAATGTGATAAGAATAAACGAAATACACATTTTAAGAAAAGTCAGAGGGGAAGGCTTCAATTAAACTGCAAAATTAATACTATGGAAAACAAACAGTATACCTTAGAGTGGGGAAGGAATGATGAGAAAATAATGAATATAATAGAAACAATATCAGTGGGCCTCCGACATCAACGTGCCAGACACTGAACATTCTCCATAAAAAAAATATGGCTTTATATTTTGATACAAACATAGATATATGTGTGTATGTGTACATATATGTATATGTATATACACATATACTCACGTATATACACACACACACACACACACACACATATATATATAAAACCTCTTTGAAGTATCACTGAAATTTAGTGGGATTTGAATATGACTACAAGGTAGTAATAGAGGGATATACCTTATTTAAACAAAGGTGATCTAATTGAAAGGGCAGGAGAATAGTGTCTCATGTTAAGATACGCATATCTGTAGAAATCTGTCAGTCAAAGATTGGAAACATGATGTCTCATATTTGAATGTGAGATAAAAGCAGAAATGAATAGAAGTTTAACAATGGCAGAGGGTGCTACAGACTCTAGACTCAGCATATCTTAAACATAGTACAAAACTTCTGAAGGGAAAGACACTGACCTAGTAGAATATTTTGATTTGTCTGGGCAGCTCTTGAGAGTCTGAAACATCTAAAAGTGGAGCATCTTCTCATAGTCATAATGTAAAATGCTCTTATTTTACATTTTAAATGAAAAAGTCACAAGGAGGAAATTGTTGCATGGATTTAATTCTAATCGTTGAGACAAAACTGGTTGATGTCATGAGAGCAGCAGGGACTTTGGAGAGAGAAACCCCTTTGATGTTACTGAAGTCCTAGACTTGACTTCAGAACAGCAAAGTTAAAAATAATCAGAATGTGTGTGTGTGTGTGTGTGTGTGTGTGTGTAATTCCAAGGAAAGAGACTTGAACAATAACATGGCTTAAGAGAGATAGAAAGGTAGAAAAACTCAGGAAAAAAAAATTCCACATAATCAGAAATTATTCTAATAATAAAGCGAAAAGATTTAAATCTAAACAAACTGGTATAACTGCAACTTAAGCACCTATTATAAAAGGACTTACATTAAATATTGAAGGAGGAGAATAAACACAAAGTAGAAACACAAAAGAACAGCACCAGGCTGTAGGAATAATGTTCAGTAGCCAAAGTGTTAAGACAAATATTTGAGAAAGATCCTTTAAAAAGCATAAGGAGATTTGAGAGCTTCGTGCAGAGCAAGAAATTGAGCAAGGAAGACGTCTTAGCCTGGGTTTCCCAGAGAGCAGAGCCTGGTACAAAGGCTTGCATGCAGGTAATATTTTTGGAAGTGATCCCAGGGAACAGGCACTAGGCACAGAGAATGTGAAGCAGAGAAGGAGAAAAAGCCATACAGAGATGCACTATAGAGTTGGTCACTGTTAAGAGATCCCAAATGGCGGCTACTGAAGTGCCTTTGGGGTGGATCTCACGTCTGTCTGCCCTAGATCTAAAAGCTAGATGTGTTATTCATCTGTTCCCATCCTTCAGTGGTCAGGGATGGCATCCTGGATATTCATTCTCCTGCACTTAGCGGTTTGTGGCTAGTGGAGAACCAAACTGGATACTCTGGTTGTCACAGTAGACACTAGGCAAGAAGGGGGGGACATAGCGCACAGGTGCAGTGATGCAGGTTGGTGCAATCCTTCTTGGAGCTGCTTGCTGCAGCTGTGGATGGAGTAAGAGATGGGACCTAGAGGACCTGAAGCTTTGTCTAAAAGGTGCATGATAAAGAAGGGCGGTGACTTGCTTGAGGATATTGTCATGTACACAGAGAGCAGAGTGGGAAAGTAAAACAGCTCAGCCACAACTTCTACATGAAGGGAAGAAAAGCATGAAGCTAAAAAGGATAGGCCGGGCAAAATTTAGGGAGGGAGGATTGAAGCCATTGAAAAATGCCTGGCTGGTGGTCCCAGCTTCTTTTACAAAGACACAATAAAATAAGACACACTGAAACCTAAAATAAAAAGAAAAATGATAAAAAGCAAAATACAAAATAATGTGTATAGAAAGTGCAGTATTGATAGAAGCACTTCCATTTCTGTTAAAAGGAGACATTTATATACATGCACGCATGTGTGTATGTATACATATACATACGCATATGTCTACCTTACATATGCTTTACTGGATGACCTTGGAACAGTTATTTTGCCCTCTCAGTGCCACCTGTCCCAAGAGGTCCTCCTGCCTGTGGTTGACTGTTGCATCCCCAACAGCTAGAAATAAGCCTAGCACAGAGCAGGTGCTTAGTAACACTTGTTAAATAGATAAATGAGAACTTGAGAGAAACATAGCTGTTATAGGAAACATTAAAATAAATAAACAACTTTAATATGAATACATAATATGACTTTAATATAACAAATTTGAAATCATGGATATATTGAACTTTGTATACACAGAGCATATATATTATTTTCAAATTTCATAAGTATAAAAATTGATTATATTCCACTCATAAATAAAATTATTAAATCAGAAATTGAGCAGAAAATTGTCCAGTTACAATATAGTAATTCACAAATTAATAATCAAAGTTTAAAAAACAAACAGAAATAAAACCCAGCAATTTGATAATTTAAAACATTCTTTAAAAAGTCTATTAGGACAAAAAATTCAAAATTACAATAATAGACTATTTAAAAAATAATAGAGATAAAACAAACATTACTTGTTATTGTAGTATCATGCAGCCAAAGTTATTCTCAGAGGCAATAATCTTAAAAGCTCTCATTATTAAAATACCAATAAAATAAAGGAATTTAGTAATCTGTGGAATAAGTTACAAAAGCAACCACAGAATAAACCAAAGGAAACAGAGAAGAACCTGTAATAATTACAAAGACAGATGTTTAATGAATTTAAAAACAAAATTTAATTTCTCAATAAATCCAAGAGTCGTTTCTTTAAACACAACAGTAATACAGTAATGTTAATAAAAAAGGCAAAAAACAAATACAATCAAGATAAAAAAGAAAGCAAAAATATTTTTTAAAATAAGGATTAATAGCAGATAATTTTTTTAAGTCTACACACAAGCTATTTTAAATAATTTTAAAACTACACTAGGTGAATGATTACCTAGGGGAAAAAAATCAATGCCCAAAATTAAGTTAAGGACAAGTAGAAATTTTGATTTGAACAAAACCAGAAAATAAATGATCAAAAAGTATCCTTCAGTAGCAGACCCATGATCAAATAATTTTACTGTTAAAATTTCAAAGAGCAGATAATTCCCATGCTACATAAACTGATCTAAAGCTTTGAAAAAGACAGAGTGGTATCCACTTCATTTTCTTCAGCTTGAAGCCACAAAAGACCTGTACAAGAAAACCCCCGCCTGCCAGGGGGGAAAAAAAGACAAAATTGTAAATGAGTTATCTGAGAAATATTAATGCAAAACTCTTTAACTATTAGCAAATCAAATCCAATAGTATCTTCAAATAATCATTCACCATGACCAAGGAGGATTTGTCTGCAGATTGAAAAGCTGGTTTATTATCAGGGGAGACATGATTATAATATCCAATACCACTTAGCCCAGTACAAAAAATCCCCAGAGTAATCTGAAAGGACTCTGTAAAAAGTCCAATAGCAATCAATATGCCACCTAACTTTCTTTCCTTTCTTTTCTTTCTTTCTTTCTTTCTTTCTTTCTTTCTTTCTTTCTTTCTTTCTTTCTTTCTTTCTTTCTTTCTTTCTTTCCTTCCTTCCTTCCTTCCTTCCTTCCTTTTTCTTCTTTCTTTCTCCTTCCTTCCTTCCTCTCTCTTTCTTTCCTTCTTTTGTTTCTTCCTTCCTCCCCCTCCCCCTCCCCTTCCCTTTCCCTTTCCCCTTCCCCTTCCCCCCTTCAAAAAAAAACACCACAGACGTATTGAGGAAACAAGTTTTAGAAGATTAATTCTTCAATTGCAAAAGGGTATCTTTTGAAAATCAACAGCTACCATCATACTTCATAGTGAAACATTAGAGACAATCCATTAAAAAAAGACTCATGTTGACTGTCTTCTCTGTCTAATGGGTTGTTGCTTAACCCTATTCTTTTATAATCAGAAAATAAAATAAAGAGGAGAAGAACAGAGGTGAAGAAAGGAGAGGAAAACAGTAATATCAATAGAGCTGATAAAAGAATAACTTTAAATTGTATTCAAGTTACTTGGTGTAAACAAATTACATCCAGAGTATAGGGAAAAATGGTAAAATCAATTGGGAAACCAATTGTGATGTACTTTGAGGACTGGGGTCATGCCAGAGGCTGCTTGAGACAGACAAAAGCTGTCTAATTATTTAATACAGAGAAAAGACACATTTCAGACTACAGACTAGGGTTATTGATAGTAATCCCTGGAAATTAAAATAAAATAATGATATGAGTGCTTAGCACAGGAGACAACTGAATTGAATTTGAATTTTATAAGATTACTAAGAATTTTTAGATTGTTAAGAAATTAACTTATACCAAATTCAAGTCATTAAAAAATACAGGATTAAAAACGTAGCTAATACAATAATGCTTTAGATTTTAGATTATTTTCACTTGCAACTAGAATTTTAGCAAAACTTACTTTGATATCCTTTTGGATATCAATATAAGAATACATGGTATATGAAATACAGTGTTGATATCTTTTTTAATAATATGGCAAGTATGGGCTAGGGATTGTAGGGTTTGGGTTGGTTGAGCAACCATATCCAAACGAGGTTGTACATGGTTGAAGCAGCAGAAGAGTTTAAGTTTGGGAGCCAGATGGACCTACATTACCATACTAGTTACATTTGTGAACCTTGGACACGTTGCATCATTCTTGCCAAACCTCAGTTTTGTCATCTTTCAGTGTGGATAGTTATGTTAGGTGGAAATAACGAAGATTAAAGTGAGCTCGTGGAAACTGCCTGAGACAGTGTCTGGTGTGCAGCGACACATGCCAGAAAAGCTTCTGTTGTCTTTGTGGCTATCTTAGGTGTCTTGAACAGAAGATTGGAGGGGCTTGTCAAAAGACTCTGCTGCTGTCTGCGTTGTTCACCATTATTTGTAAAATCATAGAAAATATTTAAAACGTGGTTCTGATTCAGATAAATCAAAGCAGGAATAAATCAATTTCTGGATAAGAGAATTAAAACTCAAAAAGGTCTTGACAAGTTGGACAAATAACACAGGGTGAAGTTTAAATATATAAGTAAATTTTCTGTATGTTTTAAAATGAGCTCCATTAAATGCAGAGTAGGGGAAATACAGCTTAACAACCATCCATCGGTGGAAAAGAAAGAATATTTACATTTAGATGACTTTAACTGTGGGATAAAGCTGACAGTGTGATACGACTCCTAAAATGTGGGTTGTGCTAATAGCTGTAGACACAAAGTAGTGTTCTGTGCTTGTTAGACAAAATTTGGAGCTTTTTTTCTAAGTCTTAGGCACCAAGGAAAACAATTAGAGTTGGAAAATTAGAATAGTTAAGGCTGCAAAATAATGTTGAAGAAATTATAAAGCAAAGCAATACAGTTATCTTTAAGAATCTGAAACGTTCTCATGAGAAACAGAAAATAGAGATTCTCTTCTCTCTTCAGGAGGTAGGACCATGTACAAAGGAAGGAAGTTCAAAAGAGGAAAAAGAATATTCATCTCAGTTAAGAGATTAGGGAAAGAATGAGGAGGAATTGACATTTCACTTGCTGAGCTTATATTATATACAATATATTATACAGTTTTTATACTCATTTATACCTTACTTTCCAGTAGTTAATGTTCTCCAAATACACTATTGCCATTCTTCTAGCAAAAGCCCAGAAAGTATTTTATAGGGAGTCCCATGGAAGATAAGATTTGATATCCTCTGTGGCTTCTTCAAATACTAATAGTTTATGATTTGCTAGCTAGCAGTAATACGCCAGGGAATGAGGCTGGGACAGAGGCTGGGATATCTCTCAAGGCTCCTTAATATAATATGGCTGTAATCATGAAGAACAAGAAGGAGTGAAACATTTTCTTTTTCTCTAGCAAATTAAAACTCTGCTCCCTATTATATTTAATATAAATAAAAATTTAATCTGCTTAGCTCTTGAAAAAGGATCGCATATGTAGTGATTTGTATTTAACTGGAGCTCACATCAAATTCAATATTATTTTCACAGGTCAAGTTAGTACAGTTGGCTGTCTGAGGCTGGGCCTAAGCACAAAATATCCAATGACGATTTGGAGCATCATTAATTAATTCAGATTATTTTCATCTGTGGTCTAAAATAGCTAGACATCGAGGTATTCTTGAGTTTGTGGTCTGCTTTATCTATATGTAACATAGAAAAAAAACAATTAAGAACATTATAATAAACAATTGCCATTTTGGCTCCTAGCAGAGTGGTATTTCCTAAGATGATCACCTTTTGTTTAACAAAATATCTTGATCAGCCTCAGCTCCTAAAGAAGACGATGAAATGAAAAAAAAAAAAAAAAAGTTAATTTACATTGCATGAAAGGTAACATTTATTTGAGAAAACCAGATGTCAGGACAGGGGAAGTCTTCTGAAAAAAAGAAACAGGTCTAAGCAACTTAAATTCAGGTATATATGAGATTAAGTTCATAAAGAATTGATGGGCATTGAGAATTTTCTGGTGGCAGTGATGGCTGAGGCAAGTTTAGGAACATATATGTCTACTGCACTTAATTTTAAAATTATGTCTGTTTAGTGCTGCAGTGTAATAGCTATTGGCTATACCGAACTGCCTTGTGAGAATAGAGTTTCAGGAAATAAAGGGATAAGGGGCTGTCTTGGTGTATGAGTTATCACCGGGCAACAAGAAGAGGACAGTCGTGAAAGAAGAGATGTAAGTTCAATGGGAATAGTTAATTAAAAAATACAGATAACCATGAGAAGGTACATTTCAGATGTGTGCAAAAATCTCAGAGAGGATATTGGACTTCTTATTAAAGATGAGAGTAGTGGTTGAAGTTAATTTCGTGTAAGTCTCAAAGGACAGACGACCTCAGCTGACATGTAGATTGACTATATAATTGCCTCAATTCTCTTCTTTCACTCTGTTTTTGTAGAAACATCTTGAAAGTCAAGCTTGTGGAACAATTACAAACATGTTCTTGTTATTCATAAAGCTCAGGCTTTTTCTTGTTTTCACTGAAAGCCCAAATCCACTGTTTCATGTTGAAAGCAGAAAAGATAATACGCCTATCGGATGCATTTTTCCTTCCAAATGAACTTATTGGATTTGACCCTTATATACCATGAGATTGTTTGGAACGGGTTTCATAAATTGAAACAGTTTAATTTTTAATATGGTCCCATTAGTAAAAAGCTAGGGAGAGTCAAAACACACAGTTATAAAAAGCCAAAGCAAGATTCACGCTACTACCCCAAAGATTTCCCTGAGGTTTCTAATTGGTAGTTAAATACAGTTTCCAAACAGAAACCAGGTGGAAATCCTACAGAAAAGTGGCCTCACAACTTCCCATGGGCCAGGCTGTCTGATCCCTCCTTGTCTGCCATCTGGCAAGCTCCAACTTCAGCAGATAGACCATATATCGGTAAACTTCCTTCCTCTATTTTCTTTATTGATCTAGTACAACGGCATAGAAACACGTTTCCAAATTAAAGAAAGATGGAATTGACACCCTAACAGCCTTAGAATAGTTTCTGCTTTACTAGATTCTGAACTATTTTTTTCCCTCAAGTTATTTGAATGTGAGCCGAGGTGTGAACAAGGCAGGAGTGAGAATCAATAATTAAGCCTGTTCTCTTTATACCCACTATGCTGGGAAATCCATTTCTTTTTCTCAGCCTGATTATTATTTAGCATTTTTCCAATATCCTCAAGCGAGGTCTCCATAGAAGTAAAATAAAACTGCAGTAAAATGAAACAAAAACACAGATAAGAACACTCCACTTTATCGTCTTGGAGTGGTCAAGTCCTGGGGGAGGAGACGGGTGCAGCATAAAAGGAGAGGCATTTTGTTCTGTTTTCTTAGGATGTGAAATGTCTTACTCTATCCCATGGGGCCACTGTCTTGTGTGACTGCTGATAAAAGAGGCTCCATAGAGATGTCTATTCCAGTTTCTCCAGTCTACCTTGCACTTCCATAATTTCCCTCAGAAATGGTGAGTATTTCTACCTCTGGTTGACTAGAGAGAAGGTGATAGCAAATAAGAAATGAGGCCGGGCGCGGTGGCTTACGCCTGTGGCACTTTGGGAGGCCGAGGCGGGAGGATCGCAAGGTCAGGAGATCGAGACCATCCTGGCTAACACGGTGAAACCTCGTCTCTACTAAAAATACAAAAAATTAGCTGAGCGTGGTGGCGGGTGCCTGTAGTCCCAGCTACTTGGGATGCTGAGGCAGGAGAATGGCGTGAACCCGGGAGGCGGAGCTTGCAGTGAGCCGAGATCGCGCCACTGCACTCCAGCCTGGGAAACAGAGTGAGACTCCGTCTCAAAAAAAAAAAAAAAAAAAAAAAAAGCTTTGTCATAGCAAAGTCTGCAGGCTGAACTTTGAGACTACGTCACAAAACCTTGCTGACAAACTTTCCAAGGAATCTGTTATGGATGATGTAACAGTGTTCTTAAAAACAAAAGGCAAATCATGACCTCAGAAAGATGTGATGCTTTCTTATACCCGCATGGCTGGGGAATGAGATATACCTGGAGCTCAAATCTGAGTTTGCTGGTCTCAAGCTGGTTGCCTTAATGCAGTGTGGGGAAATTGGTCCCAGCTGAAGATAAACCCTGCTTTCAATGTTTCTGTTTTCATTATTTCTCCCCAGAAGATTGCAAATCATCAAAAAAATGCCTCCCACAGTGACTTCCTGGCCCCTGATCTTGTTCCACTACAGCCACAGGTATTTAATGGTTCTGTACTGCGGGCCAAGCACGGATAGATATTTTGTTCCAAGAAGAAATGGGGCCATTCTTTATGTAATCCAGCTGTTGGTTGAGGTCCTCTTATCCTTTAAGGCTGAGCAATGTCCTTGTAAAGCTTTTCACGCATGATGCTTAAATCCCCTAAAACCTCCTTGCCCTGTGTTTTTGCTTTCTTGTCTCTCATTATGTCTCTATCTACCTGAAATTTGGCTTCCAGCCTATAAAAAGTAAGTCAGCAGCATCCTGCATGGTTTAATACTATATGGTTTCTCTTAACTCTCTAGTGAACTTTCCTGGCTCTTCTTACCACCCCAGTCATCACTCAACCTATGTTGTTGACTCCTTCTCCCATTAAAATCCATATGATTTAGGTGTTTGTTCAATCTTTCTTCTTCTTATTCTATCCATTTGCAGGATGATCTCTTTCATTTCCACTTCATTTATTGATTGATTTACTTATTTAACTGTAGCCTCTATGTGAGAGGACAGGAGCTCCTCCTTTCACATCAGGCTTGGGCTTCTGACTGGCGTTTCCACCTAATCCACGCCTAAAACTAAACCTGTTCCGATCAAACTCATCTTTTTCAGCATCTATTTCAATGCCACCTAACACAATTAGGGACATCACAAGTTGCCGTTGCTCAGTCTCGATATCCTAAAATATCTTAGACCCTTCCTCTGCTCATCCAGCCAAAGATAGGCTGGCACAAAACCTGGCAGCGCCTCTTTTGCAATACTTTTCACACTTTCCCTTCCTGCCCACTCCTCATGACAATTCCCTAATTAAGGATGATTTGGTCTCATGTGAACCTTTTAGAGAACCTTCCAACTGGTCCCTTAATTTTGAGTCCTCTGGTCTTTCTTATAATTTGTTCTTCACACCGCCACAAAGTTTGCCTGAAAAATGTTCTGAGCACACTATTTGCCCATTCCAAGCCTTTACTGTTCACCAATCATACTCACAAGAAAGATTAGAGTTCTTATCTTGTCATTCACATCAGACCATCACTGACAACCTTCATCCCATTCTTTCCCTGCAGCCAGGCCAAACTACTGACTCATTCCCAAACCCACTCTGCCTTCTTTGACTTCCGTGCTGTAGCTCACTGTGGCCTCTGCCTGAACTCTGCTCTTGCCTCTAATTGTTCAACTCAATCACTCCTTCCCAAAAAGTCCCTACATCTTTCCAATTAGAAATCATCTCTTCTTTTTATAAAAACCTATACATTTTGTTATTATGTCTGAAGTAGCATATACTAAAACCTGAATTGTATAATTTTTTTATTTCACAGAACGCTTTAAAATTTACAAAATTTGAATCTGCCATTTCATGGACTGTATCTTTCTCACTCTTCTGTGACTCTCTTTGAATGTCAGAGATTTTTGATTATTTGCAATTGTATCCCCTTAATTTTCTAACAGCCTATCTTTTATGAAGTAGGTAGCAGTGAATCATTGTGGGTTAATAGAAGTTTTAAGTTTTAACTCCTTTTCTTTTCACCCAACCCAACATTTCTTTTGCATAGCTCAATGCTTCGATTATTGTTTGCGACTTCCACTTATTTCTCTTATTTCTTATGCCCCCAAATATAAGACATATTTCATTTTTGTGAGCCAAATATGGGTATTTTTCGTGAGTCAAATATGAATATAGGACTTTTGTGTGTGATGAGCATTAGTATTAAAAATATTGACAATTATTATAGATACTAGAGAAATTTTTTAAACAGGTTGATTAGAAAAGTAATACTAATTCAGTCATTTAAATGGACTGCATACCATGGAAACCAATACTAATGTTTTATAACAGTAATGCATGTTAAATTAACTTTGTTATACATTTTACTTAATATAATTTTCTTGACAGCACTGCTAAAATATTTATATGTATTTAATTGTTTCAATTTTTGCATGGTTGTCTATTCAGAATTTTAAAAAAAATAGATGAATTTTTTTCTTAGCACGAACTTCAGTATTGTTAGTTTTACCTGAGGTCTAAATAAGAGATGTAATCATTAAAGAGATTGTAATGTCACTTCAAAAATAAACACGCTGTAAAATTAACTTCTGTGAGAAGCTCTATGAATTTTAACACAAGTATAGATTTAAGTAGCTGCCTCTACAATCAGGATACAAAACAGTTACATCAATTGAAAAACAAAATTCCTTGTGCTGTCCTTTCGTAATCTGCCTCTTGCCCTATGCAATCACTTACATATTTTCACTCCGCATAGTTTTGCCTTTTCCAAGGTGTCATCTAAATGGAATCATACAGTATACAACGTTTTGAGGCTAGATCTTTTCACTTAGATTCATCAAACTCTGTGTGTTGATAGTCACTTCCTTTTTACTTCTGAGTATTATTCCATTAAAAATGGTTCCATTTATTCACCCATTGAAGGACATTTGGGTTGTTTCCAGTTTCTAGCAATTATGAATAAGCTACTGTAAACAGTTATGTACAAGTTGATTGTTGAATATGTAAACATAAGTTTTAATTTTTTTTTAAGTTTTAAGGATTAAATACACTGTGTTTTTATCCTTAAAAATTAATGTAAGTCAGGTAATAGAGTAATTCTAATTCTATATTTATAAGAAACTGCCAAACTTTTCCAGAGTGGTTATATCATTTTATATACCCACCAACATATATGAGAGTTCTTATTGTTCTGCATCCTCACCAATACTTGCTTTTTAATTATTTATTCTGATAAATGTATATTAGCATTGCATAATGGTTTTAATTTGTCTAATGATGTTGAGCATCTATTAATGTTCTTCTTTTTCACTCACGTATCTTCTATGGTGAAGTGCCTGATTAAATCTTTTGCCCAATTTTTAAAACTAGGTGTTTGAAAAATTAGTACCCTGCTGTTTTGATTACTATAGCTTTGTAGTATATTTTGCATTAGATAGTGTGATGTCTCCAGCTTTGTCCTTTTTGCCTAATTGCTCTGGTTAGGACTTCCAGTATTTATGTTGAATATAAGTAGCAAGAGTAGGCTTCCTTATCTTGTTCCTGAAATTAGAGAAAAACCTTTCAGCTTTTCACCATAGAGCACAATCTTAGTTGTTGATTTTTCATATATGGCCTTCATTGTGTTGAGGTACATTCCTTCTATACCTAATTTATTGAGAGTTTTTATCATAAAAGGATGTTGAGTTTTGTCAAACACTTTTTCTGCATCTGTTGAGATGATCCTATGGTTTCTGTCCATTCTGTTAATGTGATGTATCACATATATAGATTTGTGTATTTTAAACCATTCTTACATCCCTGGGATAAATTTCATTTAATCTTAGAGATTCAGGTTTGTTCGTATTTTGTTGAGGATTTTTGCATCTATGCTCAGGAATATTGGCTTGTTCTTTTCTTATAGTGTCGTTTTTGGCTTTGGTATCAGGGTATTATTAGCCTTGTAAAATGAGTTTAGAAGTATTTCTTCTCTTTAATTTTTGGGAGAGTTTGAAAAAATTTATATTAGTTCTTCTTTAAATGTTTGGTAAGATTCAGCAATGAAGAGCTGAAATCTTGGGCTTTTCTTTGATTGGAGATTTTTTAATGCTGGTTCAATCTCCTTACTTATTTTTGGTTATTACATTAACTGTAATGTACATTTTGAGAATTTAAAATAAGAAAATTAGTCTGTTATATATATTCAGATATTTAAAATTTCTATTGTTCTTCCTCATTCTTAAAATGCCAAGTTTCTCTCTAACAGCATTTCCCTTCTACTTGAATTTTCTTTAATAGCTCTTTCAGAAGTTGTCAGTTGGTAATGATTCTCTTGGTTTTCTTTCATCCTAGAATTTCTTGACTTTGACTTTATCTCTGAATAGAAATAGAATAACTGAATATAGAATTATGGGTTGACAGTTCTTTGCTTTCAGCACTTAAAACACATTGTTCCATTATTTTTTGGTCTGGATTATTCATGAAAAATCTGCAGTCATTTGAATTTACTGCAATCAATTAAAGGTGTACCCTTATATGTAACATGTTGGTTTTATCTGGTTGCTTTTTAGAGTTTTTACTTATCTTTTATTTTAGCACTTTGATTGCAATATATCCAGGCATGCATTGCTCTGAAGGTGTCCCATTTGCAGTTTGTTGGGCTTCTTTTTCTGCCAGTTTGTCTTTCAACAAATTTTAAAAAGTGTTTAGTCATTATTTCCTAAAATATCTTTTCTGTACCAAAACCTTTCTTCTCATCTTCTGGAATTCTGATAACATAAGTGTTAGCTCTTTTTATATTGTCTCACAGGTACCTAAGGCTTTATTCCTTAAATACAAAATCACTCTATTTTTTAACACTTGAAAGATTGGAAAATTTATAATTGCTCTATTGTCAAGTTCACTTACTCTTTCATCTGTAGTTTCCATTCTGCTATTAAGTCAATCCACTGAATTTTATCTCAATTATTATATTTTTCAACTCTAAAATTTTCACTTGATTCTATTTTATAGCTTCTATTTCTTGCTGCTGAGACTTCCTATCATTTAGATTGTTTCAATAGTATTTATATTTACTTTGTCATGGTTATAAAAACTACTTTAAAACTTTTAATCAGATAATTTCAACAGCTGTTTCAAATTATGTGATAAAATGTGGTTGGTTTCTGCTATTGTCTTTTACTTTAAGAATTGTTAAATTTTCTTGGTTTCTTTGTATGTTTTGTGATTTTTGTATTGGATACTAGATGTTTGTAAAAATATGTTGTGTAAATCTGAGTCTTTTGCAAGTCTTATGGAGATTGTGTTTTTGGTTTTTATTTTTTATCCATCAACCAATCTGGTTTGGTTCAAATCAAAAATTCAAACTCACCTTCCACGGACTTCAGCTGTAATGTAAGTTTTGTTTTCAAAGGCTTTGGAGTGTTATTTGTATCTGTACAATATCTGCACCTTCCAAGAGCAGTCTGAAATCTGAGCAGTGGCACAGTTCAGGTTTTTTGAGAGCCTACTCAGGCACATTTATGGACATATCCTTGCATGAGCAGGTTGAGATGAATCCAGGATTTTCTATTTTTCAAGCTCTGAACTCTCTGCTATCTCACTCACATTCTTTGGCACCCAGGCATTAAAAAAAAAAATGATACTTTAGTCTCTCTGTGCTTTGCTGATCACTTTCCCTAATTTGGTCAGCCTCCAGGGGCAAGTGGTAGGAGGACAGTGACAGGAAAAAAAGCAACATAAATTCCCTACACAGTCTTTGGACCAAGTTTCTCTGATCAGAAAGAATGATCCTCTTCCCTTGCAGTTTTAAGGTCAGGTCCAACTACTATAGTACTATAGTGACTGCTGTGGAATAATTGCACTTTGGGAATGGAGACAGGGGTTGGAAAAAGAGAAGAAAACAAGACCAGAGTTTATCCTACTTTCTCTGTTTGGTAGATCAGAATAAGGAGTCTTCTTTTAGAGCTATTTCTATATACATGTGGTACACAACTCTGGGATTTGTGCTGCCTTTGAATCAACAATGGGGGATATGGAAGGAAAAACAATCTAGGGTACTCACTGTCAAATCTATTGGACTATTGGATTAAAAGTTCTGGGTTTTTTTTTTTTTGTCCAATGCATCTGCTGCCATTTATTTTTAGAGTCTTTAGATAGCTGCTTTGTGCATTCTATCCAGTAATTTTTGTTGCATTTAGTGGGGGAGATAGAATGGAGTATGCCTGCTCTATCTTAATCAGAACTGGAACTTGTCTATAGAGTAGCTTTGGAGATAATCATGACGTGTTAATCCACTACTAGTGGGACTGTACATTTTTCTAAACTATATGTTATAGGACAACTGGTAAGCCAATTTCTAAAACAAAACAAAACAAAACAAGGCTGGTAAACAGATTGGGGAAAAAAAGCAAACAAAATATTAAAAAATAAATTTTCTGGAGTATTTATTGGAGACATCTTGGAAGAGACTGAACATTTATATATCCTCAGTAGGATTTGGTGAAACGAAACAAGCAGAAGAAAATTATTCTGGATAATACATCCAGAGTATAGGTTATGCCTGTACTCTGAAAACATCCCCGTATTAGTCTGTTTTCATGCTACTGATAAAGACATACCCAAGACTGAGAAGAAAAAGAGGTTTAATTGGACCTACACTTCCACATGGCTGGGGAGGTCTCAGAATCATGGCAGGAAGCAAAAGACACTTCTTACATGGTGGTGGCAAGAGAAAAATGAGGAAGAAGCAAAAGTGGAAACCCCTGATAAACCCTTCAGATCTCGTGAGACTTATTCACTATCACGAGAATACATGGGAATGATCTGGCTCCCATGATTCTATTACCTCCCACTGGGTCCCTCCCACAAAATGTGGGAATTCTGGAAGATATAATTCAAGTTAAGATTTGGGTAGGGGCACAGCCAAACCATATCAATCCCTTTGATACCAAATGAAATAGTAGGTTTTCTAAGACTCAATATACCATTTCCTTTTAGCATGCCACCCCACAGTTTTCTGGGAAAGGTCTAATTATCTTCCGAGTTGGAAGTATCCTAGCTGCTTGCAAAATAGGTAATATGAATAAACTATTAAAATATCAACTTGCAAAGAGTATGGAGAACTGAAATTTTTTTCACTTAAGTAGCTCAATGCAATTAACTAGAGCCTCAAACCAAGGCTTCAAGGTTCTTAAATTGGCAATAGTGAGTCATGAGTGACCTCATTGTTGTAAATACTTATAAAAACTTCTAAATTATTCTCTGAAGTAATAAGCTGAAAACATAACAAGCCAAAAGATTATGCCAGAGCACCCCAACTGGTTAATTATAATATCTGAATTATGTATTAAAAGAATGTGGGTCCTAGAATTTTCCACACTCTTCCTTCTCTGCGTTGGAAGACATCCACACATGTTCATAGCCAAGTATGCCTTACCTTGTATTAAGTCATTGGAAAAGATTTCCTCCTTGTGAAAAGGTAAAGACTGCTGGACTAGATTGGCAGGTGGAAAATTTGTTGTTAGAATGATACTCCATGAAATATGTTTTCCTATTAGCTTCTTCCTAATCAACTCAAACCAAGCTTTTTCAGAGAGAAATGGTGGAAGTTAATGAAATTAGTCACAACTATTAGTATCTATGAGGCAATACTGACTGTTAACAAGGATGGTGTAGCTATAGAGCCACAGCTATGATTGAGAAATATTGTGTTAGTATTATCTCAAGTCTCTAGCTATTTCTGCTGTGTAGTGTTCTCCATTTGGGAAATTCATGAGTTCTTCACTTTTTGAGGCAACATGTTTTAGCTAGATGACTCTGGAGAAGACATAAAAAAATGCATTTTGTGGATGAATTGTTGAACAATATGAACCCTAACCTCATGTTCAACCCTGCTATTCTGTTACTTAAATAGCTTTGTAAACTTAGCCACACGGGTTTGTTATATTTAAATTCTTGCAGGGATGTTCTATAAATTAAGAATAAAGTTCATTTTATTCAGTCCAAAGGACAGAGCTGAATTAATAAAACTCTAGGAATTATATTTTTATAATTTTATATATAACTCAAGAGTACACTATAAATGAAATAGCTTCTCTTAAATGGTGTTAGTGCCCAATCATTCCCCTCAATATAACAATATGCCAGTCCACCATTGTGTTTGGAGTATTGATGTTTAGGCCTTCATTGCTTTCATTATTTTAGTTGTATTTGTTTATCCTAGTCTCTGCCCTTTCCACTCTGTATTAGTCCGTTCTTACACAGCTATAAAGATACTACCTGATATTGGGTAATTTATAAAGGAAAGAGGTTTCATTGACTCACACTTCTACAAGGTTGAGAAGGCCTCTGGAAAATTACAATTATGGCAAAAGGGGAAGGGGAAGGGGAAGCAAGCTTGGACCTTCTCACATGGAGGCAGGAGAGTAAGAAGTGCAAGGAGCGAAGGGGGAAGAGTCCCTTGTAACACCACCAGATCTTGTGAGAACTCTCTCATGAGAACAGCATGGGGGAAACTGCCCCCATGATCCCATCATCTCCCACCAGGTCCACCCCTCGATGATGTGGGGATTATGCAGATTACAATTAGAGATGAGATTTGGGTGGGAACACAGACCAAACCATATCATTCTGCCCCTGGCTTCTCCCAAATCTCATATCCTCACATTTCAAAGCACAATCATGCCTTTTCAAGACTCCACCAGTCTTAACTCATTCCAGCATTAACCCAAAAGTCCAAGTCCAAAATCTCATCTGAGACAAGGCAAGTCCCTTCTGCCTATGAGCCAGTAAAGTAAAAAATCAAGTTAGTGATTTTCCAAGACACAATGGGGGTACAGGCATTGGGTAAATACACCCATTCCAAATGGGATAAATTGACAGTCTTACTGCCCACATCTTACTGTCTTCTGAGCCCTCCAAGTCTCTAGGAAGTTCGAAACTTTCCCACATTTTCCTATATTCTTCTGAGCCCTCAATACTGTTCCAACCTATGCCTGTTACCCAGTTCCAAAGTCGCTTCCACATTTTAAGGGAATATGTGGCCTATAGGCCCCATGCAAGTCCAAAATTCAGCAGGGCAGTCATTAAATCTTAAAGCTCCAAAATGATCTTCTTTGACTCCATGTATCACATCCAGGTCATGCTGATGCAAGAGGTGGGTTCCCACAGTCTTGGGCAGCTCTGTCCCTGTGGCTTTGCAGGAGACAGACTCCCTCCTGGTTGCTTTCACAGGCTGGTGTTGAGTGTCTGGGGCTTTTCCAGGCCCACAGTGCAAGCTGTTGGTGAATCTAACTCTTTTTCTAGAGGATGGTGGCCTTCTCTTCACAGCTCCACTTGGCAGTGCCCCAGTGGGGACTCTGTGTGGGGGCTCCAGCCCCACATTTCCCTTCCACCCTGCCCTAGCAGAGGTTGTGCATGAGGGACCCACCCCTGCAGGGCCCCTCTTCCTGGACATCCAGGCATTTCCATATATCCTTTAAAATCTAGGCAGAGGTTCCCAAACCTCAATTCTTGACTTCTGTGAACCCGCAATCTCAACGCCACATGGAAGCTTCCAAGGCTTGGGGCTTGCACCCTCTGAAGCCACTGCCTGAGCTGCACCTTGGCCCCTTTTAGCTGTGGCTGGGCGGCTGGAACGCAGGACACCAAATCCATAGGTTGCACATAGCAGGGGGCCCTGGGCCAGGCCTAGGAAATTATTTTTCCCTTCTAGGCCTATGGACCTGTGATGGGAGGGGCTGCCATGAAAGTCTCTGACACACCCTGAAGACATTTTCCCCATTGTCTTGGTGATTAACACTGGGTTCCTCCTTACTTATGCAAATTTCTGCAGCCTGCTTGAATTTCTTCTCAGAAAATGGGTTATTCTTTTCTATTGCATTGTCAGGTTGCAAATTTTTAAAACTTTCAGGCTCTGCTTTCTCTTGAACTCCTTGCTGCTTAGAAATTTTTTCCACCAGATACCCCAAATCATCTCTCTCAAGTTCAAAGTTGCACATATCTCTAGGGCTGGGGCAAAAAGCTGCCAGTGTCTTTGCTAAAGCATAGCAAAAGTCAGCTTTGCTCAAGTTTCCAACAAGTTCCTCATCTCCATCTGACACATTACCCTAGACTTTATTGCCCATAACACTATCTGCATTTTAGTCAAAGCCACTCAACAAATCTCTAGGAAGTTCCAAACTTCCTCATATCTTCCTGTCTTCTGAGCCCTCCAAGTCTCTAGGAAGTTCCAAACTTTCCCACACTTTCCTATATTCTTCTGAGCCCTCCAAACTGTTTCATCCTCTGCCTGTTACCCAGTTCCAAAGCCACTTCCACATTTTTGGGTATCTTTACAGCAACACCCCATTCTACTGGTACAAATTTACTGTATTAGTCTGTTTTCACACTGCTAATAAAGACATACCTGAGACTGGATAATTTATAAAGGAAAGAGGTTTAATGAACTCACAGTTCTAGATGGCTGGAGAGGCCTCACAATCATGGTGGAAGGCAAAAGAGAAGCGAAGGCGTATCTTACATAGCAACAGGCAAGAGAAAGGGTGGGCAGGGAAACTCTCCTTTATAAAACCATCAGATCTTGTGAGACTTATTCACTATCACGAGAACAGCATGGGACAGACCCCCCCCCCCCCCCCCATGATTTAGTTACCTCTCACCAGGTCCTCCCATGACATGTGGGAATTACGGCAGCTACAATTCAAGATGAGATTTGGGTGGGGACACAACCAAACCGTATCAGAATACACACACAGATGAAATTAATGAAAAAAAAAAAAAAAAAAGGAAAGGGATGATTATCACAAAAATCTTAATTTTCATTGCTATATAGCATTTCGTTGTACAAACATAACACAATTTATTTATTTTGCCTTGATGGACATTTGAATTGTTTCCATTTGGATATTATTACAAATAAAACTGCTGTGAATTTCTCTGTACAAGACTTCATTTGCATAGGTAATAAGTTTTGTCTTTAGTAAACATCTTTGTTCATTTGGGCTGCTATAACAAAATACCATAACCTAGGTGGCTTATAAACAACAGAAATTCATTTATCACAGTTCTGAAGCCTGAGAAGTCCAATTTCAAGGTGCCAGCAGATTCGGTGTCTGGAGAGGGTCCATGGTGGTGTGGTTTGTAGATGTTTGTTTTCTTGCTACAACTTCACATGGTGGAATGGGTAAGGAGGTTCTCTAGGGTTTCTTTTATAAGGGAGTGCCCTTATAAAATCCCTTTCATGAGGACTCTGCCCTCATGACCTAATCACACCCCAAAGGTTGAACCTCCAAATGCCATCAGGGATTGGGTTTAACATATGACTTTTGAGGGAACACATCTTCAGTCTACAGTGGCAAATAATGCCAAATTGGTGTTAAAAGTAATCATGCCAATTTGTATTCCTACTGAGGAAGATGAAAATTCTAGTTGCTCTATATCTTTCCCAATGTGAGATATTGATAATATGCTTTGTTTTGTTTTATTATAATAATTTTACTGTATATGGGGGATGTTGTAGTAATACCTCATGGTTTTAATTTATATTGTTTTAATTTTTAATGAGATGGCAGACCTTTACATGTTTTTGTTGGACATTTTGCTAATCAATTTTTTTAAGTATTTAAGTTCTTCATCATTTTCCATTTGGATATTGTTTTTCCTTTTGATACATATGGGTTTTTATGTATAGAATATCAGTCAGTGTGATTATTGTCTTTTACTTTATGATGTGACTTTTCCCTCATTTAATGGTGTTTTCTGAAGAACAGAACTTCTTAATTCTAATTAGCATATAATGAACTTTTCATTTATGACTAGTGCTTTTGTGTATTGAGAAAATTTTCTAGATCCTAAGTTTCATATTGTACTATAGAAGTCACAGGTTTACAATTCACTTGAAATTTATTTTTGCAAATAAAGTGATGTTAGAGTCAATTTTCATTTTTTTTCATGTAGATAGCTGATTGAATAACACCACTTCCTAAAGAGTCAGTCCTTTTCTAATGGTCTGCAGTACTAGCATTATCATAAATCAGGTGTGGGTCTGAAGTCAGACGCTCTATTATGTTCAATTTATCTATTAATCTATATACATTTGCCAGCATTACACTCTTTTAAAAGGACTGTAGTCTTAATATCTGATAAAGTAGGTCTTGCCATATTATTCTTCTTAAGATTACCTTAGCTATTGTTTTGCATTTCCAAGTGAATTTCAGAATTGGCTTAAAAATTTCTACAAAATAACCTCTGGGGATTTTTATTAGAATTGTGTTTGATGCATAAATCAATTTGGTAGAATTGATGCCCTTATAATGTTGGATCTACCAAATCTTGAACATAGTGCATGCCTGTACTTATTTAAGTATTCTGTAATTTCTTTCAATAATATTTTATATTTTTATATAAAGGGATATTGAGCATATTTTGTTATAATCGTGTGCTGCTTAAGGTTTAGGTCAATGATTGACCACATATACAACAGTGGTCTTTTAAGATTATAATACTGTATTTTTACTGTACATTTTCTATGTTTGATACACAAATATTTACCATTGTGTTACAGTTGCCTACAGTATTCAGTATAGTAACATGCTGTACAGGTTTGCAGCCTTGGAGGAGAAATAGCCACTACCATAAGGCCGAGGTGTGTAGCAGGCTATACCATCTCGGTCTGTGTAAGTATACTCTGTGATGTTTGCACAATGACAAAATTGCCTGATGCATTTCTCAGAACATAACCTCATCATCAAACAACACATGACTACATATGTATTCTTGTGTTTTCCAGTGCTATGGCATTATATTATCCAAAATAGGCACCTTAAAATTAATGGAACAATAATATTGAAAATAAATAGACAGAAAAAAAATACAGCAAATAAATGTGAGCCAAAAAAAAAGGCTTAGAGACCAATTTGAATATGTGAAAACAAGAATTTAAGGTAATTTTCATTAAAAACCAAGAATGACATTACATATTGGTAAAATTCACTATGGGAGAGTAAGGAATACTAATCATAAATACATATGGACCTTCCCATATAATCCCTAAATATATTAAAACATAGCTACCAGAAGCAAAATGGGAAAAAACTGAAACAAAAATTTTAGATGGAGTTTCAACATACCCTGTTCAGAAACTGATGGAACACATGGGAAAAACATAAGTAGTGAATTAAGCACATAAACAAATATATAAATTTCAAGCTACTATATGTAGAATTCTATACCTAACAGATAGAAAGGACACTTTCTTTTCCCCCAAAGTACATATGTAATATTTATAAAAATAGATCATGGATTAGACCTTACAAGCAGTATAAGGTATTACAAATGTCCAGTGCATACAGAATATCTTCTCCAATGACAATGCAATAAAATTAAAATGTAGTAACACAAGGAGGATCGTAAAAAATCCATGAGTTTATACTTCAACTTCTGAGTGAATCGTAGTAACAAAGACTGAATTTACTGTCTCACCTGAAGTAACTAAAGAAATGAGCAAAGTATTAAAAAAAATGTTCTCAAAACACTGAACATCAGGTGACAAAGAACAGTGATCTCTTAGAGATGGAAAACAAGTGAGGTGAGTGTTAGGATTGTCCCAGCTTCCCACCTGGACCAAGTTTCCAGGAGGTATCAGCAAATGTGGTCCAGGAGTCTCCTTGGGTTGAGGAGATGAATACAGGATTCCAAAGACGCTAAGGAAGTTAGAGAAATAGTGATAAAAATGCTCCAAATTTGATATAAACTATAAACCCACAGATCCAAGAAGCTCATGAATCCCCAAGCACAAGAAACATAAAAGAAGCTACAGCAAGGTGCATAAAAATCAATTTGCTTAAAATCGGTGATAAAGAGAAAATCTTACAAGTAGCCAGAGGAAGAAAAGATACATTATGTATAGATTAACAAACAAAAAGATAGCATATTTCTCATGGGAAACAATGTAAGCCAGACAGTGGAACATCTTTAAAGTACTAAAAATAAAAACAAAAGAAAACAGAAACCAAAAACCCCTGTTAATTCATAATTCTTTAGTGTATGGCATTATCTTTCCATAATTAAGGTAAGATAAAGACATTTTCAGATGTATAAAAGCTGAAAGAACTCATCACCAGCAGACCTACATTATAAGAAATGATAAAGGAAGAAAAATGACCTTGAGTAGTAATAGGGAACTATAAAAAAAATTTAAAAATGGTAATTCTGTAGTTAAATATAAAGAAGCCTTCCTTATTTAAGTCGCTTTAAAAGATAATTGAATGTTTAAAGAAAGTAACCATGTATTGTGATCTTTCTCACATATGTAGAAAAAAATATATGACAACAATAGCATAAAAGTAGGGGCTAGAAATGGGAACATGTAGTTGTAAGTTTCTTATACTAGATATGAAGTATGTTGCTTGAAGGTAGAATCTGATAAGTTAAAAATGTATATCAGACACCCTAAATATAAGAGAAAGAGCTGTAGCTAGTAAACAAACCAAAGGGGAATCATAAAATTATATTTAATTAATACAAAGCAATGCAGAAAAGGAGGATAAAAGAGAACGAAAAAAATTAGAAAAATAGAAAATAAACAGCAAGATGATAGGTTTAAACTCAACCATCTATATCACATTAAATGTAAATAGTTGAAATGCCCCAGTGAAAAGGTAGATTGTCAGGTTGGATAAGAAAGCAATATCTCACTACAGTTGACCCCTGAACATCACGGCTTTGAACTTCATGGATTCACTTATACATAGATTTTCCTTTGCCTCTGCCACCCCTGAAACAGCAAGATTAACCCCTCCTCCTCCTCCTCAGCCTACTCAACATGAAGACAAGGATGAAGATCTCTATGCTGATAGACTTTCACTTAATGAATAGTAAATATTTTTTTATGATTTTCTGAATAACATTTTCTTTTCTCTATCTTTCTTTATTGTAAAAATACAGTATGCCATATATACAACACACAAAATATGTGTTAATCAACTTTTTATGTTATCAGTAAGGTTTTGATCAACAGTAGGCTGTTAGTAGTTAAGTTTTAGGGGAGTCAAAAGGTATACACAAATTTTTACTGCGCAGAGATTGGCACCCTTAATACCCACGTTGTTCAAGGGCCAATTGTACATGCTGTCAAGAAATCCACTTTAAATGTAAAGACACAATAAGTTAAAGGTGAAAGCATGGGAAAGGTAACCACATTAACACTAATCAAAAGAAAGCTGGAGTGGCTATTTTAATATCTAATAAAGTAGATTTTTATGACAAAATTATTACCTTAGATGAAGGAGATCATTGCATAATGATAAAGGGTAGATTTCTCAGAGAACATAATCCTCATTTTTTTTTGCCAAGTAACTGTTATAAAATACATGAAGCAAAACTAATGAGAAATGGTAAAAAAAAAAATAACAATTTTACTTGGATATTTCAACATCCCCTCTCAATAACTGATAGTACAAGCAAGCAACAAATAGGAAAGACTGTCTGTCTATAGAAAACTTAAAAAACACTATCAACCAACTTGACTTAAGTGACAGTCACAGAACAATTCTCCCCCAAAAAGAATACCCAGATTTTTCCTTAGACATAGAGCATTAACCACTATAAACCATACTCTAGCCTGATTGTTAACAAACTATGGCCCACAGGTCGAATCTGCCTTTTTTTTTTTTTTTTTGTAAATGAAGTTTTATGAGAATACAACCATGCCTATTGGTTATGTACTATCTATAGCCACCATGGCAGAGTTGAATATTTGTGACAGAGGTCATACAGTGAATTATGTGGTGTCTAACCCTTTACTGAGAAAATTTGTTGACCTCTGCTTTAGGCCAGAGAACAAGTCTCAACATCAAAATCACAATCCATAAGAAAAAGTTGATAAATGAGACTTCATCAAAATTAAAAACTTAGGCTCTTTACATGACACTATTAGGATAATGAGAAGACAAGCCACAGACTGGGAGAAAGTCCTGGCAAACAACGTGTTTGATAAAGGACTTATAGCCATGAGTTGTGAAAGGCACTCAAACTCAATAATAAAAACAGTCAACCATAAAATGGGTAAAAGATGGATGAATGACAAGAACATGAAAAAATGATGAACATCACAATTTATTAGGGAAATGCAAAATAAAAGCATTAGCATATCATTGCAATCTCTTAGAATAACTAAAATTAAAGACTGACCATATCAAATATTGGCAAGGATGTGTAATAACTGGAATAATCATAGGTTGCTGACAGAAATAAAACACAGTACAAAGACTTTGAAAAATAATTTGGCTGTTTCTTTAAAAAGGTAAACATATAACCACCATTCAACCCATTTGATATGGTTTGGATCTGTGTCCCCACCCAAATCTCGTGTCGAATTGTAATCCCCAGTGTTGGAGGTGAGGCCTGGTGGGAGGGTGATTGGATCATGGGGGTGGTTTTGCATGAATGGTCTAGCACCATCACCTTGGTGCTGTTCTAATGATAGTGAGTGAGTTCTCACTAAATCTGGTTGTTTTAAACAATGTGGCACCTCTCTTCTCTCTCTCTTCCTCCTGTTCTGGCCACCTAAGACATGCCTGTTTCTCCTTCACCCCCCTCTATCCTTGTAAGTTTTCTAAGGCCTCTCCAGAAACCAAACAGATTTCAGCATCATGCTTCCTAGACAGCCTGCAGAACTGTGAGTCAAGTAAACCTCTTTTCTATATAAATCACCCAGTCTCAGGTATTTCTTCATAGCAATGCAAGAAAGAAATAATATACCAGTCTTTAATGCTATTGATATATGCAACAAAAATAAAAAAGAATGTCTAAACAAAGATGGGCAAGCAAATATCCACAGAAGCTTTATTTATAATTTCACCAAACTGAAAACAACTGAAATATGTATCAAGAGGTGAATAGATAGATAAATTATGCTATATCCATGCACTGAAACATTACTCAGCAATAAGAATGAATGACTGATACATGCAAGTGCATGGATAAATCTTAAATCTCAAAATAATTATGCCTAATGAAAGAATGCCATCAAAACAAGATTACACACTGTATGATTCCACATATGTAAAATTTTAGAAAACATAAACTCACATATGGTGATTAACACAGACCATTGGTTGTGTAGAGTTGGTGGAATTGTGGAAAGGGAGAAAGGAATTACAAAGGGTACAAGAAGATGTTTGGAATTGATAGATATGCTTATCATCTTCTTTGAAAGAAAAAATACAGAGTTTAACAATGAAGTCATTACATATCAGCCCCAGCCAAACCAATCACCAAAGCTGTCCTGAATATACGTGGTGGTTGTTTGCGTATATACCTCTGTATAATGCTAATTCTTTTACCTGGAATGATGACTGTCTGCACCCTAATCATTGCACATAAAAAAGTATCATACTTTTACAAAATTGACACTGAATACTGAATTTGTTATTTTTAGCTTATTTAAAACTCCACAATGATTTTTTTCTCTTTCAGCACATCAAATGTGACTTTTACTTCATTATTAATATTATGACCCACTTTTAAACTCTAAGGTGTTTGAGGGCTTACAAGACTATGTTTTCTGAGGTTTTGTATCCTCACAATCTCTAGCACAACAAAAGTGTCCATTAATATTTACTGAATAAATGGAGGAATTAATGTATAAATGAAAACTTCAAGGTGGATACTATGTGAGTGCCTGGTCTACATTTCATGCAGTGTCATAATTGCAATGGGAAATCTAACTAAATACCCTTTAAGATACTTTTTATCCTCTCTAAAATACTAAATTTGTGTGAGAATTTTGAATTTCTTCTTTTATAATATTATTCATTTTAATGAAAATTATCTCTAAAGTCAATTTCTATTATTAAGATTCTATTATCTTGTTATTCTACTGACAGTTAAAATATATTCCTCTAGTGAGTTCCCCATTGGTCCTTATACAGAGTATCCCAAGAAACACTTGGGGGAGGAGGAGTGTTCATGAAAATAAAGTGATGCATGGAATAGTTTTTTTTTAATGAAAAGCATTTAAAAATATATGTGTATAAAAATATTAAAAACGTTTGTATTATTGTTTGTTTTACTGTGCAATAGTGTGCCTTTCAAGAAATGAGGTGCTATCATGAAGAATGTCAAGATGTTGCATGATTGATCACCTGATGCATGAGTAAATGACATTCAGTTTGTGCATTGATGCATAGGCAGCATTTACAAACTAACTATCATATTGATGTATGTGGTCTATTTTGTCTTTGCTGGTCTATCTTATATATCTTATCTTTTTTTGAACACATATTGTGACATTTTATTATCTTGTTTATTCTTGTTTTTAATAAAATATTTTCTCTTTCTAATTTGGATTTTTTCTATCACAAAATAAAAATACACATAAATCAAATTGTTATGACTTCTCACTATAATTAAGTAATATGTGATGCTGTTTCTTGCTGTCTACTTTCATTCATTTGCACATTATATCTTATGATCTTCTGTTGGTGTTACATCAATACATTTTAATTTTTAATCAATTCAGTGTTCAAAAGTTTGGGAAATGCTGACTTAGTCAAATAATTATTTGTGTGACTATTTGATTAATGTTTCCATCTCTCTCAAGAAAATAAGTTTCTAAACAGGCTGATGCCTATTTTTTCTCACTGTTATATATCTAGTACCTAGCTCAGTTTCTAACACATGCAAGCACGGAAATAAAACTGTATATTGATAGCCATACAATCAGGTAAGTTAGCAGGGATTCCCACTATGCATGAAGCCTCGCGAGGGATTAGGAAACAAGTCCTTCTGCTTTCACTGGCATGTTATTACCAGTAGGCCTGGGCTGTCCCAATTTCAGCCAGCCATTTATCTCTCTATTCTATATGGAATTACCTATTGCCACTAATTGAATATGTTTTCTCTTTTTCTGCCTTGGTCTTCATGGCAAATCTTTCTTTCCTGGAAAGGAAATGTTTGATTCACCTGGTTGTGTAAAAACTGCTTTTAGTGACTTGTGGAATTTAAGCTTACTGTTAATGTAGCCTGTTCCTCTATTTTAAAATGTCATATTATCTTTCTAGACTATTTAAACTTGTATTTAAATTGAACATGTCCTTAAGCATTGTCATACAGAAGTTATTCTGCAACTTATGAGTATAGATGAATGAGATTTGAGCCCATATACATTGGTACTTTTAGATTTTAAACTGCTTCGTTTGTCATTTTATTGGTGAAAACTTCTGCCATATTCTATTCATTAGCAGTGAGTCACTCAGTTCAGTCCCCATTCAAGGGGAAGGGAATTTGTCTCTATCTTTTGAAGGATGTAGTGTAACAGAATCTGTGGACTTAGGTATTTTAAAGCCACCACATAGAGACACTCACAAAAATCAGTATTGTTCAATACGATACTCCATTTCTAAAACAATTACAGGATACTATAGGAATGGAACAGTCATAAAACAAGAAAGAAAGCTCCTAAAAATTAAGAGAAAAATTAATAATATGATTGCCGAAATACACACAAGGAAATCTAATAGAAAGGGTAAAACATAAAATTGGTAAAGTTGCCAGAATTTATTATAAAAACCAATAAAGATAATTTTGGAAAGCAAGGAATATGGATATAGATCATCAATAATGAAGATCCAACATTCACCCAATAGAAATTGAAAGATAGAAAAAGAGACAATTAGCAGTTATTGACAAAGAAGAAGGAGGTAGAATAGAAGAAGTAGAAGAGGAGGAAGAAGGAAAAAGGAATGAAAAGAGAGAAAAGAAGAAAAAGACAAGACTTTTTTTTTTCCCAGATCCAATAAGTTGAGTTTTCATCAGCAGCCCAAAGTGCTAGAAGATAATATGACAAATGGGTTCTAAAATTTGAATTAAAATGATCAAACAAAAATACCATTGTGAGAAAAACTTCCTATCGAATGGGAAACAAATATTTTTTAAGATGTGTGAGGACAAAGAACTTCTATCTTTCACAAGAGCAGGGTTGGGGAATAAACATTGCATATTGGAACAGAAGAACTGATGACTCTGATCAAAAGTCTCCAGAAGAAAAATGGGAGAAATTATACAAATATCAACATAAAAAGGCAACTGAGACTTCCCTTTTTACTAATGCAGACTAGATAGCTTAGACCATCCCTCCCACTGAAAATGATCTAAAAAATCTGGGAGAAAAATCTGTCTGAAGCATTGAGATTTAACAAGGCAGCAAAAAAGTATTAAGCCAAAAATCTTTAATAAGAAAACTTAGAGGGAGTTTTTAACCTTAGGGACATCATGGATTCGGAAAACATAGCGGGGCAGAGCTGTTAGTAGACTCAAATGACTTGAGAACAGATACAGACGATCTCCGATTTACAATGGTTTGACAACAAATTTTTGACTTTATAATGGTGCAAAAGTGATATGCATTCGGTAGAAACAGTACTTTGAGTTCCTATACAACCATTCTCTTTTTCCCTTTCAGTATAGTATTCAATTAATTACATGAGATATTCAACACTATATTATAAAATAGGCTTTGATTCAAATAATTTTGCTTATTTATATGCTAATGTAAGTGTTCTGAGTATGTGCAAGTTAGGTGGGACTGTGCTATGATGTTTGATAGGTGAGGTGGTATTAAATGCATTTTTGACTTGCAATATTTTAAATTTACAGTGGGTTTATTGGGTTGTAAACCCATCATAAGTCGACAAGCATCTCTATTGGAGTTCACAATCTGCAAGCACAGGAGGTTTGGCAAAGCCCTTATGCTTTTGGTTGAGGCTTGGAAGGGTGATATGCTAGGATTAAGGGTAAATTCTAAATAAGTAAACCTTTGCATGGACCGATGCCTAGCTTTTAATCAAATAAATCTCTTGTTGGATTATACTGTTTCGGAATTGCTATTTCCCTAGTTACTTGTCAGAAGAAAATGTTCTGAGGAAAGGTTATATTATTTTAGAATGCAAATATCTCTATGATTTTTATATGCAATGTTCAATATACAATCAAATATAATCAGAAATGTAAGAACACAATTAAAAAACCTGGGAAACAATAGACAATTTAAAAAATACAAGGGTTCAGGTTAATGAAATTATCAACTTTAAAATGAGAATGTTTAATATGTTGAAAGAAGTAAAATGTAAGATAAAAATTTCAGGCAAGAACTGAAATATACAAAAATGAATTACAATGACATTCTAGGACTGAATAATCAACAACAAATTAAACTCAATAAATGTATATTTTAAAGCAGAAGAGATTCAGCTAAGTTTTTTAGTCTGTCCCATTCACTAAATTTCCTTCTTTTGGAACTACAAATATATACATTTTGACTTTTTTTCCACCATAGCCTTATATCTCTTACCCTTCTTTTCTTGTGTGTTTCAATTTTGATACTTTTTTCAGATCTGTCTTCTAGTTTACTCATCCTCTCTTCCACTGTATCTAATATGCTTTAAAATTGTCAATATTCGTGTCTGATGGGAAGTCAATGATGCTGAAAGGAATGAAAAGTAGTGATAATGGTCAATATGAGAGTGAATCGAAATAAATATTTATTGTAGACAAGATAATGTCTAAGGAAGTCACACACATTTATAATAAAAAAGACATGAAAACAATACAAAATAGGCAGACATCAGAAGAGTGTTAAATGTTCTAAGGTTCTAACATTAGCCAAGAATAGGTAAAATTGTCAATTCACATTAGGCTTTTGATATATCATGGACACATGTTGTACTCTCTAGCATAACCACTGAAAGAGCAGTGAAATAATGCATAGCTATTAAAATAATAAAGGGAAATAAAATACTAAAAAATAGTTAACATAGAAAAAACCTAAATTTAATCTAAGTAATTTATTTTAAAAGGAAATAATCTACAAAGTAAGAGAGAAAACAGAACAGGTGAGACAGATAAAAAAAGCACAATGGTATATTTAAGGCCAAATATTTCATTAACATCAAAAGTAAAATAACTAAATACTCTAATTAAAAGACAACGACTGTTATACCTAATTAAAAGTATAACAACCTAAACTGATACCTTTCCACAACTGTTATAACTAGATTAAAAACAATAACAACAACAGCATCAACTGCTAAAAGAGACATAACTCAAGTGTAAAAGCACTCAAAGACTGAAAATAAAAGATGTGAAAACATATATATTACATCCAACACTAACAAAGCAAAAGTTGGTATAACCATTTATTAACAAGGCAGAATATTTTAAAGGAGATAAATTTTCTAGAGATAAATAGAAACATTTTATAGTGATAGAGAATTGTTTTCTTTCTTTTCCTTCTTTTTTAAATGAAACAGTTTTTTTGTTTTTTGTTTTTGTTTTTGTTTTTTAATTTGGAAAATAAGATAGCCAATGTCTAGGCAGACTGAAAAGCTCATGGAAGGACTGACTGTAAATGTCAGATACTCAGATAAGTGTTTCATACAAGAAGATTTGAGGCCGGGCGCGGTGGCTCACGCCTGTAATCCCAGCACCTTGGGAAGCTGAGGCGGGCAGATCACGAGGTCAGGAGATCGAGACCATCCTATCCTGGCTAACATGGTGAAACCCCGTCTCTACTAAAAATACAAAAAAATTAGCCAGGCGTGGTGGCGGGCGCCTGGAGTCCCAGCTACTCTGTAGGCTGAGGCAGGAGAATGGCGTGAACCTGGGAGGCGGAGCTTGCAGTGAGCAGAGATGGCGCCACTGCACGTGAGCCTGCGTGACAGAGTGAGACTCCGTCTCAAAAAAAAAGAAAAAAAAAGAAAAAAATAAGATTTGAAGTTTTAACTACAATTATGCTTCCTGAAGGTATTTTTATATCTGATATTTTAGCACTTTAATTAAGTCTGTTTTCAAGTTGAAATCTAGAATTCTCTTATCTTTAAAAGTTCTGGAGACCACTTTGCCTTGTTACCTCAACAGCATTATCATTCAGGGTGCTTGACATTCCTTATTGCATTGCTGTGATGTTTAGATAGCCCCTCTGCCACTGAGAGCAGTGCAAGCAAGTTACATCCTCATGTTTTCTTCTTGTGTTAATTTCAGACCAATTTCTTCCCAGGAAGAAGCTGTACTTTTTTAAATTCTATTTTTAATTGAAATTTGCATTGATGTAATTGTAGATTCACATATAGTTGTAAGAGATAATACAGAGAGATCCCTTGCCTAATTTTTTTCCCATAAGAACATCTTGCAAAATTATAGTATAATATAACAACCAGGAGATATATATGTATGTGTGTGTGTGTGTGCGTGTGTGTGTGTGTGCGTGTGTGTGTGTGTGTATGTGTGTGTATATATATATATATATATATACTTTTTTTTTTTTAGATGGAGTCTTACTCTGTTGCCCAGGCTGGAGTGCAGTGGCATGATCTCGGCTCAGTGCAACCTCTGCCACCTGGGTTCAAGCGATTCTCCTGCTTCAGCCTCCTGAGTAGCTGGGATTCCAGGCATGCACCACCACGCCTGGATAGTTTTTGTATTTTTAGTAGAGATGGGGTTTCACCATGTTGTGTTGGCCAGGCTGGTCTTGAACTCCTGACCTCAAGTGATCCATCAGCCTTGGCCTCCCAAAGTGCTGGGATTATAGGCATGAGCCACTATGCCCAGCCACAACCAGGTTGTTGACATTGATACAATCCATTGATCTTATTTCAGATTTCCCATTTTCCTTGTACTCACGTGTTTGTGTGTGTGTGTGTGTGTGTGCACCTGCGTATTTTGTTCTACACAATTTTAACAGCTGTAGGTTCATGTGTCAAACACCACAATCATTTTAGTTAGCTTGGATTCCTATATCAAAGACCAGAAACTGGGTAGTTTAAACAACTAATATGTATTTCTCATGGTTCTGAATCCTGGAAGTGCAAAATCAGAGTGCTGATTGATTTGGTGCCTGGTTGTGACTCTCTTCCTTGTGGCCGATGGCCATTTTTTTTTGCTGTATCTTTATTGGTGGAGAGAGAAAGAGCTCTGCTCTCTTCTTATAAGGGCACTAATCCCATCATGGGGACTCGCCTTTCAAGACCTCATCTAAACTGAACTACTTCCCAAAGGCCCTACCTCCAAATACCATTCTTATTGGAGACAAGGGTTTCCACATATTAATTTGGGGGGGGGATGATATAAACATGAAATCTATAACAACAGCAAAGATTCAAAACCCCTCTATTAACACAAGAATGCTCTTTTATAACCACCCACCTGCCTCCCATCCCTATCTCTAACCTCTGGCAACCACAAATCTATTTTCCGTGTTCAATTTTATTTTTATTTCAAATAGTTATATCAATGGAATTATTCACTGTAACATTTGGATATTGGCTTTCTCCCCTCAACATAATTCTCTATATACTCATCTATGTTGTGGGTATCAACAGTTGGTTACTTCTAATTTCATGGAACAATATTCCATGGTGTGTATATACCACAGTTTGTTTAACCTTTCTCCCAGTGAAGGACATTTGGGCTATTTCTAGTTTTTAGTTACTATGAATGAAGCTCGTATGAACAGTTATGTATAGGTTTTTGTGTGAAAATGCTTTCATTTCTCTGGGATAAATGTTCAAGAAAGTAATTGCTGGGCCATATAGTAATTGCATGTTTAATTTCATGAGAAACAGCCAAAATATTTTCTAGAGTAGCTGTATCATTTTATATTCTCATCAGCAAAGTATGAATGATCCTATTTCTCTTCAAACCTGTCAGCATTTGCTGTTTTCATATTTTTGTTTTAGCCATTCTGATGGGTGTACAGTGATATCTCTTCCTGGTTTTAATTTACATTTCCCTGATGGCTAACAGGTAGAACATCTTTTCATGTGTTATTTGCCATCTTTATATCCTCCTCAGTGAAATGTGTCTTCCTGTCTTTTGCCGATTTTCTAATTGGAATTTTTAAATTTAGGGTTTTGAGAGTTTTAAAAAATGTATTCTAGATATTATTCCTTTGTTGGATATTTGGTTTACAAATATTTTCTTTCAGATTCTCACTTATCTTTTAGGACTTTTCACGAGTTATTGCAGAACAAAAGTTTTAATTTTTGTGAGGTTTAAATGATCGTTTTTTCCTTTTACAGATTGTACTTTCAGTGTCATGACTAAGAACTCTTTGCTGACCCCTGGATCCTGAAGATTTTCTCTTATTTTTTTCTAAGATTTTATAGTTTTATTTTTTCATTTAAGTTACATTCATTTGAATTAATTTTTATCTGAAAAATACTGTTTTTCTTTCACTGTAGGCCTGTCTCTGTATAAATTCAATTTGGAAATATGGCAATATGTATCTTTGATTTTCAAATGAACAAGCTCATAAATACAAAAATTAAAGGCATAACAAGAAAATAACATGTTTTATGTCCTTTGATACCTTTGTTTTCTGCTTTGGCAGTTGTCAAAAATACTGAGTACCTACGACTTTCCTTTCTAAAATCTTCAATTTCTTTAAAGTCTATTTCTAAGTTCTATTTTCTGGAGGAAGTGGTCCATGACCACCTCTCCTAATGTTTCTTCTCTAATGTTCCATAGCATTCATTCATTTGTACAGTTAGTTTTACAGGCAGCTGTATTCTAGTATTTTTCTGATTCTTGTAATACATTATATTGTGTTCTTCAGCAGGGCCTTTGCACATACTGTTCCTTGAAATCCTTCCTCTACACCCTTCAACTGGTTGCCTCTTTCCTATCCTTCAGTTTTTCAGTTCAAACGTTATTTTTATAGCATGAATTAAGTCCCTTAATTTTAGTCTTTCATAGAACTGGTATTTAGTATAGTTGCTAATTAGGATTTATTTGTGTAAGTATTTGACTTTTCCACTAGACTATATCGTCTGTGAGGAAGGTGCTATTTGCTTTTGGTCACCCGTGTATTTTTTTTTTTTTTTTTTTTGAGACAGAGTCTCACTCTGTCGCCCAGGCTGGAGTGCAGTGTCGTGATCTGGGCTCACTGAAAGCTCCTCCTCCCAGGTTCATGCCATTCTCCTGCCTCAGCCTCCCGAGTAGCTGGGACTACAGGTGCCCGCCACTACGCTGGGCTAATTTTTTGTATTTTTAGTAGAGACGGGGTTTCACTGTGTTCGCCAGGATGGTCTCGATCTCCTGACCTCGTGATCCACCGGCCTTGGCCTCCCAAAGTGCTGGGATTACAGGCGTGAGCCACCGTGCCCGGCCGTATGTTTTTTTGTTTTGTTTTGTTTTGTTTTTTTGAGACGGAGTCTCGCTCTGTCGCCCGTATGTTTTATTTACAGTACAATGCCTGGCCAATAATTGATGCTCAATAAATGCGTCTTGAAAAAAAAAAAGCGAATTTTTGATTTGTAAATTTCAAAAGGCAGGGGCTGTAATTTACAACTTAACTGCATACAACCTAAATGCCAGACAGACTTAATGCTTGATTTCCAGAGAAGAAAGCTGAGTATTTAATTTATCTATACAAGAAAGTGTTTAGGAGAATAGCAATATCTACCCAAATAATTTTTATTGGGAAGAGAGGGAAAGTACAGAAAACACTTCTTCAAACAGTCATGTAATTAGAGTTAAATAGCGATCATAATTTAAACAATCAGAGTAATTACTTAAATTGTTTATTTCCTTTTGAATTGTAGAGTCATTGCTAACAAAACCTCTTACTATGTTTTTTACACAGGAAAATAAAATTCATTAAGAAATGTAGGTATGGGCAGGCAAAGGAGGCTATTAGTGGCCGAATTTGTTCCAGAGCACTTTATAAAGACTAAATATAATTGTGCTGGCCTATTTATGAGTTAAAAATATACAGTATCTTGTTTGGCCTATTTTTTGTTTTACACTCTCCTGGGAACCCAGTGGAACTGTAGCTCATTTTTAGCTCCCTCCCTAGCTCCGTATTTTCTATCCACCCAGGCTGGATGGGAGTGAAAGTCACTTTGCTATTGTCAGCTGCATTGGAGCAGCTGAATCTCTCTGTCCCAGAAGTAGGGAAGGTAAAAGCTCCATGCAGAGGACTTTCCATTCTTAGCTAAAGCTAGTTGCTTTGGCCTCAGGGGCTAATCAAGTATTATAAACACTGATTAAATAAGGTAGGTCATTTCCATCACCATTTTCCGGACAGGGAAATGGAGGCACCACACCTGGGAATGACATTTGCAGACTCAGGAAGACAATTTGTGGTTGCTTAATTCCTTTGCTTTGCAAATGCCAGGAGAGAGCACTGGAGAAGTTAGGCATAGTTTGAATACTATTCAAACAGGTCACATTTGGAGGCTGAGGTGTCTCATTAAAACTTCCTGTTACTGCTGTATATCCCTACACTGTATATCCAAATCCATGACAGAGGCGCTGTACATCTCCTGTCTTAACATCTAATAGTCCTTGCCAGATGGAATGAAAAAGTTGATTATACGCAGCTTTGCCAACGTCTCTTGACAGGAAAGAGCAAAAAAAATCCTCCTGAACAAATGAAATGTCAGTCAAATCTCAAACATATTAAAGCAAGATATGCTATATTATTTTCCTAGATTAGAGATTAACTGGTTTCTAATTAATTCTGAAGATGTTTAATAATTTAGCATGACTGGTTTTAGGATTCAGGAATATCCTTTAATCCAGTTTTGTTGTTGTTGTTGTTATTTTTTCACTCAGGTGCCTACCTCCTTGTAAAGTGGGTATTATCATGCAACTGGAATCTTAGCTTTTCAGAAAGCCACTGCTTTGGGAATTGGAAGAGGCGTAGAGCTCAGGATTTCTTCTTTCTTTCTTAATGAGCTGTTGTCTCTAAAGTGTTAAAACAGGCCAATATTTGAAGGAGGAAAAAAGAGTTTGAGCTATTCACATCTTGACAGTCCCCACTCTCACTCTTGCTCTGAGATCAGGTTTGCCTCACAGGGATGTTTCAAAGAAATTGGGTTGTGTGGCAGTGTGGTGGGAGGCAGGGAGGAAAAGGAGGATTTTAGAATTAAGTAAGACTTTTGAAATGGGTTGCAAATTTTCATTGCAGGGAATGTGTCACTAGAAATCACTGGAATAGGTGCAAGTTCTATCACATTTGCATTTATAGTTTTCAATGGCTTTTCTTGATGGTTGGATGGGGGTGGATCTCTCCAATGTCTACCCGTTGACTCATGAGATCTTAAAGGAGAGACATGTTTCTAACTCTTGCTGCGGGGAGAAACTATAAAACTGTAGTCCAGAGACCTTCAAATGGCCTCCAGTCTCTTCTTTAGTATAGAATTTTAGAGCTAAATGTTACCTTATGGATTTTTCTAGATGCTTGCCACTAAAAATGTAATTGGAGGAGCAGTAACATTGCTGTAACAGCGGAGCTTGCTAGGAATGTAGAATCCCCACCCCAGGCCTTCCGAATCTGACCCTACCTTTTTAATAAGATCCTCAAATGACTCATAAGTGCATTAAAGTTTGAGAGGCATTGCTCTAGATGAAACCCCTTATTATATAGATTAGGAAACTGTGGGCCTGATCTGGGGCATTATTAGCTCTCGTTAAGACAATCACAAATCAGAGCCTACTCTTCTTCTTTCTCTGGCCATACTGCTCTTCCCCATATGACACTGCCCCTCTTGAACCTTGAATTCAGTGTTAATTGTGTATATGTGATCACTAATAAAAAAGCAACTGGCCCCACATTCGCATAAACAGATACTGTGTCTGGGTTTCTGTGATTTCTAATATTATTGCAAAAACAACTAGCACAGTGTCTGTGTATGTAGTGGGTGCACAATGAATACTATAATAATATTAGTATTATTAGTACTGACAGTTATTAGTGTTACGTGCATGGTAAAAGCAAGAGAAAATGGTGAAAGCTTTTCAGGCAAGGTATCTTGTCCTCTTATCCACCCAAGTAGCTTCAAGACCAGACCAGGAAATGATGGAAGGAAGTGGCTATGGTGGGACCTGGGTTTATTTTCACTTAGTTTCCTGCCAGAGGCTAGGAGGTGATCTGCCAGGGACTCAGAGCAGCTCGTTACCATGAGGATTATTTTTACCTGCTTCCATGGCACTGATAAAGTAAAAAGATGAGGAGTCATTTAGAGACACCACTAATGTCTTTTGTGCTTTTGGGTAGAACCTCTAGTCTTCTGCTAATTGCAGGTACAGTCATTCTGGATAAATGGAAAACAACTCACTCCTGGCCAGCAATCTGTCTTCTCATTTTTCCCCCCATCCTTCTACCCTATCCTTCTTTTTCTACCTTCAATATTTATTGAGCACTTACCATATGCTAGGCTCCACAATAAATGGTAACTAGGCTCACAGAAAAATGTATAATGCTTGGCTTCTGCCCTCAGAAAGATCTTATTGTAGCAAGAGGAGCAGACACTTCTGTAGAAGTGGCATGAGATGAGAGCTATGGGTGAATATAAACAAACACCATGAGAGAATAAGAGAAAGTTTGATGAAGAGTAAAACTAAGTGAGCACCTATAATAGCTGCAGGTTGTGATAATACATTACATATCTGTGTTACTGAGTTTTCCAAGGGGTAGGTGGTAGGAAAGTCTCCTTCGAGGTAGTAATATTTGAGTTAAGCCTTGCCGATCAAGTAGTGTTTCACCAGTTGGCAGAATGAAGAAGCGTCCTTGTTAGTAGAAGGACTAGCATAAGCAAAGACGGGACACAATGGAAGTGTGTCCAGAGAATTTAACAAATAGCTTTGTAAAATCATGAGGTATACAGAGGAGAATAGCAGAGGATGGTACTGGAAAGGTACGTGGAGGTTTGATTTTGAATAGACCTGAATGTCCTACTAAATAGTCTGGCCTCTATCTAATCCATTGCCAAATTTTAAGTAGTACAGTCACATAAAAAATGTATTTGAGTTTTAGACATATATCTGTGGCATTTTTGTTGTGAGAAAAGTTGGAGTTAGGAAGAACCAGCTTATAATACTATTAACATAGTTCAGGCAAGAGTTGCAAGCCCTTGTGCCAGCTCAGGTACAGAAGAAACAGATACGTTATGCAAAGATCTCTTCTCATCCCTTCCTTGTGTCTCCCTGGGAAGGGCAGAGAATGAACTGCTTAGCCTAAGATCTACATGTGGGGTTCACACAAGTCACCTGTGGTAGAGTCTCCTTTGTTCACACATATTTAAATACAAGAAAAGCTGTAAAGAAAAGGAAATTACATATACGCTTAGTTATACTTGGAAGTTAATCACCAATTGCAACCTTGGTACTTTTAACTACTTGGATTGTAGTCAGAAACAATGTGCATGTTTTACCAAATCCCCTCACCTAGATTCCTACGTCAGAACAGCACCAAGATGCTCAGCACTTGTCAATACTCTTTCCAGCTGGCAGGTGAGATAGAACTTGGCTCAGCCTTTGACAACTGTAATGGCATCTATGGGATTTATTTGCAAGAAGCTGGATGCCTTCTTTCTTAAGATGCTTTCATTTCTGGGCATGGGATGCCACACCCAGGGCCTGGTGCGTGTAATGAGTGGCAGAAATGAGCATGTCCGTTGTAGAAGATGTTAAAATTAATTACTTTGGGGTCAGTTCTTTTTTGGGGGGAAAGGGGCATACATGATGGGTGACAAGGCAATAGTAGGAATTTGCTATTTGGTAATCCTTCCCTGTGAAGGAGAGAACTAGGACAGTCCTAACTGAGCTGTGTCATGGGTTCCACACACAGACACAGATCACCACCACTCTACTAACTGCACATGGAGCAGTGTTTTACTTCAAAGTGCTGAACCACTGTTACATCTTGTTCTTAAATCACAAGGTTGAAATAGCAGTGCCATGTTTAATTAGGGCCCGAGTAAGACTTCTGCTTTGAGGCAGAACAACCTCTGAAATGGATCCTTTCATCTCTGAAAGGTATGTCATAAAGTAAAAGCCTTATCCATGTGTAATAAGCAAAGGTGGAGTAAATTAGAATTAGAGATCTGAATTCTAGGATTTTGGGAAGAACTCTCTGAAACTATACAGAACAACTAATTGATTCCTAATAAGAGCTATCTCTCATCCTGGCTAACATGGTGAAACCCCGTTTCTACTAAAAATACAAAAAATTAGCTGGGCGTGGTGGCACGTGCCTGTGGTCCCAGCCACTCGGGAGCCTGAGGCAGGAGAATCACTTGAACCCAAGAGGCAGAGGTTGCAGTGAGCTGAGATTGCACCATTGCACTCCAGCCTGGGAGAGAGGGTAAGACTCCTTCTGGAAAAAAAAAAAAAAAAAAAAAAAAAAAGAGCTATCTCCAAGTAGAAATCATGCTGGGGCTGGTTTAATAAATGCATGTGTTTTATGTCTTAAATACAGTTTTAAAAGTGATCAGAAAGTTTATTTTCTTAAGTAGTGTTAACATATCTCCTTTGAGTGTTTGGGAAGCTGTGGCATAGGAGGTGGGCATGTAGGCTTTTAAAGCAGACAAACGACTTTTCATATTTTTATTCCTCCATTCATTAGCTCTTTAATCTTGAGCATTTTACTTAGCTGTTCTAAATGCCCATTTCTCATCTTTAACCTGAGAATAATAAAACCCAACCAACTGGAGACTTATAATAATTCTATGAGATAATGTAAGGTGTCTGTCCCATAAGAGTGTGCACAATTCATTTTCTTTGAACTTTTCCCCAACAGAATAAAATGTGCTTCCCTTCAGACACATCAAGTTGATGTCATTTGATCTCTTGTCAGCAGGAATTGTATTTAAATTTTTTAATTTTTAAATTAGCATGCAATCAAATCGAATCTATGAATGTTACCATATTTATAGATTGATATAACCACAGAATGCACAACAGTTACATCTCCGCCAAAACACTCCCTTGTGCTATTACTCTGTAGCCTCCCCATACCCCTAATTCTTGGCAAACACTGATATATGCTCTATCACTACAGGTTTGTCTTCCTGAGACTATCATATACATGGAATTATGCCCTGTATAAACTTTTGAGACTAGCTTCTTTCAGGTCATATAATGCCTGTGAGATTCATCAAAGTTGCATGTGTCAATGGTTTGTTTCTTTCCATTGCTGAATGGTATCTCATTGTATGGATGTGTCACCGTTTGCTTATCTATTCACTCACTAAAAGACACTTGAATTGCTTCCAGATTTGGCAACTATGACTAGAGCTGCTATGAACATTCGACGTACTGGTTTTTGTATGAATACAAGTTATTATATCTCTAAGACAAAATACCCATGAATAGAATTTCTGGGTCATATGGTAAATATTTGTTTAGCTTTATAAAGCCTGACAAGCTATATGTGTTCTCACTAGCTACATATGCTCTGTGTCCTCACTAGCACCTAACATTATCAGGATGTTTTATTTTAGCCATTCTAAAAGGCCTAGAGAGGTGTCTCACATGGTTTTAATTTGCATTTTCCTAATGGCTAGTGATATTGATAATCTTTTCCTGTGTTTCTTCATTTATTTATTTTTTTTTTTTTTTTGAGAAAGAATCTCACTCTATTGCCCAGGCGGTAGTGCAATGGCGCGATCTCGGCTCACTGCAACCTCTGTCTCCCAGGTTCAAGTGATTCTCCTGCCTCAGCCTCCCCAGTAGCTGGGATTACAGGCATGCACCACCATGCCCAGCTAATTTTTGTATTTTTTTTTAGTAGAGACGGGGTTTCACCATGTTGGTCAGGCTGGTCTCGAACTCCTGACCTCGTGATCCACCTGCCTCGGCCTCCCAAAGTGCTGGGGTTACAGGTGTGAGCCACTGTGCCTGGCCTCTTCATTTATTTTTTAACCATACATGTCCTCTTTTAAGTAAAGGGTCTGTTCAAGGTTGTTTTTTTTTCATTTGTTTGTTTTTTGCCTATTTTAAAATTGGGTTGTTTGCTTTTTACTGTTGAAATTGTGTTACCTGTTAATTTGAGAGTTAACATCTTTATCTTATTAAGTCTTCTAATCCATGAGCACTGTATGTCTCTCCATTTAGTACGTTCTTTTATTTCTTTTATCAGAATTTTATAATGTTCAACCTGGAAATACAGTGTAAGTTATGTTACTTTTATAACTAAGTATTTTGTGTTTTTTTAAAGCTATTGAAGACTTTTCTTTTTGAGTTCTGAAATTTCATTGCCATTATATAGAAATATAATTTGGTTTTGTATGTTGACTTTGTGAAACTCATTTATTCATCCCAAGAGCTCCTTTGTCGTTTTCTTGGGACTTTTCTACATACAGAATTATGTCATCTGTGAGTAGGGATAGTTTTATTTTTTTCCAGGCGTCTCCTAAAGTGTTATCTGTCCAAGGTTAATGACCACCTCCTGGTTTTATGCTACTGTGTGTCTACACTGAGAGAGAAAGGAGGAAAAATGTGAAATTGTCTGCCAGTTTCTTGGTACTTTAAATTTGTATCTTCTTTTCCAACCCTCCAGCTATTTTTTACCACTAGAGTCCTCAAAGAGATGCTCCATCCTTTCTGCACAGGTTTTACAGCTACATTCAACAGGAGAGACAATGTGAATTGTGCTTACCCATTTTACCTCAAACCAAAACCTAAGATTGATTTGGGACCTTTTTTCTCCAGTAGTTAGAGTATATTTGTATTTCTCCATCCATACTCTGTTTTTCATTTCTGACCTTGAAGTTCCTTTTCTGACCTTAGTCCTAGATAGATAGCCAGGGTTGTGGGTATGAGGCATATCAGTGGAACAGAGTAAAACCAAGTGGATATTGAACACTGAGCTTTGGTTTCCTTAGCACTGTGCTCTCAAAAATTGAGTTAAATGAGTCTGGACACAGGACAAGAGAAAACTTTAACTCGGCTTATGTTCAGATTATTTCAAATTAGTGAGTTAATGAACCCCTTAAGCCACAGAAATTATCTGTATCAATTCACAAAACAGGAAATCAATGAACGCTTTCTTTGGCTGGCAAGTGTGGTTGTTGGAAATTCTGTGACATTTGCTTTTTAAAATGTGAGTGTGTGCGTGTGTTGCCAGCGTCGGTGACGGGCTGCAGCGAGAGGTGGCTTGGGGACCCAGTCAATGGAAAGAAAGAAATGGAGGAAAGTGGTGATGGGAGCCCTGGAGAGCTTGTTCTGACGGCTGTTACTGGTTTCATCGGGTTTCGTCTCTTGCTCTGGAGTCATCATGTAAACTTGGGTCTCTGGGAACATCTTTCCTTTCACAGTGATCTGGCTGATGAGGTTAAATCAATCTAATCCCATGAAACTGCCTGGTAGCTTCCTGCTGTTTCAGAATAAACTGTGGAAGAAAAGTCATCCCCGCCTTTAAGTTGCTGTCCTTAGTCGCAATGCATTCGGCGTTTCGGTAGCGACGCAAACACCAACACATTTCAGGCATCACTTTAATATTAATACTTCTTCCTATTCTCTCATTTCCACTGCACCCAGAGGCTCTAAGAGCTGGTCTGCAACACCGCCATCTGGTGGCTCCAAAGCTACATGGACGAAAAAACCAAACTCTTGCTGGTTTTTAGTTTTTTGTTGCTGCTGTTGTTGTTGTTTTGCAAGCCATTTCTTCTGCTGCTTTCAGTTGACTTAGGATGAACTTATGGCAGATTTGTGCATCATTTTATGCCTCTGCTCAAGCCATTTTTCTCTTCCTGGGGGCACATGCCCAGAGGCGTCCGAGGTCAAGAAGAAAGAAAACAGAGGGATTTGGAAACCAACAAGGGTTTCTGATAAGAAACTCTAAGAATTATAGAGAGAAAATGGTGCTACTGGGATGCATCTGATGTGAACATAGTTGTATGAAGTTTCCTTGTCTTCTTGGGTAATTTCAGGAGTTTTTAGTCTTCACACAGACAATAGACAACATGTTTGAACTGGGAGATCTTTTTGCATTGACATTTCTGGGTTTTGGAGTCGTTGGTAGAGAAAATGACTTCCACACCAAACTTCCCCCTGCTCAGTCCCATGCCTTAGCCCCTTCTCCAGCCTTAGCCCCTAAAAGTGCTTTGTTGTTTCATGTGTAATGATTTTTCCTTCTAAACAAATCTGGAGAGTTTTACTGTTCCCTGAAATTTTGAGTATTCTAGTTAAAAATGCCAAAATGAACACTAGCTGCTTCAGTAATCCTGATGGGAACATAAGTTTGTAAGAAACAGGAATCTGTGCTGTGTTTTTATTTTACTCCTGTGGGCATCTCATCTTTCTCCCCAAGTTACTCACCTTAGGAATTCCTTTTTCATTTTTTTCCAATTTCTCCTTAATGTGATGTGTGTATATTTTTGTAAGTATGTATACATGTGTGGGTGGGGTGTATGTATGTGTGTTATATATTCTCTTTACTAAACTTAAATTCTTGCATAAATAAGAAAAAAAAGAGGCACATCTGCCTTTCAGGAGTGACTGTTCTTCAAGATTTTTAACTATGCCTCCAGGTTGTGTCCCCACCCCTCAGAATCTTGTCAATTAGAGCATTCACTGCAAGATCTGAAGACGTGGTAGCAAAAGCATCAGCATTGCTGCCTAGCTTTCTCCCCTTCATCATTTGTCCCGTAGTTGTCAACCAAGTTCAACCTATTTGAGAGTTGTCATAAAAGCCAGCTAGAAGCTCAGAAATTAGTGTTAATACAGCAGCCTCTTCACTCTAAGCAATGAAAAGAGACTGGTTATTGGGCAACAGAAAAGATACAGTGAAGATGAAATGGTACCAAATTACCTATATGCTGTATGACCAATCTCTGGACATTTGATTATCAAAGTGATTTATTATTACACATGAACTTAGAAACATTTAAGGACAGAGACTAAAGCTATTTCATATCCTCCCACTACCCCCTGCCATCCAAAATCTTAAGAACTTGGAAATTACATACTAGTTCACTCAAAAACATACATAGAGACTTAATGATCAGTTGGAACCCAAGTTCCAACTTTATTATAGTCAAACTCATGAAAAGTCTATAATTATCTGGATCACTGATAATAGTTGTATCAAGAATACAGAAGTAAAAGAAAAATTAAGGTTTCCTGACAATCCAAAATTATGTCACAGATCCCATTTACCAAAACTTACATTTTAGTTCTTCATTCATAGGTGAATTTCTTAAACCCATTGTCAATTTACATAAATGACTTAATTTTCATAGAATTATCTCAATAAGTTTGGCCAAAACCACATTAGAGATACAAAGTTTGGCAGTGAAATTCTGGTTTAGGCAAAGAAGCTTACAACACTAGGGCATTACAGGTAACAATTTGGGGAAATTTTTTTAAACACACAAAAATAAAATCAAGAAGTCAGCGTTCCAGTGGCCTAGGACATTTTGTATAGGAGTTAGTAGCCTCATCAATCACAATACTTCTAAGTATCCTAGAGTATTATAGCATCACATAAAACATTAACTGCACCCCAGAATCTAGATTATGCTCTTTGTCCTCTGTTTGAAAGGCAATGAATATGTATGATATATGTTAGGGCTATTTCTACAACAAAATGGTTGAAAATATTAAAGATACATAACAGTGAAACCCTCTGCTTTACAGAAATCAGACATATTACTGATGTATTTCTGGCACCAGAATGGACCTGCTGAAGAATCCCAGTCACTATAAGTGTATAGGCAAAAATGTCTGACAGTAGCATGAATGTTCTTGAAAAATTGAATATAAGTAAAACTGAAGGTAGGAGAAGAATGTTAATTTCATGGAGGTGATTGTTAGTACAGAATTTGGGATAGAAAGGAAGTAATGGGAAGGGGGAGTGAAGAAAGGAGAGAATTAAAAACAAAGTCATATATTCATATACCATATTATTTATTAATTAAACAAATTTTACTGAATATCCCACAACAAAATCAAAAACAAGTATTGGTCTCTGAGATAGTTCTAGCATCCAAATTTCTTGGCTAATCTCCTAAGTAAATATCTTATTTTAAAGAAAATCAAAAGTCAGCGAACAAAAAGTATAAATCCAAAATGTGTGTGGGGGGAGCAATTTAGAACATTTTTAGACCCTTGTAACTCAAATTGGAATCTATGGATCAGTAGCATCAACTTCATTTGGGTGCTTGCTGAAAATGCACTTCCAGGAATTATCAACATGTGACTCATGCAGTTACACAGGGCCTTATGCTCAGAAGGGCTCTGGGATTGGTTTAATATGTTGCTTTTGCCATCTTGAAATTCTTAATTTTTGAACAAGGGTCCCTGAATATTCACTTTGCACCGGACTCCACACATCATGTAGGTCCTGTGCAGGCTCTTGGGCCCCACATCTGAGCTGCTGAACAAGAATCTGAATTTTGTCTTCAGGTGATCTCCCTGTGCCCTGAAATTTAAGAAACATTATTTTCAACCATAAAGAACAATTTTAATACGTAGTATTTTTTTTTCTCTTGTATCACCTGTGCCATTCACATGTTTTATTGTTCATTGCTCCTGCTTTAAGTTAGCGGGGGATTCACTTACATAACCTACTATACGAATGACCTTCATCGTTGGTATTTTGTGTAACTGCTGATGAATGTGTGTGTCTTCTTAACAGGTTTCTCCTTCATGAAACAAAGGGTGAGCACCATTTTCAGTTCAAAATGTGGGTAACAGGATGAAGTCAGAAAATCAGTTAAAATTGGAAGAAAAGGAAGAAATAAGAGGAAACTAAGGAAAGAAGGCCAAAGAAGAAGTGGAAAAGCAATATTGAAAGAGTGAGATTGTTAACATTGTTGTATCATAAAGAACTTGTGTTGTCTTTGTATTGGGTTCTTGGCATGGAGCTTTTAAAATCTTTGGGATTTCCTAAGTGTTAAACGTGTCTTTGTTTTTTATGAACATCTCGGATCACACCAGAGTGTAGGATAATGAGGTGATTCACAGCGGGCCCAATGATAGCTTCAGGAAGCGGGCTGGTCAACAGAAAGGACAACCGTGTGATTAGAAGGTTGGCCTTTGAGTCGGTCCAATCTCCAGGGAGAGGGGAGTGACTGGACTTAAAGTTCAATTACATGTCCAGTGGCTTAAGCAGTCATTCCTATGTAATAAAACCCAATAAAAACTCTGGACACTGAAGCTCAAGTGGAGCTTCCTGGTGGTGTGAATATGTTGATGTGACAAGAGGGTGGCAGACCCTGATTTCACAAGAAGGTTCAGAGCTCTGCATTTGAAACCCTCCCAGACTTCACCCTATATGTCTATTTATTAAGTTGTTCCTGATTTGCATCTTTTATAATAATAAAAACTTAAGTCCAGCACTTTCGTAAGTTTTATGAGTTATTCTAGCAAATTATCAAACCTGAAGGGATCTTGGAAACCCTGGAATTTGTAACCAATAGTTCAGAAATGCTGGCGATCTCAAAAATGTGGCTGGCATCTGAATTGGTGATAGTCTCATTGAGAATTGTGCTCTTTAGCCTGTGGAGTCTGCATTAACTACAGGTGGTTAGTGCTAGAATTAAATTGTAGTCCTCAGTGGACAGCCAGATAGCTGGTATTAGAGCAAAGGTGAAAAAGTAAATGCAAGATGTTGACCCTGTTTTATGTCTCCACTGAGGTCAAGCCCCTGGTCACATAGATGCACACTGAACTGCAATAAGTCATTCGAAAGTGATGGCTTTGGGATGACTGATTGCAGTTCAGCATGCATAAGCCAAGCTTGCAATAAGCCAAGCTTGTACTCTGCTTTATACACATAAAGCTGGTGGCCTGTACAGGTCATGAGACTCAGAAAGAAGATGCCTGTTCATTCTCAAAGTAAGCTCCCAAAGCTCCTAAAGACAAGGGGATGGGAGAAGCAAGGGAAGAGAGTGGGAAGTGGGGAAAACATATTGTCTTCTGTAGCTGGGAAGTTCTAGCATCACAAAAATGGGACTAATGATCTAAGAACCCTTGCTACCTCAAAATCGGAAGTCCTTAATCTTTTTGGACTGCATAAATGCACTTCATAATAAAAGTTGTAGACTCTTAGTTCAAAAAATTCAGCTACAAATGACATTTTGCTTATAATTTCATCGGTTTACAGGCCTTCTGAAACCCATTCATGGTTATCTGTTCCAGTGACTCAAGGTAAGAGCCCCTGTGTTATGTAATAGCATGGATTGGTGAATTCAGTGGTGCCTGAATTTGATGTGCTAACTGACCTTTGTCATTTAGACTTGGATATATTGCCTAACTTCTCAATTTGTACCTTTCATAATTTTTGTGAAAGTCACATTTGACATAAAATAGAAATCCAATAAGTGGTAGCTGTTATCATATTCCTGAAAACCCATCTGCTAATAATATGCATGTGTGTTAGTGGATTTATTTTTTCTCTTCCTTTAAAGAAATATATAATAAACAAATATAATATATATGTGCTTAATTGTATAGAGAAGTGCTCATTGTTAAATAAAATAAATAAATTTGTGAAAAAGAAAATGGGGTCAGGTGTAGTGGCTCACACCTGTAGTCCCAGTGCTCTGAGAGGCCAAGGCAGCAGGATCACTTGAAGCTGGGAGTTTGAGACCAGCCTGGGCAACATAGCAAGATTCCATCTCTATAAAAATAAAACTAAAAAAAATTAGCCAGGCATGGTAGTGCATGCCTATAGTCCTAGCTACTTAAGAGGCTGAGGCAGGAGGATCACTTGAAAGGTTACAGTGAACCATGATCATGCCAGGAGTTCCAGGTTGCAGTTAGCTATGATCATGCCAAATCAAAAAAGAAAATAAAAATTCCATGAACTTCCCATCATCCAGAGAAATCCAGTGCAAATTCCATAGTCTGTTTTCAATCAATAATCAGCATTTCATGTGTCACTAATAGTGGTTTATATCATCATTTAAATATTTGTATAATATTGCATTGATTTAATTCCATTATTTATGAAGCCAAGCTCCTGTTGATATACGCTTTCAGATTTTAATTATTGTAATTAATGCTGTAAAAAATCCCCCTAATACATACGCTTTTAAAAAGTTGTCTTTCTTTTCCTTAGAAAACATTTCTGTAGGTAAAATTTCTTATTCAAAGAATGTGCACATTTTATACTTTGAAATCTCACCAAATGCACTCTTGAAAAGTTTAATCAAGTTACATTAGTAATAACAGGACACAGAAACGAAAGCATGGCTAAATCCTAACAACATAACACACTGTAAATCTTTCCAATCTTTAGCAAAATGATAGATGGAAAAAAAAAATGTCCCTCTTTATGTGCATTTCTTTGATTAAATAGTGATTTTGGATCCTTAGCCTTTATTATTTGATACATTACCTGTTTGTATCTTTTGTTCCTTGTTTTGTTTTTGTCTTGGGGAGAAGGGAGTTTATTTTTATTTTTCATCTTCCCCCACCAGAGATAATTAGGTATTGGGCATATAAAATTTTTGTCTGGCATAAACAGTTTGGTTTTTCAAATTTCCACTTGCTTTTCAAATTTGCTTATGATGATATTTTTTGACATAAAAGTTAAAAAAAGATGTCATCTATAATCGAATTTTAAGGTGCAGTTTCTATATTTTATATCGGTCATAGAAAATAATATGGTTTTTCAAGAGAGCACTGTAGGATTTTAATTTACACAGTATAAAAATATTTTATAATGCACATCAGTAACCTAATAATCATTTTTAAAAGCCTAGTCTTGATGTAAGATACTCCTAAATGGAAGATACTGATTACCATCAAAGACTTTCCAAAACTCCCAAACTTTGGACTTGCAGTCTCTTAGAAGGCAGGTTAGTTATCAAAGATAGAGCAAAATCTTAAATAAAGAGAACTGGTTTAAAATGTTGATTTACCACTTAGAATTAGGTGGTATGTGGCAAATCAACTCTCTGAGTCCAGATCTGTTAAATATGTTAAAATCATACACATTATCTAATCATAATGTTAATTACTCAATAAATATTTGTTTAAAATGTTCGATTTGTTGTGTTTTTGAAAAATTTGCAATCACTGTAGTTTCCTTCCTCTCTCCCTTCCTCTCTTCCTTCCATCTTTCCTTTCCTTGTATCTTTTTGTAATCATACTGCACTTTTTATAGCTTGATTTTAAGCAAAACTTTCTGAAATATGTAATTTATAGAAAACTTTTGATAAATGCACAAGCTTAAAAATGACTACCAACACATAAAAATTAAATTCCCAGCACTTCGAATGTCTGAATGTACTTCCTAATCCATTTGCACCTCTTCTGCCTCCCCCACCTCTTAATAATTATAATATTGCAATCCTGGAATTTGTTTTACTTTTTTTCTGACTTTCTTTATATTTTACTTAATGTACATGTTTCTGAAGTGTATAAAATTGAAGTTATAATGAATGTATTATCTGCATTTTTAAAAATTCAATGTTGCTTTATATTTCTGAGATTCACCATATATTTTGAGTTGATTCATATTGGTTGCTTTTATAGTTTTCCACTATATGAATGTACTGAAATTCATTTCTACATTTCGTTAAGCATTTCTATCATTTTTTGTGTGTCTTTTGGTGCACAAATGCCTGAATATGGCTAGAATTTTGGAATTCCTGGATTCCAGACAAAACAAAATTGTTTCTTAAAATCATGACTACCCTGCCAGTAATGTATTATTATTATTTCCTATTATTATTATCATTTTAAGACAGGATCTCTCTCTGTCACCCAGGCTGAAGTGCAGTGGCATGATCACAGCTCACTACAGCCTTGACCTCCCTGGCTCAGTCAATCCTCTTGCCTTAACCTCCCTAGTAGTTAGGCATGAGCCACCATGCCTGGCTAATTTTTTTCATTTGTTGTAGAGATGGTGGGGTGTCTCCCTATGTTGCCCAGGCTGGTCTAGAACTACTGAGCTCAAGCAATCACTCTGCCTCAGCCTCCCACAATGCTAGGATTACAGGCGTGAGCCACTGTGCCAGGCCTATTTCCTATTTTTTTCATCACTTTGAAGAGTCAGACTTTCTAATTTTTGCCTATTTCATGACTGTCAAATGCCATTTTATTATGATTTTAACTTACATGTACCTCCTTGTTAGCCATGTTGAACATATTTTCTTATGTTTGTGGCCAAACATTTTTCTTTTCTGTGAAAGAATTCAAACCCTTGGCCAACTTTTAATTGGTTTCCTTTTTTTTTATTGATTCATATCATTCTTTATATAGTCTCTATACTAAAACATGTCAAATATTACAAAAGTCTGCAAAGATAAGCTTCCCATTTCTGGTTTGTCTATTTATTTTCTTTAGGGACCACAATGTGTTTTTAAAATTCCATGATATTTAATCCAACTAAGATAAAATGTTGTGTATGACGAGGCCTAAGGAACCAATTTTGTTTCCTTCAAATGAAAAATTAGTTGCCCTAAAATCATTGATTTAAAACTCTTTCCTTTCTTCGCTAATTGGCAATGCCAGTTCTGACATATATCAATTTTCCATTTATATGCGGGTCACTATTTGGGCTCTCATTCTGTTGTATTTATCTATTGATCTATTACTGTACAGTTTTATCACAGTTTATAAGTGTTGATAGCTGGTAGAAAATGTCCTCCTAAATTATCTGATAGATTCAGAAGTGTCTTGGTTGTTCTTGGACTTTTGCTCTACCAAAAAAGTTCAGAAACACCTTTAGTTTCAAAGAAAATTACTAACTTAATGGGATTTTCTTCTGAATTAAATCATTCTGTGGGTCAATGCAGGGAGCACTGACAGTTTTGCAATGCATCTGCTGTTCCACAAAAACAGAATATTTCTACATTTATTCAGGTTTCCTTTAGTTTCTTTCAATAAATATATATGGTATATACATTGTGTATACATAAAGGTTTGCACACATTTTGCTAGTTTTATACCAGGGGTACTTCATGTTTTTGGTTTCAGCAGTAATGACATCTTTTAAAAATTATGTAATCTATGTATTTAAGTCTAGTATAATAAATGAAAATGAGTTGTGCATAAGCAGCAGAAAACTTGGAAAAATATTATTTAAAATATTACTGCTTTTTCTATATTTTTATGTTTTTCTGGTTTTTCTACCACAAGAATCTTATCAGTCAATGGTATCAGTTTTATTTCATTCTTCACAGTTCTGTCTTTTTTTTTTTTTTCTGGACCCTCCAAACTAACTAGAAAGAACAAAAACGAGAATTGTGTTTGTATTTCTGATTTTAAAGAAAATGCTTTCCAAGTTTTACCATTAAACATGGTCTTGCTTCCATTCCTCCATCCACCATCTTTTTCTTTGGTTGATGATACTAGAAGGGCTAAAAAAGTTCCTTTGAATTTCTAATTTACAAAGAGATTTTATAATTCAGTGCTGGTTATTTTGATAAATGATATTATTCATCTATTGAGGTGATCCTATGTCTGTTAGTGTTATAAATAACATTAGTTGATTTTCTGATTATAAACTATCTTTGAATTCCCACAAAAAGCCAATTAAGTCATTTATTTTATAAACCTTACTGTACAGCTTTATTGGTTGCTAACATTTTGTTTGGGATTTTTGCTTCTATGTCTACAAGTAAAATTGTCATATAATTTTTCTTTCTCATGTTTTCCTTATCCGCTTTCAGTGCCGTATTAAAGATGACATTATAAAAATATTTGGGGTGTTGTGTGTTTTTCTCTACACCGGTAGAAATTAAGTAAAACTAGAATTTATTGTTTTCAGATATATTAACAGAACCCACTTGTAAAATTTTCTGACCTTTGTATTACTTTGGGAAAAGGTTTGGAACTATTGATTCGATTATGTAAATTATTATTGAATTATTCAGAATTGTCTTTTTAGATTGAGTGAATTATGTAGATTTTCTAGGTGTCTGTCCCTTTCATCTAAATTTTCATCTTTATTAACATAAAGATGATAATTATATATTTTGAATATTTTGAATGGCTACTATGTCTGTGGCTGTGTTCTAATTTTTATTTCTAATACTGTTTATTTGTATCTTCTCTTTTTTTTGTGGTCAGTCTGGCCGGTGATCGGTCACTTTTTCAGTCTTTAAAATGAACTCACTTTAGGCCTTTATGTTTTTTTTCTTCTAGTTTATCAATTTCTTCTCATATTTATTCTTACTTTCTGTCTTATGTTATTCTTTTTTAAGTGTCTCAATTTGGATATTTAATTTGTCCAAAAATAATTTCTCTAGCCTAAGGATTTAATAAGGATTTTATTTTGACATCAGATCACAAACATCTTGGTGATTGTGCAGTATTAAGAGAGTAAATAGTATCTTATTGCCATTGTGTTTTTGTCATTGATGCCTATTTATAAGAATTTTTAAATTTCCAAATTAATATTCTTTTTCCAATTATCTTTTTGCTAATAACTTCCTTGGATTATAAGAATTCCCATTTTTGACATTTGTTGAGATTTGATTTATGGCTCTTTATGTGATCAATATTTGTAAATGTTTCATGTATGCTTAAAAAGAAAGTATATGCTTCACTTGTTGACTGGTACTTTATAAATGTACACTAGACAAGATTGACAATTTTATTGCTCAAAATTCTTTATTCTCACACATTTTCATCTGTCAAAGACCAAGAAGGACATTAAAATTTTTCACAATAATGGATGTTGCATAATTTTTCCCCTCAAATTTTGTTAATATTTGCTTCAGATTTCCTCATGCAAAGCTATTAGTGTCATAGAAGTTTCAAATTGTATCATACTTGAAAATGGATCATTATGAGCTGACTATATTTCTTGCTAGTAATACTTTGCCTTAAAGTCTATTTTTCCTGATATTAACATAGCCACACCCATTTTGCTTTTTTACATTCAAATTCATTTATTATTTTTTATTATGTTTTATTTTATTTTTTGAGACAGGGTCTTGTTCTTTTGCCCAGGCTGGAGTGCCGTGGGATGATCACAGCTCAGGCAGCCTTGACCTCCTGTGCTCAAGCAATCCTCCTGCCTTAGCCTCCCAAGTAGGTAGGACTACAGGCATGTGTCACTATGCCTGGCTAATTTTTTTTTTTTTTTTTTTTTGGTAGAGATGGGGTCTCATTATGTTGCCCAGGCTGGCCTCAAACTCCTGGGTCCAAGCAATCCTCCTGCCTTGGCCTACCAAAGTGGTGGGATTACAGGTGTGAGTTTTGCTTTTCATGTCTTTTCGGCAAATGTTTCCATTTTTAACCCTTCGGTGTCTTTATGTTTTAAGTGTATCTCTTATAAAGAACACAGAACTAGATTTAATATTTTTGTTCTATATTTATATTTTGTCTATGCTGTTCTAAATAATTTAGTTTAAGTTTTCATTTATATTTCTTTGTACTTGTAAAAAATAGATTTTTGTTTGTTGATTTTGTCTAGGTATCTTGCTAAATTCACTAATAATTCTAATAATTTATCTATAGATAATTTTTTCTTTGAACACTGTCATACCATATCTGAAGCAATACAGTTTTATTTGTTCTTTCTAATTTTAATACTTTTTTTCTCCTTACTAGTACTCTTGCAAGGATCACTAGATCAGTGTTGAATAGAACTGGTTGTATTTATAATTACTTCTTTCCAAATTCAAGGCAGAAGCTATCAGTATTTCTAAAAGGAAATGATGTTTTCTTTTAACTATTTTAAAACCGTACCATATATCAGAATAAGAAAGTTTCCTTCTACTCTCAATTTGCTATGTGCTTTTTATTATTAATGAGGATTAAATTATGTCAAGTGCTTTTTCTGCCTCTATTAAAATGATTATATTTTTTTCTTGTTTTCTCCCCATTATGGTAAACTATGATGATTGATTTTATAATGTAACCAACCTTGCCTACGTTGACTAAAGTCCACTTGGTCTGTGATATATTACCGTTTTGATATATCACTGGATTCTGCTATCATTTTATTACTTATTTTTCTATCTATGCTTTTGAATGTTTATGACAGAGATTAGTTATAATGCCCTTGTTACAATTTGTAATTCAGGCAATTATGGCTTTTTAAAATGAGCTATGGGATAGTCATTTTTTCAATATTCTAAACAAATTTTTGCAATATTGATAATGTTTCTTTCTTAAGTAATTTAGAAAAAGTTACTGATGAAGTTAACAAGGCCTGAGGACATTTGTATTTATAATGCAATATTATTTTATAGTAAATTAACACCCTTCTCTACTAGATACAGGAATATTCAGAATTTCTATTTCTTCTTTTTTCAATATTGGTAAATTACCCCCTCTCCCCTCCCCCAGGGGTGTACTAGTCAAAACTGATTGCAATAATGCTAAATAACCCCGAAACTGAGTGGTTTGCCATCAGCATTGGTTTTGCTGTTGTTTTCACAGATCTGTAGGTCAGATGTGGTTCTATATTGTAGCTTAGGTTTAGGCCAGCTTCGCAAACCTATTTCAGTCTACATACAGCCTGTTTTTCTTCTGGTTGATAAAAAAAAGATAAGCAACAAAGCCAAACCATGCAAACTCATCTAAGACACTGGATGGCAGTTCATGCTTCATTAGACAAATTAAGGCACAAGGTCAAGCCCAAACTGTGTGTGTGGGATGCATAGATCAAGAGCGTGGACGATGTCAAGCAGGAAGAAAAAAACGAGTGCTACCAAGATATCGTTTATGTCATCACAAATTTCTGATTTGTTATCATAACATATATTGTTACAAAGTCACTATTTTAAAATTTGCTAGTGATATCTCTTATTTGATTTCTGATCTTGTCAATCTGTATTTTTCTGCTTTATTTTCTTTTTCAGTCTTGCATGAGGTCTATCAATTTTATTATTGGTTTCAAAGTACCAAGTTTTCATTGTATTAATTTCTATTCTGCATATTTAAAAAATATATTCATTTATACATTTATCCTTTGTTTTTTGTACTTTCTATGGGCTTAATTTGCTAGTATTTTTTTTCCAGTGCCTGGAGATGCACTCTTAGATAATTGATTTTTCAGATATAAATATCCTTCTAAACACATATTTTGTACATCTGATAAGTTTTGGTATGTAATCTTTTTATTATTATCCAGTTTAAAATATTTTAAATTTACTCTGTGATTTCTTCTTGACCTGTAGTTTATTTAAAAGCATATTGGTTAATTTCATAATAGAGATTTTCTCCCTATCTTTATTCACTTATTTGCAGCTTAAATTCATTTTGGTCAGGCAATACATTCTGAAGATCTTAATTCTTTGAAATTTATTGAGGCTTGGGTTATGATCCAGCATTTGGCCAATTTGGGAGAAATTTTTCTACATGAAGTTGAGAAGAATGCCTATTCTGTGTCCATCTTAGTGTTTTAATTGGATTTAATCTAATTTGCATTTGATGAAATTGTTAACATAGTTAAGTATCTATTCACCACTTTGCTATTTGTTTTATCTTTGTTCCAGTAACTTGTGTTTGTTTATTTTAGCCTACTTTTGGATTAATCGGATATTATAATTTATTTTTGTTTTCATCTGTTTGATTATGCATATATTTTACTTAATTTCCGTGGTAAATATAGAGATTGCAACATGCTGTCCCAGGTTCAATAGAACTTAAAAAATCATTTGAGAAGGCATAAACCACATGATACTTTATTAAATTCTTCTTTTATGTTAATATTACTTTGCAGTTTAATTCTGTATATGTTTTGACACCATTAACAACAGTTTGGCTATTACTGTGCTCCACCTGCTTTCTTCTGGCTCTGGTTTGTCCTTGCTCCAAGTTTTCCAAATAGCAGCCTGGAATGCTCACTAAGGCCTCTTTCCACTGGCAGACCTCAAAACCTGATCTTTTTATTCTCGGCAATGTGAAACTGCCAAAAACACCACTCTGCTTATACAAGGACCTTTTGTTTGGTCTCTTAGCCTTCTGTCCCAAGCAGCTTCAGAATTTGTTCCACGTCTTGGAAGAAAAACAAAATGATAACATTAGGTTCTGATCTTCACCTTTCCCTTCTCACTTAAGCATCTGGCCCCTCAAGTATGTAATTTTTTCTTTCTTTACTGTCAGAAGATGCCCTGTTTTCTCCACCTACTGGTTATTGTCTCTGGGCTGAAGATCTTTGGCTTGGCCATCAAACTGTTGTTCTGCACCAGAAATTAATGAATACAGCGAGGTAAAAACCTGCTGCAGAGTGTCAGTTCATTCTGAGGTTTCCCATTTTTCCCAATTTTTTTCCTCTTAAAACCGGACTACCTTTTTCATTCTAAGATTTCCTCAAATAGATGTTTGTCTGTATTTTATTCTCTTTTTCAGTTATTCTTGGCAAGACCGTTGCTCTGCCACAGGCTGTTCATCATGCATGAAACTAGTTGGATGTGCCTCTGTCACATTGTAAGTTTCAGTTATTTATTTTTATTTATGAAATTTCATTAGATGCTTTAAAAAATCTTGTCAGACTTTCAGTATTTTGCTTTCTTTGAACATACTGAGCACACTAATTATCTATGATTTTTTCCTAACTTCAGCATCTGAATTCTTCACAGGCCTGATTCTGATGCCAGTTGTTTCTGCTGTCTCCCCATCAGAGTTCCTTGTTTTCTTGTGAGTTCTGGCATTTGTACTATAAGCTCATGCTCTTTGGAACTTTATCTGTTCATCTATGGGAACTTTTTGATGCTAGAGTTGAAGCTGTGCTGTTTCACAGAGGATTTTTTTTTTTTTTTTTTTTTTTGACATGGAGTTTCGCTTTCCTTGCCCAGGCTGGAGTGCAATGGTGCAATCTCGGCTCACCGCAACCTCTGCCTCCCAGGTTCAAGCAATTCCCCTGCCTCAGCCTCCCAAGTAGCTAGGATTACAGGCATGAGCCACCATGCCTGGCTAATTTTGTATTTTTAGTAGAGACGGGGTTTCTCCATGTTGGTCAGGCTGGTCTCGAACTCCTGACCTCAGGTGATCTGCCCACCTCGGCCTCCCAAAGTGCTGGGATTACAGGCGTGAGCCACCGTGCCCAGCCCAGAGAGGATTTTAATTTGCTTCCAACAGAGACCCTGGGATATTACCAACTGAGGCCTGATGTTACCCACAAAGCAGGGGCTGAAAGACACCAAACTTCAGCATTTGGCCTCAGGATAAAAAGCTGACTTCAGCTGTCATTGACCTCTATGAATTTCCCTTTTTGTTCTCGTTTTGAGCTTTCTGGATTTTTTTGCCTTATTGCCAAATCAATGGCACATTTAATATATCTAACCTTTTAGTGTAAAGTTAAAAACATATACAGAGTACTGCACAAACATGTATAGGTTAAGATATAAAGTAAACACCCTTATACAAACACTCAGGACAAGAAATAGGACTTGACCACCATATCCATCTGCTCTGTATCAACCACATATCCTTCTTTTCCCTCCAAAAGTAGTCATTATCCTGACTTTTATAGTATTCATGTTCTTGGATTTCTATGCAGCTTAATCACCCAAGGGTGAATTCATAGACATCAAAATTTAGTTGTGTTAATCTTTTATTTCCTTTTTTCTTACTCTTTAATTTATGACCCCGCCCCCCTTTTCTTTACAATTATCTATTGAAAACAAACACTTACAGCACGGATTTTGCTGATTGTCTACTCATGGTGATGTTTCCACATCTTCCTCTGTCCTCTATGTTTCCTGCAGGTTGTTCCCTGGGTCCAGAGGCTGAATCCCTTTGGCAGGTCTGTAGGTGGTGATGTGCACTTTCACCAAGGGCCACACAGTGTCTAGTTGTCTGTCTCTATGTGATATCAGTGTCTGTTTATTCTCAATGCATTGATCTCTTCATTAATCAGGGGTGGTAAATGGTGATTTTTTATTTTATCATTTCATTTGCATTGTAAATTTGAATAATTTTATAAAGAGATACTTCTGTTTATCAATTAGATGATTATCTAGTGATGCAGTTTACACAGGACAGGGAGAATACATGTTTACTTTGTTTATGTACCAATGTTTACTGTAATGCATTAGTTTCTTACTCACCTGAAGCGATTATAGTACAAACATGCACACATATACACACGCAGACATGAGTTGTTACTGTGTGTATATATACATATATATGTGAACCCATAGATTTAATATATTTGATAAATTTAAATCTATTAAAAGCATTACCTTTACTGAAACAAAAATTGTTTCATCTTTAGCCACTGAGTCTCTTCAAGTTGTTTCTGAAGCCCTTGCAAAAGGACCCTATATGCTTCAGGCTCATCTTGTAAATTTCCTGCCCCAGACTTAGAATCAATTGCTTTTCCATGAAGTTCTGTTTTCTTTTAGTGAGAAGTTATAGTTCGAAACCAAAGTCTAAGTAACAGAAATGCTCATTTTATTTGGTTGTTCATCATTTATATACCTTCACAAGATACTTATATATATTTTGTCCTGAATTTATTTCTCTGCAGGACAATTGCTTAGGTTATTTTGCCTAACACATTACAGGAAAATGAAGTCTATTGTCTGCTGGTTAACTGGAGTGTCATACTATATTTCTACAGCATGAATATTAATTTGAAGTTTAATATACATATGCATGGCTAAATTGTATTTTTAAAGATGATCCTTTTTAGGTTTTTTATTCCCCCAAAATACTAGATTTCTATAAGCAATGCTTCCTGTAACTAAATATTGATATAAAGTCCTAATGATTTCCTTAGTTCGAGTTTCTTTAGATGCAATTGCAGGTACAAATTTGCAGAGTATTCTAACAGCTTTGAAATAGATTTCAAGCCTCTTTCTGCCTTAAGGGTAGAGAATATAGAAGACACGGACCATGGAACAAGAGTGTTCTAATATTTCTCACTGTAAAATAACCTAATGGCAGTCTGTTTTATCCATAAGTAAAATAGGAATTTGGTCAATATATTAGATGCCCCTAGAGCCTAATCAGTACTAAGCAAACTGACAAAGGTCAGTTCCTGAATCTTTAACTAGAAGAAGCAAGCTTTGGATCTAGGTTGATTCAGTTACAGGAGGCTTAGCCGGAGCAGCCGGACAGTACATAAGACACGTTCCTCTCTTGGCTGGGCCAAAAACCAAAGCGATAAATGTGGGGAAACAGCCCCTTCAGTGTGGAGGCTCCAAACAGTTACCTATGGAGACCATGTATACCTCTCCTCCTCTGCTGCTCCACCACCAAGAGGCAGCTGGGCTCTGGATATGACTCCCTCCTCACTCTACTCCTATTCCTAACGTTTTCTCGTGCCAGCAACACAGACTTCATTTGCTTAGTTGCTCCACGCCCCCCATATTAGCAGGTAGTAGTGTGTACAAGGGCCTGTGTGCACACAGCAACTGGGAAGAAAATCTTGCTTTGTCCTTGGTGTGGAGCCCCGAGTTCCGGATGCTAAGAAAAGCATAGATGGGGGGAGGAGCCAAGATGGCCGAATAGGAACAGCTCAGGTCTACAGCTCCCAGCGTGAGCGACGCAGAGGACGGGTGATTTCTGCATTTCCAACTGAGGTACCGGGTTTATCTCACTAGGGAGTGCCAGACAGTGGGCGCAGGTCAGTGGGTGCGCGCACCGTGTGTGAGCCGAAGCAGGGCGAGGCATTGCCTCACTTGGGAAGCGCAAGGGGTCAGGGAGTTCCCTTTCCGAGTCAAAGAAAGGGGTGACTGACGGCTCCTGGAAAATCGGGTCACCTCCTCCCGAATACTGCGCTTTTCCAACGGGCTTAAAAAACTGCCCACCACGAGATTATATCCTGCAACTGGCTGGGAGGGTCCTACGCCCATGGAGTCTCGCTGATTGCTAGCACAGCAGTCTGAGATCAAACTGCAAGGCAGCAGCAAGGCTGGGGGAGGGGCGCCCGCCATTGCCCAGGCTTGATTAGGTAAACAAAGCAGCCGGGAAGCTCGAACTGGGTGGAGCCCACCACAGTTCAAGGAGGCCTGTCTGCCTCTGTAGGCTCCACCTGTGGGGGCAGGGCACAGACAAACAAAAAGACAGCAGTAACCTCTGCAGACTTAAATGTCCCTGTCTGACAGCTTTGAAGAGAGCAGTGGTTCTCCCAGCACACAGCTGGAGATCTGAGAACGGGCAGACTGCCTCCTCAAGTGGGTCTCTGACCCCTGACCCCCGAGCAGCCTAACTGGGAGGCACCCCCTAGTAGGGGCACACTGACACCTCACACGGCAGGGTATTCCAACAGACCTGCAGCTGAGGGTCCTGTCTGTTAGAAGGAAAACTAACAAACAGAAAGGATATCCACACCAAAAACCCATCTGTACATCACCATCATCAAAGACCAAAAGTACATAAAACCACAAAGATGGGGAAAAAACAGAACAGAAAAACTGGAAACTCTAAAAAGCAGAGCGCCTCTCCTCCTCCAAAGGAACGCAGTTCCTCACCAGCAACGGAACAAAGCTGGATGGAGAATGACTTTGACGAGCTGAGAGAAGAAGGCTTCAGACGATCAAATTAGTCTGAGCTACGGGAGGACATTCAAACCAAAGGCAAAGAAGTTGAAAACTTTGAAAAAATTTAGAAGAATGTATAACTAGAATAACCAATACAGAGAAGTGCTTAAAGGAGCTGATGGAGCTGAAAACCAAGGCTCGAGAACTACGTGAAGAATGCAGAAGCCTCAGGAGCCGATGCGATCAACTGGAAGAAAGGGTATCAGCAATGGAAGATGAAATTAATGAAATGAAGCGAGAAGGGAAGTTTAGAGAAAAAAGAATAAAAAGAAATGAGCAAAGCCTCCAAGAAATATGGGACTATGTGAAAAGACCAAATCTACGTCTGATTGGTGTACCTGAAAGTGATGGGGAGAATGGAACCAAGTTGGAAAACACTCTGCAGGGTATTATCCAGGAGAACTTCCCCAATCTAGCAAGGCAGGCCAATGTTCAGATTCAGGAAATACAGAGAATGCCACAAAGATACTCCTCGAGAAGAGCAACTCCAAGACACATAATTGTCAGATTCACCAAAGTTGAAATGAAGGAAAAAATGTTAAGGGCAGCCAGAGAGAAAGGTTGGGTTACCCTCAAAGGGAAGCCCATCAGACTAACAGCAGATCTCTCGGCAGAAACCCTACAAGCCAGAAGAGAGTGAGGGCCAATATTCAACATTCTTAAAGAAAAGAATTTTCAACCCAGAATTTCATATCCAGCCAAACTAAGCTTCATAAGTGAAGAAGAAATAAAATACTTTACAGACAAGCAAATGCTGAGAGATTTTGTCACCACTAGGCCTGCCCTAAAAGAGCTCCTGAAGGAAGCAGTAAACATGGAAAGGAACAACTGATACCAGCTGCTGCAAAATCATGGCAAAATGTAAAGACCATCGAGACTAGGAAGAAACTACATCAACTAACGAGCAAAATCACCAGCTAACATCATAATGACAGGATCAAATTCACACATAACAATATTAACTTTAAATGTCAATGGACTAGATGCTCCAATTAAAAGACACAGACTGGCAAATTGGATAAAGAGTCAAGACCCATCAGTGTGCTGTATTCAGGAAACCCATCTCACATGCAGAGACACACATAGGCTCAAAATAAAAGGATGGAGGAAGATCTACCAAGCAAATGGAAAGCAAAAAAAGGCAGGGGTTGCAATCCTAGTCTCTGATAAAACAGACTTTAAACCAACAAAGATCAAAAGAGACAAAGAAGGCCATTACATAATGGTAAAGGGATCAATTCAATAAGAAGAGCTAACTATCCTAAATATATATGCACCCAATACAGGAGCACCCAGACTCATAAAGCAAGTCCTGAGTGACCTACAAAGAGACTTAGACTCCCACACATTAATAATGGGAGACTTTAACACCCCACTGTCAACATTAGACAGATCAATGAGACAGAAAGTCAACATGGATACCCAGGAATTGAACTCAGCTCTGCACCGAGTGGGCCTAATAGACATCTACAGAACTCTCCACCCCAAATCACTAGAATATACATTTTTTTCAGCACCACACCACACCTATTCCAAAATTGACCACATGCTTGGAAGTAAAGCTCTCCTCAGCAAATGTAAAGGAACAGAAATTATAACAAACTATCTCTCAGACCACAGTGCAATCAAACTAGAACTCACGATTAAGAATCTCACTCAAAACCGCTCAACTACATGGAAACTGAACAACCTGCTCCTGAATGACTACTGGGTACATAACGAAATGAAGGCAGAAATAAAGATGTTGTTTGAAACCAACGAGAACAAAGACACAACATACCAGAATCTCTGGGATGCATTCAAAGCAGTGTGTAGAGGGAAATTTATAGCACTAAATGCCCACAAGAGAAAGCAGGAAAGATCCAAAATTGACACCCTAACATCACAATTAAAAGAACTAGAAAAGCAAGAGCAAACACATTCAAAAGCTAGCAGAAGGCAAGAAATAACTAAAATCAGAGCAGAACTGAAGGAAATTGAGACACAAAAACCCCTTCAAAAAATTAATGAATCCAGGAGCTGGTTTTTTTGAAAGGATCAACAAAATTGATAGACTGCTAGCAAGGCTAATAAAGAAAAAAAGAGAGAAGAATCAAATAGACGCAATAAAAAATGATAAGGGGGATATCACCACCGATCCCACAGAAATACAAACTACCACCAGAGAATACTACAAACACCTCTACGCAAATAAACTAGAAAATCTAGAAGGAAGAAATGGATAAATTCCTCGACACATACACTCTCCCAAGACTAAACCAGGAAGAAGTTGAATCTCTGAATAGACCAATAACAGGAGCTGAAATTGTGGCAATAATCAATAGCTTACCAACCAAAAAGAGTCCAGGACCAGATGGATTCACAGCTGAATTCTACCAGAGGTACAAGGAGGAACTGGTACCATTCCTTCTGAAACTATTCCAATCAATAGAAAAAGAGGCAATCCTCCCTAACTCATTTTATGAGGCCAGCATCATTCTGATACCAAAGCCAGGCAGAGACACAACAAAAAAAGAGAATTTTAGACCAATATCCTTGATGAACATTGATGCAAAAATCCTCAATAAAATACTGGCAAAATGAATCCAGCAGCACATCAAAAAGCTTATCCACCATGATCAAGTGGGCTTCATCCCTGGGATGCAAGGGTGGTTCAATATACGCAAATCAATAAATGTAATCCAGCATATAAACAGAACCAAAGACAAAAACCACATGATTATCTCAATAGATGCAGAAAAATCCTTCGACAAAATTCAACAACCCTTCATGCTAAAAACTCTCAATAAATTAGGTATTGATGGGACGTATTTCAAAATAATAAGAGCTATCTATGACAAACCCACAGCCAATATCATACTGAATGGGCAAAAACTGGAAGCATTCCCTTTGAAAACTGGCACAAGACAGGGATGCCCTCTCTCACCACTCCTATTCAACATAGTGTTAGAAGTTCTGGCCAGGGCAATTAGGCAGGAGAAGGAAATAAAGGGTATTCAATTAGGAAAAGAGGAAGTCAAATTGTCCCTGTTTGCAGACGACGTGATTGTATATCTAGAAAACCCCATTGTCTCAGCCCAAAATCTCCTTAAGCTGATAAGCAACTTCAGCAAAGTCTCAGGATACAAAATCAATGTACAAAAATCACAAGCATTCTTATACACCAACAACAGACAAACAGAGAGCCAAATCATGAGTGAACTCCCATTCACAATTGCTTCAAAGAGAATAAAATACCTAGGAATCCAACTGACAAGGGATGTGAAGGACCTCTTCAAGGAGAACTACAAACCACTGCTTGATGAAATAAAAGAGGATACAAACAAATGGAAGAACATTCCATGCTAATGGGTAGGAAGAATCAATATCGTGAAAATGGCCATACTACCCAAGGTAGTTTACAGATTCAATGCCATCCCCATCAAGCTACCAATGCCTTTCTTCACAGAATTGGAAAATAGTACTTTAAAGTTCATATGGAACCAAAAAAGAGCCCGCATTGCCAAGTCAATCCTAAGCCAAAAGAACAAAGCTGGAGGCATCACACTACCTGACTTCAAACTATACTACAAGGCTACAGTAACCAAAACAGCATGGTACTGGTATCAGAACAGAGATATAGATCAATGGAACAGAACAGAGCCCTCAGAAATAACACCGCATATCTACAACTATCTGATCTTTGACAAACCGGAGAAAAACAAGCAATGGGGAAAGGATTCCCTATTTAATAAATGGTGCTGGGAAAACTGGCTAGCCATATCTAGAAAGCTGAAACTGGATCCCTTCCTTACACCTTATACAAAAAATCAATTCAAGATGGATTAAAGACTTAAACGTTAGACCTAAAACCATAAAAACCCTAGAAGAAAACCTAGGCAGTACCATTCAGGACATAGGCATGGGCAAGGACTTCATGTCTAAAACACCAAAAGCAATGGCAACAAAAGACAAAACTGACAAATGGGATCTAATTAAACTAAAGAGCTTCTGCACAGCAAAAGAAACTACCATCAGAGTGAACAGGCAACCTACAAAATGGGAGAAAATTTTCACAACCTACTCATCTGACAAAGGGCTAATATCCAGAATCTACAATGAACTTAAACAAATTTACAAGAAAAAAACAAACAACCCCATCAAAAAGTGGGTGAAGGACATGAACAGACACTTCTCAAAAGAAGACATTTATGCAGCCAAAAAACACATAAAGAAATGCTCATCATCACTGGCCATCAGAGAAATGCAAATCAAAACCACAATGAGATACCATCTCACACCAGTTAGAATGGCAATCATTAAAAAGTCAGGAAACAACAGGTGCTGGAGAGGATGTGGAGAAATAGGAACACTTTTACACTGTTTGCGGGACTGTAAACTAGTTCAACCATTGTGGAAGTCAGTGTGGCGATTCCTCAGGGATCTAGAATTGGTAATACCATTTGACCCAGCCATCCCATTACTGGGTATATACCCAAAGGACTATAAATCATGCTGCTATAAAGACACATGCACACGTATGTTTATTGTGGCATTATTCACAATAGCAAAGACTTGGAACCAACCCAAATGTCCAACAATGATAGACTGGATTAAGAAAATGTGGCACATATACACCATGGAATACTATGCAGCCATAAAAAATGATGAGTTCATGTCCTTTGTAGGGACATGGATGAAATTGGAAATCATCATTCTCAGTAAACTATCACAAGAACAAAAAACCAGACACCACATATTCTCACTCATAGGTGGGAATTGAACAATGAGAAAACATGGACACAGGAAGGGGAACATGACACTCTGGGGACTGTTGTGGGGTTGAGGGAGGCGGGAGGGATAGCATCGGGAGATATACCTAATGCTAGATGACGAGTTAGTGGGTGCAGCGCACCAGCATGGCACATGTATACATATGTAACTAACCTGCACAATGTGCACATGTACCCTAAAACTTAAAGTATAATAATAAAAAAAAAAAGTAAAAAAAAAAAAGAGAAGCATAGATTTCTCAGGAAAGCGGACTGGGGCTCCGCATCTGATAGCCATTTCACAAGGCGCGACATCATGAAGGAAGGGGGTCAGGCATTAACACAGCTGGCAACCCACAGTGTTAAATTGTCCGTAAAAGCAGTTGTTAAAGCTGGGTGAAAAAAAAATAAAAAAAATAAAAAAATAAAATACAGCCCTTCTGCAGACACTCCATGGGCTGCTTATTCAGGAATTTTACAAAAGCTCAAGGCCGTAATGAGGCCTCTGGTACTCCTCAGCGGCCGGCTCAGCGTGACCGGCCGGCCACGTGATCCCTGTACATTGAGGCCTAATTGATAAGGTTTTGATGCTTAAATGGAGCGTTGATTGCAGGAGTTTCAAGGAACTGCTGCCAGTTAGGGCTCCGGGGTGAGGGGAAATTTTTACACTTCATTCCCAGAGCTTAGCTAATGACTGTTATGAAATGAAAACTAACTTAGGGAGAAATGGAAAAGGGGAGAGGAACGAATGCCTCTGGGTCCAATTCTGTAATCTGATAGTCCTTTAGCTGAAAGCGGCTGGAGAACAAAATACCCCTGGAATACCTTTTGCTCATTCAACTCCTGAAGAGCAGTCAGCTTGTTTCAGTTCAGATTGTAGACGGCGCATCTGCTTCTGGAAGGTTACATTAATTGGAAAAGCAAATGCCTTAAAAATGAGGTGCTGTAGTCGCATCTTGATGAATTGTAAAATGTTTCCCCTGTGGTGTAGAAGCAGTCAAACTGGCTCCTATGCTGGTTCAGCCACTTACTAGCTTTGGGCTGGTTTCTTCCTTCTCTAAGACTCATTTTCCCCAACAGTGACATTTGAGGTGAATTGGCATCTTAAACTTACAGCATTATTATGACAATTCCTCACCTTCATTTCTTCATGACCCCTTCCTTTTTGCTGTTAGTGGTGGCAGGTGAGCTGGTTGTTCTGTATGAAGAACAATATCAACCACCAACGCAACAATCACAACTTACTTTTATCTTGTGCATTCCATATACCAGGCGCTGTGCTCAAACTTGATCATCCCCTGTTATATCGGTACGATCCCAAGATGCTACTGTGTGATTAACACCCTTGTCGTAGACACAGCGTGTCATGAGTGGCGCAAGGTCATTCATAACCAGGTCCATGCATGTTTGTGTCATTCCAGAAAATCAGACTTTTATTGATGCAATTTCAATCATAAAAGCCACAAGCTACAAGGAATTCCCAAGGTCATTTCTCTTTAGGACGTCCTGTTCACTCAGTAGTCAGAGCTGTGGGCACGCAGGCTCAAGCCATTTCACAAGTCAGTCAATACTGCAAACCATGCATAATAGTGTACTTAATCAATATATAAATGTTATAGATTAAACATTTCCCATCAAACAAAGTAACATTTAACATGAAGAGAAAAAGAGATAGAAAAAAAATGCTTAATAAACCAGTCCACGGAGAGTGACGTGGATAAGGAGAGTGTCTTGGCCTTATCCGGATGGATGGCAATGTCTTGCAAGGAACAGTCTCTGATTTGGGCAGAGCCTTCAGCCATAGATGCTGAGTGCTGATCATGAATGACAGCAAGATGGGGTCAGTCAAGACACCTGTCTCAAGCTGGTGAAGTCCTGCTCTTTTTATTGCCAGAGTGCTCTGGTGAGGACTGATAGTGAAAGAGTATGCCTGCTTATGTTCTTATCTGGTTGGGTGCAGTTTTTATTGATTAGGTGAATATCTGGTCCTAGTTGGCATGATACCATTTGAAACGTAAAATGGAGTCTTTTTCTAAGATGGAGTCACTTATGTTAAGGGTGCTCTATACACACCTCTTCCTACAATTTGCTTCCTTCCTTTCTCATCTCTCTTCTCCATTTCTGGGCTAGAGCTTGCTCTAAGCATGGGTTCTAGCAGCCAGGGTTGCTGTGGGGATAGTCGGGCTCCTGCCAGTGTGGGCTTGACATCCAGGGCTGTGGATGTCCAGGTTCTCAGCGAAGCTGTGTCAAGAAGCAAGGGAAGCTCTGAATAACAAGGTCCATGTGTAGGGAGATTCAGATCTGAGGTTAAAAATCTGTAGTACTGCATTGTCAAGATAGCTCAAAGAGGAGTCAGGGAAAGACCCTGGAAATATTCCAAAAGCCAGCGGTATCCAGGGCACAGGAGTCTTCATGGTGTGTCTATGACTGAGCCTGTGAGGAGGACGGCTGTGAGGCGTTTCCCACAGGAACAAGCTTCCAGACTTCTCGATGAGACATGGCGGTTATTCCCTATGCTCATGATTTTTATGATTTATGGTATAAGTGTAGCTTGAAGCTTATCTCATTACAGGATCTGGTACCATCGCAATACCTTTATTTAAAAATATCTTTGTCATTGCCACATCAATTTGGTGTCTCCTACACCATCCAAACTGCCCTTGTAAGGTTACCAACATCCCCCGTATTGACAAGTTAATGAGAGTTCTTAGCTCTTATCCCATCAGACACCTCAGTAGACTTTAACTTAATTAACACTAGCCTCACTCTTTTCTCTTAGTTCTTGGAACACTCTAGTGTCCTTCGTAGTTCTTGGAACACTTTAGTGTCCTTTTAAGTTTAGTTTAGTTTTTGCGGAAACTTTAGTTCACTGTAAGCAGATTGCATGGGAGCAGGGCTTATTCAATCTCTCCCCGAGGCTGAACCTTTCTTGTAGACTATGCATTATGATGGACAATGAAGTCACGCAGATTCATCATCCGCACAGCATACTCCTATTCACACCTACATCCCTAGAAATAACATTTTAAAAGGCACTTTCTCACTTTCTCATTTATCAACCGCTACTCAGCCCAGCGCCGTCTGGGTTCTCCCTCTATGTCTTCTAAGAAACTTTGATTGCCAAGTTCCTAATGACCAGCAACCTAAATCTAATGATTGCTTTTTCACCTTTATTTTATATGCCCTTGTTGTAGCATTGAGATGACTAAAGTGAAGTTCTCACTCATGTTTTCTCTTCTAACACTACAATTTGTTAGTTTTCTTCCCACACGCTATCTTCTCAATTCACTCATTCAAGCACCTCCCAGCCCCAGTGACGATCCTTTGATATCACAAGGACCTTGGATCCAATGACCTAGCTGTGATCATCTATGTTTGTACCACCTGGACTGGTCCTCGTATTTCCTCATCTTTGCTTTCCTGTTTTCCATCTCCTTTTTACTTTCTGCTACATATTCTGTAAGAGATTCTCAATGTTGTCTTCGAAACTTCTCTTTAGTTTTTCTTTCCCAGTATATGATTTTTTTAGAACGTCCAGGGCCTCCTTTTGGAGCTCCTAGTGTTTCTTTACTTGACGTCTGTTCCTGTTTCATGGTTGCAATTTTTTCTTATTTAAAAGTATAGAGATAAGAGTTTTCTTCTCCTTGCAGAGTCACTGTTTTCTTTAAGCTGTGTCTGTTTATATTTGTTTTGATCTGTATTTTTCATAAGGTGAGCATATCTAATTAAAAAATCTGAAATAAGAATGCTCCCAAATCCGAAGCTTTTTGAGTGCTGACTTGATGCCACAAGCAGAAAATTCTACACCTGACCTCATGTGATGAGTCTCAGTCAAAATGTAGTCAAAACTTTGTTTCATGCACAAAATTATTAAAAATATTATATAAAATCACCTTCAGGCTATGTGTATAAAGTGCATATGAAGCATAAATGAATTTCACGTTTAGACTTGGGTTTCATTCCCAAGTTACCTCATTGTGTATATGCAAATATTCCAAAGTCCAAAAGAATTTTGAAATCAAAAACATGTCTGTCCCAAGCATTTCAGATAAGGGATGGTCAACCTGTATAAACTATCCTCAGGTGTTCGGTAGTCCTTAATTACCAGATCCTGTTTTTGAGTCATTGTTACAAAGCTCACTGGAAATTCTCATAGTGCAGCTGTGGGATGTAGACTTGGGGGAATCAGACTCAGACAGTTAGTGGGAAAACCTCTTGTGTCAATTTCTTTATGTCTTTCCTCTTGGCACAGTGAAATTCCCCAGAAAAAACTCTACTAGTCTCTTGCTTAGTGAGTGAAGAACTGATTCTCATCATTTATGGGGCTGAATAGAAAATAGGGCATGGGCTATCAGTTCCCACTACCCATGCATGCACTTAAATCCCCTGTTTTTAGTGTACAGACTTGTGTCCTAACTGAACCTATTATCCACGAGTACAGAGCTGCTGTTTTATTCTCTCAAAATACAAGTCTCAGTTCTTTACCAGGGCGAAGGAAAGACTGTCAGCCTGCTAACCTGAGTTGGTAAGAGGATCTGATTACTGCTCAAATCAATTTCCAACCGATCCTCATTAATTTAGCTCCTTTCCTTCAAACTGGCTTCTGTCATGCATGGTTTCCTCAATTATTGAGACTTTTGGAGGTTCTAGTACAAATTGTGTTTGCTGTTGGATATCTCTCCTGCTTGTTTGGAATTCAGTCTTCTCAAGCCTCAGAAATATTCATTGCCATCTGATATGCACTATCCAAAATTTCGTTATTATTTACCCCTTCCTCATCTTTCCTATCTCTGGAGGGTTTTGCTTTTAAAATACATTTATAGTTATTTTCGTGACATTTTAGGAGAAAAAAGGAAGTTGCCATATATTATATATAATATATATTATATATAATATATATAATATATATTATATATTATATATATAATATATAATATATATTATATATATTATATATTATATATATAATATATAATATATATTATATATATTATATATTATATATATTATATATAATATATATTATATATTATATATATTATATATAATATATATTATATATTATATATAATATATATTATATATTTTATATATAATATATTTTATATATTACATATATATTATATATAATATATTTTATATATTACATATATATTATATATAATATATAATATATATTACATATATATTATATATAATATATAATATATATTATATATATAACATATATATAATATATATTATATATATTACAATATATATTATATATTATATATATTATAATATATATATATAATCTCAAAGATTTTTCTTCTGTGTTTCAACTCAGATATGCGATCTCCAGGGTGATATAGTCCATCCTTATATTTCAGGTTGTTCATGATAAAATCAGCCAGTCAATATTTCACATTAGAAAATTGTCCCTCTTCTTTGTGTCCAGTTGGTCCCCCAATCCTGTCAGTCCTACTACCATCTATGTCTTGAATTAGTTTGTGCTCCCTCCTACTTCTTAGTACCCATACCCTGGTATAGGTCTTTGTCCTTATTACCATAGGCATGTTTCCTGGAGACACAGACCTGGAGATGGAGATTAGCAATCAGCACACAGGTACTTGACTGGAAATGCTTTTGGTATCACCACCTTGGGAGGGAGTGGACAGAAGCAGGGCTGGGCAGGAGGAGAAGCTGAATCTCAATGCAGTCCCAACTTGGGCTGCAGGGGACTCCATTAAAACCTGGGATGGTCCTTCAGACTTGTTCCAAGTTGGGGGTGGAGAAGCTGAGCTTTTCTACACCATACTGAACAGATGTTAGATGTGAGTTGCTCGTGGAAGAGGGTGTGACATTGGCTACAGAAGTTTTCTTAGCCAAGGCAATTCTCAAAAAAGGCTGACAGCTGAGGCCTGTCTTTTGGAAGCACTCCTAGCTGCTGAGGGCACAAGTTCTTGGTCCCTGAAGGGGAGTCTGGGTGGCACATCCTACTGTCCATCACACTTGTTTTCTGAGTCACTGAAGTAACCTCCTTCCCAGCTGGTCTCTCTGAGCTCCCAGCTTCCCCTCCCTTCCAAACCCATTCTCACACAGCTGCTGGAATGAACCTTTAAAAAGATATTTGATTGTATCACTTCAGTGGCTTCCCATTGCCTTCTAACTAAAAAGCTGAAGCCTATTGACAGTATGGTATAAAGCTCCTTCAGAGTTTGTCACTTACCTTTGTCACAAGCGCGTCCACACCTCTCACCACATCCACGTTCCAGCCATGTGCAAATGCTTGTCATTTTCCTAAACTTTGCATTGTTTTTTACATTCCTGTGCATTTAAACATTCTGCTGTCTCTGGTACTAATAATATTCTTCACTTCTTCACCTGACTATCTCCTATTCCCTCCTTTAAAATTCAGCTGGGACACCATCTTCCCTAGTGAATCTTACCTACCTTCCATATTCAGCTGGGGCACCATCTTCCCTAGTGAATCTTACGTACCTTCCATATTCAGCTAGGGCACCATCTTGCCTAGTGAATCTTACATACCTTCCATATTCAGCTAGGGCACCATCTTCCCTAGTGAATCTTACGTACCTTCCATATTCAGCTAGGGCACCATCTTCCCTAGTGATTCTTATCTACCTTCTATATTCAGCTAGGGCACCATCTTCCCTAGTGAATCTTACCTACTTTCCATATATGATCAAATGCTCCTCCTCTGTGCTCTCATAGCCCATTCTGATGACCTCTTTCATTGCACCTATTGCAATATATTTTGTCCCTGTTTGTCTAATTCCTTTGATGCACTGAAATCTCCTCAGGGCCAGGGACTAAGTCTTTTCAACTTTGTGTAGCTTAATAAAGTTCATACCTCCTATTTATTTTTTGAATTAATTATCTCCCTTACCCCTGCCATGAATAAAGAGGTCATAACCATAGTGAGCTGAGCCCACAGGTAGATTGGCAGTGCAACATGACATTTCTCTAGAGGCAGTTCAATTTTGCGTGAACCAACTATTTTGAGCTCATCAAACAATGCTTCGTGAAGCCAGACCCAGGCAGAGTATTCGGGGTCCCAAGAAGACTGCACATTGTGGTGAAGAAAGATACAGGATTTTGAGCCAGAAGATCTGGTATCATTTCCTCCTTTTCATTTATTAGTAATGTGACTTGACAAGTCAGTCAACTTCTCTGGCTCCTTGTAAACGAATCTTTAACACAGTGGGATTCTACTACATCATCCCTCAGTCTTTATAAAATCTGATGGTTGGATTTTTTGTCCAGCAAATGTGACTGTCCTCTGCAAAGTTCCATTCTGAACTCAATTGTCAATTACAGATTCCTGTTTTGTCTTGTTCTATGAGGGCATTGCTCCTATCTGATCTGACAACTGTGGAGTGCTTCTCTCTCCACTCAGCCAGTCTCTTCTAGAGAGAGGCCACATACATCTCTGAATTCCAGATAGACCATTTACTGGTGGAGAAGACACAGCAGCTGTCCTATGATAGCCTGAACCTCAGGTCCCAGGGAGTGTAGGCAGAAACTCTATAGATCTGCAGTATTACCAAGAGCGCTCTGGATGACACTAGGGATGGCAAGTTCTCACTGAAGACACTTGCAGACCCTCTCTCTCCCAGGGAAATCTTATGTCTGTTAGATTTCCATAGCATTCATGGAAACTGACATGCATTGAAAACTCAATAAATAAGAAATTACAGTCACATTTGATTCCATTCCATAATTAAAGGAGAAGGATAATTTATAACTCCAATTACTGAAATGTTCACTGTATTTTTACATTTAAAATAATTTGAAAATATAAATACAACATATATTCCAAACCCAATGCTCTATTTGTTTGCCATTATATATAATGCATATGACACATGGACCACCTTTCCCTTGAATTTTTAAAAATAGGGAAAATTTTTACAGATAGGGAAATTGAGAACCAAAAATGTATGCATTTTGCCTCATGTCTTGGTGTTTGTTATGACAGAGTTGGGAATATTTCAAGTTAGTAACATGAAGTGCAGTAATGGGTATGTATTCTTTCCTTAGAATTTTTCTCTTTCTTTGGAAAAACAATCCTTAAATAACTGGTCCAGCAGATTGCAAAACATGTTTTTGGCTGCATAGTTTGCGTATCACATGAAAGCACAATTCTTGTAAAGATAAAAGTTATTAGGAAATAAAATTCTGCTCTTGATTCGCTTGACATCACTGTAACAATGTCATGGGGTCTTCTGATGACACACAAGTGTCATTGTTTATGTTTAACAGTATTTGAGTCTAATGAAGGGGCCGTCTACAAAGTGGCTGCACCTGAGCCCGGGGGTTACTATGTCTCTCCTCTTTACTGCAAAATGTCTCTATGTTGGTTGTGTCTAGCTCTGCCAGGTGAGTAACTGAAGCCTGCAGATATGCAGTTTGTGCCTGGAGTGGTCTGCTTCTGATTATGGGCCAAGAGATAGCCACAGTTATTGGCCTTTAAACACACTTCCAAATCTGAGACTTAATTCTATCTATCTATCGTCTTATCTATCTATCCATCTATCATCTATCTATTTATCTTATCTATCTATCATCTCTCTATTTATCTATTTATCTATCTATCTTACACAAACACATACAACCATAGTTAAGACTCACCAGCTTTGGCATCCAGAAAGGGAAATAATCAAGAATGTGCCTGTCATTTCCCTAGTGCATGGTAGGCAAAAATGTTAATCTGATGTTCAGGAAAGGGGATAACAAACCCCAGCTTAATAACAGTGTACAGAAAGGACACAGTTATTAAACTGGGTTGTTGGGGACAGGGGAGCATGAACGTAGTGCTTCTATAAGAAAAGGAAACTCTCCAATAACCCTGTTCAGGATGTAGTGACAGTGTTAGCTTTTGGAAATGTCCTTTGAGAAAATGAATAAAAGGTCTCAGATAAGTAGCAATTACAAAAATAAGAGTACATCCTGGATGTAATACATCTCATGTGTTAGAGTTATTTAATAATATCTTTACTGTGTCTCTCTAGCACACAACGCCTAGAATTCCCAAATTAGCCATTGAGGGTTTCAAAGAGTTTTCCCAGACACCTTTATTTCCCTTTATTAGTATGCTGGCTAGATTATTCTTCTATATTATCCATTTTGTAGAAAGAAAATGCTTCCTACTGTATGAATAAGAGACCAATTTGTAATGTGAGGTGAAATTACCTCAGGTGTCTTTCTGCCATGCACACACTAAACCTTCCTAGGATGTTGATTTGATGTGTTTATAATGGACACAATCCACTTAGGGAATATTCCAGCAGGTTGTAAGATGGAGACACCCAGAGAACAGCCTCTACCTCCTCCACCTTCCACCCCACAAGGAATCAGGATACCTTGTTTCAATTACATTTAATACCTATTGCTTCCACAACCCTTAGCCTGCTGTGATTAAATATTGATGCTGTTCTTTCAGATTGGGCTTCTGTTTTACTTTTGAGTGATATTTCCAGAGAAAGAGTGCTTCTTAAATTCTCCCCTTCACCCCCAAAAATTACATAAATGAAGCCAGAACCCTAACATTTGGCTCTTTTAAAGCAATTGATTAAGGCATCTTTATAACTGTCACGACCTGTAGGTATCCACATTTGATACCAGGCTAACCAAGGTCTGTGTTTAAAAGTGAAATTCTTCATGGCAGGTTCATGCCCTTTCTTTGTATCTTTTCTCTGTGTGCTTGCATAATTCCTGGCACATAACAGGTGATCAATAACTCTTCAGTTAATTTAATTAAATAAAAATCCAATATTTCTCTTCTATCTTCCTTTGTCATTATTCTTACAGAGATTTCCACATCATGTACACCATGGCCAGTTTAATATTTCCATCCTCCTAGAAATGAACTAAGTGACTATGAGGGTTAGTTTTAGTGTAAACTTAAGCTGCTAAAGCATGATTTCTGTGTATGTCTGTGAGGGTATTTCCAGAAGAGACTGGCATTTGAATCAGTGGACTGAGAAAGGAAGATCCGCTGTCACCCAGTGTGTGGGCAGGCACCATCCAATCAGCCAAGGGCCTGGACAGAGCTAAAAAGGCAGAGAAGAGGTGAATTCACTCTCTTTTCTGGAGCTGGGACACTCATCTTCTCCTGTGCTTGGACATCAGAACTCCAGGTTCTCTGGTCTTCAGACCCTGACTTGTACTAGCAGCCCCCCTAGGTCAGGCCTTCAACTCTGGACTGAGTTATATTATCAGCTTCCCTGGGTCTCCAACCTGCAGACAGCACGTCTTGGTACTTCTCAGCCTCTGTCATCATGACAGTAAACCAATTTTCTGTATAAACTGCCTTTCATCTCCCTCTCTCTCTATCTTTCTATATCCTATTGGTTCTGTTTCTCCAGAGAACCCTGACTAATATAGTGACCTTTCCAAATTTTATATAAATAGCACTGGTGCTGGGGTTAAAACCCAGGAGTTTTGCAGCCCCACAGTTGTACATATGATGTGTAAGATATTTATTTATTTACTAAGTGTCTACTATCTGCTACTGCCTACGCAGAGGATAAAGAGATGAATAAGACATAAACTATTCCTGGAGAAGATTCTTTCCTAATAGGGGAGATACTGGCTTAATACATCTTAAGGTCATGTGTATTTCTCTAACGGAAGTGACACCTAGTGAACACAGTTATTGGCATTCACTGGACATGCAGTTGCTATCTGTTGATGGGATATTTTTGAATGTCTGGTTTGGTACAACTGTTTATCTCGATGTAAATATGGGCTTAGCCTGTTTTATTGCATGCACTTTGTAGATACAACTTTTACTGTACAGGAACTGGGAAATCAAAAATTGTGTATGACTCTTTGTATTGTGATTGGGCTATTCACTTTACTGTGGTGGCCTGGAACCAAACCTGCAATATGTCAGAGCTATACATGTAGTTAATTTACTTTCATAGGGAAGGAAAATGAGGCTCTGGAGGGAAAAAATATAACTTATTACCATGGAACCCTTGGTCCTAGAGGCATGACCAGAGTCATGTCCAGTCCAGTCCAGAAGGCATGTGATAGGTACGTAAGAATTTCTGTGGAGACTCTTGCATTTGGGATATTTTCAAGTCTAGAGGCAAAGTAACAATATTAAAATCATTCTAATTAAAATTAGAGAATCATATGAACAGAACTCAAATTAAAACTGCATGAGCCAAAACAAAAACAAAAACCCAATAAACTCAAACTCTTTTATCTCTATAGACCAGCCCCTTTCCACCTCTGACTTCTGTAGTAGATTGTGGTACAGGGCCACCATTCAGCATAAAATATTTGTTATTTCTCTTTTTTCAGCATTTGCACCAAGCTTTTGGTCAAGATTTACCCTGCGTATTCCAGGAAAGATTCACATCAACTCACCAAGTGGCCAATTCATTTGCAGAGCCTCTTTAAACGTTTCTGGTCTGCAGGATATAGCTGAACATTTTATTATATATTGCTTCCACTAAGATGTAGAAAAAGACTTATTTGTAACTCCTGCTGTTTCTAAATTCCCCCTTTAGAATGGGCAACATAACGCAATGCTACGGGATTTTTACTTCTTTCAGCTTTGCTTCCTGTGCCAACATGTTAAGTGTTGAATGGATTTGTGTTAGAAATGAAGGGCCAGGCCAGGCGCAGTGGCTCATGCCTGTAATCCCAGCACTTTGGGAGGCAGAGGCAGATGGATCACTTGAGCGCAGGAGCTTGAGACCAGCCTGGGCAACATGGCCACAAAAAATAAAAAACTTAGCCAGGCATGGTGGCATGCACCTGTAGTCCCAGCTACTCAGGAGACTGAGAGGAGAGAATTGCTTGAGCCCAGGAGGCACAGGTTGCAGTGAGCTGAAATCATGCCTCTGCACTCCAGCCTGGGTGATAAGAAAAAGAAATAGAAATGAAGCATCAGTCATCATGGCTTTGGTGTTTGAACTATATGCCAGATTAACCTTAATTGGTGCTACCTTCTTAATATGCACAACAAAACTAAATGAAACACAATAATCAACATTCTTACTATATTAGTACTTGAAAAAGTGACTTATCCCTTTAATTTTAAAACTTTCATTCAAACTTTTAAATTTAAAAGTTTATTTTAAAGAGTCATTTAGTCATTTTCTGTAGCTCATTCAAGTGTCTCCTTACAGATCATACATAAGTCACACAACAGAAATGGAAGACAGATATATTTAAAGGTAAAGAGACAGGTGATGCTTTTAACTGGAAAACCATCAAAGTAAAGCTAAAATATTGCCTTTGCAAATAAATACAAGTAAATGTAAAGTAGGATTTGGTTTACCAAAATTAAATTATACTTAACATTTTTGTTTTGACTGGATATGCTCTTTAAAGGGAAGTGTCTGTATGTTCATTTGCCTAAAGAAGAAAGAGGAAAGAAGAAACTCCTGTCGCTGGCCTATTGATTTGAAGCATAGTTTGAAACTAATTTGTAGGGAAAGGGGTATCTCCAAGTAATTCACAACAGTGTCTGTTCCTAGCCAGTGTAAACAAACTAGAGCAGTAATGAATTCTTGGTGGTTACTGAAGTCAGCTTGCTGTGGAGAAGCAAAATGATTTGCTTCAGTGGATTCCTGACGTGTTGACTGGCTGCCCAGAATTGAGATCCAGTTGTCAGAGGGGTGCAGGGAGTAGAGAACTAAATCTCAGCTTTCCATGGTCCGTAAATGTCTTGTGCAAAGACAGGGTGTAACAATTTTCTGCCCCCATGAGCTGGTATGAAACGAACGATTGAAAGTGTTATGCCTATACCTGAAATAGGAGCCTTGATTATTAGAGACTGGCCACCACCTAGGTCCCTGCTTTCAGACGCCAAGAGCAATGAAAGAGGAAACAACGCCCCTCCACCTGACCAGGTGTGGTGGATGTTTCTGCTGAGCCAACCTACCTGCTCCCAAAGAGTCTTGACTATGGTAGTGTAGACCTAGAGGATGCTTGGTCTCGTTTTTCACTCATTCATTTTCCTGGGAAGAAGAGCAACTCCTGTGATTAGTGAGACTGAGAGAAATAAGTGAGAATGTGCTCCCCAGCTCCTTCCTTTTTGTCTCTTTTGATTGAGTCTGGTGGTTGTCAATCCTAAAAGTACATCATCATCACCTAGTGAGCTTTTGAACAATCCCCAAGTCCAGGTCCCACTTAGTTCATCTGGGGTGGAGCTCTGGGTGTTGATCGTTTCAGAGTTCCGCAGCTGCTTCCAGTGTGCAGCCAGTTCCAAGAAACCATGAGCCAAGCTGCCCCCAGGACACATCGCTCCTCTGCTCTTCCTTGCAGTGGTAGCCTGCACTTACAGCAGAGGGCTGTCTGTGATGTCCTGTGACAATAGGGTGAGAATGTCACTTTAGGGAAGGTATTAGCAAACTCAGCGTGGCAACACATTTGAGAAGAATTCTTAAATATGTTTTACCAGTAATAAAGCTAAGTATTTCCTTGGTCTCTCTGACCGCTATACTGGGTTTTATTTTGTTCCAAGCTTAGAAATGTGAGAAGCGTGATTAACTTTTAGCCTCAAACTTGGGAGAGGTATTTGCCATCTTTGGCTTAACTTCTTCAGTTTCTGTTAGTTATGTTTGCACCTGGAGCTCCTCCACATCATGCCTTGCACAGCCCTGAGAGGACGAAGGATGCTAGCCCTAGTGAGGGCTTGGAAATATGCTTGGTCTGTGCCAAGAGCATTTCTCCCTTACATTTAAGAAGTGTAGGCTGGGCGCGGTGGCTCACGCCTGTAATCCCACCTCTTTGGGTGGCTGAGGAGGGTGGATCACAAGGTCAGGAGATCAAGACCATCCTGGCCAACATGGTGAAACCCTGTCTCTACTAAAAATACAAAAATTAGCCAGGTGTGGTGGCAGGCGCCTGTAGTCCCAGCTACTCAGGAGGCTGAGGCAGGAGAATCGCTTGAACATGGGAGGCGGAGGTTGCAGTGAGCTGAGATCGTGCCATTGCACTCCAGCCTGGGAGACAGAGAGAGACTCCATCTCAAAAAATAAATAAATAAATAAATAAAAAATAAAAAAGTGTAGCAAAAATGGAAGTAGCTTCTGCGTATTGGTCTTCCATTTCTCCCAAAAATCTTTAAAACATTAATCCATAGATATTTATGAAATATTTGTATTTCTAATAAAAAAGAATGTATTTCTAAAGATAAATTAAAACCAAAGAGCCTAATGGCATATGTCTTGATGCTGAATGCTGCAGTAGGAGAATTACACCAATTTCCTGCCCTCTAAGACATTGCAGGATACACTGCAACCAATCAGAAGCCTTGTATTTATTAAAACACAGTTTATTGGAGAAAGTTATTAGTCTCCTTACTTGACAGAGTCAATAAAGGCCATCCTTTTTTGTTTGTTTGTTTGTTTTTACTTTAGTGAAAAGCCTCTGTAACTCTGCTTTAAAAAATATTTACTTACTCTGGAGCTGGAAAGAAAGTACCATCTTGGTGGAATACGTTTTCAGCCATCCAGCCTACACAGAAAATCACGATTGTGTTGTCTGTGTTGGGGAATGATTGTAAACAGCGCACCAGCTCACTGCAGTGGTGCCAGCCCCTAATTCCGTAAGTGGCTGTGGATGCTTTAACCAGGCAGCACCGCACAATGTGTCTAATCTGCTATGCAGCTGCAATGTTAATGGGCCAACTGCGTTATCTCACATTTGCCTGGAAGGAACAGCGGTTTCTGAATGAATTGCTACGATTTCTAATACAGATAGAAGGACCAGCCACCACAGGCCCATGTTAGCAACTGACAGACCATACACAATGGTGGGGCCTTGTGTTTATCTTGCTCCTCCTAGACCCTGGAGAATGACAGATTTGATGCAGGTAGATAAATGAGGAGGAGAGCAGATTTTGAAAGGGAGAAGGTTGTAGACTTTTCTTAAGTGCTCAAATGAGGAAGCAAGGTTCCCATTTGTACTGACTTTACAACAGGACAGGGCAATTATCTCTAGCTGATGGTCAGTAGGTGTAGAGGATCAGATCATTCTGGTGGAAAAGGGAAAAGGCATTTGGAGCCAGAACTCAGGATTTGCCATTGATTCTTATTGGTGACTTAGAATATTACCAGCATATCTTTTCCATATTCGAAGTCAATATTTGTCTCTCATTAATTCCCGGAGAAAGACTACTTATCCTTAATTAATGTTCTTTGTCAAAGCGCAGCAGAGGATGAATGTCAGGTTGGTTCAACACCATCATCTGCACGCATGATCATTTCTGCAGCTGTGGCTGCTGGCTGGCGCTGGGCTGCAAAGGCAGAGCCAATGTCTATCCTAAGAGGAGGCTGGGTTTAGGGAGCTTTCTACTTTTCTCTCTGACTTTCCCCCATTATCACAAACATGTAAAACCTGTTATTCTTTTAAAGACAAAATTAGAGAAAGGTAAACCATTTTCTAGGGGAGCCCTTGAAACAAGAATAAGTCACAGATGGCAAGATTCTGAGATGTTTGTACAGGAGGCATGAAGGCTAAGCCACCTATATCTTTTGGTTGATGGGAGTCAGCTTGCCAACTTGAGGTATAAATGTCAAGAAGAGGATGAACATCATTTTTTAACAATGGGAAGCTTTCAGGCTACTCTTTGGGCTCTTGGTGAAGGAAGAGCTAGGATCATGATTACATGTCCTGATAGTACATTGAACTTCTTTACAGTAATTAGTACATTTATTTTTAAAATATTGTGTAAACGAATGAGGCTACATACTCTTTTTGAAATATTAGTCGACTTGTTCTTTCTATCTAGGTAGTTTTCTCCTTTTCTCTTTTCCCCCATTCAAGCATTTCCCCAGGAGGGCTTATGAGAGGGTGGGAATAAAGGCATCTTCCTAGATTTGGTTTCTAAAAAATGAATGGTTAAAAAAGGGAGGAATAGAGCTTAAGAGCGTTGGTAAAAAATATTATGAAAAAGATAGACCTTGTTATCTGAGATAGATAATAATGAGGTAATTTAAGATGGACAAGAAGAGAAAGAAAAAAAAGAGAGGGGCAACAGATTAGTTGAAAATAGATGGTTAGTGGACTGAAAGTCTCTATGAGTACAAAGAACATGAATAGTAAGAAGAGGATGGGAGATTCTGAGATACAGCAGTTGCGAGTGATAACAAGGCTTGAGATGTCATTATGGGAAGTGGTAGCCTATGGGAATGGCAAATACCATTGGAGATGATGACTTTTAGAGCCCAGGTGGTGCTCATGTTGGAGATGGTCCACATGAAGGCTGATGTCTCCCAGTGTCCTGGCAGTGCCCGAGATGGATATGAAGACCATCCTCCTGGTGCTCGATCCCTCAGTAACTGTGAAGCTTAGTGCACCCTGTACCAAGGTATCCTGTCTCCCTTTAAGAGATCTGCTTATTTAAAACTTCCTCCACCAGCCTCCATCATGCCTTCAGGCCCCTTTGAAGGCTGCACACACCATCTTGCTTTCATGATCTCCTGAGTACACACATGAGTCGTAAGCCTTTTTAAGCAACCAACTGTAGAGCCACCCTTGTCTTTCAGTAATTTGGTTCTTAACAATTGCCCATCAATGCGGTAAAATGGAACTTCCCAACGTAGGGAACTGGGGGAGGCCACTGGTTTACTGAACGGTCGCATCAAACTCTGCTGGGTGAGATAATTTTAAATGTCTTATTATTAGCTTAATATTGAGGATTTCTTAAAAATGAAGATGTTCTCTAATGCTCTACTCTTGGTAAATTGTCCCCAGTCTTCGTGCTGATGAGCTGATAAGTCAGTATGTGTTTTCTGAATATGGTCACAACTATCTCTTATATTTCACAGCTTCTCCTCCAGTGGGACCTTGACATCCCTCCCATTAGGGGTGGTCTGTACGTACTTCCCTTTGAACCTGGGAAGAACTTTTTGACTGCCACAATCAATAGAATGTATGAGAAGTAATACTGATTTCTGAGGCTAGATTAGAAAAGAAAAAGGCTATGCATTCCTTGATTGCTGTCTTGGAACCCAGCCTCCAAGCAGTGAGGGAGCCTGAACTAGCCTGTGCAGAGAGTCCCACATGGAGAAGCCATGTGGAGGTGTTCTGGTTGACAGTTCAGCTGAAGTCCCAGCAAGCAGCCAGCATCGAGTGCCAGATGTGTGATCACAGGCACCTCCAAGATGACTTCCAGCCCCAGACAACAAACCACCCAGGCCTTGAATTTTTCCAGTTGAGTCCCCAGACACCATGCAACTGCACAAGCCATTCTCGCTGCACACTGTCCAAATTTCATATGCATCGATTCAATAAGCATAATAAAAATAGTACCTTTTCACTTGCTTTATTACATGACAATGGATTAGCAGAACAACATGGCATTAATAAAATTTTTGAAGTTAAGTGCTGGTGAGTCTGCACGTGTGTGTGTGTATTCACTAAAACACAATCTCCTCCTGATTTAACCAAATTCATATCAACCCAGCAATTAACCTGTCCTGGAAAACTGTCAGCATGCAGGTGGTGCTTTGAGGATGCCATAGAGCTACAGCCTATGTGAGTACAGCTCTAGGATGGAGAACAGATCTCAGGAAGATTATACTGGATTGCACAAAAAATTGTTTTTCTACCCTCAGCAGATTCTTTTGGTATTTTCCTGGTTATTTACCCTCAGCTCCTCTTTTGTAGCAAAAGCTCTCCTGCTTAACTCACGTTAGTTCCTAGGGAACTTTTAGTACTTGACTTCTTATGCCAACCCCCCTTTCTTCCTCTGCATACCTCCGATCTCAGATCTCGGGTTGGACATCACGCTTAATATTGGCTTCTTTAGAACCAACACACCCTATCTTTTCCTGGTTTTTACTCTGTCAAATGTATGTATCATATCACACATGACTGAAACTTATTTTGCCACAAAAAATCTCCAGTATCTGTATCCCATTTTGACCATTCTTTTATTATGAGTATCTTCACCACTTACATATGTATGTATCTCAGTACTTCCTTGTATATAAATGCATAAATGACACACAAAGTGACATGTTGGTTGACTCATTTTATATCTGCTTTGAGCATGTCATTGGATAGATAACACAAAACTGAAACTCCTTGGGATAGATTATAACATTAAGACTTCCTGACTTCCTTAGGAACAGTGTCTCATGTCTTATTAACTTTAGAGTTTCAAAGACTTTCCAATTGTGTAGCTTAAAGATTTTATACTAAAATTTAAATATATAGCCTCTTGGCTTGCTCTGAAGTGGATAGAAAGGAAATGATCACAAAACCTACTCAAACATTCATGCATTATTCCCTCACATGCTTGAATACTGGCATGAGATGTGGTTTCAGAATGTAGAGCATACATAAACCCACTTGAGGAATTAGCCCTTACCTAGTATTCCTACCTTGGGTGCACATAATGCTGCAGAAGTACTTCCCAGCATATTGTTCCACTCTCAGAATCTGTACAAAATACACTTAGTCCTTCACATTTTTTTTAACAAACGAAACCTAAGAGAAATAATTCTCCTCCTTAGAAAGAAGAGCATCACTACAGTTATTAATGATCTGCAAAGGGTAGACCAGAAGACAAAGCTTTGTATTTTGACCAATCTATTCTTGAGAAAATCCCCAAGAGTTCTGGTTTGTCTGTTTGTTTTTTAAAGGTGGAGGACTGTCACTAAAAGGAATAAGCCCTAGCAGAAGAAACAGATGAGTATTTCAACCCGGTACTATTTTATTTTTGGTCTAGAAAGGCAAAATATATTTTTGCTAATAGATTTTTTTTTTCTCCTGTCACATGTACGGCAGGTTATAGAACGCAAATTATGGTAAATCTCCTGCTCTTTGCATTAGAAACAAATAAACAAAAAATGCCAACCAAACAAAAGAATATGATTTATAATTCTCTACAATTGCATCTCTTTCCAGCAGTGTATAATCACACTGCCACTCTCATTTTACAGCTTGGGCGGGATGGGAGAAATCACGTTTTTTTTTAACTTTTGCTGATAAAAAATAATAAGTAGAATAATAAAAGCCATTCATTTTACTGAGTGTATTGCAGAGAAAAAGCAAAATTCTGTGGCTATGTATTAATCAGCTGGATTTGTACATGCAGAGTATTTGACTTAAGCTCAATCTGCTCCCAAATAAATATCCCCACAGCAGGTTATGCATTAGAGCCATTTTTCTCGGATTAAAATCTTCCAAGTGGAGCCTTCGGTGCTGTCATCGTTCAGGAACCTGAAGCCTTACTGGAGACTTTTGTTCTGATGGAAGTAGTACTTTCCTCCAACTGCCATTCCCCTGGGCTGCCTCAGGCTCATCAGATGCCCAGAGTACTCTGCTCTGTTGCTCCTTCCAGAACACTAGCTAGAAAGAGTGCTGTGGCTTCAGCTTCTAAAGGGGAAGGGGGGGCACAATTTGTAGAAAAATTGGGGATCAGTTGAAAACAGGGTCAATATTTCTATTTAATGTTTCATGGGCTATTCATTTTTGTCAGATTCTAATCAGGAATGTCATATGTTACCTGCTCTGTGGTATATTCCATCTATCTATACATCATTTATTCATTCACTCATTCATTCACTCAAGCAAACATATTTGTTGATTAGTTAGCATATGAGAAGTTACATGAATATAATAATGAAAAAGATAGACAAGATCCCTATTCCCCTAAACCTTATTTACTGATGTGTAGACCAACAATTAAACAGACTTACGCATAAGCAGACTATTTATAGATTGTGATAAGATTATGATGGCCACAAAGAGATCGATGAGCTGGAGAGTAACTGAAAAAAGTCATTTCAAATAAAACAGCAATGGCCTTTGGGAGAAGGTGCTCCCTGAGCTGATATTTGAAGAAGGGACCAGCCCTGCTGCAAAAAGCTGGAGGAAGGGTGTTTCAAGGACAGTGCATGGCAAATGCAAATTTCCAGATCTGCTCAGAAATAAAGGGAAGGCAGTGGAATTGAAGCATAGTTAGAGACAAGAAGAAATTTGAGATAAGAAGCAAGAAGTAGGCTATAAAACTGAGTGTGGACTGTATTTGAAATGCCATAGGATAGTGTTGAGAGAGTTTAATCTAGGGAGTAATGAACTCTGATTCACAATTCTAAGAGATGACATTGGCTGCCCTGTGAGCAGATGTCGTAACGCTAGAACAGGGAGATTATTTGACGTCTGTCACCATAATCTGCAGAAACAAGGGTAGCTCAGACTAGAATGATGGCCATAAAGTTGAAGAGGATTAAAAGTATCTGACATATATTTTGAAAGCAAAACCAGTGGAATTTGATGATGGAAGAAAGGTGGAGAATGAGGGAACAGTATATTTATGTGCAATGTAACAATGGTATTTGGCTTGATGCACTGTGATGCCATTTTATTAAATGGGAAAAATGGAAAGAAAGAAGGCAGAAAAAAGATGTTTGGATAGGAAAAGGTTATCAGCTCCACATTGGACAGATTTTATTTGATATGTCTATTAATATTTCCAAGTGGAAATATACAAGTTTGGTACTTAGGTCAGCCTGAGAGATTTAGATAGGGCAGTCATCACCGTAGCAATGGTTTCTAAAGGCATCACACTGAATAAGAGTGCCTAGGGAGAAAATGTAATTCACAAAAGGAAAAGGGCTCAAGACTGAGCTCTAGGACATTTCAACATTTAGAGGTCAGGTGGAGAACTATCAAAGGGGCAACTGAGAAGGTGCAGCCAGTGGGGTGGAAGGCAAATCAGAAGAGTGTGTTGTCTTGGAATCCTAGGGAGGAAAGTGGTTCAAGATGACAAAAGTGCTCATACTGTGTCAAATGCTAAGATCTGGCAAGAGGGAGTACCCTGATTACTTTCAACAAAGTTATTTTAATGGAGTTGGGAGGCAGGAAAGACAGATTTGAATGAGCTTCATAGTAAAATGGTGCCAATAACAAAATAGACTACTTTTGAATATGTCCAGGTCCTTTGCTTGAGATAGTTATGAGCTTAGACTTTGTACTGAACTGAGTTTAGAATCAAGGTCTCAGGTTCCTTTTCTTTAAAATATGGATATTGGTTTCGCCTTCTTCATGGAATTATTTTGAAGCATACTTTAGATAACATATCTAGAAGACTTATAAGAAGTACCTGGCTCATGATTTGTGCTCAGTAAATGCGGATATTGAATTAGAACTTTTGACTGAAGCATAAAGATACAATCAATTTGAAATTCCAAAATGAGATGCCTGCTCACTGTGGGGCATTTGCCAATTAGGATTTCTTTGTGTGACTCTTGAATTTTCCTTACCCGCAGAGCCACTAGAAAGGAGTCAAATATTTAGGAGGTTTTTGTAAAAGGAATTTCTGAGCACGCCATGGGAGTCCTGTTGGCCCATGTCCAGAGGCCTCTTGCAAAACTTCCTGTATGTTTTTGGCAGTTGTGGGATACGGTGGACCCTCATCTGATTCACACTTAGAAAATCAAGAGGGCACCAGAGGAGGGCTTACGAGCTGCTTAGGAAAAAGGAGACCACAGCTACTTCATTGGGGTTATGAGCCAGGCGGTAGCCCCATAGAATAAGAGCCAGCTTGGGGGCATTGACATTCTTTCCTAGCAGACTTTGAAGGAGTGCAGATCCCCATAGAAAAAGTCTGTGTGGGGTGAACTGATGACTGTACCAACAAGGAGCAGAATGTATGGTCCTCTATATGAAAATTGCCTTGTAGGGGCTCAGCAGGAGACACTCTCAGAACCCCAGAAAACATCCCGAGACTGTAGAATCAACGCCTTAAGATTGTTCCATGAGATAAGCACTTTTCTTTTTTTTCTTTTTCTTTTTTTTTTTTTTGAGACAGAGTCTCGCTCTGTCGCCCAGGCTGGAGTGCAGTGGCTGATCTCAGCTCACTACAAGCTGCGCCTCCTGGGTTCAAGCAATTCTTCAGCCTCAGCCTCCCGAGTAGCTGGGACTACAGGCACACGCCGCCACATCTGGCTAATTTTTTGTATTTTAGTAGAGACAGGGTTTCACCATGTTGCCCAGGCTGCTCAGGAACTCCTGAGCTCAGGCAATCCGCCTTCCTTGGCCTCCCAGAGTGCTGGGATTACTAGTGTGAGCCACTGAGAGATAAGCACTTCTCTACGCACAAGTTTAGCATTCCTCTCTTCTTTCTGTTCCCCTCATCAGCCTCCAGCAGAGTTGAAAACAACAGTAGTGAGTGAGAGACATAAACAAAGGCAGCAGAAGCAGTGAGCTACGCTGCCTTTCTACATGACAGGAAGATCCCCTGCCACAGACAGGCTGGGGAGAAAAGAAGCTTGGTCTTTGCATGGAGAGTGAAGTGCTGATTACCATATTGGATTAGACTTGTGTGAATAAATCTCAGTAGGTGTGCCTGCCATACACACATCTTCAGCTACTGTAGCAGCCCTTGGTGGTCCTGGCCCTTGGAGCTCTGCTGTACAACTTTAGGGGTCTCAGCTCTGGAGAAGACTGGCTTGCTTAGGCTCCCAGCTGCCTTATTTACTATGAGACTTCAACCAGGCTGTCTAACCTCTCTGGTCTCAGTTTTCTCATAACAGTATTTTCTACTTCTTGGCACTTATATGAGGATTAAACAAAACAAAGTGGAAAAAGTTTAGAATATTTGTTCTAAATAGAGCTGATAAATATGACCTGTTGTTATGACTTTCACTGACAGTTCAATAGAGGCATATTAATAAACCATCCTGGCATTTCCAACCATAGTAATAACCTAAGGAGGATTGGGCAAAGATGTTGATGAATCCCTATCACAATGCTAGGTAATACAGATTTAAGTCTAGGTGCTCACAATGGGCAGATAATCACTTGTAGCAGTTCCAGGCCTCATATCTCCCTCCCTCTGTATTCAGCGCATCTTCACCCTCAAACTCTTCTCCAGATCATGTAGATCAATTCCAATTTGCCCTTTCTTCCCAGTGAATGCTCACATTAATTCATATGTTATTCCTTTATCCATGATCTCAGCCCCTGTTGTAGGTGACAGTCTCCTTGAAGACAGAGGCCCTAGGACCATATCTGTTCACCAGTGGGCATTGCTGTAGCACACAATTCTCCGATTCACTTTACTTGTTGACTCAGCAAACATCTTCCCCAAACACTTGAAGCTTCAGAAGAGAGGCCACGGGCTGGATTGGTGGTTTGTGGATTCAATTCCCCTTTCATTCCTATAAATAGCTGTTTTAATTTGAGGCTGGGGCCCATTTCTATGGGAACCTGGCACTTTCACTGCCTGTAAATCAAGGATGTCAATCTTCCCTGCTGTCAACCTTTAACCAGAGCCAATTGCACGGGGATTTGTGTTGCCCACTTCAGTGTCCTTGGGCTATTTCCTTTCTGGTTTGCCTGGTCTTGGCTAAAAATTCTGGAATCACTTCCCAGGAAACATTAAACTTTCTCCGCCATACATGTTCATGCTCACAACTCCTTAGAGTTTGACAAATTGTTTCAGTTCCCACCAAAGCCAGCTTAGCTTGGCAAATCCATCAGACCTGCCAGCATTTCACAGAGGTTGTATAGAGGGCAGGATATCTTGTCTCAAATGGGAGCTCCTTTCTAGGTAGAATACTAATACATTTGCAATGTTCTGAGTCACAATGAGTACCTAGCACATTGTAGGCAATAATAATGACAACAGTTTTTATTGTTTTGGGATGCATATCCTAGGAAATGCTCTGAAATGCATTTTAGAGGCATCAACCTTAGCTATATTTTATACTTTGCCATTTTAGTTGTGGCTCAAGTACCTTGGATCTAGTAGCTAGCAATACATTTGGTACTATACTTCAACAAATTCATTGAGTATTTAGGGAGCCTATTATGTGAAGACATTGTGCAAAGCCAACAGGGGATACCAAGATGAACAACGTGAGGTTCTCATCCCAGAGAGATGTTGATATGGTTTTGTTGTGTCCCCACCCAGATCACATCTTGAATTGTAACTCCCACAGCTTCCACATGTTATGGGAGGAACCTGGTGAGAGGTGATTGAATTATGAGGGTGGGTCCTTCCTGAGCTGTTCTTGTGACAGAGTGAATGGGTCATACGAGATCTGATAATTTTAAAAAAGAGGAGTTCCCCTGCACAAACCCTTTCTCTCTTTGCCTGCCACAATCCATGTAAGATGTGATTTGCTCCTCCTTGCCTTCTGCCATGATTGTGAGGCCTCCCCAGCCGCATGGAACTGTGAGTCTAATTAAACCTCATTCTCTTGTAAATTGCCCAGTCTTGGGTATGTCTTTACTAGCAGTGTGAAAGCAGATTAATACAGATGTATAATCTAGAACATAAGTACACCAACAACTAAGAACAAGCCTTGACTAGAACAAGAGCCATGGGAGCAATAGGTGGTGAGCTCCATGAGTTTAGAAGAGGGGGAGATATCATGACTGGTCCCACAATCAGCAAAGCATTTTTAAGGAGGCGACATTAGCGAAGAAGGATTTTTAGGTGAGAGACAACCTCGGTAAACAATATCTAGGAAGGATTTCCTTCCTAAAGAAAAGAACGGGTTGGAGTGAGTGGAGGGTATTGAAAAGAGAAATAAATAAAGCCTTGAATCGAGGGTGAGGAAACAGTTTTTTCTCAGCCACTAACAGACTATCTGAGCTTAATGAGTCACTGAAGGGCACAGAGCCCAGGTTTATCTGTAAGATAAGAAGTTTGAGTTTTGTAGCCTTAATGTCTAGTGGTCTTTTATTTTCCCTTGCTAAATAGCCAGGGCTTTTTAAGGCTTTCTAGTTGTGAGATATGTATTTCTATGGGGCGGTAAGTAGAGTCTCTCTCTGTTTTTTTTTTTTTTTTTTTTTTTTTTTTTTTTGAGACAGAATTTCTCTCTTGTCACCCAGTCTGGAGTACAATGGCGTGATCTTGGCTCACTGCAACCTCCACTTCCTGGGTTCAAGTGATTCTCCTACCTCAGCCTCCTGAGTAGCTGGGATTATAGTCATGTGCCACCACGCCCAGCTAATTTTTTTGTATTTTTGATAGAGATGGGGTTTCATCAGGTTGTCCAGGATGGTCTCAATCTCTTGACTTCGTGATCCACCCAACTCGGCCTCCCAAAGTGCTGGGATTCCAGGCGTGAGCCACCACGCCTGGCTGAGTGTCTCTCTTATCTAATAACGGGAAGTTCTCACCGCTTCTCCTTCAAATTGTAATTTTTGTTTGTTTGTTTTAAGGTCCTAGGTTTGAAAGAGCATGAATATTTTAGGTTTGTCTTCAGCAAACCCAGCCAGAATTATACTCTCCTGTCAGACTTTTTCCCCAGTGTAGGCTGACCTTCTCACTGGCTCGTGAAGCACTTTATGAGCCATTCTTCTTCTCACCTTCTTACTGGTTCTCATGTTGATGGGTCCTCCTAATACCCACCTCACCCAACTGAGCTTCCCCAACAAGAATTCTTCATGCTGCTGCTCAAATTTCACCTTCCTTAAAAGTCTTCACTAATTTCTGCAGATCCATGGTTTCTTCTGTCTCTCTTTAAGTAGAAAAGCTATTTTCACTTGCAGGCAACTGAGCTGTGGGAATTGTCATTTTCATATTCTGTTTCAGGAGCATAAGTCTCCCAGCACAACAGCCTGCACGCTCCTTGGTGGGGCATATCCCACCCTTGCTTAGTGTCAGCAATGCCTTATTTAGTTCTGGAACATCACTCTATCAACACTTACTGATAAATCATTGTATCATGGAAGCCACAAGACTTCTCTAACTTCAAGTACAAATTCAGATAAGCAAAGAGATTCCTCTGTATGACCATGTTACTATGGAGAGCTGTCAACCAGTTTTCCAGGGAAAACTTGAATTTTTGTTTTTTTTTTTAAATCTCTGGGAGGGAAGGAAGAAGAGGTTAGATATGTTTCCTCAGTAAGCTCTTCCTGGTTTCCTCATGTCACCTGACTGCTGTATGGAGAGTCACCGCTATACCTCTCCTTCCTGATTAGAGAAGAAGTCAGCTGGACTGCCTGGGTCAAGTGGGGCATTGGAGAACTTTTCTGTCTAACTAGAGGATTGTAAATGCGCCAATCAGTGCTCTGTGTCTAGCTAAAGGATTGTAAATGCACAAATCATCACTCTGTAAAAACGCACCAATCAGCGCTCTGTGTCTAGCTAAAGGTTTGTAAATGCACCAATCAGGACTCTGTAAAATGGGCCAATCAGCAGGAGGTGGGTGGGGCCAATTAACAGAATAAAAGCTGGCCAGCCTGAGCCAGCAGTGGCAACCTACTCGGGTCCCCTTCCATGCTGTGGAAGCTTTGTTCTTTCACCCTTCACAATAAAGCTTGCTGCTGCTCACTCTTTGGGTCCACACTACCTTTAAGAGCTGTAACACTCACTGTGAAGGTCTGCGGCTTCACTCCTGAAGTCAGCGAGACCAAGAACTCACTGGGAGGAACAAACAACTCTGGACGCGCCACCTTAAAGAGCTGTAACATGCACTGCAAAGGTCCGCAGCTTCATTCTTGAAGTCAGCGAGACCACGAAACCACCGGGAGGAAGGAACAACTCTGGACGTGCCACCTTTAAGAACTGTAACACTCACTGCAAAGGTCTGTGGCATCTCTCCTGAAGTCAGTGAGCCCACGAACACACCGGAAGGAAGAAACTCTGGACACATCTAAACATCTGAAGGAACAAACTCTGGACACACCATCTTTAAGAACTGTAACACTCACTGTGAGGGTCTGTGGCTTCATTCTTGAAGTCAACGAGACTAAGAACCCACCAGAAGGAACCAATTCTGGAAACACTGGGTTGGACTGACTCAGAATGTAAGTTCACCAGAAGGAAGCAATCAACACTTCAGGACTTTCACAGATTTTCCATGACTGAAAAATCAACCTGTCTGGTTCATTAAATGAGTTGTAAATAAGGAGAAGGCAATAGACAATTAGACACGGTGGTGGGATATATTAATTGGCGTTGTGTAAAAGGATTTGGAAGGGCTCTGCAACTGAAAGTTCCAGGGCTCTTCCAGGAGGTGCATTCTTCTCAGGGGGCTGAAAGCTAGAATGGCTAAAAATCCCCATGTGAGTTCTGTGCATTTGAAATGACAGAACTAAAACCCTGCAAACATCCACTGCTAAAAACACACAAAAAATTCCTCTTAAAAATAATTTAATACATATTTAAGAAAGGAATTAGCTTCCCTGAAGGAGGCATAGTAAGTGGTGAAATTCAGTCATGGAGTCTCGGCCCTAATTTATGCTAAGTGGACAATGATTGACGCCAAATTGCAGAGGAATACCTAAGAAATTACCTACCACAGTAACACAAATATCAGAAAAATTTATCATAATTAATGGCATTGCATTGAGAACCAAAGGAAGGGTGAGGATTGTGCATTTCTTATAAAGTGCTGACTATATTATTTGCTTCAGGTAATAATTACAGTACCCAGGCTTGCTAAATCGCCACGGTTAACATGCGGGAGTTGTAAACAAAGACACTAGCTATAGGCAGGTTCAGTTTAATCTTTAGCCTGAATGCAAGCTGCCTGTTTGTATAACATATCATGTGTCAGTTAGCGCAATCCTCCTATGTTTTGGAGGACTGGAGGTTAGCAGGAGCAAGAGAATGCAAATCCCTAATGCGATCCCCCATCACCGGCTGGGGCTTTTCTAAAGAGATCTTCAGGGTATCAGAATAAAGCGAGAGCTCAAATAATCACTTTGGATTTCTACAATATCTATCACTCCTAACCTCAAAGTTTACAGAACCGGGGAAGTGGTACACATTTTTTTCCAATAAAAACAAAACGAGGGAAGAAACTGGCATATTTTTATTTGTATGTGTCATCTGAGATACTTTATACCCAATCTCTTATTTAACCCTCATGACCATCCTGCGGTAGTAGAATTATTATTTCTATTTTACAAGTAAAGAATCGAGGTGAAGGAACATCCTGTAAACTTGTACCAGGTCACGCAGCTGGTAAGAAGCAGAGAGAGGACTACATCCAGATTCAGGACCCCCCTGTCTTCCCATCCCAGAGAGATCAGCCTGCTGCCTAGGATAGAACTGTGGTTTCCCTCTAGTGGGGCACCTATTTACCGAGAATATTTTGGTCCTTACTTCTGCACTACCACAAAGCCCTGTGGAAGTCATTCCTATGCCATATGACTCAGTGTCCTCATTTGTTAAATGTGTGAGCCCTTATTCCAAATATAAATTCAACAGGGTAATTTTGCCAGAGAATTTTTAATAGGATTAATACTATATGACTGAACAGTGCTATGTGCCTAGCATTTGTATGATATACAACGTGTGTGTGTGTTTCAGGAGTGGTCGGTTTACATTGATCCATTCACACTCCCTCATCTCATAGGTATTGGCATGTAGATACTGTCTCACTCCATGGTATCAGTGGCCGGTCATAGTTTTTATGGCCTCAGTGCCCCCAGGAATCAGGCTGGGGACCTGCACTGGTCCTTACTAACCCCATTAACCCTGATAGATATTTGCAAGAAGGACTGCTGGCATAGGCTGAAGTCTACCTCGGAGCTTTTCACTCACTTGGAGCTACTTTTAGTTGAAATTCCCAGGTTGTGACATGGCCGTAACCTCAAGGGGTGGTGGAATTATCCACAGCTCCTCCAGGATGGTTTTTATACATGTCTCATGGAAGGACCACATCATATTTCACAGCATGTATCTCCGTGCATATGTGCATGACCCCAGAGCCTCTGGCAGGCTGGTGAGGCCCATAGTTTCTTCACAGGATAACTAATTCATCCTGTGAGGACACTCCCATTTCCTGACAACAGGCAAGGTTCTAGGATTGCTCTTCTGGGCCATCATCAAAGCACTTTGATTATTCGTCCTCTGATGACTTATTCTGTCTGTGTTACTTTACTGTCATTGTCCTGTTTCATTAAGCTGTGAGCTCCTTCTGAGTAAGAACAGCACCCCTCCCCCCCGCTTTTTTTTTGAGACCGAGCCTTGCTCTGTCGCCCAGCCTGAAGTGCAGTGGTGAGATCTCAGCTCACTGTAACCTCCGCCTCCTGGGTTCAAGCGATTCTCGTGTCTCAGCCTCCCAAGTACCTGGGATTACAGCCATGCATTACCATGCCTGGCTGATTTTTGTATTTTTAGTAGAGATGAGGTTTCGCTATGTTAGCCAGGCTGGTCTAGAACTCCTGTCGTCAAGTGATTTGTCCACCTCTGCCTCTCAAAGTGCTGGGATTACAGGCATGAGCCACCGCACCCGGCCTGGCCCCTTTTCAGTTGTCTATTGCCTTGCACTTGATCTGGCACCTAGTGAATGTTCAACGAATGGCCATGGAATGAATGGAAAGGGATAAAACACCCTGACTGGGCATCACTGGCATCAAACCCACAAGCCTGGCCTTATTATTACAGTGCCCAAATCACCAGAGCTAACCTGGAGACCTCAGTCTAATCCCCAGAAAGAAGAGGATCCAAGAGCAACACCACGAAGGTCAGAAAATTGGCATCTTGTGTCAAGTTAGAATCCATTGACTGCCTTGTGTTTCCTTTGCTAGTTGTACTTTGGTGTGAGAAATGAGCAGAGATAGAGAAACAAGAAAGTGACTTAACTTGTAAGGTTTTTGGTCCCTGTCCCCGCCCCGCCCCCACAAGGAAGCGTTATCTTCAGAGCGGCTGCTGCTGTCATCCTGACTGTTGTTCTTTTTCTCTGATAGATACCACGCAGCTCCTTTAATGGAGCGTATACTATATGCAGAGAGTTGATAAACCTAATGACCAGGAAAGCCACCGTGGGCTTTCTTGACTTTGGACTGACTTCCAGAGCCTAGAGCCTAAAGAAAGTCAAGCAGCGTTCAACTTTATCCTTAGCATAACTTTGCCAGCAGTTTCCCGAAAAGTTTGAAAGAATGGCAAAGGAAAACAGAGAGCTCCATAAGAGGTGACATCCCACCAGAAAGGACTGTGGGCATGTCAGAGCTTCTCTAGGGAGGTCTGAAGAGTAGTCATTTCCTAAAAGAAACTGAATTTGGTGCTTATTTTCCAATGACCAGAAAAGAAACATGTGTGTTGGGATGAAGGAAGAGGACAGCAAAGGAAGATATTTGGTCCTGAATTTAGTTTCCCAAGAAGCAGGATCAGCTGAGAAAATTTTACAAAATATATGCCAAGAGAGTACTTACAGTGGAAAGATTACATAGTCTTTGGGCACGGTTTCAAATTTGGACACAACTCTTGCTGTGTGACTTTAGGCAGTGATTGATTGACACTCTCTAAGCCTCAGTTCCCTCCCATGTCATATGGAAAAGCATGGCTCTGCAGTGCATTGCAGTGGGAACTAAGTAAATAATATATTCAAAGTCCTAGTGAAATGCCTGTCACCTAACGGGTACTCAGTAAATATTTAGTTTCCGGTACGTATCTATAGTGGTGAACATGCAACTTCATATTCTTTCTACCTTGAATACTTTCCTGCTTTTGCATGTGCCTGGGACCTCTGTATCTATCAAACCCTACAAAGGAGGATCCATCACTGTGAAACTTTCTTGACTCTCCAAACTGAGTTACTCTCCTTCCTCAGGTCTACATCCCAGTTTTGTTATCACACTTATATTATTGTATGCAACACCACGTATTACAATTATTTGTATATTTGCCTTTACCTATAATGTGTTCTTTGAAACAAAAGCCTCTTGTCACGTTCTTCTCTATGACCTGAGGTAAGTAGGGCTTGTGTTATGAATACTGTAAGTCATAAGTAGGAGGCAACTTGGTAGTTTGGTTGTTTATTTCAATATAGATAAATCTGGGAAAGTGGAATGCTTTTGGTGGGGACTACAATGGTATATTGGAAGCGAATATTATGAAAAGATAATGCGGTGGTCAGGGCCAAAGTCAGCCAAACCAAAGCTAGTACTTCCAATAAACTAAAATTGTAGAGAACTGGTTGTACTTTCACTATTGAAGGGAGCTATTCATTCACATCAGGCCTCAGATTATTAAAACATCTTGTATGCTCTATTGGGAAACTAAGAGATATGATTAAAAATATATAAATATGTCCTTGAAAACTAACTCAGCAACATTTATGGGTAATTAGGCGAGTGTAAGAGAAAAATAGGAGGAGTAAGGAATGAGTTCAGTGGTTTCCATCTGTGATTCAGGTGAAAAGGCTGTGTGGAGAGAAACAGGGGATCCATCTGGGGTCCTGGGGCTTTGTGTAGGATTACCATTGTTTCATGAAGAAATAAACACACCTGTGCTCGGAGCTTGCCAGCAAAGCCAATCTGTTTCACATTTTAAACTCACTCAATTATAAAATCTATGGGTCTCTCCGGAATAGAAGTGTGTCAGGATAACATCCCCCCATCTCCAAATTAGTGGCAACAACCCAATAATACCATTGCCCAAGCTAATGCTTTTATCAAATGTGTGTGTCTGCTGAGCTTGCCAGCCTGGATAGCAGCATGAGGATCTTAGTGTGGTTCCCATCTCATCCCATTGACTAGGACCTAGTATGCTTAGTAGTGTAAAATCTGAAGCAAAATCAAAGTGAATTAATAAAAAGGCTTAGAAATTTTGAACAGTGGTTGCCTTTGAAAGTCTGGAAGAGTAAAGGTGAGGAAAAATCTTCATATGGATATTTTGTATAAAAATGAAGCAAAAGAAGAAAAAAAACAGCCCACCATGTCATTTTCCAGGGATTTTTTTTCACTAGTGTATGAAAAATCGTTGTGTATGTGTGTGTGTGAGTGTTGAGAGGGCAGTGGGATTGGTGATAGTGGTCTCTAGACCCAATTCAATACGTTCATTCAAATTCGTATGAAGCAAAAGCCCATAATTTTTGAAAGCCGGTTTTTAAAATGATTTTTAAGTTACTCGTTTGCTTCTTCAACATAATGTGGCTTTCGTAAGGTTAAGGTCTAAGACTAATGTAGAACTAGCATAGAGCTAATGCTCCTCACAGTGTCTGGAACATGATAGACAGCCAATAAATGATTACTGATTAAGTAAAAGATTGGGAGGGAGTACAAAAGGAAAAAAAGGGAGAGAAAATGTCAATAACTAACATCTTCTGATAATTCCTAAAGTTTTTTGCACTTCTGGAACTAGCTATCCATGGAAATTTATCCCTACGTGTCCCATGATCTAGGATAAGGGTTGGCAGCCTATAGTGTTGGCGGTGGCATTCAAACCAGCTGGCACTAGTGTATAATCTGGCATAAACTAATATATTCACTCTCATGTCCTGAATTTCCAAGACTCAGAATGTGAACTAACAATCTTACTTCTCTCAATTAGAACCTCCCAAATCTCCCCTGATTCATCTTGCCCAAGACTGTCTTTCACATTTGGTATCACCTCCACCAACCAGCACATATAGTTACAGGATTCTTTCCACATAAGTCATGTGTATTCTAATGTGATATTTTAGAGAAAACGGCCCCATGCTTTGTTGTGTAAACCAAAGGGGTGACTCCAGAGATGCCCATTTCAATCCAGGTTGTGGAAAAGAGGCACCAAGTTTTATTTGTATATCTTAATGTATCTGCAGTTATTGGCTTGTCAGCTGCAGTATAGTCAGACATTGCTATAAGTGCCTACTCAGAATGTTATAAAAATCAGAAAGTCACAGAGTTTGAAGCAGAGGCCAGTCTTTCCCATTAGCCAAGTCATTTCGGTGTTATCATGAGCTGTCCAACACAGTAATCACTAGACACATGAGGCTATTTAAATGTAAATGTAAGTGAATAAAATAAAATAAAATAAAATTTTAATTTTCAGTAGCACCAGTCGTATTTCAAGTACTCTGTAGCCCCACGTGGCTAGTGCTACCATATTGGAGACAGCGCAGGTGAAGAACACTTTTGCTATTGCACAAAGTTCTATTGGGCAGTCCTGTAGAACTCAGGTGCTTTGGAAAATTTGAAAGAATAAGAGGATACATTTAGGAGACCACCATAATATTTTTGGCACTTGTAGCATTACTAGAAACCAGAAAAAATTGGTTTATTTTATTCAAGCTAAAAGATTTTCATGATGTTTGTGACCTCTTATTATTAATAAGATAGGTAACTGTGGCAAATAAACTTGTGTTCACTTTGTATTTTTTTTTTTCAGCTCACCATGCTGTGCTTTTGTTTCTGGTTAAATATTTGCATTGTTGGTCCTTGGGCCTGAAATTCCATAGAATATAGAGTTGATTATCCATTCCCTCTTCTGCCATAATAGACGCAAAAACGGCAGGCCAGTAGCAGGCACATGTTGGAACAAGTGGGACCCGAATCATACTTTGCCCATTTATTTTTTTATATAAGCAAAACTCTGATGGGTGTTATGTGGCCCAAATGTTTATAAAATTTATGGAACCGAAACACCTGAGAAATGTTTTAGCTGTATAGTCAGCTCATGAGTAACTACGAGTTGTCCTTTTCTTTCTCCTTTTCTGTTTCCTTTTCTTCCTTATTCCTACCTCTCTTTTTTCATTTCTATCTTCCTCCCTCCACCCCTAAACACATACCTGTTTCATGTTGCTGAGATTCTGAGAAGCCGTCAGTGAATATGACAGACATGGTGCCTGTTATCATGGAGCTCACAGTCCGGGAAAAAGACAACAGAAAATTACCTACAAAAGTAATTGTTCAAGAATATTCTGATAAGTGTAATAAAGGAAGAATGTGGGATGATAAAGAAACAAGCAAAAAACTGTGATAACGGGGAAACTTGACTCTGCCTGGAAGATAAAACAAGAAATAATAATGAATACCAATAGGTGGATCTTTGGTTTACCCTTAATTAATGAATGGGCTTTTCTTCTTCCTACACAACAGGCCAGGCGAAGTGTGCTGTGCAACCACACAGCACTACTGATGTTTCTTGCATGAAGTCTGAGCCCCTCTGAGCCTTGTGACCTAAATTGCAAGGCTGGTCTCATGAAGCTGTTCTCAGAGAAAGAGTTAAGAATTACTGCAGGTGAGAAGTCTAGAAGACAGTTGGGAATGGATGAGGAGTGTGAGGGTGCTGCTGTGAGCCATTTTCTATTACACAAAAATAAATTTGTTCTACCTAGGGCTCAGGAGGGGAAAGATGAGGGCACACACATATTTCTTTGTCGGCAGTTATGTTTTCTTGGCAGCTTTGTTACTCGGACCCATCAATGTCAACTCATTGATCCCAACTTAGCTTGTTGGCTCTCTCCACTGGTTTAAAAAAATGATTCTAAATTATACTGGATCCCATGATAAACTATATTCAGCTATCCCCATTGCTGTAGACTTTCCCTGACTTCTGTGGCTACATTATGAGTTGTGCTTTTGCCTTTATTCTTATTCTTTTTGTCTTTATTATTGCTCTTTTTATCACAGCACCTTCATCTTTTACCTCCGTCCTGATCAGATTCTGACTGTTAGTTGCTGATGCCTATGAAACTTGGAATGATTACTTATTAAAAGGTTCAGGGTAATCCTTTGATGTCATCGGATTTAAGAAATATGATAATGTGTTAAAATACATGTAACATCTTTCTCTGATCGTGTCTGTGCTTGCGTGTGTGTGCGTGTGTGCATATGGTTGGTCTTTCCTCAAATGCGCTCATGCAGTGTCACTTTTGGAATGCAGTTGTCTCCTCAAAGTGGCTATCAAGGGAATTAGGACTCAAATTAAGGATTATTAAAAAGACATTCATGCTGAAATATGTTATTACTGCAAAAGCGGTTCTTGCATTAGCAAAAGGAAGTTAGTGGAACAACTGGCATTTACAGCCGAGGCTGTAAATCAAAATTCTGCAAAGCAGCCTTGATTTTCCACTCCAATAGCATCCTTCTCTCCTCTGCAATTCTGTCACCATGAACTTTGGCAAGCACTTCATTTTATGGAATACCAGGCAGGCTCAGAAACCAGCAGAATGTTGGCTACTGCTTCCCACATTTCCCCCTAACACTAACTGTTTCCTTTTTGGCTTTTGGGGTATTGGCACAGCAGAAATTTAAGGCTTTGGATGGCGGGTCTGGGAATCTAGTACTATTGTAATTTGTCTAGTAAGCTATTTGACTGGCACTGTGATATATGTTGGGGCTACTAGATGAGAAAGACACGTGCCTGATCTTCAAGAACAAAAATGTTGCAGCTTTTCCTAAACTCAGTCTTTCTCCAATATTCTCTAGCTCACTTGTTAGTTCAGATACTACTGGGTCATTCTGTTGGAAATTGGGGCCTGATCCTTGCTTCCTCCCTCTTCTCACCCACCACTCGCGATATCACCCACCTCCCAGACACATCATAACACCTTCTCTTAGCCTCCTCAATCTTTCTTGAATCTGCTCTCCCTCTAGTGCTTGCTTCACCAATATTGTCATCATTTCTTGCCTTTATTATTGCAGTAATCCCTTAATCAGCTACACTGTCTTCAGTTTCCTCCTCTTCTCTCTCCTCTCTGCTTCTATTCTCCCCAAAGAATCTATCCACCAAAACTCAGAAGCAAAATGTAAATTGGGTCACATCATGTTTTTTACCCCAATTCCATCAATAGTTACAGTGGGCATAGGATTAATTTTGAGAGCTTGTTTGCAGATTCGAGCAGAGGAGCACAGCTATTCGTATACCCTTGACTGAAGAATGGTCCTCCTCTACGAGGGATAGTCGTCCTCTTCAAGTGCGCATGCAGCTTCAGGAGGGACACACATGGAGCGGTGAGGGGACAAGGGGACTTTTGCCTGGCCAGCCAGGTCAGCGGAATCAACCCTGGTGATCAGTGGGATGACATATGTTATAGCTAGATCACCCTCACATCCAAGTTTGAGTAATTTAACTCTATTAGAACCTTGGCTAACTTTTCATCTGATTCTATATTACTTCTGAATTTTATGCAGTTTTCTATGGAATACCCCACCACGATGTGGCCCGTCTCTCCTTCTCTCTCACTTTCTCTTTTATGCACACACACACACACTCTCTCTCTCTCTCTCTCTCTCTCTCTCTCATACAGGGATGATGGCTTTAAATTCAATAATTGTTGCCAGAAGAAAGTCTTCACTGAATCCCCAGATGTCCAGGCTGAGTAGGAAACCTTTTTCCTATGCTCTTAGAAAATGAGATCCCTTACATTTTTATATAAATGTTAAAATCAGTTTGTCAATTTTGGTAAAGAAATCAGTGGGACTTTTGATTGAGACTGTATTTAATTTGAAGATTATTGTTATTATTATTTTGAGACAGTATCTTGCTCTGTCACCAAGCCTAGAGTGTAGTGATGTGTACATGGCTCACTGCAGCCTTGACCTCATAGGCTCAAGCGAGGAGATCAGTTTTGGAAGCATTCCCATCTTTATGACATTATCTTCCCATCCATGAAAATTGAATGTCTCTCCATTTATATAAGTTTTCTGTAATCCCTTCCAATGTTTTGTGGTTTTTCTTTAGAGCATATTTTTTTCTCCTTCTATTAAATTAATTTTAAGTGTTTTATTCTATTTTATGCTATTATAATTAGAACTGTTTTCTAAACTTCATTTTTGTATTGTTCATTGCAAGGGTGTAGAAATTCAGTTGATTTTTGTATATTGATCTTTCATCCTTCAACCTTGCTGCACTTGTATGTTAGTTGTAACAGCTTTTTAGTGGATTCCTTAGTATTTTCTGCATACAAAATCATGTCATCTGCGAATAGAAATAATTTTACTCTGGATGATTTTATGTCTTTTCTTTGCATAATTGTCTTGAATAGAAGATCCAATACTGTGTTGGACAGAATTGGCAAGAGCAGGCATCCTTATCTTGGTCCTGAACTTGAGGGAAAAGTATTCTGTCTCTTCACTATTAAGTATGGTGTTAGTTATGGGTTTTCTTTTTTTTTCATAGATAACCTTTGTCTGTTTGAGAATGTTTGCTTCTAATCGTAGTTGGTTGAGTGTTTTTGTCATGAATATGTGTTGAAGTTTGTCAAATACTTAGTTCAGCATCTATTTGGGGGGGTCATTTCTCTCTATTTCTACTGAAAGAGTATGTCATATTAATTGATTTTCTTGTTAAATTTATTTTACTTTTCTGGGATAAATTCCGGAAAGTCATGGGAGTAATCTCTAGATCACTAAATACAATAACCGTTCCTTAGGCCTCATTCTCTGACCTCTCTAAAGAATTTTGATACAGGTCCATGTACATTTTCTGTTGATTCTGTAGTTTGTATCTTTCTAGGAATTTATACATTTCCTCTAGGTTTTCTAATTTGTTGGTATATAGTTGTTCTTAGTATCTCTTAGTTTTTATTTCAGTAAGGTTGCTAGTAATATCTCTCTTTCTTTCTTGATTTTATGGATGTGAGGGGGATGTGGCTGTGACATTTGCCACCCCATCGATCGCCAGGGTTGATTTGGCTGATCCGGTTGGCTGGGCAGCTGTCCCCCTCACCACTCCATGTCCGTCCCTTCTGAAGCTGCATGCTTAGTGGAAAAGGATGACCATCCTCGATAGAAGAGAACTGGTCTTCAGTCAAGGGTCTAAGAGTAGCTGTGCTCCCCTGCTACAACCTCCAAACGAGCTCTCATTCTTGATTTTATTATTTTAAGTCTTCTTTCTTATTTTTCTTGGTCAGTCTAGCTAAAGTTTGTCAATTTTGTTCATCTTTTTCAACAACCAACTCTTGCTTTTGTTGATTTTCACTATTGTTTATCTTTCTGTATTTCATTAACTTTCATACTAACATTTATGATGCCATTTCTTTGCTTGTTTTAGGCTAGCTTGCTTTTCTTATACCAGTACCTTATTTGGAAAATTAGGTTCCTGATTTTAGATCTTGTATACTTCTTCTGCTTTCTTCTCAATTTATAGCTATAAATACTGTAAGTTCAGAAGAAAGCAGAAGAAATATACATTTATATAATTTTATATTTTTTATACTTACATAATTAACTTTTCTGGTGCTTTTTGTTTTATAGTATTTGTAGGTATAAATTGAGAAGAAAGGAGAAGAAATATACTTTTTTAATAATTACATAATTAACTTTTCTGGTGTTCTTTTATTTTGTAGTATTTATAGTTATAAATCGAGAAGAAAGAAGAAATATACTTTTTTATAATTACATAATAAATTTTTCTGGTGCTCTTTTTTTTTTTTTCCATGTTGGTTCAATTTACTTTTTGGAGTTGGTCTTTCTTGGCAAAATTGCATTTTCAGCCTGAAGGACTTCCTTTAGTACTGCTAGCAATGAATTCTCTCAGACTGTGTTTATCTGGATATATCTTTATTATGCCTTAACTTTTGTAGAATTGTTTTTCTGGTTATAAGATTCTCGGTTTACATTTTTTCTTTCAACATTTAGAATATATAATTAACTGCTTTCTAGCCTACATTGTTTCTGACGAAAAGTAAGATCTTAATCTTATTAGGGTTTCTTTGTCCATGACAAATCATTTCTTTCTTGCTGCTTCTAAGATTTTTGTCTTTTTATTTCAGTGTTTTTACTATAGTATGTTTGGATATTGATAACTTTGCATGTAATCTACCTGGAGTTCTTGATATTCTTTTCTTTTTTTTTGAGACAGAGTCTTGCTCTTTCACCCAGGTTGGAGTGCAGTGGCGCGACCTCAGCTCGCTGCAACCTCTGCCTCCTGGGTTCAAGCAATTTTCCTGCCTTGGCCTCCCCAGTAGCTGGGATTACAGGTGCGCACCACCACACTCAGCTAATTTTTTGTATTTTTTAGTAGAGACAGGGTTTCACCATGTTGGCCAGGCTGATCTTGAACTCCTGACCTTATGATCTGCCTGCCTCAGCCTCCCAAAGTGCTGGCATTACAGGTGTGAGCCACCATACCCAGCCTCTTGATATTCTTAAATGTGGAGATTAATACTTTTTGTCAAATTTAGGATGTTTCCAGCCATCGTTTTCTAGAAAATTTTTGGAATGTTTTTCTCCTTCTTTTTTACTCAGCTATGTCTACTAATCCTGTTACAAGTATTTTAGTACACATTATATCATCATCTATTTCTCTGAGGCTCTTAATTTTCTTCATTCGTTTTCTGTTATTCAGATTATATATGTTATATTTATCTTCGAGTTTGCCAATTCTTTCTTCTGCAAGTTCAAATGTACTGTTGAGCCTTTCTAGTAAAATTTTTATTTCAGTTTTTGTACTTTTAAATCCAGGATTTCTATTTGGTTCTTTTTTATTTTAATTATTTATATCTCTCTATTTATAGTCCTATTTGATTACTGATTATCATCATACCTTCTTTTTTTTCTTTAATCGTGGTTTCCTTTTACCCTTTTAAATATAGGGAGACCCCTTCAAAAGCATCAAAGGTGGTTTCTGTTGCCTGCTTTTATATACAAGTCATACTTTTCTGTTTGTTTCACTGCACATTTTTAGATAATTTCACAACTCTAAATACTGCTCCCTCCCTTCTATGGCTTCCTGTTGTTGTTTGCTTATTTTCTTAGTGGTTTAGCTAAACTATTTTTTTTTCATAGTGTGAAGCCTCTGAAGTCACTCTTTAGAGGGTGTGGCCTTGGGCATGCGCACAGTCACCCTGGGATGACAGTGTTTCAGCAGGCTTTCTTCGACTGTCTCTCTTCATGTTAAACTCTGCCTCTTCTGGCATTATATCCAGCTTTAGCTTCACTAATTGTTGGTTAATTGTTCTATTGTTCTTGACTATAGCCAGGGGCATAAATTGTTTCATAGTTTTATCCAGTTAAACTTGTGACCCTGTACAGGGGTACTTTTTGAAGCCAGTCTTTGAGCTTAGTTCTGACCTAGAAGGGCTCTTCTTAGTTGTTTCTTTCTGGTTCTCTCTGAAATAAAATAGTGGAACTCTACTGTATCTTATTGCTCTCATAGAGCTACCAACATTCTCTTAACTACTTACCAAAAAATCTCCATGGTTTTCAAAGCTTGAACTTTCCTATGCTCTGTTTCAAATAAAGTTTGTTTCTTTGGGAAAGTTTCACATTTTCTGTTCTTATGACCTGCCTTTTTCCCTGGGCAAAATCTTTACACCACTGATCTGGAGATGGGGTCAGGCACAGTGACCTGCTTATACAAAAGTGACAACTTGCTTTATAGTCACGGTGCTGGATGTAGGCAGTAGCTTCTGCTCTGCTCTTCTGGGCTTTTCTCTCACAGCATGGAACCTCTTCCTGATATGCAAGCTGTGGCAAAGAGAATCTGGGATCCCAAGTTCTCCGACGGCCATGCCTAGGCACATAACCTCCACTCTATTGTGTGGGGGGGTGGGGCTGGGAGGAGAAAGGGAGCTACTGGCCTCTTAGCCATACTGATCTAGAATTTAGCCTCTTTAACAGGAAGTTATGGGTAATGAGGAATGCCTGCAGGCTGCTCCTCCCAGAGAAGCACTGTAGCCTTTGATTGGGAGTTGTAGGAGAGTGCAGTCTGTTTTCTTAGCAACCTTCCACAGAGTGGGGCTTTCATCATGCTGATCTGGGCCAAGGGAGCAGAGGGAACATGTCATGGTTCAAGTGCCATAGCTCCTGTTGTATCAGTATTTAGTTGATTTTCTTGAATCAATGTTTCCTCATTTGCTGCATGACCTTATAACAATTTCCAGAGACTTCAAATAGTTGTTTTAAAAATAATTGTCAGCAGTTGTGATTGTTTCACTGTGGAGTGGCCCCTCAAAGCTCCTTAAACTGTTATGGGATCTTTTCTGTCCAGAAACCTCTGTGGCTGGTGGCGCCTTTGCCCAAGTTTTGCTGAGGCCCACTGAGCTCGTTTCTCCCACTCAGGCTGGCAGGCTGTGCTTGGCTCATGCTACCAACCTTGGTCCTATGCCTGCCAAGGGTGAGTCAGGCATGGAACAGTGAGGGATGTAGGAGCAAGCGTGGGGTCCAGCCACTGAACACAGTCAGACATACTGGCTACAGCAGGTCAGGCAGCTCCAGGTGCTGGCATGAACACTGGCTCTCTGCAAGGCTGGAGTCAGACCAGTTGCACCACAAGCAGCTTCCACGGCTGGCACTGGGGAACATGGAGATGCCAGGAACCACAGGGCCCCAAGGAGGGAGGCACAGCCTTGGCTTGAGGAGCTCCCAGGTCTGGGCTCCCTGAAAGGCCACAGCCCTTCTTTCCATCTCTTCGCCCGCAAGGTGGCGAGCAAGAGGCATGTCTCAGCCCTGTTAGTGTTATAGCTCTTTTAGCCTCACCATTTGTTGGGTCCTGAGTTCTTGTCCTGTGACCAGGAAGAATGAGGTATGCAGGTGAGTGGAAGTTGAGCAAGACAAAGAGGAGCTTTATTGAGTGATAGAACAGCTGAGAGGAAATCTGCAGGAGGCAGCTCCTTTCGGCAGTCAGGGTGTCCTGATGAGTGTTCAGCTTCTAGAAGAGAGGGTAGCTCCTCTCTCTGCTAGGCAAGTTGCCCTGACAAGTGTCAGCTCTCAGCAGAGAGGGTAGCTCCTCTCTGCAGCTGGCTGTCTCGTCATCTGCACAGCTCTCAGCAGAGAGGAAGTCGTAGAGTGAGTGGCTCCTCTCTGCAGGCAGGTCATCCCGTCACCTGCTCCCGTCGTCTCTCTGTCGTCTCTGCAGCTCTCAGCAGATTGGAGGCCCTAGAGTGGGTGACTCCTGTCTGCAGGAAGGTGGTCCCATCATCTGCAGCTCTCAGGAGAGAGGAGGCCCTAGAGTGTGTTGCTCCTCTCTGCATTGGTCATTGGTCATCTCATCGTCTGCTCAGCTCTGGCTGAGTCTGGGACTTTTATGGGTCCCAGAGGGGGGGAGGTGCACTCCAATTGGTCCATGGGTGGCCGTGGGTGGGCCCGAAAAAGGCATCACAAGTTCCTACTCTGGTCCATGGAACTGGCAGCCTGGCACCCAGCCTTCAGGCCCTTCCTGGCCTGAAGGTGGGGCCTCAGTGGGGACCCACCTCCTCCTGCCCAGGAGCCTGTCTGCCTCCTGGTGCTGTTCATGGCACCCAGGCTGTAGGTGCCAAGGGGCATCTGCAGGCCAGTGCAGAGCAGCCCTCAGCCCCACCTCTCAACTTCCCTCCTATGCTCGTCAGCGCCCAAAGTCCTGAGGGGCCCAAGGCGGCACTGCCCTGAGCATATGCACCCCCAGCCAGGCTGCAACAGCACCCAAGTTCAGCCCCAACTTTGCTCCAAGATTGGAGTGGGCACTGACAGCAGGGAGAATCCAGGCAGTGAGAGCAGGAACTTCTGAGCCTGTGAGGGCAGGGGCACTTCCTGGACCCCAAGAGTGCAGGGATTCCTGGGTCCACAGCTGTGGTTTGGGTGGCTGCATCTGCACTGGCAGGACGGGGCTCCTGCCTGCTCCCTGGAGTTGGAGGCCTGGGTCTGCAGCCAAGGTTTGGGTGGCTGTAGCTCTACCTGGCTTCTGTCTGCTTTGTGGAGCAGGAGGCCCGGGTCTGTAACCACTGTTTGGACAGCTGCAGCTGTGCCTGGGAGGGTGGGGCTCCGGCCTGCTTCTGGGTCCTTAGTGCACAGATATGCCCAGGTCTGCAGCCATGGCTTGGGAAGCTGCACGGGCACCTAGGGTGCTATTGCACCGACTGGGAAGGGATGGGGTTCCAGCTTGTCCACAGCTCCTGCTGGCTCCATGGAGTTTGCAGCCCTGGTTGTGCCTCCCGGCTGCAGCCAACGTGATGGCAGCAGCCGCTCCAGATGGCCCGCCACTGCCATCAAAACCACTATTCTAGACATGTATCTTTGGTTGAGTGTGTGTGTGTGTGTTACAAACTGCACTGTTAAACTCTATTACTGTATTTATTTTTAGTGTTTTCTTTTATATATGCCAAATAGTATTGGTAGTTGTTTACAATACTGATACAAAGTTTCATTTTAAAAGCAAATTATTTGTCTACATAATAGGTGTAATAGTAATGAAAATCCTAGCTGTTACTAAAATAGAGAACATTAATTATCATGTCAAACTGAAGAAAAAGGAAAGACATGAATGACCCCTTTTAGCTCTCACTCTAAAATGAACCAGCATCATCCACAGTGCCTTTGCCCGTCACTAACATTTATGTTCGCTCCTAGCACCCTGGTTTTGGTTTCTAAGGTTCCCCATTAAAGAAGAATCAAGATTTATAGAAAACAGTTTGAGACAAGAAAAAAAAATCAATATAGCTCTAGAAAAGACTATTATTGACAGAAAGCAGGTATATTTTTAAGAAGTTCAAGAGCAGTAATAATAAACAAAAAAAATGGCTTAAAGAACGTTACTGGGAAAGTTATGATAATTTGGATATTAAAGGAAATAGTAATATGGTTAATTACAAAAATTATGAAAAGCTAGAATGTTTCATACCAAAGAAAAATGAAATCAAAAATAGTTTAATTTTACTTGTTTAATTGGTTGACAAATACTATCATATCTGAGTAATTTATTCTTTTAGGTACATAATTGCAAGGCACAGATATGTGCTCGTTTTTATGTTTTTAAATATAATTTCATAAATACAGGAAACTTGAAGTAAGTCAGATAGTCCTAGGCAAATTAGGAACTGTACCAAGAACTCATTAAGAATAAATCTATAAAATTTGTCATATAAATCTTGTTAAACTATCAGTTATAAAAGGGTCTATTGGTTAATAAGCAAAATTATAACTTATTACCAAATTTTAGTTTGTTTCAGGATAACATATGAGTCAAATACCCTCTATCTCTGAAAGTAGTCTAAATGTGCAGTGGATTTGACATCACCTATGACATACGACCTCCAACTGACACTTCTAACTAGGTGCTGGTGAGGCATTCATTTGTTTTAAAAAATGTTAACAAAATGAATAAATATATTATGATGGGAGATAGATATATTATGGTTGCAGGACAGCAAGCAATGCCAGGTAAATAAGACTCCAAGAGACTATCATTCTGTGGAAAGGTCCCAAGTGGAAAAATACGCAAAGCTAAATAGAATACATGGAGTCCAAAGGCTTTATCAATATAATTAATGAAGTTAAGACATAAGAAGGAAGCTGAATCTGAGGTAAGGCCTTAAGGTTGGGTCATATTTGGAAAAAGCAACCAAATGTTACATCCTGACCAGTAAGCCATTAACTTATAACCCAGGTCTTGTAATATTGGCTGGTCTGAAATGATATTATTTATCTTTTTTGTCTGGTAAAATCTTCAACCTTGGAGAAATATCTGAATAAGTTTTGTTAAACTTATTGTGATATCTTTGGTAGATATCACAATAACTATAGGCTAAGTAAGTATTTAAAAAGTCCATAAATAATAAGAAAATCAACTAAACCATGGTACTCATAAGTTAGAATAGGTTTTAGACTAAGCATGGTGGCTTTTTCAGAACAGAGATAATATCTATATTTTTGTATATTTTACTTGCTATTAAAGTATTTAAAGCATCTAAAAGAATCAGTCACACTAAATTTGTAAATGTGGCTTAAATTGTTTAAGAAAATATTAATAATATGTGTCCATTCATGTCTATATAAACTTGTTTAAAGATTATTAAATATATATTTAATAAATTGAGCATTCAATGAAGTACAATTGATAGGGTTTTTGTTTATGCAGATAAATCCCTTGGACATGAATCAAATCTACAGTAAAAAAGCAAATTTATTGAAAAAAAATTAAGTAAATATTGATAAAGATGGTTGAGGATTTAAGGCCAAAAGAGTGAAGAAAACATGTAGATAACTGATATTTGGATAAACTTTTTTTTAAGGGTTTTAAGTATTAAAAAACAAAACACAGCTATTTGTGCTGGGCAGATTTGGGTTGAATCCTTGGTACATCATTTATTAGCTGTGTACTTTGAGAGACAACTTTCCAATTCCTTAGTGTCCTCATCTGCAAAACTGGGATAATAATACTTCCCTTCAAGGGTAAGGACAGCATGCTTAACACAGTATATGAGAAGTGATGACATTTTCAAAGATGGTTGGTGTTATTTTTACCATTCTTTAAAAATGCAAATACTCTTGGGAAAGATAGTATAATAAACTAAACCAATTCATGCTTATTTTTATTCTACCATGCTTCTTCTTTTTTCTTTCTCAGTCAAGCCCCTTAAAATGCTTATGTACATAACCACCCCCCCAACCCCCCACCCTTCTTTCACTATATTCGCTTTCAGCCTACTGCAATCTGGCTTCTAGTCTTACAATTTTGTTGAAATGTTCTCTACGTTTTTCAGGCTTTATTGAAAATCACCTATTTGTAGCATTTGATAATATTACTGTATCTTCCAACTTAATATAATTTCCTTTCATCCTCCCCTTATTGACACCCTCTGCCATCTGTGGTCTTCCTTTAACCCCTTCTTTTCAGTCCTTTTGGCTGAAGCATTTATTTTTGCCACTCCTAAATGAGGGAATTCATAAAAATTCCATCTCCTGATTTCTTTTCTTATTATACTTTAAGTTCTAGGGTACATGTGCACAATGTGCAGGTTTGTTACATATGTATACATGTGCCATGTTGGTGTGCTGCACCCATGAACTCGACATTTACATTAGGTATATCTCCTATTGCTATCCCTCCCCCTTCCCCCAACCCTATGACAGGCCCTGGTGTGTGATGTTCCCCACCCTGTGTCCAAGTGTTCTCATTGTTCAATTCCCACCTATGAGTGAGAACATGCGGTTTGGTTTTCTGTCCTTGTGATAGTTTGCTCAGAATGATGGTTTCCAGCTTCATCCATGTCCTACAAAGGACATGAACTCATCCTTTTTTATGGCTGCATAGTATTCCATGGTGTATATGTGCCACATTTTCTTAATCCAGTCCATCATTGATGGACATTTGGGTTGGTTCCAAGTCTTTCCTATTGTGAATAGTGCCGCAATAAACATACGTGTACATGTGTCTTTATAGCAGCATGATTTATAATCCTTTGGATATATACCCAGTATGGGGTGGCTGGGTTGAATGGTATTTCTATTTCTAGATCCTTGAGGAATTGCCACACTGTCTTCCACAATGGTTGAACTAGTTTACAGTCCCACCAACAGTGTAAAAGTGTTCCTATTTCTCCACATCCTCTCCAGCACCTGTTGTTTCCTGACTTTTTAATGATAACCATTCAAACTGGTGTGCCATCTCCTGATTTCTTTATCATTCAGCCCACTCTTAGGGAATATCATCGAATCCCAACAGAATTCTAAAATCTCTATTCATGGACTTGACTTGTCCCAAGTTCCATACCTACATAACCAAATAATAAATAATCAAATAGATGAGCTTCTCTAACTTGACAAATTATAACTCAAATGCATTATCTTCTGTGTTTTCCTTAACTTAACTGGAGATCGCACTACTCAAAAGTTAAATCTGGGTTTTTTTTCTCACCCTGTTTCCTTACATTATGAAGCCCCACTATGTGCCAACCACTATGTGAATGTCTCAGATTACACTGGGGTGTGTGTGTGTGTGTGTGTGTGTGTGTGTGTGTGTGTGTGATAGACAGAGAGAGAAAGAGAGACCACTTCTGACCCCATAGAGTTTGCTGCCTCTGTGGAGGAGACACACAAGTCTACAGAAATCAAAAATAAATGTGCACTGTGAAAACACTTAATGTTGGTAATTGACTTATAAAAGTCAAGGAAGGTTTTATCAAGAAACTGATGATTTGGTTAGGCCTAAGAGAAGTGTAAGAGTTAGACAAAGTGAGTGACATTCCAAGCAGAAGGAATACTATGTCCAAAGGCCCTAGGGAGAGAGGAGTCGTGGTGAAGACCAGGAACAAAAATAAGCCCAATTGTAGCAAGAATAGAGAGAGTTCTAGAAATGGCAGGAATGGTAAGGGAGAGAATAGGACTTTGGGCTTTACCTAAAGGTTAGTTGTTGTTGTTGTTGTTTTAATAAAAATTATATTGAATTTTTGTGGGTATAGTAGGTGTATATATTTATGGGGTACTTGAGATGTTTTGATACAGACACGCAATGTGTGATAATCACATCTGGGTAAGTTGGGATATCCGTCCCCTCAATAATTTAGCCTTTTTTTTTTTTTTTTACAAACAATCAAATTATATTCTTTTCATTATTTTAAAATGCCCAATTAGATTATTATTGACTATAGTCACACTTTGTGCGATCAAATGCTAAGTCTTATTCATTCATTGTAACTACTTTTGGTACCCATTAACCATTCCTACTTCCCTGCCCCCACACCTCACTCCCCAGTACCCTCCCCAGCCACTGGTAACCATCCTTCTACTCTCTCTGTCTGTGAGATTCATTTTTTGATTTTTAGCTCCCATAAATCAGTGAGAACATGCAGTTTGTCTTTCTGTGCCTGACTTACATAACTTACCATAGTGACCATCAGTTCCACCCATGTTGTTGCAAACGACAGGATCTCATTCTTTTTATGGCCGGATAGTACTCCATTGTGTATATGTACCATATTTGCTTTATCCACTCCTCTGTTGATGAACACAGGTTGCTTCCAAAGCTTGGCTATTGTGAACAGTACTGCAACAAACATAGGAGTGCAGATATCTCTTTGACATACTGATTTTCTTCTTTTGGGTATATCCAGGGGTAGGATTGTGAGATCATATGGAGCTCTATTTTTAGTTTTCAAAGGAACCTCCAACGTGTTTTCCATAGTGATTGTACTAATTCACATTCCCACCAACAGTGTACAAGAGTTCCCTTTTCTTCTATCCACCAGCACTTGTTAATGCCTGTCTTTTGGATAAAAGCCATTTTAACTGGAGTGAGATAATACCCCATTGTAGTACTGATTTGCGTTTCTCTGATGATCAATGATGTTGAGCACCTTTTCATATGCCTGTTTGCATGTCTTCTTTTGAGAAATGTCTATTCAGATCTTTTGCCCATTTTAAAATCCGATTATTAGAATTTTTTCCCATAGAGTTGTTTGAGCTCCTTATATATTCTGGTTATTATTTTCTTGTCAGATAGGTAGTTTGCAAATATGTTCTCCCATTCTGTGGGTTGTCTCTTTATTTTGCTGATTATTTCCTTTGCTGTGCAGAAGGTTTTTAACTTGAAGTGATCCCATTTGTCCATTTTTGCTTTGGTTGCCTGTAGTTGTTGGGTATCACTCAAGAAATTTTTGCCCAGGCTAATGTCCTGGAAAATTTCTCCAGTGTTTTTATGTAACAGTTTCATAGTCTGAGGTCTTAGATTGAAGTCTTTAATCCATTTTGATTGAATTTTTGTATATGGCAAGAGATAGATGTCTGCTTTCATTTTTCTGCTTATGGATATACAGTTTTCTCAGCACCATTTATTGAAGAGACTGTATTTTCCTCAATGTATGTTCTTTGCACCTTTGTCAACAACGAGTTCACTGTAGGTGTATGGAATTGTTTCTAGGTTCTCTATTCAGTTCCATTGGCCTATGCGTCTGTTTTTATGCCAGTATCATGCTGTTTGGGTTACTATAGCTCCGAGGTATAATTTGAAGTCAGGAATGTCCTTCCTCTGGTATTGTTCTTTTTGCTCAGAATAGCTTTGGCTATTCTGGGTCTTTTATGGTTTTATATAAATTTTAGGATTTGTTTTATTTCTGTGAAGAATGTCATTGTTATTTTGATAGGAATTGCAATGTATCTATATTTATAGATACATTGTTTATATGTATAGATACATTTTCTTTGGGTAGTATGGCCATTTTAACAATATTGATTCTTCCAAACCATTATCATGGAATATCTTTCCTTCTTTGGTGTCCTCTTCAATTTCTTTCATCAGTGTTTTTTAGTTTTCATTGCAGAGATCTTTCACTTCATTGGCTAAGTTAATTCCTAGGTATTTAACTTTTTGTGGCTATTGTAAATGGGATTACTTTTTAAATTTCCTTTTCAGATTGCTCAAAGTTGGCATATAGAAATGCTACTGATTTTTGTTTGTATGTTGATTTTTTGTCCTGAAACTTTACTAAATTTGTTTATCAATTCTAATATGGTTTGGGTAGAGTCTTTAGGTTTTTCCAAATATAAGATCATATCATCTGTTAACAAGGATAACTTGACTTCTTCCTTTCCAATTTCGTGCCTTTTTTTTTTTCTTGTCCAGTTGCCCTATCTAGGACTTCCAGTACTATGTTGAATAACAATGGTGAAAGTGGGCATCCTTGTTGTGTTCCAGGTCACAGAGGAAAGGCTTTCATTTTTTTCCCATTCAGTATGATAGTAACTGTTGGTCTGTCATATAAATGGCTTTTATTATATTGAGGTATATTCCCTCTATATCCAGTTTTTTGAGTTTTTTAATCATAAAAGGATATTGCATTTTATCAAATACCTTTTCAGCATCAATTGAAATGCTCATATAGTTTTTATTCTTCATTCTGTTGATATGATGTATCATGTTGACTGATTTGCATATTTTGAGCCATTCTTGCATCTCAGAGGTAAATCCCACTTGTCATGATAAATGATCTTTCTGATGTACTGTTGAATTCGGTTTGCTAGCATTTTGTTGAGGATTTTTGGATGAGTATTCATCAGAGATACTGGCTTGTAGTTTTTTTTAATAATATGTCTTTGTCTGGTTTTGGTATGAGGGTAATACTGGCCTTGTAGAATGAGTTTGGAAGTAGCCCCTCTTCTATTTTTTGAAATAGTTTGAGAAGGACTGGCATTAGTTCTTTAAATGTTTGGTAGAATTCAGCAGTGAAGCCATCAGGTCTTCAGTTTTTCTTTTCTGGGAAACTTTTTATTATGGCCTCAATCTTGTTACTTGTTGTTGGTCTGTTCAGATTTTGCGTTTCTTCCTGATTCAATCTTGGTCAGTTGCATGTATCTAGGAATTTGTCAATTTCTTCTAGATTTTCCAATTTATTGGCATGTAGTTACTCATAGCAGCCACTAATAGCCCTTTGGATTTCTGCAGTATCAGTTGTAATTTCTCCTTTTTCATTTCTGATTTTATTTATCTGGATCTTCTCTCTCTTTTTTTAAGTTACTATGGCAAAAGGTTTGTCAATTTTCTTTAGCTTTTCAAAAAATCAGCTTTTTGTTTCATTGTTCTTTTGTATATTTTTAATTTCAATTTCATTTATTTCTGCTTTGTTCTTTATTATGTTTTTTCTTCTACTAAATCTGGGTTTGCTTTCCTCTTTCTTTTCTAATTCTTTAAGATGAATTGTTAGGTTATTTATTTGAAGTTTTTCTTTTTTTTTGATGTAGGCACTTACAGCTATAATTTTGTCTCTCACTACTGCTTTTGCTGTATCCTGTAGGTTTTGGTATGTTATGTTTCTATTATCATTTGTTTCAAGAAATTTTTCAATTACCTTCTTAATTTTTTCATTGACCCAGTGGTTGTTCTGGAGCATATTGTTTAATTTCTGTGGGTTTGTATAGCTTCCATAATTCCTCTTGTTATTGATTTCTAATTTTGTTCTATTGCAGTTAGAGGAGATGCTTGATATTATTTCAATTTTTTGAATGTTTTAAGACTTGTTTTGTTACCTAACATAACGTCTGTCCTTTAGAATGATCCATGTGCTGAGAAGAAGAAAGTGCATTCTGCGGCTGTTGGGTGAAATATTCTGTAAATATCTATTGGGTCAATTTGTTCTATAGTGGAGATTAAGTCTGATGTTTCTTTGTGATTTTCTGTTTGGAAGACCTGTTCAATGCTAAAAGTGAAATGTTGAAGTCTCCAGCTATTATTGTATTGAATCCTATCCCTTTCTTTGGCTGGAATAATATTTGCATTATCTATCTAGGTGCTCTGGCTTTGGGTGCATATATATTTATACTTGTATATTCTTGCTAAACTGAACACTGTATCATTATGAAACGCCCTTTCCTGTTTCTTCTTACAGGTTTTGTCTTAAAATCTATTCTGCCTGATATAATTATAGCTACTCCTGGTACTTTTTATTTTCCATTGGCATGGAGTATCTTTTTCCATCTTTTTATCAGTCTACATGTATCTTTATAGGTGAAGTGTGTTTCTTGTAGGCAACAGATCATTGGGTATTTTTTGTTTTTTAATCCGTTCAAGCACTCTGTGTCTTGATTGGAGAGTTTATTTAGTTTGCAATCAGTGCTAGTATTCATAAGTAAGGAATTACTCTCTCCAGTTTGTTATTTATTTTCTGGTTTTTTGTGATCTTCTCTTCCTTCTTTCCTTTCTTCCTGCCTTCCTTTTAGTGAAGGTGATTTTTTTCTGGCAGTATGATTTTATTTTTTGTGTATTCACTGTATGTTTCTCGATTTGAGGTTATCATGAGACTTGCAAATACTAACTTACAACCATTATTTTGAACTGATGACAGCTTAACACTGGTTGCAAAAACAAACCAGCTAAAAGAAAATTAATAAAAACTTTACACTTTAACTCTGTTAGTCCACTTTTCAACTTCTTGTTTTTTGTCTCTTCATGTCTTATTGTATTGTCTATGTCTTGAAAAGTTGTTGTAGTTATTATTTTTGATTGGTTTATCACTTAGTCTTTCTACTTAAGATTAGAGTAGTTTATACACCACAAATACCAGTTTATAATGTTCTGTGTTTTTCTGTGTGCTTACTATTACCAGTGAGTTTTGTACCTTCAGGATGATTTCTTATTGCCCATTTACATATTTTTTCTGACTGAACAACTTCCTTTAACATTTTTTGTAAGACAGGCCTGATGTTGATAAAATTTCCCAGCTTTTTTTTTTTTTGTCTAAAAAGTCTTTATTTATTCTTCATGCTTGAAGGATATTTTTGCCAGATATACTATTCTAGGGTGAAAGTTTTTTCCCTTCAGCACTTAAAATTTGTCATGCTACTCTCTCTTGGCCTATGAAGTTTGTACTGAAAAGTCTGCTGCCAAACATATTGGAACACTTGTATGTTATTTGTTTCTTTTCTTTTGCAGCTTTTCTAATCTTTTCATTATCCTTTGCCTTTGGGAGTTTGGTTTTTAAATGACTTGAGGTAGCCTTCTTTGGACTCAATCTTCTTGGTGTTATATAATCTTTTTGTACTTGAATATTGATATCTTTCTCTAGGTTTTAGAAGTCCTTTTATATTATCCCTTTGAATAAACTTTCTACCCCTATGTCTTTCTCTGTCTTCTCTTTAAAGCCAATAACTCGGATTTGCCCTTTTGAGGCTATTTTTCAAATCTTGTATGTTGGCTTCATCCTTTTTTATTCTTTTTTTTCTTTTGTCTCTTCTGTGTATTTTCAAATAGCATGTCTTCAAGCTCACTAATTCTATCTTCTGCCTGATTAATTCTCCTGTTAAGAGAGTCTGATACATTCTTCAGTATTTTAGTTGCATATTTTCATTCTAGAATTTTTCTTTGATTCTTTTTATTTCAATCTCTTTGTTAAATTTATCTGATGAAATTCTGAATTCCTTCTATGTGCTATCTTAAATTGCTTTGAGTTTCTTTTCTCAAAGCAGCTAATTTGAATTCTCTCTCTGAAAGGTGACATATCTCTGTGTTTCCAGGTTTGGCCCTTGGTATTATTCAGTTCACTTGGTGAGGTCATGTTTTCCTGGATAATTTTGATGCTTGTGGAGGTTTGTTTGTGTCTGGACTTTGAAGAGTAAGGTATTTATTATAATCTTCACAGTCTGGGCTTATTTATGCCTGTTTTTCTAGGGAAGGCTTTCCACGTATTCAAAGGGACTTGAGACCCAAGCCCAATAGTACTGTAGTTCTTGTAGACTCATAGAATTACCACCCTGATGGTCTTGGATAATATCCAATCCAGAAAAAATGCTCTGGATTACCAGGCAGAGAATCTTGTTGTCTTTCCTTATTTTTTCCTAGAAAAGGGAGTCTTTCTCTCTGCTGTGCTGCCTGGAGCTAGAGGTGGAGTGATGCAAGTACCACTGTGACCACCAGCACTGAGATTGTACTGGGTCAGGCCTGAAGCCAGCACAGCAGTGGATCTCACTCAAAACCCACGTAACCACTACCTGGCTACCACCTATGTTTACTATAGGTCCTAGGGCTCCTCCCTTCAGGGCAGCAAGTTCCTTCAGGCCCCAAGCTGGTCCACAGTTGCTATCTGGGAGCTAGGGACTGGAGTCAAAAACCTTAGAAATCTACCTAGTGTTCTATTCTACTTCAGCTAAGTTGGCCTCAAACCACAAGAAAAAGTTTTCTCTGATCTTCCCTCCCCTTTCCATATGCAGAGAAACCTATTCTGGTGGCCACCACCACTGGCCCATGGGGAGTTCTGGCAGGCCACCACCAATGTTCACATAAAGCTCAAGGGCTCTTCAGTCAGCTTGTGGTGAATGGTGGCGGGCCTGAGACTCACCCTTCAGGGCAGTGGGCTCTCCTTTGGCCCAGGGCATGTCCAGAAATGCTATCCAAGAGTCTACCTAGATGTGGGGACCCAAAACGCCTGCTTGGTGCTCTACCCCAGTGTGGCCAAACTAGTATCTGATTTTTGATTCTTATTATGGTACTTTTTTGTATGTAGTTAGTTGTTAAAATTTGGTTTCTGGAGGGTGGGTAGGGATGACTGGTGGCAGCTACGATTCACCCGTCTTGCTCTGCCCCTCTACTAAAGGTTAGTTTTAAGCAGGAGTGGCATGGAGAGGGCACAGAGATTTAAAAATGTTCTATATTGAAAATTATACAGTTAGCTACAGAATGGATAATGACTTTGGAAAAATTCTGAAGTAAATGCGAGGACCAGTTAGAAGTCTATCTCATTAATTCAGGTGAGAGGTGGTGGCTCATTAGACAGGGCAGTGAACAAAAATACAGGGGAAAAAAAGACGTGAATGAATCCCCCCAAATTTTTTAGGGTAAAATGAAAAGAATGTTTGGAAGACTGGCTATGGGAAGTGAAGGCAAGAATGACTAACATTAGAAGAAGACCAGGTTTTTTGTTGTTTTGTTTTTGATCGTATTTGTTTGTATTTGTTTTATTTTTGTTACATGGGGAATACGAAGTGAGAGCAGTGTGAGTTTGGCTTTAGATACTTTTAGGTGTTCATTCTTATTATATTTATTAAGTCAGCTCAGGTACCAGGCATTTGTCTAGGCTCTTGAGATATATCAACGAAAACAACAGACAAACCATCACTGCCCTCTTGGAGCTTACACTCTTGTGATAGGAGGTGGACAACAAAAATTAAGTACCATAAATAAGTAAATCATATAGTGTCCTGTAAAGTGGATGCAATGGAAATAGAAATATAGAAGGATAAGAAGGATTGAGGCCATCAAAGTGAGGAGGATACAATGTTAAATAGTGTAGTTATAGTAGTCTTCATGGAGAAAGTCATGTTTAAGCAAAGACTTGAAGAAAGTAAATTAGCTAGTGATGTGAACATCTGAGGGTGGAGTATTCAGACAGAGGGAAAACCCAGTACAAAGACCCTGGAGCAAAAGCTTGATTGACATGTTTATGTCCAGGCAACAGCAAGAAGGCTGTGGGAATTGAATGGAGTGAGTGAGGGAGAGAATAGTAGGAATCATGTCTGAAATTAATGAGTGGGTGTCCATATTGTATAGGACCTTGCGGGCCCTTGTAAAGTGCATTGTGGGCTCTTATTTTAATTATATGAACTTTGGTTGAGTTTGTGGTGTCTTTTACTTGTTCCAGTGGAAATGTCACTTGTCAGTCTGAAAGTTAGGGGAGAAGTCATGGATGGATATGGATGATTTTTGAAATTAAAGCCATGGATATGGAAGGTATTATCTAGAACAGGGTCCGGCAAATGTCCTGGGACAAATTGGGCATGCTGATTGATTTTGTGAATACAGTTTCATTGGAACACAGCCATGCCTATTAATGTACATATTGTCTGGGGCAGCTTTCATTCTACAACAGTAGATTTGAGTGGTTGCGACAGAGACTGTATGTCCCACAAAGCCTAAAATATTCACAATTTGGCTCTTTACAAAAAAACCTGGCTAACCCCTTGTGTGGAGACACAAGAACCGTTCAGAGGAAAAGCCAGCCTCTGACTGAGTCTTCGGTAATTCTAACATTTACTGTACCAGAAAAGTAAGCTGAACGTGCCAAGGAAAAAGAAATCAAACAGCTAGAGGAGTAGGTGAAAAAACAGCACAGATTTCACAGAAGTTAAAGAAGAAGGAGTTTCTGTTTTTAAACTGTGATCAATTAAGAGCAGGACTGAGCACTCTTCTTTGGATTTAACAACTTGAAGATCGTTGGTTTTCTTAGTGCAAGCTGTTTCAGTGGAGGATTGAGGGTTAGAATTATAGTCAAATGGAAGTGGCTTGAGGATTGGAAGAGACATGAAGAAATTATATATAAGGATTTTAAACATCTTTTTGATATGTTTTTCAAGAGGAGGATAAAGGCAGCACTGTAGCTGGAGATAAGTGTTGGAGACAAGAGAGGGTTTTGTTGTATTTCATTTCTAATTTGTTGTTTACACTGGAGTAAACTCAACTTCTTAATTAAAAGTTAGTGGAAGAATTTGAGGAGGAGAGGTTAACTGTTGCAGAAAGAAGGGCTAAAAATAGGGTTAATTTTTTCAGATGGTCAGAAGGGATGGAATTGAAGCATATGTTGCAGGAACTTGGACAAGCCTCATCCTGCAGCGGAAGAGGAAGAAAGGAAGGATTTTAGAGGATGGAAAATTATTATGTCTGAGAATGGGAAGATGAAAATGTTCCTATCTGTTAGTTTCTATTTTCTCTTTGCAACAGAGGTAGAAACTTGGAGAGTGAGAGCAAGAGTTGAATAGAGGAGCAGAAGTCTTGATAGTCAATGTTGAGAACTCATCTTGGCTTGAACATGGGGTTGTAATGTTGGGTGTTTTCTTTTTCCTTTTTTTTCTATTTGTGCTCAGCAACTCTGTTGCAGGAATGGAGAACACATTTGCTTGGGGTCTTTCAGTGTTAGAGGTTTGAAAGAGACAAGAGGCAAAACATTGAGGAAAAAATGAGTTTAGGTTTTATAGTCAGTGTTACTTGAATGACATATTCTGGATTCCTAAGATAAAAAGTGAAGAGTGGAGTGTAGATGACTGTAAGGTTGAAATGGGAGTAATTTAATAAGCAAAATGGAAGAAAACAAGTTTTGATTAGAGAAGTGGATGCTTGACTTGGGGATTGATTTTGCAATGTGGAGAAGTCTACCATATAACCAAGTTCAAGGAATAAACTTGAGTGGATTAGAGAGGATCATCTGTAGATGAAGAGGCTAAAGAAGTGAACTAAAGAGTTCAATAAATCATTCTCGGGGAATTGGAGGTAATGGGAGTTGATGCTAGAATTCTGGCAGAGCCTGGGTTGACTATAAAGAGAATGGGATAGAATATTTAATGACTGAAAGTGTATGGGACAGACTACTTGATTACTGAAGAGAAATGAATTGGAAGTCAATAGATAATATTTAGAGAACAGTGCACTCTAAGTGTAGAAACTTCAAAGGAGGCAGTTTAATTTTAATAGGGGGAGCAAAAAGATGCCACTGGGATTCAGAAGGACAGTATCTGTACTTCTTTATCTAGAGTTAAAATAGATGTGGGAAAATAATCATTTATCATTTACAAAGGCATCAAGGGAGATGAAGTGCCAACCAAGACAAGAAGGTAGTTAGTATATGGCACATACACACACACACAGCAGTATTAACAGTTTCAGAGGGTACAGCAGAATGGTTTGTAAATGGGAGCCTGAGAGAAAAGTAAGGGATTACACAGGATTATGTGATGCTGACACAATAGAGTAGATTTTGATTCAGGGGTCACTTTGAAATAGGTAGGCAATCAGTCTACATCTAATAAGTCACCTATCCTATGTCAAAACAATGTCAAAATCCAGACATTATTAAAAATACACTCAACATCTATCATTATTTCTATTCTTGATTATACCTCTACTGTCTTAATTTAGATCACCATATCTCTCATTTGCATATCTTACCATATTCTCCTAACCAGCCTCCAGGTCTCCACTCTTGATCCCTTTTAACTCGTGCTCTAAAACACTTCTTGAATAAACTTTACATAAGTCAGTTTGATCATACAATTGCTCTTCAAAATGCCTATTACAGCCTTCCCAACACAAGGTTCTGCTTAACAGGGTGCCATTTGTTCCCAAATCTCTTCTTTCCTTCCATCAGTAATGTTATGCTTTATCAATATAGGACCAATGTATTCCAGAATTTACCATGCCACTTTTTAATCCCTGAGTGTTTGCTCAGGCATGTTCTCTGTCTGGAACTTCCCCTTTCTCTCTCCTGTGAGACATTTTCTCTCCCACAGTCAAGCGTCTAGCTCAAACCTTTCCTTGTTTTTAGTTTTCCAGGAAGAATTCATCAATCCCTCCTTTGTAGCTTGTGTATATGTCTATTCAAATTGCTTTGACAAATGTTTGTTGAATTTATTTTTTTTCTTTACGGTTTTTCCTACTAGACAATAAACTCCTTGAATAACAGAGGACCTGGAATGTTGTCTGTAACACAGAAGATTCTTAATAAAGGCCTGCCAACTTGAAGTGGACTTAACACACCTGCTCTTGCCATGAGCACATTGCTTTCAAGTAAGTTTTCTCTCTTTTGCCTCCACTCTTGCAATACAAATTGACCTCTCAGAATTTTTCCTCTAATGCCCTTGTAGGAAAATGTTAATAACTGGTCAGTGACAAGTGTGATTAAGCCTTCCCTTTTCTCTTATTTAGATTGGTGTCACTGCACTGGCTCTGAGAGAGCTGTAAAGAACATTAACGCTGCATCCACCTTGACAGAACAAACCATTCCCTAGAAATTGATAAGGGTTTTTTTCTGGAAATGAATTTGGTGGTGGCAAAACAAACGGCTGCCTCAATTGCCATCCATCTCCCTTCCTTTAATAACTTTCATTTATTTTACTATGTCCCTTTCTCCGATTACTGTAATGAATGCATTTATCTTTGAAGGATGGGGATTAGCAGAATTTTCGAACACTGAGGAGAATAATGTCCCTTATCCAAGCCCTTTTCCATACTTTAAAGTGGTATTGTTTGGGGATCTTGGTTAACCTCTTAGAATTCTGGTTCCTATTTGTCTAAAAGGAATCCATGGTCCTGAAAAATAATTTAAAGGCAAATTTTAATTCCTTGGCTGGGATCAAATATTCATACTTGTAGTATTAAAGACATTTTCAAGATGGTTTCATGTGAATGCTGTTGGATAATATGATTAAAGAATAAAAGAATCTCTCCCTTCTGGTCCTTGGGGAAAATAAAATTCCACCAATTGGTATCTTAAAACCATGAGTTTAATAAATCTGGCAAATGTATATCAGACAAGCATTTGTAAACACAAATTGCTTATTAGAAAATGCGGCTCTCTTGTTCCCTTGAATTTCATTTGTCAACAAGGAGTTAAGAAAAGGAATAAACCAGCACATATTGTTGCAGTGAAAGGTTTACCCATTTTAACCTTGATTTAAAAATTTTCCATTTTTTTAAACAAAAGTTGATGCTTAGTAGGCCTCAAGCATCCTTTTTGTTTCTCTAGAAAATGAGAAAACTTAGGCCTCAGCAGAAAAATAAAAGATTACAAAATATTGTTCATCTTTTTAAACGCTCTGACTTAGTTAGATTCTTTCAGGCAAATAATTTGAAAAATAATTGAATCAGGAAAAGAAAAATACACCAAAAAACAAGAGTAAAGCAAACAACCAAAACAATAACAACCACAGTCTTATCATTTCCCCATCTTAACCCAACTGAAAGTCTTCCATAAAACTTCTCAATGGAATGATTTTTTAAAGAATTTTAATGTTTAATTAAAAAATGTAATTATACAAGTAGTCTGGGGTCATCTACAATCTCTGATGACCACCCCTTTAAATGAAAATAATTTTTCATGCCTTATACTATTTTACACCTAGAAAATAGGAATAACCAAATAATTCAGTTTTCCAAGACATTCTCCAGTATCCTTGTGACATACTTTTGACAGACACTTAGTAAGAACTCACAGCCCCATCCTGAAAATAAGAAAACTTGTAAGTGAAGGGGTTTTAGTACCAGGTCACTAATTTCAACTAGGAACAGAGGTCGGGAACATGAATATGTGGGTGAATTGTTTCATGTGACTCATAACACTATTTATTTAATAGGTTATTCTGCATTTATATGCCAGCTGCTAAATAGAATGCAATGATGCCTTATTAATCCAGAATGATCAGAGACAAAGTGTCATACAAAAATATTCAGACGATAATTATACCTCACACTCATACAGAGCTTTTCCATATGCACAAGGCTCACATTCATTATTTCACTTCATCCTCACAACTTCTGTCATTGCACAGTTGTGAGAAAATTGAGATTAAGAAACTTGCCCATGTTTACAAAATCCCTTGTCATCAGGGGTGAGGTTTGAGCCTTGGTAATTTAACTTACAGTCAAATGTTCAAAAAAACAAAACAAAACAAAACAAAAAAAACTTCAAGGAGCTGTCAAACATAAAAATTATCTGCACAAGTGCCAGAATAAGTTTTAATCTAAAGTTGTTTTTCAAAATCCTTTAAACATTTATTATTCCTTTCCTGGTATTAACAGAAAAAGGGCACTGAATAAAATTTAAACTCTTTTTGTGACTCAGGATGGGCATAAGTAATTTCTACGATTTGTTTTGCTGAGGTAAATACAGGTCTACATCTATTTTTTAGTGTTTCTTTCCTATTTCTCAATAGCAGTTTGTCAAATATCACCTCTCCTGATATGTGTGCTACTTTCAAAGAGCTTTTCCTTTTCTTTCCCATTTCATCTTCTAATGTTATGCTTCTCATATACTGTAGGCAGAGAGGTTAGGTCATTAATCTTATTAAATGTGTTGGCCATAGTAATAGGTAAGGCAATTCAGTGAGAGACTAAAATTGTCAAACTCTAGTGTACATAAACACTACTTGGGGCGTGTGTAAAATACAAATTCATGGAACCTACTCACAGAGATTCTGATTTGATAGATCAGGATGGAGCTCAGAAATCTGCATTAATAATTTTAATTCTTTATTTTAGATACAGGAGGTACATGCGTAGGATGGTTATACGGGTATATTGGACCGAGGTAATGAGCATAGTACCCAATAGGTAGTTTTTGAATCCGTTTTCCCCACTTCTTTAGTGGTCCCCAGTGTCTGTTGTTCCCATGTTTATGACCATGTGTGCTCAATGTTTAGCTCCCACTTATAAATGAGAATATGTTATATTTTGTTTTCTGTTCCTGCATTAATTCGCTTAGGGTAATTGCCTCCAGCTGCATCCACGTTGCTGCAAAAGACATCATTTCATTCTGTTTTATGGCTGCATGCAGTAGTCCATCGTGTATATAGACCACTTTTTTTTTTTTTATCCAATCCACCATTGATGCACACCTAGGTTGATTCCATGTCTTTGCTGTTGTAATAGTGCAGCGATTAACATAAGCATGCATTGTCTTTCTGATATAATGATTTCTTTTCCTTTGGGTATATAGCCAGTAATAGGATTGCTGGGTTCAATAGTAGCTCTGTTTTAAGTTCTTTGAGAAATCTTCAAACTGCTTTCCACAGTGGTTGAACTAATTTGCACTCCCACCAACAGTGTATCAGCCTTCCTTTTTCTCTGCAGCCTCACCATCATCTATTGTTTTTAGACTTTTTAATAATTGTCGTTCTGACTGGTGCGAGATGGTATCTTATCGTGGTTTTAATTTTCATTCCTCTGATGATTAGTGATGATGAGCATTTTTTCATGTTCGTTCGTTGTGCATATGCCTTCTTTTGAGAAGTGTCTGTGTCCTTTGCCCGCTTTTTAATGGGTTATTTGTTTTTTGCTTGTTGAATTGTTTAGGTTCCTTATATATTCTGCATAGTAGAACTTTGTCAGATGCATAGTTTGTGAATATTTTCTTCCATTCTGTAGGTTGTCTGTTTACTGTGTTGATAGTTTCTTTTGCTGTGCAGAAGTTCTTTAGTTTAATTAGGTCCCACTTGTCAATTTTTGTTTTTGTTGTAATTGCATGTTAACAAACATCCCAAGTATTTCTGAAGGAAGTGTTCTCCTGTCCAGAGTTTAATGAACACTAATTTAGAAGCAAAATTTATATGGTTCATGAGTGAAATAAATTACACAAATTTCCTTATCTTTTAAAATGTTTACTTCAGCTTCTAGGAGAGACAACATGACCCACACAGAGTACATAGAATTTGGAGTCAGTAACAACTGGATTGAAATTCAGTTCTGTTCCTTTCAAGTTAAGTGACCTGGGCAAAGTTTCTTAACTCCTCTAATCCTCCATTGCATCACCTGAAAAGTAATTCCTCATCTTCTCATGTCATGAGGTTGTTGTATCTGATCAAATGAGATAGTGCCTGTAAACATATTTTCATATTCTATACAATTTCATACAATTGTTTAGAGTTTTGTAGTTTGTTGTCGCCAGAAGATGTATTGATACATCAGTAATTGCTTTTCTGAAGTTATACGGCTTTTCAGTTGAAATGGCCAAACTGCTGCTGTACTATAATTACTGTCTGCATTAGCAAACAACATGTAACATTCAAGGCTAGACTCTGGCCACCAGAATTTCAGGACACATCTGGAGACAATTTTGCTCGAGATTCTGCTAGAAAGTGGAAGAAAAAAAATAATGAATTCAAGCAAGAAGAGCCTTCCCTCAGAGAAATAGAAATTGCGAGGTATTATTGCAGCAGATTCTTCCTCCAGGTTCAGCACCTGCTCAATCACCCAACCCTCCCAATTTGAATAAGTGATTAACAACTCATTAACAGATCATTAGCTAAATCAGCCCAATGTAGTGAAGAGGGCCCAGGTTCAATAATTTTCCTGGATTATCATCAAATGTAGACTCAAAATTAAATGTCTTATAAAAATGCTAGCATTTATGCTATTTTTCTATCAGCATAGAGTAAAGTAGTTTGTGGAAAATGACTCTTTCCTTTACATTGAGGGCAACATTATTATTGTCCTGTATTGTACCCTTCTGAGTAAAATTTGGGAAGAGTCTGATCCCCTAACTCCGTTTCCATCTCAGAGTTTCCCAAGTTGTTGGGAAGATTCATGATTGCTGCTGGACCATTGGCAATTTCAGTTTTATGTCTACTCCCAACAGCCTCTTGTGTTGGTCAAAACAGGTCAGATGTTGATGTTGGTTACTCAACAACCATTCTCTGCACTTCATATGAGAAATTAACCTTTTCCCCATGTTTACAGTCTAATGAAAAGATGACACACAACACAAATGAAGCCAGTTGGAGACTACCATCTTGAATACAATTTCTTAAGCAGAGATTTAAAAAGATTGATAATGGTTGTCATTCCAATTCATTACAGAAGTAGGTTTAGGTTCTAATCAGTTGTGGTTTCTGCCTTTACAAGTGCCTTGGCTTCTGCCTGCATCCAAGCCTGAGTCTCCAGTTTCCCCTTGCTTCTGCGAGTCCTCATTATCTTTCCCATGCATTGCCGTTGCCTAAACTATACTGAGTCCATTTCTGTTGCTTTCAACCAAAGAATTCTAACAGATAATGTGGGCGTTCGAGCTCCTACTTTCACACTGGTGGAGAGAAACTGAGATTTTTTGTTTGTTTGATTTTGAGACAGAGTCTCACTCTGTTGCCCAGGCTGGAGTGCAGTGGCATAATCTCAGCTCACTGCAACCTCTGCCTCCTGGTTCAAGCAATTCTCCTGCCTCAACCTCCCGAGTAGCTGGGATTACAGGTGTGCACCACCACATCTGGCTAATTTTTGTATTTTTAGTAGAGACGGAATTTCACCATGTTGGCCAGGCTCATCTCGAACTCCTGACCTCAGGTGATCCTCCTGCCTCAGCCTCCCAAAATGTTGGGATTGCAGGCATGAGCCACTGTGCCTGGCTGAGTTAATTCTTAAACTTGGAATCAGTGCTCTCATTGTTCCTACTTAGATGGCTTGCTGTTTGAAAGACTTCTTCATCTCAGACATTGCCACTGCTATCCATTCATTGGCACATTCCAGAAAACTGGAAGGCATTTTTAATTCCTTTCTTCATCAACCCCTGCCTTTAGCCATCAACAGGTCTGATCATTTTACCCCCAGATGATATGTAGACTCTGTTCATTTGTCTCAATCTTCATTGCCATTCTTGCCCTTCTGTGGAATACTTTTCACACAGCAACCACACAATCCACATTTTTAACATAAGTTGGATAATCTCACTAGACTACATAAATACTTTCAATAACTTCCTACTACACTTAGAATTAAATCCCGTGTGACCTACTTACTCACTGAGATCTTTTCCTAGCCTCCTCTCTTGCCATTCCCCTTGCAGGGGTGCTTTCGTAAAACTGCACCCCATTCAGATCCTTGGACTACCTGAGCTATCTCAGTTTAGGGTTTATTAAACTACCCTGCTATTTCCTCTTCACATGAATCTTTCCTTTTTGTCCTTCAGGTATTAGTTTAATCACCTCCACAGAGAGTCCTTCTGTGATCTTCCTATTCAAATAAATTTTGTTTCCTTTAAAGGACTCATAAACTTATAATTGCATATGTATTTGTTCCTTTACTAATTTATTGTCTATAATCTCCATTCATAGGATAAGCATAAATTATAGTCTGTTTGGAACAGTTCTATACGGTATCTGCTGTCCCAGCAAATTATTAAAGGTGCTCTCTTTCACTCTAAAAGTGTCCAGGTTTAGTCAGTAAATTAAAGGGTCACCCCAGTCTTTATAAGCATTATAAAATCAAAGACTAATGCTTTTCCTTCTTCTTTAATTTCATCAATGCATATCAAGTTTCGAAAAGAAAAACTCTCTTGAGGACCTCACTAATCCATGATTAAATTATCATCATCAAAATCTTCACAAAAGGGATATTCCAGAACACTATAACACTCAGGTGTTACAATGTTTATAACTCACCTCTACTTTACTGTGGCCCATGAGATTTATTTTTCCCTCTCTCCCCTATGAAAACTTTTATTTCTCCATTCATCCTAAACTGCTGAAATTAAGCTAAACAAATCACTAGATAAAAAAAAAATGACACCGTGCTTCTCTTATCCTTATTCGCCACTCATGTCTCTCTGTCTCTCTCTCTCTCTCTCTCTCTCTCTCTCTGTCTCACATTTTAAAAAACTATATACCATTTTTATCAGGCCACCTGAATTTCTTCCCTCTTTGTCTTCTAAAATGCACTCATCTCTCTATATGCTCTCTTTAAATGTATACTTTGACTTCTAGGTCTACACTTTTGATTCCCTCCCACCCTATTTTCAACAATTGGGGCCTTCCAGCAAGGTAATTGAAAGTATTAATGGGTTTTATAATACTAAGATCCAGATTACCATCATTACTATGCCACTTTCTAGCTTTGTGACCTTGAGTGGGTTACTTCAACTTTCAAATCTTTAATTTCCTCATTTTTGTAATGAACATAATATTAAAGAGTTATCTTTGAGGATTAAATTCTATCAATATGTCATCCTAAAACAAGCTAGTCGTATAGTTGAGGGCCATTATTATTGTCATCGTGACTCTTGTGTGAAGCATTTAGCACAGTGCTTGGGACAGGTAGATCCTCTATACTTGCTGTTGTTATAGTCCGTGGCGTCGGCATTCATCCTGATCACCAACATGACACCCAAGAACTCTCACATTCACCACCTCCTTCATCTTCACTTAATCTTGACTTGAGTCTTACAGGACCAACACAAACAGACTCCAAATCTCATCTCTACTCACAATGGCGCTGCAGCAAACATTTAAATGATCTCTTTCCCTTTTTCTTTCCTGTCTTTCTTCGTTTCTTCATTCCTTTCTATTTACCCAAGTTCCTTTTTTCCTGATATTTGTACCTATACCAGCCTACTTTCAAAAACGGTCTTGTGGGCTGGGTACAGTGGCTCGTGCCTGTAATCTCAGCACTTTGGGAGGCTGAGGCGAGTGGATCATGAAGTCAGGAGTTTGAGACCAGCCTGACCAACATGGTGAAACCCTGTCTCTACTAAAAATACAAAAATTAGCCAGGCGTGGTGACACGCACTTGTAATCCTAGCTACTCAGGAGGCTGAGGCAGGAGAATTGTTTGAACCTGGGAAGTGGAGGTTGCAGAATGCTGAGATCATGCCTTTGCACCCCAGCCTGGGCGAGAGGGCGAGACTCCATCTCACAAAAACAAAAACAAAACAAAAATAGTCTTAAGTTGCTTAACAAAGGAAATACATTCTGAGAAATGCCTCATTAGGCAATTTCATTGTTTTGCAAACATCGTAGAGTGCACCTCACAAATCTACATGGTATAGCCCGATACGCACTTAGGCCATATGATATAGCTATTGTTCTTAGGCTATAAACCTGTACAGAATGTTACTGTACTGAATATTGTAGGCCATTTTAACATAATGGTATTTATGTATCTAAACATAAAAAGGTACAGTAAAAATATAATATAAAAGTTAAAAAATACTACACCTGTATAGGGCACTCACCATGAATGGAGCTTGCAGGACTGAAAGTTGCTCTGGGTGAGTCAGTGAGTGAGTTGTGAGTGAGTGTGAAGGCCTAGGATATTTTACAGTACACTATTGTAGACTTTGTAAACACTATACACTTAGGCTATACTAAAATTATAAATAATTATTTGTATTTCTTCCATAATAAATTAATCTTAGCTTACTGTAACATTTTCTACTTCATAAGCTTTTAATTTAACTTCCTGATTTTTCAAATAACATTTAGCTTAATCATAAACACATTGTATAGCTGTACAAAAATAATTTTCTTTCTGTATATCCTTATTCTATAAGATTGTTTTTATTTTTAAAACTTTTTATTTTATTTTTTTACTTCTTAAACTTTTTGTTAAAAAGCAAGACACAAACATGTTAGCCTACACCTACACAAGGTCAGAACCATCAGTATCACTGACTTCCACCTCCACATCTTGTCCCAATGGAAGGTCTTCAGGGACAGTAACGCCCATGGAGCTGTCATCTGTGATAACAATGCCTTCTTCTGGAAACCTCCTGAAGGCCCCGCCTGAGGCTGTTTCACAGTTGGCTTTTTATAAGTAGAAGTACACTCTAAAATAATGATAAGAGTATGGTATAGTAAATACATAAGTCAGTAACATAGTCATTTATTATTATTATTGAGTATTAGGTACTGTACATAATTTATATGACCAACAGCCCAGTAGGTGTGTTTACACCAGCATCACCACAAACACGTAAGCAATGCATTGCACTATGATATTATGATGGCTACAACATCACGAGGTGATAGGAATTTTTCAGCTCCCTTATAATCTTATGGGATCAGCATTGTGTATGTGGCCCACTGTTGATGGAAAGTTGTTATGCAGCATGGACTATAAATTTTTTAGTCTCCAGAGAATTAGTTTAAAAAAAATCCTTATGGAGAGTATAATTTTTTTAAAAAAGATGAGAGGTAATGTAGATAAATAAACTTGGATACCTCTTAGAATATTAGTGAATTCATATCTACTGCAATCCTTATCTTATAGGCAGCCACTGAGATGGCCCTGGTGATCCTGCCTCTCTGTATTTACACCCTTGAGTATTCCCCTGCCTTTGAGTGTGGGTTGGACCTAGTGACTTCTTCTAACCAATAAGATTAGGAAAATGTGATGGAAAATCAACTTCTATGATTCGGTAACAAGTCAACAAGTTAGTAACAAGAAGAGGTTGAGATTGTAACTTCTGTGTTGCTAGCCAGCTCTCTCGTCTTATTGGGTTGCACACTTAGATGACACAAGCTGTCATGCCAGAGATACCACATAATAAGGAACTGAGGGCACCCTTTGGCCAATATCCAGCCAAGAAAAGAGGACCTTAGCTTACCAGCCCATGGGCAACTGAATCCTGCAAACACTCACAGGAGCTTGGAAAGAGAATCTCCTCCCCAGTGAAAGCTTTGTGATGACCACAGCTCAGCCAACACTTTGACTGTAACCTGTGAAGGATGCTGAAGTAGCAGAGCCACTTAAGCCATGACAATAAGTATGACATTTTGAGCTGCTAAGTTTTAGGGAAAATTTATTACATAGCAGTAGGTAACTAGAGCACCTGGTTGCCTTTCTATTATTTCTCTCATTTCAAGTTCAAGGTGTTGAACACTGTAGATATTTTAAAATCTTGCCACCTGGAAGCCCTATAACCTTGTACTATCTAACCTTAATTTGGTCTTCACCATTGCCTGGAAGGAGCTTGCTTATTCATGATTTCCTTTCAGTGCTACTGAGTACCTTTCAAACTTTCTTCTACTAGTAGCATTCTCAGCTAACTCATCCTCTGATTTTAGTGAGAAGTTTAACCTTAGCCATCCCCAGGGATTCCAAATCCCTTCTTTTAGTGTTGATGTTTCCCTATGTTTTTAACCATCCTCCTCCTTTTCTTCTGTATCAGAGGAGGGGGTGGGCCTTCTTTCTGATGACCGCCCTTCCACCTCTGCTAATGAGGCCTCTTCCCTCAAACCTCTCCCTGACATTGTTATAGCAATTAAATTTCTCCATCCTAGGTTCCATTTTTCCTGTCCCTATTCAATAACTTCTACCCCTTTGATGTAGCTATAACTACATCTCACCTATCCTATAGAAATAATAAGAATTAACCCCTAAACAAAACAAAACATCAAATGCTGACATCCTTTCTGTCCTTAAGTTCTCTTTCCGTTCTTTACCAGGCGTCGCCTATATTTGTCCCAGATTCCTCACCTTTTCTTCATTTATCAACATTTAGCCCACTTTCAAATTACAGCTGCTGTCTTAGTGAAAGATAATTGTCTCAACTTCTGTCACACAAACACTCCATCCCCCACAGTCTTTTTGACACTTAAAACATCCCATTTGTGTCCTCTGATCATTCCTTTTTTTCCCCCCAGCTCTATGCCTTCTTCCTTCTACCCACTGAAAGGGGACTCTGTCCTCAACTACTCTTTTCTTTCTTTAGTTTTAAACAAATATTCATTAAGCACCTCTGTGTCTTAGATATTGTACTAGGTACTACATCTATGTGTCATCTTCGATAGTTTTCCTTCTCCTTTTCTTCTATTCTTATTTTAGTTTTCACTGTGGCCTGAACATCATTGTATTAATTTCATATTAACTCCTCACAGAAATCTTTGTGACTACTCATTTGTGCATTTTGTCTCCCTGAAACCTCAAATTTTGCCCCTGCCTTCATCTCTCTCAGCTTGTGGCTAAATCAGCATATTGTCTATTGCGTGACTTCTTGCATCCATTCCCTCCATTGCCTTCCACTGCTATCGCCCTAAGTCAGGCCCTTGCTACTCCCTTCCTAAGCTACTTCATCTTCTCATAGTTTCTCCTTCTTTCTCTCAATCGATCTCTGTTCTGTTCTATTCTGTCCCTCCCTTTCCCTCGCCTTTATTTCCCCTCCACCCCTCCCCTCTCTTTCTCTTCCCTTTCTCTAACTGCTATTAGTTAGGTAGATTTTGTTTGATCTACAATATCCCTCCAAGCTCTTCTTTTCTTTTTTCTTTTCTTTTCTTGAGTTTTGTTCTGGTTGCTCAGCCTGGAGTTCATTGGCATGATCTCGGCTCACTGCAAACTCCGCCTCCAGGGTTCAAGCGATTCTCCTGCTTCAGCCTCCAGAGTAGCTGGGATTACAGGTTCTTACCACCATGCCTGGCTAATTTTTTGTATTTTTAGAAGAGATGGAGTTTCACAATGTTGGCCAGGCTGGTCTCAAACTCCTGACCTTAGGTGATCCACCCATCTCAGCCTCCCAAAGTGCTGGGATTACAGGCATGATCCACCATGCCCGGCACAAGCATTTGTTTTCATTCCTGGTTTACCAGTGCAAGTCTCCATTCCTAAAGATTCTGAGATAATTGGTTTAAACTGGGACTTGAGCCTTGGTATTTTCAGCTTTAACATATAGCCAGAGTTTTAAAAAAATAAAAAAATTTAAAAAAAAACAAAATAAAAACACTGAATTAGCTCATTTGAGAAGTTTTAGTGTTTTCTCACCAATCATTGAAAGAAGTTCCAGTTTTTTAATGTGGCATTTCAAAAGCACTATGATTCCAAACACGTTTAAAATCTTAATTCTTAGTGCATTCTCATATGGATACTTATCCAGCTGAACTACCTGTTATACTTGTATGTTACTTGACGTCTTCCATAAGTATACTTCTGCTCATAATGTTTTCATTAGCAAGCTTGATATTACTGCCCTATCCTGACTTCTCTACTTGTCAAAATCCCAGTTAATAACATTCAAAACTTTTGTAATAATAAACTCACGTAAACTCAAACCCCAGCACTCAAATATTTGGGCAAAGGACATGGATACACATACATAAAAGATAAATTGCAACTGGGTTCTGTGGCTCACTCCTGTAATCCCAGCGCTTTGGGAGGCTGAGGCAGGAGGATAGCTTGAGCCCAGGAGTTCGAGACCAGCCTGGGAAACATGGCAAAATCCCACCCTTATAAAAAATACAAAAATTAGCTGGATGTAGTGACACGCGTCTGTAGTCCCAGCTACTCCTGAGACTGAGGTGGGAGGATTGCTTGATCCCAGGAGGCAGAGGCTATAGGCAGCTGAGATTGTTCCACTGCCCTTTAGCCTGGTCAACAGAATGAGAATTTGTCTCAAAAGAAAAAAAAAAAGGTAAATTGCTAATAGCTGAACATAAGAAAAAAAATTACTAACTCAAATACAGATTTAAATGGCAATAGGATACTTATTTCAAATACAATCATTGTTCTCTTAAAAAATAATATTTAGTTCTGGGAAAAAGCTTGTGAGACTAGCAACTGCATTTACTGCTACTGAAAATGTAACTTGTACTTTTGTTTTTGCCATATGTCGCAAAATGTAGTGAGAATCCTAAAATCATTTTTATTATAGTAATTCCACTCATACAAATTTATCCTAAGGAAATGATCAGAAATTCAGACAAAGATTTATATGTAAAGATATTGAGCAAAGTGTTGTTTATCACAGCAAAACACTAGAAACAAATTAAACGTCCAATAGTAGGGGAATGACTATATAAATCATCCACATGTTAGACTGTCTGCATCCATTAGAAATAATGTTTACAAAAAATGTAATGATGTGGAAAAATAGGGATGATGCTTAAGTGAAAAATTATCTAACAACTTATATACATTATTATTTGGGATGGACACTTATTTCTTACTCTTGATGATTCCTTCCTTGCAGGAAATGGAGGGCACATCCATTAGTGTTACTTCTAGTCTTTTTTTCTTACTTTATGCATTTCACTCCTTGAAAGGAGTAAATTGACAGATGGGTGAGTTTGCACACTCAATTCTTCCTTCTGCTTTTCTATTTTCATATCTTTTTGGCTCAGAGAACCCACATTCTGGACTTTTTCCTATATGTAAAAGATTTTCAATGGCAGTTCCTAAAATAGGGAGGTCCACAGTTGTCCAGCAGTTCTCGTCCTTGTGTGGGTAAACCTGCCAAATTTTATGTTCAAGTGTACTAGGTGATTTACATACATCACTTCATTTAATGTTTACAAAAATTGGAAGTCACTATTTCCATTGTACAGGTGGGGAAATTGAGGCTAAGCAACTCATTTGTTTATTCAGTGTCCCCAGTTGGAATATTGACTGAGAGAGTATTAGAATTTAGGTCTGACTGACTATACAAGACTTGTGCTTTTAATCATTTGTATCACTGTCTCCCTGACAGAAGAGGCTGCTTCTCTTAAAACAAAGCAAAACAAAATAACAAAACCTAATGCAGCTCATAGAAAAGAAACTGATTTCCAGGCACTTTTATTTTGTATTTTCTAGGAGCCACCTGGTATAAGTTGAAGTGTCAAAAAATTACACAATAAATGTCCAATTTTCAGAGTGGGGCTCAAAACAGCAGAAGCCTTAGCTGAGTGGATGATCGTGTGAATGACTGGCCTTTTCATGCCTCTTCCCTGAGCTACCGCAAGTGCTCACACGGGAAGAGCACAATCTCCAGGAGCTCCTGCAGCAACTTGCGCATTCTTCAGTAAGGTGTTCTCCTACAGCACGTGCTGCCTTCAGAATTTCAGTAATTGCTCGTAAATCCTACTAAGCCCCGGAAGCTTTTGGTCCATTTGTTCAGCTCTGGTGTGCTGTGGACGAATAAACCAGAATGAGACCCCAGTACTTGGAATCAACTCTTGGGAATTAAACACCACAGTAAGATGCTGGTTTATTCCCATCAGATATGATGGCTTAGAGTAAACATCCCTTGTATGATGGGCTGACATACAATGCCTCATTTCTGGGAAAGCAGAAAGCACCTAGAGCCTTCCTCCATTGTGATATCAGTGGAGGTCAACAGAACACAGATCAGAGACCAAATACAGGAATAATTACAACTTCCCTTCATTGCCAAAAGAAATTGGTAATATGCTTGTTTGACTATAGCCCTGGGCTCAACACAGAGGCTCAAGAACTGGATAGTATTCTCATCATCTTAGAGTTTACAAAGGGAGTTTGCATCCTCAATGTCTTTGTTCTCCCATTGAGAAAATGGAGGGAGAGCTCCCAGGTAAAACAGAAGCCCTCCTATACCTTTTTGTATGTCTTCCCATAGGTACTGAGAGGTAATGAACACTAAGCCACATTTTTCATCTCCCATCTTTTACTTGACACTGTGTATCCAGTTCCTGTTCTAGATGCAAAGTCTCACCGAAGTAGCATGATGACTACTTGTATTTTCTTTCTTTCCATCCATTCGCTAGATTTGCAACCTAAACCCATATAATCTCTGCTGTGCTCTGAATGTTTTGGTATGTTGAAATCCTAATTCCCAAGGCAATGGCTTTAAGAGGTGGCATCTTTGGGAGGGCATTAGGTCATGAAGGTGGAGTCTTCATAAGTGGGATTCGTTCCCTTATGAAAGAGGTCTAGAGAGAGTCCTCCACCCTTCCATCATGTGAGGTTATAGTGAGAAGACAGCTGTCTATGAGGAAGATGCCCTTACCTAGCTCCAAATCTGCTTGCACCTTGATCTAGGACTTCTCAGCCTCCAGAACTGTGAGGAACAAAGTTTTGTTGTTTATAAGCTACCTAGTCTATGATATTTTGTTATAGCTGCCTGAAAGACTAAAATAATCCCTGAGAAAGTCTTTATAAAACATGACTCCCATCAAGCATGTCTTGTACTCATAAGCTATCACACACCCCATGTCTACACATGTCAACTAGCATGCAAGATTGAAAAGTCATGTATAGACATGTGTTATAACCAAGCTTGATTTCTGGCTATTCTTTAATACAAAGTTTTCCAGCAAAGCTAGATTTTTGATTGTGTTCTAAGGATAACAAGCTGGGTTTCTTTTCTCCCTCTCTTTTTCTTTCTCTATGTTTTCATCTATATCTACATCTATATAGTCATCAAATTAGACTCCCTTCTCTCATTCTCCATATCCATTTATATTCCAACCCACTGACTATCTCAAACCTTAGTAAGAAGAAGAACTAAGAAGAACTACCTTATGGAACTATTTCATACTTAATGGTAAGCATAAAGATCTTTAGTCTTTGGGAAGAAATGCCCTGTGCTTCACAGGATGGTTTAAATGATGTACAAACACTAGCCCAAGGCAGTGTTCTTTATTATCTCCCAACAGGAAAAGAATAATTAGAATAGTCAATCTCTATACTTCAGGAGAGAGGGATGACTATAAGGAAGGGTGGCATGGCAGGCTTCTCATGATTCCAGGGTAGATATTCACAGGGAATCAGAAATAGATAGTTTTCCAAAAACACATCAAATTCATTGACTTTTACCTTTCTCCTGGTTAACATGAGACTAAATGATGCAATCAGAGCAAAACTGAATATATGTGTCTTTAATAATTTTGGAGTTCTGGATATAAAATTATTTGAAAAAAGGAAATAACTGGATAATAAGTGTTGCTTTTTCTACTCCATTTCCAATTGGAAGCTGTCAATTTGGCAGGGAAAGTAAGATATGAGTAGGGAACAGCTGGCTGTATAGATAGTGTCAAAGCAAGATTTGTTTTTCTGGACCATGGCTTTCCAGAACAAAGAGTTCCTGGCAAGATACGGTGTTCATATTACAGGAGACATGGGAGGAGAGTTACTGACCTGACCAAAGAGCTTTAAAATGAAATTTGTGGAAGAAAGTGAAAAATGCCCAGAAAAAACTGCAAAACTGGATGCCCCTGCGGATAATGATGACACAGAGAGAAGCATCATGATGCAGTCTCTATTCTCTTATTTTTAGGAGAAAATAGGAGGGCAGGAGATCAAGATGCTTTGGCCCTAGATGTCCATATTCCAATGCAGGTCAGCCCCCTGCCCTGTTCCCTTTCATCTGCTCTCTGCCAGCTCCTGCCTCTCAGCCTGATGGTGTGCTTTGGCTTTAGAGTCAGATAGACCGTTTGGGCTCCTGATTTAATTCTGATCTGGGCAGATGCAAGTAATACACCCAAGACACCTCAGCCTTGACCAAAAGCATGCTATGCCTGGGGGGCCTGCCACCACTAACAGGATTCTAAGTGTATCCGCTTCAGCTCTTCTTCCCTGTCGATAAGGCTGCGGTCTGAAGTGATACACAGGGAGAATTCATAATCTGCACAGACATCAGTTGTACCCGTGCCTTAGCTCTGATCTTTTGAACTGAGATTCTGCCTTGATTACCTTCTTTTAAACATGTCTGCTTGACTCATGTAATACTTCAGCTTTTTAAAATCAGAGATAGGTCCTAAATTCTGGAAAGTGACTAAACCACTATGGTGCAAATGTTAAGATTAAGGGATTGGAGGTCAGACAAACTAAGATGGAATCCTACTCATACTGATTTGCTGATCTCTGTAAGTGTTCATTTCCTCCTTTATAAAATGTAAATTATTACAGTGCTTATGAATCTAAAAGAAGTGAAAACGTGTAATAGCTTCATTCATTGCCTAACTCATCATAATGACCCAATACTTGTTTGTTGTTATTCATTTTATTATCCTTTTCATTATCAATATTATTTTGTTAATTTAATGTTCTGCCAAGTGTCTTTTGTTAGAGGTGATCAGATACCGGAAACCCAGACACGTGTGTGTGAACCTCTTGTTGCTTCTCAAAGACCCATCAACTGGCACACTGGCCTGCCACTTAGAATTTGCCCCTCAAGTGACCTTCCTGCCATAAGACATTCTATATTGCTGACCACTAGATGCATTCCAATTTTAACATTGTGCAGAGAGTTACGGCCCAAGCTTGTCAACTCAGGATGAACCACCCAGAATTTCCCTACCTCCTTCTAAGCAGGTCTCTACCCACACTCAGCATCTTTCTTGACTCCGCCAGCCTCATTATGTCAGCTTACTAGCAAGAAGACAAAACAAAACAAATCAATGGACTGCTTTCCCACAAGACAAAGGATACCCTTTCATATCCATCCCTGAGGTTTTAATTGGATGATATTAATGACTAGAATGTGGCAAGGAAAGGAAATCTTATTTGGAAAGGAAAAAAATCACGTTAAGGGTATCAAGATTTATTTTCCAATACTTGAAGACTTTGTCTTGGAGACTTAGTAGTACATTTGTTTTGTGTTATTTCAGCCAGCAGATGTAGGAGCAATGACTAAAAATTATAGGGAGGCAAATGTCAACTAATTAAAGGTGAGCTTTCTAACAATTAGAATTGTTGAAAAATAGAATGAGGTGGTTCAAAATCTTTGCCTTTTTTCAAGATTCAAGCAACAATAACAACTACACAAAATAATTTCATGCCAATAATTAATTACTTATCCTTGAGTTTATGGTTCGTTTAACAGCATGACCTCCACATTTTGTCTTCTATGCCCAACTCTGGGCCTTTCACACTCCAAAAATAGTTATTTTTAGATCTGAATGCACTCCTCATACAAATGAAAGCTACGGACACAAAAATAAATGTAGACACAACAGAAGCCAATAGAATACAGGCCAAAATGTTAGAAGAATATACCAAACCCCAAATGGACACCGAGCTTTCTTCAAAACCTCCAAAAAATACCCCTGTCCCTCTCACTACTCTGGGTTTTAAATTCCTTTATTTCACCTAATCTCGGGACATGGATGAGATTGGTCTATTTAGGGGAGTAGTTAACAGATGTTTTGAGACCTAAAGCCAGATCCACCCACTTGGTGAGACAGCTGCTGGGGGAAGAAGGTCGGTGCAGCAGACAGAGCTCTGTGCCCTAAGGTCAGGCTACAGCAGAGCATTCTTCTGGCCCAGGCCCCAGTAACAAGCCTAGTGCAGAACTGGCTTAGGGCTGGCTAACAGTGAGTCTCAGCCTGCAATAAGGGACTTCTGAAATGGGCAGCATTCAGAAGTCAACATGTGAGAAATTCTGGTACCTGGCACCATCCTGCTGCTCTCCAGCCGATGAGATGTGGTGTTAAAGAAAAAACAAAAAACAAACAAACAAAAAAAACACTCAATGATATTTGTTAAAGCACAGTAAGGCAGACTTTATTCCGGATCACTGTGATAAGCATAGGGACGACAGCAATGGGATTTTGTAAACGGAAAAGAAAGACTGGGTTCAACTCCAGTGTAACATTGGCAGAGAGGAATTTAAAACCAAGGAGCAGGGTGAGGGTCAGCAGGTGGAAAACCATGAAGAGGAAACAGGTGAGGTAGGTGGGTTCTGCCTAAGCTGACGAAACAGAATTCTTGCTGGAGATAGGTCAGAGTGACCAGACGTCACGTAGGGGGCGGTGGAGAATGAGGAACCGAGCAGGTACCGAGGATGATCTGTAAAGGCGGGCTGGGGGATCTTACTAAACTGACTTCGGTTGTTTGTTAAAGTTGGATTTTATAAGGAAGTACACAGAGGACCCAGAAGAAGTTTCAGAAGATGGACTAAGTTTTGACCAAGCAAAGAATCTTTAGCAGTGGTTTAAGGAAATAACTCAGTCTCCAGAAAAGAAATTGAAAATTAACCAAGGTAAGAACTCAGACCCATAGAGACAGGGCAGTTAGGGAGGTTGTAGCAACACAGAATCAGGTACAGTGCTCAAAAGGCAAAAAGCCAATAGCCTTTATAACTAGATGCAAGGTGTTGGGTGAGGAGCTGGGGTGGGCTTGGGTTTGAGAAATAAGGTAGAATCCCAGTTATCAGAATTCAGAACTGAACACAGATATGCAGTGGTTTCCCCAAGTCTCATTCTCTCCCTGTCTCAGGTCCTCATAGATAATCTCCCACCTTTTTCTTCTCTTTGTTATAGAAATAGATGTAGAAGCATACGCAATTCTTCCAAGTGTTTCCGACCCCATGCTTTCCTACAGCAGGTGTTAGTGAAAACATCCTGAAGAGGGGTGGAGTTGATTAAACAGAGGCAGCCGATGCCTATGACGCTGACTGACTGAGTGCTCCTCATTTCCTCTGGGTCTTCAGGCATTTTCTGAAACAGAATTGAGTACAATCAGAGAAGGGCCACTTCAGTGATCAAGGAGGTAGAAAGATTGACAATGAGAAGAAATGTGTTATACATGAAGGATACAGAAATAGGTATATGGGAACTGTTGTCACAGCTTCTTGGGTGGAGAAGAACTAGAGCCCTCCTTTGAAGCAATGAAGAGGCAATTTAGCAGTAAAAGGAAAATGTAGTGCATGGGAGGAAGCAAACTTGTGGAATTCAGTCCCACGAAAGGTGGAACAGGTTAAGAATGTTAAAGGATTAGCTAGGGTGAGATCAACTCATTGTTTGGTTATGGATGGAAATGAGGTTTGGGCGGGGGCGGGGGAGGGGTTGTGCGGGGGTGGGGGAGGGGGGCGTTCGTACTTAATCACATGATCCTGTCCTTGAGAGACAAAATACTGTTGATTGGTCCCAGGGCTGATGCAGATCCAGTCTTTGATGGCCTTTGTCATTGGCATTGGAAAGAGCAGCTAGCCCCACAAATGTCTGTGCTATACCCAGCACCACCCCAACTAACGAAGTAGTTTAGAAGTTCAGAGGGAGGGAATGTAGAGTTATGTCTAAGAACATGGTTTCTGCAATTGGAATTGTTCAATTTCCTATCAAGGTTCTAACGCATATCACAAATGTGATCTTGGGCAAGTTATTTAACCTCTCTGTTTCACTTCCCTGTGTGTAAGACAGAGATAATAATAGTACTTACCAATAGATTGGTTGTGAAGATTAAATGAGCAATCTCATATAAAGACTATCACAGTGTCCAGTACGTAAGCATTCCATCAACGCTGTTAGTTGCTATTGTTGGGCTTGAAATAATTAAGATTGGGTCAGGTACTGGAAGTCAAGGCTAAGTCAGAGGCAGAAAGAGAGATCTAGTATTTCCCAGCTCCTACCTCCAAAAATAGTTTCCAGGCTAGCCTCCAGGCTCACTGCCTGTTTGGTGAAGACCACTCTAAGTCGTATGTGGCATATAGAAAACTCAGACTGAAAACACCTTGCTAAAGGGGGGCCTTATAAACAGTGTTAGTTACATGGTTTTTCCAGTCTGGTACCAAAATCTTGAGGCTTAAGAGTCAGAAAGGATCAACCCATTTCAGAGAGTTACCTTTAAAGCTACCTAAAGTTTATGAACATACACAAAAGGATTTTATGAGAAAGTACAAGCCAACGCTGAGGCCTAAGGACAACATATATTTTACTATACATTTAATTTAGGCATAAACCTGTCCCATAAAGTGTAAGTTTCACGGAGCACTTTGCTCACAATTTCCAATTTCTTTCCCTAGTCACATCCTCAGCCCTAAGGGGATAGCCTCTGTCCGGCTTGCCTGGAGCCTGCTCCTTTCAGATTACTCCATATAGTCTTCTTGCCGTGGTTACTTCCTGAGGCTGTCATTCTGATCACTCTCTGTAGATGGTTCTTTGTCTGTGGCAGCTTCTCAGCCTTGGCACTACGGACCTTTGGCGTTGGATAAATCCTTGCTGTGGGGGCTGTCTTGTGCATGGCCGGATGTTTAGCAGCATCTGATAATCCCTGGTCTCGACTCACTGGACACCAGGAAGGCAAATCGTCTCCCCTCCCCATTGCGTCAACCAAAAACTTCTCCAGACCTTTCCAAATATCCATCAGGGTAGGCTAGGTGCTGTGGCTCATGCCTGTAATCCTAGCACTTTGGGAGGTTGAGGTGGGCGGAGTAGTTGAGGTCAGGAGTTCGAGACCAGCCTGGCCAACATGGCCAACGCTTTCTCTACTAAAAATACAAAAATTAGCTGGGGGTGGAGGTGGGCCTCTGTAATCCCAGCTACTCGGGAGGCTGAGGCATGAGAATCGCTTGAACCCAGGAGAGGGAGGTTGCAGCGAGCCAAGATCACACCACTGCACTCCAACCTGGGCAATAGAGTGAGACTATCTCAAATATATATATATATATATGTATATCCCTCAGGGTAGGGTGAGGGGGATCATCCCTGGGTTCTCTTTATATTTGAGAACCACAAATATAAAGATATTTGCACAAAGATCACTCAGAGAAGATAAAACTGATGATAGAAAGAGGATAGCACCTACTGAGTGCTGTGTGGGCCAATGTTTTACAGGCATGCTTCGTAAAGATTCGATTTTATATCACCAGTGTAGCATAGTAATTGCATAGTGTGATCCATGGATCCGGACTCCTGAGATATTACAATCTTTATGCCAGTTTTCTTGTTTGTAAAGTGAGGATAAAAGTTCCTTGTAGAGAGTATGTGGTATGTGGGTATGTGTGTGTGTGCGTGTGTGTGTGCGTGTCTGTGTGTGTTGGTCTGTAGTGTTTAGAACAGAGCATAAAATGTGCTATTCAAATATTTGCTATCATTATTTATGTGTACAGAAGCCTTATGACACAGGCACTATTATTATTGATGAGGACATAGAAGTTCAGAGAGGATAGGTAATAAGTGCCTTGCCCATAGAAATACATAGCAGAATTAAATTATAACCGAGGTTTGTCTAATATGAATTTAGTACTCTTGCTCCCTTGTCTCTCTCAGCTCTCCCTCCCGCTATACCCCCACCCCACCTCAACTCCTTACCACTCCATTATTTACAAGGCTTATTTACTTCAATAGGCTCTGCCTGTCTTTCTAATATGTGTTCTGCATTCTCGTTTAACCTCCCACTCTGCAAGACTCTGTTTCAAACTCCTTCAGGTGGGTATCGATGTCTAGTTTTGAGGAATTACATAAAACAACACTTAAAGTGTTGTTAGTGTTTAAAACACTAAGCACAGTGTCTGCATGTAGTCAAAATGCAATAAATGTTGGCTATTTGTTTTGGTCAGTTTAGTCTGCTATAACAGAATGCCATAGACTGGGTGGCTTGACCAATAAACATTTACTTCTCACAGTGCTGGAAGCTGGGAGGTTCAAGGTGAAGGAGCCAGCAGAGATGGTTTCAGGTGAGGGTCCACTTCCTGCTTCACAGGCAGCTATCTGTCTTCTCACTGTGTCCTCACAAGGCAGAAACAGTGAGAGAAATCTCTCTGGGGTCTCTTTTATAAGAAAATTAATCCCATTTATGAGGGCTCCACCCCAAGACCTAAATCACCTGCCAAAAATCTCACCTTCTTTAGGAGCTAAGATTTCAGCATGTGCATTTTGGGGAGACACAAACATTCAGCCCATAATACTACTGCTACTGAAATGACCCTCCAGTGGGAGGGAAATGCAAAGCAGATGACACTTTTAGTGTAATATGATGAACCTCTATTCTTGGCAGTAGCTGCTCCTTCCATGACCAATAATCATATTTGTTGCAGCTAGATTCCATGAAGCTTCCCAGTCTCCTATACTTGCGGCTATATACTTAGCTATACAGTGCTAAATAGGTATATAAGACAATACTGGTATACTGAACTAAACCAGAGAAAATACAGACTTCATTTCTGCTGGGCATTGTGGCAGACCCTGTTTATTGGTTGATACTACATTTCTAACCTCCTTCTCCCTTTTCTCCTCCCATACGGAAGTGGGGAAATTAAAGCAATGTTCCCCAGACTCCCTTGCAGCTAGAGATGGCTTAGTCCTTTAACACTGCTCTGATGTATGAAATTCAAGTAAAAGTCTCCTGGCAGCAATAGGAAGGCTTTTAGCTCTCCCAGTCAAAAGGAAAGGCACAGCTACTACTGCTCTGCTTTCGTCTGAAGGTGAATGCTGCATTTGAAGATGCCATCACAGTCTTGCCCCATAGGGGAAAGATGACAGGAATCACAGAGACAGCAGCCCTGACCTGTGGAGCTTCTGAGCCAATGCCAGCAAAACCCTCATCCAGATTCCTATGTGAGGAAACGAGATCTCTATTTGCTTAAGACACTAAACTGGGGTTTCCATTATTTGTAGCCAAATGCTTTTCTACCAGATATAGACATAGGATATGCATTTTCTTAGTCCGGGGAAAAGGCAGTGATCTGGGAAGCATATATATAGAGGGTGAATTCCTTTCTCCTGTGCAATAAAGAGGCAGGGGACAGACAGGAAGAATCCAACAGTTTTTAAGTTTTTAGCAGACATAGAGTCATTTTACCATGTGGCTTCACTTACCCCTCAAGAACCCTGTGGTGTTAGGCATGATGTTCTCCCTTTAACAGACGAGAAAAGTGAGGCACACTGAGGTAGTAGGACCTGCTCAAAATCACTCAACTAGTAAGTGGTACAGCCAGAATCAGAATTGAAGATTAAACAGTGCTGAAGTTTGTGCACAAAACATGATTTTCCCACTACATCAGAATAAATGCCTTAATCCCAACAGATGGGAAACAATCAGCTTGCTGAAATATATGAACCTAAATGACTACCACTATCAGAATTGGGAAGAAAGAGACAGCTCTCATCTCAGGTTCATGTTTGCTCCCCATATTCCTTCAATGAACTGTATGAAATCTGGGGATCTGTATCATCCTGAATAGAAGCAAGTTTTTCCCAGCTCATGCTGCTGTCCTCAGAACCATTTTTCCATCCCTCCTCCCTTGGAGTTCTTGCTGAAAACTATTCTTCCTGGTACCTCCAGTAGATATGCTCTTCTCTGATAAACAGAATGCGTATACCTAGAAGCTTCATACACAGATTTCCTAACAGCCTTAAAAAAAAATGATTTTGACAGCTGAGTGATGTCAACCAACTGAGAAATGCAAAATAGAACACAAAGAAAAAACCCAAGGGATGCAGTGCCTGAAGAATCACACCAGTTTTATTAAACCCCAGCAAGTGTCTGAAGATGACAGGCAAGGGGCCCATGTCCAGATAACTCTTGCTACTCCTCCCAGATGACCAATCAGCATCCTCTTCTGGGCAACAGGTGCTCAAAAGAGAAAGAGGATCACAGATCCCTGAGTTCCTACTTTGGGGGAAGGATGATCATTTTAGCTGGGGCTCTGCAGAATCACAATAGGTGCGTGGTGATGGGGCTTGGCTGTGGGCAGAGTTGGAGGTGCTGGACACTGGTGAGAAAGGGGGGACAGTGCCCTCATGAAGCTCAAATCCAAGCAGAGTCTGCCAGAAACTAATTGGAGGCTGACAGCTTTCTAATGTCATCTGGAGCCCAGGGTGAGTTCTGCAGTTGTACTTGCCAGAATGCCAGAATGCACCCTTCAGAAGGCAGCTGGCCACCAGCTCTGTGCCTTCTCTTTTGTGAGTCCCTGGATTTCGCACAAGGCCTCTCTCAGGCCTCGCGTCTGGAGCAGAGCTGCACTTTACTCCCATCTGGCACCGGGTTGTTTCCCATGGACCGGGCTTGGCGGAATCCCAGCTTGGCTTTGGGGATAACTTCTCACTTCAGTAGTCCCAGGACCAGTCTCCAAGAAGCAATTGTGGAAAGTACAAAAAACAGAAAGAGACTGAGTGTGAAAGCTTCAATAATACAAAGCGTTTTGAAGCGGAGTTCAAAGATTCTGCCTGTGTCAACCAGATTTGGTCACCCCAGCAGCTCCATAAATGTGTGGATTTCTAAGTCAACTTCCTGGGTCCCCACTGACAGCCTGGCAGTTGCCTCCTTGATGCACTGAGTTTTTGTCCTGGCATGGAAGCAAATAATCTTAAAAGTGGCAAGGCCTTCCTCAGCCATCTCTCATCTAATCGGGGAAAGCCTTCTACCAAGTTCGCAGTAAGACACCCAGCTGGAGCGGGAATACCTTCAATAGTAAGAGGGCTTAAAGAAGGGCTAGAGAAATGCCCTAATAATAGATGGCATTGAGGGTGGGGCCAGCACTGCACTGAGCTTTTATTCTTCATATCATAACATGGAGAAATGCACTAGGCAAAGTAGGGATAAGGGGCAGGCATTGTTACCTAGTAATGGATCTTATGTGGCTACAAGTATTTTATTATTTTATTTTATTTTATTTTATTTTAAGATGTCACAGGGCTTGCAGAGGGTATAAAAGAAATCGGAATCCTTTCCTTCTGCTTACATATTGCTGCAAATATGCCCCTGTGTCCTGTCCATCTTTCCTACTTCACGACCTGCCCTACTCAGACCTAACTCCCTCCCTACCAGTCTCAGCATGGACCTCAATGTCAACTTTTTGGGTCTCTGGCTTTGGCGTAGGGCATTGAAGAAACAAAAGCCACCAGAGAAAAGAGCAGAGACAGCATCAGGGGAGGAAGAGGTAGAAGGAGGGACATTGCTTTCTTTGCCTGTCCGTCATCAGTCATTCTCATGTGTGGCCCTGGATCTGACAACATCACCTGAGAACTCCTTAACACTGCAAAATTTTAGGCCTACCCCAGGCAGAATGAATCTAAAACTCTGTGCTGGGGCCCAGCAAAAATGTTGAGACCCCCTTCTCTAAAGTCTTTGGTGAGAGAAGGCCTGCCATTTCCCAAGGCAGCAAATGCTATCTTTGTACAGCTTTCCTGTAATAGTTTCCTTTCTCCTTATTACATGTTTGATTACATCTATTTCTCTGGAATTCCCATCCCATTGTTTCTAGTTCATCCTTTTTTAAAATTTTAATACCCTAAACATTTATACTTTCATTCAGCTGCTACAAATAAGTCCTGCATTGGGCGCACCCATCTTTATACCTTTATGACTCCCATTTTAAAGATGCCAAAGACTCTGCCCCGGATAGTTGTTTCATCTGGGGAGGAGCCACTAACTCAGAGCACTTTGCAGCAAGTGATCAGAATTTCTTGTAATGCTAGCTGAAGCTGACAGTCCTTACAGCTTATAAATACCTAGAAAATAAGAACCTTAAAGGGAGAAATGCACATTAATGGAAGAAAACATTTCTAGCAAATATGATGAGAATCAAACTGATGCTTGGTGAGTGTCACTGAATGAAAATATTAGCTGAATAAAAATGCTAACTATAGACACAAATATTAACAGCTGAACATAGCTGGTAATGCACAGCAAATAATATTTGCTGAAGGAAAATATATTAACTGTAGGAGAAAAGAAAGAAGCAGAGTGATTTATAACACACACACACCTAGAGTGGAGGATGCTTTCTATGGTCATAGATTGTTGTAGCATTCATAGCTCCTGTGTCAAAACGCCTCAACCTGACTTGGCAGCTTTTTTTTAATTCCATACTCTTGCAAGATGCCTTTACGTTCCAGCCACCAACAGCACGTATTCATTTATAAAGGATTGTTCCATACACTATCCTAGATTGTTTGCCAAATTACTCTCCTACAGCTCATACACCTGGCATCATGCACATCGCTGACACTGGTTCTCCCCTCGTGCAATATCAGTGGGATAAGACTGCAGACGCTGAGGTCTCCAGGCATAGAATGACATGGTGGCCTTTTTAAGGGAAAGCCAAATTGAAATGAGGTCCTCACATTCTGCTAACGGTGTTCTTGATCACTCAAAGGAAACTTAAAAAGGAAAGAAATACGTTGCTAGTCTCTATCTAGATAAGAGGTAATTGTTTTGACATGTGAGCTTAATTACATGAATGAAATACGGAGTGTGCTACAATTCACCATTGCAAATGAAAGGAGCCCTTTTGAGCATGTCTACACAAATTGACTTTGCAGTGCACTGTGGGAAGTGTCACTACACAAATTGACTTTGCAGTGCACTGTGGGAAGTGTCAACTGATATGAGTGAGTTGGATTTTTTTTTTCTGTTTGTTCTCATTTTTATTTATTTATTTATGTATTTTTTTTTTTTTGCAGCAAGCCTGAGATTACGCATGTTAGTTGTAGACATAGTAGTCTTTCTTCCATGTATTGCGTTTGTTTTATCAATCTGATTTCCAGACATCCTCTGGACTGTATCATGACTTTAAAGTTTCAAATAGGTGAATAATAAGTTATAAAAGGAAATGGTAGCTGTGTACCTTACCTGGGAGTAAATCTCTATACCAGCCTTTGACAAACATGTGCCTGGCACATAGTAGGCAGACAATGTATATTTATGGAATAAATGAATAAAATATGTAACTACAGCTAGGTATCTTTCGCCTGCTTTTGTGGTTCCCTGCAACCTGTCAAAACACTGGCAGCAAGTGACTTTCACGCTTCAGTGTATTAGATTGTACATTGTGGGGCATAGAGTGTGACTCATTCAGTGAACTGTTTAATGAATGCTTCCTGCACTCACCATCTTGTTTTGCGGCAGGATCTGAAGGGGTTAATGTCTGCAGAGTGCTTGGAGAGTGGAGGCGAATGGCTAATGTTGTGTGAATAGCAGAGTAAATAATTACTGCTTTGTCTTTATGAGATGGCTTCCAGACAGAGAAAAGGAGCAGGAGGCCCCCGTGCAGTCTGTGAGGCTGAGGAGCCTTGCCTTTAGGCAGGTGAGACCCACCTGGGCATACATGCTGGGCACACCTCCCAGAACACCTGGATCCAGGTGGGGAAATGGTCTCTGTGGAGGGATTCTGTACAGAAAACTGTGAGAGCCAAATTCTGTTAGCTGCCCACAAAGTTAACCCTTCATGCTCCTCTCAAATACAGGTAAGCAGCGGGCAGGACTCTGGTGGCGTGGTTTTTATCTTCAGAGATTTTAGGATTTTTTCTCCCTAGCCTTGTTGAAGTATAATCAACAAATAAAAATTGTATATATTCAAGGTGTACAACATGATGATTTGATATATATATATATATACATTGTAAAATTCTTACCGTAATCAAACTAATTAACCTATCATCACAATTAGTTACTATTGTGTGTGAGTGTGGTGAGGACACTTAAAATCTACTCTTTTAGCAAATTTTCAGTAAGCAATAAAGTGTTATTAACTATAATCACCATGCTGTAGTTAGATCCCCAGAACCTATTCATCTTGTAACTAAAACTTTGTACCCTTTGACCAACATCTCCTCATTTCCCCCACTCTTGACCCTTTGCAACTACAGGTCACTCTCTGCTTCTATGAGTTCGACTTTGTTTGTTTGTTTGTTTGTTTGTTTGTTTTTTGGATTCCACATATAAGTGAGACCATGCAGTACTTGTTTTTCTGTACTTGGCTTATTTTACTTAGTATAATGTCTACCAAATTCATCCATGTAGTAGCAAATGGCAGGATTTTTTTAAGGATAAATAATATTTCATTGTGTGTGTACGTGTGTGTGTACCATAATTTCGTTATCTATTTCTCCATGGATGGATAGCTAGATTGTTTTTCATATCTTGGCTATTATGAAGAATGCTGCAGTGATCTTTGCAATGATCTTGGGCATGGGGAAGTACAGATATCTCTTTGAGATACTGATTTCATTCCCTTTGAATATACACCCAGAAGTTGGGATTGCTGGATTCTACAGTAGTTTCATTTATTTTTTTGTTTTGAGGAACCTCCTATGTTTCCCATAGTGGCTGTACTAATTTACATTCCCTCAACAAAATACGGTTTCCCTGTTTTCCATATCCTTGCCAATACTTGCTATCTCTTGTCTATTGCTAAGACTTATTTTGACAGGTGTGACATGATATCTCAGTAGGGTTTTGATTTGCATTTCCCCAATGTGTAGTGATGTTGAGCACCTTTTTATATACCTATTGTGACATCACCACACTTTCTGATCTAAAACAATATTAAAAAGCTGTAGTAATCAAAACAATGTGGTACTGGCATAAAAACAGGCACATAGACCAATAGAATTGAATAGGTAGCTAGAAGTAAACTTCCGCATATATGTTCAACTTATCTTTGACAAGGGTGCCAAAATGCACAATGGGTAAAAGACAGCCTCTTCAATAAATGGTGTTGGGTACACTGTATACCCACATGCAAAATAATAAAATTGTACCATATACAAAAATTAACTCAAATGGATTAAATACTTAAACATATGATCTCCTGTAAAATTCCTAGAAGGAAACATAGAAAAAACCTAGACACTGGTCACGGCAATACTTTCTTAGATATCTTAGATATGATACCAAAAGCACAAGCAATGAAAGCAAAAATAAACAAATGGGACTACATCAAACTAAAAATTTCCTTGCAGCAAAGGAAACAATCAACAGAATGAAAAGGCAACCTACAGAATGGGAAAATAATATTTGCAGGCCACATACCTGTTAAGAATTAATATCCAAATATATAAGAAACTCATACAACTCAATAGCAAAAAATAAAAAAATAAAAATAAAACCCCAAATAATCTGAATAAAAAATAGGCAAGGGACCTGGATATACATTTTTTTTCCAAAGAAGATATACGAATGGCTTTAGGATTATAATTTTATTTCATTTTTTCTGGGATACGAAATTGCCTACGGAAGGAATACATAGGTGCAGAGAATCTAACCAACACCTGCCACGCTGCTCTGCCAGATCCTCCCATCCTCATCTCCGCTTCTCCAAATGAGGCCTCACTCCATCCCCTTTGCTCAAATAGCCCTATAAACTGGAGCTGCAGTTAGAGGCACGTTCTATCCATGTTGGTCGTGGTGTCTTTGTGAAAGAGCATTGGCCCTGGTAGTCAAGCAGTTGAGTGCAGGTCTTGCCTCTGTCACCAAACTTACCTATGACTCCCATGGGAGATTCCCCTTTTTGAGGTCTCAGTTTCCCTGACCATGCAATGGTGGGTAATGACAGCTGCCTTCCTGGTCCACAGAGGGCTGTTGTGAAGATGAAATGAAAAAATAATTGGGAAAGCCCTTTGAAAGATGTGAGCAACCAATAGCTATAACATGCCGTTTTTACAGCTGTGATTTTGTGTCTTTGGAAAGTTATGAAAAGAATGGGAAAAGCAAAACAGTCTGCTAGAGGCAGGGAGGAAAGCCCCCTTGTCATAGCATCAAAGGTAAGAAAAGGTGTCCCAAAGAGGAGGCAGGAGGTGTTGGCGCTGAAGTGTAAACAGCGGTGCTATGATCTGAGGGGGACAGAAGAGACTCATGAAGTGAAATTGAGTGCCAGTCTCTGGGTTGCACCAGGGATGACCAGTTGCACAAAATCTGAACCAATCTTCTCAAGTCAGAGCTTTCAAGAAGGTAAGACAGCATAACAGAAACAATGTGGGGCTTGATGCATGAGTCCTGAGTCTCTTACTCATGATGTTTTCCTATTGTCCTTGGCAAGGTCCACTTAACTTCTCTGAGCACCAGTTCCTCATCCATAGAACGGGGGTGATTTTAGAACCTGCCTTACGGAGTTGTAGGAAGGGACAGTTGTAGTCATTTGTGAAACCCTTATGCATTTTAGGCTCTCAATAAGAGTTGGCTCAGTTAGTGATCCACTTACTCATTCATTTATTCCCTCATTTATTCAGAACATCTCAGTCTTGGTTGGTGCCTTCACCTGGGAGTCATTAACAGTTAAGAACTTTTTCAGTGGTAAAAAGAGCTGGCTCACAAACATCATCACCAGCAGTAGTTAAGATAAGTGAGAATACCTCACCGCACCTTTGTTTGTATATCAGATTATTCTTTATTGCTTCCAGAGTACTGGGAGGCTTAAGTTTCTCTGCTGGCTCAGGAGGCTCTCCCTTTTACTGCTTGGGTGTGGGAAGGCCACCACTAAGCCAGGTTCCCCGAAAAGAAGAAAAAAATCCTACATGCTTGTTGCCTTTTCCTCCGTGAAAATGCTCCCAGAGGTACCATATAATCAGAGCAGGCCTGTGACAGCATGTCTTTGCTCTCCCCATCTCCCAGCTGTAATACAACATTAAAAGCAATTAGAGCTTGTTCTAGGTTGTTTGTAAGATGATTATTATAGCCATTGCAGGGACATTTCAAAACAGTGGAGTTAAGGATTACCACATGTTCCACATTTCCAAAGCTGCTAATTGGGGTGGGTGCTGAGAGGAGCCTGAGATGCAGGGACAGACACAGCCCAGCCCAGCACCCCAGCCAACAAAGTCTGGGCCTGGTGTTCTCAGTGGGGAGCACTTGAGGCAAGTTGCATCTCCTTTCAGAGCTGCTCAGCAGGGGAGACTGGGCATTGGGAGGATGGGCCACACCTCAGCTCAACCACTAGATCCTGCTGTTTCCCAGACATGTCAAAAAGCCCCTTGATATCACACATCCTGGCATCTGAACAATTGAAGAGTCTGGCTGTGGTCCCTCTGTTCCATCAGGCACCATGCACAAACTCAATCTGGAAAATATTCAACCCCAATCTTCCACAATTGCATTCAGGCTCACTTTTGTTCAGAGGAAACAGAAAACAAGCTGGTTAGTTTGCTGAGCAAAGCTGTTCCCCTGCCTTTCCTCTATAACTCTCTGTAAAGACCATCTTTTAGCTCCTCAGGTGTGGGATCATGGGGTTGCCTTATTCTATTCACTTTCTTTTCATTCCAAGAAGCATTTACTTAATGTGCACCTATCATTGCCAAGTGATGTTCTATGTGCTTGGATTATCAGCACACAAAATAAAAACTCCTGCTCTCATGAAACTTACTTTACAGATATGTAAACAGTATAGTATGGCAAAAGCTAATTAGTATTAAGGAGAAAAGAATAAGAAGAGCAAAGGAAGATAGATCAGAGTTATCAAGGAATTCATAAATCTGACTTGGACTAGGACAGTGGTCTCTTTAATGGTGTTCCCTTGCTTCAACTAAAGCCCAACTCTCCCATCATCATTGACCTAAACAGAATCTGTCTTACGGCTCCCCCATTGCCTACGCAATAAGCTTCTGGACCATTAGTGTGGCCCTGTGTGTATTATTCCCAGCCTGCTTCTGCTCCAGCTCCCTCTATTTCATGAATCCTGTGCGTCAGCCAGAACAAACTTCATTATTCCACTCCCCTCGCCATGCCCTGCCCTTTCTTGCCTTTCAGTACACTATTTGTGGGGGGAAGGAAGCTTGTCTTTATTGAACCTTGCTAACAGGCCTTTGCATGCCTCTTTACTTACGTCTTCTCCTTTCCATTTCACAAGCACCCTGTGATGCATAAGGGGAGGGAACAGAGGTGGTCTTCCCTGAAATCACACAGTAGAATCTTCTATGATTTGGATCTCCCTCTGTCCAAGTTCAAATCTGCTGCTCTTTCTCCCAGAGTACACAACTTACTATGAATCTGTTTCCTGAATTCCCCCAGAAACTGAAAGGAGAACTGTACCTACTCACCTCTGTGACCCCTATGGTAGCTGGCATAAAACCCCCCTCAAACTAGGCCAAAAACATTATGTGAATTACATTTCTTTTGATATAATTGAATTAAGTTAAACATGTTTATAAAGCCAGTACTTGACCGATCTCTCTGCAGCCTGCTGTGTAGGCTGTAATCTGGTAGCTCTGTCTGTCAGTCCTTTAATAATCTTCATGTCTCTTTCCTGACTTCCACACTTGTTCTTTGAATGTCTCCATGAGACCAGAGCTGTGATCAGCCGAGAGCGTTTTCAAGGCGAATCATGGTAGATTTATCTGTGTCTTTTGTCTTTTCTTCACATTCTCCCTCCCTGCTTCATTTTTCCATTCGAGATTCCCTTATGGACAACCATTTTGCCACCAAATTTAACTCATCCCAGTACTCTCAGAGTCCTTGAAGCAACTGTGAAGCCAGGACTTGGGGGTCTTCCATTCTGGCTCTGCCTCTGATCCTCCTTAGCTGGGCAGTTGAGGTGGCTCCAGGACAACCACACCTTCTCTGGGCCTCAGTTTCCTTATAGAAGACTATACAGGAGGCCGGGTGCAGTGGCTCATGCCTGTAATCCCAGCACTTTGGGAGGCCGAGGCAGGCAGATCACGAGGTCAGGAGACTGAGACCATCCTGGCTAACACGGTGAAACCCTGTTTCTACTAAAAAAAAAAAAAAAAGAAAATTAGCCAGGTGTGGTGGTGGGCACCTGTAGTCCCAGCTACTCGGGAGGCTGAGGCAGGAGAATGGTGTGAACCTGGGAGGCAGAGCTTGCAGTGAGCCGAGATTGCACCACTGCACTCCAGCCTGGGCAACAGAGTGAGACTCCATCTCAAAAAAAAAAAAAAAAAAGAAGACTGCATACAGAATTCCAGTTCTACCATGTATAATCTCATTGTTTAATGTACATAACTAATAAGTAAATATTTACTTATTCTAATAAGTAGAATTTAGATCCTATTTGATGTGGAGGCACTTTGGAGGCCCTCTCCAGAGTATTCTATCTGAGCAATACCTGGCCAGGCAGCTGTCCATGGCCCCTCGAAGCAGCCTTGTTTTCCTTAGTAGGCCCCGTGTGATCAGCAGGCATCCCCTGAGACCAGGCTCATGGGTGAATACGTGGAGATCCAGGTCTTTTAAATGAAGACCTTGCAAGAGAGAAGAAAGTGGAAGTAGGGGTGCTTGAGGCAATTCTCATATGCCTTTTGCCTCCGGATGTGACAGGTTTGTGGCTCCACTCTGCCACAGACATTTGAGTGTCCTAAAATCCATGTTCTGTGATTTTAACATCTTCAGATGCCCACCTGGTAAATCTGACCACTTCTTGCACTCTCCCCTCCGTAGCCTCCAAACCACAAAAAGCCACCAGTGGCATGTGGCCCCAGATTCAACCTCACAGATGGGACTCTTGGTAAAGGGGGACGAGTTGCTAAATAAATAGAATGCATTGTAAGTGTTGATAGATTTTCTGTTCTGTCCTGGCATTGTGCTCAGTGGAGGATTACCGCTGTGTGTGTTTAAATGTGACAGCTGTTTCATTCACTCCCTGGTGTGTTGGAGAAGCTGTGATAAAGCCAGTGATACGCCTTCAGAATCCTTAAAGTGAAATCCTCCAGAAAATAAAATCAAATCATCTCCCAACCTTCTCTGTCCTCATCTCCTTGCTCATTTCCCACATGTCTTTCCATTTATTGGATTTTATCTTTGATTTTTAATGTTTTGGATAAGACATGCCCTGGAAGACCTTCCACCCCTAGTTACTGGGCATCCCTGAAGCAGTCAGCTTCATTTTGGTACCCTGGGTGTAGAGGGAATGCAGAGCATTTAGAAACCTTAATTAAGGAACATTTAGGAAGATAGGCTGATGAGGGGCAAGATTAGCAATGGATTTCACTGCTGCCTGCCTACGACTTTCTGTTTAATTATTGCAAGGAGAGCTGCCAGCAAAGTGGAGCAGAAGGTTTGATAGTGAACTGCACTGACCTGGATTTCTGTTTCATTAGATTTCATTTAATTCAGGCAAAGGCGGCAATTTCTTAGACCCTAGTGTTGTTGAATGTTAACCTTCAGGCCACAAGAATGAGGGAAAGGGGTGTATTTTATCTTGAGCTCTACTGATTTCCAGAGACATAATCCTGCCTGCTCTCACCACCTCTTACTGTTTTGGAAAATAGAAAGAGCGGCGATCTATTGTGTCCCATTGAGGACTTAAATGAGCTGAATAATTGGCTCAAGACGATGCTCTTCGAACTAGAGAGGGCCCAAGAAAGTCTTCCCTACTAGATTTAGAGGAAAGGATCTCTTTCTCTCTAGGAACTTCTGGCTTTTTTTCTGAAATACATGAGCTTGTGACCCCCAGGGATAATTCGACTTATCCTGCTCGTGGCTGAGAAGAGCTGTGGTGAAGTCCGATTGGCATGGCAGGGAGTGCAGCAAGGAATGGGTAGGAAGGGAAAAGCTGGTTGGGATTCTATGCAAACTTCAAGTAAATCACCATGTCTATCTACGTGTGTCCTGATTTTGTCCCTTCCACCTCTTCTGTATCCTAAGACGATGATCAGAGTTAGTTGAGGGATTCTGAAAACTCAAGAAAGAACTGAATCTAGAGTCAAATAACTTGAGTGCTGCCCCTAGTCTATGCCTTGAGAATCAGTTAACCTCTCTAAGTTCTCCCAGATAACAAAATAAGAATAATAACTTCTGTTTCACAGGAAGCTTATAGAATTAAATAGAAAAATGCTTAGTGTAACAATCAACCTTTAACAGGTTTTCAATAGACATCAGTTGAATCAAGGCCATTTCTACTTCATGCATATAAGGAAAGTGAGGAAGACCTCCTTCTGAAAAAAGCCAAAGGTTATCCCACTTCTATTTGAGGCTGTATTCAGCTAAAATAAGAGGATGATAAAGGTAAAATAAAAGTCATTACTAAAGAAATAAAAAGTTAATAAAAGGTGACACATCCCTACAATGGAATACTTCTCAGTACAGAAAAGAAATGAACTCCCCGTCTCTACTAAAAATACAAAAAATTAGCCGGGTGTAGTGGCGGTCGCCTGTAGTCCCAGCTACTCGGGAGGCTGAGGCAGGAGAATGGCGTGAACCCAGGAGGCGGAGCTTGCAGTGAGCCGTGATCGCGCCATTGGACTCCAGTCTGGGCGACGGAGCAAGACTCGGTCTCAGAAAAAAAAAAAAAAAAAAAAAAAAAAAAAAGAAATGAACTATTGAAACATAAGAAAACATGTATACATTATCATTCTTTTTAATAAATAGCCACCTACTTATATTAACTTCATGATAAGCCTCAGGGACTGACCTCAACACATCACCTCCCACGTTCATCTCAGGCAGCAAATTCATACAGTAAGTTTTGCTGTATTTTATTAATGTATTTTCCCTTAGAAATAGTAAAAAATAATTATGCAATACTAATTAAGTCAGACACAAAAGGCTACATACCATATTGGTCAATTTATATGACATTCTGGAAAAGACAAAATCCTGGAGACAAAACAAAGATCAGTAGTTGTCAAGGACAAAGGTGAGGGGAGGTGATTGATTGAAGCAGGAAACAAGGACTTTTTTCAGGGTTTGTAAATATTCTATTTTTTATTTATGATGGTGCTTATTCTTGAAATGTACACCTAAAAGGGTGAATTTTGCCATATGTAAATTGTACCTCAGGAAACTTATTTTTTTAAAAAGTTGGCAAATATTTCTATTCTCTCTCTTCTAGAATTATATGACTTGTCCCCATTGTGAGATGCTGAGGATCCCACAGAGTCATCCCTAGAACTTGGGGCCCACTGAATCTCTAGGGATGTGAAGGTTTCAAAATCACCTGTAATTTCATACCAACATGTACAAATGAATTTTTTCTAGGGAGATGTCTCACAGTTTTACGTAGAAGGTCAAAAGTTACTGTGGATTACTGTCCATCTCCCATACAAGAACAACAATCAGGAGAAAAATAAAGAAAGAAAGGACAATAGAAAAGGAAAGGAGAGGAAAGGAGGGAGGGAGGAAGGGATGAAGGAAAATTATCAATCATTATTTTTCAGGAGAAAAGAAAAAGCGAGAATAATTGTTTGAGTCTGTCACCATGGATGGACATGGGGAGGCACTAGCTTGAAGTCAGTCCCTAAGCTCTATCCTTATGTTACTATCTCTAGTTACTTATTCTTATTACAGGGAATGATACCTTATATGCAGGCGCGTTTCTGTGAGTCTATAGTGTCATTTACTCTGGCTGCCAATCTCATAGCAGAGAATGAGGAGTGAGTCTTGCATAAATTCTCCCTGATTCAGGCCACTTAATAGCTTTCTTGCACACTGCCTGCAGAGGTTTGAAAACGGAAACAGGGAAAGGAGGTCACCAAGGATAGGTAGAAAACAGGATGCCAAGCAGAGCTTAATGGAATCCATGGTATTGATCCAAGTGGCAAATGCATAGCATTGTAATGGTATTGAAAGCTTCATGCTAGGCACTAGCTCAGAAAAGGCCACAGCTGCTAATTTGCAAAAGTATCAGGGTCTCAAAAGTTATTGGGGACCTTCAGGAGATGAATCACTAGGAACCCCTTTAATAACCACAGCACATTTTCATGCCTTCATGAGATATTTCTATCATCCAGAAAAGTCGGCCCTGAAAACACACTTCTGCCAGTGGTGCTGTTATATCACAAGCTTCCAGGCAGGAACATTACTTTGTGCCTCACACACTTTGAATAATTAGTCAATTTGAGATGCTGATGGTGATGACAACAGTAATAAGAGGCTGCAATAACAGGCCAGCTGTGCCCCTCCACGGGCCTGAAAGAATGGGTCATTTTGGACGTGGCATTGCCTATGCTGGGATGTTCACCTGCAATTCCCAGCCACAGAGGCCCGATTCATGTTAATGAAATGCTGAGGAATGTTCTCTTCTAACACAGACATTGCTATAATAATGATGGGAATGCAGTTTCTAGTAAGCCACAGATCCAATTTTTAAAGCCATATTTGCAAGGATTAACAAAAGCCCCCTCTCATATGCCTGCCCCCTCCCTCCTAAACCCTATTCCTTTAACAGTATGTTGATGATGCCCACCAGCCCCAGTCCTAACTTTTGTTTTTAAACTGGAAATTCTGAAAAATTATTCCTAGGTCCAACAAGGTCCTAATAAGGCTGAAAAGGCCTCCTTGCTCTCTCACCATATTTTTGTCACTGCCAATACTAGCAGATAGTCCAAAACAGAACAATTAATATATAGGATAGAAAGAAGTGAAGGGCAGTATTGGGGAACTGGCAGTTCACATGCATGGAAAGGAGGTTGGAAAACAGTGCTCATGAATTCAGGAGCCTGGATGCAGATGCAGATGCAGAGGGTTTGGTTCAGTAACAAGGAAAATGAACCCTATGGCATCTGGTGATAAAATACAAACTTCTCAAGGGACCCAAGACTAAAGAAATATGACCAAAAATGAAAAAAAAATTCAGAAGACACAGGCTATTTGTAGGGGTGTCAGAGTTAGTTATGTTAAATAAAGTTTAGCCTAAAGCTGCCTCCTCACATATTTTAAGTTCAGCCTAAAGATTTCTCCATACATAGTGAACTTTAACCTAACTGGATATGTCAGCAGATTGTAATCTGCTTTTGGGCTAATCACAGGTAGCCAACTGCTTAAGCCATGTTCAAATAAGGCAAATACCAAGCTATAACCAATCCAGCTGTTTCTGCATCTGACTTCTATTTTGTGTACATCACTTTCCTTTTTCTGTCCATCAGTTCTTTCTGACCAGGTGGCAGTGTCAGGGTTGCCCCCAACTTACTCTGGGTCAGGGGCACCTGGCAGATTAGCAAATCATTATGTCCTCAATTAAACTGTTACATTTAGTTTGTCTAAAGTTTTTCTTTTTTATGATTACGTCTGCCAAAAAGACATACTTGCCTGAAAATGCAAGGAGCTGGCGATGGAGACTTCATGGATGTGAGAATATAAGAATAAGAATGAAAGGAGAATAAGGCCGGTGCTGTGGCTCACATCTGTTCTCCCAGCACTTTGGGAGGCCGAGGCGGATGGATCACTTGAGGTCAGGATTTTAAGACCTGGCCAACATGATGAAACCCCGTCTTTACTAAAAATACAAAACAACAACAACAACAACAAAACAAAGACAAATTAGCCGGGCATGGCGGCATGCACCTGGTAATCCCAGCTACTCAGGGGGCTGAGGCAGGAGAATCACTTGAACCGGGAGGCAGAGGTTGCAGTGAAGTGAACCAAGATGGTGCCATGCCACTCCAGCCTGGGCGACAGAGTGAGAGTCCATCTCAAAATAAGAAAGAAAGGAAGGAAGAAGAAAGAAAGAAAGAAAGAAAGAAAGAAAGAAAGAAAGAAAGAAAGAAAGAAGGAAAGAAAGAAGGAAAGAAAGAAAGAAAGAAAGAAAGAAGGAAGGAAAGAAGGAAGGAAGAAAAGAAAGAAAGAAAGAAAAAGAAAAAGAAAGAAAGAAAGAAAATGAAATAGAGGGGTGTATTTGTGGGAATATATTAAAACTTGCCCACCCAGACAGAAGTAGTGGATGCTGCATTTTTAAATCTAGCAACTCAACTAGCATAGAAACATGATGCTCTGGCAGGAAGAAACTTAAATAATCAGTTAGATTTTTGGTAATTTTCTGTAGCACACAGGAACCAGCAAATGGTATGGCTGTATGCCATACCTGCATGCCAACAAGAAAAATTTGTTAGTGTCATGGAATGGATAGAAGTTTGGGAGACGGTAAACATGCCATCCTGATGCTCCTAATGTCCAGAGAATGAAAATCTGGGCTGAATCAGAGGCGTATTCTAGAGAGAAGGAAGCTACCAAAACATGATCTCATAGCAAGAGACAGAAGACAAAATTGCAAGAAATTCTGTTAAAACAAAAATAGAGGCACTTGAAATCAGTGTTGATGCATAGGGAGCTCTCTGAACAAACAATAGAAATAAAGAAAATAACTAGTGATTAGTATAGAGTTGGCATACCTAAATGCTAGAAATGCTAAATTGCAAAATGAATTGGAAACGATGGCATTTCTTTGGAGACAAAAGGTATTGAAATGGGACACAGCCCAATTTGGTCTCTTGACAAAAAATGGACCTTGTCATAAAATGCTCTCATATTCAACACTGACAAAACTTCACAACCCTTTTAATTCTCAGATATGCTACTTTTTGACAAAAATCATGAGTTTCCTGTTGAAGATGACAGACCCAATCATTTTAATGGGGAAACAAAACCTATGAAGGGGTTTGTAAGAAAGTGTATGCCTATCTTTCATCCCAAGCAAATGAGCAATTAATGGAAAGGATATTGTATCTTCTGTAACCATGATTGGAAATCTTTTGGGAATTTTGGAGAATGGGGAGAACGTGGAAAACAGAAAATAAGTGTATTTGTTTGCGATTTTCAAAACTAAGAAATTTACATTGGCGAATCCAGAATGATGTTTCTCAAACAGCATTTTTTCTTGAAAGAATAATAGAGAGGTTAACTACAGTTATTTAAACTTGAGTATTTGACCTTTTTTAAAAAAATGAAGGAAGCAAGCTTGTCCTATCATGTTTTCCAGTTTTATCATTGGCAACAAATACCATTGTACTGTTACAACTGACAGTATTTGTTACCAAAGGTCTGCATATCTGGACTTCCATAACTCTGCCTCAACTTTTCATATAGGAGAAAAAGTTTTAGTGGAGTATTAAAGGATCTTATCCTGTTAAATATTTTATCAGTGACTTGGATAAACATTGAATCTGTGGCTACTTCACACTAGAAAGTTACATGATGTGTTGAATGGATAGAATTGAGATCCAAAGAGATTTCTTAAAGTGATATTGGTGTGTCAACTCTAACAAGATAATGTTTACTAGATTTAGGTACCTAAGGTACCTAAGCTTACCACAAAATATGGTAAGCTTTAGGTATTTAAGCTTACCATAAAAATACGATCTCACTTATTCATCATGGGTGCGATAAGGCTTCTTAGGGATTTGTGAAACAAAGAAACAACAAGAAGCTTAGAAATATCCAATGTCATAAGAGCAATATGAATAAAAAGGCTGAGATGTCTGTCAAAAAAATCCTAACAGAATCTTAGAATAAGGAAGATGTTGCCTGTATTCCGTATTGAACAGAACATGTCTGAAATAACATGCTTTCTTTTGGAGGGTAATATTTTAAATGATACATCGGTAAATAGAATACATTTAAAGAATAGAGTACATTTATAGTTTTGGAAATCTCTTTAATACCAAACTTACTAGAAGATAACAGGATTCTCATATCTGCTTTTACATTCAGTCATAAAATACACCGTTGGAAAAGGGAGGAGTATTTTAGTAGCCTTTTAGCTAATTGTGAATGGTCTTCTTTGATAGAACACCAAAGTTCAAAAAGTTTTAGTTTCTTAAATATTAGTTGTGATGTAGAATCTGAAAAAAATGAATGAATCTGAAATGAATGAATAAATGAATCAATGAATGTTTTATAATCTGTTACATTAAAATCCATGGGCCTGGTCTATCTTGCACTTGGAGAAAATCTCTTACCAAAGATGGTTCTATAACAACCTAAATGACATATATTAGTCATTTAAAAAATACTGGTTTTCTGATTCATTTAAATCTTCCAAATGTTGGCACATTTTATTATAACACATCAAAAAAGTCACAATCACTAGTATTGTGGGTGTTTAAAGCTCCTGGTGAAAGATAAAGTTTTCCAAAATTCTATTTTCTTTTGAATTTTTCAGGTTTATCATTGGTAACAAATACTGCCAATTGTAACAGTACAATGGTATTTGTTGCCAGTGATAAAACTGGAAAACATGATCTGACAGGCTTGGTCAAATACTCATGTTTGAATAACTATAGTTAGCCTGTCCATAATTCTTTCAAGAAAAAATGGTGTTTCATGAAAAAATCAGCTAGTTCAACACACACCCCAAACAATTGCATAAACACGTTTTTTTATAAGAAAGCCGTCATGCTTCAGTGATGCAACAGAACGCTTTTGTGTGTACGTTCCATTTTGTCAAACACAGTCTTAAAAAAAAAAAGAAACGAAGATACGTAATCAAGGATTAAGAATTAATAAAATTAATAATTTTTACATCTTCTTTAAGAGTAGTCTGTTGTGAAACTGGCTTTTTAGAAAATTTCTGCAAGTGCATGACAGTGGAGAATACAGTGGCTACTGGTACAGCTTAGTGACAGAGCCACAATTCTTGTTAAGGTGCCAGCATTGCTTTTAACTATTGGTGCAAATGTCAATATAATGAATGAGGCAAATAACATTTTGATGTTTTATAAAAATAGTTTTGCTCCCATGGACCCCTGAGAAGGTCTCAGACACCCCCGGGGGTCTACAGACCATACTTTGAGAATTGCTGCTATTAAGTAAGGTGGCTTTGAAATCTTAAATTATTTAAAAAAGAGTTTTCTACTTTGTTATTCTGTGATTCTAGAGCTGTATCCCCTTAATTGGATCATATACGTCTTACTCTGCTCATGTGATTTATGCCTTCCATTTTTAAACACGATTTTATGATGTCCAATTCTGCCCTAGTACTAAGAAGTGTAGCCTCTCTATTACTTTGGTTTGGGAGGAAAAGAAAAGGATTTGAAAAAGGGAATGCAAGAGAAAGGCTTGGAATAGTTGCATCTGCTCAAAAGTAGAGACATAGCGTTGTGCAGAGATGCAGTGGATGAGCAGGAGAAGACACGCTGCCTGTTGTGGGACCTTTGGGAACAAGGCTCTTCCCTAGGGCGACCTGGGATATCATTAGTCCTTAAGGAGGGTTGTGTTTCAGAAACTCCTAGACACATTTTATAAAATGTGCATTCTTGGGCGATCCACTCAGACGCTCTGAGTTTGTGTATCTTTGGGGGATAGGAGTAACAGGGCAATCTTAGTTTGCAAACACCCAGGTGATTTTGATCTACATATTGATTAAAAACAATTGCCTTGGGAGGTAAGACGAACAAGCACAACTGAGCCAGTAGATAATTGGTTTATCTGTTTCCATAGTGTTGAATAAAGGATGGGTGATTCATCTTCCATGGTTGGGAGAGAGAGTTCAGGGCTTAGCAACAGTTCTGAGGATAGTCAAGGGAACACATTAAAGAATACGGTTTTAATCTGAGTTGGTCGGTGGAGGAAGAATTTTCCCAAACCCCAGGAGCTCTTTTTTTGTTGTTGTCAACATCTTTATTCAGTACTACTTCACTCTTCAGCAAGATAGAAGTTAATGACAACTAAGAGTCTTAGGGAGAAAAAAAAAAGTCATTGAAGACCAATAGCTGTCCACAAGAACATGTCTGAGTAGTAATTGCTACTTTCCTTTCATCAGTTTAACTTGCAGTCACTCAAGTAAGAACACTTGGAGTGGAAAATCTATTAATACTAAGGCCTGGGACTGGCTGGAAGCACAAACTGTGCGGAATGAGGGTTATAGCTGCCCATTTTTTCAGTGTTGTAACTCAGTCTACTGAAGACATGGCAAAGAAACTAGAAAAGCTCTTCTCTTGATTTTTTATAAGCGACATCAAATAGCCTGTTCCTGACAGATGCATGGTCCTGGTTTATTCTGAGAAAGACTTGGGATGATGGTTTCTGATGGGCACAGCCTGAAAGATCTGAACACAGATGAACTAGGCCAATTCACTGCCAATCTCTTCAGATTATTTTTAAAAGTGCAAAAAAAAAAAAAATGGTACTTCTGCTTTCTCTGTTTCTTACAGAATTATGCAGTTTGGACAATGGCCATTTGGACTCACATAGAGGTGTCATCCTGTTACTGTGTGGTTTTGTTTGTTTGTATTATGCATTTTCAACCTCAAAGGAGGAGATTTCCAGAAAGCTACAGTTTAGCCATGCAGCCACCAGGGAGTGGTAGTGGGCAACTTTAAAGTGGCACCAACTACGTGGAGTATACTTTCTCTGGAATATAATATGGCTGCTCTAGTCCAACACTTACTTGCATTAAAACCTTTATTTTCCATACATTATTTTAATATCTTATTAAAATAGTTAAAGCAAAATAAATGTGAAAACAGTTAATATTTGGCGAATAATATAAATGAACTTTGATTTGGTGATAACTAATATCTATCAAAAGTGTGCCATTAACTTGGAACCGGTCAAAACACTTTGAAGCTGTAGCTCATTGAAAGATCTCGATGACCCTGTGAGGTAGGTACTATTAGTGTTATTTTTTTTTAGATGAAGAAACCAAGTCACGGATAAATTAAATACAGATGCTTCTCGACTTACAATGAGGTTGCATCCTGATAGCCCATTGAAGGTTGAAAATGCATTTAATATACCTGGCCTGGCAAACATCACAGCTTAGCTTAGCCTGTGCTAAATGTGCTCAAACACTTACATTAGCCTATAGCTGGGCAACATTATCTAACACAAAGTGTATTTTATAATAAAGTGTTGAATATCTCACGTACCATGTATCACTAGATCTAGAAAAGATCGAAATTCAAAGTTCACTGAAACTGAGGCAGTTTTATGCTATTGTAAAGGTGAAACATTGTAAATGAAATCTTCTTAAGTTGGAGACCTCCTGTAATATGAACAAATTACACGGCTAGATAGATTTATGAGTCATATTCAGACATCCTATCTACAGGGCCCCTACTATTAACGAAGCTACTTTGCCTCTATTCGACTTTTATTTCTCTGATGACTATTACTATACATTCTAACGCTAGTCTTATATACTAACTGTATACATTATAACTAACTGTAACATTTTGTTCAGGTTTATTTTCTTCTGGGTTTCCCACAATAATTAGCTTCACAGGATATTACAAGTAGCTATTACCCCTGAATGAGGATCTTTGGGACATCTGAAAAGTGAGCACAGTGCTTCTAATACAAGGTTATATTAAGGAATTTAATTAATAGAAAATACTATACAACATATATGCTAACCATTTTATTGGTATTATTTACATTCGCTGCCTATTGATAGGAAAACCCACTGGGCAGCCTTAGTCGTATTACCCAGAACTCAGATACCCTTTCCTTTCCACTGGGGGCGCAAGACTGATGATAGACTTTTGGCTTCAGTTTCCCAATGGTTATGGGACTCTATAAAATATATTAAGTCTCACAAGGAGTCAGTATTTCTCTGGTTTCTTTGTTGTTGTTGTTGTTTGTTTGTTTATTTTTTCATGGAACTATGAACTGTCTGCTAGAACTGGCCCTCTATCCTGGCTTCCCTGTCTTATGGAATGCAATCCTGTTGCTTTCTGTCTTATGGAAGCTGTAGGTTGTACAGTAGCTTCTGTCTGCTTTAAAATCTCCTGTCTGTCAGAGGCAAACATGTCATCAAAATCCTCTTGTATATCTCTAGAAGGAAAACAAGAATGATAGACATGTAGTTGTAAATGTATATATTTACTTCTGCTGGTAGTTCCTGTTTTCTATTTGCAATGCCTTTTCTTTACTTAGGCCATTCATGTTGAAGGTTCCAGGGATCTTTCTGATGACTCTGTCCTTCAACTCCCTGGAACTATAACAGCCCCTATATTCCAGAACTGATATAAAATTCAAACTTTGTATCTTCCTCTAAATCCTGTCCAGACACTGGAATAGTCCAGCTTTGAACTACCCTAGTATCAAAGTCTCACATAGTGGTGTCCCCTCCAGTCCAGGTGTGAGCACGGCAGTCTAGGGAATCTTTTCTGTGACTGAACTTCTTGGTGCACTGTTTTAAAATAATGCTGTCATGGCGCAGCCCCAGTGTGACTCACCTCCCAGGATTTATGCCCTTGTGTATTCCCATCCCGCATTGAATATGGCTGGCCTTTTCACCCCACGGTATAGCGTGGAAGTGAGGATGCGTGACTTCTGAGGCTAGGTCAGAAAATATACTGTGCCTTCTGCCTTACTCTTTCCTGGATCACTCACTCTGGAGCAAGGCAGCTGCCGTGTAATGAGGACACTTGAGCAGTCCTGTGGGGAGACTCCCACAACAAAGACCTGAGGCCTCCTGTCAGCCCCTGCGCCAGCTTACCAATCACGTGAGTGAGCCACCTTGAAAACAAGTCCTGCAGCCCTAGTCAAGCATGTGGATGACTGCAACTGCCCAGCTCAGCTGCTTCCAAGATGCACAGAAAATGTGGCACACACATTTAGAGGTAATTGTTTATGTGGTAATAAATGACTAACATATAGAGAGTTCTCCATCCTCAACTAGTTGCTTGCTGCCAGAAGCCATTTGGCAATCCCTATGATTAGTTTGCTGTAATCACAGAAGTATTTTCTATGACTTCTCCCTCTAGGAAAGGGGTTAAATTGACTTTTCTCCTACACCCAAATTCACCTCTTAGGCCTATAGCTACTGGACTGATTTGCATAGGATACTGAGATTACTCATCTACCAAGCAATACTCAGTTCCCACTAGCAATAACCTTGGATGCTGGATTATTTTAAGAAGTTTAAAGAGGCCATATTCACTGTAAAATATAGGTAGAGTAAGAGTTTCTGCGCATAGTGGGAAAAAAATCTTTAGGTTTAGAGTCGGGCATATCTGTTTTGAATCCATCATTGGCCACTTATTAACAGTGACTCAGAAGTTGCCTTGCACAAATTATGGAACATATCTGAGCTTCAGGTCCCCCATTATAAAACAAGGATAGTATCTTGCATGGCTATGTGAAGATTTTAAATGATATACCTTTTAAAATAAATCTCACAAAACATAGTGCCATACAGATAATGGGAATTTAATAAATCATAGCCCCCATTAATAGTAAAAGAAGATCTTCGACAACAGACTGAAATTGAAAAACTAACTTATTTTGGGACAGAGATGTCCCAGGTGGTTCAAAAGTGGGAGAGGAGGAAAAGCCTTCTTTCATTTAAGGTAGGGCTTGAAGAAGAGCCAGCGTCTCAGCGGTGGAGCGAGAAGGATGGCATTTTAGGCCTAGTGTTAGAGAGGAGGAAAGGGGTCACTTGTTTTGGGATGAAGTTGGGGCAGAAAGTAGTTCAACTGGGCTCCAGCATGGGAAATATAGAAAAAGCAATAGATGGTACACTGGGAGAGGTCAGGAAAAGCCATGGTGAAAAGCCTTGGCTTTTCAACATTGGCGCTATTGACACTTTTGGCTGGATACATCTTTATTGTGGGGGACTGTCTTGTGCATTGTAGGACGTTTAACAGCATCTCTGACCTCTACCACTAAATGCCCTTAGCACCTACCTCTTACCATTCATGACAGAAAAATGTATCTTCAGGCACCGCTAAATGTTTCCCTGGGGGCAAAAATTGCTCCTGGTTGAAAACAATTGCCTTAGTCTAATATTCTCACCTTTGCTGAGAACGTCACTGGCACTCAGAGAAGATGCTTGCCTGGACCAAAGACACACAGCCTGACACTGCTGAACCAGGTCCAGATGCTCCCAGCGCTTCATCCCTCTCTACACGCTTGAAAAGCAGCCAGGTAGTCTTTGCCAGAGTAAGTGGAATGAGAAAGAAATAGATTATTAAAGAGACTTAGGTGTAAAGGAGCAAAAGGCATCATTAGTCCAGACAGGGAGAGTCACGGATGTCATCTTATTTAAAAAGCATTAATGTGAATATTAAAGGAGTTGACACCAGGAAGTGTCCAGCATGGTATGTGGTGCCTTGTAAGTGACCAGAAACGATGCTTTCTCCTTCCTTTCCTGATGATAATTTGGGCTTAATTCAGTGGGCCATGGGGAGCTGCAGGACACTTTTTATAGGTCAGTGCATTATCATAGTGGGAAAGTGACATTCTACCTGAAGCTCATGGCTTTTGTTTTATCCTAGGAATATGTCTTATCTCTAGGGGACATATGCCCCCAGGGACTGGCATGGCGCCTGCTCCCTAAACGTCCTCAATTACCATTTCCACCCATCAAGGAAGCTACTCTCTCCAGAAAAGATCAGGACATAATGAACCCTATGCTGAGTGATTAAAACAAATGATACTGCAGTCCAGCAAGGTGGCAGGGCAGTGAGGAGGTGGCTGAAGTGATTGGCTCCCCTTAAATGCAGCTCAATTTTGAATAACACAGCTGCTTACCCAATAGCTGCCTGAACACAAACCTTTGGCAGCTGGTCACCCTCCAGTGCCTTCGGGATGGGGTCACCAAGGGCTGACACACTTTCTGAATTGAAGCAGTGGACTGTGAAATAGGAATTACTGGCAGCTCTTAGGTATATCAAGAGAACAGCCCTATTCCTTAATACAGAGCCACTAATAGACATCTAGAAACCTATAAAACAGACAATTCCTCTATATCATCCTAGTTAAATCAATGTACTTATATTACCCTCATCATTTTCCCTTTAACGTTTATTACATTTTGCCACAGTAATTTATTTTTTCATATCCATCAGCCGATTAAAGACTTTATTCTGAAGATACACACATCCTTGTGACCTAGTAGAAACTGACCTAAACTGTTAAGTAAAAAGCAATGTGGTGTTCGGTGGGGGAAGTTACCTTCTCTCTTTCTCTCTCTCCCTCCACCATCCTCCACCTCCTTTCTTCCCCTCTCCCCTCTTCCTTTCTCCGTGTAGCACTTCCGTTGTTCTAGGGGAGTGAGATTTCCAGTGATGTAAGCTTATATTTTTTGTACTCTTCCTTTCTAGGCATTCAGACAATTTGCTAACCTCCCTGAATGTCTCTTTTCTCTGGTGTTGTGTTAGTTCCTCTCTTAGTGTGTCCCTTTCCTGCTTTTTGCCCTCCCTCTTCCCCTCTCCCTGTAACCCTGCGTCTTCCTGAATGACACGTGAGTTCCTGATAGGGAAGATATTCAAGACTTGAAAGACCCACTGGCTGTGGTAGACTGGAAGATGCAGGGGTGCTCACCTTGACCACATGCTGCACCTGCTGGCAGCAAGAAAGAAGCCTCAGGGCATCTCTGCCTTTGGAGCCACAGCTAGAGGACATTACAGAATGAAGAGATGGTTGAATTCAATATATAATTTAAGTCACATTCCCCCAGAAAATGCCCAGCGCTTCAAATGCCATGTTATCACTTCTTTGAGGTGAAACTTACAATAGGAAAAACAAAGCACATGTGCCCTTTTAGAGGATTACAGTATGAAGTTGTCATCATTTGCTAACACCATAATTTATCATTAAGTTTGAACAAAAAGTGGAATTGTATAACTTTGGAAGAAAATACCTGGGTACATAGAGTAGTCTGCTGATGGATTGAGGTGGGCATAGACATCAGTGTAGCTAGTCGAAGTTGGGAAGATCAGAGAGATTCTGGGCAGTTAAAGAGAATCAGGAGAGCTCTGACCTGGACAGAGGCTGAAGACAGGAACACTGCTCAAATAGACGGCCCACTTTTTCCTTGGGGCAAGGTGTTTCTGAGCATTATGCTATGGTTCTTAAACTTCCTTAGCTACAGAATTCTTTTTGAAGTGGACTCTAATGGTGATGACTAATATGCAAAAGAGGAAAATCTCAAGCTTCTGTGATTGGGGAAGAAGTAGACAAAGGAGCCCAAAGGGAGCTTTGCAAAATTTGTAACCTGAAAACCTCTGAAACCTTCTGACACCCAGGTTACCTCCCTTCATATCCCATATGGAAAGGTTTCCAGTCCAGTCTTAACCTTCCTTATTAAAGAGAGAACCCCCATACATTTATAAGTATGAGGAAGTGGAACCTCAGCCAGCTGCTGAGTTTGGCTGTTTGAGAGATTTTTCCTACCTTGAATTCACTCAATCAGGCAAACTGTCGTTCACCCTTCAAATTCAATCCAAACATCATCTCCAGAAATCTTTCTCTCAATTCTGAGTCTGATTAAAACAGGTGCATCTCTTCTTTGCTCTTATAGCACCTTTGTGTATGATTCTACTGTAACACTTATGATACCCTCTTGAGATCATCATGTTGCATGGTTGTCTCTACCCCTGGCCTCTGGGCTCCTAAAGTGAAAGGCAATAAAGGCACTGGTTGACTTGGAATTTCTGGCACATACTGGACTTTGTGGTCTATGGCTGGTTCTCAATAAAGTTTTGCTGAGAAAATGAATGAATGAATGAATAACATTTGGTGACTGTATTTAATTCGATCATTTTAGATGACAGACTCTAACAAGTAGCGCCTGTACTCCAGCACCTGGACTCTACTTACCATTTTTTTTAAGCAGGACATTTGTATTACCAATGTACTAAACTATCCTTTGTCTTCCTGCACTATACCACGTCTACCTCATTCCTTGAGTAAATACTTTGCTTTGTGGTATTTGTCATCAATTTTCTATGGCATTTACTTATGTTCCAACTGGGGCATGTGTGTTGTGTAAACATCCCCCTGTCATATACATTTCTTGGTGATAGTCCTCTGGAACCATTTATAAACTGGAATTAATTTGTGCCAGAGCTTTGCTGAGGTGAGATGGGTGCCTTTAATCCTTCCTTTGCACATGGAGAACTGGAGAGATGAAATGATTTAAAAGCAACCATGTCTTAGATCAGTGTTTGGGATTGGTAAAGGGATTTAGTGCTTCCTAGGCTTACGCTTTAGCCTCCAGGTCCTGCTGCCTCAGATAAATTGCATATTTTTTTTTTCAGGGAAACCACAGTCAAAACATTTTGCTTAAACAGAAGTCCTGCCCATAGTCAAAACTTCCCATAGACAACCTAAATTCAGCCACCCACATCCCCATTCCACAAATATAATATTTTCAGGGTCCTTTAGCTTTTTTATCCAGGATATTTTTTCCCGTAGGAGTTCTTTGCCATTAAATATGTAACAGAATCTTGCCAAAATTCATCATATGATTTTGATAATAAGAAAATTAAACGACTGGAACAGAAGACATCCACACAGTCTGTTTCTCAGTTTATCCTGAAACGAAATGCAGTCTCAAATCTTAACCCTAACCAGAATCCAAAGAATGAAACATTTCAGAAAATAAGCTAATTTCATAAGCTAACAATTTAATCAATATCATCTAACTTTAAGATCAGCCAATCAACAATATTAACAGTTTAATCTTTACCTGGGCTTTGATCCACCTTTTGGGATATACATATTCCTAGTTATTTTCTGGTCTATATTTATATATTTATATTCATGCCAGCTGTTATGGATATGGATACTTGAGGAAAGCGATTAACAGCCAGCTGCCTTAAATCATTTTCCAAATAAAGCAGCATAAATAAATATGTATTCCTCAACTGTGGTTCCCAGACACCTCATGATACCTCCCACTATTTCAATGCAGATTTAAAGGTCTACCCTTAGAATAATAACTACTAACCTACATCGAGCCCACACTGTGTGTCTGGCAGTGCTCTATGCCCTCAACACACAAACTCAAGTCTTCCTTATAACCACATGGGAAATCAGATAATTTGAAGCTTGTCCCAGGTTACATCAATGGTAAATGAATGCTTTTGAATTTGAACACAGGCAGTCTAGTTACAGAGCTCATATATCAAAATACCTTATAATAATGATAATCTTAGAATTGGCCGACTTTTGGGGGACTTGCTATTCAAAGTGGGGTTTATAGACCAACAAGATCAGCATCAGCTCAGAGCTTCTCAGAAATGCAGCCTCTTGGTTTTTCCCCAGACCTACCAAACCATGATCTCCATTTTACCAATCGTAACACTTGATTTTCTTATGTTTGATTTTTAATTTTCTTATCTTTTCTTATTTCATGTTTTAGAATCACTTGTCTAGTTGTGCCATCTCGTAGCCAAACTAAGAAGTCAAAAGGGCCCAGAAGTATTTGAAGGAACTTTTTCTTTTTTAAAACTACCATAGGTACAGGAACACCATGTTTTCTATGTATAAAATGCTATGTCTAACCATGAGAAATTTTGTGAGTGATCCCAAAGTACATCATGTTAGCAGATGGCCTTGGGGAAATATATCCTTTAGTTACACATCAGTTTCTGAGCTTCCATATTTGTTTCTTTGATTCTCTCACTCATTAGCAAGAATAAGAATTGCCTGAGGAATAGGTTTGTTGGTAACACCAGTGTCTGTTAGTTAAGAATATGTGTCAGAAATATATCCACTCAGTGGGGTTGAAGAGCATGAGGGAATTGAGCTGAGTCAATTCAAGGCTACTGTACTAGTATGGATTCTGGGTCTTGAATATTTCAGACAATCCAGACTGAGTTGTCACTGAGTATCGCAAGTGGCAATTAAAATGGGACTATCTAGGGTTTTTCCAGTGATGTGTGGACAAAATAATGCTGCTGAACCTGTTTTAAAGATTGCCCTTATATTAATAAATTATCTTTATCTGTAGTTATGAACACTTTAAATAGGATTATAGATTAGGAAGGATCTTTAGAGATCATCAGCCCTATCAAAGTCCTGTTCTCTGAGCAGCCGGTGAATGTGAAAGTCCATGTTTATCTGAATACAAGCCCTGTGGCTCTTTCCTCTTTGTCCTCTTTGCAGTCCATGTTTATCTGAATACAAGCCCTGTGCTCTTTCCTCTTTGTCCTCTTTGCTTTCTTACCAAGTATAGAATTACTTTGGTTTCTTTTTTTTTTCCTGTGAAACTGTTGTTTATATCTCTTGAACCTCAGGCAAGGGCAATCAGAATGTACAAAGTGACGGAATAGAGCTGAGAGCTGAGTTGGGACGAAAATGAGAAAAAAGGAAACACACATATTTTCTTCCCCCTTTAGGTTTAGAAATGGGGTTGAACTCTTAATAAGATTTTTTTGCATCTTGTTATATAATGAAAGTGGAAGAGACCTCTCTGATTACATATTACAAGCAAATAATTTTATAGTTGCAAAAATGGAAATCCACGTAGGTCAAATGACTTGCCAAGCTGATTTGTGAAAGAACCAAGCATAGAACCCAGATATTCTTACACCCAAACCAGATTTTCCATTAACTCACACTCCCTTTTTTCTTTAAGTAAACCACAAGTCACTTCTCTAGTGATTTAATGGACTGGAAAATGGACCAGAAACACTTTGGTACATTTTATATTCACTAGCTAATGTGTATGAGAGGCCTCAGAAAGACTGGGCCTGCTTACTTCCATGTTTTTCTCTAGCTTAGCCCATTTCTGACCACCCAGCTCCTCTTTCAGAGTCCTAAGGCATTTGTTAGAGTTGAAAGGGGATTTAGAAATCATCAGTCCAAAAACTATCAAGCTGCATGTTTCAGAAGCTGATCTTTCAAAGGAGATGCTTTAAGAGACACCTGTCTCTGGTGCTTGAGTGGGTGAGTCACGTACTTTAACTAGAACATCTTCACTTTCCTCGGTATTACGTATGGTGCGTGTGTATAAGATGCTGTTTAAAAATGTATTCTCTTAAGAAAAAAAAAAAAGATATAATGGACCAAGTCATCCCTCTTGCTTTTCCAACATATTTCAGGTAAAACATTTTGAGTCCCAACTAGGGGAAAGAAATTCATGCAAGGTTACGCAGCTCAATTTCACTATGAATATGATGAGAAACAAGCACAAAAAAACCATATTTCCTCAACCTAAAAATCAAGACACAAGGTCTGATAAGTCTAGGTACACTTATGGAGACAATAGGCCAGAATATTTGAAATTGAGACCATCCCAGAAAACCCATAATATACGGTCACTCCAGGAATAAGGCAAGAAAAATTCCTGACTCCAAGACTAGCTTGAGTGACAGGTGAATGAACTATGGTATAGAGTCACAGAGGGTGACCGCTACTTCTTTCCTATTTTCTGCATTCTTTGATATATGATAGGACCTGCCAAATCCTATTGATTTCAGTGATGCTTTCTGTATTAAGATTTATACTTTAATGGCTCCTTTGGACTTCTTGGGCAGGCTAGACTCTCAGCTTCTGGAATGCTTTGGGAAAGTGGGCATGATTCAGTAACTAATCTGACTTCTGATAAATCAGGTAGGGGCAAGCCCTATGGTATGGCAGCAACTAGGGTTTTAATGCCAGTAGTGGTGGGCAGCCATAGACAATATACGTGTCCCTTAAACTTTGTAAGAGCTTCGAATTGCCACAGCATGAGGTACTCAAGGAACATGCCTTAGAAAATAAATGAATACATACAACAGAATGTGTAGTACTGGCACAACAGTCTCTCAGCCTGGATGACTCTGCTCAAAACACAGCACCATTGTGCACTAAATATGTTACTTACATAATGATACACATCATCTTTAGAGCCCAGATCTCAGCAAATATAATGGCCGTCAGAAGGCAGTGAATGTACTTTGGAAGATTGCTGTGCTGGTCCAGTTCACAGGCCAGCTTAGGCAGCCAAGAGAATTATTTTTATTCTGCAGAGTTCATAGTGGTTGATCCTTCTCATCAGGAAGGCCTTCCATTTTTCCCTTTCTCTGAGTGTTTTCTGTTTTGTTTTTGTTACTTTGCTTTTTTTCTCTTTAGAAAAAGCTTGTTTAAGGGAATGTTACACAAAGCTCAAATACATGTCATTACTTCAAAAGCCTGGCTTTCTCTAGCTGATAAGACCAGGTCCAATTTTTCTGTCTAGCATTTGGGCAAAACCTGTTTCCTCCAACTTAAGGATGCAATTCAAATCACTCCAAAAAAAAAAAAAAAAAAGGAGATTAAATAAAAAAGAACAGAAACTTCATAATTAGGGATCTTGTCCTTGAGGCAGTTAATCCCACGGTATTTTGGGCCACTGAATCAGAAAGCCAGAGCTGTGAACCCTGCAGCTGCACAGGATCCTACACTTGGAAGGGCTCCGTTCTTGGCTTAATGCACTGTTGCTGTTATCTTGAAATTCTTGAGAGTTTATGAAAAAGGTTCCCTGCATTTTCATTTTGCACTGAGGCTTACAAATTAAGTATCCAAACCTATGGCAAACCCCATGGACATTCTTTGAGACATTTAGGGTTATACTCGATTACCATTTCCACACTGCATGGGTGAAAGCTCATGAACTGCAATTAGACACCTTTTTCACTTGCTAACTCTTTGATTTAGACAAGTTCCTGCTTCTTTCAGTGCCTCAGTTTTTTTATCTTTAAATGGGGATGGCAATATGACTTATCGCATAACTTTATTTGGAAGATTCACTGTAACTCAGCTTAGCAATTGTTAAGAATATGATCTCAGCAAACATTGGTTAAATAAATGAACAGAGATAAAACTCTCTCACAGGCTCCTGGACTATCTGTGGAACTTTGTCTGAAAAACAAAAGCAAGCAAACAACAACAACAACAACAAAAAACAACCTCTTGAATTCTCAGGAGACTAAAATATACTTCTTCCATCCTGCTGTCTGTCTTTTTCCACTTTACATGTTTTATCCTTTGAAGACCTCACAGAATGGTCAAGGAGTCAGCAGACTTTATTTTTAAAGATGAAAAGTGTGGGAGCCTAAAACATAGACCAAACTGACCAATGAGGAACTCTTGTAACAGGCTGGGATCTTGAAGATGCTTCTACTGTTTTTTCCTCGGTGCCAGCCTGCATCGAGACTCCACGTCAGTCCTTGCAATGGTGGATGGAGCGGGCACACTGTTTTGGGTGTGTATGCCCATGGAGAAGCATTTATTTAAGAGAATAAGCATGGCTTTAGTTTGCCTCTTTCGATCTGTGTACTCTTAATCCCGTTATGGACACTGAAGGATTTAGTAGGATTTATCATTTAGTCATGTATGTCAGTGTTTAAAAATTCGTGACCTACAGACTCTAGTCTCAAACCGGCCAAAGAAGTAATTTTAAAATAGCTCAAGGCCTTAGAAGGGAATATATAGACAATGACCACACTAATAAATACTAGGGGATACGGAGACCACAAAAAAATTCCCAAACTGCCTTTTCTCCCCCATTATGTTAGACCATTTTTGCATTGTTATAAAAGAAGACCTGAGACTGGGTAATTTTTAAAGTTTTATCATTTAAAAATTTTTATCCTGTTCAATTGAATCAAGAGGTTTAATTGGCTCACAGTTCTGCAGGCTGTACAAGGATGGCCTGGCATTTGCTCAGCTTCTGGGGAGGACTCAAGGAGCCTCATGGTGGAAGGTGAAGCAGGAGCAGGTGCGTCAGATGGCAAGAGAAGGAAAAGGTGGCTGGGGAAGCCAAACACTTTTAATCAACCAGATCTTGCAAGAACTCACTCACTAACATGAGTACAGCACCAAGTCAAGAGGGATCTGACCCGGTGACTCAAACACCTCCCAACAGGCTCCACGTCCAAAACTGGGGATTACATCTCAACATGAGATTTGTGGAAAGACAAACATCCAAACTACAACACCCATCCACTTCCATCCCTTCCTGCATCCTCCCATCCTTCCCTTTGCCTCCCAGTCGTGGCTTAAGTACTATTTGTTTCTCTTCCATTTCTCCTTCTTTCATAATTCTTTACTAGAAAAAGCCCAAAAGAGTTATAAAAGAGTTATTGTGACAAAGCATGACTCTTCTTAGAAGACTGGAAAATAAAATAATTGAGATGTTGATACCAGAGTTCACTTCTGAGAACAGTGGAGGAAAATGTCTATGATATATTAAAATGTATATCCTGTCACATATAATTAAAATAAAATATATTATAATGGTTCACCTATTCTACGGAAGACACAAAAGTTGTGTTGTAAAAACTTCATCCTGCTTATTTTCATAACAATTCTATAAGAGAATATTAGTGGGTTGCAGATTTATTCATCACTACAGATAACAGTCAAACCAAACCTAAGATAAGACAACTGCAAAGTTCATGATATATTTATACAATTTGCAGCAGTCATTCAAGAAAACTTACCTGTGTGGCTACCGTGTGTAAGACTTTCTAATGGGGCTTGTGAGACTTGACAGAGATAAGTAAGACGTGGGCTTCGACTTCCAGGAATTTAAAATCAAATACAAAAGATTAGGCATGAGCAAAAAGGTTTGAAATAAGTCTGGGAGAGGTGGCTCACGCTTGTAATCCTAGCACTTTGCGAGGCAAAGGAGGGAGGCTCTCTTGAGTCCAGGAGTTCAAGCCAAGCCTAGGCAACAATGAGAGACCCTGACTCTCCCAAATATACATACACACACACACACATACATACATACATATATACAGATATATACACACATATATATACATATATACACACATATATATGTGCCGAGTTATACTTGGCTAATATTTTTCATATATATACACATAGATATATACATCATATATACATGCATATATACATATACACACATATATACATGTATATATACATATATGTATGTATTTTCATATATATGTATATATGTGTATATATATGTGTGTATATATGTGTGTATATATATATATATATATGAAAAATATTAGCCAAGTATAACTGCACATACCTGTAGACCCAGCTACTTGAGAGGCTGAGGTGGGGAGATTGCTTCATCCTGGGAGGTCAAGGCTGCAGTGAGCCGTGATCACACCACTGCACGTCAGCCTGGGTGACAAAAGGAGACCCTGACTAAAAAAAAAAAAGTCTGCAGTGTAAAAAGTTCATAATAAGTGCAGTGTGAGCAGCACAGACAACAAATGCAACACACAGTGATATTCTTTTATGAGAGAAATCTAAGCTCAGTCATTTGGAAAGTCTTCCTGAGAATTACACAGGACAGAATCACATTATGGAGCCTGGAATTAAAAGATGTTAGTTACCAATATAATGAAACATGTATGTGTGGATGCCAGTTCATGCAGAAAGTAATTCGTCCAATGCTTATTTTTGCATGGTTTATATCCTCCTGTTTGACAAAATGAAATACATTTTATCGAATATTCTTCTCAACTACTTCCAAATATAACTCTCCAACTTTTGGGTTTAATGCAAGCCTGGCTCATTTTGCAGTTTATACCTCTGGAAATACCTGGAAGGAGTTGGGAAAGCAACAGATTAAGTATTGGCTAGTTTGCAACACTCTATGGCCCAAGGTAACTATTGCATTCAGTTGATACTGTGCTTCTGCTGTCCTGGAGCTGGACTCAGGCCCTGTACTCTGCAAATTGTGTCCTTTCCTCATTGTCTCAACTAATTAGGGACAGGTATGGGGCTCTAGCAAAGATTTTGGTAGAATTTAAACAAGTTGAGCCTTAAAGGATGACGATGTGGACTTTGGTAGATATAGAAGGGAGGTGAGCGAGGGCACTCAGAGGAAGGCAGTGTTTCAGAAAAGGCTAGGGGAGAGGTTCCCAAAATGTTCCCCAAATAATTAATAATGCATTTATAGCATGGGTGGGTAAATATGGTCATGAGATAAAGATTAGAGAGGTAGATTGAGTACATTTTGTGAAAATTGAAATAAAAGGCTGTGAAATTTCACATTTTTTAAATTTTAGGAGCTGGAGAAACATTAATTTTTAAAGAAAGAACTGATAGATATCAGTTTCAAGGAAATAACAGCAATCAGAGGTGCTCAATGAAGTTGGGAAGCTTGGGACAAACAGTGGTGTTTACCTGTTAAGCATCTTCTACAAAGTCTGAGTAAGTGATATGCATGCCTGGTTTAGGCCAGTGCCTGATTCCAAGTTCTGCCAAATTTTAGTGAGCCACGCTGGGACTTCCAGCTCAGGATACCTTAATATAAAAGGAGGTCTAATTTGTTTTGTAAAATCTAGCTCAGGGAGTTGGAGTGGCAATAATAACAATAACAATGGCATTACTCATCGTTAAAATATGCTCTGTGCACTTCATAGCGTGCTCTAGACACTCTGCAGAACATTCTACTTGGCAGTCAACTTTATGAATCAGGTATTGTTATCCCTATTTTATAGGTAGGAAAATCAAGACTTGAAATGGCTAATTAACCACTGACCACTGCTGCTGAACCCAAGTTTATACAGCTGGAAAGCAAAAGAGCAGGGCTCAGCACCCAGGCACTGAGAGAGGAACCTGTTTTCTACCCCTGCATTGTGAAGTCTTCAATAGCTAAAGCCATGACATCATGGCTCTGTCATATGAATATGGTTTTGAATCCCATTCCTTTTAACATTACCAGGCATGATATTTTAGACGAATCATTCAACAACATCGAACCTCATTGTCCCCCTCTATAATAGTGTCTTTGTAGGGGTTTTGAAAGTTAAAATTGCTAATATGTGTGAAATTTCTAGCAAGATAAATATTTCAATCAGATGAAGAACCAGCTTTGAGATTCCAGGCAGTAAGCAATACTGAAATCCTGGCAACGTGATGGTAGTTGATCGATTAGTTTGTCACAATCCTTCAGCAAGTCACTGGGGAAGAGGGTAGGAAGGCAGTCCTGTGCCCACTTGGCTGAGGGAGGGGACTGTCCAGGGACAGCCAGGTGCCATTACATCAGTTCACTTGGCTAATATACGAGGAGGATTCTATCAGAGAAGTGTCTGTATAAAAGTTCAATCATGGTGGCTCATACCTGTAATCCCAGCATTTTGGGAGGCCGAGGTGGGTGGATCACCTGAAGTCGAGAGTTCGAGACCAGCCTGACCAACATGGAGAAACCCTGTCTCTACTAAAAATACAAAATTTGCCAGGCATGGTAACGCATGCTTGTAATCCCAGCTACTCGGGAGGCTGAGGCAAGAGAATCACTTGAACTCAGGAGGCAGAGGTTGTGGTGAACCAAGATCATACCATTGTACTCCAGCCTGGGCAACAAGAGCGAAACTCCATTTTAAAATAAATAAGTAAAGTTTAGTCATACCGATTAATGAGGCAACAGAGTAGGGCCAGGAGGAAGACGTGAGGGCAACATTTGTAACTACGAAGGCACATGGACACTCAAGTCACAATAGGTACACTTTATGTTGGAAGGATTAATTCCAGCATCTAACAACTAGAGTAGTGTGGTGCTACTACTCCCAAAGTCAAAGAGACCTTTGAGTCTATGGCCAGAAGCATTTGAAGAGAAAGGGAGCATAATTTTTCTAGTGTAGGGAGTCAGAAATAAGGTATCTTCATAAGGACTCAGACAGCTGTGATTTAGCCATTATTCCCATTTTCAGGAATGCATTCCCACCAGCACATACACACACATACACACACACACACACATCCAACATACACATGTAGAACTATGTCTCAGAGAATCAGATCGGCTCAGACACCCTAGAACTGATTCTACAGGAGAAAGGAATACAAATAAAGGCAAAATGCGATAAACACATTTAATCACCTGTGTCCACTTGGGTACTTTGGCAGTGCCTGACTCTCTGCCTCCAGAAGGACTCTGAGCCCTCAGCTTGGAGTTTAGCATCACTCACTATTGCTTTATCTATTTATTTATATGTTTATGTCTCTCTTTCCCAGTAGAACGTTCATTCCATAAAGAAAGGGCATCTTTTGTCACTTTCATTGCTGTACCTCCAGCATGTGGCACAGTTGCTACTCGATAAATAACCATTGAATGAATGTATGAAAATGCTTTTGGGCATATTTAGGTCACTGTCCTCTTTTATTCTAGAGTATAAATAATAAAAAAAAGTTTCAAAGTTTTAAAAGTGAAACCTTAAACTTAAATATGGCCCTGCCTGCTCTCTGCTGCTCCTCCCCCTTGAAGATTAAATTACCATTTTGTCAAGAGCCTTTGACTGAGGTTAGAATTTGTTCTATAGGTGTAAGGTAGGTTTTGGAGTTGTTTGAGGAGGAGATTGGCATGGCAAATAGATCTCTACTTTAAAAATAAAACTTTGGAAAGAGAATGCAGCACTCGTTGGAAGGAAAAGGGATTGGAAGCTTGGAATCCAGTTAGGAAGCTATTATGATGTGGTGAATGCGAAAACAAGTGGATGTTGGGACAGGTTGGTGGTGGTGGATGGATGCTTGAGGAGCTGCATAGCTCTGTGTAGAGTGCACTATTTTCCTCACTTAATAATAATAACAGTAATACTAATAAAGACAATACTAAATCACAAAATAACCAACATTTATTGAGTGTCTATTCTCCACTCAGGACTCATCTACAAGTTTAGGGAGATTAAGGAAATTGTCCAAGTTTGCACACCTATTGGCAAAGGGGCAAAACTGAAATGTAGATTTAAGTGTTCTGATTCTAAATCCAGAATCTTTTCCGCCATATTACAAAAAAAACCTTAAAGTACAAGATGTGTACTTTATAAATACAAATACATATCACTTGCAAAATGTATTTTGATTTTAAGTGAGATGTGAGCTTCTGGAAGGCAGAAGCAATTTCTGTCTTTTATTTGTTTTTTTTAAATCTCAAAACACAGAGCCACATCTTTGTGTATGTGTGTATGTGTGGAGTACGTGTGTATGTATGTATGTGTGTGTGCGTGTGGCTCTCTCAGATGACTACGCCAGTCTACATATTAACAGGGGTCCATGGAGACAGATGCCTCATCCAAGAGCAAAGCCCTTCTTATGGGCAAACTCTCTGGTGGTGTATTAGTCTGTTCTCACGCTGCAAATAAAGACATACCTGAGACTGGGTAATTTATAAAGGAAAGAGGTTTAATTGACCCACAGTTCCACATGGCTGGGGAGGCCTCTCAATCATGGCGGAAGGCAAATGAGGAGCAAAGGTATGTCTTACATGGCGGCAGGCAAGAGGGAGCATGTGCAGAGGAATTGCCCTTTACAAAATCATCAGATCTCATGAGACTTATTCGCTATCATGAGAACAGCACGGGAAAGGCCCACCCCCATGATTCAATTACCTCACACCAAGTCCCTCCCACAACACAGGGGAATTATGGGAGCTACAATTTGAAATTTGGGTGGGGACATTGCTAAATCATATCAGTTGGGCAGTAGGAGACTATTTTGAGGGTTCGTTGGGGGGGTCTTCATTTAACCCTCAAATCACAGGTTGAAATTCACATGCAGAGCTCTCAGGCCTCTTAACACACTTCTCTCCATTTGGGTGGGGGAAGATGGAGGAGTTGTGGACTGAAAGGGGTGATGCTGGGCACTGCTGGTGCTCAGTGAAATCTTTAATGTGTCCTCAAAAGCTGACTGCTCTGTGCTCTCTTCCTTTCTGCCTTGCTGTTTTCTTTGCACAGCAGTTGCTTTTTCTCCTGACTCTGCATGAGACTCCAGGAATAAAGAAGCTTAGAAGAGAAGGTGGGATTTGTACAAGGCCTTTGCATCAGGAGGGAGCCAGTTAGGATGAGAAAACAGTCGCCCTCATCAGGTGTACCCACAGAGGCCCTTTGCTGAGGCCTGGGCTCACAGCTTCCTTTCTTCCCCATTCCCACCCCTTTTGCACCTCCCTCATCCTACTTGCTTTGAACCAGCCTCCTTTGTGGACATTTACAGACAGACCCAATCAAAACCTTGTTTAGAGATTTGCAGAGGTGAATTCTGGAGGCCTTTTATTTGCATGGTGGGTGCTGTGCTTGGTTCTGCCTGACAGAGAAGAGAATGGGAAGCTCTCAGACAGCTATCAGGTCTCATGGGTACACAGGATTTTGCACTTAGTCCAGGGGGACAGATAAGCTCTGGTTTTAGTGCAGAATCTCTGGGCCCATTATTGAAGCTCCAGACCCAAGGTATAGATCGAATTTATTTTAGGAAGGAAACTGGTGTTTACCTTTTCCTTTCTTTTTTTTCTTCCCAGGACAATATTTTAAAAATATAATTATACACATTTTTATATTCTACTGATTGTCTCATTCCTTCTCTTCTACCCGCCTCCCCATGGAAGCAGATAATTTCTAGCAGATAATCAAGTTTGGATATGGCTCAGGGGGGGTTGTGACAGGGCACATAGCAAAAAGTAGCCTGTGAATCTCGGGACTTTGGAGTTTCCAAATTCCCAAACTATTAAGCAGACTATATGCTAATATTATACCATTATATATAGTATAGTACAGGTTGAGTATCCTTTATCTCAAATGCTTGGGACCAGAAGCATTTTGGATTTTGGGGGGGATTTCAGAATATTTGCATTACATGTACTGGTTGAGCATCCCAAATCCAAAAACCTGAAACTTGAAATGCTCCAAAAAGCATTTTATTTGTGTGTTATGTCAGCACGAAAAATTTCAGATTTTAGGAAATTATGGATTTTGAATTTTTGTATTTGGATTGCTCAGCCTACATGTACTATGAAATAGCGTCTGAGAAGCATAAATATTACTTTTGTGTAAGTAGCTCTAAGGGAAATATCTAGAATCATTTAAGAGAGAAAGGGCTTCCTTCCCCCATCTCCATGAATAGCAAAAACAAAAGGTCTCTATGTTAGTGGGTGGGAAGTGAGACATAGGAGAAAAGATGAGAAAGGAGGTCAGGATTCTCCAGTGGGAGAGCACTGAGCTGGAAGCAGCAGTGATTGCATGCCCAGATGCTGGGTAGGAGTGGAGCCATTGTTTAAAGACTGCCCAATAGACAGGGGGCCTCTGCAGAGACAGCTGCTCAGTCCAGAACCATTGTTGCCACCACCTTCTCCTAGCACCTTCTGGGACAGAGAGGACTTCCTTCAAAGTAAGCAGGACCTCTCCCAGTGACTACCTAGCAGCTGTCTACATTACCAGAACTAGCCTACCCCGGGCCATTTACCCACTGTGGACAACTCCCACCTTGCAGTGTTCTGTGACTCTTAGAAGCCACAAAGAAGTGATTCATTTGACTACAATAAAGCAAATTTTAAATTGAGATCTTTTCAAAAATCTACCATTTATAAATTGGCCTACTTTCCTGAGGCAGAGGTTTTATTTTTCCTGACAATATGTAGAAGAAATTGTATAAATTCCTACCTAAACTACTCAAAGGAAAATGCATAAAATCCCCCCTCCTCCTCCCCAACATCTGCCACCCAAAAAAGTTGCTTGGAACTGAGATTCTCTTCCTCAGCCCAATAGCAAAGTGCATTCCTTGAGAAATGTGTAGCTTTCAGACAGGGGCCATGCTTCTGTGATTCACAGCCTGAAGACATGTCTCTTTCTGAGTTGATTCACACAGAGAAATAGCTGTTGAGTATTAAAAAAATCAAGAGAGGACACACACATATCTGGGTTTTGGCTTTTTTTTTTTCGTATAATAGAAATATCTAGCAACATTGAGCCACATCATCATGTGCTGTTCCCTTGCAACCTGACAGCTCGCAGGCTTACCACCCACCTCAAGTTCTCACTGTGTCTTTGACATTGAGGCAAGGCTAGGTGTATCTACCCTTGAGTTCAGGTTTCTGGCATCTTTCCTTTCTCACATTCAGCTCTTCCCTTTTATACTACCCTCAAGGGCTTTGAAAGCATTACAATTTTGTCTTAGAGCAGTAGCCTCTGCTCTTGGCCCCAAACAAATGTTTGCTTTCATGATTTAGACTAAAAAGAATAGTCATGGGCCACATGAGCTGGTCCATTTCCCCATCTGGGAAATATCTGTGGGCATTTGCTTGTGGAAATAATACCTCAGATTGCTTTAATTTTTTTTTTAATCTGAATCTCTAAATTGTTCTCCCTAGGTCTCAAAAATGGAGAAGAGTGGGCAGAGACAGGACTCATTAACCCTGACCTGGAGCTTTCAATCTATGTGAGAGCTCTCCAGCTAGACTCATTACCAAAACACTAAGGGTTCAGTATAGGCTCTGCTGCCCACTGCGCAGAATGCCAATCACTGAGACAACAAGTGTTATCAAAGAGAAGGCTTTAATAGGGTGCTGCAGCTGAGGAAAATGGGGATAAAGTCTCAAATTCATCCCTCTGACCAATAAAATTGGGAGGTTTATATAGCAGGGACGTGGGAAAACAGGAATTAGAGGGGAGTAAGGAAGTCATCATGATGGATGAGGGGTGTGGTGTCTCATTGTCTGGATGTGGTGATCTAGTAAGTTTCACTCCCTTGGCTGAGTGTTGGTTTCCTGAGGAAGGAACTCAAATGAAACAATCTAAGCTACAACTTTTAAGACCAGGGAGAATCAATTTTTATGTTTACTTAAAAAAAGCATACATATTAGTTGTATGGGACAATTGGACTGGTTTCATACTCACTCTTAATTTGTACTCCACCCCCAAATTGATTAGCTGTGGGCTCTATTTGTGGCTCTGCATATCGCTCATAGATGACTTCAGTATTCTTTATTCCCCACCCCCATGTCCTGCCTTGCTTGTAATTATGTGGTTTCTTGAAGATTATGCAGCTCTACAGAACAGGAATTTGTTTGAGGCTGTCTACCTAAGGAAATGAGCACTCTGTGGCTTGGAATTATGCCAAATGTGTTTGATAATTAATTATGTGACTTTACACAAGCAATTTGCCCTGATAGTGCTTCAGTTTCCTTTTTATAAAATAAGACTAGACCTAGAGTGACCTCTAGTAAATCACGTAAGTGATTCATTCAAAAAAAGTATCAAGCACCTACTACATCAAAGGCACTGTCCTAGGGGCTGAGAATATAAAAGAAGGAAATGGCAATGGCACCACTCCAGCAACTTAAAGTCTGCAGGCAGAGCCTTATGCCTTTTTATTTATCTGTTTATTATCTAATATAATGTATTATAAGTATCTGTACCTGTAATGAAAAATATATACACATTATTTAGAAAGCAGCATGGTAAGGGTGGGAGTACATATGCACACAAACGTGTGCAATTGTTGAATAAGAACTCTTGCAGGAAATGAGGACATCCTCAGAGGAAAGGTAAGCTTTGTGTGGATCTTGAAGTATGAACAGAATCTTGATGGAATTCAAGGCTAAGGGAGCATCATGTGAGGTATTTGGGATGACTGAACAAATCAAGGTGTTTGGGATGTAGGAAATTTGGAATGACTGAAAGTGGGGCAGGTGATGTAGGCAGGTTCCACCAGAGACAGTTTTTAGAAAGCTGTGTATACCATGCTCAGCATTGTAGAAAGTCATTCCTTCAAGGTCTTTACGCATGAATACTTATTTACTCACAAATTCTTATATTTTTCTGGAATATTTTGGTGTTGTTCTATTAATAACCTGAGATCATTGATCCTCTTGAGGTTTATTTCAAAATCAAAATGTTCAACAACTGAGCTAACATGTGAAGCACTGGTAGGAAGCAATGTAGAAATCACGGCTGGATGGTGCTGCTGCAGATGTTTGGATCATGAAATAAAGTACTCATCAGAAATGGATGAGTACCTTCCTCCAGATTAGGGGGGAGTGCAGCCCCCAAACACAAAGCATGAAACACAACAGTAATCTCAGTCTAATGAGATAAACCACTCCATTGAGTGTAATTCCAGACAAACTATTTCCTCATCCCTTTGAAATCATTTTAGTTTAGCAATGCCCTCTCTCTCAGTAAGTGGAGTTCATACTCAGAGATTCTTCCCATTTAGTAGTTCAAGGTGAGAAAAAGAAATATAAAATATTTTTTACCGTAGTTTCACCACACCAGATCCTACTGGGAATCCTCCCCTCTCATGCTGATTCTGTTATTGCCAGAACATACCTCATGGTCGGTCTCCTTTTGGTTTCTTTCTCCATTTTTACATTATTAAGTCTGTAGCTCTGGCAACATGGTGCCTCTAGTTCAGTTCTACTCCCTCTGCTGGCCAGATGTCAGCTAACAATAACAAAAAGATGCTATTTCAGGATGGTTCCTTCACCAAGATTATCACAAATCGCTTTTAATTTCTTGGCAATGCAGTGTTGAAATTTTTTTAAAAAGCTATTTAAAATCCAACAGCTCTTCCTTTAGCAGATTATAATAATTTTAAAACACTGCAGATTAAATTTGCGGCCTCCACTGGGTCCCTGGCCTTGGTATTAATTAACAAAGCTTGAAATGAGCCGTGATTAATTGCGAGTCCAGGAGCACAACACAGTTTGATGAATATGTTCAGATTTCAGGGAGAAAAACATTAAAACGGCTGCTTGAGGCAGGAGCTTCTGCAATAATAACCACTTTGTTTCAAAAACGTGTCTTTCTCATACAAATTGCAGAGTGTATCATCCCTGGAGTGAAGTCTGCTGATAATAGAGTAGAAGTGGAGGTCTGGAGCCATCTGCACAGCCAGCGTCTTTGGGGCTTCTTTTCTCTCTCTCTCTTTCTCTGTTTCTCTCTGTTTGTCTGTCTTTCTTTTATTTTCCCTTTTCAAATAATCAGACTTAAAGAATAGAATAAAGCCAAGTAGGAGGAGGAGCTGGATATGAGATAGAGAATTTCAAGCTAATGTAAGATACATTGACTATTTAAAAATACAGACATTTATTTATGAACTTTTTTTCCTTCATTCACAGAATCATGGTAGAGATAGTTGTCCACTAGAGCTCAAGGATCTAGGGGGAAAAGATTATAAAACTACAGTGACAATTTTCTCTAATCCCTTGATTTATAGGAGGAGAAGCTGGGATCCATGTCACTTAAGCAGCGTATGGGCAATGTCACAGCCATGATTGGAGGAAAGCCAGGGACTGAATCCTAATCCAGCCAGAGGGTGATGAGAAAGATGGACTTGGACTTCAAAGGTTTGCATGTGATTCCTGGCTCCGTGTCTGTCTAGTAGCCGGGTCATGATTGTCACATGGGCTCCCTGCTTAGAGGGACTACAAGTTGGTTTAATGCTCTGCTATTGTCGTCTTGAAATTCTTGGATTTATTTATTCATTTGTTTTTAACAAGACACTCTGCAAATTCTGTAGCTGGTCTCATCTAGCAGTATGGGACCTTAAGCACATCACTCTACCTCTCAAAGTCTCAGTTTCCCTTATATATAAAGTGGATAACATTTATACCTGTATGGGCTGAAATAAATTAAACCAAATTAATTAGAGGAAAATACCTGTAAATGATAACTATGCAAATATAGGGTAAAATTGCTAGCTTTCCTGAGTCACAGAAAGTCTTAAATAGCAATGTTTTTCATATGCTTTTTCGGGAAACTTATAGGGTTGTTTTTGCTCAGGGTCTCTGATGTAACTTCACACTCATATGGAACCACTGCACCCCTGAAGTGGGGTTTCTTTCTTTTCCAACAAATTCAGCTCTCAAGGGCAAAAGAGTAAGAGAAGACAGTGAAGGTAACAAGAATCTTTAAAGACACAATAAATAATTACACTTTGTGGTGGGGGCTCCAGCAGAAGGCCACATTTGGAGTAATTTAAGGGTACCAGTTAATGAACACCTTTCTTGTAGGTGCTCAAGCATGAAGGTCAAAAAAGCCAAACCTCTTGCTATAGCTTTCATTTATCCAAGCATATTTGGAGTCAGAGTGGCCTTTGAGAGAATAGGTGAATCAGCCTGTCTTGAATGCCTTGGGTCTCTTTCCTTCTGCTTTTCCCACATCAGTGGAGTCCCACTGCTTAGAGATGGGAAAGAGCAAATAGGGGCATTGTGGGTGAGAAAGTCCAGAGGGGAGTAATGATGCTGGATCTTGCAGGCCAGTCTTGTGGGTGCTATGAGGGTTGCTGGCTCTCTGGGAAGGTGGATACAGGGAGCACTGTGATGGGGAAGGTGGATACAGGGAGCACTGTGATGGGGAAGGTGGATACAGGGAGCACTGTGATGGGGAAGAACATTTCCAAAAGACAGAACAGAGATGCTGTTTGTTAATACATGTCAGTGCAGCAAGTATCAAGGATGAACTGAAGACTTCATCGAATGTGGTATCAGGGAAATCTTATCATCAATGCTGGCTATAGACAGAGTGAAAACAGGAAAGATAGAGAAATATTACAAGATTTGCCTGAAGAATGTGTGCTAACTGAGGTCATTTGTGAGACCCAGTAAACTATTTATGATTAGTTACCGTCTCCCCAACACATACCTACCCCGTACCCATTATACGCACCCTGACTATGTAGAAAACTGTTTGTTTTAGATTTTAATGGTGATGCCGGAAGAATTACTGCACTCCCAGTCTTCAATTGTTTCTGCAGTCTGGTTATCAATTTAGGACTCATTGAAAACCAGGAAAGAGTGACATGGAAATTTGGACACTGGCGAATATGTTAGACAGTCAAAAGAAGAGGGTTGGGAGGATCCAGCTAGCGTGGGCCGATGAGTCCATTAAGAAGAGGATCTTTGAGAAAAACTTGGAACCCATGGACTGTAGGAGAGGAAACGGTTAGTCATTCCAGAAGAGGGAGTTTTTAAACATCTTATTTTAAAGTATGACTGTATTCATTCCCGTTAATGTTGCAGAAATGAAAAAGCATCAGAGAGAAGGAGAGACAGCGGTCTCAGATACAGAGGCCACCGTGAATCACATCACCCAGCCCTGCAGTTGCCTTGCACCGCCTGCATTAGCGGCACCAGTGATGCGTGTCTGTTATCTCCCCTGCCACGGTTTGCATGCCTAGCCCAGCACCGGGATGGATGAAAGGGATCAGAGTCCAAGAGGAGCCTGCTCTTCAAAAATGCCTAGCGACAAACAGTCCTGGGAGGATGGCCACAGGGAAATGGAAGAGAAAACTGAATTATTCTGATTTACCTCCTCTTGTTAATCGGGTCCCTTTGCAACCACTAGAGACTTTCAGGAAAAAAAATCAGCTTATTTATCTCCTTTCATATGGAATGTAGGTTTTTGAGGTCTCATTCTATATTCCTTATGTATCCTTAAAGAAATACTCTAGAGATAAGACCAGTTTCTGGAAGAGGTGGGGGTGAGTTAAAGAGAGGAGCAAATTCTTCTCTGACCCAAGAAAGAAAATGCAGCTCAATTTCTTTTCAGGACCCCAGGAAAAGTCCTCATGTCCAGAAACTTATCATATTCACTTTATCTTTGTGATCCTCTCTGAGTCTATCTCTGCTGTTAAGGTTGTTGCTGCCCAAAGACTCCCCACACACAACTCACCGAAAGGGGCTGGTGAGAATGTCAGGCCTGCCCCCGATTCAGTAGCTCAGTGACTAGAACTAACTCTAATTTCAAGGTTGAGGATTTTATAATTTCAGAGGTTCCTGGGGCAACTGTTTCTGGCAAATAAACATCCCTGAGAGTAAACTGGATTTCTTGGATGAGTGCACTGTATGGGTGCCGTGTCTTGGAACAGTCACCTCCTTTCGTCTTCTGTACACAGGATAAGATTTTACTCATTTTTCAGTCTTGGTCAAGGGAGTAGAGGACAGAGTTTTAGTGAAGGAGGGAGCCTGCCTTAGGCATGCATTTGAGCCCCACTATCCACTATTTTTTTTTTAATTGAGACTGAGTCTTGCTCTGTTGCCCAGGCTGGAGTGCAGTGGCACAATCTCATCTCACTGCAACCTCTGCCTCCCGGGTTCAAGAGATTCACCTTCCTCAGCCTCCCGAGTAGCTGGGACTACAGGTGCCTGCCACCACATCCAACTAATTTTTTGTATTTTTAGTAGAGATGGGGTTTCACCATGTCGCTCAAGCTGGTCTCAAAAACTCCTGATTTCAGGTGATCTGCCCACCCCGGCCTCCCAAAGTGCTGGGATTACAGACGAGAGCCACTGTGCACAGCCTAGCCCCACTCACTCTTGACTCTTCACATCTTCTCGGTTTTTTATTTTTTCTTGGTTCTTCATATTTCATTTATGATTCTCTTGTACCTAAGTTTTGATGACTAATTAGGGTAGAGAAGAAGGGAGACCAACAGATAAAGGAAAGCCAACCTACACATTCATAAAGGTCCTTAGAGGGCCCGTGAAGTATTTTTACTATTTCAAACATGAAAAATATGTATTTATTTGAGGAAGAGTGCAACAGGTGAACTAAAATATCTGTGTCTTTTTCCTTCATTTGGAATTGAATTGGTTCAAAGTGGCAATTCTGCTTATCTGAAGCTGATCAGAGCTGTGATTGGCTATGATGTCAGCACTATTTCTTTTTCCATAACACTTTGCTCTTCTAATATATTACATTATTTACTTATTTATGGTGTTAGTTGGATTGTGTTAGTTCTCTTTCTAGAATGGAAATTCCATGAGGATAGGGGATTTTCAAATATTTTGTTCACTGTTATAACCCAAGCCTCTAAAACAGTGTAGGAAGTACAATATTTATTGTGAAAAACAACAAACAAAATGAGTCTTTATAGAAAGTTTGAATTCAAGCCAGTAATTTGTTATAGAGTTCCTATCTTTTCTTTCTTTCTTTCTTTCCTTTTTTTTTTTTTTTGAGATGGAGTTTCACTCTTGTTGCCCAGGCTGGAGTGCAATGATGTGATATTGGCTCACCACAACCTCCGCCTCCTGAGTTCAGGCAATTCTCCTGCCTCAGCCTCCCGAGCAGCTGGGATTACAGGCATGTGCCACAACGCCCGGCTAATTTTGTATTTTTAGTAGAGACGGGGTTTCTCCATGTTGGTCAGGCTGGTCTCAAACTCCCGACCTCAGGTGATCCACCTGCCTCGGCCTCCCAAAGTGCTGGGATTACACGTGTGAGCCACCGTGCCCGGCCTAGAGTTCCTATCTTATCTACATTCTCTTCTTGTCCCAGAATGAATGCAGAGAATTTCAGGAGTTGTCCAAACCCCCTACCGACCTAGTTTAACTGTACTGGATGACAATATCCGAGGAAGCCACTAATAGAGAGAGAAGAATGTCATGGAAAGCATACCAGCTGGGTCATTCCAGCTCTTTCCCTGACTACCTGGTTGGTGACCCTGGGCAAAGTGCATGTATCTCCCAACCTCTAACGAATGATACAAGTACCAACTTCACTGTATCTTTGAGAGACTGAAACAAAGTAATACATGCCACAAGTGGTGAGCCTGTTGTCTGTCACATAATAAGCATTCTACAAATGTTAATTTTTCTCTTCTAACTTTGATAGGCAATAAAACCAAGGGGGAAACAAGCTATACAGTGATGCATTTTTCACAGCAATAGCTCCTAGGGGGTAAATATTGTTTCTTTTGTGAGTTCTTAACAGTTTCTTACTTCTGAGTACTCAAAGAAACTATATCATCACTAAATATTACTTTGCAGGCCATTAACCTATCTTATCAGAGGCAAGTAAAAAATATTATCATTTGATTATTGACTTACTACAGCTACTATTCACATGTGTGTAGGGTACTTCCTTCTTCAATTAGATTATAAAAGCTACCTGTATTTTCCATGGTGACTTATAATATGTGCTTTGTGTGGACGTGGCCAATATATTTTGTTCACAGGTTGTTTAATAAAGAGTTTCTAACATTTTATTAAACGTCACATGCTGTGCTTAATAAAGAGAAGTTCCCCTAAATCCCAAAGCATAGAATACATCAGTCTTATGCCTGAGCCCCATCATGGGAATTCTGGGTCAGGTTTACATGGGGAAGGCAGAGGCATCCTGCTATTCTGCACCTCTGGCATGCCTGGGTCTCTAGATTCACTGCTGCCATATTTCTAAGGAAGCTCCCTGGGATCTGGTGCCAAAGGACTGTCAGTATGTCTGGGCACCTTCCCGAATCTCAAACACAAGTGGAAAAACATAGGCTCTTCTGGGGATACAACTGATAGATGACATTAAGCAAATTGCTTGGGAGTTGATGACTAAACAAGGCCTCAAGGGTCCAGCCCAGGTATATGAAAGAGGACTCAGGAAGGTAACAGCCTAGACATGAACACATTTTTTTCTCAGGTGTTATCTTAGCCTCATTTTCAAAAGAATCACTCAGAGAGATTTTTGAAACATAGATTCATATGTCTAGCCCTAGACCTGCTAAATCAAGATTTCTGTATTTACAAAACAAAACAAAACAACAACAACAACAACAACAACAAAACCTTCTCAGAAGATGTTGGTGCAGCGAATCCAGTTCATTAGCAATAGAATTACTAAATTTTTCTACACCTATTGTTGCCAAGAGTTATAAATGCACCAGCATGTCCTCTGTACAGGTAGACCTCATTTTATTATTTACGCTATTGCACTTCACATACCTTGTGCATTTTTTACAAATTGAAGGTTTGTGGCAACCTTTGGGTCTATCAAATCTGTTGGCACCATTTTTCCAAAAGCATGTGCTCACTTCATGTCTCTGGGCCACAGTTTGGTAATTTTTGCAATGTTTACAATTGTTAATTATTCTCATATCTGTTATGGTGATCTGTGATCAGTGATCTTTGATGCTACTGTTGTAATTGTTTTGGGGCACCACAAACCAGTCCATATTAGACAGCGAACTTAATTGATAAATGTGATGTGTGTTCTGACTGCTTCACTGATCTGCATTTTCCCCATCTCTCTCCCTCTGCTTAGGTTTCCCTATTCCCTGAGACATAAAAATGTTAAAATTATGCCAATTAATAACTTTACAATGGCTTCTAAGTGTTTAAGGGAAGAGTCCCACATCTCTCACTTTAAAGCAAACCCCTGAAATGATTAAATGTGGGGAGGAAGGCATTTTGAAAGTGGAGATAGGCCAAAATCTAGGCTTCTTGCTAGAAACATCCCAGTTGTAAATACAAAGAAAAAGTTCATGGAGGAAATTAAAAGTGCTACTTCAGTGCACACACAAATGATAAGAAAGCAAAACAACCTTATTGCTGATATGGAGAAAGTTTGAGTGGTCTGGATGGAAGATCAAACCAGCCACCACATTCCGTTAAACCAAAGCCTAATACAAAGTAAGGCCCTAACTCTCTTCAACTCTCTGAAGATAGACAGAGGTGAGGAAGCTGCCGGAAAAGTTTGGAGAGAGCGGACGTTGATTATGAGGTTTAATAAAAGAAGCTATCTTCATACGTAAAATTACAAGATGTAGTAGTTTTGTGTTGATGTAGAAGCTGTAGCAAGTTGTCTAGAGGATTTGGCTAAGATAACTGATGAAGGTGGCTATACTAAACAACAGATTTTTCAATGTAGATTAAACAGCTTTTAATTGGAAGACAATGCTGATATGGTTTGGATCTGTGTCTCCACCCAAATCTCATGTCAAATTGTAATCCCCAGTGTTGGAGGTGGGGCCTGGTGTGAAATGATTGGCTCATGGGGGCAGGATCTCACCAGTGGTTTGGCATCATCCCCTCAGTGTTGTTCTCATGATAGTGAGCAAGTGAGTTATCATGAGATTCGGTCATTTAAAAGTGTGTGGCCCCTCCCCGTCTCCCTCTTCTCCTCTGGCCTCCTAAGACGTGCCTGCTCCCCCTTGACCATCCACCATGATTGTAAGTTTCCTGGGGTCTCCTCAGAAGCAGAAGCCACTATGCTTCTTGTACAGCCTGCAGAACCATGAGCCAATTGAACCTCTTTTCTTTATAAATTACCCAGTCACAGCTATTTCTTTATAGCAGAACAGACTAATACGCATGCCATCCAGGACGTTCATAGCTAGAGAGGAGAAGCCAATGCCTGTCTTCAAACCTTCAAAAGACAAAACAACTCTTTTGTTAGGGGCTAATGTAGCTGGTGACTTTAAAATAAAGCTAATGTTCCTTTGTCATTCAAAAAAGTCTAGAGCTCTTAAGAATTATGGTAAATCTAGTCTTCCTGTGCTCTATAAATGAAACGACAAAGTCTGGACGAAAGCACATATGTTTACAGCATGGTTTGCTGAGTATTTTTGGCTCACTGTTGAGATCTACTTCTCAGAAAAAAAGATTCCTTTCAAACTATTACTGCTCATTGACAATGCACCTGGTCTCTGAAGAGCTCAATGGAGATGTACGAGGAGATTAATATTGTTTCCATGTCTGTTAATACATTCATTCTGTTGCCCATGGGTCAAGGAGTAATTTTGACTTTCAAGTCTTTATATTTAAAAGATGCTTTTTGTAAAGCTACAGCTGACATACATAGTGATTCATCTGTTGGATCTGGGAAAAGTAAACTGAAAACCTTCTAGAAAATATTCACCATTCTAGATGCTATTCATAACATTCATGATTAATGGGAGGAAGTCAAAATATAAACATTAACAGGAGTTTGGAAGAAAATGATTCCAACTCTCATGGATAATTTTGAGGGTTCAAGATGTTAGTGGAAGAAGTAACTGCACATGTGTTGTAAATAGTGAGAGACTTAGAAGTGGGACATGAAGATGTGACTGAATTGCTGCAATCTCATAATAAAATGTTGGTGGATGAGGAGTTGCTTCTTATGGATGATCAAAGAGAGTGATTTCTTGAGATGGAGTCTATTCCTGGTGAAGATGCTGTCTGTGAACACTGTGGAAATGACAACAAAGGATTTAGAATATTATACAAACTTAGTTGATAAAGCAGTGGCAGGATTTGAAAGGATTGACTCCAATTTTAAAAGAGTTCTATTGTGGGTAAAATGCTACCAAACACCATCACATGCTACAGAGAAATATTTCATGAAAGGGAGAATCAGTCAATGTGGCAAGCTTCATTGTCTTATCTTAAGAAATTGCCACAGCCACCCTAACCTTCAGCAAACACCACCCTGACCAGTAAACAACCATCAACACGGAGGCAACACCCTCCACCAGGAAAAAGATTTCTACTCACTGAAGGCACAGATGATTATTAGCATTTTAAACCAGTGAAGTATTATTAAATTAAGATATATATATATATCATTTTTAAGACATAATTCTGTTGCACACTTAATATGCTATGATGTAGTGTAAATGTAACTATTATATGCACTAGGAAATCAAACAATTTGTGTGACTAGCTTTATTGTGACATTTGCTTTATTGCTGTGGTCTGGAACTGAACCTGCAGTATCTCCAAGGTATACCTGTAGTTATTTCCTCCAGATATACACTATACCCTTAATTAGATGTAAAACTTTGTTCTTTTGCACCTCCTTCTTCCTCTTTTTAGATTGCCTCTCCACTATCTGTGTGGCGATCTTTCATTTATTACCATAGGGCTTTGCTCATCTCTAACCTCCTATGTGAAGCCTTTTCCAGCTGCCCTGGAGAGAGCAAATGGCTCCCTCCACCACATTTTCATTTGTATTTCACTCCACTTCTGTACTTTTCAAAATATTCGCAATTATTTGTTTGCTTGTGTCTTTCCTCGCTAACAGTCAGTTCTTCAAAGGGAGGAATAGCACCGTTTTCATCCTTATGTCTCCCCAGCATCTAGCTCGGTAGTTAGTATTACTATTTATTATTTAAATAGATGGATTAATGAATAAATGAATGATTGAGTGAATGTTTAATTAATTAGAAAAATAATTATTTTTCCTAGGAGAAAAGAGCCCCGAGAAAAGTGCCAGAGTAGTATTGATACTGTGGCTTTCTCACGGCTGCTCCCGCCTTCACCCACCCACACACGGGCAGAGCACCGCACTGCAGGCAGAGACCAGCAGGGTCAGGAGAAGTTATGCCAATCCCAAATCAGAAAATTTGTCTTCTGTCTGCGAGCTAGATCCGGTTACCTGGGGAACCAGATTTATCTCTGTGTCCTCAATACAGTACATCTCAATGAGGGCACTTTTAATAACCAATTGATGTGTAATTGCCTGTATAAATTATGTATCTCTTATCCAGCTCCAGTGCATGGAGTGAATTATGGAGAAAATCTCCCCTCAGGACTGTTATGTGGCTGCTATGATGCGATTGCAGGGTCCTTCAGAGAGTTTTAAAGGGGACTTAATCCACGTCTTTTGGGCTTTTCAGACATTCTTTGAAGAGAAGATGGAAAAGGGAAAAGAGTCACAGGAATCTGTAAACTCACATAACAGAGAATCAGAAATATAGAAACATTGAATTTCAGCCTTAGAAAGACCTCAGAGGTCATTGAGTTCAAATTTCTAACAACTAGTTTAACCACCTGAATAAAAGACAAGGTAAGGGAGTGTTTGTCCTCTGCTTGATATCTTCAGTGGTGTGAGATGGGATTGTGGAGTGCTAAAAGCAAGGCTTTTGTACTTAGGCAAAACAGAGGTCAAATGCTATGTGACCTAGAGAAGAGACTGAGTCTCCCTGGGCCTCAGTATTTTTGTGTGAAAGGAGAATAAGGCTTACCTCATTGGATTACCGTGATTGTTAGATGAAAAAGTACATGATGAGAATAATATTGTCAAGATATTAAATATATACTAATTTTTATTTTCCCCATGTTCCCAATCACAAGTCCTGTTCCCCTACAGCCATCCTGCCCTTTGGATCCTTGAGAACCTTAAGGCACGAGCCACCTCTTGCTGAGGAGGACGCGCTATAGGAAAGATTATCTCCATGAAGAAGGGAGAGAAAAGGAAGCCTTTCCGGTTTTGAGACAGTACATGTGAGGCAGAAGAGGCAGTCATCCGAGAAGCATGGGTTTCAGGATTCGTATTCCTGCTTTAGGGAAAATCCTGGAAGGGTAGAGTTAGGCAGGTTGATGGGAGAGTTAAAAATGAAGAAGTAAATGCCCCTTCCTTAAGTGCATCTACGAGGAGCCACTCCTCAGGGTCATCTCACAAGCACCATGGGCATCAGTAGCAAAAGTGGAAATGTGGCACATTCAGGCAGAGAAGACATGAGTCAGCCTCTATGGGCTTCTGCACGTTCTTCAGGAAGAGCAGAGGTGGCTGATTTCAGAGGCTTGGGGCCTGCCAGTGAGATGCTGAGTCTGGCTGAGAGATGTCCCCATTGCATCTCCATTGCAAGTGTTTAGTCTAAACCTCAGACGTGATGAAGAACGTAGTCCAGGACCAAAAGGGCTTCCACAGTGCCAGAGGAGATAAAGTGAGCCTGGTCAGCAAGAGTGGTCCAGCTGATCTTGACCCAGCCTGGAGAACAAGCGGTCAAATCACCAGCGGACCTGTATTTTACAAATGAGAATGCTGAGGCTTGGATGGATTAGGTAACTCCATCGAAGTTAAGAATGCAGTAAGCGGTCAAGCCAGAACTCAATCCTAGGTCTAGGCTGCTATGGTACACGGGATGAGTCTTTCGGGTACAGTTTCCTAATAAGTTGAAAGCCACCTATTCTTCTGTCACACAGCCAAATTCTTTGACTTGCTCAGAGTAACATCATCTGAGGGGCAGGCACTCCATGTTGGACAATGGCTGGACTCTCTATCCTTCTCCCTGAGAAGTAGAATTAGGTATCGAATAGAGCAAAGGCACATCCTTCTGACCAGAAAAACATGTTTTCTTGATCTCTTAGTGTGTGACACTTAGCTAAATGGTATATAAGGAAAGTTCTGTAAATACAATCTATGATCTCCAAGAACTGAGAAATAAATAGCCAGTGTCACAGACAGTTGTGGATGCAGATCATAAAAAGAAATAAAACAAAAAACCAGGTGAAACTAAAACAAACCAGGACTTGCAGATATTCTTATATTGCAGTGACATGCATTTATGGAATGGAACCGTTGCCCGCCACAAGGGTGATGGTGAGCGTGTATCAGGGAGGTGCATGAGGAGGGTCTGAGGGCAACAGTAGTGTAAAGACAAACCCACGGGCTTTGGAGACAGAGTTCAGAACTGTCACTTGCTTGGTGTGGAACCCTGGAGAATTTACTCCTCCTCACCAAGCCTCAGTTTCCTCGTGTGTAAACAGGAACATTTTTAGGCTCCCATAAGGTTGTTTTGTAGATTGGATGAGATACTGCATGTGAAATACCTAGCCCAAGTCCCAGCACAGCAACACCCCCTGGACACTATGAGTGTTGTGGCTCTTGTTCTCACCATTATTATTTCTGAGACTTCTGAGGTATCTGAAAAGGCCGTCGGCTCTTCCTTCATCCATGAAGAGTAAGAAGTGCAAAGGGAGGCTGTGTTTTTATTCTAGGCTTCTCCCAGGAGGAACAGATGTAGAGGCATCTCCACAGACTTTACGTCTGGACTCCACTCCTAGACATACGGCAAGGAGAACTCTGTTGGCAGTGGCCCAAGCCTCCAACTGTGGTTCTCTGGGAGGCTCTTCACCTTGTGTGTGGGTGGGGCTCTTACAACTCTATCTCCTAATCCACCGTCACCTCCCCAGAAATAAGGACCTTTCATTTTTCTCTACATGATGTCCGGCTTTGTTTGACATAATGTCGAAATAATTTTCTCACTTACTTCTAATCCTTTCAAATAAGCCAGCTAATGTAAGACTCCAAGAATTGGCAACAGGGATAATTTGCTATGTCGTGTTTCAATACATTAATAATCTAATTTTATACCTAGTTAAATTGAAAGCAGGCTGAATTCAGTGTCATCTTAATTACAGTCATTCTCATTCTTAAATATCCATGTTTTATCCTAATTATCAAGTATTTTAATATGAATAAACAGACAATGCCATGGACTCTCATCTTCTTTTATAGTTAAGGTTGAAACGGCCCTTCATCCTGAATGGCCCTAAAAGGTCAGCCTCTGTCTGAGGAATTCTCTTCACAGTGATGTATTTTCGAAGACTTTTATTTTCTGGGTAACTTGCTGAGACCTTGGCTCTTAACCTTAGTGCCCTAGATACAATGAGGATCACCTGAAATTGTAAAGTGAGTTGAGATATTTGAGTAAGAGGTGCCTAAGTGCCTTGGGAGGGGCCCTATAAAACTGAATTCAGACCAGAGTCTAGATAAGGGGCTGGTAAATCACTTAGGATGATGAAAGAGCTGGCTGGGGACTTCCCAGCCCTGTCTTCCTGAATTAATTAATTACACTCTTGTGCCATTTCCTGGCACCTGAGGTCTTTAAGGACTTAGAGTTGAAATCTAGTAATACCACAGAGGCTAGTTTGAATTTTTCTCTTTTGCCCTGATACCTCCTGAATTGATAATTGTGAATACTAATAGCTTATTTTAATTGAATGCCTACTATTTGCAGAAAGTTTGCATGTTGTATCCCTAATTCTCATAAAAATTCTTTAAAATGGGTCTTAGTCCCTTTGTGGAAAAAGAAACCAAAAACCATAAAAAAAAACAAAGTTCCTGTAATTTCATAACTGATAAACCACAGAGTTACAGTTCAAACCTAGAAGCCTTGGCTTTTTCTCAGTTCTCAACTCAGCCCAAAGCTCCATATAGCAGCATCCCCTACAGAAATCAAAATTTACTGTGCTCTTGGAGAGGGCTCCCAGCTTCCCTGTCAGCCCTTGTGAGGGCTCCTGGTGGAGGGTGGAACAAAGAGATGGAGGCTGTAGGTAATTTGCAAAAGCAGCCCCTGTTGTAGGTGATGATGCTCATCTCCATGCAAGCTGCTCCAGCTCAGGAGAGCATCTTCCTCAGGCAGCTGAACACATGGGGAGCCACTCATCCCTCTGGCTTCTGAAAGCAAGGGACAACCATAAAGTATTTTAGAACAGAGTAGGCCAACTTTTTCTGAAAAGGCCCAGGTAGTAAATATTTTTGGCTTTGTGGACTTTACTACCTCTTCCACAACTACTCAATTATGCCGATGTAGAGAAAGCAGACAGCAATATATCTGTGGCTCTGCTGCAAAAAACTTCATTTATAGACACTGACATTTGAACTTCATGTAATTTTCATTGTCATAACATATTATTCTTTTGACTTTATCCCCCCGATGATTTTCAGTGTAAAACCCATTCTTAGCTCTCAGCCATTCTTAGCAGGTAGCGGGCCAGATGTGGCCTGCAGGCTGTAGTTTGCTCACCCCTGCTTTAGAGAGTCAATTCGTTTTTAACTTGCAATTTCAAATAACAACTGAACATTTTTGAGTGGCTCTTGAACACCAGGGACAATACTGTGCAGTCGATTTTTCTGGGTTAGGATTTTTAATCATAAAATAATTTCCATATTAAAAGTATATACCTAACATATATAAAAGATGTAACATAATATTAAAAAGAAAAAATGTGTAACTGACACCAGCTTAAAAAATATAAACTGTAGATATCATTGTAGCCACTGGAACTTCCTCCATGCTATGCTCTCTTTTACCTCAACAAGAGGTAAATTTTGTGTCTCTAAGCATTTATTGTAATTTCTTTTGTGGTATCAATAATATAGTACAGAAAAATAAAGCATATTCCTAGTTTAGCACTTAATTGTAAAACTAATACTTATTTTTATTTCTTTTGTTTGTATGTCTCTTTCATTGTACTCCTCTGTGAACATAATCTCACTTTCCTGGATTTAGTGATAGCTATTTCCTGCTTCTCTTTTAAAATCTTACTCCATCTGTTTATGCATCCCTTACAAAATTATGTGTGTATGTTTTTATGTAGAAAGTGATATATGTATTTGGCTTGCATTTTGCAAACCATATGATTGGAATCGTATTATATGTATTATTTTGAGCCAGGCTTCTCTCACAGACTCCATGGAACCCTAAGATGTTTTAGTTTTTGGCAATTTGGTGGTATCTCACTGTGGTTTAGTAGTACTTCATTGTGGTTTATTTGTATTTCTCTAATCACTAATGAGATGAAACACTTTTTACAAGTGCTTATTAATCATTTGGATTTCTGCTTTTGTGAAGCACCCATTCACAGCGTTTGTTCATTTCACTTCGTATTTTCTATATTTTCCCCTATTCTGTATGCATGCCCTTTGCCAGTTGTATAAATTACAGAGTCTTCCACTTTGTCTATTTTTTTTTGTTCACTTTCTTCATGGTATCTTTTCATGAGCAGAAGGTATTCTTTCCTATCTTAAGATAATGAAGACTTTCTCCTGTATTATCATGTAAGATCTTTATAATTTTAATGTTTATATTAACTTCTTTAATGTATCTGGAAATTTCTTTTATATATGATGTGAGATAGTGCTTCACTTTCTTCTTCCCTTCCTCCCTTCTTTCCTTCCTTTCTTCCTTTGATGAGACTATCCAGTTGTTTTAGAAACATTTTTTTTAAAGTGTATCCTTTCCTACTGATCTTAAATACCAACTCTATCAGAAAGTAGGTCACTTTCTGGGCTTTCTGTTCAGTTCCATTCATTTATCTGTCTACGTTTCCACCAATACCATGCTATCTTTTTTTTTTTTTGAGATGGAGTCTTGCTCTGTCACCCAGACTGGAGTGCAGTGGCACGAACTCGGCTCACTGCAGCCTCCATCTCCCGAGTTCAAGTGATTCTCCTGCCTCAGCCTCCCGAGTAGCTGGGATTACAGGTGCCCGCCACCGTGCCCTGCTAAGTTTTTTGTACTTTTAGTAGAGATGGGGTTTCACCATGTTGGCCAGGCTGGCCTGGAACTCTTGACCTCAGGTGATTCGCATGTCTCGGCCTCCCAACGTGCTGGGATTACAGATGTAAGCCACCATGCCTGGGCGAATTTTTTATTAAAATTTTTCATATTTTTTCTGTATAGATTTATTAAAAATACTTTATATATTTTGCCATTTCTTTGTACAATATACTAGAATTTCATCTTCAAGCTAACTCATATAGGAATGTAATAAATTTCTTCATACTAATTTGTAGCAATTTTATTTTGCTTTTTTATTATGATTTTTTATCTGCAGGTATTTGTGCATTTTCTATCTGCACATTCATTTCATTTACAAATAATGAGAGATTTGTTCTTTCAGATCTATCCTTATACCATTTTGGGGGAGTGTCATATTTAATTGTTGGTAACACCACCAGTAAAGTATCAAATAGCAGTAGTGATCATGATAATTATTACATTTTTCTCTGATATCAAAAGGAAAGCTTTTCATAGTGGGCAGATTTCTAACATGGCCACAGTGATCCCTGCCTTCTGGAATTTACACTTTTGTGTAATCTCCTGCCCTTTAATGCAGGCTGACCTGCTAACCTGCTTCTCACCAATAGAATATGGCAAATTTAAAATAATGTAACTTTCATGATTAGGCTAGAAGAGATTGTGACTCTTTTCTTGCTCTTAATTGGGATACAATGTACGTACCATACAATTCACCAATTTAAACTGTAGGATTCAATGACTTTTAGTATATTGACAGAGTTGTGCAACCATCATCACAATCTAATTATGGAACATTTTTATCGCCTCTAAAGAAAACCTCTACCGACTAGCAGTAACTACATATATGCCCCTCTCACCCCAGTCGGAGGCAACCACCAATCTATCTTCCGTCTTTATAAATTTGCCTATGAAATTATACAACATGTGGTGGTTGGTGACTGGTTTATTTCAATTAGCAGAATGTTTTCAAGGTTCATCCAGTTGTGGCATGTAGCTGTACTTGATTTATTTATATTGTTGAACAATATTCATTTGGATGAATATACCACATTTTGGTTACATATTCATGAATTGATGGACATATGGATTATTTCCACGTTTAATAAATTCTATGAACATTTTTGTAAGCATATTTGTGTGTATATTTTTATTTTTCTCAGGTATATACTTATGAGTAAAATACCTGGGTCATATGATAACTATATGTTTAACATTTTGAAAATTTGCCAAACATCTCCAACAGCAATAGATGAGGATTCAAATTTTTCCATATCCTTACAAACACTTGTTTTTGCCTGCCTTTTTAAGTAGTCATATCAATGGTTATAAAGTGGTATCTCATCAAGGTTTTGATTTGCATTTCCCTAATTACTAATAATTTTAGCATGGTTTTATGTGTTTATTGGCCATTAGCTTATACTTTTTGTAGAAATGTCTATGCAAATCATTTGTCCAATTTAAAGTTGGATAATCTGTTTTTTAAAATAATAGTTGAGTTATAAGAATCTTTTACATGTACGAACACAAGTCCCTCATCAGAAATATAACTTAAAAGTATTTTCTCTAATTCTGTGGATTGTCTTTTCACATTATTGATAATATCATTTGCAGAACAAGTGTTTTTAATTTTTATGCAGTTCAGTCCAATTCATCTATTTTTTTCTTTCATTTGCTGTGCTTTTAGTGTCGTATTAAGACTACCGCCTAACCCAAGGAAATGAATGCTTTCTTCTAATAGTTGTATAGTTTTAGGTCTTAAGTCCTTTTATTCATTTGAAATTAATTTCTGTATATATTGTGAGTTAAGTGAACATGTCCATTGTTTTCTGTGGATTTACAGTTTTCTTAGCACCATTGATTGGAGATACTATTCATTCCACCATTGTGGAAAACTAATTGTAGATGTAATGGTTTATTTCTGGATTCTCAATTCTATTTCACTGATCTATATGCCTATATTTTTGCTAGTTGCCACAATGCCTGATTACTATAGCTTTATAGTAAACTCTGAAATTGGGAAGTATGAGTCTTCGAACTTTGTTCTTTTCCAAGATTGTTTTGGATATTCTGGATTCCTTGCATTCTCATACAAATAATAGGATCAGTTTGTCAATTTCTGCAAAGAAGCCTGCTAGGCTTTAATAGGCATTACATTAAATCCATAATTCAATTTGGGAATTATTGTCATATTTTTTATTTTACTTTAAGTTCTGGGATACGTGTGCAGAATATGCAGGTTTGTTACATAGGTATACATGTGCCATGATGGTTTGCTGCACCCATCAACCCATCATCTACATTAAGTATTTCTCCCAGTGCTATCCCTCTTCTGGCCCCATACCCTCCTACAGGCCCCAGTGTGTGATATTCCCCTCCCTGTGTCGATGTACTCTCATTGTTTAACTCCCACTTATGAGTGAGAACATGTGTGTTTGGTTTTCTGTTCCTGTGTTAGTTTGCTGAGAATGATGGTTTCCAGCTTCATCCATGTCCCTGCAAAGGACATGAACTCATCCTTTTTTATGGCTGCATAGTATTCCATGGTGTATATGTGCCACATTTTCTTTATCCAGTCTATCATTGTTGGGCATTTGGGTTGGTTCCAAGTCTTTGCTATTGTGAACAGTGCTGCAATAAACATACGTGTGCACATGTCTTTATACTAGAATGATTTATAATCCTTTGGGTATATACCCAGTAATGGGATTGCTGGTTCAAATTGTATTTCTGGTTCTAGATCCTTGAGGAATTTTCACACTGTCTTCCACAATGGTTGAACTAATTTACACTCCAGACCACAGTGTAAAAGCATTCCTATTTCTCCACATTCTCTCTAGCATCTGTTGTTTCCTGAACGTTTTAATGATTGCCATTCTAACTGGCATGAAGTGGTATCTCATTGTGGTTTTAATTTGCATTTCTCTAATGACCAGTGATGATGAGCCTTTTTTCATATGTTTGCTTTCATATGTCTTCTTTCGAGAAGTGTCTGTTCATATCCTTCACCCACTTTTTGATGGGGTTGTTTTTTCTTGTAAATTTGCTTAAGTTCCTCGTAGATTCTGGATATTAGACTTTTGTCAGAAGAACAGATTGCAAAAATTTTCTCCCATTCTGTAGGTTGCCTGTTCACTCTGATGCTAGTTTCTTTTGCTGTGCAGAAGTTCTTTAGTTTAATTAGATCTCATTTGTCAATTTTGGCTTTTGTTGCCATTGCTTTTGGTGTTTTAGTCATGAAAACTTTGCCAATGCCTATGTCCTTGCCTAGATTTTCTTCTAGGGTTTTTATGGTTTTAGGTCTTAGGTTTAGGTCTTTAATCCATCTTGAGTTAATTTTTGTATAAAGTGTAAGGAAGGGGTCCAGTTTCAGTTTACTGCATATGGCTAGCCAGTTTTCCCAACACCATTTATTAAAGAGGGAATCCTTTCCTCATTGCTTGTTTTTGTTAGATTTGTCAAAGATCAGATGGTTGTCGATGTGTGATGTTATTTCTGAGGCCTCTGTTCTGTTCCATTGGTCTACATATCTGTTTTGGTACCAGTATTATGCTGTTTTGGTTACTGTAGCCTTGTAGTATAGTTTGAAGTCAGGTAGCCTGATGCCTCCAGCTTTGTTCTTTTTGCTTAGGATTGTCTTGGCTATAAGAGCTCTTTTTTGGTTCCATATGAAATTTAAAGAAGTTTTTTCTAATTCTGTGACGAAAGTCAATGGTAGCTTGATCGGGATAGCATTGAATCTATAAATTACTTTGTGCAGTATGGCCATTTTCACGATATTGATTCTTCCTATCCATGAGCATGGAATGTTTCTCCATTTGTTTGTGCCCTCTCATTTCCCTGAGCAGTGGTTTGTAGTTCTCCTGGAAGCAGTCCTTCAGATCCCCTGTAAGTTGTATTCCTGGGTATTTTATTCTCTTTGTAGCAATTGCAAATGGTAGTTCACTCATGATTTGGCTCTGTCTATTATTGGTAACAATAGTAAGTCTTCTAACCTGTGAACATGTGATGCTTTTCCATTTATTCAAACCTTCCTTACATTCTTTTGACCATGTGTTGTATTTTTAGTGTAAAAATCTTTCAGTTCCTCTGTTAAATTTATATTTAAGTATTTCACTCTGTTTGAAGTTATGTAAACAGATTATTTTCTTAAATTTATCTTCAGAATATTCACTTCTAGTTTAAAGCAACACAACTGATTTTTTATTTTGGTCTCATTGTCTGAAATCTAGCTGAACTTGCTTTTCAGTTTTAATAGAGTTTTTGGTGGATTCATTATGATTTTCTGTACATAAGATCATGTTATTTTTCCCTTTTCGGTCTGGTGCTGTTTATCTTTTTTCTTGCCTAATTGCCCTGGCTAGAAACTCCAGTATTGATATTGAATAGAGGTGGCAATCATGCTTTTTTGTGATTGGCTTATTTCAATTAGCATAATATTTTCAATGAGAAAGATAAAGCATTGTCTTTTAATATTAAGTATGATATTAACTTCATCTGTTTTTCATAGATGCCCTCAAGCTACTTGAGCAAGTTCTTTCCCATTTCTATTTTGCTGAATATTTTAATTATAAATAAGTATTGGATTTCTCAAATGCTTTTTCTGCATTGTTTGAGAGACTATATAGCTTTTGTTCATTATTCCACTACTATGATTAATTGATTTTTAGGTATTAAACTAAGCTTGCATTCCTGGGATAAATCTCACTTGGTTAAGGTGTATAATACTTTCAATACTTTCTTTTTATTTTCCTAAATTTGTTTTTTTAATGTTCGTTATTATTTTCTTGGTCATGCTCATAAGAGATATTGATCTGTAGTCTTCTTGTTGATGTTTTTGTCTAATTATCAGGATAGTACAAGCCTTATAGAATAATCTGTGATGTGTCCCTTCCTGCTCTATATTTTAAGTGTTTCAGAGCAATTGGTTCTAAGTTTTTGACTGCTTGATAGAATTCAGCAGTGAAAACATCGAGGCTTTGTTTTTTATTTATAGGAAGTTTTGAAATTATTAATCTCATCTTATTTGTTATGTAAATTTATATTTTCTGATTTGTTCTTGAGTCAGTTTCAGTAATTTATTATCCATGGGATTTGTCCGTTTCACTTAGTTAGTGGCATACAGTTATTCATAGTATTTACAGTATTCATATATATATATATGTGTGTGTGAATGTGTGTAATTCTGTGTTTGTTAATTGATGTTCCATCTTTCATTCTTGATTTTAGTAACTAAATCTCTTTTTTCTTGGTCAGTCTAGATAAAATTTGTCAGGTTTCACAACATTTTCAAAAATTTAGTCTTTGGTTTTATTGATTTGCTCTATTGTTTTTCTATACTTTATTTCATTTATTTATTTTCACCCATTGTTATTTCCTTTCTACTTCTTCCTTTGGGTTTTGTTTGCACTTTCCAATTTTCTTATGGTATAAACTTAGTTTATTGGTTTGAAATCTTTTGGTTTTTTAATAGAAATGTTTACAGCTATAAGTTTCCTGGTGAACACTATTTCAGTAGCATTTAATGCACTTTTGGTATGTTGTAAATATGTTTTTCTTTATCTCAAAGTATTTTCTAATTACATTTGCAAAATTTTCTTTAACTTATTGGTTATTTAGGAGTGTGGTGTTTACCTTCTACATATTTGTAAATTTCCCAGATATCTCCCTGTTATTGATTTCTAATTTAATCCACTTCATTTCATTGTCATCAGAAAATATACCGTAAATTTAATTCTTTTAAATATATTGAGGCTCCTATTTTTGGTCTAGCATATAATCTAAACTGGATAATGTTCTCTGTGTGCTTAAAAAGAGTGCGTATTCTGGGCTGGGCGGTGGCTCACGCCTGTAATCCCAGCACTTTGGGAGGCCGAGGCGGGTGGATCACGAGGTCAGGAGATCCAGACCATCCTGGCTAACACGGTGAAACCCCGTCTCTAATAAAAAAAAATACAAAAAATTAGCCGGGAGTGGTGGCAGGCCCCTATAGTCCCAGCTACTCTGGAGGCTGAGGCAGGAGAATGGCGTGAACCCGAGAGGCGGAGCTTGCAGTGAGCTCAGATCACGCCACTGCACTCCAGCCTGGGCGACAGAGCCAGACTCCGTCTCAAAAAAAAAAAAAAAAAAAAAAAAGAATGCGTATTCTGCTGTTTTGATGTGGAGAGTTGTGTAGATGTCTATTCAGTCTGGTTTGTTTTTAGTGTTGTTCATTTTTTTCTGTTTCCTTGTTTATCTTATGCCTCATTGCTCTATCCATTTTTGAAATTGAGGTTTTAAAGTCCCCAACTATTATTGTTAAATTTTGTTAATAAATGCATTTATGTTCATAATGTTAATGTTATTAATGAATTAACTCTTCTTATTACCATAAAAGGTCCTACTTTATGTCTAAAAGTTTTTGGTTTACAGTTTATTTTGCTCCCCCATCTGCTAGCTACTCTGTTTTTTTAATAATTTATTTTTCTCATTATTGTATTTTTCATTTGTTTGTAGTTTTGATTCTGAATTGTGTCACTTGTATACAGTTGGATTTTTTTAAAGAATGTGTTGATTGATCAATTGATACATAATAATTATGCATGTTTGTGGGGTATATGTGATATTTTGATACATGCATAATTATCAAAGCAGGTGATGTAGGATATCCATCACCTTACATTTATTATTCTTTTGTGTTAGGAACATTTCAAATCTCTTCTAGCTATTGTGAAATATACATTATTGTTAACTATAGTCACCCTACTGTGCTATCCAATATTAGAACTTATTCCTTCTAATTGTATGTTTGTGCCAATTCACCCACCTTTCTTTACTCTGCCTCTCACCCTTCCCATATTCTGGTAACTATCATTCTATTTTCAACCTCCATGAGAAAAACTATTTAGCTCCCACATAGGAGTAAGAACATGCAATATTTTTCTTTTTGTGCCTGTCTTATTTCATGTAACATAATGACTTCCAGTCCCCTCCATGTTGCTATAAATGACATGATTTCATTCTTCCTTAGGGTTGAATAGAATTTCATTTTGTATATATACCACATTTTCTTTATCTATTTGTTCACTGGTGGACACTTAGGTTAATTCTTTACCTTGGCTATTGCGAATATTGCTGCACTAAACATTAGGTGCAGGTATTCCTTCGAATCTTAATTTTCTTTTCTTTAAATAAATACCCAACAGTGGGATTGCTACATCATATGTTAGTGCAATTTATAGTTTTTAAAGAAATCTGCAAACTGTTTTCCCATAATGGCTGTACTAATTTACATTCTCAACAAAAGTGTGTAAGAGCTTCCTGTTCTCCACATTCTCATCAGCATTTGTTATTTTTTGTCTTATTGATAATAGCCATTCTAATTGGGGAGAAATGTTATCTCATTTTGGTTTTGATTTTCATTTCCCCGATGATTAGCATATCAAATGTGGAGCATTTTCATTTCCCTGATGATAAGCTTAAATGTTGAGCATTTTTAAATATATCTTTTAGGCATTTGTATCTCTTCTTTTGAAAAATGTCTGCTTAGATTATTTGCTCACTTTTCAGTGGGATTATTTTTTTTCTATTGAGTTGTTTGAATTTCTTGCATATTCTGGATATTTGTTTTTTGTTGAATGGATAGTTCACAAATATTTTACACCCTCCTGCAGGTTGCGTCTTCACTCTACTGATTTTTTTTTTTGCTATGCTGAAATGTTTTAATATAGTCCCATTTGTCTATTTTTTGTTTCTGTTGACTGTGCTTTTGAAGTCTAGCCATAAAATCTTTGTGTACGCCAGTGTCTTAAGGTGTTTCCCCTGTTTTCTTTCTTTTCAAAATTTCAGGTCTTAACCTTATATATTTAATCCATCATGAATAGATTTTTGTATATGGTGAGAGATAAAAGTCTAGTTTCATTTTTCTGCGTGTAAATATCCAGTTTCCCAGCATAATTTTTCGAAGAGGGTGTCTTTTCCTCAATATAGGTGCTTGGCAACGTTATTGAAAATCAGTTGGATGTAAATGCATAGATGTATTTATGGGTTCTCTATTGTGTTCCAATGGTCTACATATGTATGTTTTCATATCAATACTGTGCTGTTTTTATTTCCATAACTTAGTAATATATTTTGAAGTTAGGTAATGTGATGCCTTTACCTTTGTTCTTTTTTCTTTGTATTTCTTTGGCTATTCAAGGTCTTTTGTGGTTTCATACAAATTTTAGGATGATTTTTTCTATTTCTGTGATGACTGTCATTCATATTTTGATCAGAATTGTATTGAATTTGTAGATTGTTTTGGGTAGTATGGTCATTTTAACAACTTTAATTCTGTTTTTGTTTTGAGTCCAATATGACAATGTCAGAATTTTGATTGAATTATTTAATTCGTTTACATCTGATTTTGTTGTTGATATGGTTTGATTTGCCTCTGGATTTTATATTTTGCTTTTTATAAGTTAGATGCCTTTTTGTTCCTCTGATCCTCCATTATTGTCATCTTTTTTATTAATTGGATATTTTCTAGTGTAACATTTTAATGCCTTTAATGATTTTTAGATTATTTTTGAGTCATTTTCTTAACAATTTCTGTCAAACTTTCAGAATTGGTCTTAATTTATCATAATCAATTTAATATTTGTATATATTCCCAATGATGTCTACAAATTCTACTTCTATATAGCTCCATTCTTTCTCCTTTGTTCTATTATATATATATTTGTTCTATCATTTTTATACATATTAGGTGTACACATGTTACAAATACAATCTTTTGTTTTAATTATTATTGTATACAATCTTATGTATGTTTAAAAGGCTGAGCAAATAAAAGAGATCAAGTAAAATTTATATAATTTATTACATTAGCCTTTTTTTATTCTTTCTGATCCTCTTCATTTCCTCCTGTAGACTTATTCCAGTACAACTTTGTTCCCACCCACCTCCTTTATGCTGATATTATTGAACATAGTACCTTCCTGTATATCATAGTCCCAACAATATAGAGAAATGCAATATATTGTTTTTTAAATCAGTCAACCATAGAAAGAGAAATGAATGAGGATTTATATTGTCTTTAGTAATTTTCTACGTAAGTATTTGCTGTAACTATTTGTTTTATTATGTGCATTTTAATTACTCTCTGGCATCAATTTACTTTCAGTTTGAAGAATGTTTTTCATAATTTTTGTAAGGCAGGTCTAGTACCAATAAGTTCTCTTAGTTTTACTTTCCCAAGGGGGATCTTTATCTTACCATAACTTTAAAGAGATAATTTTGCTAAACATAAAATTCTTGGTGGACAGCTTTTTTACTTTCAGTATTTTGACTATGTCAACCCAGTGTCTTGTGGCCTTACTTATTTCTGGTGAGAAATTAGCTATTAATCTTGTTGGAGTTCTCATTGTACATAATGTGTAATTTTTTCTCTTACACCTTTTAAGACATTCTCTGTACCTTTGGTTTTTATCGTTTGACTATAATGTGTGTATGTGGATGTGAATTTCTTTCCAGTTATCCTGATTGAAGTTATTTGAGATTTTTGAATGCATAAGTTAATTTTTTTAAATCAAATCTAGGTAGTTTTATCTGTTGTTTTTTCAAATATGTTTTCTGTCACTTTTTCTCTTTTACTGCTGAAACTCCTATTATGTGTATGTTGATGTACATTTAACCCACATTTCAATAGGGCTCCTTTATTTTTTTAAATATAGATTTTATATGTTAGAGAAGTTCAAGGTTCCTGACAAAATTGAAGAGAAAGTGGAGATGATTTCATATACCCCTTTCCCCTGCCACACACATAGCCTATCAGCATCATGCACCAAAGTGGTACTTTTGTTATAATTCATAAACCTACATCAACATATTATTATCACCCAAATTTCATAGTTTACATTAGGGTTCATTCCTATTTTACATTTTATGGGATTTGACAAGAATATATAGCATGTAGCTACAATTATAGTATCATACCGAATAATATCACTGCACTAAAAATTCTCTGGCTCCACTCATTCATCCCTTTCTCCCAACTAGTGCCTGACAACAACTGATATTTTTACTATCTCCATGGTTTTGCCGTTTTTACTATCTCCAGTTGGAGACATACAGTATGTAGTCTTTTCAGATTGGCTTCTTTCACTTAGTAATATGAAGTTAACATTTCTCCAGTTTTTTCATGGTCTGACAGCTCATTTATTTTTAGCACCAGATAATAGTCCACAGTCTGGATGTACCAAAGTTTACCCATTCACCTACTCAAGGCCACCTTGGTTGCTTCCAAGTTTTGACAATTATGAATAAAACTGCTATGGACATCCCAGTGCAAATTTCTGTGTTTTCAACTCATTTGTGCAGATGCCAGGGATAATGATTGCTGGGTCTTATGGTAAGGGCATGTTTGGTTTTGTTCATGTACCATTTTGCATTCCCAGTAGCGATGAATGAGATTTCCCATTGCTCCACATTCTCACCAGCATTCGTTGTTGTCAGTGTTTTGGATTTGAGGCATTCTACCATTAGCAGAATGGCAGAAGAATCATTATCTATAATGATATCTTATTGTTTTAATTTGAAATTTTTAAAATGACATAGTATGTTAAACATCTTTTTAGATACTTATTTTCCATAAATATGTCTTCTTTGGTAAAGTGTTTGTTGAGGTCTTTTGCCCATTTTTCAATTGAGTTGTTTATTTCCTTATTGTAGAGTTTTAAGAGTTTATTGTATATTTTAGATAACAAATATTTTAGATAACAATTATTTCTATGAGATATGTCTTTTGCAAATGTTTTCTCCCAGTCTGTGGCTTGCCTTCTTATTCACTTAGCAGTGTCCTTTATAGAGAAGAACTGTAGATTTTAACAAAATCCAGTTTATTAATTATTTCTTTCATGGATTGTGTCTAAAAAATCATTGCTATGCCCTAGGTCATCTTGATTTTCGCCTGTGCTCTTTTCTAAGAGTTACATAGTTTTACATTTAACCCTTATATCTATAATCCATTATGAGTTATTTTTTGTGCGGGTTATAAGGTCAGTGTCTAGATTTATGTATTTATTTATTTGGCATGTGGATGTCCAGTTGTTCCGAACCAGTTGTTGAGAAGACTATTATTTTTCTATTAATTGCTTTTGTTTCTTTGTCAAAGATCACTTGACTATTATTTGTATGGGTATACTTTTGAATTCTCTATTCTGTTCCAATGATCTATTATCTATTTTTTTTTTTTACCAGTATCACACTTTCTTGATTACTATAGCTTTATAGTAAGTCTTGAAGTCAAGTAGTAATGGTCTTCCGTCCTTTTTGTTACCATTGTGTTGGCTTTTCTGTGATTTTTGCCTCTCCATATAAACTATAAAAGCACTTTGTCAATATACCAAAATAACACTGGAGTTTTTATTCGAATTGTATTAAAACTATGGATCAATTTGGGAAAAACTAGTATCTTAACATTGTGAGTCTTCCTATCAATGATCATAAAAGTCTCTCCAACTATTTAATTACTTGATTTTTTTCAAGGCTCTGTTAATTTTTTTTTGTTATTTTTATTTCTGTTATTAAATTGTATAATATCTACTGCTCTATCTTCGAGTTTACTGATGATTTTTTCTGTCAGCTCAAATCTATTCACCTCTCTAGTGAGTTGTTTCATTTTGAATGTAGCCCTTTCAACTGCAGAATTTCCATTTGGTTCTTTTCAATAATTTCTTCTTTATTGATATTTTATATTTGATGATTAATTTTTGCATATTTCTTTAATTCTATACGTACAGAGTCTTTTAGTTCTTCTTTTTCTTTGAGACAGGATGTTGCTCTGTTACTCAGGCTGAAGTGCAATGGCACAATCATAGTTCACTGCAGCCTTGAACTCCTGGGCTCAAGTAATCCTCCCACCTCAGATTCCTGAGCAGCTAGGACTACAGGCATGTGCCACCATACCCAGCTCACTTTTGCATGTTGTATAGAGGCAGGATCTCATTATGTTGCCAAGGCTGGTCTCAAATTCCTGGCCTCAAGCAATTCTCCTGCCTCGGTCTCCCAAAGTGCTGGGATTACAGGCATGAGCCACTGTGCTCGACTGATTTCTTTAGTTCTTTGAACATATTTATAATATCCAATTTAAAGTCTTTATCTCCCAATGTTTATCATTTGTGTTCCTTCAAAGGTATTTTCTTTGCCTACTAGTTTTCCCTCTGTATGCATTATACTTTTCTGTTACTTTGCACGTCCCAGTTTTTGGTGAAAACTGGATATTTTAAATAATATATCATGGCAAATATGTATACTGATTCTCACACCTCTCCTTCGGGTATATTATTGTTGTTTTTGTTTGGGCATTTTTTAGTTTGTTTAGTGATTTGGTTAGTTATTTCTTTTAATTCTATTTCCCCTCCTCCCTTAATGGGCACTCTCTGGTTCCTGTAGACAGATTTCCCTCCTTTGTTTTATCTTACTCTGGATACCAAGGGGTTGCCTTTGGTTCAGTTTTTGTTCAAAGGTTGTGTTTAAGCTTCCTTAGCATATTATATTTCTACCATTTATCATTGAATATGTGGGAGACTTAGAGGTTGCTCTCACAGTTCAGGGTGTTTCCATTTTTTGCCACATGATCAACCAGCAACTCATAGTTTTAAATTCTTTCTCTACTCACTTCTGAAGTGGCACAACATAACACAGTCACGTAATTCCCCACTGCCAAGAGTAAGTGTCATTTTATGTTTATGCCTGGCTTCCTAGGAATCTCCTCTGAGTCAGAGTAGCTTACTGTCCAGTGAGTGTTTGGTCAGGAGCTGTGTTTAGACTTCTTATGCTAGTTAAGCATCCACTCCATGTAAGTCTGCCCCATCTCCTTCTCTGATTGCTTCTGAGTGAATTCAGCCTTCCTGAATCTCAGAGTTGACTAAAATTCCAAGGGCTCTTCTTGATTATCTTTTTCCACGGTCCTCCTTAATAAACTCCTGGATGCTTTGCCATTTTGTTTAAGTGATACAAGCCTCTTCTTAAATGCCCTCCACAAGTTCTCCATTGTTACTACAATGCTCTTTGGCTTGGAGTCCTCCATACTCTGTTCCAAATACTGTCGGTCCTGAGCTGACTTCTTCATCCTTCTGGGCTGCCTTCCTGGTGGGCAGACCCTCAGCAACACTGCATCAGAGCTGGGGTGGGTATTTGTTTTCCCCAGAGTGATACCTATACTCTTTGAGTGGGTATTGGATGGGGATGGCAACAATGTCTGTCCTTTCATCTTGATCCTCCTGGCACGGAATTCCCCCTACTAATTAGCTGGGTTTAGGGTCATTCAAACCCCCGTATTCCTGGCCTGCAGCACGTGTCTTAAAGCTTCCTCTCTGAGTAGGATCTGTGTAGGAGAAAGGAAATTGGCCCTCTCTAAATGTCCACTCAGAATAGAGCTTCATCGACATGGGGCTGGAGGGGGGCAAACACTGGGAGCCTGTTCCATCTGAGGTGAAACCATATCTTCAGACTGGGCGCTGGGGAAAGAGGGAGCCTCCATCTTCTTGGCCACACTTCTATGAAGTAGGGACTCAGGATGGAGCTTCCACAACACAGAGCTGAGTAGGGAGTGGGGAAATATGTCGTGCCTCAATAACACTATCACTGTCTTACTGAGATTTAGTAGATTTTCTTAAGTGAAAGTTCTTTATTTCCTGCATGCCGATCTTAAGACAGTTCCAGAAATGTTTGGAATGATTGTTTTTGTTTTGTTTTTTAATAATTTTCAGTTTGGGGTTTTTTTTTGTTTGTTTGTTTGCTGGGGAGATGGTTTGCTGAATTTCTTATTCTGCTATTCTGGAAGTCCTGCCTCTTTGCTAATAGTTTTTAACTTAAATGTAATCAAATATTTTATCTGCATCTACTAAGATAATCATAATTTGGTTTATTTTAAAATGTATTATTGGAACTGGCTAGCTATAGTGCATAGGCTAAATCTGGCCTGGTGCTTGTTTTTTAAAATAATATTTATAGTCATTACTCCTCCCATCCAAAACAAAGAAAGAAGCAAAAATCTCTATGTTCTTGATTTCTAACATTAGTTTTATTTTTAATTTTTAAATATTTTAATTTTTATGTTTCAGTGCTGTATTTAAATTTCTACGTGTTCATCTACCTATTCAACTATTTTTCTATTTTAAAAATAAATTACATAGAGTTACTTGAAAGTCTTTTCTGCTAACCTTAAAATGAGGCTAACTTGTGTACCAGCTTCTATTTTATCTTTTTTTCTCTCATTTATCAATTATTTGGTTCTGTTGATCCATATGCCAGGTAATTTCATTTTAAGTGTTGAATATTGTGTTTTAAAAATGTAGAGGTTCCAAAAGATATTATTTTTATGAAAAGTACTTCAGCCTTTTGTCTGCTAGGCATATAGAGAAGGAAGATGAGCACCTTAATCTAATGAGGGAATCATCTTGGAAAATGCTGGCTTGCAGCGTTAGTAACACTCAATCTTCCTCTGGTTTGGCTCTGTTTCTAAGTAAGCTCTCCAGAGCTTTCGATTGCAGGGTTTAGAGAGCTTCGTGTTTCCCATTTCTAGATCGAGGAATATTCCTACCATCAAAGACAATAAATCATTTATAAAGAATGACTTCTTGCCTATATCTTTGTCCTAGGGTTATGGGATTAGGTCCAAAACTTAGAATCTGAAATATTCCTTTTCCCCAAAGATCATATTCCTTTTCCCCAAAGATCTTCATCTTATTACTTTTCCTGAAAGCTAAAGTGACCATTCTAATTTTATTTGCACTAGTGATACTTATTTCTTTATATGCAAAAGGATGATTGTCATACAAATAATGCTTATAAGCATTAATAAATCTGGGCCTCAGCTTTTTGCAGCTTTATTAACCCGGTAACAAGTACTGCCATCTTGTCATTGCAGTGCAGTCACTGATGATCTGGTATCCAACAGGCAGCCAAGAAAAATTATTCCAAGGGTGATCCTCTGATCCTGAGATCACATGTATATTTATAATTCCTGACTCCACCAACACGAATATTTTGTTAAGTTAGCTTTAAGGTTCCAGAAAAATGAAAGACTTAAAATATACCTTAAAATGTCCCTTAATTATAATGGTCACATGGAGCATATAAAACCTTCATCGATTGCTCCTATAATTGCTAACAATCAAAGAGGCAATGAGACAGTTGGTTATTGCCTAGACTGCAGCCAACACAGCAACTCTAGGATTGACTGTTGCCGTTGTTACCTTGACTGGTATAATTCTCCCACATGGTGGGTGAGATTAAAGTATCCAAAGAATAGCTGGGTCTAGGGGAAAAAAAAATCATGTCTGGTTTTTACTTTTTCTGGGAAGTTTTCTAATATCTTATTGCTGAGTGGGCATGCCATTTTTGGGTTTATAATGACAGGTTGGCAAAATTGTATGTCTGTGTACTTTTTGTGTTTGTGTATGCGAGTGTTTTAAGCTTTTGAAACAGGTTTTACAAAGTATTATCATATATATATATATATATATATATATGTATATATGTATGTATGTATGTCAAGGCCAGGGAAAATTCTTAGTCTGCAGCCATTCAGGTTCATAGGAAATTGATTGTGATTATTGTTCCCTAAAACAAAATTAGTTTGCGAGAAAACACAACGTGGTAACAGAAGCTCAATGCTCTTAATAAATTTTCCAAGTTTTATTGACAGCCTCCTCACCAAATGCATTTTTTGAGCGTGGGTGTGCACACACACATATACACATATATGCTGCACACACAAGCACACTTCCCTCATCTCTGATACTTTCCATCTGTCTGCGAGAATGAATCCTTCCAATCATTTTTAAAACCATTCTGTTTTGTGAAGCTTTGAGCTTGTACCCAGTGAAAGCTTGGCAGGAAGCATACGTTTCTTGCTCAAGTTCCTGAACACGACAGCTGTGCTTCTCTCACACAACTTGGGAAAATGTTCCCAGCCTTAATCAACTGGCACAAGGCAGCAGAGGGGCTAAATACAGCCTGTGTCACAGAGCACCCATAAATGTGTCAGTTCTTCTCTTCTTCCAGATATCTATCCTGCATCTTTTTATATGAAAAAATTAGCCCCTCTTTTTTCAGCCTGTGGCACTTCTGTATCTGAGGTTATGCCTATTTTTACACCACACACTGCAGCGTCTTGTCTTCTTGGCTATGTAGCAACTCATAGTAAGTTAAGGAGAATTAGTGCCCACTTTCCTCCAATGTCATCCGTATTAAACCTAAGAGGTAAAAGCAAAATCTTGCTTTCATTCTAGGGTACATCACAAATTCTCTGCAGTGTTGGCACAAGATGTACCCTTTGAATCACATTAACAATAATAAAAGTAATTGTGTTTAAACTTTAATGATTATTTGCAAAATGTAAGGCATTATACCAAGCCTTCTACACCCCTCATCATCACATCAGTCGTTGTATATATTATTCTCACCATGAATTTATTAAATGGGTATTATTATATCTACAGGTGAGAAAAAAACTGAGGCTGCCTTGGTCACACGTTTATATATTTGCTTTACAATGATATTTTATTTTCAGCTCTAGTGTGAGAGCTTGATCAACTCTATATGGATAGAATTTCCTGACAAACTAGTGCTGTAACTTGGCCATCTACCTGGGGAAGCTTATAGTGATAAAACCTGACCTTTTTAAAAACTATCCGCCTCTTAGATGGAACAGGACTTGGGAACAGATACCTCTATTTGACTGCTGTTACTGGAGACTATCTCTAGTCTTTGACAGTCAGTCAACACTGCTTGAGTCTTTGTTTTTTTGTATATAACATGGTGATTAAAATATTTGCCTTACATTGTTTCTCTAAAGCATAAATTATATAATGCTTGTAGAAGTGGTATATTCTTTTTTTATTTTTGCGTATACAGCTCATATATATGCATATTCAAGTGTAAATATATATTTTGAGGAGAGACTGACTATATATCTGAAGCTTTATGCTGTATTCACATATAAGAGATAGGTCCAAGAGAATTTGAAAACCACACTGTACATGCTAATAATTTCAGCTTATGACATTAGCCCTCCAGGGGACGAAAATCCAGGTGGCCTGGAATATTTATGGTTTACTACAGTGTTTAACATACATTGTGATAGGGGTCATCATCAGTATAATCTTTATTTTTATTGTCATCATTCACATCATCATCAAAGAATTGATGATAAATTGACATTGACCTGTCAATGTCAGAGGCTTCTTGAGAAACTGCTGAAAATAAATAAATAAACAAATAAATAAATAGAAAAGAAAGCCACTGTAGACAGCAAAAAGTCATGTGGTAACATTTGTTGTTCTTTTGCTATTTAAGCCCATTTTTTCTATTCAAAGGCAGTTTAGTTGTTACTTGGCTCCTTATCCTACATAGCTCTTGTTGCTCTTACTGTAAACTCTTGGCTTTGACTGTTAAGGGTCCTTTAGTTCATCATTTTTTTCTTATTTTATCTGATCATGGTACCTTAGATAATCATTTAGGATCTAATACAGGATTTGTGATTATAAGACAGGTGTCTGGAATCAAAGATGCTTTCATTAATATTTCTTCGAAAATATTACTGAAGACTCATGCATTTGTTTACCAAATAAACAAAACCAATCTCATACTTTATCATTTTGTAGTTAGAATATTTTTCCTTCATGTTCTCCCATTCAATATTTGCAATCACTGTAATTTCAATATGTGTGTAGTCCATTGATTGTGGTCGTTGTGTAGAGGCCCCAAACCACAGCATCAGTGAAATGAGAACCTGAAAATCCTGGCCTATATCAGTATTTCTGGGTATATGGTCTCAAGATGCTAAGATCCAAGAAGGTGATGATAGGTTGAAAAATCTGAGGAAAAACATCTCTGAGTTCAAAATGCAGCTTTTTATCTTTCTTATGTTCTCTCTACCTTATTATATGATGTGGCTATTGTGATAGTGAAAGGAGATTAAAACTAAAAGGAAGTGGTTAAACGTTATGGTGGAAATAGTTATTATTACGAGTCATGTTCTGAATGCTCATTTTGAAGTTTAGTTGAAAAAAAAAATCCATTGACTTAACTTCCATGAAGTCCAGGGAGGCAACATGAAAGTAAAAAAAAAAAGATTAAGCTTAAGCCAGACTAATCTTTATGATCTTGTCCTTGTTGAAGTTAATCTGAGTCCCACAGGAGGTAAAGGTAGTCCTGGAGTGGATGACAGCTTACATAAAGAGGGCCCTGAGATGTCAGATGGGCTCTGCCTTCTCAGGCACTGTGGCCTGCATTCTGATGTTGGCTTCCAGTTTAGAAGACAGAAATATCCCTCAATTTTGCCCCACTGCCCCTTTTCTTGTCCAGTCTGGGCTGATGATGTGGAGACATTACTTCCAGGGAATCGAGTGGTAATCACACATAGTAAAATAAATGAATGAAATAAATTTCTACATCTTTTGGGTTTAAGTTCTTCCCCCCTTGACCTTTGAGATCTACCAAATGAGACAAAGATCGTGGCTACTTGACATTCACTACATATTTATTGGTACCTCTTATGGATCAGACGTTTTTCTAGGGAAACCAGAGCATTAAGATGATAAGTGGAGGCAATGGATTACCATATATAATGTACACAGACTGCTGATTTTAAGGACAAATGATGGTAGTTAAGAAAAAAATATTTTTCCTCTGGGGATAAGCTAGGAGGTTGCTATGCATGCGGAAAAATTCAGGTACATTAGACCAATAGGCAGTTATTCCAAAGAAACAATGTAATTTCACCGTGAGTATGAAATGAATTGTGGTAAAATTGCATACTTTCACTTATTAAGCTATGGACATTCATGGTGGAAGATAAATTTGTATTTTAATAAGATTAATCCTTAAAAATAATGATGCAATATGAAGTAGAAATGTTAACTTGGCAAATGTTCTTAGAATCATTAAAACATGTTGTTAAAATTTAAAATTTCTTCACTTTGGGTTTAGCAAGGGCAGGCTGTGCATACTTAATCATTTAAAATTTCCTTCTAACACACTATACTTCCAATCAGTAATTTAATCAAACATGTAGAATATAAGAAATTGGTGTAGAGAGGGGGTGAGGTTACCATACTATTCAGTAAAATGTTTAGGGAAGCATTAGCTGTAACTTAAATCTTGAATATAATTCTAACTTTAAAATTTTTATTTGGCAGAAATGTTAAACTGAATTGGCACCTCCATTTGAGAAGACTACTTTGTCAATATTAAATTTCAGGATATCTTCCTTGTATCATCTAATTTTGGGGGAGGGGAAAGAGAGACAACATTTTTATGTTTTTCCTATATCCTAGAAGTTCATCAGTATAAGTTTTTGCCAAAAATTGACTTTAACTCCCAGCCATTCAGCATTCAGCCAAATTATATTTTCCAATTGCCTCGAATTTTCAAGGCTTTTTTGAATGTGAAATTGTTTGGAAAGCTTAAAGACAATAGAGACCCTAGGGGTCACTATATTTAAAAATCTAGCCAGGGCAATAATTCTCTCAACTGAATGTCAGGCAATAGAATTAGCACATCTCATGATGGCTTCTTTAGGTCACGTGACATGAGGTTCCATTTTGAATAGTTCTATTTGTGTGATGACTTCCATATATGCAGGGCTGTGTTCTGTCTTCCCATAATCTTCACCCCTTGGTCCTTGTTCTGCCTTTGGAACTCACAGACTATTTTTATGCTTTCCCACTATTGAAAATGTCTGAGACAATCTAGAGTACTTGTTTATGATACTATAACATCCAAGTTCTTGAAAAAATTTGTTAGGCAACTAGTTCAAGGTCCAGTGTATAGTAGATTTTAAAGTACCAGACAACTAGGGACACTCCCTGTGCCCCAGAGCCTGCTGAATTTATTCAAATTTGCCAATCCTGAGCCTGTTCACCCTGCCTCATGGTTTCTTTCTGTGGAAGCCACAAGGAAGCCTCCTAGCCATCATTTTCCCCTCTCCCTCTGCCTTATTATCAACCCCAGTGCTTCCCGTGAGGCTACCAGTAGCATCGTCTACTCCCTTCTCTTGGGATCTGGGACAATAACAAATTTTTTTTTCAATGGCAATCATCTTCATCTGTTGACCTGGGCAAACATGTATAATAATAAAACCTATATTTGAAAACAGGTTCCCTCATCTGAGGTACTTTTAGGCACTAAGGAAAGGGAAAAGCTGAGGAATCCATTTGAAATAGCAGACCCTCTTGCTAAGGATTGGCATGCTGGGCTAGAATCAATTCATGCTAAAACAGCTGGTTCGTAATTCTCTTTCAATCATGTGATCCTTGCTCCCTGGGTTAAAATGCTCATTTCTGGAAAGGGCCATCTCTTCATATATCTAGTAGAGGTGGTTGCCTGTATAGTGTGATTAAAAGTTTTCCCCCTAAGAGAATGTCTCAGATGGATCTTTCACAGTTACATCTCCCTCAGCCTGAGAGGGTCATCACCAAAGTTACCTCTTTGGCTTAGACGGTAAGCACATTGTCTCTACACATGCGTGTTAAAAGTACCTTTGATGTGTGTACCTGGAGCTCATTTCAATCATTCATATATTTACTCATTTATTCAACAAATATTTATTAAACGATTATGCACACAAAGAAACAGTGATAGGTTTTAGGGATACCAGCGAGACTCCATCTCAAAAAAAAGAAAAATTACAATCTCATTGGTAATAAAGAAAAAACAAATTAAAACCACAATAAACAGTCTTACACCAATCAGACTGACAAATATTTCAAAGTCTGGCAAAATCAACTGTTGATGACAACGTGCTAGGGGTCTCTAAATGGCTACCAAATTAACTACAAACTTCTAAACTACCATTCAAAGGTCATCACAATTCTCCAGACTAAATGCCTCTCTATTAACCTGCCATAAATATATGTCACACTACAGAGGATAACTTGGTGTTCTTCAGCACACGCTTCATTTCAAGTTGTGCCTTTTCCCCACTCTCTGTCAATCATAATCCAACCCACAGTTCAAATCTATTCAATGTCGTATTGTCAATCAAGACCCCCCACTTTTTTCAGTTTCCAACATTCTATTATTAGTACTGTAATAATGATGGCAACTAATATACACTGAGCATTTACTAGGCAACAGGAACTGTAAAGCTTTATGTCATTAATATTCACAAAATATCTATGACTTGGTACTGTTATTCCTATGTACTGAGAAAGAAAACCAAAGTATAGAAAGGTTCAGTAACATAATAAAGATTATAGAGCTGATAAGCGGTGGTGGCAGATTGCAAACAAAAATATTCAGACTCTAAGATGTTTTATTGACAACCCATTGAAGCTTCATTTTATAGATGAAGCAACTGAGGTTTACATATGTAAAATTGTTATCCAACATAATTTTTTTCTTCAACATTTATTTTAAGTTCCGAGGTACACGTGCAGGACATGCAGGTTTGTTACATTGGTAAACGTGTGCCATGGTGGTTTGCTGCACAGACCATCCCATCACCTAGGTATTAAGCCTGGCATTTGATGATTCCAAACCACATGCTCAAATTCTCCCTTCATTATGAACATCGTGGGATGTTTATACTTCTCATAAAAGCTACCCTTGCTCTGCCATCTAATAGAGTGATTTGCATAATGATCACATCTCTAATTGGTAGTGGTAAGCGCTTCGCTCTCTGGGACTGTATTTAACTCAGGATGGTCAACTCAGTCTTCCCATTGTATATGCTCAATAAATATTTGACAGATATAATGGGACAAGTCATGTAATGACTCTGACTCTCTATTGTCTCACTTGATAAATGTGGAAAATAAAAACTGCCTTACTGTCTCAAAGGGATATTGAAGGACCCGGTAAAATTATGTGCATGAGCATGTCATAAGAAGAACATTGTACCATGTAATGGTAGAACATCATTGCAGAAATAACTGCAATGGAGATTTAATTTGCATCACCTTTCAAGTAATCTTTATCAACTACACCTGGCAGGATAAGTTTCAAAGCTCTCAACAAGGGGTTTTGCATTCTAGACTTTGTAAATCTGGAGAAGTCATTGCCATCGAAAATGTTGCTTGCGGGTAAAATATTAAAGTATTCCTTGAGATCTGGTGATGAACTGAACTCAATTACATGCAGCTGTAGGAAACCTGCCCCCTACATCTGTGTGAATTAACAGTTACTCAGAAACTAATTGTGAGTACTACTTATTTTACATTTCTGCAAATGTGCGTGTGCATATATATAACAGAAGCCTTCCTTAAGAATTGATGAGCATTTCAGGAAAAAGCAGACAGAATAAATAAAAATAAAAATGCTATCAGAAAAGAAAAAAAATGCTACCAGCTAATTTTCCTGTGCATTGTTTTCTCCTGTCCACTCAGGCATTTGTGGACAGGAAGCCAGTGCTTTTGCTAATGTTTCACTTGTTGCTTGCAACTGTCATCTCCTCAGTTTCAAGCCAGCTATTCGACTTCACAACTTGGTATTGGGTGACGAATTCAATATGTCTCAAGGACATCCTAAAAGGCACAGGGGAAGAAGAAGGCATACCACATTCCTACGCAGCACTTATAGAATAGTTGAGTCATGGCATCTGTATATGAAACTGAAAATAATAATCAGTGATGTACTTTAAAAATCTTCCATAATGGAAAAGACCAATATAATTTAATATAACAAAAATTAAAAACTTCAGAATAGAAACAACTATTATAAACAAATGACACTCAGAAAAAAATGTAAGCAACATGCATGACAAAGGAAAATTTCTAGAATTTCAAAAGCCCTCATAATTAAGTAGAAAAAAAGACAGACATGCCGAAAGAAAAATGGGCAAAGAAAATGTACAGGCAGTCCACTTGAAAACAAATGAAAATAAAAATAATCAATAAATCTATCTAAGAGAACCGTTTTTAAAATTTTGTTTAAGTACATTCCTCCCCTGCTTCTTGGTGCAAACTTTCTATCTCACTCTTACTCTCTTTTTCTTGTTCTCTCTCTCATGCTCCAAATATGTATCAATTCATAGCCAGTCAATCTACTTACTATCTGTATGTTACCTCTCCAGTGATGATGAGCAAGGGAATCTCAACCACATACTGAAACCACATGCTCAAATTCTAATTGGTTATACCATCCCTGTCTCTAACTTACAAGCTAAGCTTCCATCATGGCCTACCTCCCATGTATCACATTTTTTTTTTTGTTTTTTGAGACAGAGTTTCGCTCAGGTTGCCCAGGCCAGAGTGTGATGGCACGATCTCAGCTCACCGCAACCTCCGCCTTCTGGGTTCAAGCAATTCTCCTGCCTCAGCCTGCCAAGTAGCTGGGATTACAGGCATGCACCACCATGCCTGGCTAATTTTGTATTTTTAGTAGAGACAGGGTTTCTCCATGTTGGTCAGGCTGGTCTTGAACTCCCAACCTCAGGTGATCTGCCTACCACGGTCTCCCCAAGTGCTAGGATTACAGGTGTCAGCCGCTGGGCCTGGCCTCCCATGTATCATATTTTTTAAGCCCATGAGATCATTATCTATAATGGAAAAACTACTTAGTTAAGAGAAATTGAAGTTTTTTATTTTATTTTATTTCATTTCATTTCATTTTGTGATAAAACCACTTAACATGAAATCTGTATTCTTAATAATTTTTAACAATACTGGACAATACAGTATTGTTAACCATAGGCACAATATTAGATAGTAGATCTATAGAACTTATCCATCCTCCATAATTGAAACTTCATACTTGTTGATTAGCAATTCCCCATTTGGCTCTCCCTGACAACCACAAATCTACTTTCTGCTTCCATGAGTTTGACTATTTTAGATACCTCATATAAGTGGAATCATGCAGTATTTATCTTTCTGTGACTGGCTTATTTGACTTAGCATAATGTCCTCAAGGTTCATGTTGTCACATATTGCAGGATTTCTTCTTTCTTAAGGCTGAATAAAATTTAATTGTATGTATAAACCATATATTCTTTACCCACTCTGCCACTGATGAACATTTAGTTTGGTTACACATCTTGGTCTTGTGAATATTGCTGCAGTGAAAGTGGAAGTATTAATCTCTTCAAGATACTGATTTCATGCAAATCAAAATCACAGTGAGATACCATCTCACACCAGTGAGGATGGCTGTTATTAAAAAGTCAAAAAATAACAGATTCTGGCAAGGTCGTGGAGAAAAAAGAACACTTTATACTGTTGATGGGAGTGTAAATTAGTTCAACCATTGTGGAAGACACTGTGGCGATTCCTCAAAGACCTAAAGACAGAAATACCATTTGACCCAGTAATCTCATTACTGAGTACCCAAAGGGATATAAATCATTTTATTATAAAGACACATGTGTGCATATGTTCATTGCAGCACTATTAACAATAGCGAAGACGTGGAATCAACCTAAATGGCAATCAATGATAGACTGGATTTAAAAAAAAAAAGTGTTACATATACACCATGGAATACTATGAAGCCATAAAAAAGAACACGATCATTTGCAGGGACATGGATGGAGCTGGAGGCCATAATTTTTAACAAACTAATGCGGGAACAGAAAACCAAATACCACATGTTCTTACTCATAAGTGGGAGCTAAATGATGAGAACACATGGACACACAGAGGGGACAACACACACTGGGGCTTCTCGGATGGTGGAAGGAGGGAGAGGGTCAGGAGCATAACTAATGGGTACCGGGCTTAATACCTGGGTGATTAAATAATTTTGTATGACAAACCCCAATGACATAAGTTTACCTATGTAACAAACCTGCACATATACCACTGAACTTAAAAGTTTAAAAAGATGCTGATTTCAGTTATTTTACATAAATATTCAGAAGTGAGATTGCTGGATCAAATAATAGTTTTATTTTTGATATTTTGAGGAACATTCATACTATTTTCCATAGTGGCTGCAATATTCTGTATTCCTACCAACTGTGTACAAGGGTTCCAATTTCTCTACATCATTGTCAATATGTTGTCTTTTGTTTTTTGATAATAGCCATCATTATAGGTGTGATGAGATACCTCATCGTGATTCTGATTTGCAGTTATGTGATGGTTAGTAACGTTGAGCATCTTCATGTATCTGTCGGATATTTGTATGTCTTTGGAGCAATGTCTATTTAAGTCCTCTGCCCATATTTTAGTTGAGTTTTGGTATTTTTTGCTATTGATTGTAGGAGTTGTTTTTATTTTGGAAAACAATCCCTTATCAGATACATGGTGGCTTGAAAATATTTTCTCCCATTCTATATGTTGTCTTTTCACTCTGCTGATTGTGTATTTTGTTGTGCAGAAGCTTTTGAATTGGATGTGGTTCGATTTATTTTTGCTTTTGTTGCCTATAGTTTTGATGTCATATCTGCAAAATCATTGCCAAGACCAATGTCATAAAACTTTTTCTCTATTTTTCTTCCAGGAGTTTTACAGCTTTAGGTCTTATATTTTGAGTCTTTAATCTATTTTGTGTTGATTTTCATGTATGGTGTAAATGAGGTATAATTTCTTTCTTCTGCACTTAGATATACAGTTTTCTTGTAAACATTTGTTGAAGAGACTATCTTTTTCACATTGTGTAGTTTTGACATGCTTGTTGAAGATCAGTTTACTGTATACATATGTGAGGATTTACTTCTGGGCTCTCTATTCATTCCATCCATTAGTCACTTTATCTGTCTTTATACAAATACCAAATTTTTAAAATTATTGTGTCTTTGGAATATGTTTTGAAATCACAAAGTGTGATATGCCCAGCTTTATTCTTTTTTCTCAAGATATTTGATTGTTTCAGATCATTTGTGGTTAAATAAAAATTTTAGAATGTCTATTTCTATTTCTGTACCAAATACCGCTGGGATTTTGATAGAAATTACATTGAATCTGTGGATTGCTTTGAATAGTATAGACATTTTAACAATTTAAGACTTTCAATTCAGTAACATGGGATGGGATGTCTTTCCATTTGTTTTTGTCTTCTTTAATGTCTTTCATTAATGTTTTGTAGTTGTTAGTGTACAATTCTTTCACTTTCTTAGTTAAATTTATTCCTAAGTACTTTATTCTTTTTAATGTTACTATAAAATCACTTTTATAAGTGATTTTCTTCCTAATTTTCTTTTCAGATAGTTTGTTGTCAGCATACAAAAATGCAACTGATTTTTGTGTGTTAATTTTGTATTCTGAAACTTCACTGAATTTGCTTATTAGTTCCAACAGGTTTTGGGGCGGAATCTTTAGAGTTTTCTATAAAAACCATATCATTTGCAAAGACAGACTATTTTAGTTCTTCCTTTCTGATTTGAATTCCTTTTGTTTCCTTTTCTTGCCAAATTGATCTAGCCAAAACTTTCACTACTTTGTTGACTAGACATGGTGAAAGAGGATATCCTTGCCTTGCTCTTGATCTTAGAGGAAAAGCTTTGTTTATCACCATTGATTATGATACTAGCTATTAAATGTTCACATATGGCCTATATTATGTTGATGTAATTTTTATAATGAGATGATGAGAATTTTTATTATGAGAATTTTTATCATGAAAGTGTTTTGAATTTTATCAAGTGTTTGTTTCTACGTCTATGCAGAAATAACCTGTTTTATTTCAGTTCTTCAAGGTGTAAAGTTAGATTGCTAATTCTTTTTTTGTAATGTAGGTGTTTATTGTTATAAACTTTCTTGTTAATAATGTGTTTACTATATCTCATAAAATTTGATATTATGTTTTCACTTGTCTCACGATATTTTCTAATTTTTATTTTTTCTTTGACATATCAGTTGTTTAAAAGCACATTATTTAATTTCCATTTATTTGTCAATTTTTCAGTTTTCTTTGTACTGTTGATTTCTTGTCCTGTTCCAATGTGGTCAGAAAAGATACTTGATACAATGTTCAATCTTATATTTGTGGAAACTTGTTTTGTTATCTAACATGTAATCTGTCCTGGAAAATGTTGACTGGGTGCTTAAGATGAATATATATTTTGTTGCTGTTGGGTGGAATGTTCTGTTAGGTCTTTTAGATCCATTTGGTTTGTAGTGTTTTCAAGTCTGCTCTTTCCTTATTGATTTTCTGTATGATTGTTCTATTCATTATTGAAAATGGGGGATTAAAATCTCCTCCCATTATCGTATTGCTGTTTTTCTTTTCTGTTCTGTTAAGGTTTGCTTCATATATTTATGTTCTATGATGATAGGTGCATATGTATTTGTAATTATTGTATCTTTCTGATGAATTGATTCTTTTATCATTACACAATGTTTTATTTGTCTCTTGTTATGATTTTCAAGTTAAACTATTTTGTCTTATATGAATAGTCTTTTGGTTGCCATTTGCATGAGATAACTTTTTGCATTTCTTAAATTTCAGCCTATATATATCCTTAAATCTAAAGTGAGTCCCTTGTAGGCTGGGCATGGTGGCTCATGCTTGTAATCCCAGCACTTGGGAGGCCGAGGCAGGAGGATTGCTTAAGGCCAGGAGTTCAAGACCAGCCTGAGCAACATAGTGAGAACTTATCTCCACTAAAGATTTAAAAATTAGCCAGGTGTGGTGAGTCATATCTGTAGTTCCAGCTATTCAGGAGGCTGAGGCAGGAGGATCACTGGAGCCCAGGAGTTTGAGGATGCAGTGAGCTATGCTCAAGCCACTGTACTCCATCCTGGGCAAGAGAGCAAGACCCTGTCTCAAAAAAAAAAAAAAAGAAAAAGAAAAAAAGGAGAAAAATAAAATGAAGTAAAATAAAATGAGTCAATTGTAGATAGAATATCACTTGATCTTGCTTTTTCATTCATTCAGCCACTCAATGCCTTTTGGTTGTGACCATTTATATTTAAAGTAATTATCAACAGGGAAGAATCTGCTATTGCCATTTTGTTGTTTTCAATTTGTCTTGTATTTATTTTAGCCTTTTCCCCCTGCTGTCTTCCTTTGTGTTTCATTATTTTTTATAATAATCTGCTTTAATTTCTGTTTTTCTTTTGTGTATCTACTACAGGTATTTTCTTTGTAGTTATGATGAGACTACCAAAAAGATCTTATAGTTAAGCTGTCTATGACTTTACTTCTCTTCCCCTCACAGTTTATGTCATTGGTGCTATAATTTACATCTATTTATAGTGTATATTGATTAATACTTTTATATTTATAGTTATTCTTAATATTTTTGTCTTTTAACTTTTATACTAGAATTAAAGGTGATTTACCCGTCATCATTACAGTAAGACAGTATTTGGTATTTATCTTTATATTTAATTTACCAAGTTTTATACTTTTATAGGCTGGGGCTTTTGGCCTACTCACTTCGTGCCAAGCCAAGGGAGGAGCTGTGGTGAGTGCCCACACACTATTTCAAATTGCCATCCTTGGTCTCTGTCACCCTCAGGGATCCAACGTATGCTAGGTTCTATCAGTGTTCCAAGACAAGCAAGACAGAAGTCAGTTCCTCATATAGCACCCAGAAAATTTGGGACTTTGGATGCATGGCCCAATTATTTTCCTTCCTAGAGAGAAGATGGGAGCTGGTGTTTTTTGCCTGCTTACTCTGTACTGAGTCAGGGTGAAGAGCTCTGGCATGTGCTCCTGCTAGTTCAGACCATCATCTTTGTTCTCTGTAGTCCCTAAGGTTCTAGCATATGCCGGATCATGGGTGACAGGTTTTAAAGGGCAACCAATATTGAAAAATCTGGATGGTAATAGTATCATGTCGGTGGTGAAAGCTATGTTGAAGTGAGTGTAATTAAGCATTCTTGTAATCACACATCATGAACTTAATTTTAATCCAGCAATCAATTTTAGGTGGAACATATCATATTTACTGTGCTTTTCAGAATATTTTTTAAACATCATTTAACAAAAGATGAGGTTAGGATAAGTTATTTGGGAAAATAGAAAGGACCATCCACATCCACATAATCCTGTTTCTTTTTCCAGAGCAATACAAGAAAAGAAAAAGAAAGATGATCCAACATCAGGGAAGACATCTGCTAAAGTGGATAAGTCAAGACAAAGCTTCACATTTTCACATTTCCCTCAAATAATCATTTTTCTTCATTCTGAGGAAAGCGTATTTCATTTGCACAGGGCTATCTGGGAAATAGCAATCATTAATACTAAACATACTTGGTCCTACAGCTGCCTTGCTCACAGGGAAGCAAAGGAAGAATGCTGGTTCTTGCTAGACAATCAGAGGGCACAGTGACTGTAAAATTAGTGTCAGAGTGGGCCCTGGTACCATTAAAATTTAGAACGAGGCAAGAACAGACTGTGTCATTTTCCCAGTCATGAGCTCTCAGTTTGAGCTGATCAATTCCATACAAGAAAGAGAGTGTCACAAAGTTAAGCCTAAAATTCAGCTGTTAGTGCAATTTTCTCTTACTAAATTTAATACCGGGTATATTGTGATTGAGAACAAATTTACATTTGCTTTGTCCTTTAAATGGAAAGGTGAAGTCTTCTCTGTGACCAAAGCTATGAACCCACAATACAATCAAGGGCTTTAGAGTTCTCAACCATGCAGCCTTTGCTGTCTTTGACACTTGAGTATTTTTCCTTTACTTTTCTATTTCCTGCTTTAAAAAAATGGTTTAAAAATTTCTTGGACCTTCAGATTAAGTTTCTGGGAATCTAAAGATTTTTAACATTATTAAATTGTCTATTATAGTAAACTTAAAACTCACAATAATTTTTCCTTGAAATAGCAAAGCTAATTTGCATAATTAATTTTATGATAGAAATTTTTGCATTGCTTTTATTAAATTTTCAATAGACATATACAAGTATTTTAATATATATTTACAGAGTAAAGAATATAAACATAATTAACTCCAAGATACCTACCAGCTTATCTAAGATAGAGAATAAAGCTAATGCTTTTGAAATTCGCTGCTTCCTGGTTCCCAACTCCTTGCCTCTTCTCTTAGAACTATCACTTAAAAGTTGGGTTTATGATTTTCTTGCATGTGTATGTGTGTATGTGCATTTATCATATATGTATGCTTAATCAGAAAATTGTTTGGCAGAATGTTTTTAATGACCTAAATGGAAAAAGGCATTTTTACTGTCACTAATGATTTGCTTTTTTCACTTAACTTTCTCTGGCTGCAATTTATCTATGTTGATGCACATAGCTGTAACTCATTCACTTCCCTTGCTGTATAGTATAGTATTTCATTGAATAAATATAACACAATTTACATATTATTCTCTTGTTAATGGACATTTGAATTGTTTATAGATTTTTTTGCTATTTAAATTATTGATATCTCCTTTGCATGTGTATAAAGCTTTTACCAGCTACCCCTTGTCCCTTCCCTTATTTCTTTAGGCTTACCAACCACTCCCACTTCCCAAACTCTTGTTTTATCTCCTTTTTTCTGAACATGCTATTCTCTTAGACTTAAAAAGCCCTTTTCTACCCAATCTTCCTTGTGAACTCTGGTCTCTTCAGTTTGGGTTATTGAATTTGGCCACCTTAAACTCCCTTTGGATCCTGAAGTGAGTTCCATTAAAATTCTTATCATACTGTAAGTAATGGCCACTACACAGAAGATAAGCTTCTTGAAGAGAAAAACTACATATTTTATCTCTGTGTTACTAGAACCAAGGCAACAAGAAAGAGCTGAATATTCAACATTTCTGACTCTATGTTATTTCCACCACACTGCCTAACTTTATGCGTCGAAAAATATCACGTTAACATTGATACACAGCTCACATATTCCATTATGCCCTTTGAATAAGTGATTTCCTATTTGTAGTCCATGGAACACTTACCCCACCTGCTCTCCCTTGTTACTTCAAAAAGAAAAAAAAATCCCACTGGAATTAATGGGGATTATAGCACTGATTTCAATAACACACACATTAATTCACACAATCCAGTACAAACACAGATAAAAACACCTCCTAGATAATATACCAAACCTACAATGGATGCCAAGGTCCTACTTTGGAAAACATTACATTCAATGGACTCAAAATTCAGTGCGGTCCTTCATAGAAGGCTCACACATTGAAATGGCTTTCGTGAACTGACATGTTATTAATGGGAAATTTTGGTAATTTCCTTTTGTTGGAAGTTTCAAATTTTGCAAAGTCAATATACAGTATAAAATTGCAATTATTATTTTTGTCATTTATATGAATAGTCTATGTTTAGTTTCTAGGTTAACGTTGGTCATGCCTAATATATCTCTTTGAAATTTTTTAATGAAAATATTTCATAGAAATGAAAAAATTTTTGTAATCTTGCTCCTTCTAATGCAAAATTATTTTTAACGAAAGAATTGTAAACTAAAATTAAGAACAAATCACATATCAATGCTTAGATAATTTTTTATTAGCTGCCATATTAATGGGGGTTGCCCAAGGCATATGCCCTTGTACCACTGGCCAATTGAAACCCATTTTCACCTAATACAGCCCAGAGAGTACCCAAGAAGGTGGAGAAACCATATCACTTTCTCATCTTTACACCCCTAAATCCAGAATGCAGGGATCTCACAGGGAGGCAAACAAGCCACCAAACTCCATCCATAGAGTGCATGCGAGGGGCAAGATGGGCAGAAACTCAACATCTGTGCTCTCATCAATGGATCTCTCTTTCTGCGTGTGTTGACACACGGCATACCAAAAATTGGGGGTGGGAGGAAAGGGAGGCAGTGCTATTCCCATGTTGGGATCTTTTATGATTTGCAGTAAAGTGTTAAAGGCAAGGACAGCAAGAGAAAAATAGCTCTAAGGGCATGCCTACTGGGAACAGTGGCTTTTATATTTCGCATAACACAAATGTCACAATGCGCTTTTGATTCTCTTACTTACAAGACATAGTAGTAGTAAGGGAAGTAGTGGTAGATTCACTCCAAATAAATTATGCTAACTATAATTTATCAAGGGATTGTGTGTGTCTTTTGTATCTAAATCTGATAGCTGTTCGGTGCTAGCATCTAAGAGGCTATTGGAAGAAGATAAGGACGCTAACTAACCCTCCATCCCCATTTACAATGTTTTGGAAAATGCCAAGCTTGAATAGATATTTCATCTTTCTATAATAACTAAACAGAGAAAAGTAAAAATAGTCTAGGATTTAGGAAAACATATTGCGGCATAAGGAGAGACAGTGCATAGCCCAGAAAATCCAAAAGAACATATTTCAGGAAAATGGATCTGAAAGATGTAATATCAATGAAAATAAAATAAAACTCTTACTTGAAGTTTGTAGTAAAACAGATTTTGACCTTTGTAGAATGTGAAAGGGAAATATAGTAAGAGAAATCACTCAGATGAAAATGGTGGTTCAAGGAAAGTGATGAAACAAAAGACTACAAGGGAAATTCTGAAATGATAGTAGAAATATACTTATTTCAAGTAGATCAGCTATGCACAGGACACACCAGTGGTTCCCCCATAAAATGCAGGGTAAAGATATGAACAAAAAGTAGAATATTATAAATACAGTGGCAAGAGAGAGGAGATGCAATTTAACGATTAGAAGTATTTGTGGAAAAAATCCACAAAGAAATATAAAGAGAGGCAATAATCAAAGAGGACATAGAAAGAATTCCAAAACTGAAAAAAAAACCCAAGCTACAATTAGAAAAGAAATGCTGCTTGTGCAAAGTTAATCAAAGAAACCTCATCTAGATATTTCTTAGCTTTTTCTTTATAATTTTAATGATAAAAGTTTAGAATCCTGTATGGAATTGCATAACAAAATTTTTAAAAACTAAACAAAACACACTAACTTCAGACTTCTCATAATATCAAGTTTCTGTAAGACCTATGTCAATCTCTAAATACTTAGATAAAATGGCTAATAATCTGAAAATTGTATATCCAGCCAAAGTCTCCTTGGTGCGCAATGGTAATATTCAAATGTGCATATTTTCTAAGAAAATTTGTGAAATAATTACCTTCTCTGAGTGAACAAGATTCATTTGATATGAGATGTTAAATATAAACTACTAATTTCATATCAAATTTTAAGTATAAATAAACTTGAATAAGGAAACATCACAAGGATCTGAAGTTATTTATTTGTCATACATAAAGAAAAATCTATTATTTTGGTTTTGTTGTTGATCATTGAGAAATGTCAATAAACGTTATTTGATAAACTTTAATGCATTAAAGTCATAAAGAAAATGGATGAAAATGTTGATTTTGTAACATTTAAGACAAATGAAACCCAAAATCTTCTGTTTATCAAAAGTGCTAAAAACTGAGTATAGTGGCAAGCAGCGATGAGGGAAAATCTTTGAACAATGTATGAAGGACAATGCTAATTTTTTAAATTTGTGAAAGCTCATATTTTTAAGAAGAAAAATAGTAACAACAGGATAGCCAAATGTGCAAAGCACATGGAGAGTTCATAAGAAAAAAAGTTATTGATAGAATCTACACTATTAGACAATTTTGTAAGGAAAAGATTATTTACTAAATAAAGATTATTTTGTTTGATTTTGTCTGATTGATAGTCTATTATCTTTAACAACATTCTAATCAAACACTAATTTCAAATCAAAACATGAATTTATATTTTCTTAAATGTTTAATATGTTTATAAATTAAGGCACTTAAATTTTTAGATGACTGACATACCAGATTCTCCTATATCTTTTATCAAAAGCATATCTTAAAAAGCAGAAACATGATACAGTTACAAAATTCAGTACTGCCCATACAATGAATTGTTTATCAAAACACATAGATTACAATTTGTACCGTCTTATCTCCAATCTGATTCTAATTATGGTTCTAATTCTATTTCTCAGTTTTAACTTATTCCTGGGATTCTTATTCTTCTCACCTAACCTGAAGAGGAATGCTTAACATTTCAAACCAGCTGAAGGTTTGCTAATTGGTTAATGTTTCAGTATTCAAGGCCATACTGAATATTGGACATACCTTTTAGGTAATTCTGCTCAAGCCTGTAATTCAGTGTGGCATTTCACTCTTATTTTGTTCTCATCTATCAAAATGTAAATATTATGTTTTTGCTAAAAAGCTAGTAATAAGAGAAAAACATGTGGTTTCAAGGATTCCACTGAACATTATCTGGGAGACTGAGCCCAAACAAAAAGACAAACATGCACAAAACATGATATTAGAAAAAAGAAAAAGAGAGCAAGCTGTCTCACTGACAAATACTGTGCTTCCTCAAGTAGAAAAACTGTGAAGACTCTACAAGAAAACTCTTAGAAACATTAATAGATCGCTAGAGTGGGAGAGATTAAGCTGAAGGAAGATTTTGTGGTAAGGGGTGATATTGTGGGGTTGTTAGAAGAAACATTTGTCATTTAGAATTATTGGTGATGGCCTGGATACAGTTTTGTATGAATTGAAAAACTAAACGGAATAAGAGAAGGAGAAAAACAGGTATTAAAGGACTAAGAATTGGGAGGACCGAGGACATCTAATTAGAGAGTGCCTAAGGAGATTCAGCATAGCCTTGCCAGCAAAGATTATTTATTTACTTCAAGAGTTAAGAGTGGCGGTTTGGGGATAGCACCAGGAGATATCAGCTGCGATGGCTTGGAGAAACAGTGTAAACCGGCAGTGTAAACAAGAGCAGGGCATGTATGAATAGTTGAGAATGGCAAATAGGAGTATGACTAGACAGAAGATAGTAGGGATGACAAGTTTTTTGGGGTACAGTCCAAGTTGGTCTGGTGTCTGGAATGAGACTGGGGCCTAATAAAAAGGAGCATCTATACACGAGCTCAAATGGGCTGTACCTTGTAGCATTCCGAGGAGAGGCCTGAATTCTGAGAACAGAAAGTGGTAAAAGTATTGTCCAGTCCTTTTTAAGTTGGTGGCTGAGCTTGGTGAGCTGTGTTTTTAAAAGACCATTAGTCTGTTCTACCTTTCCTGAAGACTGAGGACTGTAAGGGATATAAAGGTTTCACTGAATACTAAGAGCCTGAAAAAATGCTTGGCTGATTTGACTAATAAAAGCCGGTCTGCTATAGGACTGTATAGAGGTGGGAAGGCCAAACCGAGGAATTATGTCTGACAGAAGGGGAGAAATGACCGTGGTGGCCTTCTTAGACCTTTTGGGAAAGGCCTCTACCTAGCTAGTGAAAATGTCTACCTAGACCAAGAGGTATTTTAGTTTCCTGACTCGGGGCGTGTTGAGTAAAGCTAATTTGCCAGTCCTGGGTGGGGGCAAATCCCTGAGCTTGATGTGTAGGGAAGGGAGGGGGCCTGAATAATCCCTGAGGAGTAGCAGAATAGCAGATGGAACACTGAGAAGTTATTTTCTTGAGGATAGATTTCTACGATGGAAAGGAAATGAGAGGTTCTAAGAGGCAGGCTAGTGGCTTGTACTATAGCATAGCGTGCCTTTGCTGGTGTGTTGCAATGAGGCTTGGTGGAACTGCCATCAATAAACCAAGTGTGATCAGGGTAAGAAACACAGAAGATGGAAATGTGGGGAAATGGGGTGAACATCAGGTGGATCGGAGAGATGCCGTCATGAGGGTCAGGTGTGGTATCAGGAATAATGTGGGAGGCCGGATTGAAGTCCGGGCCAGGAACAATGGTAATTGGGAGAGACTCAACGAAGAGTGAGTACAGCTGAAGGAGCCGGGGAGCAGAAAGTATATGCATCAGGTGTGAGGAAGAAAACAAATTTTGGAAATTATGAGAGCTGTAGAGAGTGAGTTGAGCATAGTTTGTGATTTTAAGGGCCTCTAAAAGTATTAGGGCGGCAGCAGCTGCTGCACAGAGACATGATGGCCAGCCTAAAACAGTAAGGTCAAGTTGTTTGGACAAAAAGGCTACAGGACACGATCCCAGTCCTTGTGTAAGAATTCTGACTGCACAGCCCTGCACTTTGGCTGTGTGTAATGAAAAGGGTTGGGATGAGTCAGGGAGAGCTGAGGTGGGGGCAGTCTCTAAAGCTGTCTTCAAGAAATGGAAAGAGGAGTGGGGAAAGGATTTAGGATCTATGGGGTCAGCTAGGTTTCCTTTTGTGAGTTTATATAATGGTTTTGTTAGGATGGCAAAACTAAGTATCTAAAGGCGAAAGTATCTAAGTATGCCTAGGAAGGAAAGGAGTTGTTGTTTTGTAGAAGGGGTTGGGGTTTGAGAGATTAGTCAGACACGATTGGCAGGGAGAGCACGTGTGTTTTTATGAGAATTATGCTGAGATAGGTAACAGATAAGGAAGAAATTTGGGCTTGACTGAAGTAATGGGGGCTGTCTGTGAAGTTTTGCGGCAGTATAGCCCAGGTAATTTGTTGAGCCAGTCCAAGTGAAAGCGAAGAGAGGCTGGGATGAAGGGTGCAAAGGAATAGTAAAGAAAGCATGTTTGAGATCCAGAACAGAATAATGGATTGTGGAGGGAGGTATTGAGGATAGCAGAGTATATGGGTTTGGCACCATGGGGTGGATGGGCAAAACAATTTGGTTGATAAGGCATAGATCCTGAACTAACTTGTAAGGCTTGTCTGGTTTTAGGACAGGTAAAATGGAGGAATTGTAAGGAGAGTTTATAGGCTTTCAAAGGCCATGCTGTAGCAGGTGAGTGATAACAAGCTTTAATCCTTTCAAAGCATGCTGTGGGATGGGATATTGGCACTGAGCGGGGCAAGGGTGATTAGGTTTTAATGAGATGGTAAGGGGTGCATGATGGTCGCTAAGGAGGGAGTAGAGGTGTCTTATACTTGTGGGTTAAGGTGGGGAGATACAAGGGGAGGATGTGAAGGAGGCTTTGAATTGGGGGAAAAGGCAGCAATGAGGTGTGGCTGTAGCCTAGGGATAGTCAGGGAAGCAGATAATTTAGTTAAAGTGTCTTGGCCTAATAAGGGAACTGGGCAGGTGGGGATAACTAAAAAGGAGTGCTTAAAAGAGTATTGTCTAAATTGGCACTAGAGTTGGGGAGTTTTAAGAGGTTTAGAAGCCTGGCTGTCAATACCCACAACAGTTATGGAGGCAAGGAAACAGGCCTTTGAAAAGAAGGTAATGTGGTGTGGGTAGCCTCCGTATTGATTAAGAAGGGGATGGACTTAGTTTCTACTGTGAGAGTTACTTAAAGCTCGGCATCCATGATTGTCTAGGGGGCTTCTGAGGCGATCGGGCAGTGTCAGTCTTCAGCTGCTAAGCTGAGAAGATCTGGGAAGGAGTCAGTCAGAGACACTTGGGCCAGAATTCTAGGGGCTCTGGGAGTGGCTGCCAGGTGAGTTGAACAGTCCGATTTCCAGTGGGGTCCTGCACAGATGGGACATGGCTTAGGAGGAATCCTGGGCTGTGGGCATTCCTTGGCCTGGTGGCCAGATTTCTGGCACTTGTAGCAAACTCCTGGGGGAGGCGGTTCTGGAGGAATGCCTGGCCACTGTGGTTTAGGCGTTTGGAAGTTCTTGTATGCTGGAGATGTGGCTGGGGTTTGTCTTACAGTGGAGGCAAGGAATTGCAACTCAGAAATATGTTGCTACTTGGCTGCCTCTACTTTATTATTGTACACCTTGAAGGTGAGGTTAATTAAGTCCTGTTGTGGGGTTTGAGGGCCAGAATTTAATTTTTGGAGTTTTATTTAATGTCAGGAGCAGATTGGGTAATAAGATGTATATTGAGAATAAGACGGCCTTTTGACTTTTTAGGGTCTAGGGCTGTAAAGCTTCTCAGGGTTGCTGCTAAATGAGCCATGAACTGGGCTGGATTTTTATATTTGATGAAAAAGAGCCTAAATGCTATCTGATTTGGGATAAAGAAAAAGGAGCATTAACCATGACTACGCCTTTAGCTCCAGCCACCTTTTTAAGAGGAAATTGCTGGGCAGGTGGGGGAGGGCTAGTTATGGAAGGAAACTGTAACCAGGTGTGAGGAGGGGAGGTGATAAAAGGATTATAGGGTGGAGGATCGGAGGCTGAGGAAGAATTGGGACCTAGCTCGGCCTGGCGAGGAGGGGAGAGGTCAGATGAGTTTGTAGAAAAGGAAGATTAGAAAGACTTAGCTATGCTTGGCTTTGGGACTGAGGGGACAGGTGGGAGGGAAAGAAGGAAGATTTGGGATGAGTTGCATTGGGAACAGAGACTAGGGAGGGACTGATGTGTAAAAGAATGCCTGGACATCAGGCACTTCAGACTATTTGCCTATTTTATGACAAGAATTATTTAGATCTTGTAGGATGGAAAAACTGAAAGTGCCATTTTCCGGCTATTTGGAACTACTGTCGAGTTTGTATTTGGAATTACTGTCGAGTTGTAATGTCAAGCGGCATTGCAGAAGAAAATAAGATGCTTAGATTTTAGGTCAGGTGAGAGTTGAAGAGGTTTTAAGTTCTTAAGAACACAGGCTAAGGGAGAAGAAGGAGGAATGGAAGGTGGAAGCTTGCCTATAGTGGAGGAGGCAAGCCCAGAGAAAAAAGAGTAGAGACACGGAGAAGGGGTGGGGGGTTCTTGCCTTCCAGAAAAGCAGAGAAGGGGTTGGGGCACAGAGATAAGAGGTCAGAGCATGGAAATAAGGGATTGGGGTGCAGAGATAAGAGGTCGGGGTGTGGAAATAAGGGATCGGGGCACAGAGATAAGAGGTCAGGGCGCAGAAATAAGGGATTGGGGGGTTCTTGCCTTTTAGAAAAGCAGGACTTGCCGCTAAGGGTGAAGGAGAAGGGGTTGAAGGGTTCTTGCCTCTCTTCTAGAAAAGCAGAGAAGGGGTAGAGACATGGAGAGAAGGGGTTGGGGTTCTTGCCTCTCCTCCAGAAAAGCAGGACTTGTCGCTAAGGGTGAAGGACCAAGGCAGGCATCCCTACGTGGTCTGACACCTCTGAAACCTGGATGAATAATCAGAGAGGTGTCCTTGCAATGATTAAACACCAAGGGAAGGCTGCCTTCCTCAGTCTGTGACGGGCGCCAGAGTCTTGGGTCCACGGATAAAACATGTCTCCTTTGTCTTTACTAGAAAATGAAAGGAAATGAAATTAAGAGAAGGGAGAGATCGACGTGTGGTGCCAAGATTGAAAGGACAAAGAGGTTGAGGGATAGTGAGGGAGGTTGGAGAAGAGAGTAAAAAGAGGCCACTTACTGGATTTGAAATTGGTGAGATGTTTCTTGGGCTGGTTGGTCTGAGGACTTGAGGTCATAGGTGGATCTTTCTCACAGAGCAAAGAGCAGGAGGACAGGGGATTGATCTCTTAAGGGAAGTCCTCTGATCCAAGTCACGGCACCAAATTTCACTCGCGTCTGTGTGAAGAGACCACCAAACAGGCTTTGTGTGAGCAATAAAGCTGTTTATTTCACCTGGGTGCAGGCGGGCTGAGTTCGAAAAGAGAGTCAGTGAAGGGAGATAGGGATGGGGCCGTTTTATAGGATTTGGGTAGGTAAAGGAAAAAGTGGGGTTGTTCTCTGGCAGGCAGGAGTGGGGGTCACAAGGTGCTCAGTAGGGGAGCTTTTGAGTCAGGATAAGGAATTTCACAAGATAATGTCATCAGTTAAGGCAGGAACAGGCCATTTTCACTTCCTTTATGGTGGAATGTCATCAGTTAAGGCAGGAACCAGCCATCTGGATGTGTTTGTGCAAGTCACAGGGGATATGATGGCTTAGCTTGGGCTCAGAGGCCTGACAGATGCAATATCAACATAAGTAAATCAGTAGTTTTTCTATATACCTGTAATATACAATTGCAGAATATTAAGAAAAAAAATCCAATAATTATAGCAACAAAAATCTATAACGGAGCATAATGTAAAGCTAAAAGAATGTATGTGATGTTTATGATGAAAATTGTAAAATATTATTGAAGATAATAAAAGAGACTTGAGAGATATACCATGTCTAGAGAGTCAGAGATAATTCAATGTCATGAAGACACCAATTTTTCTGAAAATAATCTGTAAATTTAGTTAATTTATTCTAAAGTTCAATGTGTGGTTTACTGTTGTTGACTTTGAAAAGTTAGTTCTAAAATTTACCTAGAAGAGGAAGGGCTAAACATAGTCAAGGCACTTTTGAGAAAAAAAAAATCAGACTTGTTATATTATAAATTAATACTTTGGTGTTTTATTAATGGAAACAGTGTCTCATTGATGTGGGAATCAATAAATAGAAACTATGTCATGTAGAAAAACATATATATGCAAAAACTTGATAAATACATAATATTATTATTATTTTGAGATAGGGTTCTCACTATTTTGCCCAGGCTGGTCTTGAACTCCTGGTGTCGAGCAATCCTTCTACCCCAGCCTCCCCAAAGGCATAAATTGTTGATCAGTGAGGGGCTAGAGTGTAAGTAATGCTGGGCCAATTGATTATCTATTTGTAAAAAAAAAAAAATTAATTAGCCACATACTTCATATCCACACCAAAATAAATATCAGGTGAATTAAAGACATATGTTAGAAGGAAAACTTAAAACATTTAAAAATGTGTATTTACTATAATAACTTATAGCCTTCAAAGAAGAACAAATAAATTTAATTTCTTAAACAAATTGCAAAAAGAATACATCTTACTAAACCAAATGGAATATTTTGTGTATATGAAACTTTAAAACTTCTGTACAGAAAAGATATCCTAAGCAAGCAAAACAAACAAAAATGCCAAGTCACTATCTAGAACACATTTGAAATGTATATAGCCAATAAAGAATTCATAGAAAGAATATGAATATGTAATACACAAATCACAAATAAAAGGCCAAAATAAAAGGGATCAAAGCATTCGTATGAGCAAATCATGAAAGAAGAATCTCAAAGGGCCAATAAAAATGTGGAAAACTAGTTTAAAATTATGAAAAAAATTCCCTTCACAAGAGAAATTTAGAATATCAACTATTTAGAAAGAAAATGTTTCATTATTATAAATAAGCAGTTCTTAATAAAGTACAAAAATTTAACATCTGATTCACAGAATTAGAAATAGTAATGGCTATAAATCATATAAAATGGGTTGGTATCAGATGAATAAATGAAAAAAGAAAATCCACAATCTGATATTCTTTTCCCTATCAAATTTGGAGAAAATGGAAGTATATCCACTGTTGGTGAGGTTGAAGTTATTCAGACAGTCACATGCCTCTCAAAAATGCATCAATAGTAAAAATATTTGGGGAAAATATGTAGTCGAGAATGTACTAATATTTCAAATTTCATATCTACAGGCCTAGGAATTATATTTCTACTTCTCTATACCAACTAACTAAATAAATAAAATATCTGTCAAGATGAAATATCTCCAACAACCTTGTAACAATAACAAAAATAAATAAAAAACTGCAATAAATGGAGAAAAAAATTAAAAATCCACGCAATGAACTAATATTAGGTATCAAAATATTCAGTGTAGCATCGATCCAAAATTAGGATGAAAAACTGTGTTATAGTATGGTTACATATATGTGAGGAAAAATATTAAAAACTTACAACTACTTATTTCTCATAGTGCACTTGTGAGTTTTCTTTGTCACTTTGTCCATGCTCCTGATCTTCCAATCTTCCCATTATGCATGGTTTATTACACCTATGATTTAAAACAACACCAACTTGCTTGTATTCAAGTAATTAACATTTTAATCTTGTAATTAAATTGTTGACTAATCCTGATATCAATACTCTATGCTTCTATTATCTTTATCTATATACATATATTTATATCTATCAGTAAATATAATGTAAATTTACAAAATATATTTACAAAATAACTTGTGTTTTTTTAACATTTTAATTTTTAATGTGTTGTTTATAGAAAGAAAGCTATATCCTCCTTTTTGGAGGAATTGAGATCTTTCAGATGCCTGTTAGGTTAAAATTGCACTTCACAATTGTTTTGTACAATTCAAATAACTTTAAAATGTTCATGAAGAAAAAAAGAAATGTTTCTTTAAGAAACTATTCAACTTGGTAGAAAGTTTGTTGTTAATAAACTCTAGAAGTTAAATAGACTGTGAAATAATTCTATTTTTAAAATCTTGCTCTATGTGAAATCTGAAGGGATTTGTCATGGGGAGAGAATGATTGACACTTTGGTGGCTAAGGAAGCTAAAATAAATTTTCTCTGATTGGGAAAGAGAGATTCGTAAACCCTATTTCATTCATTCATTCATTCATTCATCCAAGTTATGGACAGAAATCCATATATGGGCAATATCTCTGAATTCTGAACATCCATAAATAGAGTTTGTCCTCTAATCATGTAAACGTAAAACTCAGGGTCTTGCATCATGGGAGATACAGAGACAAAGAAATTGGGATTTGTTGGGAAATGAATGAATTTGAAAGGGGTGGAAGTAATGCCTCCCGGTTATAAAGCATTTTAGGGGTGGCTAGTGGTGAGGGATAAAGGAAAAATTGACAATGACAATTTTCAACAGAAACAAAAATCCCTCGTTCAATTTCCACATGGAGACCCTGGAAAACCAGCAATATATTATTTGAATTTCTGAAATATATATAAGGAGCAGTTCATAATTAGAACGCCTGATGACTAGGTTTTATTTGTTGGGATGGATCAGAATTTGTTGAAATTTTTTTGTTGTTTGTTTTTGATTTTGTGTATGTGTGCGTGGTTGTGTGCATGGTGTGTGTTCCTTTTCTCCTCCTCCTCTCCCCCTTCCCCTCTTGTGCTCTCCTTTCTCTTCTCCTCTTTCTCCTCCTCCTCTTCCTTTTTTTCCTCCTCATCCTCCTCCATTGTTTTTCTTCTTCTAAGATTTGCTATTTAAAGCTTGTGAGAATGTGTGGTAAGGAAGAAAGAAAAAAACATATCATACATATGCCACTAAACAGGGCTAGTGTTGCCAAGGTTGGAGTGCAGTGGCTATTCACAGTCATGATCATGGTTCACTGCAGCCTACAACTCCTGGGCCCAAGTGATCCTCCTGCTTCAGTCTCCCAAGTAGCTGGGACTACAGACTAGAAAGGTATATCCCGTATGGGTCTTGAAGGAGACTAAAATTAGTATTTGCAGTCCTTAGAGGGAGACTGTTAAACAATGTGTCCTGAACAGAGAAGAAAACACAATTCTGTCTCACATTCTAATTTGAGAGACGAGCAGAGTGTTGATGTGCTTGAAGGGACATACACAGCTGTGGTGGTCCAAGACTTTTTGTGTGGACTTGGGCAACTATATGCTTATTAATTGCTGTACGCATTATATAGCATTTTCTGTCAGTTACTACTTCAAACGTAATTCTCTTCATCCTTCCTTTTGGCCCCATGTCCTTCCATCCTCTTCCTCTCTGTATTCCTCCTCTGCTGGCTCCTTCTTACAGCAGTATCTAAGGTAAAGGTCTCTACCCTCTACTTCTGACATAACCAGGAATGCTAGAAAAAGCATTTATGCATCTGTGGTGGTGATTTGGAGACTAAATAATTTCCTGAGGCCACTTAGGTAAACATGCGTAGATGCAAATGTAACAAGAGTAAGACTTACATGTTAATTAATTCATTAAATGACTTACTGAAAATAAAATATATGAGCTACTGCTATAGTGGCTTGGAGGGTGCAGAAATACAAAACATAACTGTTGTCCTTGCCCTTAAGAAATGAATATACTAATGAAAATGAAAAAAATATATAATTGTGATATGCATAATAAGTATCATTCTACACAGCAATTAGGCCAAAATTGTAAACTGTAGATATCGATGACAGTAATTAACATTGATTTTACATAAACAAACATACAATTACAGCTCAAAAAACAAATCTTTCCTAATATAAATTAGCATCAGTATTCACCACTTTTTTTTCAGACACTATCTACATGTAGAGTAATTCTCCCATCATTCTTATGTGCATCATCATCCTGACTCACCATCTGTATGAACAAATGCCCTGGATCTAAGACCTCAATAGCCACAGGTCCTTATTTTACCTCTCGTGCAACCACCAGCTATAGCAAAGAATTTTGGATTTCGTAGTGTACTTCTGTTTAAGAGATGATCTTGGGGAACACATTCGGCTTCCTCTGTTTATCATGCTTACAGTTTCTTAGATTCTGTGGCATTGAGATCACAAAGCTGTCTGTATTTGTGCTGGAAGTGATGGTGTGATCTCCCTCCACAGATGGGTCAGAAGAAAGGATGGGACAAGCAGCAGACAAAATTAGAAAAGGGCTTTGCGTAATTTATATCTCCAAATTTGGTGATAGGGTAAGCCTAAGAATGTTATGGTCAACTCAAGAGTGGTTAAGAGACAGACAGGAAAGAAAACTATGAGAAAAACTTAGGAAATTTAGGAACTGGCACAAAGCAGAGGTTTGCAAAATTTAGTGTATTTGGCCAGGTGCAGTGACTCACCTGCAATCCCAGCACTTTGAGAGGCCGAGGCAGGTGGATGACCTGAGGTCAGGGGTTCCAGAGCAGCCTGGTTGTGAAATACCATCTCTATTAAAAACACAAAAATTAGCCGGGCATGGTGGTGGGAGCCTGTAATCCCAGCTACTCAGGAGTCTGAGGCAGGAGAATTGCTTGAACCTGGGAGGTGAAGGTTGCAGTGAGCCAAGATAGCACCACTCCACTCCAGCCTGGGCGACAGAGTAAGACTCTGTCTCCAAAAAAAAAAAAGAAAAATAGTGTACTTAATAATCACCTAATTATCTTATTAAAATTCTGATTCCTGAGCTCCTCCCCAGGAAATATGCCCCTTTCAAGGGGCCTGGTTATTCCAATGCAAGCTGCAGTGTCTTTGGAGAGTACGGGGTGAGAGGCAGATAATGGCAGGTTCATCTCTCAGCTATCATTGAGTTTGGATGGTGGTGGGCAAGAGAAAGCAGCTCCTAATTCAACTTGTATTACCTTTCCTTTAATAGTTCCCAAGAACATGTAGTCTTTAAGTGGCCACAGCCAGTTTGACTTCATTAGTCTTCTGCAAGAAGACACTGGGACATGTGGAGAGGAGTGAGAATGGACCATATTTTTTATTTCTTTCCTACTCACTCTTACCCACTGCACAAAAAAAAGGCTTTTAGAAATTTATGCCTAGATGGGATTTACATATTCAAAATATTGATTTATGATTTTAAGGTTAAAATCAATTTCTTCCAATTCTCCATGGTCTGCTGATGCATGGAGTTCCATTAAGAAGGAAATAGTTTTTAATTCTATTTTCCATTTCTATAATTAAGGTTAAAAAACTTCAAATGCAACTACCTATTGAAGGGATTTATGCTCAAAAGTTATTTAATATAAATGTGATTCATATATAAGGGAAGGGGTGGGGTCAGTCTCAGGAAAAAAAGAGAGTCAGAGACTGGTCACACTGAAGACAAAACATCCTTTATAATTTTTCTTTTTTTTCTTTTTTTCTGAAATGGAGTCTCGCTCTTTCACCAGGCTGGAGTGCAGCAGTGCAATCTCGGCTCACTGTAACCTCTGCTTCCGGGGTTCAAGTGATTATCCTGCCTCAGCCTCCTGAGTAGCTGAGACCACAGGCACCCACCACCATGCCCAGCTAATTTTTGTATTTTTAGTAGAGACGGGGTTTCACCATGTTGGCCAGGATGACCTTGATATCTTGACCTCGTGATCCTCCCACCTCGGCCTCCCAAAGTGCTGAGATTACAGACGTGAGCCACCATGCCAGGCCAGTAATTTTGTCTTAAAGCATCACAAGGCCAATGCTACTACACTGAAGAAGTAGGAGGAGTTGCATTTGGAATGAAGTAGGACACACAGCTGTTTTTGTTCTCATTAGAGCATGAAGGGAAGCTTTAGCTGGATCTGTGATCACAAATGCCCAAGGTATTGGAGCAACTCTGATCCTAGTTAAGGCCAAATAAACAAGCTAATAGAAAGACTCCAAGCCTGAAACATAAGAACAAGCCAGAAATAGTTTTCCCAAGCAATAGGTTTTCTGCAAATTATAGTGGCATCCAAACAAATGAATCTCTTAGAAGCTCTGCCAACCGTGGAGCAGAAAAACAGGGGAAGGTAAACTCACAAGATATTTGGGGATAACTCCAAAATTTATATTAAGATCCATTTTGATGTTTATGTTTAGTCAGACAGTTTGCACAGTTGTTTTTTTAATAGCCTTATTTATATTACATGTTTTGTCATATCTGTTACTATAAATTTGATTGTTAAATATAGAATAATGCCATATTTCCTGGATTTCAAGACATGATTGATTTTAAAATGAATCATTAATTTCATAACAGCTTTTAGGGGATGTAGAGCAAAAAGAACCTACCACATGAAATTTACATATAGATGTATGCATGTGTGAAAAATACAAAGTGCATTTAAGAGAAGTTATTGTATTTCTCCATATCATTCTGATTGTGCAAGCTTCCCTCTCTCTGTCTTCTGTGTTAAGCTGTACAATTACACAAAGCCCCAGAGGTCACACGATGATGTGATGGCACCTGCCACAACGGCAGGCAAATTTAGGATAGGAGATATTCAGAAGACGCTTTTGTGTCAGCCTCCCATTTCCAAACCTATTAAACAAGGGCAGGCTTCAGTACTGCCTAAGTATACGCCATTATGAAAATCCCATACGGAGGAGGAGTAATATCTTCAGGTTCTAAACTGAAAAAATAGAGGCCTTTCAAAACAAGCTATTTAGGAAGTACGTTTCTTCTTCATTCACAGCCCTCACCAGAAACTCTGGAAGAACAATATATAGTTGACTTGTCCAAGGCAAAAAGGGGTTGCTTGCAAGGCCTGCCTGCATCTGTCAACACAAAAATATTTGCCCATGTACAGATGAAATATAGCTCAGCCAGAAGACGTCCGGGTTTGCCATTTGGGGAAGCACACCTGTGTTCTAAGATTAACTGGGAATATGAAACACTTTGTTAAAGATTTACTATTAATCCTTAAGAAATGAAGGGATTTTGCTGCCTGTAGTAAGACCATGGTGCTTTTTTTTTCTCCCTCAATTCTAAGTGCTATGATGACTGAAATGGTGAAATTCCTTCGGAATGGGGCAAGATGCCTCCCTTCATCTACTGTTGTGGAGCTCAGACCAGCCCTGAGCTTCACACTTCAAGGACAGGAATTTCCAGAGGGACTAGTTAGCTGACTTCCCTGTCATGGGTCATTCCATTTTGTAAATTGGTGCCTCTATTTTAGTTCAGGATTTTCACTTTCCATTCCAAGTGAAGGTAATAGCTCAATGGCTTCCCTTTAGTACGTGTTTCCAAAAATCATACATGGCACTGGTGGTAGGGACTGAAACATTACAGACCACACAAAGTAGCTGGAAGAATGTTCCATCTACTTTTTTGACTTCATACATTTCACTATTGGGTGTATAAATTTTTTTTTGTTTTTTTGAGATGGAGTCTTGCTCTGTTGCCCAGGCTGGAGTGCAGTGGCGGGATCTCAGCTCACTGCAAGCTCTGCCTCTCGGGTTCATGCCATTCTCCTGCCTCAGCCTCCCGAGTAGCTGGGACTACAGGCGCCCGCCACCATGCCCGGCTAATTTTTTGTATTTTTAGTAGAGACGGGGTTTCACCGTGTTAGCCAGGATGGTCTCGGTCTCCTGCAGTGGCTCACGCCTGTAATCCTAGCACTTTGGGAGGCCGAGGCAGGTGGATCACAAGGTCAGGGTGTATAAATTTTAAATTAAATATCAAATTCATCTGTAACTACAATGGTTAGCATCATTACAAATGGCTCCTATATCAAAAAATATTACCAGTTTATAGAGTAAAGTAAGATTGTAAGATGCTTTAAGAAGTCAATCTGCAACACTTGTATTTGTTGTTTAAAATGCATTACTCGGCGACCCTTGTTAGGATTTCAGACACCTGGATAAGCCCCCAAAAGTAACACAGCCTTTACAATAGTAACAAATAGTGGAAATCTGTGGCCTGGGACAGAAATCAATCCAGAGAATTCAGATCTTCTCTCTTCTCCATGATGTGCAGGGCGGAGGAGACTTTAACCTAGAGCAACACTGAAATCAGATGCAGACCCTTATCATGGGAGAGGTTGTCAAGCCCTCTCCTAATTGATGAAGGAGCTTATTGGGCAAGAGCCATGCATAGAAGGGATGATTTTCTTTGTAAAAAACTCTGCAGCCATAAAAAAGAATGAGTTCATGTCCTTTGCAGGGACATGGATGAAGCTGGAAACCATCATTCTCAGCAAACTAACACAGGAATAGAAAACCAAACACCATATGTTCTCACTTATAAGTGGGAGTCGAGCAATGAGAACACATGGAAACAGGGAGGGGAACATCATACACCGGGGCCTGTAGCGGGGTGGGGGGAAAGGGGAGCGAGAGCGTTAGGACAAATACCTAATGCATGCTGGGCTTCAAACTTAGATGACGGTTGATAGGTGCAGCAAACCACCATGGCACATGGATACTTATATAACAAACCTGCACATTCTGCACACGTATCCCAGAACTTAAAAGTAAAATAATAATTGAAAAAAAAACTCCACGATTCCTCATCAGTGTGTGAGAAAGCAGAGGGGCTCATCAGGAAATCAGATATAGAATTCATTTCTTGCACCAAAAATGAGAAGGAAAAATGATTAAACCAAGGATCTCCCTGTTTTTGTCGCCACTACTCACTCATACACACACATACCTACATGCACACTAACACACACTTCTGAGGATGGATGGCATTTCACAGTTGAAGAGTGTGTGGTTACTGAACTGCTTGGTAGTTAGTACCATATTCACGAGCTTCTGCAGAGGCAACCCAGACTGCCAAATGATAACCAAGTTTTTTATTCTTTGGTCTCAGCTTTTACTTACAGATAATAATCTTATTTTATTTAATAGTTCTTTATGTATTTAATGATTTATTTGTTCATTTAATAGTGATTCATTGAGCATCTATTTGCCAGACAGCCTCCGAGTTGATGGGTATACAATTATACTGCTTTCAAAAAGATATAGTCTTGAATAGAAAATATAACACTAGTCTATATTACTAAGCAGAAAATAACAAGTGACTTACAAGAAGTAGAGAGAAGTTGCTATGGAAGCTCTGAGATTCAGAAACAGGGAAGGTCTTTATGGTGTATGCTATTAGAACAAAGAATAGAAAGGAGATATGTTGTCAGTTTTTTAAGAAGTAGGATGATATATGGTACTTAGGGCATAGTTCAAGTATATACACATCCATATAAAATCTGAGTCACTTACAAGGGGAATGATGATAGAAGAGAAATAGCCAAAGACAAGAACGTTATAGTCACTTGACAATGGTCTTACTTGGTCTGGCAGGCCGAAAAATGTGACCTGAACACTAGGAAATAAAATAAAAGTAGTATCAATTATATTGCATTTTGGGAAAATTAACACAGGTCAATACACAAGGAATATGTTTTTTTAATGTACATTTGTTTGAAAAATCAACTTACTTTTCTGGATCATTTAGGAGGAGAACATTGGGTGAACATAATCTCTGACGTCTCACAATAATCATTCCCTTATCTTTAACATCAACTGGATTGGCAGGCTCATTCTCAACCCAGGCACTTCATATTGAATCATCTATCATGTGTCTCATAGTACCTGTGTTTAAATGTGTTTATTTTTCTCTAAACAAGTTCTAATTGAGTACACTTCCAGGGTGCTAAATACCATTCTGAGCTCCAGGATTTAGGGGTGAAAAAGAGACAGAAGAGTCTCTTTCCTGAAGGAATATTTTCAATTTGCAAATAAACATCTAATTGATATAATCTAATTGATATACTAATTGATAAACACATTACAATATAACTTCAGATAGTATTTTTTAATGGCAGGATAAAGGCATTTATGGGGGCTGTTTTGAATGGGGGGGGCTACAGAAGTGCTCTCTGAGTGAATATAATTTGAGGAAGTCTCTGAATGAAGTGAGGGATCACGCCATGTAAAGATTTGAAAGCAGGAGTGGATATTTTCTGCAGAGGAGCTAGCAAATGCAAAGGAGATAATATAGGGCCTTGGAGATCACGATTTTAGGATTATAGTCTATGTGTGAAGGAAAGCTATTGGAGGATTCTTTGCTATTTTGACTATAAAAGGAGTACTCCAGTTGCTGTGTGAAGAATAAACTGTAGCAGGACAAAAGTAAAAGTACTTTGGAAAACCCTTAATGCTGGCTCTCAATAAGATACAATTGTAAAGGATATGAAAAGTATTCTTCCTGTGTTCAGGAAATGTTCTGAAGCTTCAACTAACAGGACTTGTTCATGGGTTGGAATATGGGCCAGGAGGGAAAGAGAAATTGTACCTTTTTTTTGGCCTAAGCAACTAGGTGAATGTAGAGAGCATTTACTGAAATAGAGGAAGCTAGAAGTGAAATCAACTAGAGGGCAGGGTGTGGTTGTGAGAATTGTTTTTGACAAGTTTCAGGTAAGAAGTACATATATACCTGGAGCTCCAGGGAGAAGTTGGAGATAGAGACATATCTGAGAGTAACTTAAAGCCATGGGTCAGGATGAGATTACTCGGGAAGAGCATTTAGTGGAGAAAAGGAGAGCAAGGAACAAACTTGAGAAATACCAACATCTTTAAGGTCGGTAGGAAAGGGAGGAGGCAGAAAAGAAGACAGAAAAAAAAAAAAAGAGCAACGTGATAAGATAGCACCTTCTCTAGGTGGAGAAGCCTAGAAGCCAGGTAAAAAAAGTGTTACAAGAAAGAACATGTGCCGTGATCAATGTTGCTGAGAGGCCAAGGAAGATGAGAATTGAAAATTGACCGTTTGGTGTTATAATCTAGATGTAGTTGGTGAACTTGACAAAAGATGGAGTGACATTGACAGAATGGCAGGGAATAAAGTGGAATAAGTCCAAAAAGAGACATTTAGGGCAAGGAAGTACAAATAGTGAGTATAAACCACTCTTCTATGAGCTTTGCTATTAGGGGAATAAAGTTTTCAGGTGGTAAGCAGAGGGGTAGGTGTGTTCTTCTAGTGGACTATATATCACTGTATAAGATAGTGTGCTGCTGGGAATGACCACAAGCACGCTAGGGAGTGTCAACTTGATGATGCATGAGAGAGAGGATATGACTGCAAGAGCAAAGGACTTGAGGAGTCTCAAGGAGATGAAGGTACAATGTTCAAGTTGTGGATTTGGCTTTTGTGGGAACAGAGGTAGTGCAGTCATTGCAACGGGAAGGAAGGTGGAGTATGGTCCCAATGGAAGGGAGGTTGGTGGATTTGGTGGTGGGAAAATGAAGTCCTTGTCTTATTCAAAGTTTAATCGGAGGATATACTGAAACATTTGCTCTAGAGAGAGCCAAAGAAGGAAATGAGCATATGCAATGTAGTCAGGAAAAATGCTCCCAGGCACATAGCAGCCCTATGTGAAACCCAGATACACAGTTCCTGGAAAACAGTGGGAGCAGATGGGACCAGCCTGACAGGCATCCTCCAGAGAGCAAGATGGAGGGATACCAGGGGAGCTCTTTTTAAGTAAAGGCTGACGTTGAGCCTGAGGCTGATTCACCATCTGCCAACAGGCTCTGCTGTGACAAACCAAAGGGCAATCTTTCCAGGTCTGTGAAGGCAAAATGCTGATTCTAGAAAGTGTGTGTATGTGCATGTGTACTTGCATCCAAGGGTCCTGTGCGGGAAAGGCCGAGGTCCTCTGTCATCATGGGAAGAGAGGAAGACAGAGACTGGAGAGATTTGAGTTCTAGTTCCCTCTCTTTTCCAAACTTGTGTGTGATTTTGGACAAAACACAAAAAGTCCCCTGAACTTTTGAAACTCGGCTGTAAAAAATAATAATAATAATAATAAAATAAATAAGGGGCTACCCTGCAGCAAACTCCTCCCTGAAACCAGCAGTCAAGACTCCATGTCTTTCAGGGATGTCTGAGTTCGTGGGCCACAGTCCAGGCTTGTCCCTCTATTCTTGACAATCACTGTGGTGATGTTTAAGGAAATAGGGTTGCTGGGCTTGTAGGGATCAGCCAAACCACAACACATGGCAAAGCATTGAGAGGAACAACCGTTTTGTGACAACTGTGCTAAAAACAAAACAACAAAACAACCAAGTAGTAGAAAAAGCAAATTTCAGAGGAAGTTTCTTGAAATTAGGAAAAAGTTGTGGCATGCACACAGGTGTGGCATGCACACAAAGAAGGCTTCCTCCCCTACTGAAAGCTGCTCTCACTACGACAAACGAAAGGGTGGAAATGTGCTTCCACCACGTTCACTGGCCATGAAACACAGGAAGAATATTCAGGAAAAATGGGAACCCGTGAGCAAGTAAAGAAAACTTCCCTTCATACTACCAGGTTGAATGCGAACTTGAATTGCCCTGTCTTATGCTGGCATCATGTTCTTTTTCTGTTGCAAATTGTCTCAATTATAAAGGGAGTGGGGAGGACAGGCATGCAGAAAACTGGCTTTGAAGATCATCTCAGCCAGAAAATAACTTTGCCTTATTTAAGACTCTACATGTATACAGCATTATTTTATTTATGTTTTGTGGTTCAGGGGTCCAAAAACTTCCAGATATTTCTAAGTACTTGAAAGCTAAAATGAAGTCAGGACAGACTAAACAGAAAACAGACTTTTTAAGTTTCTTCAGCCAGAATATTGAGGTTTTTCTATGAGAAACTATATAGAATTTAATTTTCCTCAACTACTTAGGAATTTTTCCTCTTGTTTTATTTTATTTCTTTAATTTTTTACTCTCTGTCATAAATTTCTTTTGATGCCAAATGAAATGCTGGAGAAAGATCAATAATTTTGAGCTTACAGCATTTTATTGATCTTCTTTTCTCTTTTTTAATTTTTATTTGTCCAAAGGGGGAAAAAACAGAGGAAAGAGGTTAACAGGGGGGAAGGGGGGGAATCATGATTTTTCTTTACTGTCCTTTTTTCCTTTCTAAAGTGTAGTTCAAACAAAAATTCTCCTGCCAAAGCTGTTAGTAATGGTGCAAATCAAAGCCTCTCCTTGCCTTGTTGGTAAAAGCAGGCATCCGACAGTTGGGTCCAAAGAACAGGCTTTCATTACAGAGGAGACCAGTGCTTTGCTAGCTTCAGAACACTCTGAGAGATAAGGGGATTTCAACTTGGACCCTTTTTTATTTTCTGTACCATTTAATTCTCAAACACATTCCAGAGCATCTTAAAGAGCTTAGGATGCCATTAATGCCTTATTAAGGTGAATCGTGTGATCTTTCTTGGAGGTGTTTAAAAGAAAAAAAGGAATTACTAAAAGAATTTTGATATAATGAATTTAACATTTATGAGGCTCCTTCTATATTCCCAGAAAAGTACCAAAAATATTTCACTCTTATCATAGCAAAATCCCTGGGATAGAGATCACATGACCATGTGACCAACGAAATAGACTTCTGTCTTCCTGTCCCCGCTTCTGTCTACTCACCATCAATGTCTGCTTTCACTTTAGAGGTGAAAGCTCATGAGGTTTCTTTTAGAAACAGGCAGTCTAGACCTAATGGCTGGAAGCCCTGATGCCATGTTTTCCTGATGGAAAGCACTGGGGAGTGACCTGTCCTGTTGGTAGGCAGTCACCAATCGGGCTCACATTCCTGTCATCCTGCTATGCACTGGCTTCTTTAACCAATTATGATTTGCTTATTGATCACCACAGTTGCAGTCTACAGCATTAAAATTATTCAGAGGTTCTCTCTCTGCACTCAAAGAGGTGCTAGAGTACTGGTTTCTCCCCTTTCACAAATCCAGTATTTCTTGGAGGATTATAATGGTACCTATAAGTGGTGCCTCCCACACCAGCCTCCCAAGTAGCTAGGACTGCAGGCACTTGCCACCTGCCTAATTTTTCTGGTTTTGTAGAGACAGGGTCTCACTACATTGCCTAGGCTGGTCTCAAACTCCTAGGTTTCCCAGTGTGCTGGAATAACAGGCATGAGCCACCACCTTCAGCCTCTTTAGTTTCTAAAAGCACATGCCACCCTAACTTTGAATCCTTCTAATAAACTCCCTTCTTGCTTAAGGAACTAGAGATGTATTTCCAGTATTTGCAATCAAGGGTCTTAAACTAAGTAGCATAAAGTGCAAAGATAGAAAAATATTTACACATGAAGGATACAGGTTCAAAAGAGGTAAGCTCACTGGATGTTGGTTTCAGAACTGGTCTGGAAGCCAATCATAGATATTCAGTGGTTGTTTGAGGAGATCTCTCATTGGCATTGAGCTGAGGGTTGGCAGCAATGTCAGAACATGCTTCTTTGAACTGTCTCCATGCAGTCTCATTGGGCCATCTTCATTATTGTCTTGATCTTCACCTCCTAGAAATAAAAAGGAACATTTCTCAATATCCCCAAGACTTAGCGAAGTCCAGACCATACTGTGTTGACCACATTTCATTTCTTTTGTCCTTTTTCTAGAGTGTCCTATGGGAGTTCTATTTTTACCCTATTCCCACTCCTCTGGTCAAGGGACTAACCCTTGACCAATACCTTCCAGTCAAGGTTTCTCTAGGACCTATCTTTGGCCTTTTCTGAAAGCTAGTTGTTTCCTGTGGCAAGGCTCAGCTTTTCACCAGGAGCTCTAAGTCAGTATCTATAATTAAATTCCCAAGTGACTTTGAGTCTTTAGGTGGTGGGCATAATTTTGAACTGACCTTTTCTCTTATAGCCATAGTCAAAGAGAGATGCTCCTCATCCCTCAGTAGCAGTGCAATACGTCAGTTAAGAATACACAATCTAGAATGGGTTGCTTGAGTTCAAACCTTAGCCCTACCGCTTGGAAGCAGAAGAGAAGAAATGTCTAAATTTCTCTTCTGTAAAACAGGGATGATACTATAGCCCAGTAACTGGGAAACTTTTTCTAAAAGAATCAGATAATACATATTTTAAGCTTTGCAGCCAAGAGGTGAAATGGAGGATATTATGTAGGTACTTATTTAACCATTAAAAAGGTAACCATTTAAAAATGTAAAAACTATTCCTAGCTCACAAACCGTAGTAAAACAGGCAGCTATCTGGTTTCACGGGCTGTAGTTTGCTGACCTCTGAGGCTCATTTCTTTAGATTGTTGTGAAAATTAAATCTGTTACCATTTTCTAAGTTAGGAGATAATTCCCAACAGACAGTAAGCATTTAGCAAGAGTACCTCCCTGATTCCTTCTCTCGTGAATAAAATAAAATCAATTTATAACAAGTAAGAAAAACATATGATTCTCTTTGGCCCATTTTTTAAGCTTCTCCTCTTGCCTTGGCACATCATGTGTAGTGCCTAATTTTAATAGTTTTATCATAGGTTTGTGGTAACTCTAGCTCTCCTCCTTCTTTCAACAACAATTACTCTCCTGTCTCTCTTTTTCTAAAAAAAAAAAAAAAATCTTATTTTATATTATATATGCATTAGGCTACCTCAAGTCTCCTTATTTTAAAATATGGATGTGGTCATCTGGGAGACCTTTACTAACCCTTAAAACGCTCTTTCTCACACACTCAATAATCTTGACGAAAACTTACTTACATGCCTGGGATTATATATCCCCCATCTGACTTTTGCCATTGTGAGTTGGTCATTATAACCACAGAAATGACTAGTTTCCTGATTAGGGAGGTGCCACATAAATGAATAGGTATTTTAAGAAAGGTCACAGATGCATTTGTCTCTTAAATCTTATTTATTTGTGTAATCTTAAATATCTAGTTTCCATGTTCCTCTGTGACAGCAATTAACGTTCAATGACAGCGGTCAATCTTACATTTTTCTTACAAACACTATCTTCCCCAACTATTTCTAGGTAGAAAAAAAGTGCATCACATTATCAGACTGACCACTGGATCATCGGCAGGGGCAATTTCAAGTTATAGATATTGACCTTCCCCAAAATGAATAGTAGTTACTAGGGACAGAAATCCATGTGCTATCTCCTTGTCAGAGCATCAACCTCTCAGCCCCCCCGCCTCCTTATTCTTAGCTGCAGGAATGCCAGGTGGCTCTGAATTTCTGTGGCTTCTGCAATGTTTCAGCCATGGTTTCAACAAGCAACAACAGTGAGACTGACTTCCAGAAGAGATGTATTTTATAGATGGAGAAATTAAGGCTCAGAGACGTGAAATGACTTAACTGAGGATGCTTTGAAGTTACTGAGTGGAGATGTAAATTCAGTGCTATCTGGCCATGAAGCCCAAAGGCTAAGCTATTTTCGCTGTGCTATCCAGTCTCCCTCTAAAAACACTCACTGGGGCCAAGCACTAAGCTACTATTTTCCATGGTTAGCGGTTGAGCTCAGTGATGACTCAGCTGGCGTGAAGCAAACCTGAGGTTGAATAGGCAGTAACTAGAATTGGTCAAAATTGTGAATAGGGTGAAAATATGGGCTCAGTCACAGAGGATCAAAGGTCTGGCTGGGATGAGGTCAGGCGTCTGGATTTATGTGAGACAGACATGAATATAAATGTCAACTCTATTACTTCAAAGTTTTATTAGCTAAGTTACTTCATGCCTCTGAGATGCCATTTCCTATTGTTAGTCCATCAATTGCTAAAGTTCTGTTGGTGTCTTCATTATTGAGCCTACATGCCTTGGGATTGGACTTAGATAAGAAACTGTATTTTCCATGTTTTGGATGAATTCTCTTCAATAAAGTCATTCTCTGGGGCTCATTCTCTGGGTATGACTACCGGAAAACTAGATTTCAGCCAGGTGTTCTTTGAGCCAAGTCATTGTCTTCAAGGCAAAAGAGCAGCTTGATAGGAAATGCTCCTAAAGAAAGTCAGTTGAGTAAAAAAGCAAACTGTCTCCATACCACGAAGATAGGTTCTTAGGTAAACCCACCACTTAGAATCTTTTTAAAGAAATCATCTCCTAATGGCCTCTTATCAGGTATTCATATGCTATGTGATTACAAATGAATTACTTCTACCTACATATTTCTGTTCTTGTTTAAAAAATCTCTATCTTGTTTCTGAGTCACCTCCAAAATTTTCTATATTTTAAAAGTGCATTGGTATTTATCTTTCTTAAATTTTATTTTTTCTTTTAAAGACTACTTGGATATAAAACGTTATTTTGTCCTTGATTCTGTATTTGCACTTACACTGATCATACTCAAAAACAGAGGGATCTATTTATTTAACAGTGATTTATTAAGCATGTATAATATATGTGTGTGTGTGCATGCGTGTGTGTGTATTTATATATATGCCAGATAGGGGACCCTGGGCTGGCATACAAGTGAATAAGACAAAGACCCTGCCCTCTGAGAGCATACATCCCAGTGGAGCCTGTTTATGAGTCTCTAGATCCATTATATATTAACCTTTCTAAACAACTAATAGGGAGACATAGCGCTGTCTCGTAATTCTATTTAAAATTATTCTAACTATATTATGATTATTATGGATTAAGTACTATAAAATAAAAGTTAATTCATTTTTTGTGTATCTAACTATGCACAAGGCACTTGGGCAACACACCAATTATGAAATGTAAACCTTAGCTATACCTACTATGCATTCTAATTGGACAGAACAAACATAAACACAGGGGTAAACAACATCACAGTCAAATAATAATTTAAGCAATGCTAAGAAAACTTGTCATGGGGGTTTGCACCTCTAGAGGCTCATTACCTAGAGACTTTCTGTGATTTCAGAGTGAATAAGGAGCAGACAACGCAATTTTTGTTTCTGCTGCTTTTTTCTTCCACTGTAAGAGCAGAAAAAAAAAATCTTAGGAAATAAAGCCATCTCTTCTCCTTTCTTTGTAAAAACCTGTGATGACCTCTCTTCCAATCAGGAAAGAGTTTCCCTTGGCAACCATATCACTTATCATCCTTCCCAACACAGCTCTGTAAATAAAAGTTATTTTGAAGAGAGCAACTAAAGATTACTCTCTAACAGACCATTTGCTTTATCTTACTCCAAATTAGATGGTGGCATGGGCTCTTATTTAAAAGAAATACATTTCTGATCCATTATAAACGTTTTGAGAAATAGTTTGAATAATTTAAAAAAATATTTACATAAGAATTAGTGATGCCCTTTAATATGGTAACTTGAAACCCTCAAAGTCTTTTATTTTTAATCCTTTGGGTTAGATTCATCAAATATAACCTCATTCTGGCTTTAGATAAAATTGAGGACAAATGATGAAATCAAGCAGAATAGCATGGCCTCATAAGTCATAGTTAAATACATATAATTAAAATGTATCTAAACAGTATGCAAAACAGTTTGAAAAGAGGAAAATAAAATATCTTCTCTAAATCCAAGTAACCCTTATAGGCAGAAACATGGTAAGACTGATATTATCATCGATATAGTCTTGAATCTGGTCTAATTTATATTTTAAAATATCAGTTGCAACATATAGAGAGGTTTAATGATTTTTAAGAACAGAGTGTTTTACTTTTAACAACACATGCTACTTATTCCACACCAATGGGATGCAGAATTATATTTAATAACCACTACCTTGGCCTGTATTGTAGATCTCATCTATGAAAAAAACACTGCATCAGCTAGCTTTTGCTGGAGATATCTTGCTGGATGAAGTTGCTCTAGGGCTACCTGAAATGCTGCTGGCTTTGCCTTCTTTTCCCAGTGAATGGAAGAAAGGGTCCTAGCAGGTATTTTAAGAATGTGTGAACAATTCCTTTCATTTTTGTATTTCCTTTACTTTTCACTCACTCAGAGCTGCACCATGACAAATGTTCCCCTTGCTTCTTGAAGAGCTGAATATGCAACAGTTATTATATGGAATGAAAATCTAAAAAAAAATTTCTGCTCAACGCTGGAGTGTTTGAGGAGTTGCAAAATGAATGGAATTTTTATGCATCTCAGTAAATGACTTTGCTTGCAATTAAAACAAACCTGAGAAGTCGTGTCTCCCTGTGGTGAGAACCTCCTTCCTTTTCAGAGAGGCTCACTGTGGGGCAGACAAGGCTTTGGGGTTCCCCAAGTGACAGTATTTCTTTATGAATCCATGGCAAATCATTAACAAACTCACAATCCCAGTCCCTTAAAATAGTAACTGGTTTTTTTGGTTGTTGTTGTTGTTTTTTGTTTTGTTTTTGCTTCACTACAATGTCATTATTCAATCTAACACCTTTCTCAGCTGATTACAATGTCAAATTGCTTTTACCATCCCTTTCACCTGAAAAAGAAGGTGATATTGGAAACACATTTTTTATGCAAATTAGAAGCTGTCACCACTCTTACTGCTATAATAGAGACTTCTATGGAACTTTAGGGGCAGGAGATCAAGGAATTGAGACCCACTGCATCTTTACTTGCGGCAGTTGGGACATGTCTGGAAAGTAGAGAGCTGCAGGCCTCTTGCTGACATTTTATGATTCCTGAGAGAATTACTTTGGACCTTTCTGCCAAATCTATTTCACCATATAACAATAGGTCCTACTTGTGTTTCATGCTTCCAGTATTTCTTTCATCAGTTCCACCTTTGAGTTCCCATGAGAGGTTTCCATTTATTCATTAAATCAGCAAATATTATTGAGCTCCCGCTATGTGTCAGATACAGTGCAAAGAGTTGGGGGTATCATGGTAACTAAAGTAAATATATCTGATCCACAAAAACCTTCCATTTAATGAAAGTAAGCAATATATATCAAATTTTATGTAAAATTATAACTGCGATTCATGCTTATAATAGAGGCTTAAAATTGTGCTTTGGAAGTGTTTTGTTAATAGATAAATAGATCAATGCAGCAGAATAGAGAACACAGAAATAGACACACATACATATAGTCAGCTGATCTTTGACAAAGGACCAAAGGCAATTCAATAGAGAAAAGATAGTCTTTTCAACAAATGGTGCTGGAGCAACTGGGCATCCACATGCAAAAAAAAAAAAAAAAAAAAAAAAAAAAAATCTAAACACAGACCTCATACGCTTCACAAAAATTAACTCTGTGTTTAATTTTATGTGTCAACTTTACTGAGCTAAGGGATGCTCAGATAGGTGGGAAAACATTATTTCTGAGTGTGTTTGTGAGGATATTCCAGAAGAGACTGAGTTCATAGACTGAGCATAGAAGATTGCCCTCACCAATGTGGGCAGATATCATCCAATCCTTTGACAGCCCAAATAGAACAGAAAAGCAGAGCAAGAGTGAATTTGCTCTATCTCGGTTTGAGCTGGGACATCCATCTTCTCCTGCCTTCAGACACTGGCACTCTTTGTTCCCAGGCCTTCAGACTCATACTGGGATTTATATTATTGCCACACTCCCTCCCTGCCCCATTCTCAGGCCTTTGGACTCTGATCGAATTATGCCACTGGCTTTCCTTATTCTCCAGCTTGTAGATAGGAGCTTGTGGAATTTGCCAGCCTCCATAATCATGTGAGCCAATGCCTATAATAAAGCCCCTCATATATATACGTCTATAACTCTATCTAAATTTAATCTATATGTATCTATTTCCTATCAGTGTCGGTTCTCTGAAGAAACCTAATTAATACAAATACAAAGTATATAATAAACCTAAATGTGAACTGTAAAACTACAAAACTCCTAGAACCTAATGTTGGAGAGAATCTAAGTGACCTTCAGCATGGCAACAGTTTTCTAGGTACAATACCAAAGCCTTGATTCATAAAAGAAATAATTGATAAGTTGGATTTCATTAGAACTAAAAAGTTACGTTATTTTAAGACATAGTAAAAGAATAAGAAAAGACACAGAGTGGGAGAAAATATTTTGCAAAAGGCACATCTCATAAAGGACTTTTATTATACAAAATATATAAAGTACTCTTAAATGCAACAATAAGAAAATGAATCACCCAACTAAAAAATGGGCGAAAGACCTGAACGGAAGCCTCACCAAAGAAAATATACACGTGTCAATAAGCACGTGAAAAGATGCTTAACATTATATGTCATTAGGAGACTGAAAATTAGAACACCTGTAAGACACCACTACACACCTATTAGACTGACCAAAACACAAACACTGAAAACAACAACTACTAGCAAGGATGTAGAACAACAGAAATTCTCATTTCCTACTGGAATACAAAATGATATAGCCACTTTGGAAGACAGTTTAGCAGTTTCTTACAAAATTAAACACATTCTTACTATACAACCCAGCAATTACAGTCCCAGGTATTGATCTAAATGATTTGAAAACTTAGGTCTACACAGAAATATGCACTTGAATGTTTTAGGTGCTTTCTACATTACTGTAAAAACTCAGAAGCAACCAAAGTGTTCTTCAGTAGGTAAATGGATAAATCAACCATGGTATCTTCAGACTGTGGATTATTATCCAACTCTAAAAACAAATGAGCTTTTAGATCATGAGGAAAAACCTTAAGTGCGTATTACTAAGTGAAAGAAGCCAATCTGAAAAGACTATGTAGTGTATGAACCCAGCTATATGCCATTCTAGAGAAGGTAAAACCATGGAGAAAGTAAAAAAGTCAGTTGTTGCCAAGAGTTGGAGTGGAGGGAAGAATGAATGGGGAAACACAGAGTATTTTTAGGCAGTAAAACTGTTCTGTTTGATAGTATAATGGTAGATACATGTCATTGTACATTTGTCAAAACTCATAAAATGTACAACACCAAGACTACAACCTAATATAAAATACGAACTTCAGGTGCTAATGGTGTGTCAATGTAAATGTATCAATTAGAGCAAATGGTTCACTCTGATATAGAATGTTGAAAGTGGGGGAAGCTGTGGTGGTGGGTAGGGTGTATATAAGAACTCTGTATTTTCTGCTCAATTTTTCCATGAACCCAAGACTGCTCTAAAAATATATTAAGAAATGTTTTTGTTACTAAAAAGAGGTATACACAATAGTATAGGTGTGTATAATCAGGAAAAACACTTTCAGAATTGTGGGGTAAGGACCTCTGAAAAGTCTCTTCTTCATAAAGCAACAAAAATACTGGCGAATATTATCAAACTCAGCTTTGTTAGAACTGTAAAGATTAACAAAGGCATATAACAATCTGAACAATGCTTATTCAAGAAAAATTATTGACTCTCAGTAAGAACAGCAAATTTTGTTGTGTTTTAACTTGACTAATTCTCATTCTCTTTTCCCAGTTCTGTAGTTCCCTTGAAAATTTATAGTATTAATAGTAGCCTTGTAACTATGGTAGCTATGAAAATCAGCAGCCTAGAAGCTGTAGGAACAGGAACGACATATTTGGAGCTCTCAAAATTTTTATCTCCCATGAATTATCACTATATTACCCACTTAGAAGCTCCATTAAAAATTTCATACACAGGAACTGCCTTTACTTGACTTGATTTAAAACTTACTCCGTGTGAATCACCTTATTCTTGAGCATGTGTCAAGAACAATCAGTGGCAATTATTTAACATTGCATCTGCCTGAGGCTATAATACAAGTTGGCAAAACAAAAGTTTTACTAAAAATCTTAAAAGATAAACCTGTGGGATAAGGTATTAATTAGAGTTTAAAAGCTGGGCATCTACAAAAAGAATGTGCACGTGCAGATATTACAAGTTTCCAGAAAAGACATGAGAAAACTCTAATTTCTCATCTCTGGCTGATTTTGGGGCACCAAGCAGGCAGAGATTTAAGATGAAGATGGAATTACAAAGTGCCTACTGAAGTATTAAAGGTGTGCCCTAACACACAGAGTCCTTTGGCAAGGGCTGGGAGACTTATTGGCTCAAGAAATGTTAGGAGATATTTGTCTAGTTATTAACTAAGCACTAAGCTAAACAAGCAAAAATGCCTGATATAAATCCTACCTTATAAATAAATGTAAATGGACTAAACACTCTAATAAAAAGGCAGAATGACAGAATGGATTTTTTAAAAATCCAACTATGTGCTTTCTACTTTATGCTTTATATTCCAAGACAAAAATATATTGAAAACAAGAGGATGGAAAAAGATACGTCATGCAAACAGCAACCACAGAGAGCTTGGTGGCTATGCTAATATCAAACAAAATAGACTTTAAGACAAATTATTACTAGAAACAAAGGAGAACATTTCTCAATAATAAACATGTCAATTCTGTGTATTAGTTTGTTTTCATGCTGTTAATAAGAACATAGCTGAGATTTGGTAATTTATAAAGAAAACGAGGTTTAATGAACTCAGCATTCCACATAGCTGGGGAGGCCTCACAATCATGGAGGAAAACAAAGGAAGGCCAAAGTCTTGTCTTACATGGCAGCAGGCAAGAGAGAGTGTGCAGGGAAACTGCCTTTTATAAGACAACCATATCTCATGAGATTTTTCACTGTCACTAGAACAGCACAGGAAAAACCCGCCCCCATGATTCAATTACCTCCTACCAGGTCCCTCCCACGACACATGGGAATTATGGAAACTACAATCCAAGATGAGATTTGGGTGGGGACACAGCCAAACCATACCAGTCTATAAGGAAGACATAATAATTGTAAATATATATGCAGCTAACAACAAAGTCCCCAGATACAGGAAACTAGGAATGATAGAAATAAAAGTAGCAATAGGTCGTTCACTAATAACAGTTACAGACTCCAATTTCCCATTCTCAGTAATAGGTAGAATAATGAGGCAGAAAACGAGGAAATAGAAGACTTGAACAGCACTATAAAAAAACTAGACCTAAAAGACATCTAAAACAATCCACTCAGCAACAGTAAAATACACATTTTCCTCAAGTGCACACAAAACATTCTTCAGGATAGACTAGATGTTAGGCCACAAAATAAACTTTAATAAATTTGAAATGATTAAATTATACAATGTTCTCTGACTACAAGGGATTAAAATTAAAAATTATTAACAAGAAGAAATTAGGAAGATATACAAATATACAAAATCAAACAACACATTATTAAATAAGCAATGAATCAAATACAAAATTACAGCAAAATTAGAAAATACATTGAGATGAATGAAAATGAAAGCACGTATAACAGCATCATATGAGATGCTGCTAAAGCAGTGTTTATAGGGAAATTTATAGCTGCAACTGCTTATGCTAAAAAAGAAGAAAGATCTCAAATTAATAACCTAATTTTTTACTCTTATTCTCTAGAGAAAAAAACATCAAATTAAACCTAAGCAAGTTGAAGGAAAAAATATTAAATATGAGAGTAAAAATAAAATAGAGAATAAAAAATAACAGAGTAACATAAATGAAATACAGTTATTTTCTTTGAAAAGATCAATACAATCAATGAAACTTTAGCTGGTAGAAGGCTCAAATTACTAAAGTTAAGAATGAAAGTAGGAGGGTTCCTTCTAATACTCTTACAGAAAGAACAAAGTATGAGGAAATACTATCAACAATTGCCTGACAAGAAATCAGATAATGTGGATATCCACATACAAAAGACATAGGTAAATAGAGACACACAAGTAAATCTACAATAAGTAAAGAAGTTAAACTAGAAATCAGAAATTTCCCATGAAAAATAGGTCAGGCTTAGATAATAAGTTGTTGCAAAGGTAATTGTGGTTTTGGCCATGACTTTCAGTGGCAAAACCTAACTACTTTTGCACCAACCTAATAGCTTCACTGGTAAATTCTAGTAGAGGTTTAAATAAGAATTAACATCAATACTTTGCAGACTCTTCCAAAAATTAGAAGAGACACTCCCCAACTCATTCTGTGAAACCAATATTACCCTGATTCCAAAACCAGACAGTCAACACAAGTAAGAAAAACCAGACTATGACCCCCGATGAACATAAAGTGATACATGCTACAACAGGGATGAACCTTGACAACATCATGCTAAGTGAAAGAAGCTGGTCACCAAAGGCCATATGTTGTGTAGCTCCTTTTATCTGAAATGTTAAGAATAGGCAAATCCATGGAGACAAAACGTAGATTAATGGTTGCTATGGGCTGAAGGGAGGGGACAACTGGGAGTGATTGCTAATGAGTAGGGTGTTTCTAGGGATTAATGAAAACACTCCAAAATTAGATAGTGTTCATGGCTGTACAACTCTGTGTATTTACTAAATACTGAATTGTATGTTTTAAAAAGATGCATTTTATGATCTGTGAATTATATCTCAATAAGGCTGTTAAATATTTTATAGTGTGTATCATCAAGAGATTTGACTAGAGTCAGTAACCATCCTGATTTACCTGAAATATGTGTTTCCTAAGGCTTGGAGCTTCTAGCAGTAAAACTGGGAAGATCCCAGGCAAACAGGGATGGGTTGGTCACTCTGACCCAAGAGAGGAGCGTCTGAATTTAGATTTCAAGGACAGGAAGGAAATTAGTAGATGAAGTTGGGGAGAGAATTGTATATACCAAGGCCTTGTGGGAAGAGAGAGGAATAGTTTAAGGGACTGAAAGAAGAAATAATGGCTGAGGACTGGGTAAGCCGAGGCTGGAGGAAGGCAGTAGGGTTCAGACTCTTACAGGGGATAGTGAAGACCCTAAGAATTTATATATCTGGTTCCTCAACTACAAAACAGTCTCCATGGGAACATAGATGGGGGTCTTCTTTGGTGTCTGGGGTAGGTAGTGCCTGGCACCAGGGAGACGCACAGCTGATGCCTGGAGACTCTCTAGTAAGTCCAATATCTGGGTTTCTGGCCTGTGGCTCACGATGTGCAAATAGATGTTCTGCTATTTCCAGCTTCCTGGCTCCGTTTTCTTTTCTTTTTTTTTTTTTTTTTTTCCTGCTTTGCCTGTTACCTATCAGCTGCAATGACTAGACTCAACTTCACAGAGCTGAGAGAGCCCAGACGGGTGCTACTCAAAAGTGAGGACACCAAATGGATGACTGTGCTCTCAAAGGAGGAAAGTGACAACCAGAGCTAAGAGTTTTTGGCTTCTAATTAAGTAACTTATGCCTGAGACTGGCAACAGCTTATCTGTTCCCCGCACCTCCCTTCCTTTAACATATGCTTGCCTCGCCTGCCTTTTCCTGCCTGTCAGGGTGGCAGCACCTTGTGTTGTCAGGAGGCCAAAAGCAGCTCCTTGGTAGCAAGTTGAGAAGATCCATATGTCAGTGGAAACATAGCAGAGACAGACAGGGAAAAGACCAGAAAGACGGAGAGGAGCAGAGGCAGGTAAAGGAACTGAAATTAGGGGAAAGAAGGAGAGTAAATGGGAGAGAATGCAAGAAATTCTAGGGTGTTCACAGCAAAAGGCGAAAGCGGCCCATGGAAATAAGTCATGAGGAATGGAAAAAACTACAAAAACACTCAGGGAAGATGAGACATACAAAAAGAAGAGCTATCTTTCTAGTTAGAAGAATGTCTCAAATCTTTGCCCCTGCTGAGCTCCAAATACAGGCAGCCCAATCACTAAAATGTTCATGAGTTCACCAGGCAGTCTTGGAAATTGCTGATGAGCCCTACATCAGAGCAACCAAACAAAAATCACACTCTTCTCCCTTAAAACAGTGCCTTCAATGCTGCTTTCTTCCTCTCTGTCCAATTATCCTATTTGCACTCAAAAGGAACGTTGTACTTGAAGGCATATTAGAAAATATTTATTTAGAATGCTATTTACCACATTGTGCCAAGGTGACAAGGGTAGGTAATAAATAGGGACACTTTATTTAGAAAAAGAAAAAAGAAAATTTAAGTGGTAGCATCAAAGGCAGCATTTCTGTTTTCAAACAGAAGAAAATAACCTTATAATGAGGAGTCATAGAGAGAACTGAAGATGCTGCTGTTACTACATATCCATCTTCAAAACCTTATTGTTCTAGTTGAAAGGGAGAGTGCAGGAGATGGAGGGAGTCAGTAAATTAGAAGAAAGGAGAAAAGTATAAATAAGTTATGCTCCCTTAAAGGCACATAGGCGAGATGAAATTCATATTTTAAGACGGGATCTTTCTGCTGTTATTAAAAGTTAAAGAATTTTGCAAAGCAGCTAAGTTACTTTGTACTGTTTATTCTCTTAGCTTACTCTCTCCATTTCAATTTGTAGCATGAGACAAGAGAGGAGGAGAGGGGTCAGTTTTTCTTTGATTTTTGCTTGTCTTATCAAGTTCCTTGTATTTGTTTTCTATCCTTGTGCATTTTCATCTACACTCACACATTCTCTTTTGGGGTAGATCACATTTGCTTAATTTTCTTTTTGTTGCAAAATCTAGACCAAATGTACAATAATCCCTTTAAGAAAGACGAAAAGCATCAGGCCATTTAGTTTCACCCCACTGTTCATTGCAATTCTGCTCTACCTTATGCACTTCTACTAGGCACTTTTGCGCTATCTCATTTAGCGTGTTTTTGTTTGTTTTGCTTTTGAGATGGAGTCTCGCTCTGTTGCCCAGGCTGGAGTGCAGTGGTGCAATCTCGGCTCACTGCAACCTCCGCCTCCTGGGTTCAAGCAATTCTCCTGCCTCAGCCTCCCAACTAGCTGGGACTACAGGCATGAGCCACCACACCCAGCTAATTTTTGTATTTTTAGTAGGGACGGGGTTTCACCATGTTGGCCAGGATGGTCTCTATCTCTTGACCTCGTGATCTGCCCGCCTCAGCCTCCCAGAGTGCTGGGATTACAAGAATGAGCAATTGCATCCGGCCTAGAAGGGGCCCTTTTTCGTTCAGATTTTTTTTTTTTTTTTTTTTCCTATCATGGACTTCTGTTGAAAACGATGAATTACTTCCCAGCCCTTGCAATCACATGCTACCCTATTCTAACCTCTTCTGAAAGGATCTTAAAAGCGCACACTATTGAGAGAAATAATTTTCAGTTTGGTCCTCAAAATGGCAGCTTCAGCAACTGCTGGGAACTTGTTAGAAACGTGTATTTTCATCTTAGACTCATTGACTCAAAACTCTGGGGGTAGGGCCAGCAGTCTGAGATTCTTCCTCATGCTGACATCTGAAACAATGGCTCAAAGCAAGCTTTCAGTAATATGTTATCCTTTTTTTTTTTTTTTTTTTTTTTTTTTTTTTTTTTTTTTTTTTGAGACAGAGTCTTGCTCTTGCTGCCCAGGCTGGAGTGCAATGGCATGATCTTGCCTCACCACAACCTCTGCCTTCCAGGTTCAAGCGATTCTCCTGCCTCAGCCTCCCAAGTAGCTGGGATTACAGGCATGCACCACCACACCCAGATAATTTTAGTATTTTTAGGAGAGATGGGGTTTCTCCATGTTGGTTGAGCTGCTCTCAAACTCCTTACCTCAGGTGATCCGCCTGCCTTGGCCTTCCAAAGTGCTGGGATTACAGGTGTGAGCCACTGTGCCCAGCCATATTTTAGTCTTTTTCTTTCTTTCTCTTTTTTAATTGAAATGGAGTCTCACTGTGTCTCCCAGACTGGAGTGTAGTGGCGCAATCTCGGCTCACTGCAAGCCCCACCTCCCGGGTTCCCACCATTCTCCTGCCTCGGCCTCCCGAGTAGCTGGGACTACAGGTGCCCGCCACCACGCCTGGCTAATTTTTTTTGTATTTTTTAGTAGAGACGAGGTTTTACCGTGTTAGCCAGGATGGTCTCGATCTCCTAACCTCATGATCCGCCCGCCTCGGCCTCCCAAAGTGCTGGGATTACAGGCATGAGCCACTGTGCCCAGGGCCATATTTTAGTCTTAATACAGAAGTTGAATTTAAAATATCCCAATAAGTTCAGAAAGTGGGTGCAAAGGGAGAAGCGACATAAAGGATAAAATGGGGTGGCTTCATTTAGGCTTACCAATTTTTATACAGTCTCATAAAGGACCCATGGGAAAATCCAGGGAAACCAACCCATTTAATATATTTTTGAGAAACAGCTTAACCTATTTGGGAGCCATGACCCTCTCCAGCAGGGATGATTAGAAGACAGATATATTAACTTCATAATTTGTGAATTTCACAACCCTCATTTGCTTACTATTAATTAGTTCAAACTTCTTTCTTTTCCAAAGTTTCCAAAGCCTTATAACTTTTGTCCCCTCAATTAAGATGCGGAATCTCTGTCCTTGACCATTGATAGAATGCTAGATCCTGAAGTTCGCACTGCATGCCATGACTAGACTACGGAAAATTGTAGTTCATTTAAAATAAATGTATTATGCATTATTTAGAATTTAACTGAGGTTATTTTATGAAAGAACACTGTATTTTATTTGTATGAAATAACTTGATATGGTTTTCCAGATCAGCAATGAGAGCAGATATTATGGTTTCTCATAACTAGACTGAAAAAAAAAATAGAGCCACGGGAAGGAAAGTTATAAATTTTGTCCAGCAACACAGAATGTTACTTACACTTAGGATGTTAACATCTCTGACTTTTTATGTGCCTACTTTGTGATGTGCTGTTATTTCTTCTTCTCAGTCCTTTGCTTCTGAGTAAGAATCAAGTACACACCAGTAGTAAGAAGGTGCTGGAAGGTTTCATAGGCTTCCTCAGGGGTATCACACTGCCCAACCAGTCCTTTCTTTGCAGACTAGCCTTGCAGACCAAGAACTCGTGAGACTCCAGGGGTTCGGGCTAGGGAAAGGAGGCTGCATCTGGGCTATGATCACTTTGCTTCAGGGTCACACAGCAGGTAGAGGGCTGACAGCAAGTTTTATTCTCTCTGTCTCATCTATTCCCACAAGCAGTGACTCTTGCTTACAGATTTTGCCTCACCCGTTATGGCCCAAGCGCTGTCAGCGGTAGTTAGTTAGCTATAAATTAAAATCTCAGCGGTGGTGTACCTGTGAATTGAATTTTTGGGGGAATGGTACTGCATTTGGACATCCCAATGGAGTGAAAGTGTTCCTTTGCTAATCAGTGTACTGTCTGTCTTTACATTTCCTTGGGGCTTCCCCTTCATATTTCTTTCCCATGGCTTCCTATACCCTATTAATGTATAAGACTCAGAAAAGATGGGTAAGGAAATTGTGTTAGCACAGGTGTGACAGGCTGGATTTTCTGGGAAGCAGGGATCAGCACACAGGACTTTAATTAGGGAGGACTCTTGGGCCCAACACCTGTGGAAGGCAGGCGAGGAGGCAGGATGGAGTGGAAGGGAAAGTTGAGCTGGGATGCAGTCCCAGTGACTTTCTCAGTTGCAATCCCATCCATAGCTCTGGTATCTGAAAGTCCCTTCAAAATCATACCTCAATGGAACAAAGGGGAGGCGGAGTTAGATGTTAATCAACCAGTCATTGGGTCTGGCTGTCTAGAAGATGTCACTTTAGAAAAGGAGGTTTTCTTTAGCCAAGCTGAGGCAATCCCGAAAGAGGGCTTGTAGGGAAAGCCCTTCTGGAAGGATGTCTAGCAGGTGAGGGAATACATTATTTCTGATGAGGGACCTGCCACAACAGGTGAGAAAGTCCCTTCAGAAGAGCACCTGAGGCATAGTCAATGTGTTAGAGATCATAATACCTTGAAAGAGATTCCCATAGGAAGGCCACACTGACGCTTGGCTTACCTACAGCTAAAGACTTGTAGGTACTCCCCAAAAAGAATCTGAGGCAGGGCGTGGTGGCTCACGTCTGTAATCCCAGCACTTTGGGAGGCTGAGGAGGGCAGATCACCTGAGGTCAGCAATTCGAGACCAGCCTGGCCAACACAGTGAAACCCCATCTCTACTAAAAATACTGGGCATGGTAGTGGGCACCTGTAATCCCAGCTACTCGGGAGGCTGAGTCAGGAGAGTCACTTGAACCCAGGAAGCGGAGGTTGCAGTAAGCCAAGATCGTGCCACTGCACTCCAGGCTTCATCTCAAAAATAAAAATAAAAAGAATATGGTAACTAAAAGATTGATTTTTTTTTAGTGTCCATTTGAAATTGGTAGTTGAGAGACCAAAAATCCAAAATGTCTGAAGGACAATAGGCTTGTGGAATTTTGTAATTTTTTTTTATTTCTATAATCCTGTTTCTGCAATTTCTTCCTTAATGTAGACCTTCCCTGTATGAAAATGCAGCCACTTCTGGCATGGTTTAATGGTTTTCAGTAAGGCTACTGATAATAATCATTAGAGTTCTGTTTATAACTGAGAAACAGACTATTCACATAATCTAAGAATTTCAAGTGGTGCTAAGGAGGGCTGAAGAAAGGTAGTTTTCATGCCAACAAGGAAATCTGACACTTGTTCCAGTTGTTTTAGTAGCATACAAGTGGGAATCTGCCAAACATCGTGACACAATGGGGCTAACAGAGGTTAAAAAAAAATTACCAAGCTGCCATTGATTGCATCATAGCAGCATAAAAGAAAATCATAATATATATAGGCTTTGCTACTCCCAAATCTTGATGGTTAATGATTGTATGAGATAAGAGCCATATGAATCAAGAGAGTATCCACAGGTCCAAGAACAGTGAGCTTATCATCAGGCAGATCTAGTTTTGAAGCCTTAGCTCTGCTTCTTATTTTAGTGGCCTTTCATGATTACTCCTCTGAGCTTCAGTTTTCTCATCTGAAAACACAGAGATGAAAATTTCACTAACCCCATATAATTGTTTTGAGAATTCAATGTAATAATGCATGCGGCTTTCAGCACAGTACCTGGCACATAGTGATAATTCAATACATGTTAGTTATTATTGTTATTATTACCCAAGAGCTTTGGATTTCTGTATACAGCTGAATTCTGCAGGCTAATAGGCCTGAATTAAATGACTAATAAAGGTGGAGGTGGGGTTCCTCTTGAGCCTTAGACCTCTGAGACTTCTCTATGTTCCCAAGAAGTTCTAAACTTCAGTTATTTTTGGATTTGAACTGTTACTTTTAATAATACCAGTTTGTATCAGCTAGAGTAGAAAGACTAGAGTTGTGTCCTTTGGGGAGATAACCTACATCTCAAGTAACCCATTTCTGTTTATTTTTTGTTATTCACATTATGGATACAGAGCTCATGGGATAAACTGTCTTAGGCTTCATTACCAATGAAATTATATCAACAATAACTACCTGGAATGGCTGTGCCTATTGGCTTTTTTACTTCTGCATCTATTCTTCCCTCTCTTGCCACCCAAAGCAATAATGAGATTTCACAGCTGGATTCTACTTAAATATCTATGGCTGGTGAAATAGACAGTAATCTCCTATCTTGGTCATTTACAAGTTAATGTTATACCAGAACAGACTGTATAGAGATCAGCTATTTTGGCCCAACTAAGTATTCATTCAGGCAAGGAGAACTCTCCAAGCATCCAAGTCAGTGTTGAGTTGCTTGAGAAGGCAGTCAGTAGAAACTTGATAACTAATTTGGATGAATAGCTGAAGCTAAATAAGACTCATTACTAAAACCTCATTCCAATTTCTTAGATTATAATATTTGATATATTTATGAAGCACACGCAAATCATGAGAACTTTTCAATCTTTAAGATTCCATTTCATAGATTATTTACGAATGTCTTATTGCAGAATCCCATTTATACCTCCATTAGATTTCTAGCTAGGTGATTGTACAGTTCACACAACATATGTCTTACAAAATTTTACCGTGTATAAGCTAATGTATCCCCCTTTCCCATATGTCTACTTAGGCACTTCCTGGTTTGGAAGAAGTACCTCTCATCAAAGGGGAGAGAAGTCAGTGGAGTCAGCAACGGCTGGAAAGAAGCTGGTAGTATTTAGTCACGAGAAGTTACAAATGTCAAACAGAAAGCAATATCTAGGAAAAATAATAACTTAATAATCACGGACTTGTTACCGACTGTGGCTGAGATTCTGCTAGGTGCTGAAAGTAGAATAACAAATCCCTGTGGTACTGGGTGCACCTATTCCCAAGGCTTACTCATTGTCCTATAATATCTAAGAGGTTGTAATAGAAATCATCTCTTGCTCTTATGCATTCAATGACAGCATGTGATTTTTCTACATATGGTCTAAGTTTACTTTCATGTGAGATATATAGGTGGCTCTTACCTGCCTGACTTAGCATTGGATATCTGATCTGGAGAGTATAACTGGAACATAAACTCATATGAGATCTAACTCTGGAACATGAACTCATATGAGTTCTAACTATCCTAACATCTGTGTTTTTTTCCTTTGGCTCTCATTTTCAAGGCTGGATCTAATGAGAATTGTTTGAGCAAGATGAGGGCCTTTGAACAAGTATAGAACTTCAAAATTGGATAGCTTTGGAGGACAACACACATCTGAGTGTATAAGTTCTGAAGAATTCGTCCAAAAGCATGTTATGTAATATGTTCGTGATCCCCTGTTAAAAAATTAGCCAGGAAATTGTAACTAATTTTTAGGAAATTTCCTCTCCTGTTCAATGAGGCAACTAGCAGAATAGTACCCTTGATACACAGTATACGTGCCCAATGGAAGTACACATATCTGCAAACCTGATTATTCTTATAACGTGTATCATTTCTATAAATATATTCCATCATTAATAGTCTGCGGCTGCCTATCACTAGCTGTTAAGATAGATTAATTACACTACATTTTCACTGGAGTTAACACTGTGCACATGTCCCTCAAGCAACCTCAGAGACAAAACCTGTCCAACTTAGGATGCTGTCTCCCCTAGGAGACACAACACACACTCTTATTTCAGTGTTGAGACTAGTTTCCATTGAATTCCCAGCGAGGCCTCACGTGATCCTGCCTAATGATGCTGACGGGAAGTGACCCAATTCCGAAGCTCTGAACATCATTCCCTTGAGAATGGGGCTCCGATCTCAAGTTCGGCTGGGGAAGTGGTACCAAGGTGCAGAGCTAACTTAAAGTTAGTTATCCCGTATCTTCCTCTATCATGAAAGAGAATTCATATGAGACAATTTTTAGATTATTGACTGGGTTCGCAACTGATTCCAGGCCTTATTTTAAGACATGAGCTTAAAGCACATGCTTCTTTTATTGACCTGCTTCTCTAAGGTCACTGACTGACATCAAACCATGAAGGAGTGCCCAAAATAAGACAGCCTGCTTTAATGGACAATGCAGGGTTACCTGATAGATTTCAACACTTAATATGTTGAGTTTCCACTATTTCCTTTTTGTTGTTGTTTTGTTTTTTTGAGACAGTCTTGCTCTGTCGCCCAGGCTGGAGAGCAGTGGCTCAATCTCGGCTTACTGCAACCTCCACCTCCCAGGTTCAAGTGGCTCTCCTGCCTCAGCACCCCCAGTAGCTAGGACTACAGATGCACACCACCACACCCAGCTAATTTTTGTATTTTTAGTAGAGACGGGGTTTCACCATGTTGGCCAGGGTGGTCTCAAACTCCTGACCTCAAGTGATCTGCCTGCCTTGGTCTCCCAAAGTTCTGGGTTTGCAGGCATGAGCCACTGTACCTGGCCCCACTGTTTTCAATAGACTATGTTATTAAGCTTGTAAGAAACAGAGTTATAAATGAGACTGATCATTACCCTCAAGGACCCCATGGTTTAGAGTAAGACATAGATAATATGCACTCCAATAATCATAATGGAAGTCAGAACGTGATAAATACTAAAACACAATAGGGTGCACACACATTTCTAAAATCAATTTCCTCGTCTCTATTTGTATTGTCATCCTCCTAATTCGTAGATATGCTTTCCCTCTATTGTCTGGACTATCAGTAGCCTTCATACTCATCTGCTTGCCTCCAATCTTACTCTAAATCACCTTCCACGTAGCTATAGGAGTTTTTGTCCTTAGAAAGCATGTGAATATGGTCCCATTGCCTACGTGCTTAGAATCCTCAATGGCTCCTCATTGCCTACGGGATACAACCTGAACTCCTTTGAGAGGCTTGTCAGGCTTTTCTTCCTGATCTGACTCCTACCTTCTTACTCAGCTTCATTTTCCTCCTTTTCCTCGGTTACTGCTCCACGCCAGCCGTACAAAATTACTCATACCCTTCCCTCACACCTTTTCACAATCTTCTGCTTAGATTGCTTTTCTTGCTCATCTTGGTCATTTGAACTTCGTATCATCATTTAAGCTCTGCTCCAACAGTACTGTGCCCATTATTCCAGGACCAAAATCGGGTGCATATAGAAACTTGTGCTTGCCTCTGTTATGGTCCACAGCATCCTATGCTGTAATTGCTGGCTTGCCAGTGTGAAGTGTGAAGGCAGTGGCACCAGTGTCTTTGAGGAGATGAGCCTGTCTTATTTGCTTTTGTGTGCCAGATGCATAATAGGTACTTGAAATAGTTTGTTGAATGAATGAGTGACACAAAGTGCAGGGGAAAGAGTAATTATCACTCACCAAAATATTCAGGGAGAGCTTTGGAGAACATATACTTGAGCTGGTCCAGGAGAAGGAAGAAGCATTTCAATTAGCAGAGATGAGACAAAGTTATTCCTAAAAGGGCACACACCATGTGCAGAGGCCGTTAGACTACGCCCTGCACAATCTGTGAAGGAACCTCTGGAGTCTGGTATTAGTTTTATTCATGAAGGGTTTCTTTGGCTGACCAAATGAATCCCTATTATTCAGGCAGCCCTCAGCCAGAGAACCTCAGCTGTGAGTCAAGAAAACTTGTTGAAGGATTGATAGTTTCAGGACTTCAAATGCATTACTGAGGCAGCACATTTTGCCCTATCTTGCACACTTTGCTTGGCAAAATATCACTCCTAAGATAGAGCCAGAGTCTAATTCTAGCTTCTGTTACCGTTCATCATGACTTTCTCAGGCGCTCTGTCTAATGGATTAAGCTCTCTATCATGAAACTATTTTTTCCACTTAGATATATCTATTATTATTAAATGAGTAAAAATATCTGCTTAAACTGAATATTGGCCACAGAATCAGAGTTGATCCTGGAGGGAGAAACCTCATTATTAACTCCCTTTAAAAATAAAAATAGAAAACATATAGTAGGGCTGTTGACTTTATTCTGTCGCTTCAGGGACTTGGCTTTTTGGAATGTGGAATCTTAAGAGTCATTTTGAAGCATTTGCTTACTGGAGTCAGCTTTGATAGGGTGGGTTGTGGTTTCAGTAACTGAGTAGTGACAGGCTTTGATAATTCTGAATAAAGACTTCAGTAATGTCTATACAGTTAAAATCATGCAGGAGACTGGTATACTGCCTGGATAATTCAACTCATGTAGATTCATCTAGAATCCAATCTTTTTCCCTCCAGTCCATTTGCAGGTTTATTTCCTGAATGGTCTAGAAATTGCTTTTATTCTGAAATTCAAGACAGTCAAAGTCATAAGAAATGTCATTTTACTAACAATATGATTTGAGGCTAAGTACAGATTTAGATGATAGGTATGAAAGTTTAACTTTTCTTTTTTTAAAATAAGTCACCTGCACAGCATGGCATTTTGGATGTTATTGACTGTGGTGCTGAGAACTCACGTGGCCAGTGCAAAATGCGAAGATACAAAGATATTAAAATGCAGACATTGGCAGCTGTCTTGTTCCCCCTCTATTGATAGCCCTTCTTTCCTTTGCAGGTAATTTATACTCTCCTGGAATGCCTTTTTACTGATTCGTTTTCATATTCGCCTTCCAAATCTGGTAATATTTATTCAGACACCAAAATACATCAAAGGCCTATATTAGACATGGAAGACATAGAAATTCATTCATTCATTCATTCATTCATTCATTCCACAAAGTTTTATTGCTCACCTGCCATGTACAAGGTATGATTCCTGCAAACAAGGAAATTATAGTGTAAAGGTGAGAGAAAAGAAAGCCAGCAAGACCACTTGGGGCCTGCAAGTACTGTGCCAGGATTATGATTCATTGTGATGGCTTATAAAAAAGTCTGTGGTTGCATCTAACTGTGTTGGTGACCATGAAATGCATATCAGGAGGGTTTTCTACAGGATGCACCTATGAATTGCCCTAATCTACTGTGAAACTCCTCATTGATCTGATTGACCAGTTCCATATTATTTAGAAAATATTAGCTTGTCCTTCCCTTGTTGCTTTTATTATTTCCATATTACAGCTAAAACATAAAAGTGGAAAAGTGGTGAAGTCTTTAATTCTTTCCAGTGTATTCGTTATACGGTATAAGATTAAGATTGAAAATACTTCAAGGGTAGGGTCTATAATTTTTTTTCTTTCTGAGTTTTTTTTTTAACTTTTGAGATTCCATAGGGATTACTAAGTTTTGGGGCTCAAAAGTAATTGCTTACTTACTAAAAGTATGTATTTATTAAAAATACTTATTAAATAAACATTTGCACACACACATTTCCTTAGTTTTGATGTCAGTTGTCTCAAAAATTGTCCCCATTTGCCTCCTCACTGTGGAAAGGTGCTTGCAGGTGACCCAAATAAGGACTGACAGCTACTTTCTGGTAACCGGTGTTTCTGTCTCTAGGAATAGATTTTTCCCTGAAGATTGAAAAAAAAAAAAGACTAGCAACATTATCTAGTTTATTGGTGCTTATCCTCTCTCCATAGGAAAAATAAAGTACATTATGCACATATGCAAAATAGTACATACACTTCCATGGTGTTGAGAGACTCACTCTCTCTCCCTCCATGCCTGTATTTTATAAGCTGTCCAAATATAAACGTGCAGATTCAGACTCAAGAAGTGCAGGTTCAAGTCTCCTCTTTGTCATGAACTCATTGGTTGCCATTAGGTATCACATAATATCTTTGCACTGTTTCCTTTTCTTTCTAAGTTGAGTAGTAGATCCTCTGTCTCCTAGAGTTGTTAGTAGATAAACTGAGATAAAGTATTGGAGGATACTTTGAGAAAAAAAGCATTAAATATATATATTAACATTAGAGATAATAATGCTAATAAAATGAAGAATGATTTAGGATATTACTGCAAAGTAGTTTGTTTAAAAAGAGGGCAGCCTGGTTGGAAATCTTCCCAGGAGAGCCATAGAAAATATGTTAGGGTAAGAAATAAGACTGACCTTGATTTCAATTAATGAAACCACTTGGTTTTTAAAAAAAATCTGAAAAGGATTCTTATTAGACTTATTTGTAACCATTACTGCAGTATAGAAACAGATGCTCCTCATGAGTTCCTAGAGGGCGCATATGCATCAGAGTTCCAAGGAGTCAAATTCTTGGCAAGTTTTTAAAAATACTATAGTCTTTTTCAAGCTTTAAAATGTCTGTTCAGAAACATTCTAACTCAGAGAATGCTAAAGCAGAAATTCACCATATTGCTTCACAGATATTTTGTTCCTTCCTAATTTTTAATATCAGGGTGCTACTGAAGATTGACGGATCTCGGTGGATAGCTCTATCCCCTGAGATTGCTTGACAATCACCCCAAGAAGTGATTCCTCCCAGAGGGATTGGTGAGCAGTCTGCTCTTAGCACCCAGCAGCCTTCAGGACTAAAAAACTCAAAAATTTTAAAATAAATGTTATTTGCATCCTTACCCCTTAAATGATAAATATTCTCTAACAAGTTATACATCATCTGCAAAATATCCAAACCAGAAACAGCAGACATATGCATTTTCTTCTCTTCCTCATGTTCTTCCCCATCTTCTCATTATCCTCCTTCTACATAAACTGAGCTTTGATCCGATCCATAATAAACCTCCACAGGCACTCGGTCATATACCTGGCCTGGAGGGAAAGAGAATAACTCATATTGAATGAGAACTCAGGACACTCAGCAACCCTTCTGGGCAAGAGAAATCTAATTTTATGTTGTTTTCTAAATTCTGGCTCATTCTAGGCTGGGAACAACAACAACAACAAAATTGATAGGCAGATGCAGTGAGCTAGAGATAAATAGCCCAAGTACAGAGGCAGACATGCAATAAATAAGTCCATTGATGTGGAGCCTCTCTATATAAACAGCTGCTCAAGTTGGTTGGACATGAAGACCCAGCTGTTAGCTTGACAGGAGTCGAGTAGGTAGAGAAGAGGTAATTGGATACAGTAGGTAAAGGGATTGACTTGGTCATTTATACAAGTGTATACTCCCCATTGTCATTTCAGAGAATAAATGCCCAGATAACCAACTGCAGTCTGTATACGCCATCCATCCACCTGTAATGAGGTCTATGAATCATGTTCCTCCTGAAAGACAGCCTGATCTATCACTGCATTTGACAGCTGTCAATCACAGCAGCTGTCAGGAGCCCATTTGCCATTACTCTTATGATATTTATCAAACCCAATTCAACAACAAACTCTCTGTGAAAGTGCAGATGCAGATTGCAATCACTCAACTGCATTAGATTCCCATACAATTTGTTTTCCATTATTGCTCTGGTGAAGCTTTATTCCATTAAAAGACATCAGAGTGGACTATATTTAACCCAGAAAATTGACACTGCTTACTAAGAGGTAATGAGCTTGGCTCAAACTGCAGACTTTCTCGGTGAAACTGAGAGCAATATCACTCCTCATTCTACCCAGGAGGCAGACCCCCAATGCTTCTCCACATGTATGAGCTAGCCTGTCTACTATGGTATATAATGGGAGAACTAAAAACCCTAGGGGTGTTGAGGCTGCCAAGAAATTGAAAATGGATCTAATGCTGTTACTTTGTCAGAATTTTTAAAAAAAATTTATACAGGCTGGATGCAATGGCTGATGCCTGTAATCTCAGCAATTTGGGATGCCAAGGAAGGTGGATCACGAGGTTAGGAGTTTGAGATCAGCCTGGCCGACATGGTGAAACCCCATCTCTACAAAAAAAAATACAAAAATTAGCTGGGCCTGGTGGTGTGTGCCTGCAATCCCAGCTACTCTGGAGGTTGAGGCAGGAGAATGGCTTGAACCTGGGAAATGGAGGTTGCAGTGAGCCAAGATCATGCTGCTGTACTCCAGCCTGGATGACAGAACGAGACTCTCTCTCGGAAAAAGAAAAAATATATATACAGAGTAATAATATATTTTTTAGTGTTTTTCCTCTAGCCAAATTCCAAAGTATTTTATGGTTGTGTACAGCATGTGGGGATATCGTGTTGCTTCACCATGACCTAAGGCATCTCTAGAAGGAAAGAGAGACGGGTAGCGCCCTGGTGAAGTAATGTAATAGCTCCAAAGCCGAATGTGATAAGCAGATGTTCCCAGAATGGCCTTTGGTCAAAGTTTTCATTTTCATGTTTTTATACTGGATGTGCCTTGAAAACAATTTATTCTTAAGCCTGTGGAGGATATGAGGTTTCTTTCTGAGAATTACAGGCTTCCCTCCAGCTTTTATGGACTTCTTCAGCATCTTCTTTTCATGGGGCTTAGTGATAGGCACAGGGTAGGTGTAATATCAGGGTGTGACCAGTTTTGGTGAGAAAGCTTTCTTCTTACAGGAGAGGCACAACAATTCTGTGCAATAGAGAGGATAGATATATTATTATCTGTATTTTAAAGTTCTGGAAACCACAGTATAGTTTGCTTCCTTCATTGGGTGACACAGCAAGTAAATGCCAGAGCCAGAACTTAACCTCTGGTTGCCTGACTTTGAGTTCTTTTCTGATGAAGTTCATTGTTTCATAAGATGTGCAAAATTTGCAATTCCTCAATGTCTCTCTGGAATCACTGGAGTCTGGCCCTTTCTCAACATGTGATTCCCTTTCTAGAAATCCATGCTCTCCAATTCCACTCAATCTAGAGCCTAGGCTAAGATCCTTGGCCACCAGTATAGGGAACTGTGACAGATGCTTCCTGACCAGCGTACCAAGCCAGGCCCTCAGACACTTCCACCTATAGAATTTTTCTTGTTTCTCAATTAATTTTTCTTCTTTTCTTGGTTACTGAGTCCCACATTCAGCTCTTTGTCTATTGTTCAACAACCTCTAACTACTCCTTTTGCACATTTTAGGTTCCTATCACATAAAATCGCTGTTTATTTGCCTAGAATGGACAAAATGTGACATCAAGTTTACAATCAAACAACATTTAAAAATTTACACACAAAAACACAAAGCCACAAAGCTAGTGACCCTCCTCTCTCGTCTCTGTTGACACTGCTACAGTGAGGGTAGCACCACAAGCTGTAGTACTTACTTCCTGGATATAGAAGGTATCAAGGTAGCAAGAATCATGAGGTCTTTTTAAAATATGAAGTTATTTGGTTTTTTTTTGGAAATTATTGCAAATTGTTTCCAAAGGAGTACCTGGGAAGAGATACTCATATATAAGTAGATGCCGTATAGCTCTAAAATTGTTCTCTGTTTCTAAGAAGTGCTTTGTTTCCTACTTCAACTAGGATGTTTAAATGGAAACTTTCGTCTCTTCTGACCAATGTGTGGCTCAAGGGTCCTTTTAGATTTACGTATGTAATTAGTCCAGGGATAGATGTCAGACATTTCATACGCACTTGACCATCACAGTCATTCTTCAGGATTTTGAACTTATGGCAAAAAAAGTATGTTTCTTAATCTGAGTGTGTGTGTGTGTGTGCATTAACCTGGCAGCTATTGGAACCACTAGAATACAAGCTCTTCAGAGCAGAGATGTTCTATGCACTAATATTCCCCAGTTCCTACAATAATGCATGATATATTGTTGAAATAATTAATTAAAGAAAAGATGATTATTTCCTCCCATGTGGAAGAAACAGACATGGAAGGATGAGGCTGATGTGTAGAGAGAGGGATAGAGATGAAGAAGGACCCTTCAGTGTTTGAATCCCTTGTCCATTTTCCCTAGGATTCCTGTCTCTGACACTGCCCTTCTCTGGATTAAGAGAGCTGATAACACTATCTCTTTTATCTAAGCTGTTTTGAATTTGGATTCTGTCACTTGCAGGCAAAAATATCCTGTATTACATGCCTAAGTACACCCACAGGCAATTTAATATCAACCCAAACCTATTTCTCTCTCTCTCTCACTCTCACTCTTTCTTTCTCTCTCTCTCTCTCTCTCTCTCTCTCTCACACACACACACACACACACACACGTTTATTTATTGTGGAGGGAGAGGAATGTGCTATGTGGGGGGCAGGGTGGCATGACTGGGTTGGTGTGAGTATTAAAGTGACCTTGACCTTGAAGTAAGGTTGATGAGTAACTGAAAGGAAAGCTTTTGGAAAGTGCATAGGAGGCCATTCCAACTGGCAGGACAGCCTTTAAGGGGGAAACTTGATGTGGGAAAAGGAGGATCTTTCTTGGTCAAAGCTGAGAGTGAAGACCAAGGCGTCATATGAAAGAAGGCCTAATTGGTGGGAATGCAGCCAAGGGTTTAGAAGGAAGCTGCATGTAAGACCAAGCATTCCTACATTGGGGTTTGCTTCCCTCACCTTATCTCTTGTCTCTGTTTGTCTCAATGGGATAAAGTCTCTTGATGGATCAAGATGTCTTCAATACCATGTGTACCATGAGGAATCAAATGCATGTTCCAAATGACTCCCTTGTGCCTCATGCACCTGACAGATTTGTATCTCTTGTCCAGTTACTAGACCTTTATTACTCCTCTAAAGACAGATTAAATTCAAGGAGTTGTTTCTAGTCCAACATTTTTCTAGAAAGGGGCCAATCAGAGAGTTACTAAACTGCACTGTGTCCCATAGAGGCTCTTGGCAACTGAGACCCTGCCTCCTCCACTGACTAATACCGCTGAATGTTCATCTCATTAATTTTCTTAGAGTGTAATGGACGATATAATGCTACAAAGCTTCTCTCAGAACATGCAAACCTTAAAAGCTAAGTGTGAGGTAGGTGTGTGTATGTGTGTGTGTGTGTGTGTGTGTGTGTGTCTACATCCAGTTCTAAAGACAGCACCCAAGCAACAGAGTCTTTAGCAAAAAATTCAAAATGCCAAGCAATTTAAATCTCCAATAGAGGTCGGGTGCTTTGGCTCACACTTATAATCCCAGAACTTTGGGAGGCCGAGGCAGGCAGATCACAAGGTTAGGAGTTCAAGACCAGCCTGGCCAACATGGCAAAACCCCATCTCTACTAAAAACACAAAAATTAGCTGGGTGTGGTGGCGGGAGCTTGTAACCCCAGCTACTCAGGAGGCTGAGGCAGGAGAATCATTTGAACCTGGGGAGGCAGGAGAATCATTTGAACCTGGGAGGCGGAGGTTGCAGTGAGCCAAGATCACACCATTGCACTCCAGCCTGGGCAACAAGAGTGAAACTCTGTCTCAAAAAAACAACAAACAACAACAACAACAATAAAAACTCCAATAGAACACATAATGGAAACAGAAAAAGAGAAAGGAACGGAAAGGGAGGGAGAGAAGGAGAAAGGAAGGAAGGAAGGGAGGGAGGGAAGGAAGGAGGGAGGAAGGGAGAGAGGAAAGAAGGAAGAGAGGGAAGGCGGGAGGGAGGAAGGGAGGGAGGGAGGGAGGAAGGGAGGGAGGGAGGAAGGGAGGGAGGGAGGAAGAAAGGAAGGATGAAAGGAAGGAAAGGAGAAGAGAAGGAAGAAAGGAAAGAAAGGAAGGAAGGAAAGAAGGAAGGAAAGAAAGGGGGAGAGAAGGAAGAAAGGAAAGAAGGGAGGGAGGAAGGAAGGAAGGAAAGAAAGGGGGAGGGAAGGAAGGAAGGAAAGGAAGGAAGGAAGAAAGGAGGGAGGGAGGGAAGGAAGGAATAAAGGAGGGAAGGAGGGAAGGAAGGAAGGAAAGGAAGGAAGGAAGAAAGGAGGGAGGGAAGGAAGGAAGGAGGGAGGGAGGGAAGGAAGAAAGGAAAGAAAGGGAGAGGGAAGGATGGAAGGAAGGAGGGAGGGAAGGAAGGAACGAAGGAAGGAAGGAAGGAAGGAAGGGAGGGAAAGGATACAAAACATGCACCAGTCAAGTGTGACATTTTGTGATCATTTTAGCTTAATTGCTGCAATACTATACATTGCAAATCATTTAGCCTAGAAAATCTCCCCTGATCCATCACCTCTTAGGTAATTACTGCTTCATTATGCTGAGTTAATAATGATCCATTTACAGTCATGGAATGGATTAACTCCCACCACAGAGAACTATAACAGAGGCTGATTCTGCTGGCACCTCTTCCTGTCAGCTGGCCTCAGGAGGAGTTTTCTGTAGCACACAGCTTTCACAAAAGATCTGCTGAGTGAACACCAAGTGCTAATTGGAGAAGAGAGTAGAGAGAAGAGGGTTAATAGTAGAGAAAAAATATTATGATAATATTAAGTAAGTCAGATTGCTGTCTGTCAACTCTTTAAATGAAAGTGAACTGGTTAATGAAATCATTACCTTTTTTCCTTGGGTATTCAAAACTGTGCCTGATTTCTGAAAAAGCCCAAAACCTCTGTTCTTAGCTTAGAAACAGGGTTAAAGCAATAGTCCTTGGGGCCTTATGAAACTTTGAACCCCAAGCCCACCTTTTAGCTGGAAGGTGTTGAGGGCAGGGGCTCATGGAAAGCGCGGGTGATGGAGTGCTTTGTCCACTCCACATATAAAAGGGAAGCCAGCAATGAGAAGAATCAGCAAAGATATAAGAATGAGATTTGATGAAATGGAGAGAAGGAGGCAAGTACTGGAGACAGGAGAACGGTGCCTTCTCAAATCAGGTGGAGCCACTACAGCATGATGTGCAAGCAACCTCTATGATTCCCGATTCAAGGTTAATCAGAACACCATGTCCAGAGCTCCCTCTTTTACTGGGAAAGTAAAATGAAGACAGCTTACTCCTCCACCCCTCACCTCCCAACACTATCCCCAGGCCTTTGGGAAAACTCATGTTTCTTTGTTCTCATCTACTTCCCACCCACTGCTTATCTGACTTTGGCTTGGCCACTTCCTGGTTGATTAATTGATTGATTGATTCCTTCATTCATTCTTCATTCGCACATGTGTTCAAATGTTTTATGGAGTTATTTCCTGTACATCGACCAGTGTCAGAAGACCTTTACTGAACTTTAGATAATGAAACAGCACAGGTAGTGGACGCCTGTACCACACTTGTGTAACTATTGTGTCTGGTACGGGCAAGGTCGCAGTTTCACATCAGTCAGTGCTTGGCAGTACCCTTGGGGGGTGCTATGTCCAGTGCATGCTGTCCTCTTTGCAAGGGCTAGACAGGACCCAGAGGACTGTCAGAAGCAGATGGTGGGATGCTGGAAGAAAGAGACTTTCTACATGCCAGACTGGGTTTAGGTGGACTGGGTATGTTAAACCCAGAGAAGAGAGGACTTCGATTAGAGATTGCAACTACCTTCACAACACAGAAGACCCACAGTGACTGTAAGCTTTATTGTGAGGGTCAGTGTTCCTGCTGGTTTTACTAAAACAGCCATGTTTTGAGAATTTTCTTTGCATGGAGCACTGTATATTTTCTATATGTAATGTTAGATACTCTTTGCAATAATGCATTGAAATAAATATAATCCATTTTTTATGTGGAAAAACTGACGCTTACAGAAGTAAATAAGTTGCCAAGGGTCACCAGTTCTAACATAAAGAGCTAGAATCTAAAGCCACGACTGTTGGATTTAAAATGACTTACTCTTAGTCACACTGTTATTGTGACTACAAATTATTAAGATCATGTGTATAACACGAAAAACCATAGTAAATGCTCCATAAATAGACCACGTCTTCTCTTTCTTCTTTCCTTGCATTCTTTCTTTTTAAATTAGAGATGTTTGCTTATTGTGGATAGAGGAATGACTAGCAAAAAGAGTAGAAAGTGTTAAAAGGAACACATTTTATTTCCATTTTAAAAATTTATTTTTTTCTTTTTAATTTTTGTACACACATCGTAGGTGTATATAATTATGGGTTACATGAGATATTTTGATACGAGCATGCAATGCATAATAATCACATCAGCGGAAATGGGGTATCCATCATCTCAAGCATTTATCCTTCGGGTCACCAATAATTCGATAAGAAACACATTTTAAAGACCTGAGAACAGTCCCCTTTCGGGAGGGTCTCCCTCATGAGGTGGTTCCTGTCCCCCGGTTGGAGATACTCACGCACAAGCAGGTCTGTGGCTGTTTTTGTGAAGATGCTAGTAAAAGGCACTTGGCCATTGAATAGGGACTTGCCCTAGAGGCCCTTAGCTTTTTTCTAACCCCCATATTCCACGGAGGACTTCACTTTGCTTTGGCAACATTTAACCCCCTATTACCAGGTATGTTTCTGGACTGCAGATGACTACCAATGAGCCAGTATTCTTTGTCAGCAACATTGTAAGTGTTCTTTTATAAGAAAATAGGGAGTGGGTATGGATTATTAAATACACCTGTATGTTTAAGGCGAATCACTGATTCAGCATATCCAGAGTGGCAGAGCAGCCTCTTGCCTAAGAGTGAGCGTGTGTTTTAATAATCTGTTACTGTTTATTTGACACATGGCTGTCTGGGTAAATTTAAATGATGTGTATTTAGGAACCTTGATATAAACCACTACCTTAGAAACATAGTCATTTATCAGGCACTAAGTTGTTGTTAATAACCTTCCCCAGGGGAATTGCAAGCAAACGGTTATGTATTTGGTGATATTGGGCCTTCAGTCAGACACTCTGGAAAATTTAATCTTCCATTTCAGAAGAATAATAGGATGTTATATGGTAGAACAGTGACAGGGGCTGCAAAATAGACTGCATTATTTTCTCACAGCATTAGGACAAAGGCAGGATTGGGGTGCACATGAATTTGGATTCAAAATGAGCTTGGTTTTGTGCTAGAAGAATCCTTGTAAAGACAAGTTGAGAGCTTTCTCATGGAAAGAATCATTGATTGTTTCAGCTGTAGGCGAATTTGAAAATCATCTAGTCTAATGTGACAGTCGAATACTTTAATTTTTACTGATGGAGAAACTCTAGCACAGAGAACTGTAGTGGGGGGTAGGTGGAGGATTCCTGTTCAAAGTGTCAGAGTAAGCAATGGAGGAAGCCAGGGTGGAGGAATGCCAAGATTCCATCCTTCATGGAGACTTCAGCAACCGTGTAAATATAAAACAGTGAAGTAGCAGCACCACACATGTGAGCAAGAGGCTTTGCCAGGTGATACAGTCAGGAACTGCAGAGATCTCCAGGGACTGGGATAAACAAGGGACACCTCATGGAGGACGTAAAGGTTTGAAGTGTCTTGGCCTGCAGATGACCCTCAATTATCAGAGAAGAAACCCCAGGGCATTACTGACGCAGAAAACGTTGGTGCCAACTTGGATGTAGGGCCAAGCATAGCATAGTTGGGAAATTGTCCGCCCTGAGCAGGCTTGGAGCAGGGGAAGATGAGATGGGACAGATAGAAGCACCAGCAGATACCACGGCAGTGTCTGAGTGAAGGACAAAAAAAGTCCTGACATCTAAGTATCTATGTGAATTTAAACTTTTAGAATTTTACAAATGTTGTAGCTGTATCTGCCTAGATAACGTAGGACCTGATAATTATAAATATTTCTGGTGGAGGACTTTCATGATTTTATCCTCAATCAGGGTATTGGGTGGAGGGTAACTGAAATGTCACCTCCTCTGTGTGAAGCCTTTTCCAAAACGTCTTGTGCTTAATTAGTTTGCTTACTGCCAGAGTAACAACTTACACATTGTCTCCAAGTTTCTCCTTTGTCTCTACCTCCCCTGATACTCTTTGTTATTTAGGCTGACACCATGGATGAATAATCTTGCTATCTCAGACATCTAGCACAGTTTTCAGGAAATAATAAATGCTCAAAGTATATTATGAGGATAAATGAAAAATAATGAACATTATGTATACAGTACTTTCTATTAATAGTTTTCTAAAGTGTTGCACATCAATTACCTTTTTAAATTCTCACAATTTTTCTGGAAAACAGCTATAATTACTATTCATATTTTAAAGATGGTGAAGCTTGTTCATAGAGGTTAATTGTCTAAGATCATGCAACTAGCAAGTGACAGAAATAGGGAGTCTTATAACTCTAGAGTCCTATGGTCTTTTGCAGGGTGGGAGCAGATTATCTAGAATAATTGCCTTAAAATCATTTTGCTCCTGCAGACCCAGCTGTCACACGAGAATGCAATCAACAAACTAATGCACAATGACACTCACCATCTATTCAGCTGCCTAAGCTAAAACTGTCAGTCCTGGTTAAACCTGTATACGATTGGGCACACAGCCTTGGGACAAGTGGGACAACTGAAGTATAAACAAAGGGGCCTTGGGATCACAGAAGAGGAAACTATCAGCTCTGAGTAAGGAAACCTGGCCAGTTCTTACTGAGAGCTTAGTGATAGATGAGAATGTTAGAGGATCAATAGAAACCTGGAGTGCTAAGAAAGGAAGAAAGTTTTGCTGGATTTGATTGAATGATTTGACTCTAAGAACAAGACAGTGTGAATATGTAAACATGTCTGAGTACTTGCCAGGGGCCTGGGGGTTGGAAAGGCAGGTGAGTCGTGGATTATGGAGAAAGATGGTGAGCTTAGAGTGGTCGGGTGATCTAAAGAGCTACACACACCATACCAGGGAGTCTGGACATAACACGGGCAGCACAAGAGCTGTGGAAGGGCTTTAATCTGAGGAATGACTGGGACAGACACGCGCCGTAGGAAGATCATTCTGCTAACTTTGTGGAGAGTGGACAAACCCTGACACACATAGCACTTGGGGAGGTTATCACAATAATCTAGATCAGTGTTCCTCACACTTTAGATTTACATTACCTGGGGATATGGTTAAAATGTAACCCTGATGGAAGAGGTCCAAGTGTGGCCTGATATTCTGCATTTCTAACAAGCACCCAACTTTTGAGCGGCAAAGAGCTGGGGGAGAGAAAACAAGAGCCCTGCTGAAGCCGTGGTAGCAGCAATGAAAAGCAGGGGATGCCTCTGAGGCACTTCTGAGGTCCCAGGAAAAACCAAACTTGACCTTTACGTTGTCTAGCTATGTTTTATCAGGTATTCGCTGATATCTGCAGCCCATAGGTCTTCTTCTGTACTTCTAAGGAGTTTACTATGCCATGAGCTATTTGGACATTCAAGCAGATTTCCTTTTTTTTTTTTTTTTTTTTTTTTTTTTTGAGATGGAGTCTCACTCTGTCGCCCAGGCTGGAGTGCAGTGGCGCGATCTCGGCTCACCGCAAGCTCCGCCTCCCGGGTTCAGGCTATTCTCCTGCCTCAGCCTCCCGAGTAGCTGGGACTACAGGTGCCCGCCACCACACCCGGCTAATGTTTTGTATTTTTAGTAGAGACGGGGCTTCACCGTGTTAGCCAGGATGGTCTCAATCTCCTGACCTCGTGATCCGCCCGCCTCGGCCTCCCAAAGTGCTGGGATTACAGACGTGAGCCGCCGCGCCCGGCCTCCAAGCAGATTTCTTTTTTTAAAAATAAAAAGATATCAAATGTGTTATTTCCTGGCTCCCTATGACATTAAAATTCCCTAAAGGTCACAGATTAAATAATAATCTTCTTGCTGCACTCTAGTAGGCACACAGCAGTGGTACTAAAAAATATTTATTCGACCTGGTACGTTCCTGAAACACATAAGAATATTGGCTTTTTTTGTTGTTAAAAGTAAATTATGCTTTTGGTTCTGGGAAAGTAAATGTAAAGCTCACAAGTTAAAGTCAATTTCTGGACAAATATTTTATGTTCAGGAATCATTTGTAGCATGAATAATTATTGAATTTGTCTTATTTAATAGAGTTATGTGTTTATTAATAAATGTCCTTCCCCATCATCTCACTTAGAAAATTAAACATAACTTAAGTTTTTTTATATAAAGAAAATATTCATATCTATGCACTTTTAAGGCAAAGCCTTGAGCACCCATTTGGAGCTCAGCATGCAAACCTAAGGATTCAAGAATTCAGTGAGGACAGGGTGAGTCATGGCCCTTTGAAAGTGATAAAGTCTGATGGTAGGAATGGTAATAGCTGACACCTTTCTTCCTCAAGAGAATGGAAACAAATTGGCTCTAAATTCGATTGAGTTAACTCTGATTCTTTGAAATTGCTTTAGATCCCTGAGCTGGTAGAGTCTGGGCATGAACTTGGCTTAAACTCTAGCAATAAAATGTCCTTTTAGTTCCATTAAGTCTAGAAATGAAAAGGCTGCATGGTTCAAGTAAAAGGTCATGGCTTTTAGAGAAAGACAGATGTGGGTTAAAACCCTCCAGGCCTTATCAGACACCAGAATTATGGAGTAATTGTGGGCAAGTTACGCAACTGTGCCGGGCCTCAGCATCTTCATCCATAACAATGGTGAAAACCACACTTGTGAGGCTTAGATGAGACCTGGAGTTGTCAGTCCTCAGATGTCCTTTCTCTTTCTCCCTCAATCCTTTTACATTTGGACTTCAAGACCAAAAACTGGCATATGGGCCAACTAAAAGCTGTGATGCTAATCATTATAAGAAAAGAGATTCTTATGTTGTAATAAGCTAAATAGTAGCTTTGGTTTCAAAATGTTCTCTGAATATATAAAATGGCTTATGTTAAAAAAATGTGGGTCATATAAAGCACGTTGAATATTGTTGTATTCTCAATGTTAGGGCAGGTACAATGTTGTGTTGTACAGTCTGCCACCTTTTGGTTGGCTGGATAAAAATAAAATAATATCTTCCTGGAAGATTGATGAGAAAATACAGATATGTCAGTCATTCCCAGTGAGATCACCTCCCATGGAAATTTTCCTAAAGCAGATATTCCCCTTATTTTAACCTTGAGCTGTGTTCGCCTTTGAAATATTCTTTGTTTTCTTTGTATTTTAATATATACTCATTATTGTATTAAATACTCTAGTATTATAGTATTTAATACTATATTCATTAGTTTTGTGGTCACTTATCGTTTTGGGGCCTCAATTAACCAGACACAAAACCCCTGTATTCTCAATATGACTCACGACTATTTTAATGAACAAAGTACTTATTTATGCAGTAAAGGGATTCTTTATCAGAAATAGTCTCAATATGTTTTAAGAAAGTATGTGCAAAAATATAATAATTATAGCCAAAGATACAAATGGATGTAAGAACCTTCAGATATAATTTAGTCTATCCACTCACTCTGTGTGCTGATGATAGTAACAAGAGCAATATTAATAATCACCCTTATTTTGCATAATAATTTAGAATTTATATAACATATATGCTTCAATTGCTTAGTCTAATGAAACAAATCATTCTGTGATTCACAGATTGAAGCCAGCTCTATCTTTTTCCTGAGTAATCTTCATCTTTTATTTGCCCAAGAAATATTTATTGAGCATATAATATGTGCCAGGCACTCTACTAAACTCTAGGATTATGGTAACTGGCAAAGCAGATATATACCTGTTCATAGGGAACTTCTGCTCTAGTGGAAGAATACGGAAAATAACCAAATAAATATAGAGATGATGGGAAGTGTCATAAAAATAAAAAAGCAGAGCCAAGGGAAGACTTTAACTGCTGGAGAAGACATAGAATCGGTGGTCAACGAAGATTTCTTTGCTAGGTGATTTTTTTTTTTTCCATTAAGTATGTAAAGGAAATGAGAGAGAGCAAGCCAGAGGGCTGTCTTGGAGAAGAGGTTTCCCGACAGAGACAACAGTGAATGTAAAGGGCCCAGGTGGCAGTGTGACCAGCTTGTTGAAGGAGACCAAGGAGACAGGTGTGTCCAGGGCAGAGGAAGCCAGAGAGAATGGAAGGAGATGAGGTCAGAGAGACAGAAGGGAGGCAGAGTGAACCTTGTGGGCTGTGATACTTTGCAATTGATGTGGGCATCCTCACGGAGTTTTAAACATATGATTCCATTCTCTCTTTTATGTTTCCATTCTTATGATTCCATTCTCTCTTTTATTTTTTATTTTTATATTTTGAAATAGAGTTTCTCTCTTGTTGCCCAGGCTTTAGTGCAATGGCGAGATCTCGGCTCACTGCAACCTCTGCCTCCTGGGTTTAAGCAATTCTCCTGCCTCAGCTTCCCAAGTAGCTGGAATTACAGGCATGTGCCACCACGCCTGGCTAATTTTATATTTTTAGTAGAGATGGGGCTTCTCCGTGTTGGTCAGGCTGGTCTCAAACTCCCGATCTCAGGCGATCCACCCACCTCGGTCTCCCAAAGTGCTGGGATTACAGGCCTGAGCCACCGTGCCTGGTCTCATTCTCTCTTTTAAAGGGTTACTCTGTTAGCTTGGAGAACTCGACGGGGTGAAGAGTTGAAGCAGCATGGAATGACCATTTAATTTGTTACCTAAACCAGGGCACATTTGACAGTGAAAATTGAAACTATTTATTACTATGCAGTAGAACTGTAGCAGCCATTGTGCTGGGCAAACCTGGGTGTGCGTTTACCCTAAAGCAGGCAGACCAGTTGGAAGCTACTACCATAGCCCTGAGGATGTGATGGTCAGGCAGCAGGCTCCCTGCTTGTGCTAGGCAGTCTCCATTTGCCCTTCTGGAAACACTCTCTACCTGTCTTTGCCTTGCTCTCTGCCCGAGGAAGCTGGCCTATAAGGAAATCTTTGGTGTGCTCCTGTGTCCTATGGCTTCAAGGTGAGTTCAGCCAAGGGGAACCCCAGCTGGAGATGAAGGGAGGGACTATTTGTTCCTCTGGCTCCTTTTTTAAAGGTTGCCTTAAACTAGCTGTGTCCCTTGTTCCACCTTTCTAGGCAGCCTGCTAATGTGACCCTTTCCCTTTCCAGTTTCTGGTAGCCTTTCTCTTCCCTGGTAGTTTCTGGTAGCCTTTCTCTTCCCTGATCTCTTTAGTCCTGGAGCTGGCTTCAGTTGCCACTGGCAGCCCAGGGTTTTTCTACCATCCTTTGGGGCCTCCCTATCACCCAACCTGCACCTTTATTGCTAGCCTTTGTGCAGACGAAGTCTTCTTGAATTATCCAAGTTTGGCTGTGCCATCTGTTCTTTATGGGACAATGCCTGGTACACTGCCCATCCCTGTAGATAGTTCTAGGCATGAATTGCTGCAAGATGTGCCTAGCAAATGGGATCTCAGATACACCAGGCCTTGGAGTGGCCTCCATAAATCATAACGTGCATTAATTTCTTAAGGGAACAAAGAAAAAGCAAAGAGGATACTTTTCTTCTGTGACTCCCTTTAAACTCAGGAATTCATTAAGGAGCCCTTGAAAGGAGACATTCAAGACAAATCTTAAAATACTGTTTTTCAACTGCAGGCTGAAAGGACTGTTTTATATTTCAAAATAGGTTATCATGTGCCTTTATAATGAGGAGAGTTTCTCAGCAAAGGCAGCGCCAGATTGTGCCTTTGCCTTTCAAGGAAGTTTCCTTATTTGCACACCACTGAAAGGGTTTCACCTCAAGAAGGTGGCAGAGAAGAGGCACCGCTGGGTGATGCTGAAGCATAGCTTTGTGATGTTGAAAAAAGGGGATCAGAATAAGAATGATTTAAATCAAAAATAGTTCCTTAGAGTCAGGGTGAACAAAAAAATTGAGTTTGGTGCCAGATAAAATGCAAAAAAGCTTCATGGGAACGCTCTGGGTAATAGGGATGTTGTATATTAGTTTCAATGACCTTGGGAATCTGAGTAACCAGGAAATTTGAAGTCTTGCTCCTCACATTGTCCTGGAGGGAGGGGCAAGAGAGGGATAGAGGGTTAGAGGGTTATTACAATCTCTAGGAGCCCCACAGTAGCAGAAGACCTGTTGGGAAGCCATCCCTTAAGTCTCCATATTACAAACACTTCATACCTAGCAATGTTTTAGAAATGAATAAATGTTTATCAGGTGAATGAATAATGAATGAAGTAAAGAATGAGAAATTAATTTCAGGATACAGGAAAATATCATGCCATCCATGAGGTTTATTGCTTCAGATTGAATTAAATTGGTAAGAAGAATTAGTCAGGAAAATAGACTGTTTCTCATTGTGTAACCTAAATAAATGATTGCTTGTCCAATACTCTTCATATTCAAACTGTTTCTTTGAATTAAAAATTCTAGTAAAGACTCATATTATTGTGATGTTCAGATTGTGATAATATCATTTCTTTTCAACTTCAACTGCTGAATGCATGCTTTTTTGATTAATGAGGATAAAAATATTTTATTACCAGGTTTTGCAGGATATTTTAACAACATTCTAAAAGAGAGATGGTTATTCCCTGGAGAGTAGACAGACAGAACTATCAATGGACAGCCCAAGAAAAGGTGTCTAATATTCTTTAGGGGCAAGCATTGTCCAGCCTTGGTAGCAGCAGAAAGTTTGCAGGAAGAGGAATGACAGGTTCTCAGAGACAGAGAGAGAGAGAGAGCTTGCTGCCTTTTATTCTTGGCTTCCCTATGGATTCAGTCAATGGCTTTGAACCTCAGACTGCATAGAGTCCCCAGTTCACTGTTAGTCTTCATACGTTTGCCCCTTAGGACAAATGTAAGTAATTGGATTACTTCTCTCAGAGACATTAGCATTTAAGCCTTAGCTCATTGTTGCCCTCAATAAATAAATTTCAAGCCTCAGAAAAGACAGTTTCAGTGATGAAACGAGTGCAATAATCTTTGTTCTTTAAGCCACAACCCACTGGTGGGACCTATTTTAAAACAAGACAAAGCCTAGAGCATTCTATAGAGTAAGATAGAACACTGACTCATACATTGTTCATCATAAATATGATATTCTTCTTAATAATTAATTAATTTAGATTAATTTTGGCTCTTCACATTTAAAAACATCATATAATTTGCAATGGGAAGGAACTACATAGATACTCTATTCCAACAAATAAGACTTCCCCAAATCAAAACCTAGTAAGTAGATGATTCTCAACTAGAACACAAATCTCTCAAATTATTGACCCCATCTCTTTCCAAAATACCATCCTGCTACACTTGATCTCTTTTGATCCCCAGTAGTTTTTCATTATACTCCTTTCCCTGCATTGTTCTGCATATTGGTTGTATTAGTTTGTATTCGTGGATATGAAATATCTAGGCAGTGAAGACTCTAAATATATTCTTCTAGCTACTATTTAGCTATTTCCAATGAAAGAGTTTCTTTGCTCCAATTATCTGAGTAATTTAAATACATAGAATCAATCTGAGTTTATACCCAGTGCTAATGCTCAAACCATTTTCTTCCTCCTTTCTGAGTAATAAAAATTTTAAAAGAACAGAAAAAGCATTAAATGAATATATTTTCGCGGTCGTTTGAAGGTCTGTAATGAGAACAGAAAATACATAATTGAACACAGAGTAGTACAAGGTAAGTCATCAGTGTAATAAATTGAAACACACAGTCGTGCAAAGTAATAAACTGGAGCACTTTTGTATGAGGTCAGGTGTGTTGCTTTGAAGTTGAACTGCAATTTGCCTTCCCTAGCATGAAACTGTCTCATGATTCTCCATGCTCATTGATCTACAGTCACTTAATGAGGCAAAGGGTGACCAACAGGTAATATAAGAAAATTTGTTCTACTACCCACAGGGCTAGAGATCAGCTCAAGCCTTGAATATGCAAAATTAGGTTTCTTTATTCTTGAGTTGATTATCAGACTAAGTTCATTTACACTGTGACATCTTACAGGTGCCTTAATGTTGCCCCCTGACTTTTATTGCCTGTAAGTATATACAATAACACCAACCACAAATTTTTTTCCAATTGCTCAGTGAACAGCAGATCAGGGATCTAGTCTTAGCTTTACCAAGATTCAGTACATGAAGAAACAAACTTTTCTTCAAGGGCCCTAACTCAAACTGGCCTCTCCAAATCCTCATTCACTCCATACTCCACCATATGTTATAGGGCCATATAGAGCATGAATAGGTTGGTGCAAGGGATGTTTTCTGGGGCCTTCTGGAAGAAGAGATAAAACCAAATCCCAGAAATTGTAATGTAGTTAAGAACCTATGGGTATAAAAAAAATTTGGCAGGTGTCTGAAAACAAGCAAAATCCAATTAGCTAGAGAATTCTTCCTGGAGGTGTTTGATGAACGTGCCTTCCAGCTGGGCTAGAACTGCTACTATCATTTTATTCTCTAATGACTCTCAGGGAGATCTCAAAATGTTTTATAAACATTAATGAAGCCTTAGAACCTGTCTTTGAAGAAGACTTGAATGAGCAGGATTTGGCATTCCAGATATGGAAGGGGCACGTGTTAGGAACAATCTAGTAATGATGCTTTTATTTGAGCTCTGTTCAGTTCTGGACATAAAGCTGCATCTGGTGTCTTAATTCATGGCACACTTTTTCATATCCGCAAATCTTCTCAGATAGCAGCATAATTCCCAATGGCTTTGAGGACTTACCTCAACTGTTAATTGAATTATTCAACAGATGCCTTTGGAGAAGCTACTATGTATTCAGCCTGTATTAAGCTTTTTAAGCCTTGAAATGGGGACCTGAGATAGTGAATCATGTCACGGGGAGAAAGGAAGGGATGTGCACAGAGAAGGACGGAAGGAAAGTGAGCCATGGTAGGGAAAAGTGGCCATTGAGGAGGAAGAAGACTTGGTTTGTTAAGACCTACTTTTTTTTTTTTTTTTTTTAAACAGAGTCTCACTCTGTCACCCAGGATGGAGTGCAGTGGCAGAATTTTGGCTCACTGCAACCTCCGTTTCCCATCTCCCAAGTTCAGGTGATTCTCATACCTCAACCTCCCGGTAGCTGGGATTACAGGCACCCGCCACCACACCTGGCTATTTTTTGTATTTTTAGTAGAGATGGGGTTTCACCGTGTTGGCCAGGCTGATCTCAAACTCCTGGCCTCAAGTGATGCACCCACCTCGGCCTCCCAAAGTGCTGAAATTACAGGCATGAACCACTGTGCCTGACCTCCCCTTTTTTTGTGTGGCAGGGTCTCACTCATTTGCCCAGCCTAGAGTGCAGTGGCATGATCATAGCTCACTGTAACCTCAAACTCCTGGGTTCAAGCCATTCTCCAACCTCAGCCTCCTGAGTAGATAGGACGGCAGGTGCACACCACCATGCTTGCTAATTTTAAAAAATGTTTTGTAGAGATAGGTCTCACTATGTTGCTCAGGCTGGTCTAGAACCCCTGGCCTCAAGCGATCCTCTTGACTTGGCCTCCCAAAGTGCTAGGATCACAGGCATGAGTCACCTTGCCTGGCCTAAGACACACTTCAATGTTTAACTAACAGGGCACTTTTTTTCCTTATTAATATTAATATATCCAGAGGCTGACGTATGTGTAAGCTGGAGATAAGCGTCAATAAGACACTTCTTGCATTACCAGTTACACTTGAAAAATCAACCTCCACACCCCTACCTGTTGTTCCAAGTTAAAAGCACTTTTTGTGAACTTATATATAAATTACTTCTTTCGTACTAAAGCAAAATTCTACTTGATTTAAGAGCAACAAATTAAAAACTTGGCGTTCAATAGCAAAAAGTCTAAAGACTCCAAGAATGTTCTATTGCTGTTGGCAACTAATATTCTTTCACAAGAAATCAGTGGTACTGAGTGCATGACAAGCTTCTCCCTCATTACAGACCATTTACCATTTCCAGATGCTGCATATGTCAACTTGACCTCACAGTGACCTTTCTAAAACTACAGTTACGACAGAGGAAAAAAGAACGATAAAAATACAGAAGCTGAAGTTAGAACCAAAGCCACTTGGCTCAGTTTAGTTAAATTTACTACTAATGAGGCCAAAGTTGAGGTTAAAGCCCCTGTCCAACTGCTTACCTTTCCCTATCTCCTTGACTAGATTCTTAACAAATCTGGCCATCTCAAGCGGGTACAGCCAGAAAGCAAAGGGACCATCTCCCAAGGAATTCACTGTACATGCCTTGCTTAGACTGGAGTTCAGGTTATCTCTTTTAGAAACGATGATAATAATGGCTATTTCCACCTGCATATTTTGGAAGTGACATTCTCCTTTTATTGTGGCTATCCTAGTCCACCAAGAATTTTACTTTTTGTTCCATCCGAATACTATTTCTCCCATGCCTTCCTTCCCTTTCACCCTCAACAGAACTGACTGTTTTGATCTCCTACAATGAGGTGCCAGCAGCTGAAAATAAAAGGAACAGTGATAAGATTCTATTCTGAAACATATAGAATCAAAAGGAGTGGGTTGTGTTGATCACACTGCCCCATCTAATTCTTCTCATTTTTAATATGAGATTCCTTATTTCAAAGGGAAAGCCATATTTATCTCTTTCTTTAGAGTCTAGGCCCCCTCATTAGTTCATTCATTCAACCACTCAATTAATACTTATTGAGTGCCAAACAGTGTACGAGACACGAGGACGAAATGGTGTGCAAAGGAGCAAGTAAAATCCCTGCTCTGGTGGAACTTCCAGCCTATTGGGAGAGGCAGACTTAATTAAGTGATCACACAATTAAATCTAAATTTTCCTGTGACAAATGCATCAGAGAAAAAGTACACAGTGCCTTGATCTAGGCAAGTGTGATTTCCCTTTGGCTGGGGCTGAGGTCTCTACATTTCTAAAAATCAGTCTTGTAACTATCCCTACTATTCAAAGCAATTTGATTCTTGGGTCTTTGGGAACTTGCACAGTAGCGATGTCTTTTTCTGTCCCCCATTATTTTTTCAGTGGTCACTGGGGCCAGGGAGTCTCTAGGGCTCTTATAACAATGTGGGGGAGTACAAGGTTCAAAGCATCTCTTGAGAAGACATATGATCTGGCGGCTAGCTCAGATCAACTATTTACTCACCCTGCAAACTTATACAATTCTCTTATTCTCTGTCTATAATGTCCTTACCTGTGAAATGGGCATGATAGCGATCATCCTCCTAGGATGTGTGTCACACTAATATGCATGGAAACAGTTTATAAATGGTGAAGTACACAAATAGTGTAGCACTATTATTATTTGTGTCATGAATATAATGACAACAACAAGAAAAGCTGAAGGGAGTAAACATGAAAATTCCATGATCTTTTTCTTTTATCCCTTGTTTCCTGCCAGAAACTGAAAAGCCGTGGGTAGGAGCTCTTCATTTTTACCCAGGCAGACCTTGTCACAGTGTGAGCTTTCTAGCTTATGGTGTCCATAAATTTCCTACACCAGAATTGGAATACATGATCTGACAAAGGGTTTTTTTCCCCCACTGATATATGGCTTTATTTCTATGAAAATCTACAATAATTACAATACTTTAAGATATAATTATAACGTTTCAACTTTATATGAAAGAATAAAAGAAAATAAAATGGTATGTTCTGAGAAATAGTATGACTCAACCCTTGCCCCGCCTTTGTGAAAAATGATTGCAGATTAGAGTTTCTTCCAGTTCTGGTGGCTTTCAACGCGGGGTGAATAAATCTGTTCCCGTGGGCCACCTTCTGAAAGGCTGATCATCTAGGTTCTGAAGATATTTATTTACCTTTGCCATAATTTAGAGGCAGACTCCTCCTTCACAGGTTCCCCCTGCCCTTTGCGGCTGACAACACATCCCTCTGGATTTATGTTGCTACCCAATAGCGGGATCTGTGAGTCCAGATCATGTTTCCAGCACCACCCTGGATAAGACACATGTATCACAGCTGTGCTTCATCTTATTTGCATTATGGCTTTTAGTGTCTATATTGTTAAAACCAACTGTTTTTAACTGTGGGCTGGGAAGTAGAGTGTCTCCCAGATCTGTCAGCAACACAAAATTCTGCCTTTAAAATCAGGAGAGCAGAACTTAACAGTGCCCAACTACTGAATGTACCTCCATCTCCAGCTTTAACTCTACTGCCGTTATATTAGGCATCCGTAGAGGGAAGGCCCAAGGTCACCTTAAGACAGCCTTATCAAAGAAGCCAAGCAGATGATGGATCTTAGAGTATCTGGGGCAAAGGGATCTTCCAGAAAGAGCTGCTCCCAGCTTGCCTTAGGTAAGTGGCTCTTTTGGAAATCTCAATATCAAAATATTTATGACCTGTAAGACATCAAATAACTTGAGCTAATAATGAGACAGAATAGATCAAAGGCAGAGCTGGGCTTCAAAAGCATCAAGTCAGTAAGATCAGGGTTATGGGGGTATGGAAAAGGAGGAAGGATTGAATAGGCAAAGCATCAACCTGGCTATGGCTTTGTGGTGCTTGAGCAATTTCCATATTTGCAAGGATGAAATTTTGCTGCTTGTCATCTGTGAAGTGTTATTTAATAAAACAAAACCAAACATTAAGTCATTCCAAAGACCATTTGCAAAACAAATTGATTTCTTGCGCCTGGTTGCAAGCACTGAAAGGGGGATGCGAGTTCCTGGGATCATAAAGAATTTGTGTTTCTGTGTGTGTGTTTTTTGTTGTTGTTTTGTTTTGTTTCTTATGGAAACAACAAAACATAAGAAAATTCCACTTAGCCTCAGTCTTAAGTAATATCTTAAATTTCTATTTCTGAACCAGTCCTATGGTGACATCTTCCTAGGTGTCTGCTGAACTATCCCACACTGCCAGGGTTATCATGCTCTTTGTGGTATTTTACCACCATACACCTAATGCAGTCCTTCAAGAAAGGCTGCTCCAGCTGCCTCCTCGGCCACCACCTTCACCTTCACCGTAGAGCTTTTAGTATATGGTGACCTCCCTACTTCTAACTCACAGGCTTCACTGAGCCCATCACTCAGCAACTGATCACACTCCTCCCTGTGACATTTCCTATCTTGTAGTCTTTGTTGTTGTTTAGTATTGGATTATTTAAATTTATTTTTATGATTTGTCCCAAAATCAAGACAGCAAATTGAGAGAAGGGATCTTATATATATTATATACCAATTAATTATATATTAATATTATTCACTAACATCTATTATTAATATTAATATATCAATTATAATATTAATGATATATTTACATATTTTAAAAGCCAAATTTGATGGAGCAAATTTTGGATGTGATATTCTTTGCCAGACTATCTTGGGCAACTTAGAAAAAATGCCAATGATCTAATTTTATCACTTTCAGTAACCCCATGCTAACTGAGAGAGTACTTTGGATGTAATAGATGCACAGTATTTTTGTTACTTGCTGATAAACTCTGTTTGCATCCCTTGTAACATTATCCTGTCTGGGTAGATGGGTGTGGGGTATAGATCTCATGTGATCCGGAAGGGCTACATTTGGACCAGGACGTCTGGTGGCCAGGCTAAGTAGGAAGGGCTGCTCCAGAAAGGTTATCCACAGGTAGCAAGAGCCCAGGAGAACAGGAGAGGGCGTAGGTGAGAGGCCCAGGAGTGATTGTGCCAAGCCCCAGCAGCATGGAGAGAAAGTAAATGTTAGATAGACAGGAAGGTTGGCAGTCAAGAGTTTCAGGAAAAACAGAGTGAAAAATAGAGTGAAAGGGACAGCGGAGCATAGAGCAAGGGAAGCAAACTGTTCAGAATTCAACGCATGGACTCTGGGCATGTGGTAGATGTTTCTTTTATGCCACTTATAATAACAACCAGGACGATGGCTAAGTGATAGATATTGCCTTAAAAAATTCTCCTGCCTAATCCTATGGCTTCTTTCACTCCCTTGCTAATTTGCATAGCGATTTTAAGGCGTAACAGGGACATGACAGCTTTGTTATGAATAGTTCCTAGATATGGAGCCTCTTGGAGAGGCACGCTGGTGAGGATGCTATTTGGGCTTTGTTCTGTTTATTGGCCCCCAGTCTGCAGGTAAAACCCATCAACCCGGCTGCCCTGCTGACCAGAACTCAGACTCAAGAGGGAGTCCTGGGAGAAGGGCTTGAGAGGATTGATACAGTTCCATTTTCATGCTGTCAGAAACAACATGGTGACTGTAATAGAGCTGGGTTTATCTCGTCTGAACGAGACTGCATGTTGAAACACCTAAATTGGAAGGCTTTTCATGTATTAGCATTTTGCTTGATGAATACCAAAGGAAGGAAGAGGTGGGAGAGAAACAGTCAACATTATTTGTAACCTTTGCAGGAGAATGAATCTTGATTTTTTCTCTTCTGGAAGACTATTAGTTCCTTCTTTTTTTCTGCCATGAAAAGTTGAGACTGAAATTTCTCATCTCCTGGTATCCTTCTTCAGCTGGTTGAATATTCTTGGGCTGAGTCTCAGAAGGAAGTTTGTTTTGCCTCTCCAGCATATCATACGCATATAAATGATTAGTCTCTCTCTCTCTTTCTCTGTGTAATAGGTGTATTACACACACACACATGCACACACACACACACATTATATATTTATCCTGAGACAGTTCCTGTGGTTGAAGATGGACCTGGTCACAGCACAGCTGTTACTGCCCTGCTGTCTGCCTTTTAGCAAAACCACTCTGCAGGAATCCTGTTTGTGGAAATCCCAGCAAGTCTCTTGTTTCTCCATTCACAGGAATGAAGATGCTACAGCTTGTGCTTTCATAGATGCTCTGAACACAGATGTGTTTTCATCTTCTACCTTTTGGACTAAATCCAATAATAGTTACTGGTTCTCTAACACGGTTTAGCCAGTGGGCCTAGTAGAGACTGCAAGCTGAGCTGAGGTGTACAAATGGCCCCTTGAAGTATGGCCAAAAATAGCAATTGCCTTGGTGACTCTAACTGACCTGTGCTCAGAACAAAGTTGCCAAAGGTGGGAGTTTTATAGCTGTGTTTTCCCTTCCCTGGCAGACATGGATGCAGCTGTGCCATTTGAGAACTCTTATTTCTTCAGTAACTTGAGCTGAAAGAAGAAAGCAGTTGTTACAAATCCTATCATATAGATGGGTAAACTGAGGCTGCATGTTTGTGCTGTACCCAAGGATCATCCAGGGATTTGCCAAAATCAGCTACAGAGCTGAGCCAGCTACCAGCTTCCTGACCCCAGACTGATGCCCTTAAATCAGAGCACGTGTGCTCTACCAAACATATTTGCTAAATTTTACAATGAAAATAGGACACCAAGCTAGACTCTAAGAGTGGCATAGTTGCAAAATGACCTACCTTCAACTGTTAACTATATATTTTGTGCCTTTACAGAAGTGGCAGAATTCTGAAAGTAGTGCATTGTGCCCCGTTCTTTATATCCATGGTGGTTTTTAGTCTTGCAGAGAAGTATTTGTAAGGACGTGAAAATCAGGGGAAAAGGGGAGGAGAGAGGACACTGATTAAGCTCCTTCCGCAAGATCTGTACTGAATAATCTTCCATTTGTCTCAGGACCACCTCACCTTGGGTAGATCATTTAACCTCCCTGGGCCTCATAGCTTCTTGAAAATTATAGAAGGGATAAAATGGGCTGATGTACATAAAGCATTTACAATAGTAGCCAACACATAAAATATTTAGGGTTATAATTGTATCTCTTATGACCATCTACATCTCCAGAAAATAAAACTCAGAATTTTAAATACTTCCCAAGATTGCACAGCAGATAAGAAACTAGTACACACACCCAAGTCCAAGTCTAGAGGTTTAGTAGGACCAAAATGACATCTCTGAAATACTCTATGTCATTTGCTGAGAAACCTTTAAATTCTTCCATGAGGCACGCATTCCAAAAAAGAGTAGGCGGATCTGGCAGAGAAGGGAGGGGGCAGGGTTGGGGGAAGGACTTCTTTGATGGCCAGAAAGCTGAAGATTCATGAAAGAGCAGCCTGTAGAGAGCATTACCTATTTCGCACCACTGCTCCCTGGAGGAAAACAAAGATCTTTTCTGAAATCTACAGAAACAAAATAATTAATGGCCCAATATATAGAAGTCTTTGACATAGCATTTTTCACAGCTGGTCAGTCTCCATTTTAAGAATTCTCCTACACAGTATTTTTTTAGCACATTTTCCCCAGTTGTCTCAATAATTCACTTGAGGAGCAACAGATCGTTCTTCTTTCCTATTAATTATAAGATAAATTATAATTTCAGTGTTTCAACGGTAGCTATATGGACACTGTGTCATTTCAGTAGGAGCTGATTATTTTTACCTTTTCCATTTTAAGTTAATCTCTGGGTTAGGATGATCAACCTGCAGATCTTTTGGCGTAAAATAAATCATCCATGGTAACACACTGACAGACTTCTCTGCAGGGCAATCAAGCATCTTCCCAGGAGACTCTGGGCAAATCTGGACTTAAGAAATTTTCTGTAGGTAGCATGAGAAAGACAGGTAGGAGGCTGCCTTCATGTATTAGACCATTCTTGCATTGCTATAAAGAAATACCTGAGGCTGGGTAATTTGTAAGAAAAGAGGTTTAATTGTCTCATGGTTCTGCAGATAGTACAGGAAGCCTAGCAGCATCTGCTTCTGAGAAGGCATCAAGAAGCTTCCAATCATGGCAGAATGCAAAGGGAGGCAGGCGTCTCACCTGGAGGGAGTAGGAGCAAGAATGGGGGCAGGGTGACACACACTTTTAAACAACCAAATCTCATGAGAACTCACTGTAGTGAGGATAGCATCAAAGGGACGGTGCTAAGCCATGCATGAGAAATCCACTCCCATGATCCAGCCACCTCCCACCAGGCACAACCACCAACCTTGGGGATTGCATTTCAACATGAGGTTTGGGCAGGGCAGATATGCAAATGGTATCACTTGGTTAACTCCAACAGGAGGTGCGAGATGTTGCTCTGTTTACTTTAGGGAGGGAGTCCAAGGCTCTGTCATGTGCCAATCTTCTATTCTCTCTATGATTCTCTTTTCAGCTGGGTTTTAGGTTTAGCACAAAGAAAAAAATAGGCCTGTTATTCACTTACTGCTATGTATTTCTTGAACCTTCCTAAAAGAAACAAACACACGAACAAATAAATAACTCTCCTTTCCTTGTGTGGCAGGAAGTCTCTATGTATAAATTCCACTCCCAAAGGAAAACTAGCATATCATATTTCCTAACAGAAAAGTGTGATGAGGGGAAAAAGGACTGTGTCCAATGTCACATTAGATACAGGCTTTTTAAAAAATGAATGCATTGGAAAGCAAATATATTGGCACTCACCATAACCCTGACATTTTGACAAATACCTCAGTGTCTGCCTGTGTGATCAAATTGATTATCTCTGTGAGTTTCCTTCAAAGCCAGTCACCTCTGCGGCACCTTCCTCTTGGTTCTATGAACCCCTGGGGCCTGATGTGAGCATGCTGCTTGTATTCTAGAATTCTTTGCCACCTTCTTCCATTTTTTCTCATTCCCCAGAAGAAAATCAGTTCAAGAAAGGCAGTGGGAGCTGGCTTGGGAGTAAGGCAAGTATCCTTAATTGCTTAGTTTTGTTGGGGCGCTCTTTGAGGGGAAGAAAGCTTTGTTAGAGGGAGGTCAGGACAATTCATTTCATTCTCTCTTGAAAATTTAATTGAGAAGACTGTGTCCTGATGAGTTGCATTGGCTGGTTTTAACTCTGCCGTAGGAGAGACAGCTATAGAAGCAGAGGAAGCCACAATTCATTGGGATGAATACGTCTGCTGACCACATTGACTCAAGCATAGGAAATGCCTAGCAAAAACTAGTTGTTGGTAGTGATGGTGTTCTGAGGAGGAGAGGGAGAGGGAGAAAGAAGAGTATTTTGATCCTGATAGAATCCTTTAAAGAAGACAGAGCTGCTGGGATTAATTTACCTTAATTTGCACTGAGGTATGAAGACACTGTCTTCATTCATTTATTCATTCATTCAGCAAGTGTTCATTGAAACTTTACTGGGTCTCAGGCTATGCCAAGCACTGATAACACTAAAGACAATTGTCCCTCATGTTAGAGGCAGTTGCAGATTAGAGGTAGGTGCCTCCAACCTAAGGGACATGTCTGTTCTAAAAGACCTTCCTTTGTGTAGCATTTTCTAGTCTTTTGCAGGGAGAACAGGATTGAAGGGAAGTTTGCGATCAGTTCTTCCTCATAAGAGAATAAACTAAAGGTGAGAGACATTGAAGGGAGTAGATGAGGAAAACAGATTGACGTGAAGAAGTGACAAAAGGCACCTAATCTGTGTTGGAGATCAGTTTCTGTTAATATCTCGAACATTCTCTGTCATTAGTCTGAAGCTATCCTATCTCCAAAATTATTCATTCATATATACATATATATACACACACACCCCCACATTTTTATGTGTGTGTATATATATATTTGTTACCAAAGCCAGGATAATTCAAATTCAAGTTATTATCTTTTGCCTGGATTGCTAACTACACTGGCTTCTACACTGTTCTTGATTCCATGTTCACTCCAAATTCCCTTCTCTTCAGCCACTGGCATGAGCTGTGCGGGACCAATTATTTCCCAAGTGAATTCCCCCTTCCCAACTCTCCCCATTTGAATCTATTGTGTGTGCAACCACCAGATTAACCATATTATTGCGCAATTTTCTTCATGTACCTCCATGCTATGATTTTAACTAAAGGAATATCATGATCGCCTGCTTTGTCTACTCTGTGCTCTCCACAGTGCTTTGTACCAGGTTCATCTACCTCCATCCCCTTATGCCAGTCAAGCTGGACTCCTGACTGGTCCCTGAATCCTTCGGGCCTTCCTGTCACTTGGCCTCACTTGTGTTATTTTCTTCCTCTGGAATAGTCCTGAAAATTCCTCTCTCTCATGCCTCTAATCATTTTATAAAGCATATCTCAGCACATCCTCTGTGCAGCTTTTTGGTACCTATTTTGTACATAGTACTGTCCTGACATGCTTTACCCTTTGAAACTATTCTGAAGACAATTGGCATATTCTTCCCCAAAGCTCCCCGTGGGCCTCAGATTTAGACCTGACAGTCTGTGAGAACTTTTGAGAGGGTTGTGAAGGTGTCTTCTTTTCCCTGCCAAACTCAGCACAGTGCCCGGCACATTATCATATTATTACTAAAGAAGTAAGAGAGCAAATTGATGGTGCACGCACAGAAACAACAACAACAAAAAAGCTTTGGAACTAGATGCAGTTGTTGACACCTGCCTTCTTCAACAGTAATTGTCCTGTAAATGGACATGAACACTGCCCAGATGATGACAATTTTGAGGAACTGAGTGGGTGTGGTTTTCTTTGGTGACCTTCTTTCCGTGTTTACTGGCCTCATCCTTGCTAGGCCAGTTTTAACAATCTGACTAGTGGCCTGAAATGACTTACCAGCATTTCAACAATGTTTGGTATAATGTTGTCGTTGTGTTTTAGTTCTTTTTTGTTGTTGTTGTTGTTTGTTTTTTAAATAGATTAAATCAATACATGACTGGAAAAGCCTGCTTGCTTAGGGCGTAACCCAGCACCCCTATCAATTGGACCATTATGTTCCTATTGACGGCATCCCTCAAATCCAGGTGTCTAGAGCTACCATCCACAGGGGGCTCCAGGGCTCACCTGGGAACTGGCCAACTGGGGATCTGGCTGAGCATTTTCAGGATGTATTATGCTGAACATAGGTCATAAACAGTGAGGTAGGTAAGGATCACTCACCCGGATGAGTATAGCATGGCCAGCCACTGAAGGTAACATGAATGTCCTGATGGTTTCAGCATCCCTGGAAAAAAACAAATAAAAGTGCAAGGCAAAAGGTAAACCAAGATAAAGCTCAAATGCACCTACAGAAATTGCTGTCTTTGTTTTCCCTTTGCAAGGGGTTGCAACTACTCATGCTTCCACCTGCTGCAGAGGGGCAAACCTGCTCTTTTCAGTAATTGAGGAAATGCTATGTGAGTGGCTCAAACCTTACCTGGACTCTTCCTTCCTGCATTTACTGACATTTGGAAGCCAAAACCCATTACCTTAAAATTGGCTAAATAAGGTCTTTCCAGTTAATTTTGCCTATAAAACAATTTTCCTATTCAAGAACACTGAACACCGAACTCCATCTCTCATAAAGAGGCCATTAATTCTCTGCTACTGTTCATTATTCTTATTAACTATACGCAGACTTTTTGCTGGAGGCAAAATGTATCTATTAGAACCAGCAAATAGGGATTGCTAACATGCTGAGGCCAACGTCCTCACCCAGGCACTCAGCAAAGCCAGCGACATTGGACTCCACCAGCTGGGCTTGTGCGAAGCATCTGTGCCGTCAAGAGCCCGACAGGGAAGGTGGGAAGGCAGGCTGCTCTGGAAAGGGAGGCGTTGTTCAGATTTTCTTATTCAGAGCCCTCTGTCTTGAATGTGAAGAGAAAACAGAAGTTTTCTAAGAGTAGAAACTGATCACTTAAACTTTTCTTTAGTTATTTATATTTTTTAATGGAAAAAAATGGTTTATATGAGAAGAGGGTGAAAAAGAGAAGGCATGGTGCTCTGCTTCTGGCACTCCTCGTCAACTATAATAAAGTGAAAGAGATAGTAAAGAAATGAACATTTCCTGGGTAATTAACTTATTTAATTCTTACTATTGGCTTAAAATAACTTTATTGAAGTATATTTCACATTTCATAAAATTTACCCATTTCAAATGTGAAATGCAGTAATTTTTACTAACCTTATCAAGTGGTAGAACTATGACTATCATAGTAAATCAGTCCCAGAACACTTAATCCCCCCAGTAAGGTCCCTTTTGCCCATCTATAAATCATCTAATCCATACCCCTTCCCCTAACCCCAGGCAACAACTAATCTACTTTCCACCCCTATAAATGTACCTTTGGGAGACATTTTATATGAAGGAACCATACAAGATGCAGTGTCTTGTGTCTTCTTTCATTCACTCAGCCCGAGGATTTAAATTCATCCGTGACATAGCATGTGTCAGCAGTTCCTTTTTTTTTCATTGCTCAGTAGTAGTTCGTGTATGGATAGAATGTGTTCTGTCTGTCCATTCAACAGTTAATGAGCATTTAGGTCATTTCCATTTCTGGCTATTATGAATAATGCTGTTATGAACCTTTATGAACATCTATGTGCCGGTCTTCCTGTGGACAAGTTTTTATTACTTTTGAATATACAACTAAGAGTGGAATTACTGAATCATGATGTATTTTAGGTTTAACTTTTTGAGAAACTCCCAAACTCTTTTCCAAAGTGATTGCATCATGTCACATTCCCACCAACAATGTATGAGGGTTCTTATTTCTCCATAACTTTATCAAAATGTCTGTCTTATTTAGTAAGCTATTCTAGTGAATATGAAGTGGTATTTTGTTGTGGTTTTAATTTGCATTTCCCTAGTAAATAAAATATTGAGCATCTTTCTAATGTACTTATTGGCTATTCATGTCCTCTTTGGGATGATACCTATTTGTATCCTTTGCCCACTTTTAAGAAATGGGTTGTTTGTCTTTCAATAATTGAGTTGTAAGTGGTTTTTGTAAATTCTGAATGCAAGTTCTTTATCAGATTTCTGCTTTGCAAATATTTTCCCCTGATCCATTGCTTGTCTTTTTATTTCCTTAATTGTGTCTTCTGAAGTGCAAATGTTTCAAATTTTGATGAGGCCCAATTTACCTTTTTTTTTTTTTTTTTGGTATCCTATGTAGGAAATCTTTGCCTAGCACAATGTCTCAAGGATTTTCTCTTATGGTCTCTTATAAAAAATTGTTTCATCTCTTCACTAATCACGTTGAGTTAACTTTCATGTATGATATGAGGTGAGGAGCTAAGTTAATCTTTTTCATGTGGATATTCAATTATTCCAGCACTATTTGATGAAAAGACTACTTTCACCAATGAATTCATTGCCTTGGCACATTTGTAACACAATCAATTGTCTATATACTTAAGGGTTTATTTTTATAGTCTCGACTCTGTTTACACCTAGCATGGAGTTTCAGTTCTCCAGATGAGGAGTTGTGGCTGGTCAGTGTAGAACAGGCTTCCAAAGCCAGATCTTCCCTTTTTTGAATATTCATAATCTTTCTTTTTACTAACTCTACAACATTGGAAATATTACTTTTTTTTTTTTTTTTTTTGAGATAGTCTGACTTTGTTGCCCAGGCTGGAGTGCAGTGGCGCAATCTCGGCTCACTGCAACTTCTGCCTTCCAGGTTCATGCCATTCTCCTGCCTCAGCCTCCCAAGTAGCTGGGACTACAGGTGCCCACCACCACGCCTGGCTAATTTTTTGTATTTTTAGTAGTGACAGGGTTTCACCATGTTAGCCAGGATGGTCTCGATCTCCTGACCTTGTGATCCACCCACCTCGGCCTCCCAAAATGCTGGGATTACAGGCGTGAGCTACCGCGCCTGGCCTTAAATATTACTTTTAATGTTATAATATTGGTTAAGGGATCAGGAATCTAAGGTTTATCTTTAGTGACAGACTTATTATGAAGAAGGCTGTCCATTATCTTTTTATATTAGGAAGGGAATTTAAGTGTACAGAGGCCTCCTCTTTCATTTAGTCAATGATAGTGCAATAAAAATAAATAAACTTATTTATTCATCCATACAACAAATCTTTATTGAGTTTCCACAATGTAGAGGAACTGACAAGTCTGTTAATAACAAGTGTTTACGGTATATCCTTCATGTTCTTCTCAGGACGAACCTGTTATAAAGTGCTACTCCCCATCTTCTGACAGGCGTCAATTTGACCACATGTTCCCAATTATCTACTCCCTTCTCTGCACCCCAGCAGGGCAAGGCTCAGAAGCCATAAAGACTCTGGTTTGGAACTCAACAAGAACTATAAAAAAGCGCCAGGCCTGAGGCAAAAATCTGTCTCCAATAGCAAATTCTGCCCTGATTTGTTATTTCACATCTGTTCTCTTGCTTGCCTGGCTCTATTCCTTTAGTGCCTGAGAATTTCTTAGTCCCTGAATATTTCCTTCCTCTTTTGACAACCTGCTTTTCTCTGCTTTGTCTGGTTTTGTGTGTGTTTTGAAGTCCTCTCTCTCTACTCCGCCTGTGTCTGATCTCCTCTACTGATGTGTGTGATGACCTCTTAATTTGACCTGCACCCTTATCTCCACCTCTTTGGCTTGGGTGCATTTCCACTAGGAACTGCATGATTCTAGATGCTCAGCTCAGCCTTAACCATGAAAAACTTGGTTCTGACCTGGAACTGCCTTATTCTTGAGTTTTTAGGATCTGTCCTCTGCCTCCATTAATGTCACCAAGGTCAGAGTATTATATATAGGTCTGTGGTTATTAAGAATATGGGCTCTGGGCTGGGCACAGTGACTCATATCTGTAATCCCAACACTTTGGGAGGGCAAGGCAGGTGGATCACTTGAGTTCAGGATTTTGAGATCAGCCTGGGAAACATGGCAAAAACTTGTATCTAAAAAAAAAAAAAAAAAAAAAAAAAAAAAAAGCCAGGTGTGGTGGCACACACCCATAGTCCTAGCTATTCAGAAGGCCTGGAGTAGCCCTAGCTACTTGGGAGGCAGAAGTTATAGTGAGCGAAGACACACTACTGCACTACAACCTTGTGACAGAGTAAGACCCTGTCTCAAAAAAAAAAAAAAAAAAGAAGAATATGGCTCTGGTCTAAGACTTTCTGGGTTATGGCTGGGCATGGTGGCTCATGCCTGTAATCCCCGCACTTTGGGAGAACAAGGTGGGTGACTCACCTGAGGTCAGGAGTTCGAGACCAGCCTGGCCAACATGATGAAACCCTGTCTCTACTAAAAATACAAAAAATTAGCCAGGCATGGTGGCAGGCACCCGTAATCCCAGCTACTCAGGAGGCTGAGGCAGGAGAATCACTTGAATCCGGGAGGTAGAGATTGCGGTGAGCCGAGATCGCGCCTCTGCACTCCAGCCTGAGCAACAAGAGCTAAACTCCGTCTTAAAAAAAAAGACTTTCTCGGTTAAAACTTTGGATATGCATCAGAGAAATGCAAATCAAAACCACAATGAGATACCATCTCACACCAGTCAGAATGGCTGTTATTAAAAAGTCAGGAAACAGCAGATCCTGATGAGGCTGCAGAGAGAAGGGAACACTTATACACTGTTGGTGGGAATGCAAATTAGTTCAGCCACTGTGGAAAGCAGTTTAGAGATTTCTCAGAGAACTTAAAACAAAACTATCACATGACCCAGCAATTCCATTACTTGGTATATACCCAAAGGAAAAGAAATCATTCTACCAAAAATCACACACCCTTGCATGCTCATCGCAGCACTATTCACAACAGCAAAGACATGGAATCAACCTAGGTGCCCATGGACCATGGGTTGAATAAAGAAAATGTGGTACATATACACCGTGGAATATGACCCAGCTACAAAAAGAGTGAAATCATGTATTTTGCAGCAACAGCAACATGGATGTACCTGGAGGTCATTATCCTAAGTGAATCAACACAGAAACGGAAAACCAAATACCACGTGTTCTCACTTATAAGTAGGAGGTACACAGTGGGTACACATGGACATAAAGATGGCAACAATAGACACTGGGAGCTACTAGAGGGGAGAGAGAGGGAGGGGGGCAAGGGTTGGAAAACTATTGGGTACTATGCTCACCAGCTGGTGGACAAGATCAATGGTACCCGAAACCTCAGCATCATGTGATATATCCATGTAACATTCTGCACGTGTACCCCCTGAATCGAAAATGAAAGTTGAAATTATAAAACAAAAACTTTGCATATATCCTTTCCTAGTTACGTAAACTTGGGCAAATGACTCAGTCTTTCTGTGTCCTAACTTCATCCACAAAACAGGAAGAATAGTCATATTTACCTCATGGGGTTGTTAGAATTAAGGGAGATAACTCACATACAATACTTAAAATAGTGTCCAACACATGATAAGCTCTCAATAAAATTGAGCTATTTCTATACTATGGCTAAATCCACTCTGGGAACCCGTCTCCGTGCTTCTAGGCTGGGTTCCCTACAATGCATTCTCCACACTGTAGCCACAGCAACTTTTCCAACATGCAAATTTATAACATCACTCCTCTTGCTTCAGGTGAAATCTGCAATCTTGACCTTGTCTACAAGGCCTCTCCTCACCTGTCTCTGCACCTTCCTTGGAGTCATCAGGCCAATTTCTTAAGAGTGCTATGGCGATTTTTTTGGATGTTTTAAACTTTTTTTTTTTTTCAGCATCACACTACTTCTTGCCTCTCTGCTTTCTCTCATACTGTTCCTGCTGATTGGAACAAGCATCCCTTTATCTAGGTAACTCATCCCTTTATCTAGGTAACTTGTAGCTATCCTTCTGGTCTTAATCATCAGTTCCTCTAGGAAACCATTTCTGGTCCACCAAAACAGTTTATGTACATTTTTATATGCTTCCATAGTGCCTTGAATTCCTTATCGTGAAAATGATCATATTCTATTACGCCTTTCTCCTTTCTCTTTCATTAGATTATAAGTTCTTCAGGCCAGAGGCCTCCTCTATACTGCTCAGAGTTTTACTTCTAAGTCCTAACACAGTGTTCATAATATAAAACGCTTCCAGAAACACTGTATTGGGCTTCTAAGCATTTGACAATTGTTTGCAATTGTACACGGAGGAAAGGCAAAACACAGACCAAAATGTAAGAATATTTATTGCCAGACTTACAAATAGTATTCCATGCATTCCATGAAGTAGCTTTATTTTTAAAAAGGATAAAACTAGAATAGTTTTATTAATGCAAAAAGACAAATGGAAGAGGATTGTAGAGCTCTCTTACTCGTCTGTTTATCTTCATAGAAGACGCCATAAACCTTGGGTGAAAAAAATCAAACACATGGCAGAGATGGAGAGAGAATGGCAGGGTGTTGGCACAAACATAGTACCTCTGGAAGATTGGCTGCTTCTTTAGGATACCCAGATGGTGGCCTGTGAAATTGCCACCTAGTATAGAGTTCATAGGTGGTTTTCATGGGAATGTTCACATGCATTTCATTTATCTGTCACTTTTGTTTACTCTGATTTATATACTCATCTAATTTGGCTTGACATAATCAGGACATGGCCATGAGAAACAAGAGGACATGTTTTAAATATTTCATTTAATACGAAAGTACTGGATACAGCCTCCTGTTCCTTTTTATTAGGGAAGTAGACATGGACTAACCACCATTACTCACAGGCTCAGCATGAATTTATAATAAAATTCTCAAGACATGTGCAATATCTGCACATTAACTAATGGAAATTGATTTAGATTTTTATTTATTTTTAACGAGTTGTAATGAACTTTTCTTTTATGTTGTTCCCAGTCACACATTAGCCCTTTAAGTGCCATACAATCTAAGAGAAACATGTACACTATAACAACTTATGATGGTGTTTGTTCTACCAAATGTGTTTGGTTTTCCCCAGGCCTCTTGAATGTGACATGGCCCGATTCAACATGGTGGCTTTCTCACTGGCTTGGCCCTATTCCCTGAGAAAAATAACTGCAAAGGCTTGGAAGTCAACTGATTCCAACTTCACTTGTTTAGTGGAAAATTAAGGATTTATAAGAGAACTATCGTGTCTTTATGAAGCTGTGGTTTCAATGAGCTGAAAATTCAATTCTCTTAATGGCTCTTTTGTATTCAGTTCAGTTCCCAGAGACCCAGAAGGAAGTTTTTAAGAAAACTAAAGAAAATTTGCTTTAATTCTCATGTTGGGTTGTTCTAAAGGTAATGCCTATATATATAGTGTGATTTCCTTCCTCATTGGTGTCTGTGGCATTTTTTGAGCCTTATCTACTTTAAACCAGTTGTTCTTAATTAGTAAAATATGATCTTCCACCAAATGAGAAAAAGTGCCTGCTGTCTATAAACTGAAATGACTTTTTTCATCTAGAAATGATTTACTTGCATCTTGCCTTACAGAAGTAGGCCATATTGGACTAAGCAAAATATATATATACTTAGAAGACTAAGAATAGTAGTTTACAATGGCTAAAAAGCAATAATTTGAGGGTAGCTATGTTTGAATACTCTGAAATGAATTAAGATATTATCATTCTTAGATGACAAATCACTTAATAAGATGATATGAGTCTTCATGTCACTAGTATGACCTGTACATTTGCAGACTTCTCAGAACAAGTCTGTATGGTTAGTAGGTAATGATTTCCTCCATTATTAATGTTAGTGTTATCCCAAACATGACCCCCTTTGCCTCATCAGTGGCCACTGGCTGATCACAGTTTTACAAATGTTGCCAAACCGTCTCAGGAAGCCATAGAGGTAACACTGCTCATTTCACCTCTTGAGAAAATTAGATCACCTGCTCTTCAAAATGTACTACCTCCAACCTCAGTCCTCTCTCAAAGTCATATCTAGAAAAATATAAAGAAAGAAATTTTCTTCTTAAGTTCAGGAGCTGGTTATAAGGGTTATTTTTTCCCCCTGTAATTCTATTCTACAAATATAGACCTCAGCCATCTGTTGATTCCCTTACTCGTTTGCAGGTGGCATAAGTGAGACTAACTAGGGACTGAAGTCCCACAGAGCTCTACCGCTTTAGTCTTAGTCACCCCTGGGGCCAAGGAATACAGCTTCTAGGCTTGAAAAGACTAGAAAATATGCTTTTTCAAAATGCGTCTCTGAGCCTGCCTGTTGCTGCCTTGCAGCCATGGTCTTAAACTTTAGTACCTACATTCGTTCTAATTTAGAATGCTCGTTAATCACTTCTGAAGCCCTGGAGGGAGAAAGGTTAAAGACTTAAAAAAAAAAAAAAAAAAAAAAAAAAGATTATTCCTGAATTCCAGGAGAGACCCAAAGAATTAACCATTCATTCGTTCAATGATTTTTTTTTTTAGTGTGTATACTTTCAGTCACTCTTGTGAGTATGAAGAAATCAAAATTTAAAAGTCATAATCCTCTTCTTATGAAGCTTACCATTTAGGAAAGGAGATGGATACAAAAAGGAAAATAAAAGAATTCTGCTTCTATCTTGGAGGTCTGTATGAATTATAATAAAAGCATAGGAAAAGAAACGCCAAAATTTCCTTGGGGAGGAAAGCAGGGATGACTTCATAGAGGAAGAGGTTTGGGGCAGGGCCCTGTGGGATTCCCAGTGTAGGGGTGGGAGGAACAAAAGGGGTGACATGAACAAAGAAAGACACAGGGCATGATATGGAAGGGAAGCCCTTTGTAAGAGAAGACACTAGTTCCCAGCAGAGGTCATCCCTCTCCTTGGTGACCTGGAGGACATGTAATAAGTGCCTTTCTAGAAGAAAAAGAGAGAGCAAGTCCAAGGGGCTGCTCATTCTTCTGGCTGAGCAGCTTCAGAATGTGCCATGAGGCCAGCTGCAACAAAGCAGAATCCTTGCTAGAAACTAAGCATCATTCAACTTTCTCTTATTTCACCTGACTTCAATCACAAACAAGGTGACAGCACATGACTTCTGTCATTCTGATTAGGCAGAAGAGATCTGTGGGTGTGATTCTGAAAAAGGTCTCAAATAAACACCCACTGCAGTTGGTCCTCGTTTGAATGTTGTACACTCACTCCTTCGCCGAGCCAACTGTGCTCAGAAACGTCTGCTCCGTCTCTGGCGTGTGTCCAGGCATTTCTGTGAGCCTTGAAGCTGAAATATTCTGCAACCCTTGTGAGGTTTAGAAAGGAGCACATCACAAAGGGGATTTGGAAGTTCTGATTCCAGGAAATGAGCTGATAGTTCATTAGAAAACAAACGGTGTCTTTGTTGAGTGAAGGTCATAACCCAGCAGGTGTTCAGGCACACTAGACACCTTCACCAGGGCAGTGGAGGTACAAAAAATTAAAAAAAAAAAAATTACAATAGCATTGCCTCCCCAGGAAGCAGGAACCTATCAGTGGCACACGAATGTACCTGATTTCTCATCAGGCATTGTCTCACAAGCCAGTAACATATGTGGAAGATAATTGACTGGATGCTGGGTCCCCTCTGTTGGGTGAGCCATTAACCAGTGCATGTGTGATTCCAGATTGCAAAATAATAATAATAATAATAACAATAATTTCAGAAAGCTTCTCTTTGAAGGAGACTTATTAAGAAGAAAACCCCAAAGCAGACTTCTTAGAAGAGTGCTGATAACTTCTTGCTGTCATTGGCATTTTCCCCACCAGTGAAAAATAACAAGGACAACACAGAGCAGAAAGTGAAGATATTGCTTACCAGGCTTCGATATGAGATGGTTGAGACAATGCAGGGACCCCCTCTCAGGGGCCTGGTGGGTGTCTCAAGTGAAAATAAGTGAAAATAAAGAAAAGTCTTGTGTCCCTTCAAGGGAAATTGCAGGCACCTAGCTAGTCTTGAAAAGTAAGTGAGCAACCATTAAAATGAGCAAGAAGATAGCAGAGGCAGCCTCCCCAACAAATCAGTTACGTGGTGTTTGGGTCCAATAGAAACTAAAAGATGATCTTAACATCTGTTCTTCGGTTGTTCTTGAGAAATCCCCACCAGATGGAAAATGACGGCCACTTTCACACAGCCCTCAGATAAGGGGGAACTGAAGACTGAACTCTGACCACCATTCCTTGTTCTAAATTTTTTCCCGAGGGGCCTGGAGAGGGTCACACCCACAGGGCAAACCAATGTATAACTACCATGGATTGCTTTATGATTTTGCCTGTAACATCTGCTTTCCTGAAAAGACCCCTGACTTTTAAAAACCCTTGTCTGTAAGCCACTGGGAAGGTTAGGTCTTAAGCATTATCTGCCCATTCTCCTTGCTTGGAGCCATGCAACAAATGCCCTATTTCCCTCTGCAAGTCTCCCTGCTAGTGTTGGGCTTCACTGGGCTGTGTGAGCAAACCTTGGTTCAGTAACAGGTTCAGTTTTACATTTTCTGTTTTGTAACCTGCCTTTGGACAAGGAGTGCCTCAGTTTCTCAATGGATAAAACTTAGAAATATGGATAACATAAAGAACAAGCTGTCATTAAGTGGTTATTGAAGCCACCATGGTTATTAAAGTTTTATGGTGACCAATAAGGCCAAAGGATGGCATCTCTTAGCCACTTTTCAAAACAAGGAATGGTAGCATGAGCTTGGAGGAAGAGACGCAGAAGGAATTCCTTTGCCCCTTAGGAAGATGCTTCAACCCCAAGAGGCTTTTATTAGAATATACGTTTGACAATTGCTCCATGTGATTTCATTTATTTTACATAAAGTAGTTGGATTGGGGGGTGCTTTTTGAATATAACATACAAGTAAATGCAAACTAGAAACCGTGTGTATAAAATATAGTGTGATAATGTGTGGATTTAGTAGACAAAAAAATTATTTAACCTAATTTCAGACAGGTTGGAGAGGATGTGCTCCAATAAAAACTATGATTTCTGCTGGGCGCGGTGGCTCATGCCTGTAATCCCAGCACTTTGGGAGACCGAGACAGGCAGATCATGAGGTAAGGAGATGGAGACCACCCTGGCCAACGTGGTGAAACCCCGTCTCTACTAAAAATACAAAAATTAGCTGGGCATGGCAGCGGGCTCTTGTAATCTCAGCTACTCTGGAGGCCGAGGCAGGAGAATTGCTTGAACCCAGGAGATGGAGGTTGCAGTGAGCCGAGATTGCACCACAGCACACCAGCCTGGCAAGAGAGCGAGACTCTGTCTACAAACAAACAAACAAACAAACAAAAAGCTATGATTTCTAAAGTGAAACAGGGTGGATTCCAAGGCTCATTTGTTTTAGGATACTTTAACTACTACGCCCATACTAAGAGTTTCTTCTCTGCATATGTGGTGGGAACCTTGGTGTACAGTGTGGTTTTGTATAGCAAACAAGATGCATGTGTGTGTAAGAATATATTGCATGTATTCAGTCAATTATATAGCAAATGGTGAGGGAGAGCTTGCTATGTGGCCGACACTGTTCTACGCACTGAAATGGGGCAGCAAAGAAGACACACGCAAATTCTGTCCTTGCGGATTTTTACATAGTAATTGGGCAAGGAAGGCCTGGAGGAGTTTCAAATAACAAGTAAAATATATAACAGACACAATCAGTTCTGTGTAGAAAAATAGATGAAGGAAGGAAGAGAGTGTTGGCAGGACTATTTTAAATACAGTAGTCACTGAAAGGTAATTTTTAAACCAAAAATTTGATGAAGCAGAGCTATGAAGCTATGGAAGGGGAAACTTTCCAGGTAGAGGGAATAGCAAGTGTGTGGTCCTGAGCCAGAAGCATCTAGACCAGTGGGCAGGAGCCAATTGAGGAAGCAGGAAATAGTGGAAGATGAGACTGGAGAGGTAGCAAAGGGCATTGGGGTGGTGCATGCTGTTTTTATGCACACATATGTGTGAGGGTGGGGTGGGGAGGGGCTCTGCCCTATTCCCCGTTTAAAATTGCTAATGTAAGACTTTTGCAGCAGGTGAGGGGCCTCAAGGTTGCAGATGGCCAAAAGTCAGTATCCATCCTAGCACTGTAAGTTATCAGAGTTTGCAGAGTTTTATCTGGTAAAGCATAATACGTATGGTATGAGGAGTAAGTCAAAAGTCAGACTCCTCTGTTTAATACCTTCTAGTCCTGACTCTGCGTCGAAGCATTTTAAGGCCAGTGTTCTTAACTGGCTTAGTATAAATATATTTATTTATATATTTTATAAATTTCATAAGGTGTACTACCACTTTCTACTTTCTACATTTTTGTACTTTAAAAAGTGTAAATGTCAATCCCACTTGAATAAATAAGTGAGTGATACACTGTAAGAGGTCATTAGGGCTTATTGATATATGATGACACAACAATTACATAACATGTAATCCTAGCATCTATCACAACTCTTCATTATGAAACGCTTACAGCATGCCTCTTGTTTAATCACATCCTTGAGAGAAAGAGGATTGGCAGATATAAGTGTTTTCACATTATATGAATGTGTGCACAAGGAGAAAACTCTGTTTAGAAAAGAACATTTTGTAAAAAAAAAAAAAAAAAAGAAAAATCACTTTATCTTTTGAGGTAATGAATATAGAGCACCCAACTCATCTTTTAAAACTGCTGAGTCATTTGCCACTTGAAATGAATTGAAGGCTGTTAAAGGTTTTATAGAAGAATTCATTAAATATGTATTGAGCCAGCTTAAGATGGAAATTGTTATAAAAACTGGCAACAATTCAAACAGCAAAATGTTTCAGTTTATGGTGGAGATATTTTACTCCAGCCTGGATTCAGTCCTCCATTAGTCCTTTCAAACTGGCTGGGCACGAGTCATCTGTAGGAGGCATGGTAATTGCTGTAACTGCTCACGCCTCTGTTCTGGGAGCCAAGTAAAACATTGTGATTCCAGCCAGGTGTTCCCTCGCCCAGAAGGCAAAGGGTGTGCAGTGAGATCGCTATGGTCACCTAAGTGCTGACAGCTTCTGACTGTCTGGAGGTGGGATTTGAGACCATTGGAATAAATGCTTGGATGAGCATACATATGCATTCAAAGACACACACAGGCAGAACGGGCAGGAACTGCATGTTCTTCCCCATGTGTTATTTCTGGCTCTGGGGATGAGGAGGTGATGGAAAGGTGGCAGGGAGAGTTGGAAGCATCATGCTATCATGATGACAGCAAATGGCTTGGAATGAAATGGATCTGGATTCATGTACCTGTTGTGTCACTCACTGGTTCGGTGACCATCGTCAGGTTACTCGGTCTTAGCCTTGTGACCCCATTTGTTCATATCACTTTGATAATAATCCCTATTTTGTTCTTAGTAATTCTGCTATACAGATATTTCTGCTATAATACTCTATATGTATTTCTAATATTCTGAAAAAATCGTGTTCTAGAAATAAAATAACAGAGTAAAGAAAATGTAGGGCTGGGGTTAAATGAGTCAAAATCTATGCAATTTGATAACCAAAACACAAAAAATATTTTTTAAAGTGCTAGCAACTTTAAAAAATTAAAGTCCCAATAAATAGAAAGTAAATATAATTTTTTTTTAAATAAAAAGATGGGCCAGGTACGGTGGCTCATGCCTGTAATTCCAGCACTTTGGGAGGCCAAAGTGGATGGATCATGAGGTTAGGAGTTAGAGACCATCCTGGCCAACATGGTGAAAACCTATCTCTACTAACAATACAAAGATTAGCTGGGCGTGGTGGTGCGCATCTGTAATCCCAGTTACTCAGGAGACTGAAGCAGGAGTATCACTTGAACCTGGGAGTTGGAGGTTGCAATGAGCTGAGATTGGGCCACTACACTTCAGCCTGGGAGACAGAACAAGACTCTGTCTCGAAAAAAATTAAAAAAAAAAATAAGAAAAGAAAAAAGATGAAGATAGCTTGGCTGAAGATGGTATAAGGAAAGGTGGAAACACTGTGTATGAACACAAGGTCAGAATGCATAAAGACTGGAACAGCCACCCTTCCAAAACAGAGCATGTGGTGAGACAGAGCCAAAAGAAAGAACACGGGATAAACGGGCACTACTTGTAATACTACTCTTTTGTAGCTTGCTACATTCAACTGAGTTAGTGTACCTTGTGTTCAGGTGCTGTTACTTGGTGGCACAAAATTTAGTGGGCTGGGAAAAAATCACTTATTATCAATGAAACTTCTACATTTTACTGATCTCATTCCACTCTGTGAGTGAACTAATTTGCATTATTAAAAAAATAAGAAAGATGGAGAGAACAAACTGTACTTAATGTATACTTCTAAATGTCATAAATAGTACAGAATTGGGAAGAATGACGTGGTGAGGCAGGTGATGTATTAAAGTATTTGGCACAGCGTCTGACACAGAATATATGATAAATACGTTTCCTACAGAACAAAAAATCAAGAAGGGTGTAAATGTTTAGAATTTTGTGCAGAAAAAGACCAAGAAACCAAGAAGTCAAAAAACCTCACTCTGCTTAACGTTATGTTGGGGCAATTTTAGTGTCAGAAATGTGATAGAAGGTAGCACTGGAGAGAGTAGCTATGATGAAGAGAAAAGCACTGATATCTCTAACTGCTGCAGAGGAAAGTCAACCCACATCATGATCTACCAAAATGTCCAGATAGCATCTTGACCTCCAAGGTGAATGATGACTTTTCAACTTGCCAAAGAAATCTCTTAATTACAAATTATAAAATGAAGTCTGATATTGAAGGACTTGCTAAATTAGTGAGAAGCATTGTGCCTCGGGTGATTATCCATACTGGAACTCTAGTGAAAGGAGTTTTATTTCCATCTTCTGCTCTCATAAAGCCTTTGGTATTGACATATATTTTCACTTAATATCTAGCCTTGAGTTCTAGATTCAAACTTGAGACAATGATAATGAGAGTCAATGCCGATGAGAGCAAATATATTGTATAAAATGATCTTAGTTTATAAAGCATTGTCGAATTCCAATTTTATGTGGAATTTGGGTGGAAAATATAATGGGAAATATTTCCATCCTCTAATTTACTGTAGACAATATGAACATAAGTTTTTTGTGTTTGTTTTTTAAAAGATAGGATCTGGTTCTGTCACCCAGGCTGGGATATAGTGGTATGATCATAGCTCACTGCAGCTTCAAACTCCTGGACTCCAGTGATCCTTCAGCCTCAGCCTCCTGAGTAGCTAGGACTACAGGTGCACACCACCATGTCCTGCTAATTTTTTAATTTGTTGTAAAGACTTGGTCTCACAATGTTGCCCAGGCCGGTCTCAAACTCCTAGCCTCGAGCAATCCTATCTTGGCCTCCCAAAGTGCTGAGATTACAGGCATAAGCTACCACACCCAGCCAGCACAAGTATTTTGAGGTGAATTTCATACCATTACACCTACTGACCCAGTTATTTCTACAGAGCAGGTAACTGGAAAATCAGTTCCCCCAAGATGCCCCTCCCACCCCACCACTTCCACAGAATACAGGATAGATAACATAGGTGTAATGCTGTGCTTAGGACAAAGGCACAGCCTCTCATTTTGAGAAACTTATGGTCCAGTGTGCTGTGTGTCCAAAGAGGAGGATGCTCAGGGGGCAATGGGAAAGCATAGTGGACAGCTTCTCTTGGAGGTCGAGGTAAGGATTTCAGAGGGAGAACATCCTGATGGAGATCAAGTGAACCGGATGAGCAAAGACAATGAGGTCTGAAACAACGTGGTGTAGAGAAGGAGTGCAAAAGCTTCAATATTACTGGAACATAAAGTGCAAGGCAAGGGGCTGTCAGCAAATGAGGATAGATAAAATATGTAATAAAGGCTACATCATAGGGCTTTGTTTGCAATGCAAAAGAGCCCTGTGATTTTTTAAATGTAATCTTGTAGCCATTAGGACAAAACCGAAGAGTGTTAATTAGGGAAGGGAAATAGGTCATCTTGTGATTTAGGAAAGCTAAATGCTCTGATGAAGGAGACTAATCAAAATAAAGTTACATTTTGTTCTTCTGCAAGCTAAAGTTATACCTAGCTACTAGTCCCATGCTCTAAGTGCCTGGTAGCTAACCTGCCTTTCCTACCCTCATTAATCTTCCTGTCTCATCTTTCTCAGCTATCTATCTTCCTCCACCATTTGAAATGAGGATCTGTCAAAATTCAACATAATCAAGCGGCAAGGGGTATGACATCAGGGTGTGTCATGCGCTGTTATGAAATAGGGAAAAAATGGTTGGAGCAATCATCATGGACTTCATGGAGGAGGGCATTCTTGAAAATGTTACACAACTTGAATAGGTGGAAACAGCAATAGCAAAAAACACTGACGTGGGACCCAGCACCATATTCCAGACTTTATTACTAGTGAATGTGTGGCTGTTTTTTTTTTTTTTTTTTTTTTTTTTTTGAGACGGAGTCTTGCTTTGTCACCCAGGCTGGAGTGCAGTGGCGCCATCTCGGCTCACTGCAAGCTCCACCTCCCGGGCTCACGCCATTCTCCTGCCTCAGCCTCCCGAGTAGCTGGGACTACAGGCGCCCACTACCACGCCCGGCTAATTTTTTGTATTTTTAGTAGAGACGGTGTTTCACCGTGTTAGCCAGGATGGTCTCGATCTCCTCACCTCGTGATCCGCCCGCCTCGGCCTCCCAAAGTGCTGGGATTACAGGCGTGAGCCACCGCGCCCGGCCTGTGTGGCTGTTTTTGAGGTTATTTCATCTCTCTGCAAATCAGTTTCAGTATCGTTAAAGTAGAGTGTTAAGGCAGATAATTATTAAAACAGCTTCCAGTGGTGGCTGGTCTGTGTGTTTCCCTAAAGGGAAAGGAGTGTGGAGGATGTTGGTTCTTGCTGGATAAAGACGGGGATTTGTCATGGGACTAGCAGAGTGTAGAGCAAGGAGAAACGGCTGCATTTGAAAGACTGGAAGAAGGTCATTTAATGTCCTTCACCATTAAAGAAGCTATGCCATTGCAAACTAGCTCCCACTAAGGAATGGGACTCGGTCCTTCCAGAATGCTCAGCTTTGGTGAAAGGTTATTGGAGCCTTTTCCTGAGTCTGATGCCTGGAAACAAGCTTCTGAGCTGGATGATGTCTGCTGAACTCCGGATGCAAATTACGCTCTGCACCTCACGTGACTGCTATTTTTAGCCCTTACAGTATGTGATTTCTCTCAAGGACAACAGGAATGTTCATAAACTATGCATAGGTCATGATGGTGCTTAATGGAGAAATAGCCATTTGTTAAGAGAGCATTAAATGTTTAATAGTCCATTAGCATAAAATCTTTTAAAAATTATTCGCGGATATTTTCAAATACTCCTCCTTCCCCTAGCCAGATGAGCGCTGCGGTATTGACATTCATAAAGGTGCCTAGTCTTTTGACCCTAGCAAAGTCTAGTAGGTTTTTCACCTAATTCTCTGGAAATGTCAAGCTTAATCACTCTATAATTATCAGTTAAACAGTCAGCTGTATCTCCTCATGGGCCCTTTGCATAAACATTTAGAACAATTAGAGACTGAATCACTGTGCGATCCCATTATGAGTGGAGTTGGAATGGATTTGCCATTTCTTGTTTAAGAGGCGCCTCTGACAGTTATAAAGGCTGCACAGCTCGAGCCGCTTGGAGGAAGCCAAGCACTCCTTGGTCCTATGTATGCGTCTGTGCTCCGAATGACTGGCCATGGAGTTAGATTTTACCTCAGTATATCTCAGCAAGGGGAACTGAAAGAGGGTTGATAGGAACAGGAGGCAAAAAGAGAAAGAAGTGGGTGGTGTTGCTATCCAGAGCTTTGCCAATCAAGCTGAGAAGAGCTGGAAAGTAGTAAGAGCCAAAATCTCTCCATGCCAAATCTTCCCTCTCCCATGGCCAGTTCAAGCAGGACTCATTTTAGTCCAGGAAAAATGAGGTAGAGATGTTCAGCAGCGCAGAAAAGGAGGTCAGTTCAGACCAGGTACATTTCAGACCAGTTAAAAAATGCAGCATTTCCTATTTCCAGGCCATTCTTTTCTAGAGCTGGGCTTCCTCCTTGTCTGAGGGGAAGCAATCTGAAATTCAGAATCCTGGAGTGTGAAGACTGACTCCTGAATCTGGCAGGGTTAAAACACCAGAGTCCATGGGTAAAGCCCTATTCTCGATTCCCATGAGACTGAGGGGAATGCATTGCAATGCTATGACTAGATAATGGAATGAAATATTCATTATTACAGCAACTTTTGTTTCTTCATAGCCCTTGTGTCTCCATTTTACAAATACCTCCAGAGGCTTTAAACAGGGAGTATTTCTGAAAGATCAATAATAATGACAATTGTAGAGAAGAAAACAGATCAAAAGTTGGCATTGCCTTTTGAATTAGACTAAACAGTGAGAGTCATAGATCACAGATATTTAGACTATTCAGACTGGCAAGGTCCTTAGAGATTGGCTAAGCTGACTCCTTTGTTTTGCAAATGAGGAAATTTACACAGGTTACATTACCTCCCCAAGGTAACAGCTCTAGTTGGTGGCAGAGCTGTTCCTAGAAACCAGAGGAGACATTTCATGATCAGGCTTATTTATTATCAATAACAATCAGAAAAATAGCAATTATATTTCCCCAACTAAACAGCTTGAGGTAATTTTGTATTTCGAATGGAAAATGATTAATACAAACCTAAGAAAAAAGAGGGTGGTCATGTATAAAAATATGCTTTTTAAAAATACTAAAAATGGTAAAGTTGAAGCTTTGGGGCTCACATTAACATTTTCTTGGACAACTGGAGATACGATTTAATTAACATCATTGATATAATTATATACACACATATATATTTAACAAACCTTAGCTACATGCATTTATCATATTGGCAAAATGAAGCACATGCTGCTGTATTGAGGCCTTTAGTAATTATATTATTCATGCTCCTGATACATTGTAATGTTTTCTATCAGTTTATATTTGTCTTTCTGCATCTCAAATGCAAAACAACCTCCCTTAATGTTATGATGACTTACAAATCAGAATATATTTATGTCACAACATGCAAAATTTAAGATTCAAAACCTTGGAAGTTTAATAGACTTATTTATATCTCTGAATATAGAACAGACCTTTTCACATTTACTAAATTCTGTATGTTTTAATTTGCCAATGTAGGTCTGTTTTGAAATACATTTCCAGAGTTGAATATTCATTTTTAAGAAAAGTAAAATGATTTCAACTACTTAATTGCATTCCCATTTAGATGACCTCTGTAGGCGTGAAGTTAATACCTTACCAAAATGAGTGGGTGAAGGAAGGGACAGCTCACATTATTGATGTTCACTGCAGAATTTCATTAAATACTAATATCTTTGTCTTGCTTCTCCTTTTTCTACATCTTTTCTCCCATTCTCCTTCAGGAGAAAGTCTTGGAAAAACCCATTCAATATGGTATTTGACTACCTTTTTACCTTAGTCTTGGGAACAAAATGGAAATGACTAAAAAGAAGTTATCTTCTACCTTTCTCTGTGATACCTTAACCTGCAAAAGGCTGCTATTCATATTAAGAATAATGAGAATTGAGGTGAAATCTTGATAAACTGTGTTTATCTCATTTACCACCTCTCCTGATCCGTGTAAAATTATTATAATGATTACATATTAGGACTTTTTTTCTAGGAAAAAAATAAATTGCCTTAACTAAGATGCTGTCTTATAAGTCTTCATTCTTCTTAGTACCTATCTTGTAACATAGCCTGTATGTTTAGTAAGTGCTTTGAGAAACTTTTGATAAAGAAAGATCTCATAGAAGCACTACATTCCAAGATGCCTGGAAATGTGTTTCCCTGGAATAACTTGCCTTGCCATCTATAATCATACAAGTATGGCTCATTCATTGGGGGAAACAGGGAGTACACTGTCTGGGGTTACAAATCAATAGGCATGTCTCCATTTGTATACTAAACTTGCCTCCACAGTGGCCTTGTAGGTAAGAATTAATCAGGGCCACAATTACTAATGTCATTTCTGCACTGTATGTACATGAATGTACCCAAACAAAATGTTTGGATATGAATATTGACTGGGTTGATTGGCATGTACGCACTCTGCAGGGCTTGGGAAATATGAGACTCCTCTTCCAAGAAACCAGAGGTGCCAGATAAAGCATATGAATGAACTGTGTGATTAACAGCATTAATCCTATTGAGTTTCAAGCTTTTCCCCATAATCTTGATACAAGGTAGGAAGGCCTAGCAAGCCAGAAAGAAACATTTGGGAGTGTGGTGGATTACTTTAAGCCCATTGGAAAATTGATTTTCAAAATACAAGTGTACAAATAAATAGTAGACCATGTCATCTCATTCATTTACTTGTTAATTCATGCAGTAAATGTTGTTGACTACCTGCTACGTTCCAGGTCACCTTTCAGGCACCCAAATAGGGCAATGAACAAAACCAACAAAGACTGACTCTTGTGGGGCTTCTATTCTTTCCAGGAGGAAAGTTAGTATTTGTCATGCGTTGTTAACGATACCTAGGCAAAGTTTAGAATAATAACTAGTGACAGTCTAGTAACAATTTACAAATTTCTAGATTATAAAGTTTTCCAGCAACATAGATGCATTTTATATTCTGATGCTGTTAATTGCTTTGTTTGTCACTGGCTGAATCCCGGCCATCTGCCACTTACAGTTTGACTTGTTGAGCAGAGTTAGGACTTTTCTCTGAGTCCAGCTTCATGTTCCCAAATTCCACGGAGGTTGAACTGAACAGACAGCACTGCATTATTGCCTTCTGTTTGGCTTATTACCGCCATGACCTCTAGATCTCTCTCAGTACCAGCTCTAAATAAATTTAAAACTCGAATCCTTGGACGAGCGTCAGACATTGAGAAAGAATGTGGAGTCTGCACTTGACCTCATATCTTTTCATTCCAAGTTTATAATGGACTAAACAAATCTCAAGAAATTTATATCTCAGTTTTATAGAGTTGAAGAGGAATGATCCATGTAAATGAAAATGAGCCTGCGGTCCTTTTGATAGGGAGAAGTTTGTCTCGCTGTGTGGAATCCTGGCAGTTGGGCTATTCCCCATTCTGAATTCACATTACCTGAATGCAGAGGCTTGGAATGGTATAGGTGTTTGTTCAGTAGCTGGATTTGTGATTTATCAGAGTGAATGTGTCCCTCCAAAATTCATGTGTTGGTAACTTGGTCCCCCATGTAGTAGTGTTGAAAAGTGAATGGGACCTTTGGGAGGTGACTGGGTCATGAAGGCTCTGCTCACATGAATGGATTACTTCATTCCTAGATTAATGGGTTATTGAGAGAGTGGGTTAGTTATCATGAGATTGAGTTTGTTATAAAAGCTAATTTAGCCATCCTTCATGAGGCCCCTTGCCATGTGATGCCCTGTGCCACCTGGGACTCTGCAGAGTCCCCACCCTCAAGAAGGACCTCATCAGATGTGGTCCCTAGATCTTGGACTTCTTGGCCTCCAGAACTATAAGTAAAATTTTCTTTATAAATTACCCAGTTTCAGCTATTCAGTAATAGCAACAGGAAGTGTGCTAAGATCCAGAGATTTGCTTGTAACTGTTTAAACAAATTATGGTCCCACATGGAGAAAAGTGATTGCCTCAGTACCAAATGTCCCTAATATTTTTGGCACTGCAGTCCTGGTCCCAGACACACTGCTGTATCTTCCAGCCTTGATATGGTCTTATCAGCCAGTGAGGTTGTCTTGCAAATAAGGAGAACCTCCTGGAGTCCTTGCTCAAAGTATCAATAGTTGTTATTATTCCTTTAAAGAAAAAAAGAAAAAAATAAACCTCCACAAAATATGTTCTGTTTCTGAACTTAAATCCTTTATAGCCTGAGAGGCAAATGGGAAAGGTAGAGCTGGGTTTTCTTTTATTGAAGTTTTTGATTCATCTCTACACTTTACTGGAACAGTAAGTGTATCAACTCATGTCCCTACAGTCCACTTAATGTGGCACAACATGAGAAGCCTGTAGCCATGTTACTGCCATTCCTCACTGTGATCTTTTAACAAAATCCTTACCATGTCTATGGTGCACACACATGAACAATAGTCACAGTGCAAAACATGGGGTGTATACAGCTTTTAAAAACAATTAACTCCACTCCAGAGACATTGAAGGGAGAATGTAGGCTATCAGATCTTAAAGCCTGAGCATCTTTATGGGAAACTGTGGAATCAAGATTCAGCCACTGTGATGCTGAGTGTAAAACTACATGTGGTATTTAAAAATGGGGGAATCACAGGAATCTTTTGAAATTACGATGGTTATTTCTTCTTTCTAGGAAGGAAATTGAAACAAGGAGAGAGTAATTCTCCTTGTAAACTGTTTCTCTGCATTTTAGCATATTGCGTCCATCAGCCAAGGCATGTTTACTGAGCATGTGTCCCTGGGCTATGTTCTGGAATACAGTGGTGCACAAGACTTACTAAACCCTGGCCTCATGGAGGAGATACAGATATGACACAAAGAATTACACAACTTGAGACTTGATTGCAATTGTGTAAAATACCCAAAGACAGTCCAGGTTGCTACAAGAGTATTTGTTTAAAGAACCTAATGGTGTCTGATAGTCAGAGAAGGCTTTCTTGAGGAAACAATATTTGAGATAATACTTGAAAACGTCCTTGGAGTTGACTTATTCCTTATTATATGTTGGTTGATGTAAAGAAATTCCATAAATTTAAAGTCTTTTTGTTTTCTTTCCGCAAAATAAATGTTTTCAATAGTAAAAGAGGATGCTATATTCTATTGGGCTAAAAATTTACAGTACTTATTAGACTTAAACACTCACAGTGTATTATAAAGGAAGGCATTTTTAGATTTCTCTCCATCTCTGGGTTGTTTCACTCACATCAAATGAGTACATGGTGATGCCACCCATCTCCTCTTCGAAGTAGAACAGAAAATTTCCTGTGAATGTCATTTTGGTAGCAGTGGTTCCAGACAGATGCTGGAAAATTACTGGTGTTCCTAGAACCATCAGTCTACTATCACCTTGGTTCAGGCCTCTGACACCATCACCAGGATTAGGTCATTCGCCTGTTGGTTGGTCTCCCTGACTCGAGTCTCTTTCCCACTGAATCCATTCTCTGTATTACTGGTGGGTTGCTTTTTCTAAAAGCAAGGCTAAGGATGATGATGCCCCTGATGGTAATACTGTTTCTTAAACAATGTTAGAATGCTGCTCAGGATCGGCCTCTTTCCCTGCCTCACCCTGCGGTAAATTCACAAAAGCCCCGAATGGCAGCTACCGAGAACTGTTTGCAGTCACCAGAGCACGCCCTACTCTCCCCACTCCGGCATCTTTACATACACTGTCATATCCACCTGAAGAACTCTTCTTTGCCTTCATTCTCTATCTTATTAACTCTTACTTATTGCTGAATACTCAGGCCAAGTTAAAGTCTTTTCAGGGAGTCATCCCTTCCTGTTCCAGTCTGAGGGAGGTGTCTGTCCTGTGTGTTCTCCTTGGACTGGATGCATTTCTGTCTTCTGGACTAATCACACACCAGCAATGTGATAAACATCCGCCACATGTGGAAATTTACATGTTTAATAATGAAAGGTAAATACAATTTTAGTTTCTCAGCCACATGAGGTATATTTTACATGCTCAATAGACATGGGTGCTGGAGGTCACATATTGGACAGCACAGACACAAAACCTTTTACCATTGCAGAAAGTTGTATTGGACAATGCAAGACAAAAGGTTCAGAACATTGTATCTCCCTCTTTGAACTTTGAACTTCTTGAAGTCACATGTGTATCCCCAACGAAAGCAATGCTCAATAAATATTTGCTGAAAAATTTTAAGTTGACTATTATTAAGATCTGAGTTTCATATGTTCTGTTATTGCATGTAAGCAATCAAGCAATCACAGTCTTTTTTTGCTTTCTTAATCTAACAAGAATAAACTTGGACCAAAAGGGTTTCTAGACAGGCAGGATGAGAAGTTAGAAACAATAAGCAGGGCAGAGATCTTGGTATATATGTCTTGCCTCAAGCTCAGGAAAAGATGAAGCCTCTACTCTGATGCCAAATTAGTGAGAAGCAAAACAGTAGAAGTTTAGAGTTTAGTAGCAGGTACAAATATTGCTCACAAAAGCAGGCTATATCATATCTTCTACAAATGACATCTATTAAGCAATGTTACTTTTGGTTGGAAGGTGATACTAGTGGTAGCTTACATATTTAGTTTTAATTCTAAGGGGAGAAACTGAGGTGATGGAGCTGTTTTACATCATTTACCAGCCACCACTGCAATGATTAGTTAGTTTAAAGATGTTCTTTTGTCTGGGCATGGTGGCTCACACCTGTAATCCCAGCACTTTGAGAGGCCAAGGCAGGCAGATCACAAGGTCATGAGTTTGAGACCCTGTCTCTACTAAAAAATACAAAAATTAGCCGGGCATTGTGGCACATGCCTGTAGTCCCAGCTACTTGGGAGGGTAAGACAGGAGAATCACTTGAACACAGGAGGCAGAGGTTGCAGTGAGCAGAGATTGGTCCATTGCACTCCAGCCTGGGTGACAGAGTGAGACTCTGTCAAAAAACAAAAACAAAAACAAACAAACAAACCACAAGCAAAATTAAGATGTTCTTCTAAGTATGGACTGTCCTCTGGGGTTATACAATGTCCAAATCTAGGAAGATCAAATTTCATAATAAGCAAGGCAGATCTATTTTCTACAGCAACGTAAGGGAGCGTTTGATCTCTGAAACCTGTTTGAGGGTTGCTGAGCCCTCAAACAAAAAGAAGCTGATCCTGAAAAGAAGGAAACATTAAGAGTTAAGGAAACTTGGTTTTGGTTGCTGCTTTTGTTTTCTGAATACAACTGTACTGTATAGACTGCTAATTCTGCCCTTAGTTTGTGGCAAATATTCAAGGATCCAATTCCTATCCTTTTCAAATTAGGTATCCTTGTGAACTGTAATTGCTCTTTCAACTGTCTTTTGAAGGATGCCAATGGTAATTATTGTAGCTTCCAAAGTTTGAAGCCCTGGAGTGACTCCTACATTTGAATGACTCATAATGATTGACAGATTTAGCTGGCTTTATACGGCTTAACAGTTAGTCACCCCTTCCTCTGTGTTTCTTCCTCCATTGACCTTGGATGGAATTTTGCTTAATTAGGAGAAAAGTTCATTCTATGATTACAACTCTGGGTATAGCCATTTGGCAAGAAAACCAAGCTACTTATGAGATACTACTCATATCGTTGATTGAGTTTAGTTTATCCCAGTGACAGTCAATCCCAGAAAGTGTTTTCGGGATCTTAAAAAATGGGAATATTAGCAATGATGACAGAAGGAAATACAAAAAAACAATAATCAACCTTAATCCCAGCACCCCCAAACCATCATTCTTACAAGTGCCTATAATGTTTCAGAGTCTATCTACATGCATACACATTTTATCAGTTGTAGTTTACATATTACTTTGCATTCTGATTTTTTTTCACTTACAATTCTATTTCAAACATTAAAAAATTCAATTTTGGAAAGCCATAACACTGGTGTTTCTCTGCAGTAGTCTGAAGATGCATTTACTGCCTGAGGAATCCCAACAAATCATTTCAGGCTTCTGTCAATCTCCGATGACACCATTTAGGAAGAAGTAGAGGTAAGAAATAAAAACTAATGTAACCCTGCAAGGGAAGAAGACAACAGATTTGCCAAGTGCTGTTTTCTGACAAGGCCTCTAGAGAGGCTAGGATGAAAGCCACTCAAATTACTGAAAGCAATTTAAGAAATTGGAGACCCTCAAGTGTGGGAAAGGGAGATGTAAAGAATAGTGTGGTCTGGAAGAATCTGTTCTGTTTGCTCAAGAATATGTGGTAAAGGTGGTTAGCAAAGTAGATTTGTATATTTCATAGAGTACCGTGTTGGTCTGGACAGAGGGAGACTGCTAGTCACGTTGCATTTGAGGGGGAAGTGCAGATTTTGCATTGTACATCTGAAAGTTTCTGTGACAGGGCCCTCTCTTATTACTGCCTAAATCAGCCATTTGTCCTTGTCCTGACCTTGCAAAAAAGGGTCTTTACATTGTCTGCAGCTGTCTGAGCCATAGTCTTTCTGAGACACTGTCATCCTTGTGAATGTGGCACTGCTGCCTGGAATAGTAACATAGCAGACACATGTGTGTATGCTTGTGTACATATGTAGTCTTCCTATCAGTTCAAGGGGAAAAAGGGGACAAACTTCCCACCTGTTCTCTTCTCTCATGCTGGAGTTTTTGCTTAGGATGTGACTCATGAGAAGAGGGAAGTCTAGGTTTACAATACAGCTGGTAGACAGAGGGGAAACCCCAGAAGATTTACTGCATTCTTTGTTTTGGTGACTGAGACCACAGTAAACTGAAATTCAAGTGTTGTCCTTATGATCAGTGGGTTAAAATGAGAGAGAAAGGGAAAGAGTAAGCCTCACCTTTCTTTGGTTAGCTTGTGTGTCCCTGGAACATCTTATTTGTTTACAGTAGGGTAAACAAATTTAGGCTGGCAAAAATCATCTGCAGCATACATTTCCAGAAAAATTGAAGGGTGATTTTCTCACAATTCCAGGCACCTGGAATATGCCACATTCTTCCCGTGTGTCCTTCCTATTTTTCATTCTCTGCTTCTTTTTCTAAAATACGGGCTCTCTAGGTGCCCTCCAAGGTTTCTTGCCATTCTAACATTTTATTACTTATGATTGGCCCTGCACAGTGAGGATGGTGACTTAGGCAGAAACTACTGAGAGAAGGGGAGGAGGAACTAAAATTCATTAAGGGCTTGCAGTGGGCTGAGCACCATGTTAAGCATGATGTCGATGTGATATTCTTTAATCCTTAACGATGGGATAAAACGTCTTTCTCTCATTTTTTAGATGAGAACATTAGCCAGAGATAAATAACTGTTCAATGTTTTCCAGCTATTTTGCTATATAATCAGGGAGGGAGCACAGCTTTCTTTGACTCCCAGATCCAACCCTTTTCTAATCTGGCTTTAGGAGTAACATGTTGCCCTGCGATGCAAACACATAGTTCTGTACCAGACCCTTAAGCAGGACCCTCCGATTTGAGGGAGAGGAAGAGAAAGCAGCATAGTGGTTATGAGAATGGGCTTTGGACTCATCATGTCATCTGCATAGACTTCAGAGGGAAGGGCTGAGAACAATCTTAAACAATACTAAAGATGTTATTACTAGTGAGAATCTCATAATCCCATCATCTGAAGGCAGTTGTTTTAATTATTGCATGCTTTACACGTACATGATTACTTCATATATTTACAATTACAGTCTATATGACACTTGTTCTGCCATTTTTAAGATTAATATTATTTCATAAACACTTTGCAGGGTGCTTTAGTTATTCAACATTACCCAAGTTCTACCCCTCATTCCTTCTACTCTTCACACATGCGGAACATATGGCAAATAATAAAGCTACTTGAGACCAAATGACAGGTAGTTTTTGTAATACATTTCTTTTTGGAATAGGTTAAAAATGGTACATATTGATTCTATAAAAATTAAGACATTCAGGGTTTCAGCATGTTCTGACTAATAAGTGGGAGCTAAACATTGAGTATACACAGACACAAAGACTGGCACAATAGACGCCGGGGCTGTAGAGAGGGGAAGGAAAGGAGAGAGGCAAGGTTTGAAAAAGTACCTATTGGGTACGATGTTCACTACTTGGGCAACGGATGGTTGGAAGCCCAAACCTCAGCATCATGCAACATACCCGTGGAACAAACCTGCACGTGTGCCTCCTGAATCTAAAACAAAATAAAAGTAAAAATAAAATAAAATAAGACATTCAAGATTTCAGTGATCTCTCCCTATATATAGACATAGATATGGATGATATAGATATAGATACAGATATAGATATTCTTTCTGAACAAGGCAGTTATGGTTGATTCACTTTGCAAGGAAGTGAACCCTTGAGTCATTGATCATATAGGCAAGGATAATGTCACATCTAAATTTCATTAATTTTATAAGAAATCTATACATTTTTAGCTTTTTCATATATGAACCTATGTTATATATCCATAAAAATTTGGAAAGCAAAGCCTTCAGTTAAAGCTGAATTCTAATAAGAAAAAATAAATGGCGTACTATGTGGAAGGAAAAGCCAGGCACCATCATTTACTGTAACAAGTTTGCTGTATTAATTTGACAAGAGTATTTTGTGCAGATGGAGGGATAAACATTTCATGCAGACACTTTGATGTGTGCCATTGCCCTGACTGACCTAGGCCTGCAAGATAATCAGTTTCCACTCCAAAAGTTTATAATCTCAGGGCTGTTCTATTTATCCCCAGAGAATTAGCAGAATGAAGTTATCTAATGGCAGCAAGTTTGCATCCCACAGCTGCCCATAGGTTCACAGCCAAGATGAGCTACCCAGCAACCTCAGATCCTTAGAGTTTTCCCCTTGCCCTCGCTGGCTAAGGTCACTTGTTTTATAACAATATTTATTGCAGATTGGATCTGTCTGGTTGTTTTATAACAATATTTATTGCAGATTGGATCTGTCTGGTTTATTGTTCTGCAACAACCTTCTGGATCTGTCTGGTTTACTGTTCTGTAACAACCTTCCTAATCATTTTTCCTTTAACCATGCCGTCTGATGATCACAAATGGCCCCAGGATTAGACAGTAACTGGAGGGCTGAAAAGGTGAGTCAGCTACTGAGCTAGCCCTCTTCAGCCCCTGCAAGAAGCAGATGATAGGAGCCCAGGGGATCTGATCTAAACCTGTGCTCTTTTTGGGTGTGGATGCAGGACTTTTCTGGCAGGGAGCAGTATCTGTCGTGCACAGGACCTAGTCAGAGCCCTGCCCGACTTATCAGGGAAACAGCTGGCCTCCATTACAGCACTAATCAACCTAAACAGGCCCTGATTAAGGTGAACCCTCAGTGCCACAGATGGTTAATTCCTGGGCACTGCCCAGCACTTGACTCTGAAGTGCTGAGCTGTAGAAGAAACCTCTCTTTCCAGAAGCCACAGGCCCTAGCAAGCTGTTCCTAGATTGGTGATATGTACATGGATAAACTCAATGGACCTTGACTCCATTTCCTGCTCAGGAGAGCTTTGTCCTGAGCTTCTAAGTTTCTTCTCTCAGCCCTTAGCAAAGAATGATCAATGGTCTTCTCATTTCTATTTCTATCTGTTTTGGCCCCAAATGGCACGGTAACTGCTCCTCAAAAACAATGATAAGATGAAGGGTGTCTGGCCCAGCCCAATATATCTTGCGAGAGAACTTCAGGGTCTCCGCAAACCACAAAGCCTTTGCCTAACACGATGTCATGATGGAATGGAAGGGGCTTACGTTTACAATCAGATTGGATTCCACATTCCAGCTATTTCTTGTAACATTTTGTGATATTAGACAAATCACATCACTCGACTGTTTCAAATTTCTTACCTACCAAAGAAAGCTAATAATACCCAATTTTCAGAGTTGTTGTTAATAATAAACAAGACCAATTACAGTGCCCGATATGTAGTAAGTTCCCAATGAATATTAGCTTAAAAGTTGTTAGCTGATGTAATAATTTATAAACCCCAGGCCTGTGTAGTATGCTTAATCCATGTTAATTATATTTACTAACATACATGATGTTACGCATCCTTTGTAATGATATTCATATAAGAAAATGCTGAAACCTCAAGAAGCGGCTGACTATGTAGTAACCTGAGAGAGAATAGAGGTACTTGTAGAAAACCGAGGGTGGAAAGACACAGTGTGGCCCACATTGGGCAGAAAGACCACTCTCCACTCTTTTGGATATACAAAGACTTAGGAATGTGCATCCCCTTAGCAGAGTGAATGTCAAAGCCTGGACCTTGGGAAAGGAAACGCCAAATAGTATACTCTGAATTTGACAAGAAAGCTGCCTATGCTCAGGGTAGTTTCAGCTAAAAACCAGAAGAAATGTGCATTGATTGCCAAATAGCAACAGCATGTTAATTTCCAGATACCAAAATGAAGTCTACAGATGTGGATCAGGACAGGAAAATGGATGGCAAGGTAGATAGAAAACATGTAATCATAATTAGCAGAAATAATTAAAGAAAGGAGTGGAAATAAAGTGTGTTTGGGAAGATTTGTTATGGCAAGTCCTCATCAAACACCATACATAAGTTCTTGGAAACCATAACTTTAGGCAAAACATCACATAAAAACCCATTTTACCATAGGCTAATTGATATAAACAAGAGTTAAATTCCTATGGCATATTTTCAGTCACAACAATATCACAAAACTTCTAAAGAAAGACCAAAAATACTTCTAATATTAAACATTGAAATACGTGTGAGCTATACAGACACTTAAGATTAATACAAACAAGTAAGATAATTATTTACCCAGTTTTTGGTGAACCAATAAGTGACAGTGGTCATAGTGGCGGTGGGTCAAATCAAAGAATAAATGTTGGCAAAGTGAAAACTGTCAAGGGTACTTCCTCCTGTAGACATTACAAATTTCTTCCTCTTTTTTTGTTTGAGATGGAGTCTCGCTCTGTTGCCCAGGCTGGAGTGCCGTGGCAGTGATATGATCTCAGCTCACTGCAACCTCTGCCTCCTGGGTTCAAGTGATTCTCCTGCCTCAGCCTGCCGAGTAGCTGGGACTACAGGCCTCCGCCACCACGTCCGGCTAATTTTTGTATTTTTAGTAGAGATGGGGGTTTCACCATATTTCCCAGGCTGGTCTTGAACTCCTGACCTCAAGTGATCCACCCGCCTGGGCCTCCCAAAGTGCTGGGATTACAGGAGGGAGCCACCACGCCTGGCTGACATTACAAATTTCTATTTGACAATAATTTGTATTCATTCATTCATTTCCTAACTGGCTTATTCCAGTTCGGGGTTGAGGGTCGCTGTAGTCTCTCCGTGCAGCTCAGGGCACAATGTGGGAACCAACCCTGTCCAGGCCACAATTCCATTGCAAGGAACACTCATATGTACCCACACTCACTCTGAATAGGACCGTGTAGACACGCCAGTTCACCAAGTGTGCACGCCTTTGGGATGGGGAGGAGATGGGAGTGCCTGGAGAAGACCCATGCAGACATGGGGAGAACATGCCACCTCCACAAGCACAGTGGTCCTGGCAGGTAAGTGGTGATAATGAAATGAATTTAAACAAAACAATAACCACTAGATAACCTGCTTTATTTTCAAGAGTGACTTCTTCCATATGCCTGATGCTTTACAGATTGTGAAACACTTTTACCCATAGTAGTTATATCATCATATTAATCATGTGATGGACAGATATTTTTCTTCTCCTTTCCTATAGATGAGGAAACTGAGATCCTAAGTGTCTATCTGGTTAGCCCAAGGTAACACAGAGGGCAAAAAGCAGGGTCAGGGCTGGTCTAGGTTTATAAGTTTGAAACCTAATCTTTTATTAAATATGAAGAGTTGTTCTTTAAACTGTATTTTTTACTTATATCACCTCTTTACATTTTGGAATCCCTGAAATTTTCCATTGACAGAACACGTGTAGATAAGATTATATTCATGTCTTTAATTGACTACACCCAGATGTACCAGTAAGAGGGAATAAACTGTAGAAAAGCACTTTATAAATATTAACTCTTACTATGTATGATTAATAGCTAATTTTACAATATCATGTTATTATACAACCACAAGTCATTTGACAATTAGGATAAGAAAAAAAAAAAGGGAAAGAAAGAAACAAAGAAGAGTACTATGGCCTATTTTTCTGTGATTATATTTCAGCCTAGAGTAGAAAGCACTTGAAAGGCCATGTGGCTGGCAGATGCTTTTATAGGGGAATTTAGGATTCACTGGTGAAATCAGGAATAGCGACCTATGCAATAAATAAATCCTTACCTTGGCCAGTGATGTGAATGACAGCAGGACCCCATCCTGCAGAAGAATAGGGCCCTGATCTAGGGGCTTCAGTTCCCAGCTGTATTCCATGACTTGATGTTCATGATACTAATTGGTCTATCAAAAACTAACATTGCATTTGAACTTTTTTTCAGTTTCCTATTTCTATCTCCTTCACCTTTGTACCACCAGCACATTGCTAATGCTGTATTAACTGTCATAAATTCCTCTCTCTCTCTCACTCACTCTTGCATTTCATGACATGTCTGTTCTTCGATAAAGGCTTCCATGCTTTCCCTATGCCCATGTATTTTTCCTTCCACTGAACTCATGGAATATCATGTCTATATCAAGCTTATGCCATCCATAACTTTTTATCTTGTACATATGAATGTATTTACTATTCCTTTACTAAACTTTAGATACGTGAGCAAAGAAAACATAAGTCTGATTTAGTTCTGCATCCTTCTCATGCCTAGAACAGTCACCAGGAAGAGAGGTCCCAATAAGTAGTCATATAACTGAATCTAGAGATGGCATATTTATTTAATCCAAGTCAACACTAATGAATCAAATACCTACTATAAGCGTGCTGTGGTAGGTAGGTGAATATGAGTTCTTTTTAGTGATTATTAAACAGATTCAACCTTGAGCATACATGGGATGTGATTACTCCTTATGGCTTTATCTATGAGCTAATTCTTAAAGGAATTTCTTTTTTTTTTTTTTTTGAGGCGGAGTCTTGCTGTGACACCCAGGCTGGAGTGCAATGGGGTTAACTCAGCTCACTGCAACCTCCGCTTTCCAGGTTCAAGCGATTCTCCTGCCTCAGGTTCCCGAGTAGCTGGGATTACAGGTGTGCACCACCACACCCGGCTAATTTTTGCTTTTTTTTTGAGACGGAGTCTGGCTCTGTTGTCCAGGCTGGAGTGCAGTGGCGCGATCTCGGCTCACTGCAACCTCTGCCTCCCGGGTTCACGCCATTCTCCTGCCTCAGCCTCCCAAGTAGCTGGGACTACAGGCGCCCGCCACCACGCCCAGCTAATTTTTTTGTATTTTTAGTAGAGACGGTGTTTCATTGTGTTAGCCAGGATGGTCGCAATCTCCTGACATTGTGATCCGCCCGCCTCGGCCTCCCAAAGTGCTGGGATTACAGGCGTGAGCCACCGCGCCCAGCCAATTTTTGCATTTTTAGTAGAGATGGGGTTTCACCATTTTGGCCAGGTTGATCTCGAACTCCTGACCTCAAGTGATCCGCCCACCTCGGCCTCCCAAAGGGCTGGGATTACAGGCTCTTCAAGGAATTTTGAGAAATTGTGGAAGCAGTGGTGTCTCCACTATGCAGATCATTGAGGATTTTTAGGTTGGGCCGTAGAGAACATTCTGGACACTGGAAGACACTTTTTTCATTCTCAAGCTAAGGCTGCAGGGAAATGTAAATAAACCTTGTTTCTTCTTTACACTCCAAACTCATTAACTCTAGTTTAAGTTTTCTGCTAATTGTTTTGGTTGAGAAGCAGTATTTTGCTGTTTATCCTTGTGTATCCAGCTAATGCTGAGTTTACAGGTTTGAAGGGGAAGTCACTTCAACACCTCCTTCCTTTCTTCACAGTGAAATATTTTCTCAAGGTGAGGTTTCTGTGTTTATAGTCTTTCTTTGCTACTGTTTAAACCATTTTCTATAGCATTCCCATTAATTGCTTTACTTTGTCTCTTCCACATCTAATGTCATTTACATTTGACCTCATTAATTAATACCTATCCTGCTTGGTATTTACAACATTGATTTCCAGTTACATAGAACAAAAATGGGAAACACACTTTAGAAGATGGTTCAGGACTCCTCTTCAAAGCATAACAGAGCAGAGGCCTGGCTAGGCTTTTAGTTTCTTTTTCACCTTCCTTTACTGAATTTATCTGAACTCAAAACTAACCATGTCTAATAGGGCTTCATAATAAAGTTGGAGCCCAGGTCATATCTATACTAATTATAAAAATTAACATTGGTAAAGCCTTTTACAGTTCACAAAGTTCTTCCACATGTGTTATCTTGCTTCATATAACAATATATCAAGAGGATATTATTATAACTATATTATAGTTGAGAAAGCTGAGATTCAGAAAAATTAAATGGCCTACTCAGGTTCATATAATCAGCAAGCTGTAGAACTTGGATTTGAGTCCAGATTTTATCTCAAAATTCATATTCTTTTCTCTATATGACTCTGCATCCTTATGAAAGTACAGACTATGTGTAGCAATTCTGTGTTGCCACTGAATATCCAGCAAGTACTAAAATCTACCAGTAAACAGGGCCCCTAAGCAGACTCAAGTTTGTGTCTTCGTGGTTAATATGTGACAGAGGAAGCTTCACAAATCAATGATGAGGGGTCAATTGTTCAGTAAATGGTTCTGGGAAAATAGGCTAAGTTTATGAGGAAAAAGAAATCAATTTAGATCCTCATATAAAACTAAACATCAAAATAAAATCTAAAATCTAGATGAATTAAAGATTCCCATTAAAAAAGAAATAAATTGGAAGAAAATATAAATGAATAATTGTCCCATCCTTGATTAGGCAAACTGTTCATGTTTAAAACTAATGGGAGATATCTCTAAGGAAGCAAACGATATAATTGACTGGATAAAATTTTAAACTTTTTTATGTCAAAACATAAATAACAAATAATAAAAAAAGAGAAAACATTTGCAACATATATGGCAGAAAAGGCTCAATATCCTTAATATATGAAAAGCTTATGTCAATCAATGAGAAAGTAATTAGAACAGTTTAATAAGAAAAAATAAAAGAGAAATATAAGTATGGAAAATGTGTTCAACTAGCAATAAAAAAATATGAAATCACAGCAAGAAGTTTCTCTCAAAAATTATATATGTGATGTGTGTGAAGGTCCAGTGAGATAATGAAATATTCCCATTCACATGAAAGACATAAATTGATATGGCCTTTGAAAATGTATTTGAGCAGTTTATTTAGGTTTAAAGAATAGTAAAAATATTCCTGTCTTTCAACCTTATAATACTGCTTGTAAGAATTTATTCTAAAAGTAATTAGAGATGTGAACAAAAATGTAAAGTACCAATTACAATCCTGTTTAAGAAGTTACATTAGAATAGGAACCCTGACTGTCAAAGCCATTATTTTATTCCAACTAACAAGAACAGGACCTTGAACTGTAGGTAAGAGCTTCAAAACATTGGTTGAATCAGGGAACTAATGATTTTCTACAACCTATTGCATAATAGTTAAGGAATTATTAATTAAATTGTAGTATATTCATATAATTAAATATACTCACTAAAATCATCATTTAAAAAATATAAATTAAAAATGCTATTGATGTAACAGTTTTGAGAGAACAGGATACAAAATCATACACGTGATATAATACATGCAAATATATATCCAAATACACATACACACAGAGAGAACAGAAAATACCAGATGGAAATATGATAAAGTGCTAACAGTGGTTATTTCTTAGAGTTGGAATTGTAGATAATTATAATTTTCTTAATAGTATTGTTCTGTATTTCTCGCATTTAATTAAAAAGAACACATGAAACAATCTGAAAAGATTCAAGCTAAAAAGTAGGAGATTATTTCTAGGTGGTGAGACGTTTTCAATTTTTGTAAATTTTCTACAATAAGCCTTATTATTATTATTGTTATTATTATTATTATTATTATTATCTGAGATGGAGTCTCACTCTGTTGCCCAGGCTGGAATGCAGTGGCACGATCTCGGCTCACTGCAAGCTCCGCCTCCAGGGTTCATGCCATTCTCCTGCCTCAGCCTCCCGAGCCTTATTATTTTAATCAGAAAAAAATGTTAGTTTTAAAAGAAAGAGATCACTAGTCAATATCATGAAAAGGCCATCCATAAAACTTGTTCAGACTGCATCTCACAGAGTCAAGATTAGAGATAGATGTGTAGCAAGGTGAGACCCTGATCAATCAATTGCATTGATGGTCCTGATTCTTCATACTTCCCTATGTCCATTGCCCTTTCTGGGTAACTTTTAGTGCCTTCACTCACTAATTCCAAGCTTGTCTATATGATTTGCCATGACCAACAGACTTAGCAAATATGACTTAAACAGAGCTTGACATGAGCTTGCACCTTGGGCTCAGTTCTTACCCACTGACACTGCCGTGAGAACATATTCCTTCTTTTCTGCTGGAAGAAGAAAGATACATGGCTAAGTCATCACTCACTTTAGCTCAATGACAGCCCACTGCCAGATGTGAGAGTGAACTCAGCTAAGGCCAGAATACCCAGCTAGTCCAGGCTACACCACTGATCCACAGACATGTGAGCTAAATAAATGTTTAATGTTACGATGTCTTGAGTCATAGGGTGATTTGTTATGCAGTACTATTGTGACAAACATGTTTGAGTCACAGGGATATAATGACTCTTTGTTGGTTAGAAAGGTCACAATAAAATTATTGCTTCAGTGCAAGGATGTTTAGGCCTCGTTGAAGTCTGCATGAAACATTTCTCTTGACAATCGACTTCCCGTTGTTCAAATTCTTGTCAGTCAACTCATAGCCCACAGTTCATAGATTCTTGGAGGAAAACATGCCCCAGTAAAATGCTTGAACACTGTTTCCTGGAAACATTTTCACGCCAATCTCCATCAATATTAATAAACTGAACTGGCATTCAGATAATTTATATATCTCTTGTGTTTAGTTAGTCTTAAAATGTCTCTGTGGTTCCAGTAAAATTGGGGCAATGACAAGCTATACTTTCTGAAACTAGGGAGTTGAGACTAGACCCTGAAATCTGGGCAGTGTACCAGGATACTGGCATTGTACGAGGCTTCACAGCAAAGCAAAAACTAATTTTTGCCTGGCTGTTGCTATAATCTTTCCACAATTCTTTAACCTTCAATAGCAAACATTAAACCAAGTTCATGAATCAGAGGAGAGCAAAAATTTAAAGGTTCACTACTTATGAACCCATTAAACATCAGCAAGTTTCTATTCCAATACTGTTTCAGAGGAGAAGGACTTAGTCTGAGGGCCACACCAGAGCTGATGTCATCATCTATTTGAATGATATGAGTAATGATAAAAACCACCATTTACTGTTTGCCTAACTAGTATCAATACTGTGCTCTTCTCTTTACACACATGATATCATAACCCTTTCAAGTAAGAACTATTTCCTCCATTTTACAGAAAATACAGAACAAGTGCATTAGCTGAGGTTTAGAAAGGTTAGAAAACCAGAGCACAAGCTGGTCCGTGGCAGAGCCAGGGTTCACAGCCATGTCTATGCAACTCTCAAGTCCATCCCTAAATGCCCAGATCATTCAGCTTCCCATGTGGCTACCTTGGAGTAAGCAGACATGCTGGTTTCCTCTTATCTTGGAAGTTACATTTACCCTTGTAAATCACCAGATTGGCATTCTGGTTTTAGAATAAAATTTAGTTTCTAATTAGCCCAGCTGTCTCCTCCAGGGTCTCTTTCATCTGATACACAATGAGGACTTTTATACTTGCTTTTCATACATATCCAATAATCTTAAAACACTCCAAAATTATAAATTCTCACCTAGCAATCTGTAGTCACTTTAATATGAGGACTTAAAGGACAATGGATTTTCTTTGTGTGCCACTTAACATACAGTACTTTCTGATTCTGTGAGTATAATATGATAATTACAGATGCACGCAATTTAATGTTTACCGTGCGTTCTTGGTCTCATGAGTGTAAATACAAGAAATATGATCCCCATACAGCTAATAATCCTTATTTTGCATCAGAGTAAACCCCAGTCTGCCCCCACTCAGTTCCCTCCTCTCTTCTTCACCCTTCCCATTCCCCAGCTTGGGTCAGCCTTTTGGCCAAAGGGAATCCCAATGCAGTGCCTTGCCCTGGAGAGCACCTCCTCATCTCTTGTCTGCTGTGCCCTGGACACAATGAACTGTCTTTTGGAAAGATTTCAGTAAGATAATCACATTAAGATGATATTAATTTACAGCAGCTTACAATCTCACTCACTCTGGATTACAGTCATGCACTGCATAACCATGGTTCAGTCAATGATGGATGCAGATATGACAGTGGTCTCCAAAGATGATAATGAAGCCGAAACATTGCTGTTGCCTAGTGATGTTGTAGCCATCCCAAGTCAGGGTACAAATCGCTACACTCGTGTTTATGGTGATGCTGAGGTAAACAAACCTACTGCTCTGCCAGTCATATAAAAGTCTAGCACATTCAATTATGTACAGTACATAATACTTGAAAAGGGATGTCTGTTACTGGTTGATGTATTTATTTATTATACCTTTTAATCATTATTTCAGAGTGCATTCCTTCTACTTATAAAAAGAAAGTCAACTGTGAAACAGCCTCAGGCAGGTTCTTCAGGAGGTTTCCAGAAAAAGGCATTGCTGTCATAGGAGATGACAGCTTCATGCTTCTTATTGCCCCTGAAAAGGTTCCAATGGGATAAGAAGTGGAGGTGGAAGACAGTGATGTTGATGATCGTGACCCTGTGTAGGCCTAGGCTAATGTGTGTGTTTATGTCTTAGTTTTTAACAAAAAGTTTAGAAAGTAAAAAAGAATAATAATTTTTAAAATAGAAAAATGCTTATAGAGGCTGGGCGTGGTGGCTCACACCTGTAATCCCAGCACTTTGGGAGGCCAATGCGGGTGGATCACAAGGTCAGGAGATCGAGACCATCCTGACTAACATGGTGAAACCCCGTCTCTACTGAAAAAAAAAATACAAAAAAATTAGCCGGGCATGGTGGCAGGCATCTGTAGTCCCAGCTACTTGGGAGGCTGAGGCAGGAGAATGGCATGAACCCAGGAGGCAGAGCTTGCAGCGAGCCGAGATCACACCACTCCACTCCAGCCTGGGCGACAGAGCAAGACTCCATCTCAGAAAAAAAAAAAAAAAAAGAAAAAAAAGGAAAAGAAAAATGCTTATAGAATAAGAACTAAGAAAAATATTTTTATATAGTTGTACAATGTGTGTTTTGAGCTATTATTACAAAAGAGTCAAAAAGATTTTTAAAAATTAAGAATTCACAAAGTAAAAAGTTACAGTAAACTAAGATTAACTTATTATTAACCTTAATAATATTTATAAAATTCTTTTAATAAATTTAGTGTAGCTTAAGTGTCCAGTGTTGATAAAGCCTATAGTAGTGTAGAGTAAGGTCCCAGGCCTTCACATTCACTCCCCACTCACTCACTGACTCACCCAGAGCAACTTCCAGTCCTGCAAGCTCCATTCATGGTAAGTGCCCTATATAGGTATACTATTTTGTATCTTTTATACCCTTTTTTAATCTTTTCCATGTTTGGATACACAAATATTTACCACTGTGCTATAACTGTCTACAGTGTTCAGTATAACAACATACTGTACTGGTTTGTAGCCTAGAATCAGTAAGCTATACCATATAGCCTAGGTGTGCAGTAGGCTATACCATCTAGGTTTGTATAAATGCACTCTGTGATGTTAGCACAGTGACAAAATTGCCTAATGATGCAGTAAACAGAATGTACCCCCATCATTAAGTGATGCGCAATGTATGTGTGTTTTAATAGAGGCAGTGATAAACCTAAAAAGCAACTCTGGCAGTAGAAATCTTAGCATTAAGTGAAAACTTGTGAGGTGAAATACTTTTTAGAATTCATCTTTTCCCGTGTCTTTCAGGTCACTTTCTATAGGTCCTATTTCTCTCAGAGACACCACATTTTCTTATACCATTAGTGGTGGTTCATATGAAGGCTACAAAAAAGTCAGACTTCCCCCAAATCATGAGAAAGCCCAACTTGATACTCATAACTTTAGATTGCATTCTGTTGTTTTCCTTTAAATTCTGTTTCTGGCACCAACATTTTGATCTAAGTCAAGAAAGGTCTATGCCTGCCTACTTTAAGATATTTAGAGGAAAATAAGATTTGTTTCATTCATTATGATAAGAATAACACCAATTTAAGTGAACAAGAAACAATGTGTCTACACATGCTCACTTCTCTATCTCCACATCTGAAACCTGTTAGATATATAAACAGGTAGCTATTTGCTGAATGAGTGCATGCATGTATATTTGCACACATACACATATTACATACACACACTTGCTACACATACAGACACAACATACACATTCAATACACAGATATAGACAGGCATATACACTTAACATGAAAACAAAATTATTTCCTGATACTTAGTAGGGAGATATGTAAGTGCCTTGCCACTTAATATATTTTGCCTTTCTGGAAGATATCAGCATGGGGACAAAATTGTGCCAATTCCTTTTCCTTCTTTACAAAATATTAAATCTGATTAATTGGAAACCTGATCAATTTCCTTAGGAAACTTTAACTTAATCCCATAAATATTGGCGCTAGTTGTTATTTCACAATCCTAAATCTTGAGGAGATCGTGGTGGCCCAAATGCCTCCCTGAGAAACGAGGTCTGGACTAGACCTGGTTTTACTAGGTTTCTCTTTGCTAAAGGATCCGATCCACCAAGTCTGTAACCTTCTTTCCCAAGAGCCTTAGGTCATTCAGGTACAGAACTCAACTATCTGCAATTCCAGATTTAGAGGTATTCCTGGAATTAGGACAATAGGAAAGAGGTTGGAAAAGGAAGAGAGTTAAATACAATCCAAATTCCCTTTTACATCTACCCAGTGATGTTTTCATCTCATTTCAGTATTAGAAATTTAAATCAGTACCAAACCCTCAAACTTGAATTATTACATTCCTCAGAAGAGCTCCAACGCAGACACACCATAGGAGATAATAGAATTTCATGAATTTGTCATTCTTTATATAAATCTCTCCAGCAAGTATCTTACTTACAAACACCATGCTGGTTGCAATGGAAGAAAATATTATTTTATTTATTCTCCTTTCAACAGAAGTTTATTGAGCACTTAATATATGCCAAACACTGTTTTGGATTCTATGAATAAAGCAGTAACAAAAGTGTTTTTTAAAATCCCATTAACATTTAGCTTACAGAAAATGAACAAAGAAAAATAAATAATAAGCAAGTAAACAAATACATAAAGCTATCTAACATTTCCTCTCCCTGGTTGCTGAAGAGAGTATGGAGTTGGGGGCCAGGTAGCTTTCTGTGGCCATTTTGAAGCACATTTCATCATCTTACAGAGACGTGGATTACATTTAAGGAGTGCCTGGTATGTGTGTTGGTGGTGTGTAGGTGGAAGTTTGTGGGAATGATGTAGGGCTGAGTGGATTAAACACAGCCTCTTCTTTTCCTTCCGTAGGCTGATTTGAAAGGTATCAGCAATGTGCCTTTCTGATAAAGTTGCTTCAAAAGGGAAGTGTGGCTCTTTGGCAGGCTATGAATCCTGCCTTTCCTGTTTGTAGGCACAATGAAAACCAAATGAAAGTCAGCTGGATTTTGATAAACGCTGCCAAAAAAGCTGTGCTCCTGAGCTGCTCATCATACTCTTCTCTTTGTTGGGTTTATTTTTGTTTTAAAGGCATAATTTTATCTGGCAGGAGCCTGCAGAAACCCCACAGTGGGATAGAATCAATCCCTGTTTTGTATCTCTGTGAGCAAAGCAGACTTGCAAAGCATGTGAGCCTCCACGTGACAGTTACTGTGTCTGCCCAGTCACCTCTAGTTCAGTCTTCAGTTTTCAGGAGAGAGCTTCATAAACTCACTTCGAGGATGATAAAGAAGATGACATAGAGGAGTGAGCATGAGTATGAAGATGGTCATTTACAAGTGAAACCTAACAGCTTAGACTAACATAGATCTTGTGCTTGCATATCAATGAATGTGAATTCCTGGGACTTCAACCACATGGCTCAGTGCCATACCATTTTGTAAGCTCAAAGTTGAATGTAAGAGTATGAGGTGAATGCAAGTTGTTCTAAATTACTTTGTTTGATTCCATGACTCAAAATAATTATTCCTCACTGCAATCTGTGTTTGAAAGCACAGAAAGGCAAACAGCCAGGCAAGAGGCAAAATAAATAAATAATAAAATAAAATAAAATAAAAGGCGCACCTTTCCTTTGAACTAGATGAAGGAGTTCATTACAGAGATTCAACCAGAGTTGACTTCCCTGAGGCACCTCTGCTCTGTACAATTACCCTAGAAGCAGGTTCCCCATGGTAGTTATCTTACAGAGAAAAGATTGATTAATGATGCTGGCTAATGGAGCTTAAGTGTGCTATGTGAAGACAGTAGGTTGTTGATTCTCATATATTGTCATTGCCTTCGTATGCTTTTAGACTATATTTTTATGCATTACATTTAAGATTAAGGAAGAAAAATCATATGATTATCCCAAACAGAATAATAATTTGATAAAATGCAAAAATCTATTCAACACAAATACTTCTAACAGAATAAAAGAAAACATTCCTATTCTTATAATGTAGATCTATGAGTACTTACCAAAAACCACACTATTTGATTTTCAAAAATTAGAAGCATTCCTGTCAGTGTCAGAAAATAACTTAGGAATATCTGGTACTATCACCCTATCCAGCATTACAGTGGAAATGAAAATACATACAATGCAATAAGACAAGAAAAGAAAATTATAGATTTTCTCTCCACAGTTGCCCATGGTGAATCCCAGCCCTGTGACTCCAGGGGCACCCTTTGAACTGTTGCAGCCTGCAGTCATTGAGGGGTTTAGCCCCACTGCAGCAATCCAGAAGGTTTAAAGGAAAAGTTCCTTTGCAAAGACATGCAAGAACCCAACAGTACCCATAGGTTGCCTAAGCAAGGCCGTCACCCTTACCTACAACCTCTACTGCTTCCCCCAGGGCCATAGCCAGTGCTTTCAGCTCACAACACGCACCTGCATTACCACTCAGGGCTTCACAGTCACAGCAGTCTTGCTGCATCTGCTATGGAGTCTTGACCCTTAGCCCGTTGTCTGGCCTTGAAAGCTCTGTCAACATTATTCCAAGACCCAGGAGCAATCATTGGCCCTACCATGAGACTTATTTCCTCTTCCCCTTTGAGAGACCCCTGAGTCTTTAGGGGAGAAAGTGGCCCTGTGTGTAACTGTAACTGAAAGATTTTCTTCAAAAACCCCAGATTCTGTTCAGTTTGGTGTTACACACATCTATTTGTGCCACACCTCCTTCACTTAATAAACTCTAATCCACTTATTAAAAAAACTTTTATAAGAAAATATAAGAGTATATATTTACAGTAGCAGAGTACAAACGCACTTCTGGAAAAGATAAAAATCACAATAAAGGGAAAGGTAGACACATTTTACTACATTAAAATGAAAAATATAATCTCAATGACAACAGCATAAACAGCTGAAAGATAAGTTACAAATGGAAAACTTTACTTTGTACGTGACTAACAAAGGTAAATATGTTGAACACACATAAGAACTCATTGAAAATCAACAAGAAAAAGATGTGCTACTGAATAGAAAAAAGTATCAAAAGTTTGAAACCAGCAATTTTCAGGACAGGAGATCTGAAAGGCCAATATGCATATTAAGAGATGCTCTAGATATCAGGCAGTCCTCACTTTGCTCAGTTCTCATATGCCCAGATTTTAGTCACAAAGTTTAGTTAAACAACACAAATATTCCAACAACATAGTTTAAATTTCAAACACCAGGGTATATTAACTGTGAGTAATTACATGAAGTACAAACTTTGCTGCTAGTTCTTCAGTTTACTGTGTAATAACAGAAGCTCATGATGATCAATGATTGACTATCTCATCTTTTTTTAAGTCTATGAATAATTGGTCATTGCACATCTGTTATCTAATTTATAAACAGTCAACAATCCATATAGTTGTGTGCCACCGCCACCTCTTCCTCCTCCTCCTTCTGCTCCTCCTCCTCCTTCTTCTTCTTCCTTTTTTTCTTCCTCAGACACAGGGTCTCACTCTGTGGCCCTAGCTGGAGTGCAGTGGTGTAATCATGGCTCACTGCAGCTTCAATCTCTGGGGGTCAAGTGATCCTCAGCCTCAGCCTCCCAAGTAGCTGGTACTCCAGGTACATGCCACAACATCTAGCTAATTTAAGTATATATATGTATATTATATATATAATATACATATAATATATAATATACAGATATATAATATACATATATATATGGAGATAGGGTCTCACTCTGTTGCCCAGGATGTTTTCAAACTTCTGGCCTCAAGTGATTCTCCCTGCCTTGGCCTCCCAGAAGTGCTGATATTATAAACACAAGCCACTGTGCCTAGCCTGTGTTGCTTCCTTGCTAGGAGTAGCACCATGTAACATTTTACAGAGAAGGAATTGGCCAACAAAGATGAAAGTGCAGCAAAGAAATACAGCGATAACATTGGAAGTGAAATTTGAAACAAATATAAGTGGAGTTACAAAGAAGCTAGCTCATGATGGGAGTGCTGACACTGCCACCACTTGAGAGATTCCAACGTGATGCCAGAGTAAAATAGTGAAGATAAACTTATTGATGTGAATGAGGAGCATGGTTATAATAAAAAGGAAAAAGATGTCCCAGAGAAATTGGTGCTGCAAAAAACTTCACCATAATGGAAATGTCAGATATTTATACTTTTATCATAGTGAAAGGATAAAATATTCCAAATTTAGAAAGGAGTAGTAAGACAATTCACCGAGGGATGGGAAAAATGCTTTCTCTGCATCATGTTACACAACAAGAAAGCACAAGCATTAAACTGCTCTTGTTAATTTGTTTTTAAAGAAATAAAACACTAATTCTCCATTTTTCTAATGTTTTAAATTACTGTGTACTTAGTAAATACTAGCATTACTTTTTTCATTTTTCTATACATTTGTAAACAAGAGTAAGAGAGTTTTAAATGTTTTGACAACAATTTTTAAAGGTCAAAGAACAACTGTAATTTATTCCATTGATTATTCAGATCACTTTGCATGGTTTCAGTTTGCATAGTCATTTTTAAAGCCCCACACCACTATGCTAAGTGGGTACTGCCTGCACTGTTAATCAGAACAATGCACATCAAACCACCATGAGATACCTTTTCAGATCCATCAGATTAGAAACAGTTAAACATTTGAAATGTACCATTGTATGGTCAGCCTTGACTTCATGGCCTTATAAGAACTGAAATCCCTCAAAGGCAGGAAGAAGCACGGAAACATTAGTACAAAGAACAGGCTGCTGAGATTGCCCCCATATTAGACCAAGTCCCCAGTGAATGCATCAGGAGCAGGTGCACCTAACTTCCCCCAGTCTAGGAATTCTTCAGTGAAGCAATAACTATTGGTTATAAAACAGATGTAATAATGTTGAAACACTGTCAAATGACAACTTTATTATTTGCTAGCTACACTGACTTGACCCCAGACAGCAGTATAAAAATTAAATATTTATGCAAACCTCAAACCTTTTTTGTAATCTTTGATTATCCAAGGTTTTACTTAGTACCTCCCTCAGGGGAATATATACACCTCATGGACAATCCCAAGTATTACACACTTTTATGACCAAGTAAGATGTATATATCCAATTTTTTTTATTATTATATCATAATAAGGGAGAGTCTTGGTATTTTACTACTTCTTCAGACTCATGCAGAATATATTTTTGATAATAACCCTAAAGTGTGTTTATTTTTATCCAAATGTAGATAAGCTATTTTTAAATATTTAATCTGTTGTTCAGGTTGAGTAATTTCTATTGAACTACCTTCAAGTTCATTGACTGTCCTCAGTTCTATCCATTTTGCTAATGAGTCCATTCAGTAAATTTTTTATTTCAGAGATTATATTTTTCAATTATAAAAATTTCCATTTGGTTCTTTTGCACAGCTTCTATTTCTATGCCTAGGGCTTTTACTTCTGATTTATTTCAAGGGTGTTTACCTCTACTTCATGGAATGTAATTATAATAGATGATTTGAAGTCTTTGATAATTCCAACCTCTAGGGATCTCAGGATGATATCTGTTGATTATCAAAAGATAATCCTTTACAATTGGTTATTTTCCTAGTTCTTTTGTACATCAAAATAACTAATGTTGTCTTTTGAACATTTTGAAAATCATGTTGTGAGACTCTGGATCTTGTTATAATCCTCTGGAGAATGCTGCTATTTTGTTTGTCTAGCAGACAATAAACCTCACTAATATCAGACTTCAAATTCTGTTTCACTTTCTGTGGGTAATGTTTCCAAATATCATTTTATTATTTTTATTTTTCATTATTTACTTTCCATAAGTTATTGGGGTACAGGTGGTATTAGGTTACATGAGTAAGTTCTTTAGTGGTGATTTGTGGAATCCTGGTGCACCCATCACCGAGCAGTATACACTGCATCATATATGTTGTCTTTAATCCCTCGCCCACTTCCACTCTTTCCCACAAGTCCCCAAAGTCCATTGTATCATTCTTTTGCCTTTGTGTCCTCATAGCTTAGCTCCCACATATTAGTGAGAACACAGGACGTTTGGTTTTTCCATTCCTGAGTTACTTCACTTAGAATAATAGTCTCCAGTCTCATCCAGGTCACTGCAAATGCAATTAATTCATTCCTTTTTACGGCTGGGTAGTATTCCATTATACATAGGTATACCACAGTTTCTTTATCCACTAGTTGATTGATGGGCATTTGGGTTGGTTCCATGATTTTGCGGTTGCGAATTGTGCTGCTATGAACATGCGTGTACAGCATCTTTTTCGACTTCTTTTCTTCTGGGTGGATACCCAGCAGTGGGATTGTTGGATCAAATAGTGGTTCTACTTTTAGTTCTTTAAGGAATTTCCACACTGTTTTCCACTGGGGCTCTACTAGTTTACATTCCCACCAGCAGTGTAGACGTGTTCCCTGGTCACCACATCCACACCAACATCTACTGTTTTTCAATTTTTTGATTATGGCCATTCTTGGAGGAGTAAGATGGTAACACATTGTGGTTTTGATTTGCATTTCCCTGATCATTAGTGATGTTGAGCATTTTTTCATATGTTTGTTGGCCACTTTGTTGGCCATATGTTTGTTGGCCATCTTCTTTTGGGAATTGTCTATTCATATCCTTACCCCACTTTTTGATGTGATTGTTTTCTTACTGATTTGTTTGAGTTTGTTGTAGATTCTGGATATGAGTCCTTTGTCAGATATATAGATTGTGAAAATTTTCTCCCACTCTGTGGGGTTTCTGTTTACTCTGCTGGATGTTCCTTTTGCTGTGCAAAAGCTCTTTTGTTTAATTAGATCCCAGCTATTTATCTTTATTTTTACTGCATTTGCTTTTGGGTTTTTGGTCACGAAATCTGTGCCTAAGCCAATGTCTAGAAGGGTTTTCCCAATGTTTTCAAACCCTTTACTACATTGCTTTGAATCTTTCCCATGAATGCACCACTCAGACATTAGTGTATTTCATGGAGTAGTTTCCTGTTCATAGACATTGCTATGCTATTTTGGGTCTGTTCCACAAATGCATTGTCTTAGTCCATTTGGTTGCTATTACAAAAAACAAAAAGAAGGATGGAAAAAAAACAGTCTGAGTGGCTTATAAACAACAGAAATTTATTTCTCATAGTTCTCAAGGCTAGGAAGTTCTATATAAAAGTGACAGAAGATTCAGTGTCTGATGAAGGACTATTTCTGGTTCATAGATGTTATGATCCAGATGTTATGATCATCTGTTATGGCCTCACGTGGCTTAAGGGGCAAGGGTGTGCTTCAGAGTCTGTTTTATAAGGAATCTAATTCCATTAATGAGGGCTCATAATGTAATACATTCCCAAAGGCCCTACTTCTCAATACCAATTCAATGGTGATTAGGTTTTAACATATCAATTTTGGGAGAGACAAACTTTCAATTTTTAGCAGTGATGCTCAAGGTGGAGTTAAGAACTTGTGTCCATTTATACACAGAATTAGGGTATCTGCTTCTCTAGCTCTTTCTTCTCTTGGAGGTAGACTGGAGCCACCCTTGAGGCAAAGTGAAGGAAAGGAGAGAAGGAATAATAATGGGATTCATATTTTTCATTCACACTCTTCAGACCACAGGGCTCCCTTTTTCCAGTTTCTCTGACTACAGGGGTTTCCCTTGGCATTACACACACATTGCACATACACATCAATATAGATAAGAAATAATTCCCTTTTGAAAATTTTCTTAAAGTCATTTAAGTTTATTATTTTACAGAAATGAAATAAACTGTACAGCACTGGTCGTAAGCATAGGTACTAGATGAGTGATATAAACAATGACAATAAATGGCAGGTAATTATGCCATTTTTTTCACTATTATTATTAACTTTTTCTGATTTAGAAAAAGGGAACAATTATTTAGATATTCAGTAGGAATTTTAAGATGCAAAAAATACTAACTACAGTTCTTTGGCAATGAAAGTAGACTATTTCTTCTATTTTGCTCTGCATGTATGAAAGGAGGCAGAATGGCCTTTTATTTTAGTAATTTTTCTAACAGAGGTATGCAACTCTATTTAGCCATTGTTAGCAAAGCTGGACCAGAAGAACAGCACTCATTATTGTTTAGGTAGCAATCAAAATTGCAAAGCAAATTTATCTGAATCAAAGAGTGAAATAAGTAACTTACTCCTTGATCTTGGAAAAAGAGCAAAACTTAAGGTCTAATAAAACTTCTAGTTTCAATTTCAACAGGTAAAGAGCTTGAAGTCATCACTCTCATCTTTACAATAACAGCAAAAAAACCTTGACAAACTGAAAAACAAGTACTTTCCTTGGGTCTATGAGATAGCTGAAGTAGCAGGGCAAACCATCATTCTAGAATCTGGAAAGACAAGAGCATCGGGAGACATGCAGAAAACTACTTACCGGCAGAAGGCGGCACGGGAGCCATTGATTAGTAGTAATATTTAAATAGTAATTATGACAACCTGCTGGAGGGTACATGTGGACTAGAGTAGTGTGAGAGTGAGAATCTCCTGTGGGCCTCAGTCTTGAAGGGGACTATGAGCTTGATCTCTATAAATCCCATTAGATTCACATAGTGAAGATCTCAGAGACATCACCTAGCTCAAGAACGATTTGTGGAACTGTAATCATTTTGACATACACCCAGAGTCACCTTTGTAACAAGGTGTAGGAAATTCCTTTCCTACTCATCGGAGAAAAGGCATTTGCCAGAGCCTTATCCCAGCTGGAAGAAGGTAATTCTTCACACAGTAGCTCCCTCCAGCCTTCCTGTCTCGCAAAAGAGGTAAGGGCCTTACAGAAAAAGATTCGGAACATAGTAGCCAGGGAAGAGAGCAGTGGTCAGGGATTTGGGAGAGAAGCCATGCCACTAGAGAAACCCCTGTGAAAGTTACATTAGACCAGAAGACTGATATTTAATCAGAGTGTTATAGAAAGATCTTTGCTCCTCCTCATTTTACCAACGCTCCAACAAGGCTACAGTACAGTAACAGTGGATTACAGCTGAAAGCGCTGCAAGAGAGACTTTGAGGAAGACTATTTAGGGAAGCCCTAAGTCAAGAGGGAAGGAAATACTTAGAAAGCCAGAGTAATTTTAAGCTTCTGTCACTTATAGATACAGTAAACATTAAACACAGCCCAACTCTTAGCTAGATAAGCATAAATCTTCACACTAAAGGCCTATTTATCTCAGTTTCCATTACCAGTTCAACTTGTCCAGATTTCAGCAAAAAGCACAAAGCATGGCAAAAGCAATGAAAAACCACATTCTAAAGAGATACAGCAATATTGTAACAAGACTCAGATATAACATAGATATTGGAATTATTAGACATACTATAAATAATATGGTAATGGCTCTAAAAAAAGAAGTTGACAACATGCAATAACGGATGGCTGATATAAACAGAAAAGACAAAAATCTAAGAAAGAATTAGAAGGCAAGCCTATACTATCCAAATACTATAATAGAAATAAAAATATATTTAATGGGCTTTTCAATAGTCTGAATATATTTACAAAAATTATCAGTGACCCTAAATATAAGTCAAAAGAAATTGCCCAAACTAAAATGCAAATAAAAGATAAAAGAAAAATAAACTTTTTGGATTAATAAAAATAGAAAAAAGAAACAGAATATCTAAGAATTGTGGGGACAATAATAAAAGGTCTGCCATATGAATGATTACAATCCAAGAAAGAGAAGAAATAATGGAGCAGAAAAAAAATATTTGATGTAATAATAACAGAGACCTTTCAAAAATTAATTACAGACACTAAATCATAGGTTCAGAAAGCTCAGGACATGAACTACAGTAAACATAAGCACACACAAACCCTACACATACACAGACACAGACACACCACTAAGCATATTATCTTCAAATTGCAGAAGTCCACATACTAAGGGAAAATCTTGAAAGATGCCAGAGTCAAAAGCACCTCACTTACAGAGAAACAAGGATAAAAATTACAATAGTTTTCTTGGCAGGCCATGAAAGCAAAAGTAGAGTGCAGTGAAGTATTTAAAATGTTGGAAGAAGTAACCACCAACCTAGAAATCTATATCCAGTGAATGTATCCTTCAAAAGTGAAGAAAAAATACCTTACCAAACCCTCCAAAAATTAATAAAATGTATCATCAGCAGAACTTGCCTGTAAGAAATAGTAAGAGATGTTCTTTAGCAGAAGAAAAGTTACATAGGCCAGAAACATGGATCTAAATAAAAAAGGAACAGTTACTGAATAGGTCAAGATCAAATAAAATATATATGTTTTTCTTCTTAATTGCTGTAACATACAACTAGTTACTTATAACAGGAACAATGTCTTGGGTGATTATAGTACATGAATAACTGAAATAAAACAGTGTCATAGGATAGGAAGGAAAAACAGGATACTCTGTCATAAAAAACCTGCACTAAACGTGAGGACTATGGCATTATTTGAAGGTGAACATAGATTAGTTAAAAATTTGCAGTGTAAATCCTAAGACAGCCCCTAATTTTGCATAAAAAGTAGTTAATTGATATGCTGAGAGGGTCAATAAAAAGGAGTCATGTTAAATGCTCAATTAAAACCAAATAAAGCAGAGAAAGAGGGAAAAATCAAAGAAGAAAACAACAGAAAACACAAAAATAGTAGATATTAATCAAACAATATTTATAGTCACTTTAAGTGTGAGTGGTCTAAATACCACAATTAAAGATTTCCAGAGAGGATAAATGTAAGATACAACTGTATGTTGTCTACAAAAAAGTCACATTAGATGTAAAAATTCAAATACATTAAAAGTGAACAGATATAGAAATATATACCATGCTAACATGAATCCAAATAAAGCTGGAGTATTTCTCTTAATTTCAGAAAATCCAGACTTTAGAATAAGGAATGCTATCAGGTATAAGTAGAGGAATTACATAATAATATAAAGGTGAATACTGCAAGAAAATGTGACAATCTAAATGAATATACACCTAACAATAGAGCATCAAAATATATGAGACAAATTCTGATAGAAATAAAAGAAGAAATAGACAGATCCGTTATTCTAGTTAGAGATTTTAGCAACCTCTGTCAGTAATTGATTAATCAAGCAAGCAGAATATCAGTAACAATCTAGATGACTTAAATAGCACCATTAATCAACATGATCTAATTGTCATTTATAGAACACTTCACTCAACAAAGCAGAATTTATCTTTTTCTCAAGCTCATATGGAATATTCAGCAAAATAGATCATATTCTGTGCCACAACTCAAATCTTAACAACTTTAAATAACTAGAAATTACACAAAGTATGCTTTCAGACCACCAAGGGAATTAAGCTAGAAATCAATAAAGGAAAAATAGCTGGAAAATCCCCAAGTATTTGAAAATTAAACAACATTCTTTGTAATAACACATGGATCAAAGACGTCTCATGAAAAATTAAAAAGAAATACTTTCAACTAAATGAAAATAAAATACAATTTATCAAAATTTGTGAGATGCAAATGATAATAGTGGACAGACATCAAACACACATTAAAATAACAGATGCTGGCAAGATTATAGAGAAAAGGGAACACTTATACACTGTTAGTGGGAGTGTAAATTTGTTCAACCACTGTGGAGAGCAGTATGGTGATTCCTCAAAGAGCTAAAAGCAGAACTACCATTCAATTCAGCAATCCCATTACTGGTCATATGCCCAGAGGATTATAAGTCATTCTACCATAAAGACACATGCACGGAAATATTCACTGAGGCACTATTCGGAATAGCAGAGACACAGAATCAAACTAAATGCCCATCAGTGACAGACTGGATAAAGAAAATGTGGTGCATATGCACTGTGGAATATTATGCAGCCATAAACAAGAAGGAGATCACATCTTTTGCAGGAACATGGAGGGAGCTGGAGGCCACTATCCTTAGCAAACTAACACAGGAACAGTAAACCAAATGCTGCATGTTCTCACTTGTAAGTGGGAGCTAAATGATGAGAACTCATGAACACAAAGAAGAGAAAAACAGACACTGGGGTCTACTTGAGGGTGGAGGGTGGGAGGAGTGAGACGAGCAGAAAAACTAACTATTGGGTACTAGGCTTAGTACCTGGGTGATGAAATAATTCGTACAACAAATCCCTGTGACACAAGTTTACCTATATAACAAATCTTTACATGCACCCCCAAACCTAAAATAAAAGTTAAAAATTAAAAATTAAAAAATGGTCCTGAGAGCTAAAAAAGGAAAAGAAGAAAAATAAGAAATCTATAACCTAAGCTCCCACCTTATGAAACTAGAGGAAGAAGAACAATTTAAGCTTAAATTGAACAGAAAAAAATACAGGTTAGAGAATAAATCAATGAAATTGAAAACAATAGAACAAAAGAGAAAAATTAATGAAACTAAAAGCTGGTTCTTGGAAAAAATTAACATAATTTATAAACCTCTAACCAGGCTAACCAAGGAAAAAAGGGAGAAGATAAAATTCTAATATCAGAAAAGAAAGAAAGAGAATCATATTGGATCCAATGGGCATTCAAATGATAAGAAATACGACGAGTGACTCCATCCCTACAAATTTAAAAACTTAGATAAAATGGAATTCTTGAAATACACATACCAATAAAAACAAAAACCAAACCAAAAGAAAAAACCTACAACCAACACAAGGAGAAATAGATAACTTGAGTAGCCCTACATTGATAAAATAAATTGAATCACTAAGAAATAATCTTCCAAAAAAGAAGGCATCCATCCTGGGCAATATAGCAAAATGCAAAACCTGGTCTCTCTCAAAACTTAAAAAATTAGCCAGGCAGGATGGGGCACACTTGTAGTCTCAGCTACTCAGGAGCCTTACTTGTGGGGAGGACTGCTTTAACCATGGGAGTAAGGAATGCAGTGAGCCATGATTGCATCATTGCACTCTAGGCTGGGCAACAGAGCAAGGCCCTGTCTCAAAAAGTTAAAATAAAATAATAAAATAAAATAAAATGGAGACTTCAAGTTCAGACAGTTTTATGGGTAAATTCAGCCAAATATTTAAGGAGAGAAAATGTTACCAATTCTCTCCAATTTTTTCTGGAGATAACACTTTCTAACTCAATGTATGAGTTCAGTCTTTCCCAGATAATGCCATTGCAAGAAAGAAAAACTTCAGAACAGGTATCTCATGGACATAGATAAGAGATTATTCAGCAAAATATTCAACATAGTACTGGAAGTTCTATCTAGTGCAACAAGACAAGAAAAATAAATAAAAGCTATACATTTTGAAAATCAGGAAATAAAACTTTCTTTGTTCATAGATAAAATTATTGTCTATGTAGAACTGCTCCTCTCAGAAAAGGCCCTCCTGGAATTAATAAGCTAAAGAGCAGTTGGTTTTGTGTATTGGCCTTGTATTCAGTGACCTTGCTATTTAGCCTATTAAATATATATATATTTGATATATATATTATATATTATATATCTGATATATATTATATATAATATATTATATATAATGTATTATACATATTATTATATATTATATATAATATATAATATATTATATATATTTGATATATATATCTCAACAATGAACAAGTGGAATTTAAAATTTAAAAATACCATTTATAATAGCATAAAAATATGATATTTAGGCATAAACCTAACAAATATTTACAGAATATATATTCAGAAAACTATAAAACTCTAATGAAAGAAATCAAAGAAGATAGAAATAAATGGAGAGAGATTCTCTATTCTTTAATTTAAATACAAAATTGTTAAGGTGTCAATTCTGCCCAATTTAATACAAAGATTCACTGAAATCTATATCAAAATCTTAGCATACTTTTTTTTTCAAATCAACAGATTCTAAAATTTATATGGGAAACCCAAAAACCTAGAACAACCAACACAATGCTGAACAAAATCAAAACTGGAGCATTCATACATAATTTCAAAACTTAGCGTATACCTACAGCAATCATGACAGTGTGGAACTGGTGACAAATTAGACGGACAGATTAAACTCGGAAATTGACCTATACAAATATAATCAGCAAACTTTTGGGAAAAGTACATAGACAATTCAATGGAGACAGTTTTTTTCAACAAATATAATGTTTATATGTCACCTTTCCTCGAAAAATAAACTATCACAGACCTTAAAACCTACAGAAAAATATACCTTAATGCAAAACGTGAAACATACAAGTTGAGGAAGTAAACATTTTTTAGAAGAAAATCTTTGACATTTTGGGTTTGATCTCTTAACACTCATTAGTCACACAACCCAATTTAAAAATGGGAAAAAATATCTAAACAGGCACCTTATCAAAGAAAATATCCAGATGGCAAATAAGTATATGAAAAGATGCTCAACATTATTTGTCACTGGGGAAATGCAAAGTAAAACTATGGTGAGGTACCACTCTGCAGAATATTGACAACAGTAATTGTTGGCAAGGATATGAAGCAACAGGAACTTTCATTCATTGCTGATGGAAATACAAAATGGTGTGGCATTATAGAAGACTGGGAGTTTTTTACAAAGCTAAGCATGGCCTTACTTTACAATCTGGCAATTGGTTTCATAGGTATGTACCCAACTGATTTTAAAGTGTTTATCTATATAAAAACCTGTGTATAATTGTTTATATCAGCTTTATCCATAATTTCCAAAAACTGGAAACAACCAACATGTCTTTGAAAAGCTGAATCGATAAACAAACTATGGTACATTTTCCAGTGGAATACTGTTCAGTGACAAATAGACATGAACTATCAAGCCACGTAAAGACATATGAATTTAAATTGTACATTACTAAGTAATGATACAGGAGTTAAGAATAAATTACTTAGGCAGATAGTGAAGGTATAGAAGTCCTCGGTAAGGTTTTCCTTTTAATGAAAAGCAGCCCCATATCATCTTCTAACAAAGAGCAGCCTGTAAAGTCAAGCTGCAGACGTAGTCAAGCTGCAGACATAGACAAGCAAGCTGGGAGCTTGCCTGGGTGAATGCTCTCAGGAAAGAGCTATGTGGGACTAAATATGTTCAAAATGGCGGCTCCGTCTTCTCTTCTCTGCCAGCCACGTGCACAATAAGGAGCAGATAAGATGGCACCGGCCAAGGGGAGAGTTCATTTGCATAATAAGATTACGGTAGGGCGACCAGCCTTCCCTACGTGCTATGTAAACGTCACACCAGATGGAACCAATGTGTGAGCTCTGCATAAATCAGACATCACCTCAAGCCTGACTATAAAATCTGGCGCACGCCCTGCTGGCTGGCTTTTCCTCTCTGAAGTCCCCTCTCTCTCACTGGAGGAAGAGCTGTTTTCCTTTCTTTTTCTTTCTCTTTCTTTTGCCCATTAAACCTCCACTCCTAAACTCCTGTGTGTGTCCGTGTCCTAAATTTTCTTGGGGGAGACAATGAACCCAGGGTATTTACCCCAGACAACGTAGCTGCTTCAGTAAGTCTGTCTGAAAAGTCTCTATCCTGCATGATTCCATTTATAAGATAATCTGGAATAGGCACAGATATTGAGATGGTAAACAAATCTGTGGTTGCCAGGAGCTTGGGGTGGGGATTGGGTTGAGTAAGTAAAGCACAGGAAGTTTTTCTAGGGTGGTGAAACGAATCTATGTAATACTCAAATGGTGGATACAGGATACTATGCATTTTTCCAATTCTGTTGAACTTTATACAACAAACAGGAAACCTTAATGTATGCAAATTTAAAAATCACTTACAGGACCCACGGATGTAATGCAGACTGTGAAAAATATTATAAGGTTATGAAACAACCATCCTGAAGGGGCTGACTTAAGTAACTTTGGAAATGAGTGGTCTATAACACTAAAGATACAAAGACCAGTATATAGCAATGTCTTCTAGTAGATAAGGTTTTTTGTTTTTTTCTTTCCTCACAAGCGTACTGGTTAACAATTCTGAAAAGTATATTAGAATTGAACAATTACGTAAATGAATGGCAGATGGTGGGATCTAGTTTTCTTACTTTTGGAGTGGGAGGTTACAGATAACCAGATAAGCAAGGAGGAGCCTAGAATAATCCATGTGATAATGTATTACATTTGGTGAAACCAGTGTGAACTAATTAATATTTAACTTAATATCGATACAAATAGATACATTTGAAAATATTTATAGACATGAATATATGGAAGAGTTTGTACACATACATACATTTCTTTGCATGCAGGGCCTGGAAACAGTGGTGCCCCAGTAATAATGAACAAACCTAGTGCCCAGATCTTGTTTTCGAATACCTTTCTCCAATAAAAGGAACAGGGCTTTTGGAAAAGTGGCTGATTCTAGGACTGGGCAGGAAATGTACAAGATTAGTTTGAAACATCTTATAGTGTTAATAAGGAAGTACTCAAAACAAACAAATAACTATATCAAAAACACAGTAACAGGGTATGTCAAAGAAACACAGGAAGCAAATGAAAGAGCCACCAATGGCCAATGCCAGAACAATTAGAGCAACAAACGCAAATAAATAACATACTACTGAAGTATATCTCAAGCATAAAATAATTATTCATGAGTCCATACTGACATAAATAGATGGTCAAATAAAAAATACATGGGGAGAAGAGATGAAACTCCCATGAAGAGGAATTCTAAATAATTTATACATATACTCCACTCCCAAAGAGATGGAGCATAATGCCTCACTCTGTGTGAGCAGTGCAAAGTAACTTCTGCAAAGAGGAAAGAGTGCAAAAGGGAAAAAAGAGTAGTTTCACAGTGGGGAGCTTGGCAAACACTGTTTCAACCAGGTGGTCAAGGTTAACATCATCAGGATAAATCATATTGATGGTATTACCCTGATCTAGTGTGATGAGAATGGCATTTTACTTCTGTGGTCTCCCTCCTCACAATCCATATCCCCAGTCTAATATGAGAAAATCATCAGACAAATCCGAATTGAGGCACATTCTACAAAATACCTGACCAGTGGACTTCAAAACTGACAAGATCATTAGAAACAATGAAAGTATGAGAGACCTTCACAGCCAAAAGGAGTCTAAAGAGATCTGGTGACTAAATGCAATGTGTTGTCCTGGAATAGAAAACAGACATTTCCTTGGTAGTTTCCAAGGAAATCAGAGTAAAATATGCACTTTAACCAATAATAATGTATTCATATTGGTTTATTAAATGTGACAAATATACCATACTAATGTAAAATGTTATCGGGAAACAAATGATGGAGTACAAGGAAAGTCTCATTTTCTCCTATTAAAAACAACATTGCTTCTTTTCTCCATCGCTTTGAAATATCACCTTTATAGTTCTCTAAATCCTCTAGATATGTGTGTGTGTGTGTGTGTGTGGATATCCTTTAATCCATTGATCTATTTATGTATCAGTGACAAATGATTGACTACAATTTTGTAATAGTTTCATTATCTAATAAAGCAAGTTCCCCGTTAAGTATTTTTCCTTAAAAATTCTTACCTGTTTCTTTTTCTATGTGAATTTAAATTGTAATTAGCTTGACTAGTTTTACAAATATATAACAGTATTTTAATTGATTGTATTAACTTATGCATTAATTTAAAAACAGTTGAAATTTTCTAAATATTAATTATTCCTATGCAGTTAGAAGGATATATATTTCTGTTTATATATCTTGGTTTCCTTCAGCAGAGTTTTAACTTTTTTATCATTTGGATTCTGCAAATCTATTAGGTATTTTGCTAAGTATTTTATCTTTTTTGACTGATACTGATAATACTTCATCTTGCATTTATTTCCTAAGAGGTTTTTGTTTGAACAAAATTGACAACTATTATGTTTTGCTTAATAAAACTGTAGTCAACCACCTTCTGTCTATTCTTAAGTTTTCTAATGATTTTTGGTTGGCTGTGCTGAGATTTTCAGGTTTACAGTAATCATATGCTCTGAAAATGGTAATGCATGTCCCTCCTTTTTTCCAGTTGTCCTCTGTCACCTAGACTGCCACACAGATGCCAGTTCAGTTTCTTTTCTCACCACCCAAAGTAGGTCATTTCCTAATCCCATCTCTTTTCCTTCCTAATTTACTTCCTAAGTTTAATTGCACACACAAATTCCAGCAATTTTCTGGAAAAGGGTCTTTGAGATATACCTTTTCAAGATTTCACATGTCCAAAATTGTCTTTATTCTCTTTACATTCATTGTCTGAGTGAAATGTAATTTCACTTTGAATTTTGAAGGCATGTCTCCACTGTCTTTTTTGCTTCTCTTATTGTCCTTGTGAAGTAGATTATGCCATTTTATTTTCTCAGTTTTTTTTAATGTGACAACCTTTTTACTAATGCTCTCTGAATAGTTCGAATATTTTTAATTTGCCAATTTTTCTTGAAATTTCTGGATGTTGTTGTTTGGAGGAAGACTTTTTAAAGTCTTTTAACTCAGAGTACGAAGAAGCCAGTGGGTCTTTGTATCTGGAATACGTGTTCAATTCTTGGATTTTTTTTTTTTTGTATTTTTTAAAATAAATTTCCATCCATTTGGTTTGCTCTTTTTAAGAAAATTTTTTGAAATGTCTTTCAACTGTATGTATGACCTGCTTCATTAGCCCTATAATTTCCACAATTTTTATCATTAATTTTTTTTGTCTCGTCTCTTTGTTTGCTGTCTTTTAATATGACCTCATAGTGATGGTACTATCCTTCTATTAAATATTGTATTCTCATTTTTAAAAACTTTCAATGCTTTTTATAAGAATTTAAGAACTTTCCATGTTTCTTTTCTGATAGTATCCTATTCTTCCTTCACCGTTGCCATTTATTATCTGATTGAACCAATGATCGTATTTTACTTGATTTTATCTACTGCTGCTCCAAGCATTTGTCTGTTTTTTTGTTGTTGTTGTTGGTTTTTTGTTTTGTTTGTTTTGCTGCTCCAAACATTTGTCTCTATGTATTCAAAGTTTCTTTCCTCTGTTTATTTTGATTTTTGTCTTTTCTCTTAGAGGTTCTTGAAATATGTAGTAACTATAGACTGTTTTTATTCAAAAGTGTGTCATTAAAAAGTTAATGGAAAACATACCAGTCTTGCAGGGGGTGGGAGTAAGGATCGCACGTGTCCCTATTTATTTCCAAGGCTAAAAGGAAAGAGACAAGTAGTAGGTTGAAAGGGGGTCCTCATGGCTCAGTATATATGTGGTCACTTAATCTTTTATTTCTACTAAGGAGCCTCACTTCTTCCACTGTGCTATCACTGATCATTCAGTGAGGAAGTAAGTTCAATTTCTCCTGAGGATAACCTTGTCTATTGCTAAGAGTAGGGGTAGTTACTGGCAACTCAGGAAATGAAGGGCTTCTTGGAGCCCCACTCTTTTCTATAAAGACTCAAAATAAATCCTTTATTCAGCCCTATAAGTCTCCCCTTTTCAGAGGTGTCTAATGCTTCTAATTCCTGAGACATTTTGTTGTGTTCTTCAGGGTGGGTTCAGAACGCACCTTGGTTATGTTGACTAAAAAAAGGAATGGACAGGCTATATCTATCCATATTTAATATATACATTATTTAATATATTAATTTAATATATATTAATATATATTTATTTAATAAATTTATATTTATTTAAAGCCTGAGAAAAAATCATTAAGAAAATACAGAGCTAAACACAAGGAACTTGACACAGGAATCCCAAACCCACACGTTGGAGAGCAGGGATTTTAAGAACCAAAGAGCTACTTAAATCCACCGACAACTGATTACACTAATTACATGTCCAGAAGAAATATTTTAAAATCTGGAAGATTTGTTTGAGTGAATTCTGCAAGGCAATGAGGGAAAAGCAACAGTGGTTTGAGACATTTTTAGAAGAGAACATCACGAATGACAAAGAACATTCTCCCTGACTTGGTCATTGAGTACAACTTGCATTTTGAGAATCTAGAGTCTCTCGGAAGCTCACGGATGGGTGCAAGGTAGAGACTAAGTGGTTTCAAGGCCAAAGAGAGGGCATGTGGTAATAGCTGGCAGAAGCCATGCCTAGTGGGAATGTCCATGGCTGGGGGAGTAGTGAGACACACTGGTGGACTGAGCTTATTCTAACAGAAAAGCCCAGGGAAACTGAGATGCCTGAAAGGTCCATTCACAGAAGAAGCAATTCCTGGTAAGCTAGTATGGATGTCCTGGAAGTATGTTTTACTTAAACAAATGTGAGTCTGTGATCTATCAACCTGCAAACATATTTGTAAGAGACTTAAGTGCTTAGGCAAAAACAGAGACAATTTGTGCTACATGATAACTGAGATACTGGGACTTCAGAATAGCCAGTCTCTGTGCCTATATCCACATCCATCACTCTTTTGAAAATAAGGCACAGAATGGTGAGGATGTGGTGGCTTTGCAGCCAAATGTGGCACTTAAGCTGTTGCTCAGATGCCTGCTACAAAGAAAAACCCTACTTACCTTTGCTCTACTTGGCAAACATGCATGTTTTGCAGAGAGGAAGTGCATGCATTTGCCTTCAAAAAAGTTTTGCAGCCATTAAAGAGGAAAAGAGAGTTTCTTCCTATAACCAATGTTCAGGAGCCAGCCAAGCTCCTGAGGTCATGGACTCAACATAGAGTGCTGAACGGACTCTGCTTGATTGTTATTCCAGTGCTACAGGCAATCCTTTGACCACTGCCCAACCTCTTCCCAGCCCACCATCCAAGTCTCATATCTATCTGCTTCAGGGCACCAAAACTATTAGACTGTAGTCCCGAGAGATACAGGAAGTTAAGTAGCATCAGGCTATAATGTATAGTTAAATTATGTACCCCTGCAGATATAATAGGATGATTTAAATAGTAGGGAAATAATGATTAGAGGGCATAGAAAGAAATACAGCAGTCACTCCCACAAACTTTGATAATGAAGTAGAAATTTTGCAATCATGTCGTGGGGAGGAGCATACACTAATTTAAAGCATGGAGAATGTGATCCTAACCTCGCTGTTCAAATCAGAACACTGACATTTACCCAGTGAAAGACAAAGACATTAACTACCTTGGTTTCCATACTGTATTAGTGCATTTCCCTCTGCAGACGAGTGATACCATTTGCCACAATGACAATACACACTCATAAGCTAGACCATGAACAGATCAGATAAAATCATGGAGGCTAAGAATATTAAGAAGACACACTAGTCCTATCATATTTCTCACAGATTTTAAGAGTACACAGACAAAATTAACTGTCAAAGACTCTTATTAAAATAACATAGGTTTTCTTAATGCATATTATTACTGTATAAGTAAGAGGCAAGGCTTACAATGAAATTTCTTTTGCTTACAGTTTGGGTCTCCAACAATCCTAGAATAATTTTACCACATTTAAAAATCAGCATCATGGATATGAAAGTCTAGAATATCTCTAGAATAATTGGAATGTTTGTCAACACTGCACTCAGGTTCCAGCATACCCGTGATACATTATAAATGGAAAGAATCTAGAAATCACATGCATTTATTTATACATTGTATAAGCACTGGCAAAAGATGGGTAGGTTGAAAGCTGAGCACCTAATCATGTTAAAATCTGGAATACAAGACTGATTGCTTGTATCAATTAAGAGAGGTATGGAAATTGGGTGAAACCTCTAGTCCTGATGACTATGCCTCTTAGCCCATCCAGATAACCATCCAGATTCACTGGGAGGGTTCCTCCAGCATTAAGATTTCTGAATGTTAGAAAAAATTATCTGTCCTTCCCATTGCCTGCCTCATGTCATCATTAAATTCAATATAATTGCCACACATTTGAAATATCTCATTTTGTCTTTTGAATACCCATGCTGTCATAGGTGACCTTGTTAATTGGTCATGCTTTTTATCTTCCCCACATTTTTAATTTTTTTTTTTGGAAGGTCAAGAGTGTTTCACCTAAAGAGCCTCTTGCTCACGTGAATATGTTGGGTTTTTTTGTTGTTGTTGTTTTTAGTGTTTTCATTTTTATGCTGGTTGTTTAAAGATCACCTGGGGATTTTGTTCAGAATACAATTGTTGTACCCCTTCCTCAGGAGATACTGAACTGTAGACCTGGAAAATATCAAATGACTCTGTTTGAAGGGAACCTGTTTCCTAGGTGATTCTGCAGTGTGCACCTGTTCTTTCATAAGTGGACCATCTAAAGTCCAGAGAGATGAAGTAATTCATTTAACATTTCACAGCTGCTCTATGCACAGGCCAGGACTAGAATGCAGGGTTCCCCATTCACTGACTAGCTTTCTTAACCTACAATACTTTGAGCAAAGAAGGCTGCTTATTTCTCCTGCAGAAAGTCAGGGAGATGGTTACGGATACTATACTGGTTCTTCCTGCTTTTAAGCCCCGCTTCTTAGATCTCAACCTCAATGTGCTAGTCTCTTAAAACATAAGACTTTGCTAAGTCTCTTCCAATGGAGCATTCTAGGGCACCACGCTGGGTGCCTTTGTCTGACCATTCATCAAGCATTTTCTGCTGACAGCCAGTGACTTGGCTCACTTCACCCTGCACCAGAGAGCTTCATTTGCACTGATTACCCTGCATTTCACATAAAAGTCATTAAGAATTCTGTTTCAGTGAATAAAAGAACGTAAATGAGGTAATTATGAGCTCCACTTACCTTACTAACCCTGTGCATTGTGCAATCATTAATGCTTTCACATGATCTGTTCACCGGAAAAATCAGAAAGGTGGAAAGTAATATTGTTGGGAAAGAAAATAGTATTGAGGGTTATTCTGTGGTTGAATTTTTTTTTTCAATTTGGGGGAGTTAGGGAGAGTCTTTTAATGTAAGCTCTAAAAAAGACAGCTTGAGAAATGGCTGCATAGTGCCGCTTTTAACCCCTACCTCCCCTGTGCATAAATTAACTTCAAGTTGCAAAGGTTTTCTCATAACAACATTCTACACTTGGAAAGCAGCATTCATCTGAAGAACTCTTTAAGATACATCCATATGATTGTTTTTACTTACTAGACAAATGCATCTTCCCACACGGCACAAGTTGCTGTTGAGTGTTAGAGAGTAGAATAAAGTTGGGGTGCTTAAATCATACCCTGGGAAGCGAACAATGCAGCACTCAAATCTGAACTCCGCCAACTTTCCTTCTTTCCTACCCATAGTGAGCACACTGCTTTTGTTGTCCCTGTGCCTCTGCTTGTGAACCCACTTCCAGCCTTCATGTAATATTGATGTGTCTTTCCAGGTGTCCTACTATCCTTATTATAAGAGTGGGCACCACATTGCCCAGACTTACCTAATCATATGTGTCCCACCCCGTGATCAATGTGAGTTGTGCAGGTAGAAACATGTGACCCTAGTAATTCCACCAGAGTAAAAATTTGGATGGATGTGATATATGGTTATGGAAGACAGATGGTCTTTCTTCATTTTGGATTGCAATTCGTACAAATGTAGACTTGGGGCTGCCAGAAACCGTGTTTCCTGACACATGGAGAAAACCTGACTGAGAAGGAGTCCATGCAGTCATGCAGAGAGGAGCAGAGCCGAGAGATAGAGATAAAGTCAGCATCCTCATGGCAGCCTGTACATCCACAGGGCTGACTGTGCCCAAAGTCTGAACATTCCTTAGGCTTTCTGGTCAAGTAGGATCATTAACTTCATTTTGTGGAAAGACAGTTTTAATAAAGCTTTTAAACATCACAGCCAAGAGGGTTCTCATTAATAGAAAAATGGGTACTTCTAAGGAAGGCACTATGCGTGACAAAGCCTAAAATAGGAACAAGACCAGATGGAAGTGAGGTGAAGGTCCGGGGGAGAGGTAGTCCCTCATTGTTAGCTGGAAAATAGCCAATCTTCATTATGTAGAAGACAAACCATTGGAAACTGCTCTCTATTTAATCTAGCTTCTACTAAATACTACTTAGTTTAGATTACTAGGATATTGGGTAAAAAATGTTGAGATGCAAAAGGCTGTTATGGTCTTTGGCAAGGTGCAAAAATCATCATCATCATCATCATTGGTCTCAATTTACCTGTTGGAAAAGGAATAGTATGTACCAGAATGGACCTTTGTCTTATGGCTAATGACACATTATTACTGAAGGCCAAATGATTAGTGAACTGCAGTTGATATGAGCAAAGATGGGACAATGAAAACCATAAGATTTGGAACCAGAAAATAAGGAAATGGGAAAGGCCAAATACATAGGAACCAGACTAAACTTCCTGTGGGCATAAACTCATAGCCTAGTAGATAATATTCCCCTGAAAATCACTCTCCACTGGGATCTAGCCTGGTGGCAGAGAGCAAATTATCTCTGCCTTAAACAACAAGCTGAAACCAGGGTGGAAACCATTAGTGGAATATTCAGGGGATGGTCAAAGCCTTGATGCCTGTTGCTAAAAAATAGAAACCATAAAAGTAAATTACAGTTTACTTCAGCAAATTTCTGGTATCATTTACTGACCAAGAAAAAAAATATACCAAGAGCTTACTATAGTTTTTAAACTGGCATATTGCTGGATTTCTTCCCAAGTCTGGTAAACAAAGATGTGTGACTGCCATCTCAAAAACCAGGCATTACCACCTCCTCCCCAGGTATTGTTAGGAAGGAAAATAAACTCTGAAGAGCCTATTATAGGGTAGAACTGGGGTCAGCCAGATTGACGAGCTAGATTGAGGATTTAGATTGTATATATAGCATTCATTCCTCTTCCTTTCTTCTTTATAGAACCCTGATTTTGTTCAAGGATTCCTGCTTTCTCCACACAGCGTATGATTCAGAGGATGCAGCAAACCCTCCCAGCTCTAGCAATGTGAACCAATTGTAGCAATTAATAGCACTGGCAGTGATTTATTTAGATATAAACATGTGCCTAATTCCTAGACACGTATTATTTTGAGGGGAGGGGAAGTTTTGTTGGACATTCTGGGAAAAGTTTCATTTTCATTAAGAAACAGTTCCTCTGAACTTTGGAACAGGTGACGACATCTCCACTTCACCTGGATATGGCACTGAAATTCCAGCAACCACCTTGTGACAAGTGTGAGGATGAAAACATCACACCCAGAAGGACAAAGCTAAGACAGTCATGCCCAGATACCAGAGGTACTGTGAGTAGTGCTTGGTCCTACCTGTGGATCTCTTGTTTTATTAAGTAATAAACCCTCTTATCATTTTAACCAATTTTTATCAAAGCTTTGTTTTATGTGCTGCTGAAATCTTCCTGATTGATAAACTACCACGAAATTCATCCCAAACCAAGAAGAGAATCTTTGCTTTCCCTATCAAGCAAGAGGCAGTGAATTCTATAAACATTTGCCACTTTTCTACATGACCATTTAATTGAAGTTATTTCATTTCATCCCATCATAATTTACTGTGAATTTTGAGCGTAGGTAAAGTTTTTGTTTATCCATCTATGTAGCTAGATGCTGAGGAACTACATCTAGAGTTAACAAGAATAATGCACCACACTCAGGGATTCTAGATATGAAACAGAATGGAATACAAGAATGCGTCTTCAAATTCTATTTGGGATGGAAAGGGAGCAAATGTTTTTGTTGCTGTGGTGGTTGTGTGTTTCATGAGAGATAGTTAGAAGAGGAACTATTGGAATTGTGTCTTATGCAGATGACATTATAGTCTGCCAGACTCCATTGCTTGAAGAAACAACCACACCCCCATTGCAGGACTGCCCATCACAGCCCTATCCCTCACTCACACCACCCCAATCATGGCATGCGGCTCAAACTAGACTAATCACTGTACCTGGATGAAGTGCACAATACATTGGCTGGTGTGGAGAGTGATGAGTAGTAGTGAGATATCCAAGTAGGTCTAATCAGGGTCCTTATATGAAGAGATTTGATATACCGACATTTGAAGGCAGAAGGTTTATTCTTTTTGATTGGCAGCAATATGGGTCTAGGCTTGCCGTTTTTAGTAGCCATCTTTTCTACCATATGGAGAGAACCAGCCTCACAATAAATTCAACACATAGCAGGAAGAAGAGCCGGAGAAGAGAGAAAGAAAAATAAACATATATTGTTTGAGTCCCTTTATCCATCCATGTGTAATGGTCGCTAACTTTGTAGCTATATGTGACAATATATCTCTTGTTTGGCCTGAGCTACTTCTGTCTTTGTTTTTTGTTGTTGTTGTTTGTTTGTTTGTTTTGTTTTTTTCTTAGAGTCTTGACTAATATAACATCTGACTAAAACAACACATGAGGAACAATATCAAAATAATTAAATAATGGTACATGGAAGACCAAGCAATATTTGATTAGCTGAGACTTCATCCCCCAAAGTAACTAAAAGTCAGCAGCTTTAGTAAACTGGACTATAGAGGGTCATTTTTCCTTTGGTAATTAGATACAAAAACAGCTTCATCTGTCTCAAAACTTCTAGTGTTAAATACAAGCATCTGATCTTGTTGCCCTGATTTAAAGAAAGACGAAATCTAATGCACATCTATTGCACAAAGTAAATAAACCCAAAGAGAAATGTATTTCCTCTACAAGCTATTTATACATCCAAATTCCATCCACTAGTAAACTTGAGCAAATAAATAACTTTAAATATGGCTCCTTAAAGTAGGAGAGTTGGGGGCAGAGAAAAGCTACTTTCTTCAGACACTAATATAGGTATGGAAAGCAGATGATGGGCTGATTCCTACACAAATAATATAGATCAATGATAGGATGACATATTTGCCCAGAAAGCACAAAACAAAATGATTGTGAAGCGAAAGTATATGTCATGCCATATATTTTGTATGTTGGCTGACTGTTATGTGGGCCCATAAATTGAATTTTTTTTTTTTTTTCTTGAGATGGAGTCTTGCTCTGTCGCCCAGGCTGGAGTGCAGTGGCACAATCTCAGCTCACTGCAACCTCTGCCTCCCGGGTTCAAGCGATTCTCCTGCCTCAGCCTCCCGAGTAGCTGGGATTATAGGTGTGCACCACCACACCCAGCTAATTTTTTGTATTTTTAGTAAAGACAGGGTTTCGCCATTTTGGCCAGGCTGGTCTTGAACTCCTGACCTCAGGTGATGTGCCTGCATCAGCCTCCCAAAATGCTGGGATTACAGGTGTGAGCCACTGTGCCCTGCTGGGCCTATGAACTGGAATTTGGATTCATCAAAAAAAAAAAAAAAATCTTTTGAGGTCTCAGTTTCCTTATCTGAGTTATATAAGAAAATCTCTAAAATCCTCTATTTAACATTTATGTTACTCTTATGGAATTTTATGTGATATATGGCTAAATAATTCCTTAGAAGGCATGAGGATTCTCTCTAGTGATTCTCTCTTAACTCTAGGTCAGAAGTAGTCCCCTGCTTCTAGTTGCCGACCCTGATACTCAAGCACTCTCTGCAGATGTTGTTGCCAGGGCATTTGGTGTTGAGATAAGAAAGCAGGACGATGTGCTTGGATGAATGGCAGAGACTCATCAAGAAGAGCAGGGACTTTAACATTGACATAGTCCTCCAACTAGAAAATTCTTTTCAATGGCACTTTTCTGTTTAATAACCTTGTTTAGATTCCCACTGCTTACTGCATTCAGTTTATCTTACAGAGTTTGTTAAATATGCCCCAACATATAATTTCAGTCTCTTCTACAGCCACCCACAAATGTTATATCACTGCCAAACATTTCCTTGCCAAATCTTTCTCTTTCACATTCCATTCTCACTACCTAAAATTCTCTCGGCCTTATTTCTCTACCAAGAAAATTTCCATTTATCCTGCAGAACACAACTTCAATGGAACCACTGTTGATTACAGCCATCGTCCCCTTTCCAGTGAGTATTAGTTTCTGATTTAGAACTTCACCTGTATCTTACATGGTCCACTCTTCATTAAACTGCAATTTATTTATCACTAACTTCCACCCACTAAGCTGTGATTTCCTCAATGTCTAGGGATTCTTAATTTATCTTTATCTCACCCTATATGATATCTGGCCTGTAAGAGAGACTTTACAAGGATTTACTAAATTAATTAATGAATTAAACAATTGTGGAGTATGTAGAGTTTTGGAGAGGAAAGGGCATAGCTAGCCACATAGAAGTGGAAATGAAAACAAAACAGAGGGAGATGACCCAGGAACAAGCGAACAAAGCCCAGGTTAAATCGTCTGGAATCTCCTGTCATCTAATAAATCTAAAACAGTGTTTATTGAAACCTGCTGTGTGAAAGGCATTTTTATTTGCCCTGAAGTGCTCATTCTCTGATAACTTTTAAATTTTATTATGGTGAGCTGACTTAAATACAACTGTGAAAGGACAATGTAATGGAAAACAGATGATAGTTTTTGAAAATAGAGAGGTCGGAAAGAGTGAATGTAGCCAGAACAAGTCTTCGTAAAGGACATAAGACTTGAGTTTTACATGGAAGACTAGGCAGGATCCACACAGAATCATTAAATAAGGAATATTAAAGTTATTAAAGTTGGAAAGACCTTTACTGATCCATTGAAATGGAGGTTCCAAGGCCACAGAAATTCTGTCTGTATTGTTTTTCATTTATTCCCATTTTCCACTACTTTACCTGGACATAGTAGATGCATAATAAACACTTGTTGAGTAAAAGAGTGAATCTAATCAGCCCGCTGCCTCCATTCTTCCTGTGAGTATGCTCATGTTCTAACACAAGTGAAATTATAGGATGTTAGCACATAGCAATTAGTTCAACGGCTTCAGAGTCAGAATGCCTGGGATCAAATCATGACTTACCTAACCTCTCTGAGCCTTAGTTTTATAACCTGTAATATGAGGATAGTAATAGGACCTATTTCACGCAGTTTTATCAGTATTTATAAAGTGCCTGGAGTATAATTGGTACTCACTAAACGTTATCTATTACTATTAAGTCACAGTCATTAACAAATGGTAGGTTAAATTAGAATCCATGTCTTCTGATTCCCAGTCCAGTCTTACTTTACATAGATTAGAAAGAAAGTATTTCTTCATGACAAAAAAAAAAGTTCCAATTGGGTTGAATAGTTACTGATATGAAGAGAACACAAAACAAACAAACATAAAAACTCCCCTTTGATATCCAGGGAATGGAACCGTTCGTTGAATTCTACCATCCATAAATGCCTGCAGAAACTCTGGATCATGTCAATTTCAGAGCATCTCATCTCATTCCCATCATCCGGTAACTGCCTCTCCAAGGGCACAGCAGCACAGGCACAGTGATGCTGAAAGAGAAACCATCTTGCCAGAGGCTGGCGTGGAACCGTGGCTGCGGTGAAAAATGAAGGAAGAGGAGTTGAATGAAGGCCAGTGAGCTGACCCGAAGCATTTGAAGGTCCCGGGCAACCTTACTCAAATATGAACTCGAGGTTAAAAGGAACCTTGGTATTTTGTACCTGATGCTGAAATTACTGAAATATCTGACATGAACTATAAGAGTGAGTTCAATTTCTGTCATAAATGCTAAAAGGAAGGTGAAGATAAATGAAAAACTTGAGGAAAAGTATAACAGCAAATGCTTTTTAAATTTGAGGGAATTAATTTTATAGAGAAAAATAGGCACTGAATACAATTTAAAATTTTTACTACACATTTGAACTACTCTTATTTTGCATAATAAATGAGACGGTCAGCACTTTGTAATTTCTGTTTTTTAAGGAAAATGTATTTTAAAGGCTCATTAAAGGTAACCTAGCCTAGCTGGTCATCAGAAAGCTCCCAGAAGCCAAAATGTTGATGATTTAAGCAGAAATGAGTCAGAAATGTGTGGTTGCAATCTCCTTTCAAATGAATGAGAAAAAATGCTCCTGGCAAAAACCATTTTGCAATTCTACTGGACCAGAACCTCTGAAACATTCTCTGAGGCACAAATCACCTGGAGCACTGTTGAAGGAGACAGCAAGGTGCTGGCAGAGAGAAGAAGGTAGAAGAGATTTACTTGGTTATGTGTCTTTTATTCAATTCTCTGACTGAGAGTCTTAATCTAATGATATCTATTCTTTTCCATGTGGCAGGAATGTGACAAAATAGAAGTGTTAGTTATTCTGCAATCCTGTGGGAAACATGTTTTGTACAGAGCTATGGAAATTGCAACTCTTAGGAATAGCATTATTGTAATAAAATGTGAGGGGAGGCTAGTCTTAATTGAAACCTTCTTAAAATCAAGAGAATTAGTAACAGTTTAGTTCATTTCAAATTGATGTGTTAGAAACTTTAGAAATTATTTGTGCAGCCAGCATAGGAGACTTACTTAAAGGCACTGTTAGTAATTATGAAAACTGTGGATGGAGTTTTTTAAAAAAGATTTTTCTTTTCTTTTTCTTAAGTTGACCTGAGTTTTTATTTGAGAGTGAAAATATTCACCTCATGTGGTCGGGAGACTTTATCTAATTGGATTTGAACATGATTCTGATCAAGAAATGTATATTTTCCCATTTGGAAGCCTGGACTGAAAATAATTGCAGGAGATTGAGAGTACACGTTGGTGATTTCCAACACAGACACAAAGAGATTAGTATGGAGGTTAAACCTAGTCTCCATACAGTATTTAAATGACTTACGTGATGAGATCAGGTCCCAAAGGACATCTTAATTTGCTAATAATGGAAAACCATGGAGGATCAAGCCATCCCAGTGACACTGAAAAGATTTAGCAGGATTTATGCAGAGTAGAAATGGTAAGTATCAACAAACACATGTTATTCCTATCCAGTTTTATAAAATAGCAAAATTAGTTTCTGATATACGAAGACGTGAGGACATCATTCCAGTAGTGAATGAGTGGGAAGATGGAAATAGAGGTAAGAATTGAAATTGAGCAATGTAAAAAATGATATTCTAGTACCAAATTTACCATCTCTTTATATAATTATATGATACATATAACTAGAATTATAGATCTGGTGTTTTGGAATCTATTTTCCTAAAGAAAAAATGATATATTAATAATCTTCCACATGTTTACCACTCACTAAATATGTGTTGATTGGTTGAGATTTATAGAATACTTTTAGAGTTTGACTTAGAAGACATTAAAGAGGATATTGAGAATGAATTTTATAAATTGAGTGGTGTGACATATTAGTTCAGGTAATATTAGTTGGTATAACCAACAAACCCAGGAAATTTAAGATGACTAAAATTCATAGAAATTTATTTGAGTCTGAAATAGGTGTTTTTAATTGGGAATCAGTCCTGGTTGTTATTCATGGTCCCAGGCTTTTTAAAGTTTTTTTGGTTTAACATCTCATAGGGCCTTGGGTTCCCTGCTGAGTCTTCTCCATCCAGCTGGATAATGGGAGAAAAGAGAGTGGAGAAGTCACACCTCCCTGGTCACCTAAACCTGCATGTGATGTAATTCACTTCTGCTCACATTTCATCAGCAAGAACTGGTTTACATGGCCCAATTATAGCAAGAAGGCTAGCAAATATATTCCATGAGGGGCAGCCACTTCCAGCAGTAACTGGGAAGCATGAATCTTTGGTAGTCAACTATTTGTCTCTGCCACAGTTCACCCCTTTGGCCACTAAATATGCTTTTGTAACTTTTTTCCCACAAAAAAAATATGATAAACAAAGGGGAACAACTTCAAATCAAACATAATGCTTCCTGTTCAATGTCTAGGATCTCTTTATCAGATCCATGTGTGGCTCCTCTGATATGGCAATTTATCAATTAAAGTATGATTGTCCCCTAAAGACCTCCTAATATAAAAAGAAGAAGCAGGGTCAATATAATGAAATTAGAGTTTGCTTTTCTTAAAGGAAGGAATGGGAGACACAGAGAAGTCCCTGATGTATAGCAATGGTGAGTTCTTTCAAAATAAGCATTTTGAAAGTAGAATGGCATTTAGTTTTTGAAAAATATAGTATCGCATACAAATAAGTATATTATTTGATGCCAGGGATAAAAGTTTGGGTATTTTGACATTTGAAGCATGACTAAAACAAGGACACCATTGTCCCCAGATTACAAGGAAAAATACTCCATTAGACTGACTCACTTTTCAAATTTGTATGAAAACATGCTTCCTCCCACATGCACATGGAGACACCTTGGTAGCACTGAAAATTTTAGTTTTTATTTTATTTTATTATTTATTTCTTTTTGATACGGAGTTTCTCTCTGTCACCCAGGCTGGAGTACAGTGATGCAATCTTGGCTCACTGCAACCTCTGCCTTGCGGGTTCAAACGATTCTCCTACCTCAACCTCCTGAGTAGGTGGGATTACAGGCGCCTACCACCACCCCCGGCTAATTTTTGTATTTTTAGCAGAGATGAGGTTTCACCATGTTGGCCAGGTTGGTCTCGAACTCCTGACCTCAGGCGATCCACCCGCCTCGGCCTCCCAAAGTTTTGGGATTACAGGTGTGAGCCACTACGCCCGGCCAATAGCACTGAAAATTAATGATGCAGTGGATACAACTGCCTCATTTGTTATTGGTCCAATTTCTAAATCGGTCACTTAGATGGTAATAACATAAAGTATGCTCAAAAGATATAGGCAGTTTTAATGAACCCAGACCCCTCCCCCCATTACAAATAAATGTTTTTCCATTCTAATTTTTCCTCTTTGCCATGCTGAGTTCTTTCACAGGGGCGATTGGAAAGCTTCTTGCTAGTTTAGTACCTGTCAGACATTTCCATCCAGTGGGATTTGTACCCTGGCCATTTCTAGTTCTGTGTCACTGAATTGGCCAGGAAACTCTAGCAACACAAACACATTTTTATATCATTTCCAACTTTCCCCTGCACTTGGTGCCAACATTTGATTATCTGCTCTAACAGAGGGGAATAGAAATACAAAGAGATCCCAAAGTCATTTATATTTGGCTTTAGAGTATAATGACAACTTTTCAGTTTCTGCCCCTTTTTCATGCAGTTTTAGTTAGACTAATATTAAAATGAATTTATGTCCCTAGAAAAAAAATAACAACATGTTGGTTGAGTGTCAAGAGGAAAAGTAATTCAGTGCTAAAATTCTGTGATGGATAATCTACAGTGTGGAAAAGCTACCACCAGTCAATCAAGAATTGATGAATAAATTGATTTTTTTCTTGTTTTTGACCACTTTATTACAATATGATTGACATACAAAAAGCTGAACATATTTAATGTATACAACTTGATGAGTTTGGAGATAAAGGTGCACCCATGAGACTATCACCACAATCAAGACCATACATTTCTCCATCGCCTCCCAGCGTTTCCTTCTGCCCTATTTTTAAATGTTTCTTTTAAAATTAATTTTTGTTCTCCTGTGGTAAGAGCATTGAACATAAGATCCACTCTCTAGCAAACGTTTTAAGTATAAAGTATTGTTAACTGTAGAACCCAGGTTATACAGTATTTATTACTCCAGAACTTACTCATCCTCCATAACCAGAACTTGGCACCCTTTGACCAACACCTCTTCACTTCCCCTCTCCTCAGCCCCTGGTAAACACTGTTGTACTCTCTGATCCTATGAGTTTGACTATTTTAGATTCCTCATTAAAGTAGGATCATGTAGTATTTGTGTTTCCGTGTCTGACTTATTTCACTTGCCACAAGGTCCACCAGATCCGTCTATATTGTCACAAATGGCAGGATTTCCTTTTTGAAGGCTGACTAATAGGCCATTGTATGTATATATATATATATATATATCACATTTTCTGTATCTATTCATCTGTGAATAAACATTTAGGTTGCTTTCACATATTGGCTACTGTGAATAGTGCTGCAGTGAATATGGGAGTGCAGATATTGCTTTGATATACTGATTTTATATCCTTTGGATATATAGGCAGAAGTGAGATTGTTGGATCAAATGGTAATTCTATTTTTAAAATTTTTTTGAGGAATCTCCATACTGTATTCCACAATGGCTGTACCAATTTACATTCCCAATAATAGTATACAAAGGTTCACTTTTCTCCACATCCTGCCAACACTTTGTTATTTTTGTTTGTAACAGCCATTAAACAGGTAGGAAGTCATATGTCACTGTGGTTTTGATTTATTTCTCCCTGGTGATTAGTAATGTTGAGCACATATTCATGTACCTGTTTGTCTCCTTTGGTGTAATGTCTATTCAGGTCTTTGCTCATTTTTAAAAATTAGGTTAGTGTTATATATTATTATTATTATTTGGTCTTGAGTTGTAGCACTTCCTTATGTATTTTGGAAATTGTAGCTTTCTCCGATGTATAGTTTGCAAATATGTTCTTTCATGTTTTCTCTTATGTTTGGCCTTTTCATTTTGTTGATTATTTATTTTGTTGTGCAAAACCTTTGTGGTTTTAGGTAACCCTACTTACCTATTTTTGCTTTTGTTGCCTGTGCTTTTGGTGTGAGATCCAATAATCGTTGCCAAATCCAATCTCATTAATCATTTTTTCCTATGTTTTATTCTAAGCATTTTATTGTTTCAGGTTTTACATTTAAGTCTTTAATCCATTTTGAGCTAATTTTTGTGTATGGCATAAGATAAGGGTTTAATTTAATTACTTTGGTTTCCTACACCATTTATTGAAAGGATTGTCTTTTCCCCACTGTGTATTTTTGGCACCCTTGATATAGATTAGTTGACCACACACATACATGGGCTTATTTCTGGGACCTCTATTCTATTCTATTAGTTTGTAAGTTTGTTTTTAAGGCCAGTACCATACTGTTTTGATATCTTAGGCTTGAAAATATATTATGATAAGAGGGATTATGATACTTTAAGCTGCTGTATTTTTACTCAAAATTGTTTTCGTTTATTAGGGTCTTTTGTGTTTCCATATAAATTTTATGATTTCTTTTTCTATTTATATAAAAAGTGCTATTGGTGGATTGGCTCATAGAAAATAATTTTATATAATTTTTAATTTTAATAGAGATTACACTGATTCTGTAGATCACTTTGGGTATAAGTTGATTTTTATTTGAAGAATAAATTCTTTTCTCCTTCTGTGAAAATGGGTTCATGATTTTGCTCGATTAAATCATCATCACAGAGACAATCATAGAAACCACTACATGTGCAAAGTGTCCTAAATTATCCTATCTATTGTTGATTTTTCTCAAAGTAATTGAGATGCTTACTGCTTTTTCCCTTGAATAAGAAAGCGTACAGCACCCATCTATCCAAGGTACATGTAGATGAAAGCTCAGAGCTTCCTAGTTGGGATGAAGTCTTAGTCTATTTTTTGTTGCTATAAAGGAATATCTGAGACTGGGTATCTTATAAAGAAAATAGGTTTATGTGGCTCATGGTTCTGCAGGATATATAATAAGCATGGCACTGGCATCTGCTCAGGTTCCGGCTGCTTCCACTCATGGTAGAAAGTGAAGGGGAGGCTGCATGTGAAGAGATCATATGGCAAGAGAGGCAGCAAGAGAGAGCGTAGGAAGGTGCCCAGCTCTCTTTAACCAACAGCTCTCTAGGAACTACTAAAGGCAGAACTCACTCAGTTCCCAGGGAGGACATTTGTCTTTTCATGAGATACCTGCCTCCGTGATCAAAACACCTCCCACCAAGCCCCACTTCTAACATTGGGGGTGAAATTCCAACATGAGGTTTGGAGGGAAAATATATCCAAACTACAGCAAATGGACTCTGCCTCAATCATATCATAAGGTGTAGGCAGAAGAGTAAGATCAGAAATGCTTGGGAGAATAGCTTGAACCCAGGAGGTGGAGGTTGCAGTGAGCTGAGATTGCACCACTGCACACCAGCCTGGATGACAAAGTGAGACTCTGTGTCAAAAAAAAAAAAAAAAATGCTTGGTGGATTGGTAGATTGGCTCATAGAAGAAAGTTTTATGTAGGTAAGCCTAATACTAAACTCCACACAAAAATTTCCCTTGAAAAGGACAGTCTGCACTGGTTTTCATAGTGGTGTTACTGGATAAAGGTTATACTTCCCTCCGTCACAAAGTTGTTCATGAAAGCAAGTAAACATGAGAGCTGAAAAAATTTCCTTGGAAAAATTTGAGGTTAGATGTCTTGAATATTTAGGATTATTAATGTCTGTTATTTTTCCAAGATGAATACCTTATAATATACCTTTTTACTATTGACATGGCAAACAAGCTGCATACCTGCCTTCATGCTAACCAACTTTTAGTTTCCAGTTTCCAAACCAAATTTGAAGGCAAAGATGAAGTGGGACTGAAAGATCGATTTCTATTATAATTACCCCAGTAAGAATATGGAAGTAGTTATGCATCACTTAATGATGGGCATACGTTCTGCGAAATGCATCATTAGGCAAACAAACCTACGTGGGTTAGCCTCCTACACACCTAAGCCATATGATGTAGCCTATTGCTCCTAGAATACAAACCTGTATAGCATGTTACTCTGCTGACCACTCCAGGCAATTGCAATACAACAGTAAGTATTTGCACACCAAAACATACCAAAACATAAAAAGGTACAGTAACAGTAGGGTATAAAAAAACAAAAAACGATATACTTGTGTAAGGCATTTACTATACACAGAGGTTGCAGGACTGGAAGTTGCTCTGGGCAAGTCAGTGAGTGAGGGGTGAGTCAATATGAAAGCCTATGCAATTATCGTACACCGTGATAGACTTTATAAACACTGTACACTTGGGCTACATTAAATTAATAAAATATATTTTTAATATTATTAAAGTCAATAATTAACTGTAGCTTACTGTAACTTTTTTTACTTTAGAAAAGCTTTCAGTATTTTAACTTTCTGACTCATAATAACACTTAGCTTGAAACACAAACACATCCTATAGCTGTACAAAAATTATTTTCTTTCTTTTTATCTGTACCCCTTGAGCTTTTTTCTATTTTTAAATTTTACTTATATTTTTACTTTTTAAATCTTTCTTAAAAAAGCAAAGACACAAACAGACACATTAGCCTAGGCCTACACAGGGTCAGTATCATCAGTATCACTATCTTCCACCTCCACATCCTGTCCCACTGGAACATCTTCAATGGGGGGCAAAACACACATGAAGTTGTCGTCTTTTGTGATAACAATGCCTTCTTCTGGAGTATCTCCTGAAGGAACTGCCTGAGACTCCTCTTGAGAAGCTGTCACTCTATTCAGAAATATATCCATGGTGGTTTGCTCGTTTTTGTTTTTTTTCCTCATCCCAGATCTGCTTTGTAAGCAGATAATGCACATGAACTTTCCTCTCTATTAATGAAAACTTTTGGTGTTGTAGTTCATGGTTTAGAACCTTTTAGGGAACTTGTTGAGTTATGCAAAAGCTTCTGATGAACTATTCACAGTGAATTTTCTTGAGAGTTCTTGTTTTCCTTCTCCACAGTTTCCTTTTCTTTTGACTCTTCTTCAGCTACCCATTCTTGTTCCAGTTCCAACCACTCCTCATTAGTCAATTCTTTAAGAACCAATGAAGGTCCTCAATGTCATCATCACCCACACCCAGGTAAAAGATTTTGCCATCTCAACCACAGCCTCGTTGATTTTTGCAACTTCCTCATCCTTGGAAAAACCTTTGCAGTCATGGGTGAACCTCTTCAAAGTCTTCTTCCAGATGCTGTTCATACATTCCTTAGTGACATCACTGCAAGCCCAAGCAGGGTTCTTGATGCAGTTATGGATGTTGTAATCCTTTCCGAATTGCATCAGTGTCTTCTCTGTGTCTTCCTCACTTACAGCAACAGCCTGAGCAAAAGTTCTCCTCAGGTAGTAGGTCTTCAAAGCTGCTATAACTCCTTATCCATTGGTTGGATCAAAGAGGTTGTGTTTGGAGGCAGAAACTCCACATTGATGTTGGGATGAAGGTCATTCATAAAAGGACGATGTGCCAGAGCATTGTCAACAGTAAGTACAATCTTGAAAGGTATATTATTCTTCAAATAGTACTTCTACATTTTACTGGCATAGCAATTCAGGAGGGCATGTTGGAAGAGGAGCTGCATCATCCATGACTTCTTATTGCTCCTGTAGTGCACCGACAGTGTGTGCTTATTGATATGCTTGACCGCTCTGTAATTCTCATTGGGCCAGATCACAATGGCTTTACATTTGCAGCCTGAAATATTGCCCCCAGGTAAGACTGTTATCCTTTCCTTAAAAACGTTAAAGCCTGTTTTTGTTTTTTTCAGGTATTTGTTTCCAGAATAGAAAGATTTCATCCACAATGAAGATTTTCTCTGGCAAGTAAATTTCCTCCATAATCAGCTTATCTAGAGTTTCCAAAAATTCTTTAGCTGCCTTCAGATGAGCACCCAAGGACTGACCACTTACATTCACACTATGTAATAAATAATGATTCTTGAATTGATTAAACCACCCAGACCTGGCAGTAAATTCAACATTGTAGGCATGTCCATCTTTTCTTTTAACATTGCAAACAAACTTTGGTTTGGCTATGATCATCATGGTACTGACAAGCAAATATTTTTCTGTCTAGTCTTCAATCAAGGCAGCTAGGAGTCGTTCCATATCTGATATAGTCCATTCTCAAATTTGCGTTAGTCCCATTGTCTTCAATGGAGCAGATCATTCAACAGCTTCCAACACTTTGTTCTTGTTCTTTAAGATCGTGGCTGTGGTGGACTGGGGCATGCCTGACTGGTGAGTAATTACCATCACTGAGTTCCTACCTGCCTAGTCCTTAATCACTTTTTTCATTTTGTTTCCAGGTCAACCATTAGACATGCCAGGCAACTTTAGCAGTGAATTCTGTATGCTTTGGGGCCATGATGAACAAAACAAACAACATTAAATCAAGTATAAGAAAAATGATGCAATGAAGAGATGTAGTAAACACAAAAAGTATGAGGCTGTTGGCAGTGTAATATGGCATACTGTTTTACAGTAAACTTTAAAAAAATAAGCAGTACATTCTGAAATAATAAAAGTGTAGTACAGTAAATACTTAAGCTAGTAACATATTCATTTCTTATCATTATCAAGTATTATGTATTGTACACGCTTTTGTGCTGTACTTTTATGCGACTGGCAGCACAGTAGGTTTATTTACAACAGCACTGTCATAAACACGAGTAAAGTGTTGTGCTATATTACAAGGAATACATCACGAGGTGATAGGGATTTTTCAGCTTCTTATAATCTTGTGAGACCACCATCCTATATGTCATGCATCATTGACTGAAACATTGTTATGCAGAGCTTGACTAAATGTATACTTCCATTCTTGAAGTTCTTTCTGCTGCATGGAAGCATCGCACACAGTGCTGCAGACTCTGGGTAGCCATACAGGATAAAGGAAGAAAAAAATGTGAATAGTTTGTATACGGCTATTGGTCAATTCAGTAATAAGTTAATTAACCTGGTCAATGCATACTTTGCCTTCATAATGGGAGAAATATCTCTGACTTAATGTCCTGTAATGAAAACCCTATTCAGGAGTAAGGATTCCTGGCTTTTCTTCCTAGCATATCACCAATGATTAATTCAACTTTGGTTTAAGAAAACAAAAACTGAAAATACTGAAAAGTAAAAACTAGCAAAATTCAACCAAATGGGAAAATATGTAAATGTAAAAGCAAATGAATTATTCACAAACTCTGCAGGTTGCATTTGTTTGAAAAAGAAAAAAGGAAAAAAAAATCCTAAGGATGTAAGTTGTTAAATATTGTAATTGATTACTGAGGTGACTGCAGAATCGGTTCCTGAGGCAATGAATTCTCACTGGACTCCCAAATGCACAACATGACCGCAGAGGCTAGGACAGAGAACTCTGTAGATCTTTTAGCCTAATTACTTAAAAAATTTCATAATACATTGGCCATTACACATAAATCTTATTCACTTTATGTGTATGCTTGTGTATGTGTGTGTGTTCATAAATGGGATGCTATTCAAGAGACTCATTGTCAGTGCTTAAATTTCTATAAGCTGGAATGAGAGTAGGGTTGTCTGTGAAAGCTGATCAGGAGCAGAAGAGGAGATTGCAAGAGCCTTTAGCATTGACATTTAAGCCAAGTAGCTAAGATAAATATCCAGTCCAAGGGGTGTTAGAAGACCTGGAATCAAGAGACAAAGCCTAGGTAGAATGGGTGTACCTGAAGAGCGTAGGCAAACCTGGGTGGCCTTCATGAGACAGCATTGAGCCAATGGTTCAGGAATGGAGCAGGTTAGATATTTTAGAGTCTCCAGGAAAGAAGTAGAACTCTTTTTACGCACCATGTTTTTAAAAAGTTTAAGAACAAGCCATTCCTTTATCAGTTAAATTTCCAAAGTGTCTGCTCATTGTACTGCTGGGGAAATACTGGGGAGAGGGGAGACAAATATGCTCAAGATCTAGGTGGAATAGTGAGTATTTTTAGCAGTGAATAAGAGACAAAAAATGGAAGAAAATAAGCACATCAGAAGAAAAGAAAAATATGTGACTCAAGAAAATATGTGAAAAGACAAATGGGAAATAGAAAACATTGTTGGGAGTCCCATAGCAAAAACTACGTTGACTTGGCCTCCATCAGTAATGAGCCTTGGGGGATAGCACTAAAGAATATGAATTTCTCCTGTGAAGGAGGGGAGATAAACTAAGCTGAATGTGGGCTAACCAGGAAAAGAATAGAAATAACAAATATTTAACAGCGCTTGGTAGTTTATAAATGCTCTAAAATATATTCTTTCTTTGGAAACTTTTAATTTTTATACCATGTCGGTAAACCAGTATCTTTTATTTAGCAAATTAAAAAATACCTATTTAAAGATTTAAGTGATTTGTGCAAGGTCATATAGTTAATAAGCAGTAGAATTAAGATTCAAGCTCAAGTCTGATGCTAATTCTCATACTCTTTCTCTAACGTGTGGGTGTGAAAAACTTATTACTACGAATACATTTAAAGATGAAATTCAGATAGTAGAGTATTTCAGCTGGAATGTAACTGCAATGGTGCCAAAAGATGCTGCTAAATACATAGGAAGTTTAATATCAGTCAGTTTTTTTGGATTGGTCTCATTATAAAAGTTACATAAAATAAATAAATAAATAAAACCCATGCCCAAGTGATAACTGCTTCAGTTGGTTTATTTAGCCTACAAACGCAATGAATCCCTGGCCTCCAAATCTGGAACACCATATCTTGGGACATAGCATGAACTGGAAACAAAATTCAACAGTGTAGAAGAGAAAGGCGAGTGCTTCTTCCTAAATGACTCCATGTGGACACAAAACTCTCCACCCGGACAATGGCCTGACCCCTTCTCCTAGCAGGAAGGCTCATCAGGAAGAGCATAAAAGATCATCCCTTAAGTGTTAAAGGATAGATTTATTCTGCATATGTGAGGTGTCTTACCTGGTGTCAAACAGCAACAACAACCAATGAACAAGACAATGAATGAAAGTCTGATCTGCATGAATGTCAAAATCTCAGAGTTGAGAGATGTTTGCCTCAATCAGTCATTGAGTTTTTCTGGCCTTAATATATTTTAACATTTAAATTTTGCTAGGTCCATTGGTCATTAGTTTGAATTCCAAAGACTGGCTTTAACACAACATATATAGAGATATTTATGTGTACCAATATACCTTCTAACTATACCTGTCATAGCATACTCTATTCTAGAAGGTTTTAGTCATTTTAATAGACTGTTACCACATTTTATTTATTAACTCATATATTTCATTGTAAATACAATTAGAAACTTTGTTCTTCTCTGATACATCACTTAATGAGTCCAATTATCTAATTCTTGAGAACGAAATAGAGTTTTTGTGATTAAATACAGGTTTCAGAGAATAAATGGATTCTATCAAAAATTTGTCTCTATCAGGCATGGAAGTACCTATAATCACTACAAACGATTTTATGCACAGTATTCTGATAGAGAAAAAGGTTTGACATTACTCTGAATGAATTCTCAGATTAATTTTTAGAAAAATTAGGTGAGCAAATGCTCAGAAAAATATAGAATTATTAATACTTGCATAACTCCTGACAGCCTCACTTTTCATAAATTAACAAATGGTTTTCATACCACCACTGAGAGTGTGGTAGTTCATTAGCTGGAGAGATCATTTGAAACCACGTCCATCTGATTTCTAAACAAACATTCTGAGTTGCTGTGAAGAAATATAAAGCAATTCTACTTGTTTTCCAACTGATATGCCATGGCACACTTGTGATGCATACGCCTTTCTGAGGTAAATCACTAAATGCATTTTCTTTTTGTTTTCTATTATCTTTAATGTTAAATATTTTTGTATCTAAGTAAACACCTGGTTTTAAAACTAAAAAGGTGCTACATGCTTATAACAATAACAGCAACAACAACAAAAAAGCCAGTAGTTTTCTGTCCTTATCACTCCTCACCCATTTCTTGTGTCCTATAGGAAACATTTCAACTATTTTATTCATTTATTCAACTATTTTATTCATTTGACCTTAATGTTTGTATCTATTGTATTTATATTGCAGTTTCTTTATTCATCAAATGTAGAGTCAATAAACTACCTATTGTGGTGGTTCCATTAAATCTTCCTTCTGCTTCCCCTATCCTATAAACATAACATTTCACCTTTTAGTTGATCCTGTATTCATCATATTGGATTTTATAAGCGCGCAAATGTTATTTACTGTGGAGCCTTATTGAATGCTTCTGTTACAGCCCTTTCTTATGTAACATATCCTCCCCTTTCTCCCTTAAATAAGTTAACACTTGCCTTTTGTCTTCCTAGTTTTCTTTGAATCTTTGGCTAAACATTTCTGTCTTTACTAACAGCTTTGTAAAATGTCAGTTGACAAAGTTTCCTGCATGACCAAACCTGTCTGTTCACTTACCATTTTTATATTTCTCTTGAAATTTCCCCTGGGAACCGCCATCTCCTGCTTCCATCAGCATTGCTTGCTCTGAAGCTCTGCAGTCCAGTTTTTCAGTTCCGGGGCTCCCCTCCACAGTTAGCCTGAGAATCTCCTTCACTCCTCTCCCAAGTGGATTCTCTGTCTCACCCTTCTTTCCCTTGGCTTTAGTGAGTCCCATTCTCCTGTAGGTTTCTTAGGCGGAGCTCAGAAAGGTCAATATTTTCAGTTTTACTATCAGAAAATGCTTTTATTTTGTTCTCAAACTAGATTCTTAGTTTGGCTGGGTATAGAATTCGAGATAGGACATTATTTTCTCTAGCGTGTTCAATGTATTCTTCTTCTGCTATCTAACCCCCATGGTGGAAATATGATACCCTTCTTATTTCTGTCACTTTGTATATTTTGAGTGTTTTCTGGAGGTGTCCTTTTTTCTTACTGTTTTATGCTTCTTTTCATGGTTGGTCTCTTTCAATTTGAAGTCATGTTGTTTAGTTCTAGGAATGTTTGCATTGAATACATTATTTTATTATCATTATTTAATTTTTATTATTATTTCTTCCCATGATTTTTTTTGGTTCTATTTTTTCATAGGCAGGGAACTCCTATTAGTTGAATTTAGAACTCTCTGAATTTGTCCTGTCATTTTCTTTTTGTCTTTTATTATACATTTAAACAATTCTATTGGTGGGGGGGATTTCTTCACTTCAAACCATTTTAATTTTTTCCACTTGAATAACTTTTTTTTAATTTTTGAATGGAATAATTGCAAAAGCTGTATAGAGAGTTCTAATGCCCCTCACCCAGTATCCTGGATTGTTACCATTTTACCTTTGTATGGTATATTTGCCAAATTAATAAACCTAAACTAATATGTTATTCTTAAAGTCTATACTTTATTTATAATTTATTAGTTTCTGCCGAACGGTTATTTTTCTATTCCAGGATTTCATCCAGAATATAACGTTACATTTAGACCTCCTGTCTTGTTAGGCTTTTTTGGAATGTGATGGTTTCTCAGATTTTCCTTGTTTTTGATAACCTCCACAGTACTGGTGATGACCTTGAGGAGTACTGATTGGGTATTTTCTAGAAAGTCCCTCAATTTGGGTTTGCTTGATGTTTTATCTCACTGTGGAATTGGAGTTAAACATTTTTGGGAGGGAGATCACAGAGATGAAGTGTCATTTTCAAAATGATTTATCACTGCTGTTGTTAATTTTAAATACCCAATAAAGTACAGTTTGCCAGATCTCTCCACTGTAAAGTTCCTTTTTTTTTTTTCTTCATTCCACATTTTGCTTTTGGAAACAAGTCCCTGAGTAAAATCTACACTTAAAAGGTAGGGATTATGTTTTACCTCCTTGAGGAGGTAGTGTCTATATATATTGTTTAGAATTCCACATGAGAGCTTTATTTCTTCTCCCCTGTTTACTTGAGTGTTCAATTATTTATTCATAATAGTGTGGGTTCATGGGTACTTATTTTATACTTGAGTTATGATCTGATAGTATGCTATTAATTTTGTTAGTCAATTTCTTCCAGCTTTAAGTATTGGGAGCTCTGTCAACTGGCTTCTGTGTCCCTTTGGCATACCTCTGTTTTTGTTTGTTTGTTTGTTTTGTTTTGTTTTAAATGTGTTTTAGCATTTTCCTACTTTCTGGCAATACAAAACGCTCCAGACTCATCTACGATATTGCTCCCCCTGCCCTAGATCTGCCAGTTCTCTAAGGAGCTCTTGCTCCTTTCATTGGTGAATAGTGTAGGAAAACAAGATCCGGGCACGTGGGATGCTCATTGCTACAGGAGAGCCACTGCTTCTAGGTCCTTGCAGTGGACACAGGTAGGAAATACATGTGAAATGGGAGAGTTCCCTGATCCCCCTTGCAGGATGTGAAACAGGGGTGTGGCTCACCCATTTGGTTGCCATCGCTGCTCAAACTCCTGAGGGGAGGGGGAGAATGCAGACAGGTGCCGGAGCCCAAGTGGTCGTGTGTTGCAGTGTGCTCTTTCAGCCCAGCCGTCCACTGATGGTTTGAGTGTTAACCAGCTCAGTGGACCCTCTGCGTTTTCGCAAGGGCAGAGGGCCAATGTGACAGCTTTCTGTATCCTGAGTTCTTGTCCACCGTCCCAGAAGAATCAGGTCACACATGGGCTTGAAAAATGAATGCGGAGTTTTATTGAGTGGTGTAGGTGGCTCTCCCCAGGATGGATGGGGAACTGGAGGCGGGACAGAGTGAGAAGATGATCTTCCCCTTCCTGGAGTTTGGCCATCCAGCAGCCAAACTCCTCTCTTACCACCCCCAGCTGAACTCCTTTTGGCGTTCAGACAATCCTCCTCTTTTCTCTTTCTCTGCTGTGCTGTTCATCTGCTTGTCTCCTCATCTCTTTGTCTCCTTGTTTGAGCATCTGCTTCTGGAGCCTGGGATTAGGGGTTTATATGGATACAGGATAGAGGTGTGGCAGGCCAAAAGGCAACTCTTTGGGTGCGAAAACAGAAATGCCTGTTCCCATTTAGGGCTGTGGGTCTCCAGGCTTGAGGGTGGGACCTTTGCCGTGGAACCACTTTCTCCTACCCAGTATTTCCCTGTCTCCTGTTTATATCATATGTATGGATACTGAGCTGTGTATCTACACACATCTATATTTCTTTCTGTATCTATTAATCAGTGTCTATTTTAAGATGAACTTGAGTTCATACTGACGTTTCCAACTCTAATGCAGTAACCCAAGTTCATTCTAGCTTCCTTCTCCCTTATCTGTGAATGACCCATTCCAACATGAAACAACCTCATTCACATAATCTGCCATTAACTTAGTTATTTTTCAGTTTAAGTATACATGCCCAGCAATTTAAGAATTGTTAACCCCTACCTCTGTGGGAAGCAACCTTATCAGCTAGAGTACAACGCTATGGACAATTCCTTTTGTCTTTAGTCTTACACTTTCTAGTTGTTTTCCACATTACTTAGATCAGCAGCTCTTTTTTTTGCCCATCCCCATCATTGAAGTTGTGACATACATTTGTAATGCAGTTATGTTCTTTTGTCATAGTTTGTATACATCCTGAGATCCTCCACCCTCCCAGTTAAATTCTTTCAAAATTTACATATAAGTTTGCTCTTTGTGATGTAAAGATCTATGAGTTTTTACATAGAACTATAAGAATTGTCATTTGACTGTACCATTTGACTATGGAATAACGCCATGTATCTACCACTATTGTATTACACAGAATAATTTCCTGCCCTACAAAATGCCATGTGCTTTATTTAGTCAACCTTCCCTCCACTCCACACCTCTTGTTTTCTATTTTCTACATCGATTTTTTTGGTCTTTTTCATAGTGTCATATAAATGGGATCATGTACTGATTCCATTCTCAGACTGGATTATTTCATTTAGCAATATGTATTTGAGATTTATACATGCTACTGCCAGGATTAATAACTCATTCCCTTTGAAAACTGAATAGTATTCTGGCTGTGGATGTGCCACAGTTTAAATGTTAACCTATTGAAGGGAATCTTGATGGTTTCTAGTCTTTAGAGATTATGAATAATGCTGCCATAAACATTTGTGTTCATGTTTCTGTGTAGATATGTTTCAAAAGCAATTGGTTAAATATCTAACAAATAATTGCTGAAAAGTATGATCAGATTATGTTCAGCTTTGTAAGAGGCTGTCAAACTGTATTCCAAGGAGGCAGTACTATTTTGCATTCCCACAAGCAATGAATCAGAGCTCTTCTTGCTCTACGCATACCTTTGGCAGTGACTGGTGTCAGGTTTTTTTTTTTAATTTTTAAAATTTTAGTCATTGTAGTAAGTGTATACTGGTATCTTATTATTTTTCTTTGACTTGTTTTTAAATTTTAGGTACCAAATTTTTAAATCTTTGCCAATGTCTATAATTGAGGTACTATATTTATATAAGATTAAGATTAAGACAAATCTTAATTGTATAGTGCAATGAATATTTCCTAAGTGAACTCATCTGTGTAACCATCACATTGATCAGAGTAGAAAATACTGCAAACAAACAAATTTTCACATATAAGATCCATTCATTGTCATATCCAGAGGTAACCATTGTTCTAAGCCATAACATTATAGATTATTTTGCCTGCTCTTCACTTTTATATAAATGGAATCATGCAGTTTTTACTCTTTTATATTGGGATTCTTTCACTTAATATTATGTTTATGAGGTTTATCTACATAATTTTCTCTAGCAGCAGTCTATTGTATTTTCGTATAGTATTCCATCTTATGTAAATGCAACGAATTTTATTTATAGACATGTGAGTTGTTTCAAGTTTGGAACTACTGTGAAAAATTCTGCTATGCTAATTATTTTACATGTTTTGGTCAACATATGTGTACATTCTGTTTGAAATAAACCTACCAATGGTATTGCTAGGTAAAAGGATACGTTCATATTCAGGTTTAGTAAACACTACCAAACAGTTCCAAAGTGATCACATCAATTTATGCTTCTACAAGTGATCAGAATACCAGCTGGTCCATATTCTCATTCACAATTGGTATTGTCAGGTGTTTATTTTTAATATTAATCATTCTCCTGTGCATGTATGTGTGTGTATGTGTGTGTATGTGTGTCTAATCTTGATTTAGTTTGCATTTACCTCATAACTAATGAGATTAATCACCTTTTCTAATGTATTCTGGCCATGTGGTTACCTCTTTTTATTAACTGATATTCAAGACTTTAGCTCAACTTTTTTATCAGATTTTTTTTTGTCTTTTTCTTACTGATTCTTAAGAGTTACATGTGCATATATATCCTGTATGTAATTCATGGATGGATATATGCTTTCAAATATCTTCCATTTAGTATTTATTTGGGGGCTCTTTTCACAGTCATATTTGGCAAATAAAAGTTTTTTTTTCATGGAGTCTACCTTACCTATATTTTCATAAATAGCTAATACTTTTTGAGGTCCTGTTGAAGGAATCTTTGCTTATTCATATTCATGATTATAATCTCAGTTTTCTTCTAGAAAATTTGTAGTATTAGCTTTCGTATTTAGGTCTAGATACTATTTTCAATTTATTTTTGTATTATATAAGAAAGGAACAAGTTTATTTTTCTTTGTATATGCCAATCCAATTCATCCTTTATTATTTATTAACATATTTTCTCATAACATTGTATGGCACTTTTTTTATACATGTAGTTACCGTATATGGAAGCATCTGTTGACTCTGGGTCTCCTCCATTGAATGAGTTGTTTAGGTTTGTGCCAATACTGTAGCTTTGTTAAAAATAATAATGATATCTTTTAGTACAAGTATTTCAGCTTTATTCTTTTAAGAATTTCTATATAAACTTATATATTACCCATGTAAATTTTAAAGAGTTTGCCACTTTCATTAAAGAAACAACAACAACAAACTGCTGGGTTTTTAACTGGAAGGTCTTTGAGTATATAGCTCAATTCGGGGAGAATTAACATCTTTATAATATGTTTTTTCCCAATCCAAAAGCACTGTATTCCCTCACTCACTTAGGTCTTCTTTAAGTTATCTCTGTAATGTTTTTAGTTGTAAGTGTAGAGGTCTTCAACACCTTTTGCTACATTCATTACTATGTGTTTGACGTTTCCTTCATGCTCTTATAAATAACAAGTTTTCTATTTTATGTCCTAATTGAATTTTGCTGTTATGAAAAACAAATTAAATTGGCATTTTGTATTTTGACTTTGTATCTTGTTACTTTAATACATATTTTAATTCCAAAGGGTATCTACAGATTATTTTTGAATATCCAATGCATAATCATGTTATCTTCAAATAGTGACAATTTTTATTCTCTCCCAGTAAGTATACTTTTTATTTATTTATTTTTTTCTGTGTTTCTTCCTTCTGGCTAGAACTGCCATTACAATTTTGAATAGAACTGGGGATGGCAGGCCTTCCTGTCTTCTTCCAATCTTAGGGGGGAAAATTTTTATATCTTAGTTCAATTTGTTATAGGTTTTTATTTTAAAAAACCTTTTTATCCGAAAGGTTTTTTTTGTAATCATGAATTGAAGTTGACTTCTATCAAATATTTCCCTGTATTTGTTAAGATAATCAAGTGGTTTTCTTCTGTATTCCATTAATGTGGTGAATTACACTGATTGATTTTTGAAAGTTGAAAGAATTTTGCATCTCTGGAATGAGCTTTACTTGGATATTATATTTTATTTCTGAATGTGATTTCTTAATATTCTACTTACATTTATCAACTATAAGTTAAATTGCCTTTATTTATTCATTTAAAAAGATCTTTAAAATCAATTTTGGTATCATTTAAAGTCCTGTAATGTTTTTTAAAGTGACTTTTTAAAATTGTGTTGTAAAGTGTTCTCTATTTATTCTCTGGAAAACTTTATGAAAGACGGGTGTTATTTCCTCCGTTAAAGTTTGGAAGAATTTACTGGTGAAGCCATCTGGGCCTGGAGTTTTCTGTGTAGAAAAGTATTTAATTAGAGATTGATTTCTGTAATGAATATAAGAATATTCAAATTTTCTATTTCTTATGTCACTTTTGGCAAGTTTTTCTTTATAGGAAATTTACTCATTTCTTTTAAAGTTTCCAATTTATTGACACAAATAGATTTAGACTATCTCTTATTTACATTTTAATGTTTGTACGATCAAAGTAATCCTGATAAAGTGTGTGTTTTATCTCTTTTTCCTCATCAATTTCAATTAGTTATTTTTATTTCTTTTAAAAAAATTAACTTTTAAGTTTCTTGACTTTTCAAACTGTTTGTCAGTTAATTGATTTTTTGCTCTTATTTTTATTATTTCCTTCCTTCTAATTTATTTAGTTTTAATTTGCACTTTTATTTCTACTTTTCTTTATATGAAGCTTACATTATTTTTATCATATATACATATTTTATATATGCATATATAAATATTTTAATGTATACATTTTATGTATATATGATGAAAATCCATGTGTATGCGTATTTTTATGTGTGTCTCTGTGTGTATATATGCTTGTATATGTGTGTGTATACGTGTATATGTATATATATGTATTTACACACATATAAAAAATATAAAGATACACGCATACACACAAATATTTTATATGTATGTATATATATATATGGCCACAAATTTCCCTCAAAGCATAATTTTAGCTGCATTGCAAATGTTTTGTGATATTTTATTTTCATTATTATGCAGTTCAAAATACATTCTAATTTCCATTATGATTTACAAATGTATTACTTAATTTCCAAGTATTTGGGGATTATCTGATTAACTTTTTGCTAATGAGTCCTAACAATTCTACTGTGATAATATATTCTATATGAAACCAGTCCTATGAAATTTTTTTCAGACTTGCTATGGCTCAAAATGTAATCTATTTTGAAACACATTCTCTATGCACTTGAAAAATGTGGATTCTTCCATTGTTGTGTGTACAGTGTTATATGTATATCAATTAGGGTAATTTTCTATGGGTAAATTTCTATGTATGTATGTCAATTAGGGTAATTTTGTTAATAATGTTATACATATCTTATTTATGATTGCTGATTTGTATATCTGCTGCTTATAAGGTAGTGAGAGAGATGTGTCGATATCTCTATTTTTTTGACTTGTCTATTTCTTCTTTCTATGCATCTACTTTTGCTTTACACATTTTGAGGATATATTCTTAAGTACAGGTAAGTTTAGAATTATTATATTTTCAGGTAGGATGGAACATGTCATTAGGAAATGGCTTTAATATCTTTAGTGATTCATTTTTTACAGTCTAATTTTATGATATTAGATTAGCTATGCTTTTGTGTATTTGTGTTTGTATGAACTTTTTAAAAAACCTTTTACTTACAATTTTTTTCATCTTTATCTTTAAAATGGGTCATTTGTAAAAAGAATATACTTGGAGTTTGTTACATTATCCAGTGCAATAATCTTTGCATATTAATATGCTGAAGTATTTAGTACATGATATTTAATGCCATTTCTGATATGTTTGATTTTATATCTACAGTGGCATTATTTGTTTTCTATTTGTCTATTTTTTTCTGATCTTTTTCATCCTTTATTGCTTTCTTTTAGAATTATCAAGTAATTTTTATTATTCTATTGACCCTGCTTTCTTCTTTTACGTTTCTTGTATTTATTACTTCAAAAATGATAACATCTATCCATTGCATACTGAAGTCTACCTAATACCATTTTTTTAGTATTTGTAAGGCAAAGACTTTAGAACACTTTATTTTTTATTGAGTTTTATGCTATGTTTTTATGTATTTTAATTTTCAAATATCCTAAATCTCATAGGTATTTTTATTATGGTTTTAAACATTCAATAGCCATTTAGTTTTATCTAAATAAGAATGATTTTTTCTTCCTTGTTACTGTTATTCATCCAAGAAAAACTTTTTTTTGCCTTAAAAGTTTCCTTTTATGATTTATTTCTCTTTAGGTATGCTGGTGGTAAAATCTCTGTTTTTTATTTTTATTTATTTATTTTTGTTTGTTTTTTATTATACTTTAAGTTCTAGGGTACATGTGCACAACATGCAGGTTTGTTACATATGTTTACATGTGCCATGTTGGTTTGCTGTACTCATTAACTCGTCTTTTACATTAGATATTTCTCCTAATGTTATCCCTCCCCCTGCCCATCTCCCCACAGCAAGCCCCGGTGTGTGATGTTCCCCGCCCTGTGTCCAAGTGTTTCGTTGTTTAATTCTCACCTATGAGTGAGAACATGCAGTGTTTGTTTTTTTTGTCCTTGTGATAGTTTGCTAAGAATGATGGTTTCCAGCTGCATCCATGTCCCTACAAAGGACATGAACTCATCCTTTTCTATGGCTGCATTTAAAGAAGTCTTTATCTCACCTATATATTTTGAGCTTATTTTCCCTGGGCATAGAATTCCAGGTTGAGAAGTACTTCTTAGCATTTTAGAGATATCATTTCATTGTTCTCTGATTTCCAATTTTTATGTTGAAAAAGGGATCTGTCAGGCTTGTAGTTTCTCCTTTGAAGGTAATGTATCTTTTTCCCTCTGATTGCTTTTAAGATTTCTCTTTTTCTTTGGTTTTCAAAAGTTTTACTATGATATGCCTATATGTGGTATTCTTTGTATTTATACCTCTATGGTTTTACAGATCTCCTTGAATCTGTTGCGTCATAATTTTTCAATTGGATTCAGAAAAGTTTCGGTCAGAATCTCAACATCCTCTCCCTTCCCCTTCCACACTCGTCTTTCATTCTTCTACTCAAATTATACATGTTAGAATTTTCATGATATTTCATTTGGTTCTTCACTATTTTCAGCATTTATTATTTTTTCCCTTTTCTATTATTTTATCCTTTTTAAAAATAAAACACTTTCTTCAGTCGTTTAAGAATTATTAGAGAAATTTTTTTTCTAATTTTCTTTTGTTCTGTGCCTCTTACCTTCAAATTTATTTTTCCTATTTCTTTCCTGTTCTCTTACTTTGTTCTTTTGTTCATGTTAGAAGATTTTATCAACTAATTGGTGGCTCTTGGTGGATAGATGGATGGAGGGAGAGAAAGGTATATAGACAGATGATAGGTCGATGACAGATGATTGATAGATTGATAATAGATGTTAGTTTAATAGATAATAGATAGTTTAAGAGTGATACACTAAAACATAGATTGGAAACATGACATAAGGGCATGTCTGGTGAATGTGTGAGCATCATCGTAGAGTAGCAGCTGGATATCCATCTTTTTGTTTGTTTGTTTTAAATCGAGGACTCCCAAGTATCAGTATTTATAGCTCATGTCTTAGAAGTTTTCACTTTTTTTCCAGAAAAGTATCTTTTTTCTGTCTCTTTTCCTGGAGAAGGAGGATGTACACACTTCATGGTTAGTATCCTGGAACTGGTAAAAGAGGGGAACTGTAGTTGACTCCATTCTGAAGATAACTGTAGTATAACAACTTTCCTTTTTCCAAAACCTCAGAGCTACCTTCTTCTGCGTTTGCTGTCCTTACACCCAAAACCTCCCTGGCTTAATTGCCGTGAGAGAAAAATACCTCCCCATTCCTATATGGTTGATAAAGGAGTAGGTTACTCTCTTTGTTGGGTGTAGATAGGAGCATGGGGGTTTTGAAGTACCTCTGTACATTTTTAAGTAAATCTCTTTCTTGCCCTTATTAGTTGTCTCACCCCTACTTTCCATGGTACCTGGTGCCTTTAATTCTTGATCCCTCCAAGGACTCTATAGGGCAAATTGGCCTGCTATTATTGCTGGTATTTCTCTTTGTAGATCCCTAGATTTGCTTTTTCTCCACTCTGCTGAGTCACTTATAAATAAATCTTCCATCTGTACAGAATATCATTGTTGGAGGCACAGAGACTTCCTAATATTTAGAACGAAGGACTCTGGAGACAAGGCTTTCTGGAATTCCACTGAGGCAAGGCCTATCTAAGCTGATAATGCCACACCTACTCCAGTGGCACAGATCCCCCTGGAGCCTGCCACTCAAGTTTCTTCCTGACTGCCCTCCAGCTTTTCCAGGGCAAGTCTCCGCCTAGCTCTGGGTACTGTGTTTATTTCTTACCAAAGATCCCATTGTGCGGATGGTGGTGCACTGGAGGTGGTGTTTTCATATCAGGCGTTTTAAGGACCCTCAAAGATCAGAGACACACAAATCTTTAAATATCAACATTTTAAACTATATTACTAATCATGTCCAGCAGGAGATGTTTTTGACGTTCACTAATTTATGATACTGAATGTAATAAAAGGTAAGATAGTGGCACTTTAAAACAATTATTCTATGCATTCAAACTGGGCTTCCTCTACTTAGGCCAAATTAGTGAATTTCTTCAGTAGCCACACATACTTCTTGGGCACTTTCCATCTGGTGGGCAATGGCTATATAAAGAAGAAGACATAAGTATAGGCATAATTGCTGCCGTGATATTGAGGAACCTTGGCTTGGATTTTCAAAAAAAATATGCATATGGATTTTAAGCATGTTTTGTAACCTTTTTTCCCCCCAAATTTTGAAACAAAACAGCAAGAATTCACCAAAGATGTTCCTGAGAGGGAATATAGAATTGTTCTGTTTTTAACCTATTCTATATTCACTGTTCAGCTAGCTTTATTTTTATGCAGTGATTCACAAACTAACACAGATCATAAGTGATGACTACTTGAGTTGCCAAAATGTTTATTTTTTAAATTTTCACTCTCAATTTGCTTTGTTTGTATTTCATATATCTCTGATTGAAAATGAAAAAGCATTTTAATTAAAAGCATTGCTGCAATGAATGATTAATTGCTTTTAAAAAATAAACAGATGAGAGTGAATAGTAAAATAAGAGCTTTCACCTTATTATGCTAATAAACTATCAAAAAATATTGACCTTAGATAGAAGTCTTGTATCAAATTTGAGTCAACAATTACATCAATAATTAATAATCAGGAACCAGCTAATCAGAAATCTAGAGGACATAGTTAATGTTGGTTATAAATAACATCTCAAAAATCCAAATACTTAAATTAGGAAGCAAATTACCTTTGATAGTGTAGATTTATCATTTGTGATTGACTTAATCAATCCTGTTCTCCTCCTGGGGACAATGGAGAAAGGGTGTAGAGGTGAAGGCAGGGAGAGTATAGTAAGCTTTATTGGGATATTATTTATGTTGAATGCTGAACAGTCAACACTGATGAAAACACATACTAAAAATATAAACTGTACATATGTATATACATACATGCATATATGACCTTCAGTGGTATTTCTAAAAGTGTGGTCCACAAATTACCTGCATCAAATTCGCTGAGATGCTTGACAAATACTGATCCTTGGGATTTATTCCCAAGTATTCCAGTTTATGTTTCTGAGCCTGGGGTCAAGAAATTTACGTGTAGACAAATGATCTCTGGGTGGTTCTTATGTACAATAGTATTTGAAAACCACTCGTGGGAGAGGACAGAGGACTCGTGAGCTCATCAATAGAATTGTTCTATTTGCTGAAGTAAAGAAATCCTGGGAAAGTGAAAGGAAATATGCAAATCTGTACAGTGCATTCGGTAGAGGGACTGTAATCTCTTCCCTATTCAGACCTCATTTCCTTTCTCAACAATGCCTTCTGCTGTAATCAGAAACTATTCACAGAGCTGTTCCTTCTGTTATTTATTTGTGTCTATCAGCTTCATGTACAGAGGAACAGGCTCTGGAGCAGACACACATGACCTACTCTTGCCTTCCCTTTTCCCCATGAAAGGATCTGCAGTGGACCATTGATTTTGAGTTGGTTCAGAATAGAGATGACACAATTAGTCTTAATTTAGGCTGTATAATTGTATTCAGTACCAATTAGGAGGAACATTGTGATATACAAACACATTTTCCTCCAAATTCTCCTGTTACACTAAATAATTTAGGATTACCAAAAAACACGAGAAGTATTCTTTTTCTCCCCCCAACCCGACCCCCCACCCCTTCAGCCCTGGCCCAACTAACATCCTTGAAATTGAGTTAATTTTCCTTAGATAACTTTACTTTTTCTCTTCTTATTTTTAGCTTGAGCCTTCTGGGCTTTGTTATTGCACTTGTGAATTACAGCCTCCCGAAGCAATGAGAGCTTTCAGCCTTCTCTGAGAGTCTCTTTATGCTGCTCTTACAGACATACATTCTCACTAAACCCTGTTCCTCACGTTTCTAGAGCAAGCAACGTCCACCCTCTTTCCAACACTCTCCTGCCTCCCTGGATTTATGTCTCACCTGAGTTCATCACATCCTAGCTTCAGGGTGTATTTCCTAATGAAATTTTAAAGTGGGAAGGCCATTCCACTGTGCTTAAGAAACCAAAATGACTTTTTACATTTGTGTGAAGAATACCAAAGCTCTTCTGCAATGCTGACAGAAGGAGGGGTGGGGAGGGATGACAGGTGACACTGCTTTGTGTATTGGTAGAGGCAGAAGTGAGATGAGCTGGGTTTAATTCAATTCTAGGCACAGTTTGAAAAAAGCAGCAAGGAGCTGGATAGAAGACGAACTGTTGACTCAGACTGTGGATGTCTAAAAATAAGTCATCTTTGTCCTTGTAATTGAACTTGCTGAAGAGGCAGTGAGGTCTAATCACTTAGAATTGGGGCTCTGGTTTCAGATTACTCGGGTTTAAGGTTCTGAATTGAACATTTGCAAGTTGTGGGCCTACAGCATGTTGTTTTATGTCATTGCTCCTCAGTTTCCTCTTTGTACTGTGAGATGGGTTATCATCCCTGCCACATAGGGCTGTTGGTGGGATTAACTGAGATAGTTGAGTTTCAGGATCTGGTACCTAATTAGTGCTGAGAAATAAACATGCAATTCGAAGAACCCCAACCAACTGAACAGACCATCTCTTCTTGGCCAAGGGGACCCCAAGAAACCTTGAAAACTGAGTTCTTAGCCATGATGCAAAAGGAGATTGGACACGTCTTGTTCTACCCCTCCCTCCCTTGCTAACCACCCTTTGGATTTTCTTCCCTAAGGGCTAAACAGAAACTAGCCCATTCAAAAGACTTCACCACTGATATCAACCAATGCCTGATGCTGCCCCTCTTTTTTGCCTTTTCGCACAACAACCAACCAACGTTCCTTCCTGATGAGAGATCACCGACCATGGAGGGGTTCTGGCCAGTCCATGGAGGATGTGTAGTGAGGGTTTTCATGTCCTCTGCTTCAACTTTTCCCATCAGAGGGCTGAAAACGCCACCCTTGGATCATGCTAATGCTGCCATTTTTTGAACCTGGGACCCATGAAGGGGCATGAACCTCCTTTGCTCATGTGTATGTTTCTTCTTCCATGAGTATTCATGACTCCTCCCCTAGCTTATTAAATATGGCTAGTCAGCATAAATTCCTGTTCCCTTTGCTCCTCCCTTGAAGTGTCTGTTGCTGGCTTCTGGTGGGAGACTTGTGCTTCCCAGCTGTCAGAATGGCCATGTTGCAGGCTGCAACCTTTCATGAGAAATAAAGCCCTCCCTTTCCAAATTGCTGAACCACATCATGCTTCTGTTGTCAGTGCTCAATAAGTTTGCACCAATCAGGCTGTTCTGATTGTTGCTTTGACTCTGCTGTCCATTATGGTAGCCATACCCACCTGGCTTTTGGTGGCTGTGAGCCACCACTTGGGCCCTGGCACTCTGAGACCCAACTGCTGCCATTGCACTTAGATTTCCCAGCTCCGTGGCTGCATTCTCACTGTAAGGTCTGGTCTTCAGAGAAGAGAAATTCCAGGCATTCTGAAGTTGCTGGGACTCCCCCTCACAAATTCATGTCTCACAGTTGAAGTGAAAGCTGTCTTCAGGACCCTTCCAGGGTGGATATGTAGGCCTTTAGTGACAAAGCCACTCTAACACTGCAATCTCTCTAAGCATTTGAATTATTTCCTTTACAATAAACCAAGGCAGGTCTGGCCTTTCCAGCTCACTCACTCTGGGCCACTTCTTCATCCATGTTTCAGCAAAATAACTAAACAAACTGTTAAAGCCTTTTTAAATTCTCTAGATGGAAATAGCGTAGATTCTCTGCTTAGTGGGCCCATATCAGTTAATTTTGCTTGATTCAACTCTGTATTTCTTCTACTATTATCCCACTCCTTTAATTTCCATTTCCACAAATGCTCCCTGGATTTTTGTCAGTATACATTAGAAAACTTTAGTAGTTTTTTTGGAGTGTATCACCCTTCCTCATGAGTCACACTCTGTAGCTCACCTTTTGGGGCCTGCTGGAACTTAAGTCTAGTTTTAGGTCTAGAAACGAAAAAGGATGGGGAGGAGGGGAGCCCTAAGGAGAATCAGCATTGTCTCGCCAGGCAACTGCCTCAGTGGAGGCCATTACTGTTTTCTCAGGCAATTCAGAGTTAATTCCCTCAGATGGGGGTAAAGAGGCTGAGGCTATTTGGGATGGAGAGGCTGCTTTCACCTGGCAAAGACTTACCAGAATTTAAGCACTCAATATCCTTAGTTCCATCAGGGTCCTCTCACACATCCCCATTCCAACTTTCACAATTGCATTCCTGTTTTTTAAATTTATTTATGGGGTTTTATTTATTGATAAATTTATTGATACATTTAATTACATTAAATGTATCAATACATGGATAAATTGTGTAATGCTGTTTTTTAAATGTATTTATGTGGTACAACACGATATTTCAATGCATGTATAAATTATGTAATCATCAACTCAGAGTTATCAGCATATTCTTCCAATCAATGCCCTCACTTACACTATAGACATCCAGGGAGGCTGGGAATTCAGTTGATATTGATAGTATTCTGAGTTTGGTTTTCAGCAATCTTAGTATTGTGGCTACAGGAAATAACCACCTCTTTCGGGGCAGACATAGGTGCTTTCAAGTCTTTATGTAATCCTAGAGCTGAAGATTTGACTCCTTGAGCTCTTCATTTTCTTTCGCTATTTTGTCCAGCAACATTAGGAGCAAGCAGCCAATCTCGCTCTACTTGTTACTGTGACAAAAATGTTTGAAAGTATCATAGACATGATTATTTAGATTCTCGCCCCTTATAGGTGTTCAATAAAGTATTCATCTGTGATACATTGCATAGTTTTATTGCCAGATCACACTACTGACCATCAGTGCTCGCTTTACTGTAAGTCGTTAGTGTTTCTAAATCTAATCAGATTAGAGAGCCAATGCCAGAGACCTCAGAACCAATTCAGGAAATTTATTTTGAAGATGCTGTTTTTCTTAGGACCATTCTCAATATCAAAATCTATCTTAGTCAGCTAAGGCTGCCATAACAAAATAGCAGAGATGGCTGAACATCCAAAATCAAGGTGCCAGCACGCTTGTTTTCTGGCGAAGAAAATATATCATACCTGCCTACCAACAATCGCATATCTTTTATGAATATCTTTATTTTTTCTTCATATATTTTAAAAAGGCGTGTCTTACTAAAAGTCACTATCAAACACTATTGTTCACTATCTCCTTGTCTTGCAGATGGCTGTCTTCTTACTTCGTTCTCACATGGCCTGTTCTCTGTGTGTGTACACTTCTGGTGTCTCTTCCTCTTCTTAGAAGGACACTAGTCCTGTTCGAATTAGAGTGGCATCCTTATGATGTCATTTGATCTTAATCATCTTACAGGCCATGTTTTCAGATACAGTCACATTGGAGGGTAAGCCTTTGACATACAAATTTGGAGGGGAACACGGTTAAGTCCATAATGTGTTGGCATGGGAAAAATGTTCAGTAAACAACAAAAGAGATAGTGTATAAAATTCCTTTTTACAAAGTCAGAGGTCTGAGAATCTTTACATTTCTTTAAAAGCTTATAAGCAGTCACCCCATGAAAACAGTGGAGCAACTTCCAGGAGTCGTTAATTCAAAATGATATCTATAGGGCACTTATCTGAGAACTAGACAGAAGTCCATGCCTTGTGATTTTGCTCAGGGAATGCTGGGTTTTCGGCACTCTTCTATGTCAGTTTTAAACATTTTTGTGGAGAGTAGAAGTCAACACAGAATGTCATTTTGTTCTCAAGCATAACTCAGGGAAAACTGAAGCCACTTCACTTGTTTTGACTCACAGAGAACTGCAAGTCTAATAGCTGAATAATAGTAACAATGATAATAGAATGATGATAATAAAATAGCCACTTAGTGGGGACTTATTTTGTGCCACATACTGTGTAGATGCTTTTCATATATGAACAGTATTTCCTACAGACACATTCAACAACACAGTTTTATGAATGATAAGATAATGAGGCTTAGCTATTTGCCCAAGACCAAACAGCTCTTATGTAGTAGATGTGTGAAACAAATCCAGACCCAACTGTGCTGAAGCCCAGAATTTAAACTGACCACATTCCCTAATCTGTTCAATGGATCCTTACAAGACAGAATGCCTTTTTAAAACATTTCTCATTGATTTTTGAAAAATAAAATTCACATCTTATCACATTATTCAACAACATACTTGGAACCCAAAGATCTCTCTCACTTAAGCATTCATGCCTACCAAACTTATTGTGAGCATACACTGTGTCCTAATAAATTTTACACACTTAAAGTAGATAAAGTGAAATCTCTGTGGAGAAAATTGATCACACCTGCCTATCAACAATTGCATAACTTTTTTGAATATCTTTATTTTTTCTGTATATATTTTAAAGAGGCCTGTCTCACTAAAAGTCACTATCAACAATGAATTAACAACTCCAAAGTCACCAAGAATATTTTGTATTCTATAAAATATTAAGAAATATCTCTAGTCTGTACTGCGATCACTTCTTGTTCTGACAATCCTTTTTACAGTGGATTCTAAGTATTTCTGATTGTACAACTCTATAAAAAATACACAGCTCTGAAACTTGTACTGTTTGTTTATTTTTCTTGGTCCAAGCTACCAAGCTCTCTCTTGCTTATAATCAGCAACAGCCTCCCTTCTTCCTGCTCTTGATTTTTTGAGACGGAGTTCTGCTCTTGTTGCCCAGGCTAGAGCGCTATGGCGGTCTCTGCTCACTGCAAACTCCACCTCCTGGGTTCAAGTGATTTTCCTGCCTCAGTCTGCCAAGTAGCTGAGATTACAGGCCCCTGCCACCATGCCACCATGCCACCACGCCAGGCTAATTTTTGTATTTTTAGTAGAGACAAGGTTTCACCATGTTGGCCAGGCTGGTCTCAAACTCCTGACTTCAGGTGATCTGCCGGCCTTGGCCCTCCAAAGTGCTGGGATTACAGGCATGAGCTACAGAGCCGGGCCCTTTCTGCTCTTCTTATTTCTTTCCCTTATAGCTTATTTTAAATACGGAAGATAGAAGGCTGGGCATGGTGGCTAATGCCTGTAATCCCAGCACTTTGGGAAGCCAAATTGGGAGGATCGCTTGAGGCCAGGAGTTCAAGACAGTAGCTAGAATGATCCTTTAAAAATGTAAATCATATCGTGTGGTCAAAATCTTCAATCGCATCCCTTCTAAACCAGATTAAAATCAAATTCCTTGCTGAGCTCTACAAGGTCTTGTGTAATCTGGCTCGTGCTTGCCTCTCTGACCTTTCCTCCCACCTCCTACCACTTTACTCACGGTACTCCTCTGATTCAGCCACATCACTAGCTTCCTTGCCTTTCCCCCAAAGATGTCAGAGCTGTTCCTGCCTCAAGGCCTGTGCTTTCACAATCTAGTTGGCCTAGATTTTTGCCTGGTTCACTCCCTCACATCACTAAGGTCCAAAGGCCAGATCTTCAAGGAGAATTTATCCCACCTGACCTTCCTAAACTAGCTTCTGCCCATCAGGCTCTAGTCCTGTTCTGTCTGCTTGATCCATTGGTTTTGTTTTTTGTCTTTTACTTTATATCATTTATCCTCACTTAATATATATTTATGTGTCCACTTACTTTCCATCTCACCACATGGAGCCTGCATGAGAGCAGAGATTTTTTCATTTTTGTTCATACCTCTATCTCTGTGGCTAAGGCAATATTTAACACATATAAGATGCCTGACTGGTGAGCAGATGCGTGAGTAAATGAATAAATGTGTTTGCTACTGAGTAACAAATTATGCGTATCCTAAAACTTGTATCAAGTGGAAATTCTTTTTAAAAAAGCCATAAAAATAAATACAAATATAAGTTCTAATATGTTTTTCTGTAGCTTAATGGAGTGTTTTGTTCACCTTTGGGGTATTCTTGGACATGAAACGGGTCTGCCCTTAGTTCTGGGCCTCTGTGTCTGATTGCTCCCTGTACTCACCCTTTTAAGTGTGACATAGGTAAATCACCCTCTTCCGATAGAAGTTGACTTGCTGGGCCAACTTACTTTTAAATTGTAGCACTTTCTGTCTTCAGGCCTTCTTATACCTGTTATATTCTTCTGATGTTCAGCATCTGGTTTTGCCCTCTTGAATTTGACTGTGTCTTCCTGTGGCTCAGCCTCCTGTCTCAGCTGTGTGTATTCCTCTGAATTCTCAGTCCCCACAGATCTAGAGAGGAATCCCCTCCATCATCCATGCTGTCAGACCAGATAATAATATAAAATTTAAAGAAACGATGTGTTTTTTAATTTTACAGACTAAAACATTTAAATCAAGTGGAAAGCAAGATCAGAATAAACTTAGAAGGAGAATGACCACCCCTACAATTTTTTTTGCATTTAACTATGTCTCAGAAAAATATAAAAATCCACCTTTTAAAAGGTAATTTTTTATGAAGAAAGATTAATAATCATGTATGTATAAGTCTGATCTCAATGTGCTACTAAAATTGTACTTTCTGTTTTAAATATTAGTGAGTGTCAAAGAATTGATTTACTGATATGATGAACTATATGTCCAGAGAAAACTTCTATGGCCTGCAAAGCCCCAAGCCAAAATTTTAATCTGAAATCACTCTTGAATGAAAATGCCCTTGTTCACGGCAGAAATGAAGTCAAATCGTCTCTAGAGAAACTGTACTTTAAATATAGTCTTTAAAATTTCAAATAGATAAAGTTCCAAGAAAGAGGCTAACAATCAAAAATTATAAGATAAATAAGGAAACACACCACCATGAGAAAGAGTCAGCAGAAACATCAGATCACAAAATCAGATCCAAAAAGATGATAGATACTTGTAAAATAGCTATAAAGTATGGTATATATGTTAAAATATATGAAAGGGCAATTAAAATACACTAATGAACAATGGACATTAAAATAAACCACTACTTGATTTTTTAAAAAAGATAACAACTAGAGAGAAAAAGTTTAATTATTGAAATAAAAATTTATGGACCTGGCTAAATAGCAGATGAAGCAATTAGTAACTAGTATACGAAACTAAAGAAATAATTTAAAATAAAACACAAAGGAAAAAGTAATGGGATATATGAAAAAGAAGAGACATGGAGGATAAGGTGCCAAAGTCCTAGGAAACAATAGAACAAATTGGATAGAAGGAAATGTTTTGTAATTAATGAAAGATACAGACTTTCAGATCTAGAGAGACTAATGGATCACACACTACAAAGATGTGCAGGAATCCACCACCAGAGCCCTTAATATGAACATGCAAAACACAAAAGTCTATCTTGGAAATATGAAATGCAGTTGCAAGAAAAGACAGATTCCCTCCAAAGGGATGTGATTTGCACTGCCGGCTGACCTGTCGTAGCAACGGTGGAAGCCAGGAAAGACTGCAATATCTTCAAATTACTGAGAGGCAATGATGGAAAACCCAGAAATCTATGCAGAGTGGAACTATCTTTCACAGATGAGAATGAAATATATTTTCAGATAAAAACTGAAAAACTTTACCAAGAACAGATTTTATTCAAGGAACTTTTAAGTAATTTGCTTTAGAAAGAAGAAATAGGACTGTAGGAGCAATCTATGAAGGCAAAAAGAAGAAAAACAAAACAAAACAAAATGGAGAGCACGTGAGCAGATGCACAAAATGATAGCAAACAATAGTTGTATGGGTAACAAAACAAATAGACTAGAAAGCAACTATATATTTGATCAGAGCAGATACGTTTGTTAAAATTTCTAGGGTAACAACTAAAAAAGTAAGAATGAAATGTTTAATATTCAAACAAGAAAATTAAAACAAAACAAATCAAAAATAAAACGGTAAAAATTATTTCAAATCTATTAGTAATTGCATTAATATGTATAGACATAACTCACAAGTTAAAAGGCAATGCTTGTCAGAGTAGATTAAAAATATCCACTTATATGTGACTTAGAGTCACATATGTAAAGCATGAGCTCCCATGCATGTAGAATATTAAAAAAGAAAAAAATATAAAAATGCTAATAGAAACATCCTGCTAGTATGTTAATATCCAACAAAAGACAATTTGTAATAAAAGGCATTATTTCAGCTAGTTTCTCCATACTGATTAAAGTTTAAATTCAGCAGGAAAATTCTGAACTTGTATACAATAGCATAATTTTAGAGTTTCAAAACAATACTCTACAGAATTGCCAGGAGGAAGTATTAAATTGACCATCATATGAGAGATTTTTAACACACCTTTCTCAGGGATCAATAAAACAGCCAGGCAAAAAGTGGGAAGGAAGGATATAAAATATGTGAAGGAAAATCAAAGACCTATGGGGAAACTGCACCTGGTAATTGGGAAATATGCTTTCTTTTCAAGTATGCATGGATTATTATTTTTTCAATTGAAGAATCATTATCACAAAGAACATACTGCTTAGCCGTCTCACAAATAAGTTAGATATCTGTGACAACAATAATTTTAAAAATATGATTGTATATTTTTGAAAAACACATTTTAAAATAATTTATGACTCAAAATAGAAAACATTTGGAAAACTGGAAACACTGAACAATATGATTATGAAATACTATCTCTAAAATGTAGGCATTTCTGCTAAAATGGTAATGAGAAAATACAAGTTTAAATATCTATAATAGAAAAGAAGAAAGCATAAATGTATTGAACAGAAGGAACAATTTAAGAAGATAGAGATAAATAACAATAAAATAAAACCAAAGAAACAAGAAGAAAGGTAGAATTAAAGTTAAAAACAGAAATTAATAATATCAAAAATATGGAAAAAAATGGATAGAGTGTACACCCCAAAATTTGATGCTTTGCAAAGCCTAATAAAGTAGACAAATTTCCAGCAGGACTGATCAGAATAAAAAGAGAGAAGACACATGTGTTAGGCCGTTCTTGTGTTGCCACAGAGAAATATCTGAGGCTGAATCATTTATAAAGAAAAGAGGTTTAATTGGCTCACAGTTCTACAGGCTTCATAGGAAGTATGGTGCTGGTCTCTGTTTCTAGCAAGGCCTCAGGAAGCTTCTAATCATAGCAGAAGGCTACAGGGAGCCGGCGTGTCACACAGTGAGAGAAGGAGCAAGGGCAGGGAAGCAGGGAGGTCCCAGACTCTTTTAACAACCAGATCTTGCACCTTGTGTGAACTAACTGTGCAAGAGCACACTTATAACCAAGTGCATGATGTTAAGCCGTTCATGAGGGGGTCAGTCCCCATGATCCAATCATCTCCCATCAGGCCCCACCTCCAACAGTGGGAATCCCATTTCAACATGAGATTTGGAGGGGGCAATCACCCAAACCATATCAACACAAATTACCAGTACTAGAAATTTTAAAAAGGTCCACAAGGACAGATACACCAGAAGTTAAAGAAAAGTAATATTATACAGAAGTATGTACAAATAAACAATAGGAGTAAAATGAGAAAATTCTTAATAGCAAATTAACAAAATAAGCTAAGAATGCAAATACATTGAGCAGTAGTTAAAAAATTCACTGAAAATAGAAGACACAGATATTTTCAATCACTTTCAAATTATTTTAAGAATAGGAAAAAATAAGAGAAACTTTTTTATTTGATTAAAGGTACTTATTGTAAAAAAATTAACAATATGGTGAAACATTGAAAGCATTCTCTTAAAATACAGGAGGAAGATAAGAATGACCAATATTGTCCCTTCTATTTAGTACAATAAGAATGATTCTAATATTCAAAAGTCATTTAAAAATCAGGAATTCAAAAAAACTGTTATTTGCAGACAGTATGACTGACCTCTTAGAAAACTGAAGTCAAAAAACAAAAAAATTTAAAAATCCACAAAAACAATCAGATATTTTGAATTATAAAAATCTTAGCAATGTTTACGTACTTAAATTCAATAGCAAAATAATGCTCTATACAGCATTTTACATAAGGAGAACATTTTGTAAAAAGCAATAAAAACATATAGACCCTAAGATTAAATCTAATAAAAGATAAGGAGCCTAAGATTAAATATATTTGAGGTTAATGTGATATAGAAAAATATAAATCATAGTAAAAGATATTTTTAAAGTCCTAAATAAGTGGGGAGATTTGCTGATAAATAGAAATAATCAATACAGTAAAAATATCAATTCACCTTAACTGACACATTGATTAAATACAATTCCAACCCAAAACCTACAAGAATTTTATTAAACCTGACAAAGTGATTCCAAAATGTATTCGAAGAATGAAGTGCCAATACTCCATTCTGAAAAAAAAAACAAAAGTCTTTTTTTTTCCTCCTACAATTTGTCATGAGTTTTTAAGTATCACAGACAAGTTGGCAATGAAATGGAATAGAGAAACAGACGCTCATATGGAAAGTTAAAATGTGATGGAGATGACACCCCAGAACTTAACATATAATGGAGATTATATCCGGAGATGGAGTATTTATTTATTATTATTTTAAAATCCACATGAATCAAGGGCTGTAATGTGAAACACAACACTATACAACTTTAGAAGACAATGATAGGGAGATATTTGAATAACCTCCTATAGGCACGATGTACTGTAAAGTCCCCAAAATACAAACCATAAAAGAATATTAATAAATTTAACTACATTAAAGGTAAGAATTTCTGTTCATCAAAACAGAGCATAAAGAGAGTGAAAAGGTAAGCCAAAAACTAGGAGAATATATTTGCCATATGCTAGTGACAAATGGTTCATATGTAGAATATGTAAATAGTTTCTCAGGGTAAACTGTTTAAAAAGCAAGCAATCCAATAGAAAAGTAATCTAAGAATATAAAAGGTTACTCTTGGATTATGTAAGTATAAAAATTCTCAATTCCATTAGTAAAACAAAGAAAAATTAAAACTATGAAATAACATTTTGAAACTCAATAAATTCTAAAAAATAATGTCTGTCAGTATCAGTATTGACCTTGCAGAGCAATATGGAGTCTATTACGCTGCTGGTGAGGCTGTAAATAGATACAACTATTTGAAAGCACTTTGCTACAATCTCGGAAATGAACATACATACCCCATAATCTAGCAATTACACCATTAGATGTATACCCTGGAGAAACCTTGCACGTGTATAGAAATGATATAAATGTATAACCATAGCAGCAATTTTTACAGATGGAAAACTTTTTCAAAAATAAAATAAAATGTACCTTAATAGTTCAATGGATAATTTTGATACATTCATACAATAGAAATATTATACAGTACTGAAAATGCATTACCTTCAGCATCTGTCAGTCCCCAGTAGGAAACAGACGCCACACTTAAACTGGACAATGTGAAGTCAGAAGAACATAATAAGGTATTTACAGTAGAATATTTACAAAGTAGGTTGTATATTACTCCAAGGCTAGACAGTATGAGCTATAATCTCCCTTAGAACCAAAGGGATGAGGGAGAAAAACATTTGCTAAAATTGATAGAAGGCAGCAGTGAGAAGAGGGCCACCAGATTGTAGCCCCCCAAGTGCAAGAAAGCAGCAGCCCTAAGCAGGCCCCACGTGGAGGGAGCAAGTCAAATAAATTCCCCCACCTCGCTCTTCTCCTCCTGCGGCATGCTGGTAGATAAGATCTATGTGCTCCAAAAGCAAAAGGCCTGAATTAGCGCATTCACAAAGGGCATAATATCCATCCCCCCACCGCCCCTAAGCTAAGACAGGGTGGGATCACTTAGGTTGTACTCGTGAAGTGGAGCTCAAGGAAGAGCTCTAAGGGCCTCTAGAGTTGAGGTTGGGGATATGAGAAGGAGAAGATGATCCTGTAGAACAGCTAAGAGACAGTAGGAATCTGAAAACCAGAGGAAGAAGCTTTCCCAGTTGGGAGTCCTCAGAAGTGTCAGAGGCTGCTGATTGGCAGGCAGGGGAGGACTGACCAAGAAGTGGCCATGCGTGCAGCGATGCTGAGGTCCTTGGTGACCTGAAGAGAGCTGTTTCTGTAGGGGTGATGTGAAAGTCTCACTGGAATATACTGAAGAGACAAATGGAGGAGAGACATTGGAAACAACAGGCAGAGATAGTTCTTCTGAGAAGCAGTCTTTCACTAGGTATGGGGGAGCAGTGGCAAAAGCCCAAGTGAAAGGTTGGCTTTTTTGGGTTTTCTGAATTTTTTTTTTTTTTTTATTTTTTTTTGAGACGGAGTTCCGCTCAAATTTTTTTGCCCAGGCTGGAGTGCTGTGGTGTGATCTCGGCTCACTGCAACATCCACCTCCTGGGTTCAAGCGATTCTCCTGCCTCAGCCTCCCAAGTAGCTGGGATTACAGGTGCACGCCACCACACCCAGCTAATTTTGTATTTTTAGTAGAGACGAGGTTTCACCATGTTGGCCAGGCTGGTCTTGAACTCCTGACCTCAGGTGATCCACCCACCTCGGCCTCCCAAAGTGCTGGGATTACAGGTGTGAGCCATCGTGTCCAGCCTGGGTTTTCTGTCTGTTTCAGAAAGAAGATATTGTAGCACTTGAACACATGTGAATTATCAAGATATATAATATGTTTTTTGATCCTCGGAAAAACAGATATTTGGGAATTCTCTTTGTAGCTTCTTTTCAAAGATTAGAAATGACGTTTCTTGCTTTTGAAAGTAGTCAGCAACATGTTTTATTTTAGCGATCCTATTTATTTTCCCCACATATAGGCATTCTTTTCTGTGAAATTACAGGTCACTACTCTAAAATAATTCTAAAGAAAGAGAAGTCTCTGTTGTATATTTTTTCAACTATGATGTCAATAGTCTTTAAAAAATGTAAACTGGATATTGCTCTCAAAGGAAAAGCCATACAGAGGTTTAGTTAGTCATTCAAGGAATGGCCACAGACGGTCTCATCCAAGTCACATTAATCTTCATTTATTCAATCTTCTTGAGTTTCCTGGTAGAGAAAGAGTTGTTAAACAATATTTACCCATCAAAAGGTTCCTATTAAAGCACAGTGATTACTATTTTACACACACAAATACACACATAGTTATGCATGTGTATATTTGTGTGTTTATATTTGTATAGATATATATATATACACGTGCTTATAAACATATGTTTATGTGTGTGTATCACTGTATGTATGTGAATATATGTGCATGTATGTGTGCTGTATTTCTGCATAGCTATGGCTTTCAAAATGAAGTTTAGTAAATCTAACCTGAATAGGCTACATGCCCAAAGAATTAATTAATTTCACAAAATTTTCTGTTTCTCTGATGGGCAGTGCATAATGCAAGTCAACTGGGGTTATTCAAAGATAATTAAACATAGTCTTCAAATAGTTTAACATCTGATAACCAAAATGAGACATTTTTATAATAATGATGATTTTTTTTTTTTTTAGCTAGAAAATGAAACATCTTTTAAACAAGCTAGAAAGAAGATTTCAGGAGTTTGAAGGAGGGAGAGAGTTTACCATGACCTGGGGCATTGCAGATAAACCTGTGTGAAAAAACTAACATTGAACTTGTGACTTAAAGGATGATAATGTTTTGGTGACAGAGGGATGAGGAGTTGGGAAAACTCCATCCGCAGGGGGCTTTCATCAAATAAAGATACAAAGTTGAAAGATTTAATTATCAGGGTCTAAGGCAAGTTAATTTTAAATCTGAGCATTTAATGAGATGCTTCTTTTGCTTTTAAACTTTTAATAATGATAATATCATATATATATAAACCATGTGTATTTATATAGCTATATATACACACGCAATTTTATATTATATATAGTATATGTATGTATGCATGCAGATGGTTTAAAAATAATGGAAGGGTATGAAACTTCAGAAAATTCTCCTGCCCAACCTTCCCCATCTCTAGTCCAAGATCTCAGAGATAACCACTTTTAGCTCTTTCTGCTTTCGGTTCTAGAACTTGTTACCACATCTAAAAATATAATCATTTTTCCTCCATTTCTTGATTTGTCATATTTATAGAGTATCTATTCATTCATTGGCATAAAAGATGAGAATTTTGGCCTTTGTAAATCAGTGTCCCTCACACAGTCTCTTCTTTCTTCTGACAATTTTAGTAATTTGACTTTATTACTTTTTTCTCAATTATCATTTTAGCATTTTTTGTTAAAATCTTTTTTATTAAATACTGAAGAAAACCAAAAGAAAATGTATGTATGAGATATGGCATGATTTCTAATCTCCTCTACACATAGCCCCCATCCTACTCCCTGCCTGACTCCTTCAGAACTATTTTGAATTATACATTTATTATTTTTTGTTTGGTTTATATTTCTACAATTATTTATAACTCTAAATAATACATTTTTTTACTTTATCATGCTTTTAAGCTTGGCGTACATAGACTTATATTGAATGCATTTCTCTGAAAGTTGCTTTTTCTGCTCAATTTCTGTCTACAAGGTTTATCCAGGTGTTTACATAATTGCTATAATTCTTTTATTTTTGCTGTTATATAGAATTTCTTTATATGAAAAAACAACTTACATACCCATTCTGTTGTTTTATGTGCATTTGCATTAATTCCAGTGTTTTTTTCTAAAACAAATAACACTGCAATATGTATTCTTGAACACGTCTCCTTGTGCACAAGAATTAAATACTGAAGAAAACCAAAAGAAAATGTATGTATGAGATAGAGCATGATTTCTAATCTCCTCTACACATAGCCCGTCTAGAGGCTACACACAACCTCTCTAGGTCAGAGGTTGGAAAACTTTTTCTGTAAAGAGCCAAATGGTAAATATCTTAGGATTTGCAGGCCACACCCTGTCTCTGTTACATATTCTTATTAGTTATTTGTTTGATTTTTACCAGCACTCACAAATGTACAAAGCATCCTTAGCTTATGGGCCATGTAAGAACATCCCCCAGCCTAGCTTTGGTCAGGGCCATGTTTTGCCATTCCCTGCTTTAGGGCAATATTTTTCAGTCATTTCAACATCACTCGCACTAAGTAAAACATTTCATATTACAATCCCAGTATACACACACGCACACACACACATAAATATGTGAGTAAAAATGTTTTGTGAAATCATACCCACGCTTATTACCTATCATGCTGTCATGTCATATTCTATCCCTTAAAACAAACAAAAAAAGAAGTTCTGGTTATTACCCATTAAGTTAATTTTATAGCCCACTATCAGACCCATAGTTTGAAAACCATTATTTTAGGAGTTGAATTATTGAATCCTAAGGTATCTACATCTTCTTTACCAAGTAATAACAAATTGCTCTCCAAAGTGGAAGTAGTAATTTGTACTCCCATTGGAAGTGTATGGAAGTGTATGAGGTCTGAGCCTGGAGGCGTGGCTTGTGCCTGCAATCCCAGAGACTCTGGAGGCTGAGGTGGGAGGATTCCTTCCTAAGCCGGGAGTACCAGGCTGCAGTGAGCTATGATCCTGCCATTGCATTCCATCCTGGGTAACAGAGAGAGACCCTGTCTCTTAATAATAATTTAAAAACCCACAAACAGCAACAACAAAAACACACATTAAAAAGTGTATGAGTTCTTTCTTACAAGTAGTTTTGTCAGAATTTTATATTGTGCTTTTCTATTAGAAATGAAGGTATCTCATCTTACTCTTACTTTTTATTTCTTTTACATTTTTAATTGTGGTAAAATACACATAACATAAAATTTACTATTTTAACGATTTTTATCTGTACAATTCAGTGGTAATAAAGTACATTCAAATTGCTGTGCAACTCTCACTACCATTTGTCTCCAAGACTCTTTTCATCTTGAGAAACTGAAGCTCTGCATACATTAAACTCTAACTTCTTATTCTCTCTTCCCAGCAGCCCCTGACAACTGCCTTTCTACTTTCTGTCTCTAGGAATTTGAGTACCCTAGGACTTTACACAAGTGGAATCATACAATATTTGTTCATTTATAACAATCTTTTTGTGTACTTAGTTTACAGTCCTCAAGTTTTATCCATACTGCAACATAAATTTTAACTTTTATTTTCCTAAATTTTAATGCTCTTGAGCATCTTTTCATATATTTATTTGCTATTGACATGTTCCCGTCTATGATGTTTTGGCCTATTTCTTTAATTCATTAATTATAACTAGTTACTTACATATTCTGCCTTCTAATCTTTTTTCACTTATTTGTACTGCAAATATCATTTCCCAGTTGTGCCCAACATTGGTTGAAGGTGCTTCTGTAAGGTAAATGGAAACACTACCAACTTGGAACCCCTTTAAATTAGAGCCCGATAGACTTTTTTGACCAGCCATAGCTTTAAGGAGGCTAGTTTGATCCTATGACTTCACCAAAACAAACAAAATAATGGCCCTGGAAGTCTCCTGGTAGTTTCCTGTGAGTTTCCTTGAGGCCTGCAGCATGTACTTGGAGGAGGTTCTCCCATGAAGCAGAGAAAGCTGACGGTTCAGAGCCCTGTTCTCGTGTAGAACCAGCTTCACATTTGTCAGGTGGTATTAGTTTTTCCTTAAGGTTCTAGTGCTCTATAGAACTATAGGATGACCAGAGTGAAAAATACTATACTATATAGTTTCAAATAGCTAGAAGAAGGATACTCAGTGTTCCCAGCACAAATAAATGAGAAATGTTTGAGATGACAGATAAGCTCATCACCCTTGTCTGTATCACAACATCACTATGTACCCCGTGAATATGTACAATTATTATGCGTCAGTTAAAATTTTTTAAAAAGCTTTAAAAATTGTATAAGCGGCCAGGCGCAGTGGCTCATGCCTGTAATCCCAGCGCTTTGGGAGGCCGAGGTGGGTGGATCACCTGAGGTCGGGAGTTCGGGACCAGCCTGACCAACATAGAGAAACCCCATCTCTACTAAAAATACAAAATTAGCAAGGCATGGTGGCGGATGCCTGTAATCCCAGCTACTCGGAAGGCTGAAGCAGGAGAATCACTTGAGGCGGAGGTTGCGGTGAGGCGAGATCGCGCCACTGTACTCCATCCTTGGCAACAAGAGCAAAACTCTGTCTCAAAAAAAAAAGAAAAATTGTGTAAGCTTCAGAGACCCACAAAATGCAGAACTTCCTGGGTTCAGTCTTTGGCGGGGTGGTGTGTGTTGTTGCTGTTTTTTGAGACAGAGTCTCACTCTGTCGCCCAGGCTGGAGTGCAGTAGCACAATCTCGGCTCACTGCAACCTCTGCCTCCCGGGTTCAAGTGATTCTCCTGCCTCAGCCTCCCAAGTAGCTGCGACTACAGGCATCTGCCACCACGCCCGGCTAATTTTTGTATTTTTAGTAGGAACGGGGTTTCACCATGTTGGCCAGGATGGTCTCGATGTCTTGACCTCGTGATCCGCCTGCCTTGGCCTCCCAAAGGGCTGGGATTACAGATGTGAGCCACCATGCCCGGCTGTGTGTGTTTTTGTAATAGTCCCATTTTCCTTAGCCCTGGGCTCCATACCATTTTTCTCTATGCCTTGCCAGGCTTTGGAGATCATAATCAAAGTTCACCATTTTTAACAAATGGCCTTAAGGGAAAAGCCAGCTTCAGTCCACTAATGACTTCTACCAGATTCCTGCTTTCATTTTGTTTTTGGCTTTTATATAATTCTTATTTTCTTGCCAACTCATTGATGTGTTTAAAAAATGTTTAAATTATATTTTATTTAGCTTGTATAATTGTTTCATGTGGATGATTGATCAGATTATCTAAATGGAAGATTTTGAAAATTGAAATTTTGTAAATTATTTTGACTCCCAAGTAGGCGAAATGAAAACTTTTGAGCCCCTAATCTTTTCTTCAACTGACCTCTCTCATTACCTAATTTCTGTGAGGTAGAGTTTACATTGTCTATTCTATGATATTTTATTACAGTTAGGATGTCTGTGTTTTGTTTGTACGTTGATTTTAACATTAAAATCAAGAAATAGTATTTCCAGGATTATATTTATGTAAAGGATACTAGTTACAGAATTATTATAATTTGAGCTATAAAAAATGATATCCATTATCACTTAAACTCTTTGTGTGTGTGTGTGTGTTTGTGTGTATGTGTGTGTGTGTTTTTGTTTGTCTTTTGTTTTTTTTTGAGCCGGTGTCTCACTCTGTCTCTCAGGCTGGAGTGCAGTGGTGCGATCTCAGCTCACTGCAAGCTCCGCCTCTGGGGTTCACGCCATTCTCCTGCCTCAGCCTCCCGAGTAGCTGGGACTACAGGCGCCCACCACCATGCCCGGCTAATTTTTTGTATTTTTAGTAGAGAGGCGGCAGTGGCTCACGCCTGTAATCCAAGCACTTTGGGAGGCTGAGGTGGGCGGATCACAAGGTCAGGAGGGAGACCATCCTGGCCAACACAGTGAAACCCCATCTCTACTTAAACTCTTATAGCTCGTCAGGTCTACAACATCATACCATATTGAAGCTTGAGCCAAATTGGTTTGAAAAAAAATATGTCACACAGACAGCCAATCCTCATTATTTGCAGATTCTATATTGCAAATTTGCCTACTTGCTAAAATTTATTTGTAGCCCCCAAATCAATAGTTGTTGTATATTCTCAGTCACTCATGGTCATGTGCAGAGCTGAAAAAATTTGAGTTGAGCTACAGACATGTTTCCAGCTGAGGTCAAAGAAGGCAATGCTCTGCCTTGTCTGAATTCTCATACTATGACGCAAATGTCCTATTTGTGGTGTATTTAGTGCCATGTTTTTCACAAGATATGGAAGCAACCAAAGCATCTATCAATGGATTGGAGGACATTATGCTAAGTGAAATAAGCCAGGCACAGGAGACAGTGCACGATCTCACTTATATGTGGAATCTGAAAAAGTTGAACTTGTAGAAATATAGAGTAGAATGATGGTCACCAGAGGCTGGGAGTAGAGGTGGAAAGGGAGTGAATGGAAAGCCGCTGATCAAGAGATACAAAGTTTCAGATAGACAGAAGGAATAAGGTGACTATAGTCACTAATAATGTATGTCTCAAAATAATTTTGAGAATAAATTTGAAATGTCTCACCATAAAAAATGATAGGTAAGCAAAGTGATAGATTAGTTAGCTTGATCTAATCACTGCACATTGTATGCATATACCAAAACATCATGTTGTACTCCAAAAACATATGTAATTAGGATTTTCCAATCAGAAGTAATATCAGTACAAATAAAAAAGAATGCGATAGGTGGATAAAGATGTCCAAGATATATTGCTGAATGAATAAAACAATTTTATAACATATGATTCTATGTTAAAAAAAAGCAATATATATCAAAACTCATCAAGCTATACACTTTAGGATCTATGCGTTTTTACTTTACATAAATATTACCTTAATAAAGATACAAAGAACACCCGCATACTCTACATGCAATGTATTAGTTTGCTAGGACTGTCATAACAAAATACCTCAGACCATGTAGCTTACACAAAATAAATTTGTTAATTTATTTTCTCAGAGCTCTGGGAGCTGGAAGTCCAAGATCAAGGTGTTTACAGGTTTGGTTTCTCCTGAGGTTTCTTTCTTTGGCCTGCAGATGGCCACCCTCTCGCTGTGTCTTCACGTGGTCTTTCTTCAGTGTGCCCACTTCTCTGATGTTTTTTTTTTTTTCTTTTTTTCTTTTAAGTGCTGGAGTGCTGTGGTGCGATCTTGGCTCACTGCAACCTCCACCTCCCAGGTTCCAGCAACCTCCACCTCCCGGGTTCCAGCAAGTCTTGTGCCTCAGCCTCCCGAGTAGCTGGGATTACAGGCATGTGCCACCACGCCTGGCTAATTTTTGTATTTTTAGTAGAAAAGAGGTTTCATCATGTTGGCCAGGCTGGTCTCCAACTCCTGACAACAAGTGATCCTCCCGCCTTGGCCTCCCAAAGTGTTGGGATTACAGGCGTAAGCCACGGTGCTAGGCCTGATGTATCTTTGTGTATCCAAATGTCCTCTGCTTATAAGAAGAGCAGTCAGATTGGATAACCTCACTTAACCCTGAACATCTCTTTAAAGACCCTATCTCTAGATACAGTCACATTCTGAGGTACTGTGGATTTGAAATTCAACAAGTATTTTGGGGAGACACAATTCACTTCATGACACTCAGGTTCACCACTGTTAATATCCAGCCACATTTTTCTTATTACTCTATTTATGCATACTGCTATTTTTTCCCCTGCCACTTGGGAGTAAGTCACACACCTGGGTCATCATTACCCTTTAGTATTTCAGTAGATATTTCCTAAAAACAGAGATATACTTCTAGAAAACCACCGTATAACCATCCAAATCAGAAAATCAACATTAAGATTCATATTGCCTTCTAACTCAAAGACCCATTTCAATTTTGCTGTTTGCCCTAAAAATGCCTTCCAAGGATTAGATTCTATCCAAAATCCTGTGTACCGTTTAGTTGTCAAACTTCTCTGATAGCCTTCAATTTGAAAAATATTGCAATGTTTTGCTTGTCTTCTCTGACCTTGACGTTTTTTAACAGTATAGGCCAATTATTTTGTAGAATGACTCTTAGCTTAGGCTTGTGTATTTGTTTCCTCTTGATTAGGTAGCTGCAATAGAAATACCACAACAGTGATGCTGTGTTCCTCCTAGTGCCCCACAGCAGAAGACACACAACGACATGTGGTATTCAGTTTTATCATGTGTTTAAGACGGTTTCTGCCAGACTTTTCCACTCTAAGATTAATGAAGAAGGATTCACATTTATTAATATTAGTTGACATTTTACTGTGTGGTAGACATTCCCCTTCTCTATTTATTTACTTCGTTATTTACCTTGGTGCAGGTTCATGCATTCCTATTTTATTCCAGGTTCTATAATCTGTTGCTATAATTATTTACTCTGATGCTCACATTGTTCTGTGTTTGGCTTTCAAACAAGTTCGTATATCCTTTTGATATGTCTACATTTTTCTATGGGGGAAGTGCCACTGTAGCTTGTCTCACTGTATGGGAAAAGAGTGACAGGTGACGGAGGAGAGAAGGTAAGAAATGTGGCTCAAATATTTCATATAGTATAATCTTTAGAATTTATCATTTTTTTTCTGACACAAAGCCAGTCATGCTCCCTACACCTGTCAGGGTAGATCTTGGAGCATCCTTGGAACTAGGCCTGGATGAATAACTTTCACCTCCTCTGCAGCCATCTGTTTTATTTTTTTAATAAGATCATTCTCAGTAAACTATCGCAAGAACAAAAAACCAAACACCGCATATTCTCACTCATAGGTGGGAATTGAACAATGAGATCACATGGACACAGGAAGGGGAATATCACACTCTGGGGACTGTGGTGGGGTGGGGGGAGGGGGGAGGGATAGCATTGGGAGATATACCTAATGCTAGATGACGAGTTAGTGGGTGCAGCGCACCAGCATGGCACATGTATACATGTGTAACTAACCTGCACAATGTGCACATGTACCCTAAAACTTAAAGTATAATAAAAAAAAAGAAAAAAAGGAAAACAAAAGAAAAAAGAAAAATATAATAATAATATAAAAAATAAAAATAAAAAAAAAAAAGATTCCTTCCCTCCACTCTGTCCCTCACTGAGAATTCTCTTGCTTTCCATTTTCCAGAAATATTTATGGTTTTCTCCTGTACATGTTCTCTACTCCACTTTGTATTGAAAGTAAAAATAAGCTACTTTTGAAACATGGTTACTCTTATGATTCATAAATAATATTACATCATAACTTCAAATTTGTACAGCATATTTTACAGTTTACAAGGATAAATCTTTTAACTTATCCTTACACTCTGATGAAGTAAGGTTAAGAATTATTTTCCCAAAATAAAAAAAAATAAGGTTTTTGAAATTAGACATATTTATTGATATTTTCAAGTTCCTAGAATAAGCAAATGATATATCCACGGGCTAAAATCGATGGTTTTTCACTTTCACCCATTGGGTTTCAGTGTCTTCATTCCTTGGAAGGTAAGGTCAATCTACAGCCCCCATTTTGGATTTTATGACTGAAGGAGTCCTTAGCAGGCTATTTTCCATATATATTAAACATTTTAGCCTTATATTTTATAAAGTCAGGATTATTAAAGTCCCTGTTAAGATATATAAATTAATACCCAAATATTGTGTGCTTATCATGAAATGATGCTTATTGTAGAATGATGCAAATACAATAATTTGAATGTAAAACTTCAAATTAAGACTTTGTAAGAAGAGAACAACCCAAGGTCAGTGATCTTTTTTGTCATTTTCTATATAGGAGAAAAGGTAATAAAAATATCTTTCTACCTCTTGAGAATGGCCTCGACACTCACTAATATTTGTAAAGTGCTTCCAAGAAGAAAAGGGCTGACTTACTGGTGAGGAGATTGGGTAAATATAAAAAATACTCTACTATGATAGTGATACTCTTAAATGACAAGTCAGGGAGGGGTTTATCAGGTTCTGTGTCCTGTCTCCATTATTAATAAACTGACATAGCTCTTTGCTTTGATGTTTGTAGTCACAACCAAATGCAACGTCAGTTTAGCTTAAACCAGCTGAAAACACGGATGATTCAAAATCACGTATTTCTATAACACCAGCAGAATGCAATTAAGCAGTTTTAAGAAAACACTGAAAACAATTTTATTTGATAGAAAAAAGCCTCATTGGTGTGGCTGGACTTTTGGTATTAAAAATATTGTCCATGTTTAAATGACATTATTTGTTATCAATAATTATCCCACTGGTGCATTTGGGAAGGGAGAGATGAAAGTGGTTTTTATCTCATTAGCATGTCTTCACTGTTAACTGTTTGTAATATTAGTTTGCTTTGATCTTCCTTTTGATTATAGTGTGCAAAGCTGATATAATCTGTTATTATTTCCGTTAATAACTAAGTATCTCTTGTGGCTGACAAGGCAATTTGTTATTATCAGACTGCCTTTATTCAATGCAAAGAGGTTTACACCCGTTCCCCCACCCAGCCTGTGTAAAACAACAGGCGTTTATCTGCTCCCAGCAGCCTGGAGACGTTGCCCTCTTCAAAGAGGCTCCGTGAATGCTGCTGGACAAAGACAGGAAGCACCTTGACAGTGAGCTGGAGACTTGGGCGTGTAGATTCTAATCAGGACATAGTTTCTACCTCAAGGGGATTTGCAAATTGGACAATCTAACAAGAGCATATTCTGCTGACCCTGTTTTGTTCTGTTTTGCTTTTTCTTGAGGTTTAAGTTGGGCAAGAGAAGGGGGGTTAGAGACAGAAGTGAGATAGTGGTGGTGAAGCTGAAGTTTCCCTTGCAACAAGCAGAGCATATTCTCATCATTATGTCCGCAGCATCTCAGGCTTCCAAAATGTGAGTTCTGGCAGATTATGAAGGCAAAAGATTTGCAACTCCAGGGCTTTATTGTCAAGTTTCTATGTCTGTCTTGCATTTACTGTCTCTGCCATTCTCATTCCCAGATATTTTGAGATATTCGACAAATTTTGACACACACAAGGATAATTTCTCTCCACTTCCAAAATGACTCCACCTCCTAGAATAATACCATGGTTGACTTATTAGGAGAGAAAAGACTGTGAATGGAGTTGAGTTCAAGATATGACAACTTCACGTCTTTTAAATAGAGTGGGAGAATTTCAAAACACAAACTTTTTCTAATGGATTTAGTTGGCACTCTGACTTTATTATCTGCCAGGGGAAGTTTCATTTTCTCCAAATCTATTGGTTGGCAGGGCAGATTGTATTCTCAGAAGCCTTGCTGGTCCTATAAATTTAACCCATCTCTAGCAACAGCACAGAGAAGGTGAGGGAGCTACCTAAAGTGGCAAAGTCCATTGGAGGCAGCTGTTGACAGCTACTTGATTTCCCCAAGGCATGTTTTATTTGTGGATATATGTGCTGCTGCACAAAAGACATTGATGATCTTTGCATGTAGTCATGGAAAGCTACCTGCCACCATATTTGAATGTGTCAGAAAGAATAGAGAGAAAGGAATGAATGAGGTTAAGTCAGAATGTCCTGACATCATTTGGGGCCTGTGTTGACCTCTGAGATAGTTGAGGTGCTTTTGGATGTTCTTTTCACCTTCAGGTTACTGAATTCATGACAGAAGCCTCCAGAGATGGAAAGGATTGAAACAGAGTTTCTGTATGTCTTGACTCCACAAATTTCAGCTCCTTAATTGATCCATTCAGATCATGTCATAGTTGGAAGTACATCCTCTGGGCTAGGCTAGAGCAATCTAAACTCTATTATTGCTAAGGACTTATACCACAAAAGCCTCTTTAACTAGCATGGTTGGCTGGTTAGATGGTACCTGGCTGTCCTGAGAAGTATTCACTCACACTCACCTTTAGTAACAAGCAAGAAGTGGAGAGCAACTACCTTTTTCTTCATGCCTGATTATAAGCCTTCACAGAGCTAAGAGCTCTGCAAATGTCTTCTGTTTTCAGATTATGCCATAATTTAGGATGACTCTTGTATTTTTCTTTTTATTTAGAGCAAGAATGAGGTCTTACTCAAAGATAACTTCAGTAAGAAACCAAAGCAACTTAAACTTTCTGTAAGCAACTGAAACTTAACTTGGAGGTATTTCTTATCACTGACTTAAAAAAAAAAAATGAGCCTCAGCCTATCACAAATAGCCAACCAGCCAATTGGTTGTATAACTAGTAAACTCCCATCAGACTATATCCAAATAAGACAAACACGTTGCTATAGCTAATCAAGTAATTTATTTACTTGCCATTCAGCCTATAAAGGCTCCCGGCTTGGGCTGCTGGAGTAGAGCTCCCTGAAACCTCTTCCAGTTTTGAGTGCCACCAGATTAATAAATTCTTCCTTGCTCAAATGAACTCTATGAAGTGTATTTTGTCTGATGTTTTTCCCTGAACAAAAATGAGCAATACAGTAAACATTTTGAGACCTTATGAGCCATGAGAAGTCACAGGGATTTTTCTTGGATTTCTTGATGTCTGCACAAACTAGAATTACAATTTATATATTAACTACATTGATTGCAGCCCTTCTCCTTGCTCATTTTGGGAAGGAGGGTTTGGGGGACAGACATAGAACTTTGTCCACCCCAGGTGACTATTTACCCACGAGTTATTCTGACCCTTACTATTATCTGATTGCTTACAGAAATGATTGGCAGCTTGGAGGCTTTACCTTTACCGCCAATGCAGGCAAGTCAGTAACAACATTAAACACTAAGCAGGGACATCATGTTCCATTTGTTCCAAGGTGTGGAATGTATCTTCTGGGAAAGCTGCACATAGTTCTTGATGTGACTGACTTTAGTACAATAGAAATCAGTCATGATTTGTTAATCTCATTTGTCCCTTCACAAGAAAGGAAAAAAACATTAATTGTGTGGTGTTGGCAGAGGTTTTTCAGCCCATAAACTGAAGTTTGACCAATGTTCTTCCAGAACACAGTCTTGGGAAGTAGATGTCATTAGTCTAATTTCAAAAACAAAGGAACCACGTTTAGAGAAGCTGACTAATTTCCCCAAAGGTAGACCACTACTAGAGATGAAAACACTTTTTGAAATGAAAGCTAAGATTTTTTACATAAATACATATTTAGCTATTGTTTTCTCTATTCATTTCCTTATTGAAAGGAAAAGAAGAAAAAGCTATAAAATTTTCAGAGAATTAGGCTCAGGGTGATTTTTGGAGTAATGGGCTTTTTGACATGAATTACCTGACTGTCATGGTTGAAATCATAACCATAGTAGAAGGTGTCAGAGAGAATGAGCAAGACTGGGGCTAGCTATTAAGTGTAATTGTTTTATTGAGCTGCTATTACTATAACTACATGTTATAGAACGTTATTTAAAACCTATCTCAGTATATAATTTGTGTAAATTGATTGATAGGACTCTTTTTGTTTATCAATATAAAAACATTCATTTTTAGCTTGGAGATACGTACTCTTTCATCTTAGAAACTATCACTCTTGGCAACATTTAAATTTGAGCTCCCCATCCTCATTTGACCATGGCCTTCTCCTGAGTGGCTTAGAAGAGCAGGATAACTGCCCTTGAAATGTACTGTGAACACGTGGGCCAAGTACATTTGGACTTGGGGTCAGATGTAAGTTTGCAAATGTGTCCTTGGACAATCATACGCCCTCTAGAAGTTCCAGTTTCCTCAGGAGCCAAACTTTACAGAGGTACAATAAGAATTAAATGCCATATATATGTGAAAGAGTGTAACAACATTTTCCATAAATAGTAGATGCCTGATACATATTCTTTGACTCTGTATCTATTTGCAAAGCAAATTTGAGTTACATGAATATATTTTTTTCTAACTGATTAAGAAAGGTTTTTGGCTTTCCTTTACTCAGCAACCAGATTACGCTGCTTAAAGAGTGAAACTACCTAGATGTTTAAGAAAAGCACAAAAGCTATATGGATTTTTTGTGACAGCCCAGTTCTGAGAGGACAGATGTGAAACTGTAAAACAACTGAAGAATCATGTATTCTGGCTACGCTAGGCCTATATACCCTTCCAGGAAATCCTATTATTAGCCAGGCTTGTCAAGAACTAATCACTAGCTTTCAAGCTTTGTAAGGATACTCTGAAGGTTTACTTTAACCTTACTATATACAAAAATGTTTGTATTGCTACCCACTGATAAGAAAACTATTAGCATTCATTAAGTACAGCCATAAATCCCTCTCTCTCTTGGAAGAGCAATAATGCAGCCTTCCGGCTGCCATAATGAATGCAGTGTTTAATCTCTCCTTGGGAAAGTGTCCTAACTTCAGACCTCTACTATAGTTAGACACCCTGGGAAGAGCGTGGCATTGTGGAAATGAGACTGATGACAAAGAGTTATACTCTTGCCTGATTTTAGGTCCAGAAAGCCTCCAAGTTACAATTAAAACAGAAGCCTTAATTTTAAAAAGGAAAAGTGACTTGTTCAAGAAGATGGAATGTTAACATTTATTGTGCACCTACAGAAAATGACAGGCACAATAGAAGGAAATTTTTATTTCTATTAGCTCATTTTCTCCTTATAACTACCCTCCAAGTTATTGTTCTACCAATGTTACAGAGGAGAAATAGGAATGCAGAAAGATTGATATAGCAGCCCAACGTCAGAGATAGAATCCAGCACAAGCAGAGTGAATTTAGCTGTCTCTGATTCTAGATGCTACCAGGTGCTACTAGATGCTATCCCTAAGAGCAGTATCTTATTTTTAGAAATTACACCTGTCTCAGTGAGAAGGAAGGTGTGACCTTCAAGGTAGAACATGGAAGTTTGGAACCTTGTTCCAACTTGTTCCATGGAAGCTTGTTTCAAACTTTGGAGAACATTTATGTCATATCACATGAAGTCTTCTTTGTCTGTCTTCACTTACACACTGTTCCAGGGTTCCCTTTGAAGAACAGCATCCCTGCGTTGCAGTACCCTTAAACTCATTTTGTCTGTGGGCTTTTCTTCTATTTCTAAGTTCCCTTACTGGAAAACACCTGGTGCCCCTTGTCGTCTGATGCAGCCACACAGCTCAACTTTGGAGAATTAGAACCAATGGCCCAGGGACAAGGAGGGGTCTCTTTCTCTATGAAACAATAAGAAAGTCATCACTTGAGGCTGTGCTAAATTATCAACCAGATGGGAGATGGCTTAGGCAGTTCAATGGCTCCTTGTCTTCCCCCTCCGTAAGTTTCTTGCACAGGAATCTAAATTTGCAACATTTAATAACCTCTGAGTTTGAGCACATGGTAATGAATGATCTTCACTTCCAGGAGAAACTGAAAGAAAAGAAAAACCAACATCTCCAAGTCTAAGACATTGCCTTCCCATGGGCAATACCATGTAGTGACCACCCTCATCATGACCTTCTCTAGGCACTTCCCACCCGTGGGAGAAGATACAATATAGAGGTTGTTATATGAGATTTTTGAGCATCAGGAGAGTGCTGCTTTGATAATTTCATTTAGAAAGACTGAAAGTTACCTTAAACATAAGCTTCAGCATCTCGAACAGCATGGTATACAAAAAATGGTGAACATTTGCCTTCTAGTTCAGCAAGAGAAAAGAAAATCTAAACAACATAAAAACAAACAATTAATATGGCTTGATATTTCAAAAAGCTAAATTAAATTCGGCATGTGATCAACTTACTAACAAATCACATTAGAACATGGAGATCCTCTCCAAAGTGAAGAGCTGGTAGATGGGGTGACTGTGTTTTTCCAGCTGGTGATTCCGTAGACTGTAGAGCAGAATCCACCAGCTCAGCTTTGTTTGGTTGGCAATTCATCGTCTTTTGAGTCTATTCATAAATATTACATGGAAATAACAGCTTTAAATAAGCTTTGTGTGTGATTGCTAGAGTTGGTTTAACGCTTTATTTAACACTACATGTTTAGCTTGCTTGAATACACTTGCACAGACGTTCTGTTCTGTAAAGGATAGAAAAGGACAAGAGGAAACTGTTGAAAGGAATTGTTCTTCCGATTATTCCATTATTTCTATCTCTGCAGAGTTTAAGTCTCTAGCCTGGCTGCGAGTCATATGTGTACTATTTCATTCCTCTAAGAATGAGCTAGTAAGAATATCCGTGTACTACAAAGAGAAAATATATGTGTATATGTATGTCCATGTGTGTGTGTGCGTGCACATGTGAAGGTGTGTGTGTGAGAGAGAGAGATTGGAGGTAGGAAAAATAAAAATCTCTCTTCAAATGAATTAAAAATAAAACGTGTGTGATCTTATGATGCTTAATAAACTATGGAAATGGTATTTTAGTCTCAGTAGGAGTTTAACTATTTGCATGTATTTTCAGTTCCCTTAAGGTACTTCCAAAAAAAACAAAAGTAAAAGATTATTAGTTTCCTCTCTAGGAGTGAGCTGGATAGATTCCACAGTTTAGGATGAGAGAACACTGAAGGTCAACGATTGGAAAGGAACCAGAAATAGGCTTGTGTTTCGTGTTTCTTTTCAGGTGTAACACCTGGTTTTGGAAGGGCCTCTCTACTCTGGGGCTTGTATTCCTGCTTCTTTATTGACACGAAACTTACAGCAGAAAAAGATGGGGCCAGGTATGGTGGCTCAGACTTGTAATTCCAGCACTTTGGGAGGTAAAGGCAGGGGGCATTGCATGAGCTCAGGAGTTCCAGACCAGCCTGGACAACATGGCAAAACCCCATCTCTAGAAAGAATACAAAAATTAGCTGGGTGTTGTGGCACATGCCTATAGTCACAGCTGCTAGAAGGCTGAAGTGAGAGGATTGCTTGAGCCCAGGAAGGTGAGGCTGCAGTGAGCTGAGATTATGCTACTGTACTCCAGCCTGGGTGACAGAGCAAGACCCTGTCTCAAAAAGAATAAAAAGAAAGAAAGAAAGAGAGAAAGAGAGGAAGAAAGAGAGAGAGAAAGAGAAAGAAAGAAAGAAGGAAAGAAAGAAAGAAAGAGAAAACTTATAGCAGAAAAAGAAATGCTCTCAGTTCCCTCCTACGTCCCAAGATACTGTGAGCATTTTTTTATTTTGGGGAGTGTCCATATTATCAAAAAACCTGGAAAAACTTTTTTCCCCTACTAATTTCCATTATACAAGTAGAGATTTTTGTTTTATAATGGTGGCAAGCCAGATTGATATTGCTTGGCTATGTCCTCAACCAAAATCTCATGTTGAATTGTAATCCCTATAATCCCCATGTGAAGGGTAGGACCTGGTGGGAGGTATTTGAATCATGGGGACACTTTCCCTTATGCTGTTCTCATGATAGTGAGCAAATTCTCATGAGATCTGATGATTTCATAAGCGTCTGGTATTTCCCCTGCTGGCACTCATTCTCTCCCCTGCCACTCTGTGAAGAGGTGCCTTCTTCCATGATTGTAAGTTTCCTGAGGCCTCCCTAGCTATGTGGAACTGTGAGTCAATCAAACCTCTTTTCTTTATAAATCACCCAGTCTTGGATATTTCTTCATAGCAGCATGAGAATGGACTAATACACACAGATTTTCCAATAGGCTGATCTACCAAATACCAGGGATAACATAGATTGTGGTAGGCAGCTTCATGGAAGTCTGGAAAGTGCTACTGATAGATTTCTGCTACTGTTGATATGTATCAGGGACCAGCAGTCATCTGACACTTGTGTACTGGGACCTCAAAGTGTTTCCAGTTTGATGTTTCAACTTCTTGTTTTATTAATCCAGTTAAAAAAATCTGAATATAATTTTATTTGAGCATTTGCACATAGAACAAAAAAAGTCTGTGTAATAAAGTGTCATTGATTTGATTTTGTTTCATTCCAAGTACTGCCTAAATTTATCCATGTGTATTCCCAAATCACCCAACTAGAATTTCCTTATTTACAGTGTTAAATTAATCTATTGTATAAATGATATTGAAGTTGAAGGAAAAACCATATCCCTGGAGTGCTTTCTCACACTTGCTGCATAATGAAAGTGACAAATCAGATCTGTGAATTATTATTGTGTCTTGATAATAGAAAGAAGAAAAATTTGGTACTAGAAATAATGTTCCATTATTTCCCAGCCTTCCTTTACTTTGGCCCCAAATATTACTGAACACTTTAAAAATCATTATTAAAGATTATTAAAATAACTATTAAAAATGACTCACAAAATGTGCTATGGTTTCTGTTCTTTTAGATCAAAATCATATCTCTGATATTTCAATTCATGCTCATTCCAAGACATTTATTATTCCATTTGAATTTATCTGGTGCAAAATATTACAAGCCTGCAGTCTTGCTAAAGAACTTACATATTTGCCACCATTGTTTTTATTTATTTAATTATTTTTATATCAATGGAATAATACACTGTGTGCTTTTCTATTATTTTATATCAGTGGAATAGCACACTGTGTGCTATTACTGTCCATTTGTTTTATTTCAGAGTAGAGATATGTGCTTATACCATAGTCTGTTTATCTATTCACATCGTGTTGGACTTTTGAGTTGTGTCCTGATTTGGTCTATTACCTATAAAGTTAGTAAAAACATTTGTAAACAGTTCTATTTATGGGCATAGGTTTTATTTCTCTTGTATAAATATCTAAGAGTAGAATGGTTGGATCATATGATAGAGGGATGTTTAACTTTTTAAAAAATGAACAAACTGTTTTGCAAAGAGATTGTACTATTTAATATTTCCATCAACAGTCTATGGCTATAGCCTCTCAACACTTGATATGGTCAATGGTTTAAATTTTAAATACTCCAACAGATATTTAGGAGTATCAAATTGGGGTCTTAATTTATATTCCTCTTCTGGCTACTGAGATTGAGTATATATTATATATTTACATATATACTTATATATATAGTTATATATATACTTATATATATATATAAGTATTATATATATATAATATATTATGTATTATATTTAGATATATATTCAAATATATATTTATATATAATACCTAAAAAAATATGCTTTTTTATGACCTGTATGTTTTGTTTGATAAAGAGTCTGTTCAAATATTTTGCTATTTTATTGGGTTGTTTATGTATAATTGAATTTTTTAAAATGTTTACATAAATCTGAATATAAGGCCCTTATTGTTTTCATGATTTGTAAATATTTTGTCTCAGTCTACAGATTTTCTTTTCATTCTCCTAATGTGTTTCAAACAGAAGAGTTTTTCACTTTTATAAAATTCAATTTATAAATCTTTTTTAAAATGAATTATACTTTTGAAATTATGTATAAGAGTTCTTTGGATACCCCAAAGTCATAAAGATTTTCTTTATTTTTTTGTACAAGTTTAAAAGTTTTAAGTCTCATATTTAGGTCTGTGATCTGTTTTGAGTTGGTTTGTATAGATGGTGTGAAATATGGATCAAATCATATATTTTTACATAAGGATATTTAATTATTCCTATACTTTTGGTTTAAAAGACTGTGATTTCTTGACTAAATGATGGTTGCATCTTGTCACAGATTAATTAAGCATACATGTGTTGGGCTATCTCTGAACTTTCAATTTTGTGCTATTGATAGGTCAATATGGTAGTGTCTTGAAATCAGCTAGTGTGATTCCTCCAGTTTTGTTCTTTTTCAAAATTGGTTAGGATACTCTAGGTCCTTTGTATTTCTATAATTATCTTAGAATCAGGATATTTTAGAGTCAGCCTCTCAGTTTCCAAGAAAGTGTAATTGAATTTTAACTAATATCATATTAAATATTGTCTTTGTTCATTTTCTGTTGCTTATAATAGAATATCTGAAACCAGGTAAATTATTTTAAAAATAAATTTATTTCTTAGAGTTACAGAGGCTGAGAAGTTGAAGGTCAAGGACTTGCATTTGGTGAGATCCTTCTTGCTGGTGGGGACTGTACAGTCTCCTCTCGAGGCAGTGCAGGGCATCACATGGCGACGGGGCTGAGCGTGGTAGCTCAGGTCTCTTCCTTTTCAATCTTCAAGTGCTCGTATCCTTATTTTCTGTCTACTTGTTCTCTCAATTATTGATATCAATTATTGAGGGACGTATATTGAAATATCTGACAATTGTGGACTTGTCTATTTTTCCCTGAGATCCTATTAGTTTGTGTATTTTTAATAGAATTTTAAAAGAGAAATTTAAAGTTCACAGCAAAATTGAGCAGAAAATACAGAGAATTTATACATATTCCTATTTCCTTACATGCATGACCTCCCCCGTTATTAATGTCTCATGCCAGGGTTGTACATTTGTTAGAATCAATTAACCCATAGACACATAATTATCACCCCAAATCCATAGTTTACATTAGGGTTCACTCTTGGTGTTGTACATTCTGTGGGTGTGGACAAAGGTATAATGACATGAATCCACCATTTTAGCGTCATACAAAATAGTTTTTGTGCCCTGAAAATCCTCTGTGCTCTGCCAATGTATCCCTCTCATTCCCCTAACCCCTAGAAAATAGTAATACTTTTACTGTCTCCATAGTTTTGCCTTTTCCAAGATGTCACACAGTTGGACTCTTACAGTATGTAGCCTTTTTAGGTTGGCTTCTTTCACTTAGTAACATGCATTTAAGGCTCTTCCATGTTTTTTTATGGCTTGAGAGCACATCTCTTTGTAGAGCTCGATAATATTCTATTGTATGGAAGCACCATAGTTCATTTATTCATTCACACTAAAAGGACATCTTGGTTGCTTTCAAGTTTTGACAATTAGGAATATAGTTATATACATCTGTGTACAGGTTTTTGTGTAGACGTAAGTTTTCATCTCCATTGCATAAATACTAAGGATATCAATCTCAATACCAAAGAGCACTATGGATGGGTCATATGGTAAAACCATGGGTAGTTTTGTAAGAAATGGTCAAAATGTCTTCCAAAGTGGCCATACAATTTTTCATTTCTATCGGTAAAGAATGAGAGTTCCTTCTGCTCCATATCTTTGCCACTATTTAGTGTTGTCAGTGTTCTGGATTTTGGTCATTGTAATAGGTATGGAGTAGTACCTTGTTATGGTTTTAATTTACAATTTCTTAGAGATACATGCTGAGAATTTTTTCATATGATTATTTTTTATCTATGACTTTTCTTTGGTGAAATATCTATTCAAATATTTTGTCTATTTTCTAATCAGAGTGTTTGTTTTCTTATTGTTTGGTTTTAAGTTTCTTTTTATTTTATTATTATTTGTTTGTTTGTTTGTTTGTTTGTTTAAGATGGAATCTTGCTCTGTCGCCCAGGCTGGAGTGCAGTGGTGCGAACTCAGCTCACTGCGACCTCTGCCTCCCAGGTTCAACTGATTCTCCTGTCTAGCCTCAGGAGTAGCTGGGGCTATGGGAGCACAAAACCACACTTGGCTAATTTTTGTGTTTTTGTAGAGATGGGGTTTTACCATGTTGTCTAGGCTCTTTTTGTTTCATACAAGTATTTTACGAAATATGGCTTTTGCAGTGTTTTCTCCAAATCTGTGCCTTGTCTTCTCATTCTCTTGATAGTGTTTTTAGAAGAGTATATAGTTTTTATTTTAATGAAGCCTATATTATTAATTAGTTTTTTCATGGATTGAAACTTTACTCTTTGGCAAAAAGTGATGGCCAAACCCAAGGTTATTTAGATGTTTTCCTACGTTATAGTCTAAGAGTTTTATAGTTGTGCATTTTACATTTAACTCTATAATGTATTTTGAGTTAATTTTTTAAAGGTTGTAAAGAATCTTTTTCTAGATTCGCTTTTTAACATGTGGATGTCATTGTTGCAGCACCATTCCTTGAAGATTCTGTCTTGTTTCCATTCTATTGCCTTTAAACCTTTGTCAACGATCAGTTTGTGTAGGTCTATTTCTGGGATCTTTATTCTGTTCCATTGACCTATTTGACCTATTTGTCTATTTTTTTCACCAAAAGCGCCCTGTTTTGATTACTTCCTTTATAGTAAGTCTTGAAAATTCATAGTGTCAGTCTTTAAACTTTATTCTTTTTCAGTATTATATTGACTATTATGAGTCTTTTGCTTCCTATGTAAATATTAGATTCAGTAAGCCAATATCCACCAAATGACTTGCTGAGATTTTTGGGGGTTCACATTGAACCTACAGATCAAGTAAGAAGAACTAACATTTTGAAAATATTGAGTCTTCCCACGGAATCAACCCAAATGTCCATCAATGATAGACTAAATAAAGGAAATGTGGTACATATACACCGTGGAATACTATGCAGCCATAAAAAGAAATGAAATTATGTCCTTTGCAGGGACATGGATGGAGCTGGAAGCCATTACTGTCAGCAAACTAACTCAGGAACAGAAAACCAAACACTGTATGTTCTCACTTATAAGTGGAAGCTGAACACTGTGAACACATAGACACAGGGAAGGGAACAACACACACTGGGGCCTGTCGGAGTGGGAAACGCATCAGGAAAAATAACTAATGCATGCTGGGCTTAATAACTAGGTGATGGGTTGATAGGTGCAGCAAATTACAACGGCACACATTTGCCTGTGTAACCTGCACTTTCTGCACATGTACGCTGGAACTTAAAATAAAAGTTACAGTTAAAAAAGAAAGAAAATATTGAATCTTCCTAAGTGTATTAGGCCATTCTTGAATTGCTGTAAAGACATACCTAAACTGAGTAATTTATTAAAAAAAAAGAGGTTTAATTGGCTCACTGTTCTGAAGGCTGTACAGGAAGCATAGCACCAGCATCTGCTTCTGGGGAGGCCTCAGAAAGCTGCTACTCATTGTAGAAGAAAAAGTAAGAACAGGTATGTCATGTGGTGAAAGTAGGACCTAGAGAGAGTGGGGGAGGAGACGTCACAGACTTAATCAGATCTTATGAGTGCTCACTCACTATGGCATAGACAGCTTCCAAGCCTTGAGAGATCTGTCCCCACAACCAAAACGTTTCCCATCAAGTCTCACCTCCAACATTGAGGATTCCATTTCAACATGAGATTTGGGTGGGGACGAATATCCAAATTTTATTATTCTGCCCCCCTCTGCTAAATCTCATGTTCTTCTTACATTAAAAAATACAGCCATGCCTTCCTAACAGTCCCTCAAAATCTTAACTCATTCTAGCATTAACTCAAAAGTCCAAAGTCTAAAGTCACATCTGGAATAAAGCAAATTCTTCCGCCTATGAGCCTGTACAATTAAAAACAAGTTATTTACTTCCAAGATACAATGCGGGTATAGGCATTGGGTAAATTGTCCCATTCCAAAAGGGAGAAATGTACCAAAGGACAGAGGCTACAGGTCCCATGCAAGTTCAAAACCCAGCAAGGCAGTAATTAAATCTTAAAGTTTCAAAATAATCTCTTTTGACTACATGTCCCACATCCAGGGCACATTGGTGCAGAGTGTGGGCTCTCAAGGCCTTAGGCAGCTCCATTCCTGTGGCTTTGCAGGGTTCAGCTTGTGTGGTTGCTTTCACACGTTGTTGAGTATCTGTGGCTTTTCCAGGCATAAGATGCAAGCTGCCAGTGCATCTATCATTCTTGGGTCTCATTCTCACAGCTCTTCTAGGCAGTGCCCTAGGAGGGCTCAGTGTTGAGCACTGCAACCCCACAATTCCCCTCTACAGTGCCCTGGTAGAGGATCTCTCTGAGGGATCTGCCCCCTGCAACAGGCTTCTGCTTGGGCACATAGACTTTCTCGTACATACATTAAAATCTAGGTGGAGGCTGCCAAGTCTTCACTTTGGTACTTTGCATGTTCACAGGCTTAACACTATATGGAAGCCACCAAGGCTTATTGCTTGCACCATCTGGAGCTGGAGCTGTGGCCTGAGCTGTACTTGGGCCCCTTTGAGCCCAGACTGGAGCTGGAGCTGGAGCTGCTGGGATGTGAGAAGCAGTGTTCTGAGGCTGCATAGGGCAGTGGGGCCCGGGACCTGGCCCACAAAACTATTCCTCCCTCCTAGACCTCTGGGAATGTGATGGAGAGGCTGCTGTTACGGTCTCTGAAATGCCTTCAAGGCCTTTTTCCCATTGTCTTGGCTATTTGCACTTAGCTCCATTTTATTTTGCAAATTTCTCTAGCAAGTGGTTGCTCCACAGCCTGCTTGAATTCCTCTTCTGAAAATGTTTTTTTCTTTTCTACAATATGGCCAGGCTGTCAATTTTCCAAATTTATACACTTCAATACCTCTTTAAATATAACCCAACTTTAAGTCATTCCTTTGCTCCTGAGTGTAGGCTGCTGGAAGTAGTCAGGTCACATCTTGAATGCTTTGCTGCTTAGAAATTTCTTTGACCAGGTACCCTATGTCATCCTTCTCAAGTTAAAAATTCCCCAGATCCCTAAGGCAAAAACAGAATGCAGCCAAGTTTTTTGCTAAGGCGTAGCATGCACGACCTCTGCTCCAGTTTCTAATGAGTTTCTCCTTCCCATCTAAGACTTCATCAGCCTGGACTTCACTATCCATATCATTATCAGCATGTTGCTCACAACTGTTTAACAGGTCTCTACGAAGCTTCAAACTTTCCCTCATCTTTTGTCTTCTGAGCTCAACAAACTCTTCCAACCTCTGCCCATTACCCAGTTCCAAAGTTACTTCCACATTTTCAGGTACCTTTTTTTAGCAATGCCCCACTTCTTAGTACCAATGTTCTATATTAGGCCATTCTTGCATTGTTATAAAAAATATCTGTGACTGGGTAATTTATTTAAAAAATAGGTTTAATTGGCTTATAGTTCTGCAGGTTGTAGAGGGAGCATGGTGCCAGTATCTGCTTCTGAGGAGGCCTCAGGGAGCTTTTACTCAGGGTGGAAGGTAAAGCAGGAGTTTGCATGTTCTAGGGCAAAAGCAGAAGCAAGAAAAAGTGGGAAGGGGAGGTGCCACACACTTAATCAGCCAGATCTCACAAGTACACACTAATTATTGCAAGGACAGCTCTAAGCAATGAGGAATCTGACCCTATGACCAAAATATCTCCCACCAGGGCCCACCTCCCACATTGGGGATTATACTTCAACATGAGATTTTGGCAAGGACAAACATCCAAACTATATCACTGTCCATGACATGTAATGTCTCCCCACTTATTTAGGTCTTTGATTGCTTCATTCAGATTTTTGTGGTTTTCCTCAAATATATTTTGTACATAGTTTGTTAAATTTATATCTAAGTGTTCATTTTTTAATGGCTAATTTAAATGATATTATGTTCCTAATTTCAAATTTCAATTGTTTATTACTGGTATACAAGAAAGCAATTAACTTTTCTCTTAACTTGTTATTCTGTAACCTTGTTGCAATTTTTTTTATTAGTTTGAGAAGTTTTATTGTTGACTCTTTGCAATTTTCTACATAGACCATCATGTCATCTGCAAGCAAATACGGTTTTATGTGTTCCTTCCCAATCTGTGTACCTGTTATTTCCTCTTCTTGTCTAATTGCTTTAGCTAAAACTTCCAGCCTAATGTTGAGAAGTGGAGAAAGGGAACATCCTTGCCTATTTCTGATCGTATCAAGAAAGCTTCAAATTTCTCACCATTCAGTATGATGTTAGATTAGAGTTTTGTAGATTCTTTTCTTTTTTGGTCAAGTTAAGGAAGTTCCTTTCCATTCTTATTTGGCTGAGAAGGTCCTATTCGTTTTTTCTTCATGTATTTTGAAGCTGTATTATTAAGTACATAATTCTTAACACTTTTATAATTACTGCTTGATGAATTGAACTTTTGCCATTATAAAATGTCTTCAATTTCAGGGGACTTTTTTCTTTTGCTTAGAAAGCTAAATTCCTTCATATTAATGTAGCTACCCCCCACTTTCCTATGACTTTAATACTGTAATCATTTTTATTTGCTCATTTATATTTAAAATGTGCTTTTTGTAGGCATTATACAATTGGATTCTACTTTGTCAACTCAGAATGACAATTCCCACCTTTTAATTATGGTATGTTGTTTATTTACATTTAATGTGATTATTGGTATGGTTAGATTCAATACTGTCAGCTTACCATGTGTTTATTATTTGTCCTTTCTGTGCTCTGATTACTTTTCAGAAAAATTTAATGCCTCCTTTAGGATTAATAGAATATTCTTATGACAAAATTTTATTTCTTCTTTTTATCAGAAGCAGAAAATAATTATAATTATTTAAAAATTATTTTAGTCTTTGCTTTAGAGTTTATAGAATTCTTACCTTACTTACTTACTTTATAGAATACTTACTTACTTTTGAGTGAATTATGCCCTATCCCATATAGTGTCAGAGCCTTACAATAGTATAATTTCATTTCTCCTCTTTTCATCAAATTGGTATTATCATATATTACCTATCTGTATAAGCCCTACAATATGTTGTTATTATTATTGTTAGGTAGTTATTTTTTTATGTTAATCACATATCCTACAAACTTGCTGAACACATATATTAGTTCTAATCACTTTTTAATGAATGTATTAGGATTTCTAATATGTAGGATCATGTCATCTGAGAATAGACATAATTTTTCATCTTGTTTTCCAATCTTTTGTATAATAAATACTTTAAATTTATTTTTCTTTCCAAATTCCCCTAGCTAGGGCCTCCAGTAAAATGTTGAATAGAAATAGTGAAAGCAGATATTTTTGTTTTCTTTCTGATCTTGGGAAGAACACATCTAGATTTTCATTAGTAAGTATGATGTTATATGTGTATTTTTGTAGATGTCCTTTATCAAGTTTTATTCTTAATTTATTCATTATGTTTTATCATGAAAGAATGTTGGCTATAATCCAATGATTTCTTTGTTTCTATTGAGATAAAGTTTTTCGTGTTATTGATATGGTGTATTAAAGTAATTTATTTTCAGATGTTAAATCAATCTTGTACAGTTAAGATGAATTACACTTGCTCATCATCTGTAATTCTTTAAATATTTGCTGAATTTGGTTTGATAATACTTTAAAATTTTAGCATACATATTTCTAAAAGATTTTGGTGTAGATTTCTTATCTTGTGATGTCTTTGTCTGGTTTTGGTATCAGGGCAATCAAATGAGTTGGGAAGTGTCCCATTCTCTACTATTTTTGGGAAGAGTTTATAAATCATTGACATTATTTTTCCTCCAAATATTTCATAAAATTCAGCAGTAAAGCCATTTGTATTTGGATTTTTCTTTGTGATAGGTTGTTGATTACTGAACAAATCTCCTTGCTAGTTATACTTCTATTCAGAAAGGCAATTTCTTCTTGAGTTAGTTTTGGTAGTCTATATCTTTGTATGAATTTGTTCATTTTATCTAATTTATCTAATATATTGACATGCAATTGTTCCTAATATTCCTTTTAATTCTTTTTATTTTCACAAGTTAGTAATAATATCTCATTTCTTTTAGTTCTGATTCTACTAATTTGAGTTTTATTTATTTATTAATTCATCTTTTGGTCAATTCAACTAAAAATTTGTTTGATCTTTTTGGTTTTTTGATTTTATGTATTGTTTTTCTGGGTTTTTTCATGTATTTACACTAAACTTTATAATTTTCTTCTTCTTTTGGCTTTAAAATTAGCTTTTTCTTCTTTTTTCCATTTTTAAGGTGGCAGGTAAGGTTATTGATTTGATTTCTTTCTTCTTTCTTAATTTAGCCATTTCAAATACAAAATGTGGTACACTTTCAGTTTTATTTTAAGTTCCAGGATCCAGGTGCACGATGTGCATGTTTGTTACATAGGTAAACATGTGCCATGGTAGTTTGCTACACAGATCATCCAATCACCTAGGTATTAAGCCCTGCATCCATTAGCTATTCTTGGTGCTTTCCCTCCTTCAACTTCCCACCCTCCGATAGGTCCCGGAGTGTATTGTTCTCCCCATGTGTCCATGTGTTCTCATCATTCAGCTCCCACTTATAAGTGAGAACATGTGATGTTTGGTTTTCTGTTCCTGTGTTAGTTTGCGAGAATAATGGCTTTCAAATCCATCTATGTCCCTGTAAATGACATAATCTTTTTTCTTTTTATGACTGCATAGTATTTTGTGGTATACATATACCATATTTTCTTTATCTAGTCTATCATTGATGGGCATTTAGGTTGATTCAATGCCTTTGCTATTGTGAATAGAGCTGCAGTGAACATATGTGTGCATGTATCTTTATGATGGAATGATTTACATTCCTTTGGGTATATACCCAGTAATGGGATTCCTGGGTCACATGGTATTTCTGCTTCTAGGTCTTCGAGAAATTGCCACTGTCTTTCACAATGGTAGAAATAATTTACACTCCCACCAACAGTGTAAAAGCTTTCCTTTTTCTCCTCAACCTTGTCAGCATCTGTTGTTTTTTGACTTTTTACTAGCCATTATGACTGGCATGAGATGGTATCTCATTGTCATTTTGATTTGCATTTCTCTAATGATCAATGATGCTGAGCTTGTTTCATATGTTTGTTGGCTGCATAAATATCTTCTTTTGAGAAGAGTTTGTTCATGTCCTTTGCTCACTTTTAATGGGGTTGTGTTTTTTCTTGTAAATCTGTTTAAGTTTCTTGTAGATGCTGGATGTTAGACCTTTGTCAGATGAATAGATTGCAAAAATTTTCTCCTATTCTGTAAATTGTCTGTCACACTTCACTCTGATGATAGTTTCTTTTGCTGTGCAGAAGCTCTTTCGTTTAATTAAATCCCATTTGTCATTTTTGCTTTTGTTTCAATTGCTTTTGGCATTTTCCTCATGAAATCATTGCCCGTGCCTATGTCCTGAATGGTATTGCCTAGGTTTTCTTCTAGGGTTTTTAGAGCTTTGGGTTTTACATTTAAGTCTTTAATCTATCTTGAGTTGATTTTTGCATATGGTGTAAGAAGTCTTTAATCTATCTTGAGTTGATTTTTGTATATAGTGTAAGGAAGGAGTCCAGTTTCAATTTTCTACATAGGGCTAGCCAGTTCTCCCAGCACCATTTGTTAAATAGGGAGTCCTTTCCCCATTGCTTGTTTTTGTCAGGTTTGTTGATGATCAAATGGTTTTAAGTGTGCAGTCTTATTTCTGGGTATACATTTTGGTCTGCTGTGTTTTCATTCTCATTTATCTTGAAGCATAAAGTGTTTTTTAACTTCCCCTTTGACCATTAGTTATTTCATGGTGTTTTCATATTTTTGAGTTTTCTAAATTTTTTTCTGTTATTGACTATTAATGTTTATCCTATTATAGCTGTAGAACATAATTTCTATCATTTTCATGCTATTAAGTTTATTGAGGTTATTTTTATGGCCTAGCAAATGATCTATCCTGGAGGATGTTCCATGAGCACTTGAGAAAGACTTTATGTCCCGCTGTTGGCAGAGTGTCCCGTAGATGCTTGCTATTGCTTGGTTTATAGTACTGTTCAAATCTATATTCTTATTGATCTTTTGCCTACTTGTTGTATCCTTTATTGAAAGTAAGATATTGAAATCTCCAACTATTACTTCAGAACTCTCTATTATTTCCTTCAATCTGTCAATATTTCCGTCATATATTTTGGTCCTTTCTTATTAGGTGCATATATACTTATAATTATGGTGTCTTCTTTACAGGTTATTCCTTTTATCATTACTAAAATATTTCCTTTTATTTCTGGTAATGTTTTTGCTTAAGGTCTATTTTGTTGGATAGTATAGCCATGATGGTTTTCTTGTGGTGGATTTTTGCATAATATATCTTTTTCCATTCATTTACTTTCAATCTTTATTTTCTTTGAATCTGAAGATTGTTTTCTATAAACATCAAACAATTATATCTTGTTTTTTTAATACTGATGTAATATCTGCCTTTCAATTGGTTATTTAGTCCACTCGCATTTAGTACTATTATTTGATACAGTCAGATTTACATATGCCCTTTTACTTTTTGTTTTCAAGGTTTGTTTTCTCTGAGTACTTTTAATGTATCCCACTACTTTCTGGTCTCCAGTATTTTTGTTAAAAAGTCAGCTCTTAATTTTACTGGGGATCCCTTGTAACTGTACAGTTGTTTTTCTCTTGTTGCTCTCAACATTTTTTTGTCTTTAACTTTTAGCATTTCAATATTATGTGTCTGTGTGTGAGTGTATGTCTCTTTTTATTTATCCTATCTGTAGTCTGTAATCTTCTTGGATGTGTACATTGTTGTTCTTCAATAAGTTCAATAAGTTGTGACGCTTTCATCCACTATTTATTTAATTTTTTTTTACATCTTTCTTTTTCTCCTTTCTGATACCACCATTACATGTATATTGGAACACTTAATAATGTCTTACATTTCTCTGATAATCTGTTCATTTTTTTCTTCCTCTTTTCTGTATTCTTTGAGTTGCGTAATCTCCATCAATCTAGATTCAGGTTTGCTAATTATTTCTTCTTACAATTCAAATCTATAGTTGAGCCCCTGTAGTGAATTTGTATTTCAATTTTTATATTTTTTATCACCAGAATTATTAATTAATTTATTAATTAATGTATTTTGATACGGACTCTCACTCTGTCACCCAGGCTGGAGGGCAGTGGCACGATCTCGGCCCACTGCAATCTCTGCCTCCCAGGTTCACGCCATTCTCCTGCCTCAGCCTCCCGAGTAGCTGGGACTACAGGCACCTGCCAGCACGCCTGGCTAATTTTTTGTATTTTTAGTAGAAATGGGGTTTCACCATGTTAGCAAGGATGGCCTCGATCTCCTGACCTCATGATCTGCCCACCTGGGCCTCTCAAAGTACTGGGATTACAGGTGTGAGCCACCGTGCCCGGTCTATCACCAGAATTTTTATATTGTTGTACTTTAAAAAATTTATAGCTCTTTACTGATATTCTTTATTTGATACAGTGTTGTCATCATACTTTCTTTTACTTTAATGATGGCTTCCTTTAGTTCTTTGGACATATTTACAATGGCTAGTTTGAAGGCTTTTATTTTTCAAAAAGAAAATTTCGATAGTTTTGGGGGAACAGAAGGTTTTTGGTTACACGGATAAGTTCTTTAGTGCTGATTTCTGAGATTTTGGTGCCATCGTCTAAGCAGTACACACTGCACCTAATGTGTAGTCTTTTATCCCTCACCCTCCTCCCACCCTTCCCCGCAAGTCCCCAAAGTCGATTATATCATTCTTACGTTTGCATCCTCAGAGATTAGCTCTCACTTATAAATGAGAACATACAATATTTGGTTTTTGATTTCTGAGTTACTTCACTTAGAGTAATGGCTTCCAACTCCATCCAGCTTGCTGCAAAGGCCATTATTTCATTCCATTTTATGGCTGAGTAACATTCCATAGTGTATAAATACCACATTTTCTTTATCCTCTCATTGGTTGATGGGCATTTAGGTTGGTTCCATATTTTTGTAATTGTGAATTGTGCTGCGATAAACATGTATGTGCATGTGTCTTTTTCATGCAATGATTGCTTTTCCTTTGGGTAGATACCCAGTAGTGGAATTGCTGGATCAAATGGTGGTTCTACTTTCATTTATTTAAGGAATCTCCATACTGTTTTCCAAAATGGTTGTATTAGTTTACATTATCAACCCCGGTGTAAAAGTACTCCGTTTACACCACATCAATGCCAACATTTATTATTTTTTAATTTTTAAATTATGACCATTCTTTCAGGAGTAAGGTGGTATCTCACTGTGGTTTTAATTTGCATTTCCCTGATAATTACTGACATTAAGCATTTTTAAATATGTTTATTGGCCATTTGTATATATTCTTTTTTTTTTTGTAAGATATTGTTTATTGTAAAACTCTTGCGTTCCTTCCATACATACTAAAACAAAAGGTCATTTTAAAGGCACATTATGTTGTAGTCAAGAATAAAAGAATACAATGTTGTGAAATGTCATATTCTATGATGGGCCCTGTCTTGCTGTGCCTTCTTTATATCAATTTAAAATATATACATTAGATACAAAGCAAGTGGCAGAACATTTAGTTGGACCCCACTTATGCAAAAATTGTATTTTTTTATATGCACAGAGAGTTTCTGGAAGGACAGAAAATAATCTACTGATAATGATTATATGTAAGGTCAAGATTCTTTTACTTTTTCTTGTTTTTTGAAACAGAGTTTCACTATTGTTGCCCTGGCTGGAGTTCGATGGCGCCATTTGTATATATTCTTTTGAGAATTGTCTATTCCCATCCTTTGCCCACTTTTTGATGGGATTGTTTGTTTTCTTCTTGCTGATTTGTTTGAGTTCCTTATAGATTCTGGATAATAGTCCTTTGTCAGATGACAATTTTGCATAAAATATCTTTTAAAAAAATTACAGATTACAGACTAATTTTGAGAATATTTTTTCCCACTCGGTGGGTTGTCTGTTTATTGTGCTGATTATTTAGTTTGCTGTGCAGAAGCTTTTTAGTTTAATTAGGCCCACTTTATTTATTTGTATTTTTGTTGCATTTGCTTTTGGGTTCTTGGTCGTAAATTATTTGCCTAAGCCAATGTCTAGAAGAGTTTTTCCTAGGTTATCTTCTAGAATTTTTATGGTTTCAGGTCTTAGATTTAAGTATTTTGTCTATCTTGGGTTGATTTTTATTTAAGGTAGGAGATGAGGATCCAGTTTCATTCTTCTACATGTGGCTAGTCAATTATCCCAGCATCATTTTTTGAATAAGATGTCCTTTTCCCACTGTATGTTTTTGTATGTGTTGTTGAAGATTAGTTGACTGTAAATATTTTGCTTTGTCCCTGGGTTCTCTATTCTGTTCCATTGGTCTATGTACCTGTTTTTATAAGAGTACCATACTGTTTGGGTAGCTATAGACTTGTAGTATAGTTTGAAGTCAGGTAACATGATGCCTCCAGGTTTGTTCTTTTTGCTTAGTCTTGCTTTGGCTATGTGGCTTCTTTTTTGGTTCCATATGAATTTTAGGATTTTTTTTTTCTATTTCTGTGAAGAATGATGATGATATTTTGATGGGAATTACATTGAATCTGTAGATTGTTTTGGGCAGTATGGCCATTTTCACAATATTGATTCTATCCATCCATGAGCATGAAAGGCATTTCCATCAGTTTGTGTCGTCTATGATTTCTTTTAGTAGTGTTTTGTAGTTTTTCTTGTAGAGATTTTTCACCTCCTTTGTTAAGTATATGACTTAAGGAGATTTTGGGCTGAGACAATGGCATTTTCTAAATATGTAATCACGTCATCCTCAAACAGAGACAATTTGACTTCCTCTTTTCCTATTTGAATACCCTTTATTTCTTTCTCTTGCCCTGGCCAGAACTTCCAGTACTATGTTGAATAGGAGTGGTGAGAGAGCACCTCCTTATCCTGTGCCAGTTTTCAAAGGGAATGCTTCCAGTTTTTGCCCATTCAATATGATATTGGCTGTGGGTTTGTCATAAATAGCTCTTATTATTTTGAGATACATTCCATCAATACTTAGTTTATTGAGAGTTCTTAGCATGAAGGGGTGTTGAATTTTGTCAAAGGCCTTTTCTGCATCTATTGAGACAATCATATGGTTTTTGTTATTGGTTCTGTTTGATTATGTTTATTGATTTGCCTATGTTGAACCAGTCTTGCATCCCAAGTATGAAGCTGACTTGATCATGGTGGATAAGCTTTTTGATGTGCTGCTAGATTCAGTTTGCCAGTATTTTGTTGAGGATTTTCCCATCGATGTTCATCAGGGATATTGGCCTGAAATTTTCTTTTTTTGTTGTGTCTCTGCCAGGTTTGGGTATCAGGATGATGCTGGCCTCATAAAATGAGTTAGGGAGGATTCCTTCTTTTTCTATTGTTTGGAATAGTTTCAGAAGAAATGGTACCAGCTCCTCTTTGTACCTGTGGTAGAATTTGGCTGTGAATCCATCAGGTCCTGGCCCTTTTTTGGTTGGTAGGCTATTAATTTCTGCCTCAATTTCAGAACTTGTTATTGATCTATTCAGGGATTCAACTTCTTCCTGGTTTAGTCTTGGGAGGCTGTATGTGTCTAGGAATTTATCCATTTCTTCTAGATTTTCTAGTTTATTTGCATAGAGGTATTTACAGTATTCTCTGATGGTGGTTTTTATTTCTGTAGGATCCGTGGTGATGTCCGCTTTATCATTTTTTATTGCAACCCTTTGATTCTTGTCTCTTTTCTTCTTTATTAGTTTGGCTAGTGGTCTATCTATTTTGTTGATCTTTTCAAAAAACCAGCTACTGGATTCATTGATTTTTTTGCAGTGTTTTTTGTGTCTCTATCTCCTTCAGTTCTGCTCTGATCTTAGTTATTTCTTGCCTTCTGCTAGCTTTTGAATTTGTTTGCTCTTGCTTCTGTAGTTCTTTTAATTGTGATGTTAGGGTGTCGATTTTAGATCTTTCCTACTTTCTCTTGTGGGCATTTAGTGCTATAAATGTCCCTCTAAACACTGCTTTAAATGTGTCCCAGAGATTCTGGTACGTTATGTCTTTGTTCTCATTGGTTTCAAAGAACTTATTTATTTCTGCCTTAATTTCATTATTTACCCAGTAGTCATTCAGGAGCAGGTTGTTCAGTTTCCATGTAGTTGTGTGGTTTTGAGTGAGTTTATTAATCCTGAGTTCTAATTTGATTGCACTGTGGTCTGAGAGACTGTTATGATTTCCATTCTTTTGCATTTGCTTAGGAGTGTTTTACTTCCAATTATGTGATCAATTTTAGAATAAGTGTGATGAGGTGCTGAGAAGAATGTATGTTCTGTTGATTTGGGGTGGAAAGTTCTGTAGATGTCTGTTACGTCCGCTTGGTTCAGAGCTGAGTTCAAGTCCTGAATATCCTTGTTAACTTTCTGTCTTGTTGATCTCTCTAATATTGACAGTGGGGTCTTAAAGTCTCCCACTGTTATTGTGTGGGAGTCTAAGTCTCTTTGTAGTTCTCTAAAAACTTGCTTTCTGAATCTGGGTGCTCCTGTATTGGGTGCATACCTATTTAGGATAGTTAGCTCTTCTTGTTGCATTGATTCCTTTACCATTATGTAATGGCCTTCTTTGTCTCTTTTGATCTTTGTTGGTTTAAAGTCTGTTTTATCAGAGACTAGGATTGCAACCCCTACTTTGTGTTGCTTTCCATTAGCTTGGTAAATCTTCCTCCATCCCTTAATTTTGAGCATATGCGTGTCTTTGTACGTGAGATGGGTCTCCTGAAAATAGCACACCGATGGGTTAAGTATATTACTAAGTATTTTATTTTATTTGCAGCGGTTGTAAAAAGGATTGCATTCTCGATTTGATTCTCAGCTTGGTTGTTGTTGGTGAATAGCAGTGCTATTGATTTTTGTACATTGATTTTGTATCCTGAAACTTTACTGAATTTGTTTATCAGACCTAGGAGCTTTTGGGATGAATCTTTAGAGTTTTCTAAGTATACAATCATATTATCAGTGAACAGCAAAATTTTGACTCCCTCTTTTTAAATTTGGATGCCCTTTATTTCTTTCTCTTGTCTGATTGCTCTGGCTAGGACTTCCAGTACTGTGGGGAATCAATCTGGTGAAAGTGGGCATCCTGGTCTTGTTCTAGTTCTCAGGGGAAATGTTTTCAACTTGTCCCCATTCAGTATTATGTTGGCTGTGGGTGTGTCATAGATGGTTTTTATTACTTTGAGGTATGTCCCTTCTATGCCAATTTTATTGATGGTTTTTATCATAAAAGGATACTAGATGTTGTCAAATGCTTTTTCTGTATCTATTGAGATTATCATATGTTTTTTGTTTTTACTTCTGTTTATGTTAATTAACAATGTTCATTGCATATGTTAAATTATCCCCGCATCCCTGGTATAAAACCCATTCATCATTATGTGTTATCTTTTTGATATGCTGTTGGATTTGGTTAGCTAGTATTTTGTTGAGGATTTTTGCATCCATGTTTATCAGGGATACTGGTCTGTAGTTTTCTCCTTTTGTTATTTTCTTTCCTGGATTTGGTATTAAGATGATACTGGCTTCATAGAATGATTTAAGGAGGATGTCCTCTTTTTCTATTTTTTTAAATACTTTCAGTGGGATTGGTGCCAATTTTTCTTTGAATGTCTGATATAATTCAGCTGTTAATCCATCTCGTCCTGGACTTTTTTTTTGTTGGCAGTTTTTTATTAGCATTTCAATCTCACTGCTTGTTATTGGTCTGTTCAGAGTCTCTGTTTCTTTCTGATCTAATCTAGGAGGACTTTATATTTCTAGGAATTTATCCATCTCCTCTAGATTTTTTAGTTTGTAGGCATAAAGGTGTTCGTGGTAGCCTTAAATGATCTTTTGAATTTCTGTGCTTTCAGTTGTAATATCTCCCATTTCATTTCCAATGAGTTTATTTGGATCATCTCCCTTTTCTTGGTTAATCTCACTAATGGTCTATCAATTTTGTTTATCTTTTCAAAAAACCAGAGTTTTGGTTTCATTCATCTTTTGTAGTTTTTTGTTTCAATCTCATTTCGTTCTGCTTTGATCTTTGTTATTTCTTTTCTTCTGCTGTGTTTGGGTTTAGTTTGTTCTTGTTTCTCTAATTCCTTGAGATGACATTTGGTTGTCTATTTGTGCTCTTTTAGACTTTTCGATGTAGGCATTTAAGATTATGAACTTTCCTCTTAGCACTGCTTTGGCTGTATCCCAGAAGTTTTGTTAAGTTTTGTCACTATTTTCATTCAGTTCACAGAACTTTTTAACTTCCATCTTGATTTCATTATTAACCCAAAGATTATTCAAGAGCAAATAATTTAATTTCCATGTATTGTTAGAGTTTCGAGGGTTCCTTTTGGAGTTAATTGCAGTTTTATTCCACTGTGGTCTGAGAGGGCTCTTGACATGATTTTGATTTTCTTAAATTAATTGAGACTTATTTTGTGGCCTATTATACAGTCTATCTTGAAGAATGTTTCATGTGCTGATGAGAATAATATATATTCTGCAGTTGTTGGGTAGAATGTTCTGTAAATATCTGTTAAGTCCATTTGTTCTAGGGTATAATTTAATTCCACTGTTTCTTTGTTGACCTTATGTAGAAGAAGTAGAAGAAAGAACTTCAGAGATCAAAGATAAGACTTTCTAGTTAACCCAATTAGGCAAAGACAAAGAAAGAAGAATTTTTTAAAATGAACAAAGTGTCTGGGAAATATGGGATTATGTTAAATAGAAAAACCTAAGAATAATTGGTCTTCCTGAGGAAGAAAAGAAATCTAAAAGTTTGGAAAACTTATTTGAGAGAATAATTGAGGAAAATTTCTCTGGCCTTGGTAGAGATCTAGACACCCAAATACAAGAAGCTCAAAGAACTCTTCAGAAAGTCATTGCAAAAAGATCATCACCAAGGCACATAGTCATCAGGTTTGTTCAAAGTCAAGATGAAGAAAAGAATCTTAAGATCTGTGAAAAAAAAAGCATCAGATAACCTATAAAAGAACACCTATCAGGTGAACAGCAGATTTCTCAGGAGAAACCTTACAGGCTAGAGGGGATTGGGGTCCCATCTTTAGCTTCCTTAAACAAAATAATTGTTTGCAAAAGAATTTTGTATCCAGCAAAAAACTAAGCTTCATAAATGAAGGATAGATAAAGTCTTTCTCAGACAAACAAATGCTGAGATAATTCACCACTACCAAACCAGTGCTACAAGAAATGCTAAAAGAAGTTCCAAATCTTGAAACAAAACCTGAAAATACACCAAAATAGAATCTTCTTAAAACCTAAATCTCACAGGGCTTATAAAATAATAACACAATGAAAACAACAAGGTATTTAGTCAATAACTAACATGATGAAGAGAAGAGTACCTCACATCTCAATACTAACATTGAATGTAAATGGCCTAAATGCTCCACTGAAAAGATACAGAATGGCAGAATGAATAAAAATCCACCAACCAAGTATCTGCTATTTTCAAGAGACTTACCTAACACATAAGACTCACATAAACTTAAGGTAAAAGGGTGGACAAAAGATCTTCCATGCAAATGGAAACCAAAAGTGAGCAGGGGTAGCTATTCTTACATCAGACAAAACAGAATTTAAAGCAACAACAGAAAAAAAAAGACAAAGAAGGACATTATATATTGATAAAAGGATTAGTCCAACAGGAAACTATCACAATCCTAAATATATATGCACCTACCACTGGAACTCCCAAATCTATAAAACAATTACTACTAGACTTAAGAAGTGAGAGAGATGCAACACAATAGTAGTGGGGGACTTCAATAGTACTCTGAAAGCTTCCAAACATCTGATTACTTCCACAGGCAATTTTTATTGCTTCGATTTTTTTCAGGTATATGGGTCATACTTTTCTGTTTCTTTGCATACCTCTTAATTTTTTGTTGAAAACTAGACATTTTAGATAATATATCGTAGCAACTTTGAACAGCACAACTCTCTGTAATATATTGTGGCAACTCTGTGATTGTTTTGTCATATGCTATTTATTTGTTTAAGTACTGACTTTATTATTTTAGTGGAGACTTCCTCCCTCGCCCACAGTGTTAAGCCTCTATGTTGCACTTCAGAGTGCCAAGTCTTGGATACGCCTAAAGTTACTTTGGGTTGATGGTGGTTTTGGCCAGGAATCTCTATCTCTTTACCTGATTACACTCGGCTGTTAAGTTCCATTGGTTGCTAGTTTAGTACACTGCACAATGGTCTGGGGTATAAATTGCTCCATGGACTGAATCAATCAAATGTGAACTCATTGAAAGTTTCGTTTCTGTAGTTCAGTTTTTGAGATATGTTATGACTTCAGATGGACTTCTCCAAGAGTTTATAGTAACTCTCCAGAGAGAGACCTTAAGACCAATTACAGGAAAATTGCAATAGACTTTTACCACAATACTGAATAGAAATACTGAAGCAGACATTCTTGCCTTGAGCCTGGCCTGATCTTTGTTAGAAATTATTTAGTTTTTCACCACTAAATATAATGTTAGCTGAAGGTTTATTGTAGTAAACCCTGTAGTCTGAGGAAGCCCTTGTTCATTCTTAGTTTGCTTAGAGTTTAGGTATGTGTTGAATTGTGTCAAGTGATTTTCATGTATCTCTTCATATGATCATTTGATTTTTCCTCTTTATTCTGTTAATGTAATGAATTATATAGATTTAATTTTGATTCTTTACTTTTCTTGGATACACTTCTCTCCACATGACTCCTTCATTTCCAGTGAACCACCCTGTATATTCTAAACTCTTTAGTTTCTGTAAATTTTTATCTCTGCCTCTTCAACTCTTAAGCACTACTATGTTTCATTCCAGCTTACTTTACTATAGTTGAAAAATGGTGCCCAAGTAAAGAACCATTGTGATCACTGGGCTCAATTAATGAGTTTCCTTTCTCTTGGGGAGTAGCTTCATGTGCTTTTTTCCCATTGTCAAATAATTTAAAACAATTACTCACCTTTTGTCCAACTTACTGTTTATTGTTAACAGCAGAAAGTGAGTCTTATGCCAGTCACTCTATCACATTGAGCAGCAGAAATTCACAGGTGTTTAATGAAGGATATTCTTGCTGGGTGGAGAATTCCAGGTTGCCCTTTTAAGAAAAAAAAATTAAATATATAGTCTTATGGCTGAAAGACACCTGATGTTCTTATTGTCATTTATTCATGGCGATGTGTATCTTTTTCTCTGGCTGTTTTAATATTTCCTATTTGCCTTTGGCATTCAGCAGTTTAACAATAAAATTCCCAGAAGTGGTTTTATTTAAAATTTTATGCATGGATTTTATAAAGCTCCTTAAATATGTGTCTTTATTTTATCAGTTTTAGAAAATTCTCAGCCACTGTTTTTTCAAATATTGTATCTTCTTTTCCTCCTGGTGCTCCAATTACACATATGTTAAACATTTTTGTGTCTCATAAGGTTCTGACACTCTGTGTGCTTTTGTCCAAATTTGCTACTTAGCTGTCACTTTATCAATCTTCTTTTTAAATTTCCCTAATCTACTGATAAATCCATCTATTGAAATCTTATTTTAGTAATTGCATTTTTATTCCTAAGTTTTTTATTTTACTATATTGTGTATAGATTATGGTTTTCTAGGGAAATTCTGTATCTTTTCACTGATTATTTGAGTAATTTAAAGACAGTTCTTCTAAAGTCTATGAAAAATAACTCTTTTTTTGAAAATACTTGTATTCCTTTCCATTTTTTTCATTCTTTCTATTTTTGCCATTAAAAGTAATGGTAAAAACCCAATTACTTTTGCACCAACCTAATATTAGTTTTCAATCATTTGCAACTATATCCTGGTATTCCTGATAATTTTTATTTGAATCCTGAACTTATATATGGGATATCATGTAGCCTTTGGATGATCTTTCTTTCTTCAGAAAAGATTTAATTTTCATCTGACTCGATGTTTGAAAGAAAGCATATCATGTTTATTTATTGAAAGACTGAAATCATAAAATACTAAATTTCAGATTTTGAGGGTGGATTTATTTCTAGTTTGCCTTTAATTCTAAGACATAACCTTTCACATTTCTGAAATAAAAGCCAGGGATATTTATCTATCTCCAGGAAGAAACCCTGAATTACAATTTTGTATTTCTCTGTTCTATTACACTGCCAAAAGCCCTCCTTAGCTTTTTATCTTCTTGGAAACCACTTTCTTCTTGTTTTCTCTTGTTCCTACATAGCACAGAATACAGTAAAACTTTAAGGAAAAATAGTGACAAAGATTGTTGATGTCACATGTGTCGTGTCTTTTTGTCCACGTTTTTGGCCCCACAACCCTGATGACTTGTTAGCCATGATCCTTAATAGTTGTTTTCTATCTCCCATGATATTTTCAAAAAGCCTTGTCTTCAACGTTGTTTGCCCATTATGCCTCACGCTATTCATTGGCGAATCCCCAAGTGGAAGAAGCGGTGAATAACTTTTTCCTCACCTGAATATGTCCCCTTCTCTCTAGGGTCCTTTTAATTCAGCATTTAAAAAGTTACTCACAGGAAAAGGATCTACCTGATACAAACCACTTCACCATTTTTAAAAGCAGAACTTTCCTATTCTTCCTTTTAATGCCATTTGCTCCTCTCAGCTTTCCTGAAAGATACCATGTTTCATCCATTTTTTGTATTGATTGGTATGATGAGTTAGACAAGGTTCTTGAATCTCTGAATCTTTATCCAGCTGCCTACTACTTTTGAGACTTAGAATGTGATACATTCAGAAACAACCTATTTACAAACCACTATAAGAAAATGGCTTCCATTAGATTAAAGGCATATCTAATCAGTCTTATCTAAGCCTGCTTTTCCCTATTCCTCATCCTTGACCTTTGTAGCAAAAAGAGAGACATTCAAGAAAGGGGAATATTCCGTTTAAAAATCAGCTGCATGGGACTCAAACAAAGACCACCCAGAGAAGTAAGGGTTCCAATAAAGAGAAAATGATAAGAGCATACAGAATTCATTTTAGAATTTTAAACTCATTATGCTTTTCATCATATGTAAGGCCTTCTCCCAGAGATTAATCTCAATAGTGTCTTGAATCATGCCGTTATCAAAATTTATCTTCTCTTTCCTCCTACTCATTTTCTTTATTATATTATCCTTGAATAATATTTATTAGAAATCTAAGTCCATGTGGATGTCTAAATATCATACAGAACAATATTCCTGCTCTTTGCTAGCATGTGGTCTGAAAGCAAATATGAGATTGTGGATAACGACACATTCACATATATGGAAAATAAAACAATTAGGGAGAAGATGCAACAGCGAGATCCAAGCCTGTGATTAAATGAGTAATTCATTGTACTAGTAATAAATTCAATGTTCTGGTTTCGTGCTGAGAAAGTGAGCAGGGCCTAGATAAGGAAGTAAATTTTCTTATTGGAGAAGGGTTCCTACTGTTCAAGACACGGGCATGAATCAGCCTTGAAAATATTTTTTAAGACTCAGACAGTGTCTTCATATTTCTCAGTATTCAGTTCCCTCTCCTCCCAATCCATCTGCAGCTTGCTCTGCTCATCTCCTTTTAAAGCGCACACTCAGATTCTCCCCCAGTTGTATAATTATGTTATTAAATAGAAAGAACCATTTAATATTAGAAATGGAAGAGAGCTTACATGTCATATTGTCCAGGGATGAAAACTAGGTTTTATCTCACACGCCAGCTCCAGTCAATCAAAAGAGATTACTTGGAAAGCTGAGTTGTGAAGGTTGTAATACTATGTTTAAACTTAGTAGAAAAGAGGGGGTAATGATTTATAACAAGAAGATAGACTAGGGGATTAGCATGTTTACCAGGTATTTGTCATGCCAGATTTAATCCAACTCTTTTATTTTTTTTTCAAATGAATAAAATGGAGCCCAGAGGGTCAAATGACTTCCCTAAGTCATATTATTGGTATAAAAGTCATGTTATTGGTGATATTAAAAATCAAATCTATGTCCCCTTTCTCAGTTTCTCAATACAATGCTTGTTCTCCTCTGGCCTATAATCTTTCACATACTAGAGTAAAATACTGGAGTTCACTGATTTTAAAATCCAATCTATCTTTCTGCGGGCAGATTCTTGCTGCTAAGAACTAATGGAAACCAAATTTCAAGAGTCTGAATCCCAGATCTGACACTTTTTATCTAACGATGCCATAATTAAATAACTTATCTGCAAATTGCATATATTATATGAGTAAATTCAAAGCACTTGGACCAGAACCTGATGTAGAAAGTGCTCAAAAATTGTTTAGTCATAATTGTTACCTTTATGGTTCTGATAATATACTTATTCAAGCTGATCATTTTCAAAATGAACTGAGTCTAAAATTAATTGCAATATCATCTGTTCTTCTCTATGAAGACCCTTTAACCTCTTCTGAAGGCTCTTTAATCTTCACACAAAAAATAAATCCATTAAGCTCATTAAAATTAGGACAGAAAATAGTAAGAATCAGTATGAAAACAAGACAAGGAGCCGAATCTGGCTACTATTTTTATTTGTTCCAGTGTTTTACCTGTTCCGAGCACATCCTGTCCCTTGGAGCCTCGTGTATTTTACTTTCAAACAATAAAGTGCTCATTAACTAGAAACCTTTAGCTCTATTAATCTTTCATAACTTCTTCTTATGAAGTTCAGGGGGATGCTGTACTGTTAGTGAGGAAGAGAGGAAAAAAGATATATATCAGAATTAAGGAGCCCATTCATAAGATAGTCAAAGCTTCAGACCAGGAGTGTTGCCTGATATTTTCACTTTTAAATATTAAATGCATGAGATTCTCTTTCACTGACAGAATCCTTGAAGCTTCTAAAAGATCCTGCAAGTGACTGGCTGATCTCAAGGGCACGCACACCTGCACAAGGTGTTGACAAGAACCCTCTGTGAAGTCTCCCTTCTAGTACTAAGACTAACCTGTGTGGTGTAGGGAATACATCTGTTGGAGAAAGACCTGAAGGGGCAGATCTGAGGAAACACAGAAGCCCACCTGGAGAGAGCTTTCCTTCCCTGATATCTCAGTGCCAAGGATTCTGAGCACCTTAGTGACCATCCTAATTGGAATTCTGCCTGCATACCTCATGAAGATTAAGCCCTATTTGGGGACAGGCAAACTACAGGCCTTTGCCAGCACTTAGAGGATAGAGGAAGCTCAGACATTCAACATAAGATGACATCACCACAGTGTGGCAAATGATTTAAAATTTGTGGGGAAAAAATGTTAACTCTCCCATTGGTGATTATATAAAGTCATCACATGTACTTTTCTTCAGGACTGTTTTTAAATTAAATTGCATCATGACTTGTTGAATTACAGACCTCACATACATCATCCTTCTGATTAGTGGATACTTTACTGATGTTGCATGTTTAACAAACATGTGAACTCCCAGGCTTGACTTCCTGGAATAAAATTTCTAAATGAGGCCTTTGTAAAGTCATTTTAAAGATGTGGAGGAAGTTGATCCATTTTCCCTGCTAGTAAGCGTCCTCCTCAGCTGCTCTTAAAAGTTCTGTTGATAAGGTAATACAGATATTACACAGCAGTGATTCTCAAAATTGTGTGTTCCAAGAACCACTTGAAGTAAGTCTGTTTCTCACACACCTCAAAAAGACAGCCATGGATCTCAGTTTGAGAAACAGGGAATTAAGGAAACAAGATCTCATACTTTGAAAATATATTTTGACAAAAAAAATTATCACTGTAAAAGAAGTCTTGTAGAGTAAAAGTAAAATCTGTAAATTCTGTAAAAAGTAAGTTTTGTAAGATTATAATTGAAATAAAACTCAAAATATAACAAAACTTAGTAATCTTCTCATGATATGTCCATGAACTTTAGTTTGGGAAAATCTTATAATAGTGCTTTAGGGTTTACCAAGTACATTTTCATGTCTATTGTCTCATTTAGTTCTTAAAACAATACTGTGTAATATGTAATATTATCTTCCCAGAAGCACCTGCATGATCATTGCAATGCTGGCATTTTAGCTCTGGTCTTATAACTCCAGGTATCACTATTACCACACTGAGTACTATTTTGCTCTTGTTTGTAATCGATTTTTTGTGGACTTCATAACCACCACCAAGATAATAGGCTGGATATTATTTCTGTGAGCAACCTAAGGGTAAGGTCCAAATACTCTTTATTCCTTTTCTGCATCCAGTCCCTTCTGTCATTAGGACAAATCTGTTTATACTGCCATTCATTTTAAGTTATTTGAGTATTATGTTTAACAAGATGGTGATTATCCTAAATAAATTAACAGGTATTTGTGAAATTTTATATTGTATTATATTGTATTTTTTATATTGCATTGTATTGTATTTTTTATTGTATGTAATTCTGAATAATAATCTAATCATTTAAAACAACATTTCCCAGAGTGAGATTCAAAAGAAAATTAGTCATGCCTTGGAGAGGGAGCTGGGGAGGGAGGAATACAAATTTGTTTAAAACAAAAACTAAAGTGTCTATCAAGTTTTTGAAGACTTATTATGGTGCCTTAAAAGCTATGAGGCATTCTGCAGTTTATTTCACATAGTATTTCACATCTGTTTATTTCACATAGTATTTCTTAGACTTATTTACCCCCTCTGATGAGTGTGTGTGACAGTCTAGAAGTGTACATCATTCTATAGTGGCTCATGACTCATTTATGGAAACTAAGGAACTCATTGCTTGAAGGCAGAAACATGCTTCAGAGTATCCTTCTGAAGTGTCCAATGGCCTAAGCTCTCTGACTACCTGATATGTGTCTCTTGCAAATTTCAGTGTCTCCTGTTCACTGAAGCTGAGAGAGTGAGATAGTTTCTAACAATAGCCTTTCTTCGGCCAAGGGTGACTCAAGCAAAGATTTGTGTTTCTCTATTTAATATGAGGTATTATCACAAGTGTTTTTACCTCCATAAAGGGTAAACTCAGTGTCACTCAGTAGGGAGATGGAAAGATATTTTGAGTAAACCAATAAGTGATCCATGATTTCAAAACATTGCAGGAGAGGCTTCTATGTATAAGTGTTTAATAAACGTTAGACATTATTATTATTATATCATCTAATCTACTAAGTTGCTTTCACTCACGTCCATGTGAAGAGACCACCAAACAGGCTTTGTGTGAGCAATATAGCTGTTTATTTCACCTGGGTGCAGGCGGGCTGAGTCCGAAAAGAAAGTCAGTGAGGGGAGATAGGGGTGGGGCCATTTTATAGGATTTGGGTAGGTAAAGGAAAAAGGGGGGTTGTTCTCTGGCAGGCAGGAGTGAGGGTTACAAGGTGCTCAGTAGGGGAGCTTTTGAGCCAGGACCAGCCAGGAGAAGGAATTTCACAAGATAATGTCATCAGTTAAGGCAGGAACAGGCCATTTTCACTTCTTTTGTGGTGGAATGTCATCAGTTAAGGCAGGAACCCGCCATCTGGATGTGTACCTGCAAGTCACAGGGGATATGATGGCTTAGCTTGGGCTCAGAGGCCTGATATTCCTGTCTTCTTATATTAATACGAAAAGTAAAATGAAATAGTGGTAAAGTGTTGGGACAGTGAAAATTTTTGGGGGGTGGTATGGAAAGATAATGGGTGATGTTTCTCATGGCTGCTTCGAGCAGGATTGGGGGGGCGTGGGAACCTAGAGTGGGAGAGATTAAGCTGAAGGAAGATTTTGTGGTAAGGGGTGATATTGTGGGGTTGTTAGAAGAAACATTTGTCATTTAGAATTATTGGTGATGGCCTGGATACAGTTTTGTATGAATTGAAAAACTAAACGGAATAAGAGAAGGAGAAAAACAGGTGTTAAAGGACTAAGAATTGGGAGTACCTAGGACATCTAATTAGAGAGTGCCTAAGGAGGTTCAGCATAGCCTTGCCAGAAAAGATTATTTATTTGCTTTGAGAGTTAAGAGTGGGGGTTTGGGTATAGCACCAGGAGATATCAGCTGTGATGGCTTGGAGAAACAGTGTAAACTGGCAGTGTAAACAAGAGCAGCGCATGTATGAATAGTTGAGAATGGCGAATAGGAGTATGACTAGACAGAAGATAGTAGGGATGACAAGTTTTTTGGGGCACAGTCCAAGTTGGTCTGGTGTCTGGAATGAGACTGGGGCCTAATAAAAAGGAGCTCAAATGGGCTGTACCTTGTAGCATTCCAAGCACAAGCCTGAATTCTGAGAAGGGAAAGTCGTAAAAGTATTGTCCAGTCCTTTTTAAGTTGGTGGCTGAGCTTGGTGAGGTGTGTTTTTAAAAGACCTTTAGTCCGTTCTACTTTTCCTGAAGACTGAGGACTGTAAGGGATATAAAGGTTTCACTGAATACTAAGAGCCTGAAAAATGCTTGGCTGATTTGACTAATAAAGGCTGGTCTGCTATCGGACTGTATAGAGGTGGGAAGGCCAAACCAAGGAATTATGTCTGATAGAAGGGGAGAAATGACCGTGGTGGTCTTCTTAGACCTTGTGGGAAAGGCCTCTACTTATTCAGTGAAAGTGTCTACCTAGACCAAGAGGTATTTTAGTTTCCTGACTCGGAGCATGTTGAGTAAAGTCAATTTGCCAGTCCTGGGCGGGGGCAAATCCCTGAGCTTGATGTGTAGGGAAGGGAGGGGGCCTGAATAATCCCTGAGGAGTCATAGAATAGCAGATGGAACACTGAGAAGTTATTTCCTTGAGGATAGATTTCCATGATGGAAAGGAAATGAGAGGTTCTAAGAGGTCAGGCTAGTGGCTTGTACTATAGCATAGCCTGCCTTTGCTGGTGTGTGGCGATTAGGCCTGGTGGAACTGCCATCAATAAACCAAGTGTGATCAGAGTGAGAAACAGGGAAGAAGGGAATGTGGGGAAATGGGGTGAACATCAGGTGGATCAGAGAGATGCAGTCATGAGGGTCAGGTGTGGTATCAGGAATAATGTGGGAGGCCGGATTGAAGTCCAGGCCAGGAACAATGGTAATTGTGGGAGACTCAACGATGAGTGAGTACAGCTGAAGGAGCCGGGGAGCAGACAGTATATGCGTCAGGTGTGAGGAAGAAAACAGATTTTGGAAATTATGAGAGCTGTAGAGAGTGAGTTGAGCATAGTTTGTGATTTTAAGGGCCTCTAAAAGTATTAGGGCGGCAGCAGCCGCTGCAAGGAGACATGATGGCCAGCCTAAAACAGTAAGGTCAAGTTGTTTGGACAAAAAGGCTACAGGACACGATCCCGGTCCTTGTGTAAGAATTCTGACAGCACAGCCCTGCACTTCGGCTGTGTGTAATGAAAAGGGTTGGGATGAGTCAGGGAGAGCTGAGGTGGGGGCAGTCTCTAAAGCTGTCTTCAAGGAACGGAAAAAGGAGTGGGGAAAGGATTTAGGATGTATGGGGTCAGCTAGGTTTCCTTTTGTGAGTTTATATAATGGTTTTGTTAGGATGGCAAAACCAGGTATCCAAAGATGAAAGTATCCAACCATGCCCAGGAAGGAAAGGAGTTGTTGTTTTGTGGAAGGGGTTGGGGTTTGAGAGATTAGTCAGACACGATTGGCAGGGAGAGCACATGTGTTTTTATGAGAATTATGCCGAGATAGGTAACAGAAAAGAAATTTGGGCTTGACTGAAGTAATGGAGGCTGTCTGTGAAGTTTTGTGGCAGTACAGCCCAGGTAATTTGCTGAGCCTGATGGGTGTCAGGGTCAGTCCAAGTGAAAGCGAAGACAGGCTGGGTTGAAGGGTGCAAAAGAATAGTAAAGAAAGCATGTTTCAGATCCAGAACAGAATAATGCATTGTGGAGGAAGGTACTGAGGATAGCAGAGTATATGGTTTTGGCACCATGGGGTGGATAGGCAAAACAATTTGGTTGATAAGGCATAGATCCTGAACTAACTTGTAAAGCTTGTCTGGCTTTAGGACAGGTAAAATGGAATTGCAAGGAGAGTTTATAGGCTTTCAAAGGCCGTGCTTTAGCAGGCGAGTGATAACAGGCTTTAATCCTTTCAAAGCATGCTGTGGGATGGGATATTGGCATTGAGTGGGGTAAGGGTGAATAGATTTTAATTCACCCTGGTAAAGGGTGCATGATCGGTCACCAAGGAGGGAGTAGAGGTATCTTATACTTGTGGGTTAAGGTGGGGGGATACAAGAGGAGGAGGCAAAGGAAGCTTTGGATTGGCAGGAAGGGTGGCAGTGAGATGTAGCTGTAGTCCAGGAATAGTCAGGGAAGCAGATAATTTAGTTAAAGTGTCTCAGCCTAATAAGGGAACTGGGCAGGTGGGGATAACTAAAAGAAGTGCTTAAAAGAGTATTGTCTAATTTGGCACCAGAGTTGGGGAGTTTTAAGAGGTTTAGAAGCCTGGCTGTCAATACCCACAACAGTTATGGAGGAAAGGGAAACAGGCCTTTGAAAAGAAGGTAATGTGGAGTGGGTAGCTGCCGTATTGATTAAGAAGGGGACGGACTTACCCTCCACTGTGAGAGTTACCTAAAGCTCAGCATCCATGATGGTCTATGGGGCTTCCGAGGCAATCAGGCAGCGTCAGTCTTCAGCTGCTAAGCCGAGAAGATCTGGGAAGGAGTCAGTCAGAGAGCCTTGGGCCAGAGTTCTACGGGCTCTGGGAGTGGCTGCCAGGTGAGTTGAACAGTCCGATTTCCAGTGGAGTCGTGCACAGATGGGACATGGCTTAGGAGGAATCCTGGGCTGTGGGCATTCCTTGGCCTGGTGGCCAGATTTCTGGCACTTGTAGCAAGCTCCTGGGGGAGGCAGTTCTGGAGGAATGCCTGGCCACTGCGGTTTAGGCGTTTGGAAGTTCTTGTATGCTGGAGATGTGGCTGGGATTTGTCTCACAGTGGAGGCAAGGAATTGCAACTCAGAAATATGTTGCTACTTGGCTTCCTCTACTCTATTATTGTACACTTTGAAGGCGAGGTTAATTAAGTCCTGTTGTGGGGTTTGAAGGCTGGAATTTAATTTTTGGAGTTTTATTTAATGTCGGGAGCAGATTGGGTAATAAAATGTATATTGAGAATAAGACGGCCTCTTGACCTTTTAGGGTCTAGGGCTGTAAAGCGTCTCAGGGTTGCTGCTAAATGAGCCATGAACTGGGCTGGATTTTTATAATTGATGAAAAAGAGCCTAAACGCTATCTGATTTGGGATAAAGAAAAAGGAGCATTAACCATGACTATGTCTTTAGCTCCAGCCACCTTTTTAAGAGTAAATTGCTGGGCAGGTGGGGGAGGGCTAGTCAGGGAACGAAACTGTAAGCTGGACTGGGTGTGAGGAGGGGAGGTGATAAAAGGATTATAGGGTGGAGGAGGGGAAGCTGAGGAAGAATTGGGATCTAGCTCCACCTGGGGAGGATGGGAGAGGTCAGATGGGTCTGTAGAAAAGGAAGATTAGAAAGACAGCCATGCTTGGGGTTGGGACTGAGGGGACAGGTGGGAGGGAAAGAAGGAAGATTTGGGACAAGTTGCATTGGGAACAGAGACTAGGGAGTGACCAATGTGTAAAAGAATGTCTGGACATCGGGCACCTCAGACCGTTTGCCTATTTTACGACAAGAATTATTTAGATCTTGTAGGATGGAAAAATTGAAAGTGCCATTTTCCAGCTATTTGGAACTACTGTCAAGTTTGTATTGGGGTCAAGCGGCATTGTAGAAGAAAATAAGATGCTTAGATTTTAGGTCAGGTGAGAGTTGAAGAGGTTTTAAGTTCTTAAGAACACAGGCTAAGGGAGAAGGAGGAGGAATGGAAGGTGGAAGCTTGCCCATAGTGAAGGAGACAAGCCCAGAGAAAAGAGAGTAGAGACACGGAGAAGGGGTGGGGGGTTCTTGCCTTCCAGAAAAGCAGAGAAGGGGTCGGGGCATGGAAATAAGGGTTTGGACCACAGAGATAAGAGGTTGGGGCGCGGAAATAAGGGATCAGGGCGTGGAAATAAGGGATCGGGGTGCGGAAATAAGGGATCGGGGCACGGAAATAAGGGATCAGGGCGTGGAAATAAGGGATTGGGGCACAGAGATAAGAGGTCGGGGCACAGAAATAAGGGATCGGGGTGCAGAGATAAGAGGTCAGGCATGGAAATAAGGGATTGGGGGTTCTTGCCTTTTAGAAAAGCAGGACTTGCCACTAAGGGTGAAGGAGAAGGGCTTGAGGGATTCTTGCCTTTCCTCTAGAAAAGCGGGACTTGCTGCTAAGGGTGAAGGAGAAGGGGTTGAGGGGTTCTTGCCTCTCTTCTAGAAAAGCAGAGAAGGGGTAGAGACACAGAGAGAAGGGGTTGGGGTTCTTGCCTCTCCTCCAGAAAAGCGGGACTTGCCGCTAAGGGTGAAGGACCAAGGCAAGCGTCCATGCATGGTCTGACACCTCTGAAACCTGGGTGAATAATCAGAGAGGTGTCCTTGCAGTGATTAAACACCAAGGGAAGGCTGCCTTCCTTAGTCTGTGACTGGCGCCAGAGTTTTGGGTCCACGGATGAAACGTGTCTCCTTTGTCCTCACTAGAAAATGAAAGGAATTGAAATTAAGAGAAGGGAGAGATTGAAGTGTGGCACCAAGATTGAAAGGAGAAAGAGGTTGAGGGATAGTAAGGGAGGTTGGAGAAGAGAGTAAAAAGAGGCCGCTTACCGGATTTGGAATTGGTGAGATGTTTCTTGGGCTGGTTGGTCTGAGGACTTGAGGTCATAGGTGGATCTTTCTCACCGAGCAAAGCACAGGAGGACAGGGGATTGATCTCTTAAGGGAAGTCCTCTGATCCGAGTCACGGCACCAAATTTCACTCATGTCTGTGTGAAGAGACCGCCAATCAGGCTTTGTGTGAGCAATAAAGCTGTTTATTTCACCTGGGTGCAGGTGGGCTGAGTCCGAAAAGAGAGTCAGCGAAGGGAGATGGGGTGGGGCCGTTTTATAGGATTTAGGTAGGTAAAGGAAAAAGGGGGGTTCTCTGGCGGGCAGGAATGGGGGTCACAAGGTGCTCACTAGGGGAGCTTTTGAGCCAGGATGAGCCAGGAGAAGGAATTTCACAAGATAATGTCATCAGTTAAGGTAGGAACAGGCCATTTACACTTTTGTGGTGGAATATCATCAGTCAAGGCAGGAACCGGCCATCTGGATGTGTACTTGCAGGTCACAGGGGATATGATGGATTAGCTTGGGCTCAGAGGCCTGACACTAACCTTATTCCATGCAATGCAGGTGTTTAGAACATTTGAATGTGTACTATATTTTCATAAACTAGAACGTGTTTAAAGATAACAATGCAGTTGGATGTTTAAGGGAATCATGGCTAAAACTTAAACTTAAAACTAATGATTGCTTGCAATATGATTATAATGACCCCACTCATCAAGTATACAGTTTTTCCTGTTATTTGGGGTCTCCTAAAAATGAGAATATAACAAAATCGTGATAGGGCATCCATATAGAGAATATAATGTGTTGGCTGCCTCTAAAGTGATAGAATTTTGTAGAGAAGATGAGGAATGATTATGTCTATAAGGAGAATATCAATGCATTTTGCAGTTGTTTCCCTTCGGGAAAATCTCCTAAAACTCCATAGCATGTTTCACTGTTGAGACATTTATTCAGGAAAATGTTTTCACTGTCCTTTGCTCTGGATACCCATGCTCTGTGCTTTGTAAATGTCTGTACATGCATGTTATACACTGATGACATTTTCGTCCTGGAAGTGTATTGTCTCCATAACTGAACACCCGCCACAAATCATAACATCAGACTCAGAATGTGCATTTGAATATTCTAGAGTCAATATATTAGAAGTTTTCAGAACATATTGCTCAACACACACACAAATTAATCAAAATGTCCTGTTTTAGCTTTGCCAGCAATAGCAGGGCACAACAGAATACAGAACTGATTAGTTCCTTATTAAATAAGAATGGTGGCAACAGAGTTTTAAAAATATCAAATTAGCTTGACAGAGGTCTCAGCAAAATGGAAAAACCTAAGCACAAGCTGGGCTGCAGACACAGCAGGGGGCCATCCATCTGTGAAAGGTGGAAATAACAAAGGTTCTTGCTGAGGTTGCCTTCTGACAAACTTTTCATACTTTGGGGCTGTAAAGAGTTCCTATGGCTTGTTCTGATTTTTTTGAACTTTTCCATGGAGCAAATTTTCCCATTTGATCTCTGATGACACCAAAGAAATCAAGAGCACTCAAGACGTTAAACCTGGTGTAGAAAATTCTCCTCCACCTGGCATAATCTTGGCTGCTGAGAAACTGGAGATGCACCCAATCTTGACAGTAAGTAAAGCTATTGAGTGGCATCACCAGACAATCTCAGTAGCCTTTTTGAACCACAAAAGCAAAGGAAAGTTTTAAATAGGCAATCACATACCCTGCTGTCTTACATATATCACTAGTCACCTTTAATAATTGGCAACTCATTATCTGACAAAGTAGAATTAGCGGTTTTCAGGAGCAAGAAAGTATGGGTTAAAGATCTGTGCAGCTCCCTCATGTAAGATGAGAATCTGTCTGTGCGGGTTCTTCATCTACGTGAACTTTGAATATTGGTATTCAATGTTAAAAGATTGTTGAAGAGGTAGTACACACAACTTTCTCTAAAGCATAGCACCATCCCAATTTGGGACCAAATATATAATGAGCTCTTAATGTTCTTTATCTGTAGTTTCATTTTTAAGCATTACGAATAATCAAGATCTGCTTATTACATTGAGTCCAACAAGGCAAGTGAAGAAGAAAAACCAGCTGTGAAACAGTTAAGGAGAAATTGCCAAGTCCATAATTTCCCTCTGTGCTGATAATGCCTCCAAATGGATGTATTATTTTATGAAGAATTCATCCCTAAGTTAGCACATGCCCTGGAAGATCTTTCCAAAGCCTTTCAGCTATGTAAGGTGTTCATTATGGGCCTAGGTTTGGGAAATGAGGCTGTTTATATCTTAAATTAACTTCTAGTCAGGCTTCACTCCACAACTAATTGGCATGACCTTGGGTGTATCTTCTCTCGAATATCCTTGACATCCATCTGCTGTGAAGATGAATTAGTTATTTAGGTAGCAATCCCATCTCTTGGGTTAGCCAATGTGCATCCATTCCTCTTTAGGCCTATTAAGCTGGGGATGAACTTTCAAGTTAATGCACAATGCAATCACTACCACTCTGGAGATGTCAGACACCTAAATATTTTCTATTCAGTAATGAAAAACTTATTTCTAAAATAAGAGGGATAGAAAGAAGAAAGGAGGAGGGATGAGGAGGGAAAAGTCAATAAAGACCTAGAGATTCAATTAAGAGTTTAGGTATCTGCCAGCTTTTATTAGGTCCAACTTTGACTTATACTGCTAAGGTCAGCAAGTGGTCAGTATGGATGCAGTGGGGAGGGTGGGGAGGGGGGGACCTGCATCAGAGTCTTAGGTAAAGGGAATATCAAGTCTCTTAAATGAGTAAGAAGAAACAGTTGGCCCTGATAACAGGAAAAAAAAATCACATTTTTTTTACTGGGAAAGGATAAATTTCTCCACAGTACCTTAGCCAGCATGAGAGACTCCCTCACTACTACATGGCAGGTCAGGATAACCACCAAACTCCTTCCAAACGCTGACTCTCTCTCCTTATACACATACATGTACGATCCTTAGAGAAAGAAAAGGTGTGCTATCCATATCTGACTTAAAAATAACACATAATCTGAGGGATCTGGATGATTTATTTAGTAACAGACTATGAAATGGTAATACTTTTTTTCTGAATGTGATGTTTGTTCACTGGAATAGAAAAACAAATATATATTTTAAGAAAATACTAGATGGGAGAATTTGACCAGGTGCAATGGCATACATTGTCCCAGAATGTCAAAGCAATATCTATTGGGTAAACATTATTGTCTAGTTTTAGAGCTAAAGACATGGATCTCAGTGGGGTGTCAACCTTGCTTGAAGTAATCAGCTGTTGTCACCTCACATCCAAGTGTTTTGATTTTACAGTATACTTACTGTCACTACTATATCCATGCGGGAAGCAAACATTTATTCAGCATTCAGCATCTACTATACGACAGTCAGTGTACTAGATACTGGGGATACAACTGTGAATAAAACAAAAATCCCTGGCTTCATGGGTCTAGTGTTAAGCAAGTTTCCCCATGTTCTGTTTATTTTTCTTCTTAACACTTGAGAACAATAAGTAGATGACATATTTTGGTTTCCTTGCTTGTGTCTTTTTATGTCAAGATTTCTTCTCAATTATTCTAGGTCACATCATATCCAAGAGAGTCACATTACTTTGGTTTTATCTAATTTTTAATGTACCTACTCTGTGTTAGTGACTAGACCAGGCACTGGAGATGCATAAATAAAACTATGACAGTGAGAGTTGAAAAGAGAGTGGATTATAGATTTTAAGGAAATAATAGGATTCTTATTTAACCTGGTGGATTGAATACATTTATTTATCCTACCTCCCTTTGAAACATCACTATTTTGAAATTAAAAGAGCGTAAAAAGTAAAAAGTTAGAAGAGTTAACGATATAGGAAATGTTAGCAAGAAAAGGGGTTACATGTAAGCAGACAGAAAACAGTTTTATCAGTGAAAAATGACTAAGCTTAGAGGGGAAAGCCAAAAGCTCAGTGGTTACAGGGGAAGGAAGTTAGGTGATGGTAATAAGTAGACCAGTTTGTGTTTCCAAACACTGGAAAGGCTCAAGAGTTGAAGGATGTGGCACATCAGAGGACAGGGCCTCTGGTGGGACTATGAATAGGAGGATTGGTTGAAAATCTTCATAAGATGCATTTTATTAAATACTTCTCATCCACCACCCCACACAAAGGATAACAGCATCTTCCTGACCTCCATAGAATACAGGTAATTAACTCTCTGGAGGAGCGGAATTGGAAAGAGTGTTGTTTTGGGGATGCTGCACATAGTGAGGGGCAATTTTGAAATCATGTGAACTCAGTCCCAATCTGCCTTAAATCCCCTCCCCATCCAGCCCATTCCCTTCTTGGACTCTGTGCTGGGCAGCTTCCAACACACACTCACTATTACCCACTTCTGAGTGCTTGCATCCTTTTGGAATTCCCACCCTTGAGTGTGGCCTGAACCTGGTGACTTGTTTTCTCCTTAATGGAATATGGTAAAGAGATAGGATGTCACCCCAATGATTGATAAGGCTATGATGTCTGTCTTGCTAGCACTCTTGCTGGTATTTCTTTTGACTTCTTGTTTACTGGGTCTGACAAAACAAGCTCTATGAAGAGGTCCTCAGAGAAAGAAAATAAGGAAGACATTTGTCCACTTGTCTGCATGGACCTGTATCCTGCCCACCACTATATAAGTGATGTAGGAAGAGACCCTTAACAGAGCTCTATGATAACCGCAGCCTTGTAGGGTGACTGTGTGTCCTGGTTTGCCCCAGATTGAGGGATTTTGCAGGACCTAGGACTTGTGAGGCTAAAACTGGTAGAGTCCTGGGAAAACTGGGATGATTATTCATCCTACTTATGAAAGATTCAGAGCCAGAAGTCCCAGCTAAGGTATATCCAAATTCTTGGTCACAGAAACTGTGAGATAACAAATGTTATTTGAACCCACTGTTTTGGGCTAATTTGTTATGCAGCAATAGACAACTCAAATAGACTCCTAGAACACTGACAGATATACTTGTACCAGCAAGTCATGGTATCTAGGTACTTCCTTCTGGGTAAAATGATGATGGGAAGAGAAAAGGCAAATAGTTACTTAGAGTAAGGGGCTTTCCTAACAAAATTCTAAGGTTCCTGTTCACACATCCCCACAATGAAGTCTACCTCTTATCAAGAGCTGCCTCAGCACACAAAGCTTCCTAAAGGTATTTTAACATTTATCTCTTAAGTGAACTGACAACCAAGATTAAAATGATATTTTAAAGAAAGCTTCTAATACAATGGTCAAAAATCAAAGGAAATGAATAGAAAAAGAAAATGCGAGGAAAGAGAGTGTGTAAAGAACAAGAGAAAATTTCACTAGAATCATTAATGCACCCATGGATCTACTCAGAAAAGTAAAAGAAGACATGTATCCATGAAATCATAACAAATGCTCTAAAAGGAGCATGAATGGAATAAATAATCTTGGAAATGGAGAATATTATGAAAGACATTAAATCATCACAGAAGTGTTAAAAGATAAAAGTAACCATCTCAGAAAAGGAGAATTGAAGATATAAAAGGGCAAAAAGTATGAAAACATCAGTCTAAGACTAATAGGAATTCCAGAAAATCAGAGAACTGAGAACACGGAGAGAAGAAAATTATTAAATAATTTGTGAAAACCCAACTTGAAGAAGCAAATACTCCACACAGCAAATAAGAAAGACCCACATCAGAAACAAAGAAAAATTCATATCACAAAATTTTAGAACCCTAGGAATAAAGACAATAACTTAAACATCGAACAGGACAATAAAAACCCATATACGACAGATAAACAATTAGAACTGCATCAGGTTTCTCAAAAGCATCATTGGATAATTTAACAATCCTCAAAGGAAATGATTGCCAATTCTGTTTCTAGGAAAAAAAAAAGTAGTCAGTAGTTTACTGGAAAGGAAATGGGATAAAAGGAAATGCAGGTGGTAAAATGCAGACCACCAATGGCAGAAGTTTGGCTGAACTGTGGGAGAGACCTATGTCTGTTGAGCAAGGGCATATGTGTTTGTGGTAGCGTTTCATAGTGCTCATTAACATTTTGAGAACCTGATTTATTCTGGGCCCACAACTACATTGTCCTGTTCGATCCCTAAGTTTAGACATAGCCATATGACTTCCGTGGTCATAAATTTAAAAAGGAAGTGACATATGTTACTTCTCCATATTCTGTTTGTCTGAGCACTGAACCCTGAAGCATTGTGTTAACATGGTGGAACCTTGGTCATCCTAAGTCTCTGAAGGACCAGAATGAGCAGAGCTCTGTGACCACTGACAATAGACACATAGCCCACATGAGGAGGAAGTAAAGCTAGTTTGTTTTATAACACTAATATTTTTAAGCCATTTCCAAAGCATGATTTAACCGTCCTGGTGAGTGAGATGTCTTTTCTGTCCATTTGGATTTAATGTGGGAGATAATTTTACATAATCGTATGATAAAAAAGCACTAAAGAAGGAGACATAGAACATTCCAAGCAGAAGGACAAATGATAAAGATACAGAGGACAGAGAGACTGAAAAATTACAGAATAATTGAAGAATTAACCTTCAATAAGGAAATAAACAGTTCATCTTTTGCGATAGAATGAAAAGAACTATCATGGCATAGAAATGCAGGTGTGATAATGAATAGGAAGTCAGTATTTTTTTTTTTCCATATACTTCTGTTTTCTTTTCTAAAAAGTGGGAAGTGAGATTATTTGTTGTGCATCGTTGAAATTTTGGGGGGAAATGGTGGAATGTGAATGTATCAAGTTTAGTCAGGAAAACAGAAGGCATCTTAATTCAAATGCAAGAATGAGGGATTTTACTTCAGGGAACTGGTGGTTTCTACAAATATTACATATGCTGAGAGAACGAAGGTCAAGTGGCCAACATTAAAAATCTCAGCCTTCAATTATAAACAAGAGACTCCTAAAAGATTTTTATGAAAACTGTGAGAAATCTCAAAAGCCTTTAGAAAGATCTGACTAAGTATCTTGGTCTGCATAAGCAGGTGAGTGGTTCTTAAACTGCCACAAACTCTTTATCTACCTACACATCTGGCTACCACCTACACATCTGGCTACCACCTACACATCTGGCTACCGTTGCCTCCAGAGAAAAATGGCTTTTTCTCCCCCTCCACCTGGAAAATCCCACCTGAATATCTCTCATTGGCAGATACCGAGTGGCTATGGGAAAGGGGACTCTGGGAAGTGTGATTTCCTCTCAGCAATTAAGAGGACATTTGTGAAGTGGGCAGTTATGATGGCATATTGAATGTCCTTGTCACATTTTGATAGCTTTTCATAGTGCAAATCCTGTTTGCATTAACTCAGCATTCTCCTAGTTTCACCATTTCAAGAACTGAAGAACTGAAAGTTGATGCACAGTCCCAGGCAAAGAAGTAATGGAAATGTAAATTGAATCCATGTTAGTTAAGGTCCACATATAGTAATGAGTTTCTGGGAGATGATTTCTTTCTTACAGTTTTCTTCACTTAACAACTAAAAAGCCATTCCAAGGAAAATAACTATCTCAATATCAGTTAAGACTTGTTGACAAAGATGGTTTCTTACATGTATAAATATTAAGATATTTAATGTGAGTCATTTGTTCATTAAATGTTTCGTGTTATCTAGAATAAGAGTTGCTGGAATTTATCAAAATTTCTCTATAATTCTACTTTGGTAGTTAATTCTGTCCTCACCCTACCCAAATGTATATCACTGTTTAGAAAGTTGCTAATAAGAAATACAATTGGTCTGCTAGGTTACAAAACAAAGGAACTAATGTCCACAGCTGAGGTAAAGCAAAGAAACAAAAGACTAACTATAACATCACATTATCACTCTTTTATTGTATTTAAACTTGAATGTATTCAGTAATACGTTTGCAAAGAGGAAATTTGTGAATTTAAAGAATTATCTCTAAAATATAACTTTATATGTATTCCCAATTTTTCATTTCTAATTTCTCTAGACATCCTACGTTTATCTATTCACAATAACTCTTTTCTAGATATTACTAGGTAATGGGGAGGTAGGAAAATTAAGCAGAAAAGATCCCTGCCCCTAATGAAATATAGAGCTTTGTGGGAGAAATTGACATTTAACAAATGATGAAATACATAAAGCATCAAACATTGCTATAAGAATGCTAAAGGAAAATAAAAATTAGCATGTAATGGGCAGTATGTTTTAGATTTGGGATATTGAAAAGGTCTTTCTGAGAAATTTATGGTTAGTTAAGACCAGAATAATGAGTAGGAATTATCCATTTTAATAATGAGTGTCACTTATTTCCAGATAGAAGAAATAGCACATGCAAAGGTCCTGATGCAAGACATAATAGCCTATCAAGTCCTGCATAGAAGCAATGATTTGAAAAAAATAATAAAACATGATGTCAGGGCCGGGCATGGTGGCTCACGCCTGTAATCCCAATACTTTGGAAGGCCGAGGCAAGTGGATCACTTGAGGTCAGGAGTTTGAGACCAGCCTGGCCAACACGGTGAAACCTCGTCTCTACTGAAAATACAAAATTAGCTGGGTGTGGTGGCATTCACTGTAATCCTAGCTACTCAGGAGGCTGAGGCAGGAGAATCGGTTGAATCTGGGAGGCGAAGTTTGCAGTGAGACGAGATTGCGCTGCTACAGTCCAGCCTAGGTGACAGAGCAAGACTCCGTCCCGAAAAAAAAAAAAAAAAAAAAAGGTAAAGAAAAAGAATATGTTATCAGTTTGACATAATAGAAAGCACAATTCTTGTAATCCCTGTAACACCAACATGCACAGGCACACACACACACACACACACACACACACACACATGCATGCTTGTGCTTTGTATTTTTTTGACTTCTAAAAGATTTCTTTCTTATGCTGGTGAATTGGATGGCTACATTTCTAAATTTATATTTTAAGCCTCAAAATAAATGTTTCAAAACCTTTAACCGATTATAGGTAGAGAGTCTATGCTGAGCTCTGGGATCTGAGTTGACTGGGTCTCCTATGGCAATTCATTTTGAATATGCTCTCCTGTGCCCGCGGCCACCCGGTGGTTAAGCCTTCATGTTTCTGTTGCCTCGGTGTGAATGGTCTATATGCTTGTTTCATTTCCTTTCAAATCTTCCTGGCCCTGGGTTAACCCTCTTTCTTGAGCCTCAGGTTTTCTAAACGAGCAATGTTACCTCAAATGACTAAAAAGGATTTGAGAGCTTTCTAAGCCTTGCTTAAGCAAGTACGTTCTGAATATACTTCAAATCTTTCACTATGAATTTGTTTGTCAGGGAAAGAACATTCAGCACATAAGTAGGAGGAATATAATACCCAAATATGACACTGTAAGAAGAGGTGAAGCCTGGAGAACATGTTATCAAATTAGCAGTGCCAGATTAAACAAACGAGGAGGCCTATAATATCTGCTGGTGAATTATAATTGGTGACAAAGGAAAATAATACCATCAATGCTATTCCAGAGTAGGGCTGGCATGAGAATGTGGTGAGTTGTTGAAGAAAAGAACTAAAAAAATGCACTGTGCTCAACTCAGAGAACAGGATAAAGGCAAACTTCATTTTATTTATGTTTTTGAAGACAGGTAGTAGAAATGCTAATTTTGCCATTTTAAAACTTACTTAAAGCTGAAATCGATGGAGCAAAAGCAAAGAAACCCATAAGGCCAGCCAGCCTTATGGTTCGGATAATGCCCATTGTGTGGTTCATTAATTGTGTGTCTCATTCATCATCTGTCCCTGTCCCTTGAGAGTTTCCCGGGAGCAGGGCTGGAGGCTTTTCCTGAAGTGCGCTGAGGATTTGGAATATGCGGCTCTGGGAGCTCAGGGTAGGCAAGGATTTCAACCGTGTCAAACCCAAGGTCTCTTTTTTATTATAGATATTTTGTAGGACCCCTTAACAATTTTGAAGTGTATCTATTCCCATGCACATATGCAGGCTTTACCATAATATCAGCGTAGACAGAGAGAAAAGACTTTCCAGAAAACAGCAGTGGTAAAGAAAAATTATAATACCTGAAAGTCTTGAAAATAACATAAAATAGAAATAAAAGAAAATTAATTTATAATAATGTACTAGCTATACTATAAAGTTAAAAATTAAATATTTTTTATACTAAAACAATAACTATTACAATATGTAAATGCTCAGGTATATGGCATGGGTGACTTAAAATGAGTTGCTTTCTTCTATATATTGAAGCAGTCTAAAAGCAATAGCCCCCAAAACAATTCAGATATGCCGTAGGTGATTCAATTACTACAGGAAACACTGCTGTCAGCACTATAGCTTTCCAAAATGGTGAATAGTACTTTTTTTTGGAACTTCTGAACCAAACTTAAGGGTGATATTTTCTTGATTTACCTAATAGTTGCATTCTAGGGAAATATAATAGATACTAAAACTGTGCACAGAATACTTTTTTGTTTTTATGTAAAACTGAACTACAGTCTAATCACAGATAATTATAAGTAGTTTGTTCCTACACACTGTAATTGTACACCTCCATGATGGAAACATGAATATGTAGGCATGAACATATTTATTTTTCTGACCTCTACCTTTTCTTGGGATCTCAGTACTCATATATCCAAATTTCAACTCAAATATTTTTCCTTAAAGATATAAACAGTGCTTGTAACTTGGTGTGTCTGAAACCAAATTTCTGATATGCTCCCTACCCCCAGCCTTGCCCTCCAAAATAATCTCTCCCTTTCCTCCTTCACTATCTCTCCCTTCGGTGACTGTCATCTCTATAGTTCTGCTTGCTTGGGACAAAACTTTGGGCTGCTACTTAATTCCACTCTTTCTATGTGAACTACATCCACACACCAAAAACTCCTGTAGGCTCTGCTTTCAAAGCTATCCAGACTGATCCAACAGGTTTTCTACGACAGTTATACCACCTGGGCCTACGATGCTGATAGCATTCACCTGCATTATTCTCACATCCTCCTGACTGCCCCTTTTTGTGCCTGTCCTTTACAGCCTATTGCAGCACACTGAAACGGAATTCTGATCACATCTCAGTCATTTGAAGCCCCTCAACACCTTCCGTGGCTCCCTTCTCACTGAGTCAAAGTCTATACTCCCACCATTTTTTCCCTGCCTCTTCCCTTACTTCTCACCTTGCCTTCTCATCTCCCTTCACCGGGGCACTCCAGCCCGCTGCTCAGAGACACCAAGCACACTCCTGCCGCTGGGTTTTTGCCTGAACTCTTCCTTGCCCAGGTGTCTACATGCCTCGCTCCTCTCCTTCAGCCCTCTGCTCAGCGGGATACTTCTCATCGTGTCCTGCAGGGGTGGGAAGAAAGGGCATTTCAGGCATCAAAGTCAACCTGAAAACCTTCAAAAAATAGCAGAGACCATGAAGAGTACAGTTTGACTGTGGTTTAGGGGATAGAAAGATAAATAATCCTGAAAATCTTACCAGGAGAAAGATCTAGAAAGATGTTGAATCCTGGCTAAGGAGTTTGATGGTCACCCTATAGTTAATGGAAAGTTGCAGAAGTTTTTTTGTTTTTGTTTTATTTTTATTTATTTATTTATTTTTTGAGACGGAGTCTCTCCCATTCGCCCAGGCTGGAGTGCAGTGGTGCGATCTCGGCTCACAGCAAGCTCCGCCTCCCGGGCTCATGCCATTCTCCTGCCTCAGCCTCCCCGAGTAGCTGGGACTACAGGCGCCCACCACCACGCCCGGCTAATTTTTTTGTATTTTTAGTAGAGACGAGGCTTCACCGTGTTAGCCAGGATGGTCTCGATCTCCTGACCTAGTGATCCGCCCGTCTCGACCTCCCAAAGTGCTGGGATTACAGGCGTGAACCACCGCCCCCGGCCCAAGTTGCAGAAGCGTTTTGGGCAGGGAGTGAAATAATTTAAAAAGGTTCATCTGGATGAATGGTGTGGAATGGGTCACTAGGGAGAGAAATAGATATTGAACAGCTAAGCCACAGTGTTATTGCAATTGTACAAATGCAAAATAAAAAGGCACTAATATAGACAATTTATCATTGCATGAAGAGATTATCCACAGAGAGATTAACCATGAAATATGTCAACTGGATTGATTTGGAAGATAAGTGGTATTTGCTCAGTTAACGCCTTCTCAGTAAGGCTGTCTCCGAACACTCCACTTATTCATTCAGATTATATTATTACTTATAGTTATTATATTATATAATACTATAGTAGTATCTCCCCGCACTATTTTCTTTCTCTGCTTTATTTTATTCTATTGTATTTGCTACAAACTGAAATACTGTTTACCAGTGGTCAGCAAACTTTCTCAGGAAAGGACCAAATAGTAAAAGTTTGAGGCTTGCAGACTATACAGCCTCTCTTAAAACTATTCAGCTCTGCCACGGCAGCATGAATACAGCCATAGATAATATTTAAACAAATGGATGTGCTCTCCTCCAATAGAACTGTATTTCCCAAAGCAGGTAACAGGCCAGATTTGTTGCAGGTGGCTGACCCGTGCTCTGTATGACAGTTTGATTTTTTTTTATTTGTTTTACATTGTCTATCTCCCACTCTAGAATGTAAGGACAAGGAGGATAAACACCTTTGTCTCTTTTGTTCATTACTCTATCCTCAGCCTTTGGAGTTGTGTGGGTACCGAGTTAGCATAAAGATTACTATCTACTGATTAGTCACGCGAAATTAGGTGGGATGAAAAGAAGATGAAATGTTCCCCACCCTTGTCCTATCCATACTTGACATTTCTAAATATTTACTAAAATAGACATGCAAATCCCTTAGTTAAAAAAATAAATGTTGGCTCTCCATTGCCAGCAGATTCAATTTAAGCTTCTTAGCACGGCACATAAAGCATTGTTTTAAAGGAGATACCGAGGAGCTGGTGTAGAGTGACCTAGAGGAGGGCCATGTTTTTAAGGATTAGAAGTGCAATTATGACTGAGTCAAGTCAGCTCAAAAGGGACAATAAACAAATGGGAATTCCAGTATATTCATTTACGTGAGAAATCTATTAGATGAGCTGTTTTTGCATAGATGCGTCCCTGGCACCAAGAACAGAATCTGTTTTCTGATCAGGTCATCGCCTTCCTGTAATCGAATCTATTTGAGAAGAAAATTAATAATCAGAGGATTCCTCGATGAAGTAAGAACTGCCACAGAGAGATGTAGCTTGTTCAAATATTAATTATATTATTACTATAGATGTAAAGGGAAATTGAGTTCCCTGGAATCTAGGTCTTCTAAGCCTTCCTTATCTAAATAGTCTTTTCTTCTGTATTGTATACTAAATTTATGCATAAAATTTCATGGGAAAAAAAGGATTTACTCTGAAAAATGCAATCCACTGAATTTCTTAATTTGATGATACAACCAACCGTCTCATCATCTTCTGATGTTCTGATGAATGTTTTGGAGTAAAACACACCCTGTTCACTGGGATGCGGTGCATGGAGAATGCAGCTGTTGGCTTTGATTCATTTCTCTGCGTGATTCTATTGCTGAAAAAAAAATTTGGATTGACTTTTTAAAAATATAAGTTAATATATTTAATTAGGTCATAGTCAAAGTCTTAATCTTGGAAAGTGCCAGTCTATTTAAATGGAATTTGCATCTCAGCTCTAATCCATTACATATTTATTTCGTATTATAACTTCCAGAGGTTAATGTTATCTGCCTATTTCCAAATCCTCATTGTTCTCCCAGTTATTATCCTCAAAACTCTTTATTGCACCTCTAGCTTCTCTCTCAACACAACTTACATTTGAGCTGCACTGAAATCCTCACTTTTGCTCAATACAAAGACCCAAAGACCTTATAAGCTGGTATCTTTGCATTCTTTTTTTTTTTTTTGGCATGTGTAATGTTCCCTTCATCTTTTTATTTCTGTGTGTAGAATTTAAATTCTGAAACCTGGCTGGTTGAATGTGAAGCCCAGCTTCATTACTTCCTAGCTGAATGACCACAGGAATTTACTTCACCTCCCTGGGCTTCAGTTCCTCATCTATGAATCGGGGCACAAATACAACTTGCAGGTTGCAGTGAAGGTTAAATGAGCTCATTCCATTTCTGGCATATAGTAAGTGCTCAATCATATATAGTTCTCAGCATTTTTACTAACCTTTCAAGTCCCATATCAAATGTCACCTCCAGTGTTAGGCCTTCTCCAGGGACAGAAAAAGCAGTGTTTTGATGTCATTCTGACTTAACAGTTATATGGCTATCATTACATAGAGGCAAATGAGAAGACAGTGAGACAATGTGAAGGCTCAGGACTACTGTTGAGAAACAGTCAGGTAGAATTGAAGGGAAAAAAAAAAAGGTCATTTTGGAATTAATCTGGATCTTCTGGGGCTTTCCTAAGAGTAATCCACGTCTGGATTTCTTTCATGCCTCTAAGCAGTCTTGCCAATGATGAAATTCAAAGGCCAGGATAAAAATGCATTATTTTATTAGAGTTTTATGCTAATACTTGGTTAATGAAGGATGCTGTTCCCTGAGGAAAAAGGCACATGCCAGGTAGATGGGAGGAAGAAAATGTCACATGGTGCAGGAATTTATGCAAAATTAACTACAGACACAAGTGTTAGGAATGGAGAAAATAAATGATAGAGGAGAAAAATGTATTCAGCTAAATATTATGCAGTTTGACTGAAGCTGCGTCTCCCCAGTGTAAGGACCTCTGAAGGTACCAGCATCAGCTGTGACTTCGCATCAGTACTCAGACGTGCCTTCTAGGGTTCCTAGCTGTAAATAAAGCTGCTGAGAGGATAAGAAAGAGGAATTCAGCTTAGTGCATGCTACTGAAACTGTCCCTGATCCTCTGATCCTTCTCCAGCCTTGAGTATGTCAGGCAGGCATGGCCTTCTGAAGATAACTAACTATATATTAACTACATATCCCCAGCCAGTGGATGCATATTTTAATTTTATATGAAGCCTAAAGTAAACAGAAAGAGAAATCTGTTATGAAAGGGCAATAGCTCTCTAAGCTACCTATTATAAAATAGTAAAGGAGTCGGTGATCCAGGGAGTTAGTGGAGACTGCTCCAGAGACATCATCCCACTGCACTTATACATGTAAGGAAAGAGATATTTTAAAGAAAATAAAAAAATGTAATCTTACAAACAAACCACACAAGTTGGCACATATCTTCCAAATGTACCTCCGAATTTCCAAATTCTATATATTTACTCCTGTGTTTTCCTACACTTGGAATTTCTTCGATTTTTTAAATGATGAGTCTCAGATGATATTTAAGCTCCTCCATGAATATTTTCTGTTTTTAGCAATCTCATCCTCTAATCTTTCAAATTTCTAGAATTTACTTGGCTATCCTCATACAAATTGCAAAAATCCTCACTGGCCCTTAAGAAATTATTTTCATTTCTCACTTGCTTTTTTATTTGTTAGAATTAACATTTCCTCCTGTATACTCCTATAGTAGTTTTCTTGTTTGAATTTGCGCTAATAGTCTATGGTCATAAAAGTAGTAGAGGTTTATCAGAGAACATTTGAAATATGCAAAAAGAGTAGGAAGGTAACTTTTAAAGTATCTTTTATAATCTCATTATGCAGATGGAGATATACGTTCTTTACCTCCAAAGACACAAACAGTTGAAAGCGAATGGATGAAAAGAAGATATTCCATGCAAATAGTAACCAAAAGAGAGCTAGGGTAACTGTTCTCCTATCAAACAAAATATATTTAAGTGTCAGGTCTAAGAACTTTTTGCCTAACCCTGGATCACACAGTTATTTTCTCATGTTTTCTATTTAAAGTTTGATAGCTTCAAATAAATTCAGATCTATGATTCCTTTTGAGTTATTTCATGTATAACACATAAAGTTTAGCTGGAAGATTTTATTTGGTTTGTTTGTGTTTTGACCTGAGGAGTTCAGTTGTTCTGACACCATTTATTAACCAGACTAGTTTCTCCATTGAATTGGTTTTGTACCTTTGCCAAAAATCATTTGGTAGTATTTGTGTGAGTCTATTTCTGCACTGACTGTTCAGTTGAGCTATAGGAATGGTCTCTGTCAATATTGCACTATCTTAATTACTGTGACTTGCTAATATTTTGCTGAGAAATTTAAACCTAAGTACATGAGGGATAGAGTGATCTGTAGCTCTTTTTCTCTCATGCTGTTTTTGTTAGATTTTCTTATCGGGGTGTCCTGACTTCTAAAGATGAGTGGGAAAGTGTTTTCTCCTCTTCTACTTTCTAGATATTGTGTATATTGGTATTATTTCTTCCTTAATAAAATTTGTCCCTGAAACCATATAGGTCTATAATATTCTCTTTAAGAAAGATCATTAAGTGCAACTTCAATTTATTTAACACATTTAATTTGTTTAATAGATTCAGGTGGTTTACTTGTTCTTCTGAATCTCGATATTGATAGCAGTAGGAGGCGGGCAAATTCCTGGGCAGGTAGGGACAGTCCCTGGTGAAACTTGACCTTCAAGCCAAGGACTGTCTAAGGCGTGAAAACTGAGCTGCCAGTTCTGGATAGAATCCACCGACCAGAGTGAGGACTCCCATGCTCATTTGGTGTGCTTCCTCCCTATTGGTCCTTACCTTTCACCTATTTTACATATACCTATCTTTCTGTGATTGGTCACTGGCCGACTTTTCATTTGCATAGAGTCAAATGTCACTCCAGTCCCCAATTGGTTGTGGGCCAAGCCTTTACTTCTGCCTCGAATTGGTTCTTTACACTATTGTGTCTCTTTCTGAATGGTGCTCTTTCCAAAACGGCCCGCAGACCAATCAACACACTTCTCCTCCTTCCCAGTCCATAAAAACCCCGAACTTAGCCCCGCAGCCAGCAACCCTCTTTAGGGCCCTCTCTCTGCCGAGAGCCTTTTCTGTTGCTTTAATAAATCCTACCCTGCCTGGCTCACTCTCTGGTGTCCACGTGCCTTATTCTTCTTGGTCGTGGAACAAGAACCTGGAAATTGCTATTCTGTGGGAGCACAGGAACTGTAGCTCTCCAGCTTGCCAAGTGTGGGTGGCAGGTACAGAGCTGTAGCACTTTCTCCCCCTAGCCCAACTACGGGAGTGAAGAAGCCACTGGGTGTCACTCCCTCCTGCTCCAGCGAAAGTAGGAAAGCCACAACAATAGCATGTAAATTTTGAGGAACTAATTCTCCGTTGTCTAATTTTGGGGTATAATATTGTTTATAGTATCCTATCATAATCATATGACTGTATGAATGAAATCTTCTCTTTCGTTCCAATGTGGTAATGTGGGTAATATGTGTCACTGGCCTTTTGTTTTGGCCTGTCTAGAAGTTTATTAATTTTATTTATCTTCCGAAAATACAACTTCTGGTTTCACTGATATTCTTTTATTGTTTTTTTGTTTTTAATTTTATTGGTTTCTTTTCTGTTTTCCTTTTTATTTATTTATTAGGTTGGTGCAAAACTGCGATTACTTTTGCACCAACCTAATATTTCTGTGTGATCTGGTTTGGATCTTATTCTAGTTTTGTAAAATGGAAGCTTAGATTATTTGTGACCTTTCTTCTTTTCTAATCTAAGCATCTAATGCTATAAATTTACCTCTGAGTATTGCTTTAGCAGCTTTCCAAAAATTTTTTATGTTGAACTTTTTATTTTCAATCAATTCAAAATACATTCTCATTCCTCTTGATTTGAAATTATCATTCGTCTTTAACAAATCGGACATTTAAAAGTTGTTTAACCTGCTGCTAGGATCTGAATGTTTGTGCCCTCCCCAACCCCTGCTCAAATTCACATGTTGAATCACTGATGTGATGGTATTAGGAGGTGAGCCCTTTGGGAGGTGATTAGGCCACAATGGTGAAGACTTCCTAAATGTGAACAGTACCCTTGAAAATAGGACCAAGGGAGCACACTTACAGCTTCCACCCTGTGAGGACACAGCGAGAAGACATTATCAGAAAGCAGAAAGTATGCCCTCACCAGATACCAAATCTACAGGTGCCTTTTCTTGGATTTACCAGTCTTCAGAATTGTGAGAGATACATTTCTATTGTTCGTAATTTACCCAGTCTAAGGTGCTTTGTGATAGCAGCCTGAATGGACTAAGGCACCTGTCTCTATCATTACATTTAAAATAAAATTTGTGTACACATTATATACTAACGCACCTGTCTCTATCATTACATTTAACGTAAATTTTTGTAGACATTATATAGTTGAATCTGTTTTTTACAAATGAAATCTGAAAATCTATATATTTTTATTGGTGTATACTTCCAGTTAACATAATTATTGACAATGGTTGGATTTGGTTCTACGTTTAGTTATGAATTTTCTCTCTGCCTTTTCGGTTTTTCTTTTTCTGTATTCTGTTTCTCTTTCTTAACTTTTTTGTTTGAACATTTGGTAGTATTACATTTTAATTCATCTTTTGTGTTATGAACTCTATCATCTATCTATCTATCTATCTATCTATCTATCTATCTATCTATCTATCTCTACCTACCTACCTACTTATCTATCCATTTGTCCATCTTCTATCTATCTATATTTGCACTAGAGACACTCAAGTCTTCACAATTTATTCATAATGTTTTCTTCTTCAAATAAAGCATAGAAATGTTAAAATAAAGGCCCCCCACCCTTCTCCTTTTGTGTAGTTGTCATATTATTACATCTGTATACATTGAACTATCTATCAGACAATGTTATAATTTTTAATTTTAACAATATTATGTATTTTAAAGAACTTAAGAGGAAAGAAGTAATTTAGTAAATTTGCAAGGCATTTCTCATCTCTCATGCCTTTCATTTATTCCCGAAGCCTTAGTTTTTCTTTTTTTTCTGTCATTTTCCTTTTGCATTAAGAACTTCTTTTTGCATTTCCTTTTTTTTTTTTTTTTTTTTTTGAAACAAGAGTCTCGCTCTGTCGCCCAGGCTGGAGTGCAGTGGTGGATCTCGGCTCACTGCAAGCTCCACCTCCCGGGTTCACGTCATTCTCCTGCCTCAGCCTCCGGAGTAGCTGGGACTACAGGCAGCCGCCACCCCGCCCGGCTAATTTTTTGTATTTTTTAGTAGAGACGGGGTTTCACCGTGTTAGCCAGGATAGTCTCGATCTCCTGAACTCGTGATCCGCCCGCCTCGGCCTCCCAAAGTGCTGGGATTACATGCATTTCCTTTAAAAGAAGTTTGCTGACAATAAATTATTCTAATTTGTATTTTATCTGAAAATGCCATTATGTTACCTTCATTCATGAAGAGTTTCTTTACAGGATCTAGTATTTGAGCCTGACAGTTCTTTTCTTTCAGAACTGCCTCTGGCCTTCAAGACTTCTAGTGAGAGAGATCTGCAGCAATTTGAATCATTGCTCCTTTATCTGTTATTTGTTATTTACCTCTGGGTTTTTATGAATTTTTGTTAATCTTTGATTTCTAGCAATGTGATTATAATGTGTCTGGTTTTTTTGTTTGTTTCTTTTCTTTTTCTCATTCTTCATGTATCATATTTAGGGTTTTGCATAGCTTCTTGAATTCATAAATTTGTGTCTTTCACCAAATTTGGGAAATTTTTAGCCATTTTTTTTTTTTTATTTTTTAGTACACTAATTTATTTTCCTTCTTCTCTTGGGACTCCAATAAGATGGACACCAGACCTTTTGCTATTGTTTATGAGACCTATTGCCATAGGTCTCTGAGTCTATGTTAATTTCATTTCCGTCTCCTTTATCTATATAGTTTTGATTGGTTAATTTCTATTGATATATCATCAAGTTCAACAACTTGAAGTTCAAAAGTTCCTTTGTAATTTCCATTCTTTTCCTGAACTAATGTAGTAATTTTTAAAATTTCAGATCTTATAGTTTTCTATTTCTAAAATTTACATTTCCATTTTCTTCCATCTGTAGTTTCTATTTCTGGGTTAAAAACTTGTATCTTTTCATTGATTTTTTTTAAAAAGTTTCCTTTCACTTCATAAAGCATAGTTGAAAAATTGCATTAAAGTCTCTAAGACTTCTAGCACTTAGGGCATCTGTTGATTTTATTTTCTGTTGAGAATTGGTCACATTTTCCTGTTTCTTTGTACACCAAGAAATATTTTGTTTTTGACATTATGAATATTGTGTGATACAAACTCTGGGTCCTGTTATAATCTGCTAGAGCAAAGGTTGGTGGATGTATTTGCACAGGGCCAGTTAGTAAATATTTTAGGTTTGTGGCCCACGCAGTCTCTGTGTAACTTCTCAGCTTCACTGCTGTAAAGGCATGCATTAACAATACATAAATGAATGGACATGATTGTGTTCCACAAAAATTGTATTTACAAAAAAAGATAGTGGGCCAAATGACCATGCATACTGTACTTTGCTACCCACTACTGTTTTCATTCTAGTTGTTTATTTCAGCAGGCGGTCAATTCATTTAGGTTCAGCTGTAACATCTGTTTCAGCACCTGTGTTCAGTGGTTCAAATCTCAGTTCAGGTCTCCACATTTTTGCTGTGTCAGCTACAACTTGTGTGGATTCGTGCACAGAATCAAGGTGTTATTTTTCTCCATCTTTCTCTGCTCTGTGATTCTCCTGTACTCTTCAGTCTCTAGGACTTTTCTTTCTTTTTTATTCCATGTTTTCTCTGGCCAGAAAGATAGGGTTTCTATTGATGTTTTACTGAACTACATTGACATTACTTTATTCATAATTGGAGTCCACACCCTTGGAGTAAAATTGTCAGAAAACAAAACATAATGGAAAACAACTCACTCCTTCATTGCTGTTGAGTTTTGACTTCACTCCAAAATCCACCTGTATTTTTTTTTTTTACACATATGAAGGTCCAGGTACTTGTATGTTATATTTTCTCTAGAGCTTTTGGTTGTAATCAGTGGGAGGGATGGACAGTAGTAGCTTCAGCCACTGGAGAAGAATCAGACTCAGACAATTCACTTTTCACGCATAAATCTACTTCTCCACATAGAACATAAACATCTTGGGGAGAGGGACTGTCTCAAATTCTTCATTGCATTTCTCTCACCTCTGAGAAGGTCTTGAAATATTAGTTCTTCTGAAGTATTGGTTAATTGACAAGTTGGCTTCTCAGGAACTCGAGATTGTTAGAAATAAACTCAAAAGTCATCTATTCCAAGCTATTTATTTTACAGTGAGGTCCAGATAGGTAAAATGGCCCATCCAGATTTGCACAGTTCATGAACATGGCAGAGCTGGGACTGGAAGAAGGGCCCTCTGCATGCCATTTTTTTAATGGATGATGCCTCTTGCCATGTTCATGATCTAATCAGGTGACAAACATAAAAGAACTAAAGATGAGCTTTCCTATGAAGGACCAATGAATGGAAAAGAAAACTGACTAAAAGAGTAAAAAATACTGGGCCTAGAAAAGTAGTTGATGCTGGGCACAGTGGCTCATGCCTGTAATCCCAGCACTTTAGGAGGCCAAGGTGGAGGATTGCTTGAGCCCAGGAATTTGAGACCAGCTTGGGCGACATAGCAAGTAGCAAGTCCCTGTCTCTACAGAAAATAAAAAATTAGCCAGATGTGGTGGCATGTAGCTGTGGCCCCAGCTACTTGGGAGGCTGAGGGGGATAAGATTGCTTGAGCCTGAAAAGTTGAGGCTGCAGTGAGCCATGATCATGTCTCTGCATTTCAGCCTGGGTGACAGAGTGAGAATCTGTCTCGAAAAAAGAAAAGAAAATTAGTCAATGAAGCATGCTAGTCATTTAGAGAATCTGCAGTTCTAGAAAAGGATCCTTGTTTCTCACCATACCCTCTAGCAACCATCAGCCTTATTATCATTATTATTATTTAGGATTAAGTGAAACTTACAAACATTATTCAATCAGTTAAAAAATACAAATAAGTAAGTGGTAAAATCCCAGGAAAAGGGAATGCAGCAGGTCATAATTAGGAAGAACTGAAAGAATAGTACCAGATCAGGAGACGAGGAAATATAGCAGATCCCACATATGCAGTAAGTTAAAATAAGTGTACCAAGTCACTTTAGTATCTAGGATGGAGAGAGTGTGTGTGTTTGCATGCACCAGCAGAAAGTGAATTTTTAGGGAAAAGGAATTGAGGTGTATTATCCATTTCTCTGTTTCTTTATCCCAAACCTGGGTAGCTTGTAGGTGGCTTTGTTCTTGTCAGTTGAGGAGATGATGGGAAAATGACTTTCATGATATCTAAACACCTTAGTTCTGAAAGTCTGAAATACCTAGCCAATCAGGATGTTTCTGTTATTAGTGCCATCCCTGTAGTTAAGACACTTAGTCACATCTGGTAAAAAATATTAATATTATAGAAAACATGTTACATGGTCTAGGATATTAGAGTACTGTGTGTATTCATGGCTGTGGTATGGGATTTTTTCATGTGTATTTGTGTGGGGTGAGGGGTGGGGAATGCAACTGGGAGAGGTTCCAGGAAAGTTACCTATAGCAGTTTGAAATTTGGGACAAATACAAAAGCATTGCCTTTCTTGATGGGCACATAATTATAAAACTAATTTCACTGAAAATGATAAACCTGTATATAACACTTTTTAAAGTATATATATCAAGCACAGTTTTTATTACTTTCATATACATTGCCTCATTCTTCATTATCTCTGTAAGTGCTTTTTAATCCACATTTTAAAGATAAAAAAAACTGAGACACAGAGCTATTAAATAATTTGTCCAAGGTCATTCAAGTTGTTAATAATCAAACCAATACATTTTTAGACACTATCTTTACTGCACTTGTCCTCAATCTTAGCTATGTATTAGGATCACTTTAGGAGCTTTTAAAAATGTTAATGCTTAAACCACAATTAAATCAGAATCTTTTGGGGTGTGGCCAAAGCATGTCTGTCTGTCTGTATGTATGTATGCATATATATTTGTATGTATGTATATTTCCCTTTTTACTGCTCCCCAGGCAACCTCAATTTGCAGCCAAGATTGAGAAATACTATTTTATTGTCTCCCATTATACATGATACATACTGGAAAGATGTGTGATTCTTTATGGACAAAAGGCAAGGCTGTTTACATGGTAACCATGTCAATTTCTTAGAGTTGGAATTAGGAAGGGCAACTAATTACAGCTACCTACATGGTGTACCAAAATTCATTTGGAAAATACAGGGAACAGAAGTAGGCAGCGTTGAACAGAGGATAAGATTTAAGTCTGGGCTGTACTCTGGACTCTAGACCTGGCCCCACTGTTAGTATTCTTAGTCCTTTCACCTCTTCGTGGCACTATTTCTTTTTTTAATATTTAAATTGTTATTTTTAATTCTGGGGTACAAGTGCAGGATGTGCAGGCTTGTTACATAGTAAACGTGTGCCAGGGTGGTTTGCTGCACCTATTGACTCATGTCTATGCCACTATTCCTAAGCCTGAGAAATAAGTTAGGCAGACATTATACCTCAGTGTCCCTTAGTACCACTTTTCTAAGAATGGGTGACCATAAGTATGACCCAGTATAACATTTTTTATTAGTATTCTTATAATAATAATAATTATTATTATATTATTATTATTCTGATAGAATACAAGAGGGCAGGAAATGTGTCTGTTGTCTTTACTGCTTCTAAACTTATGCCCAGAGCAGAACTCAATTCTTAGTGCACGCATGAATGAGTGAACTTGACTTCCTTTAAAATAGCAACTATGCGGTATTATTCATGTGTATCCCTCAGCTCCTAGCTCAGTGTCTTGTTTATACTAAGTGTTCATTCATTTTCTGAATCCTGAATTTGACCAAGAAAGTCAAATTTAAATTTTATTGTCGGTTTGTTCTATCAGCTCACATATTTTCTGGTTCACTGGCCCTTTCATTTGCATGGACAATTCAGAACTGACTTGTAAGAACATTTTAACAGCTCAACTGTAGGAGTTTATACATCATAAAATGTATACAATCCTCATTCTGTATTTTCCACTGAGGTTGCCTCATTACTTATCTAGTCACTAGCAGAGGTTCTCAACCTGGTTGCTCTTTAGAGTCTCTGGCACCAACCCAGATAGAGTAAATCAAATTGGCTAAGGACATGGTTATATTTTAAAAGATCTTCAGGCTATAAAAATGCTCAGTCCAGATTAAGAACAACTGTGGATATGTTACAGAAATGACATTGCTTTCATATTCTTTTTCTTCTCTTTGACTAGAGCCAGGGCTGTCTAATCCTTGTGTTCACATTGAACTGATTCTCCAGGAAGTTCAGGCCCCGGCTTCATTAGCAAATAACAAAGGGCACCCTTGATGTGTATTTGTAGCTTCAAACCAGTTATTCCAAGATCCAGCTGTTTGTTCTAAGCATTTGCTCAGACTCATTTCATCAGTTAAGAGCTATGATCATATGGCTGCAGCGCTGAGACCAGGACAGCATGGAGGAGAAAGTTAAGGCAGGAAGTTTCCAGGTTGTATTTTTTCCACAGAATGACAATCTCCAGAAATCTGTCAACATTTTGCTCTGCACTATTTGGAGGACAGAAAACAAAGGACCATTAGATGATAATAAAAGAATATTGAGAACGGGTAAAAGAAACACTTCGCTTTGCATTCTCCTTGGTTTCAGAAATACTGGGCTAGAGCCCGGGGCAGTGGCTCGTCCCTCTAATGCCAGCAATTTGGGAGGCTGAGGCAGGAGAATCCCTTGAGTCTAGGAATATGAGACCAGCCTGGGCAACATAGTGGGATCCTGTCTCTGTATTCTTTTTTTTTAAAAAAAGACTTCATAAATACTGGGCTGGGATGGGCAAGTGAGCCCAATGGGTTGGGCAGATTCCTCGACGATCTCAGGGAAACTTTTCAACTGAGAACAGCATAAGTACTTATTCAGATATCAGGGTGATCAAATCAGCCATTCTGGAATGTGAACTGATTACTTGTGCCTTCTGTAAATGACCCACCATGCACAACCTTAGTTCTAATAGTTGGTGTGAGCTGAGGAAGTAAAGCAGCTGGAAGTAATTTGTTCTCCTTCTTCCTTTCCCCCAGTTTAGCAAGTGTGAAAATCCAATTTCCTGAATGCTTTAAGGAAGATCTTACCATTCTTTCTTTAGAACCATCTCCCCATCTTATCTACAAGTTTGAAGAGGCAGAAGAGGTGGCTGGCAGGTGGCTTTCCCAGTGTGAAGCCCTGCAGGGGAAGGTTGGAGAGGGGATGATTCCTCTGGGGGCAATGCCCAACATCTCCCTCTGTCACTGCTTGGGATTTTAAAATCCCAGATGGCGGGTATCCATTTATTTTAAGAGCATCTTCCTTCTGCCCCCCAAACCTCCTTCTTAGACATACACACAGAATAAACTATTTGACATGACTTTCTGAAAATCTCTGTAAAGGGAAGGGCCATTGACCTGCTACTGATGGTTTTCCTAAAGTTGTCAGAGAACTCCAGCCCCCTTTTTATTTTACTAAAAGCCAGGCAGTCCCTGAAATCCCCAGGCCCTTGCTTCCTTCCCTCCCTCCTTTTTCCTTCCCTCCCTCCCCCTCCTTCAACCCAACTTCTCCCCCAGGTTTCCAGAGCTCTTGCTCAGCCTTCTGAGAAAATCTGAGAGAAGGAAAGGCTTCATCAGTCCTGTGATTGTAAGTTACACTGTAACTTCTCCTAGCAGGGGCCTTATCTAATGGTGGGAAAGGAGACATGAAGGAGATACATGTGTCCAGATAAGAACTGCAAGGCTAGAGATTCTCCCTGGGGCCTCTGAAGTCCTAATCTTGACTCTTCCTTTGTGTGAAACTGTTCGGTTGCTCTGTGGTGCTACTCCCTATGGCCCCTCTCCCTGCAAGGAAGCAGTTACTTGGCTAAACAACCTGATAGAAATTTCTGTATTGAGTAAGATTAGAGTCTAGGTAAATACGTATTCTGAGAATAGAATAGTGGAATCTCTTGTTGGTTTATTTTGCTTTGTCTTCCTTTCTGTTTATGTTCAAATATCAGTTCTTGTGTGCATGTCTGGCCAGCGGCCTCATTTCTAACTTCTTAAAGCTTGCTTACAGTGTTCATGCCACAATCACTGCCATAGTGGTGAAGCCTGAGGAATGGTAGACATTTTAAAAAACCGACAACTGCTTGAGAGTTATGACATTTTCTAAACTTTGTATTTTTCGAATCTACCACCAAACATTATGAGATAGTAGCCTGCCTGCCTTCTCCTCTCCCTTCCTCCCTCTTTCCCTACCTCATCTCATCCTTCCTTCTTTCTGTAAATTATGTAGTTTAATATGTAAAGAACTTTGATAAATGCTGGGCTGGGAGGGGGAAACACATCCAGTCCTAGATTCCATGATGTTTTATAGGTCTTGACTATCTTAAGCTATCTTTTTTGCGAATAAATAAAAATGCTTGGTTTATTTCACAAAATTTGTGTATTTTTTTGTAGGTATGCAACATAGAAATATACCTCTGTGTAAGTATCTGAGTATACGTATGTATGTTCATGTATGTGCTATATGTATATATGTGTATGTATGCATATGTCTGCATACAGCTCTCCTATTAAAAATAATTTACTCTCATTATAGAAACTTGGGAACAATAGACAAAGAAAAAATAATCACCTGTGGCTCCACTACACACAGCTAAAATACTGATATATTTCCTTCTAGCATTCAATTTTGCAAAGTCTCTCTTTTCACTTAGCATATTTTAAGCAAAACACTTTATTTCTCAGCCCTCTTCAGTCTGATGTCAAGTCTTACACTGAAGGTTTGAGAATGGTATTAGAATCTTCTTCTGCAAGCCAGGCTGGGACAGAGACCTCCCAGGACATGAATCTCTCTATAGGCAACTCCCATTGAGAAGAGCTGATCTTCCCCTTTTAATAATGTGGCCTGTAAATATTAAATGGGAAGGGCTTGCACTTTTATCTCTCAAGCATTTTTTAATGTAGAAAGTGTGTAAAGGCACATCATTAAGATCTCAGGGGAGACATTTTAGAGCATTTTCATGCCCACCAGGTTAAAACTAAAGCTTTGAAATCACCCCTCTCCGTGGGATGTGACTAATCTCTCTCATGCAGATGTGCTGGGCCAAGCCTGCACCAGAGGAATTACTATATGCTGCTGTGACTGATGCTAAATAACATTGACCACTTTTTTAAGATTTGACAGGATATGGAGCGTGTACTAATAATTCCCCTTTAATAAGGAATCATCTCTCTCCTTATGAGTTGGCACTTGTTCCTTTTCTCCCCCCGTCCCTCATTTTGGCTCAAGAGCATTCTCTTAAAAACCTTGAACGGGATCAGGTCACAACAGGGAGGAAATGCAGAGCCAGAGAAGTCTGCAGTGAATTTCCAGAACACTGTGCCTGCTCTGCCACCTCGCACAAATGGGATTGGCTGTTACCTCCCTATAACTTTTAAAAAGCTCTTCTTCCCTCTCAATCTTTTGTCAGTAGTGACGATAGAGCTAATATTACACACCAGCTTCCTGGGTCCCTCGGTTTTCAGGCTATTCTCAGAGCCTTTCTTTGTTTTCCCGAACCCCTGTTCTCTAACACTGTTGCTTGCCATCTAAGGCCAGCTTCATGTGTATGCGGCCAGCACAGTCACACAGGGCCCTGCTCAGAAAGGCCTCACACTCAGATTTAATGCTCTGCAAACTCAGGGTTTCATGGAGGGCATGCTGGGGCTGAGAGCTTCAGCTGAGAGCTCCCACCTCCAGCTGCCTCCTGGCATCCTGGGCTGGGTGGCTGGGTTCTCTGTTTTCTGTTACCTTTTATTTGGTTCCAGTAACTGCTCACCTTGGCTCTCACTCCCTGCCCTAGCTTGATGGCCTTTGCCATCCTCTGCTGTCCAAGCTAGGTGTAGGCGAAGCCCTCCGTCAGCCTTCCCTCTTCCCCTAGCAGGGCCTTGGAGCAGGTTTGGCAGGATCGGGTTTGTACTTACACCCTGTAGCCTTTTTGGGTAAAGCGAGGTGGTGGCCATCCTTGCCCTGGGCTGGCAGTGCCATGGTGCATTTGATAACTTGTTGGGGAGCAGGAGTGGGGGAAGTGTCTCTCATTTACCCTGGACCCAGGGCAAAGTGACATTCCCTTGGTGGTTGCCCTCTGTCATGGGAAGGGGAGACTGCATTTTCGGTTTGCTCTGGCTCTGCACATTATGTAGCTGGCCCTGACTACCTGGCATTCACTCCCCTCTCCTTCCTTAAAAGAATCATGATTTCCAGGGTCCATGCAACCATGTTCACAGCAGAAGTTGACCTTGGCCATGGCTGCCAGATTGGGCCTGACTTATCCAAGAAACCAATGTATTACTCCATTTCTTAGCCATGAGTATGAATTCAAGAATAGAAATGTGATGTAATTCCAGTCACAGGGATTTGAGAGAATGTCTTTTGAAAAGTTTTAGATAATTTTTTTTTTTTTTACTTCAGAAAAGAAAAGACCACTCTTTCCCTTTAGCATGGATACTTTGGGGTTCAAATGTCATGGCTGTGCCTGATGCAGACGTAGCAGGAGCCAGCAGACAAAGCCATGCCCGGGGAAGGCAGAGACGAGAGGGGCAAACAGCCTGGCTTTGTGAGCTGCCAGCCTCATGCAGAATCACTGCATCTACCCCATGTCTGGACTAGGGACTGTCCTTTAACACCTGCTGATTTGGACCCATTTGATTTGCAGCAAAATTTACCCTAACTTACAACACCCATTCTTCCTCTTTACTTTCCACTTCTAGTTTCAGTCAGCACCATTTTTCCTGTTGTAAGCTCAGTCCTCAAGTAAGTTTATACAAAGCTGCAAAAGACATACAATGCATATGTTTGTTTCCTTTTTTAATTTTGAAATAGTCGGCAGTCTTATGATAGAAGCCTCAGAAAACACACCTGGAAGAGATGAAAATACATGCTCTTAAAGCAAATATGTCAGTCACTTTTCTTAGATTTCATCTTGTTTCTATATACCAATGCAAATGTAAAAAATGTTTGAGGTTTCTTTTTCTTCTATTATTTCTTTCTTTATTTTAAGAGACAGGGTGTCCCTCCATTGCCTTTTTGATGTTTCTGACATGACACCTCTGCCTCTATCACCTAAAAAGATACTCTGAGAAGAAAAACACAATAACTTGTATGTCTATACATATAAGTTCTCTCTTGTTGGAGCCTGTGTATAAGGGGAGGGAGTTGATTGAGAGTGAGCAGGTCGTGCTTACATACATGGTCAGCTGTAGCTACTTCTCCCTGTTTTAAGGGAGACTCTCCCATGTCTTCTTCTCCCAACAAAGTAATGTAATTGAAGGCAGAAATAATGTCTCACTCATCTTTGAAACTATTTGCTCAAGAGAGCTGAATACATAGAAAGTGCTCCGTAAAAATGTGTTGGCTAAATGGATATATGAATGGATAAATAAATAAATGAAACAATAAATGAATAAACACCTATTACTCCTACCATTCTTATGATTTAACATTTTATTTTATAAGGCCTTTTTTTTCCCTCTCACTTGTGTAGCTAAGTTGTAAGTCTCTAGCAAATTGTGAGTTCTTCAGGGGTTGGGAGGATTTATTAGCATCCCTATGTATAGGATTCAGTGTGTTACCATCCCTTTCTTACTTAACAGATACTTATTGAGTGCCCACTTTATGCCAGGTACTACTCTAGATTCTGAAGATAAAATGACGAACTAAATAGATAAGGTCCCTGTTTTGAAGAAAATTAGAATCTAGTGTGGGCTAACAGAAAATAGAATTTCAAAAAATAAATGAATTAAGAGGATAATTCCAGATCACTTGGGTTCTAGTTCCTAACTGATATAATGGTAAAATTAGGAATATGAACAAGGCAAGTGTCTGGCTGACGGGGAGAGGAGGAATAAAACTGTGGAAGTGAGTAAGCAAGGAACTGAAAGACAAGGAAGGAGGGATAACCCATGTGGATGTTGAAGTCACCAACAATGATGACAAGAATAAAGGTGGGGATGAAGATATTATGCCAAGACATAAAAACTTCCATGAAGGGAAGAAATGATGGGCAGTTGGTGATGACAAACACGATGTGGGGTGGGGAGTGGCATCGCCTGATGGCACAAACTCCAGAGGAGATAGAACAATGGATGGAAAACTGTGAAAGAATTGTTTGGAAGTGGAAATGAGCAAGACAAGGACCCACTCTCATCATCAGGTCCAGTGGTTTGTGTCATTTGAGGGGTAGTAAAACTTTCATTTAGGACAACAGAGGAAAAGAACATTTAAGGAAAGATTGAGGATATTAAAAAAGTTTGCCGATGGAAAACTCTAAGTTGAAGTTCCATAAGGTGCATTGGAAGGGAGTATTGAACAGTGGACAGCCGGGTCCGTTTCATCGATGTTCAGTGTGGAGATGGATGTCCTGGTGACAGTGATGATGCAGAGGACCTGGTTTCAATGATGACCCAAGAAAATCATGATTCCAGACAAGATGGCTTAATTCTAAGCCTAGGTTCTGGCTGTTTGGCTATCAATTTAAGTTGGAAAATTTGGGGAGGCTGAACAACTGACTCAAAATTGTTATTCATAACTATAATTCTACATTGAATTCAAATTTATCTCTGCTTCGTGGAGAAGCAGAATGGTACAGCAGAGAGATTGCTAATGTGGGAGGATTCCGAAACGTGGATTCCAGTTCCAGTTTTACTAACTAGCTTCATACACTTAGTTACATCACTTACCTTCCTCACCTGTAAAATGAGCAAGTTGGACAAAATGACCCTGGATTCTATCTCTGAGAGGTATCAGGCTGGAAAATTGGTTGGTGTGGGTTTTAAAGTTGATGGTTCTCCTTGAACTCATTTAGTTTTATTTTTTCTGAAAAGCACACATTCATTATGAGCTATGGTTCAACAGTTAAAGCAGGATTTTTATCCCAAGTCTATGGATACTAGTTGCATGACCTAACTCTCTAAATTTTCTCTAAACCCTAATTTTCTCATTTGGAAAGTATGATAATAGTAACAATATAAATTAGTTATTATGAAATTAAATGGCAGAGTGCCTGGTAAATAGTGAACATTAACACATTTTAGCTGTTTATTAAAATGTGAGAAAAGTTTCTTGACTGCTTTCATTTAAGTATTGAAAATATATGATAATTATCCAATGCTTCAATATTTTAAGACACTAAATCTTCAGTATGTTGATGACTGAGTATATGGCCTCTGGTATTTATATTTTCAGGTGAAGAGCAGAACTGCGTCTAAATCAGGGTGAAAAGTCCTTTCCAGCAATATGTGAATCCAATGACTAAAACTAAGTTATTTTTTTCTGTTTCTTTTCCTTTGTTAGTTGTGTTAATTACAAATGCAAAGATAATCAATTGTTCCCCAAACTAGTTGTTTTCCTGTATTTCAGAAATAAACCTCAACATGAATTTTCATGTTAAATTATCCATATCCCACAGTACAGTACAATTTTACAACTGTGTCAGTGGTAGTGGAACAAAATGGGTTCGTCCAATATTTCCTTTTGTTTTGACCTTGACAAAGAACAATATCTATTATAGAAATAAACTATGTAGGATGACTGGAAAGATATAACACATTTGGATCAATATATGAAGCTACAGTATTCATCATTTTCCACATAGGTGAAATGGGGGACTCTAATATTATTCCTCCCTCCCACTATTTACCCATCGATTCATACATACCACTGAGACATTGGGGATGGTGGTGGTGAATGTTATCAAGGTTGAGAAGTCTTGAGAGAAAAAACAAAATCAGAAACAAAGAATGACTACCCTGGCCCACACATCCTTGAGAAAATAATAAACATCAAGCCATATTTATGTTCTCACTATATATATATATATATATATATATATATATATGTATATGAAGAGGGCGTGGTTTTGTGTTTGTGTGTGTATATATGTATATATACACACACACTTAAACATACACACTATATACACACATACACTTTCATACATAAACATATATATATACACACACATATATGTACACACATACTTTTTTCCTTTTCTCACTAGTATTTTGGTGTTTTGAGGAACAAGTAGAAAGGTGTCTTTAGAAATAACTTGGTTCAGTGTTAGTCATGAAGTTAGAAGAACCATGCCCATCACCTCTCTCCCTGATTGCCTGCTCATGCGTAATCCACCCCCTTTCATCTAGGATACATTTTCTTCTGCAACACGACCAGTCCCTTTAATGCTATCTCACAGTGTGCAGTTGCTTTGAGACCAGAAAAAGTATAAGCCCATCACTACTTCTGGAAACCTAACTAACCACTCGTGTTCTGAAGGAATACTGGAGATGGTTATATGTGGGCAGAAATACTATAGGTTATTAGATCAGGACATAGCTAGACTGAATATTAATTTGTTTGGCTATGCTAAGCTATGAACAGAAAATTCAAGAAAAAGCTGCTAATGTGTTCTTTTGTTTAATAAATATGCCTTTGGAGCTTTCTTATGCCTATGCAGGAAGAACATGGTAATGAACAATATAGACATGGTCCCTGACCTTTCATGGTATGTGTGATCTTGTGAGGGTGTGATTTAGTTTAGAAGATATATATATTTTTTTGTTGCATGTGTGCATGAAAAAGGCAGTTGGACCAGAAGTTAGGAAAACTAGCTAGGAACACTAGTCCCAGCTCTGTTACTAAATAGCTACATAAGTTGGGGTTATACAGACTCCCTCTCTGATTAGTCTCCCAATCAGTAGAACGAAGAAGTTTAACCAGGTGATCTACAAATCCCTTTAAAATTTCTAAAATTCTGTGACTCTCTGTTTATTGCTATTTCCTGAGTAGTGCCACTAATATATTACCAGAGTAGACATAGTGCTTGTGCCTTTCTCCTCCTGCCCCATGGGAGCAGTGAGCTTCTCCAAACACATACAAGGAGCAGTGCAGAAAGATAAAGTTTGGGAAACAAGGAGGAGCAAAAAGCAGCCTGAGGAGCACCCATCACTCAGATCTGCCCTCACAAGTCACATTTCAACCATGCAAAGGGGAAACATGGAAGTTCTCCTTTGATGGATACAGTTGACACGTGGCCCAGGAAGAAAAAGCAGAGGCACCGTCAATATGCTGTAAAATATTAAATGCTTACAATTTTGGAAATAAGATTTTTAAGTGGTGATATGAGCATCAAGATTTTTCGATACCTAATCAACAGTTAAATCATTTGAAATAAAAGAGATGAAGGCAGGCTAGAGAATTTAACAAACAATATTGGGATAACATTATTTCATTACACAAATCAAGACTATGATTTTTTTTCTTTTCAAAACACATTCTGTTTGTGTGTGTTTATGCTCGTGTGTTTGTATGTGCATATACATGACTTAGTTGACAAAAAGTTTCTTCAAAAATTAAAATCATGACACAGATGCTGAGGCATTCAGGGATGACTGTAGCCAAGGTCGTCACCCCAGTCTTGCCATCCAATTCAAGGTCACTGGTGCTCCTGAATATGCATACAGGCAGCTGTGAGCACTGCAAGCTGAGGAAACCAGAAAGGCAATAGGAAACAGGAGAAAATCTCTAGCTTTGCAGGCTGTTAATTTTCTTTAAAAACAAAAAACGACTGTATACCATTAATGCTGTCTAAGCCATAGATAAATTCAGCTGTTTATCTGGACCTGATGCTTAATGTATACCTGGGTCTTTTAAAAATGCAGATTCTGATTTAGTGTATCTGGTGTAGTACCTAAGATGTTGCATTTTAACCAGCTACCATGTGATGCCCGATCGGCTGATCTACGGGACACATTTGAGTATCAAGAATTCTATAGATCCTGTTTCTAGGCAGAATTGCTTTAAGACACTTTCCTCATGCTCTCTAGGAGAACGTTTGTAAATTATATTTTACTCATTTGTTCCAGGACCTCCTACACTTCACAGAAAGGGATTTTTTATAACTAACCTGAGGTTTTTCTACTACAATCAGTCACATTTCTTCCCATGTCTTTCTCAGTGAGGATGGCTGGCTCTCTGTCTTCTTAGATTTGAGGATAACGTCACAATATTACCCCGCCTCCTTCTCTGCCAGGATGATATATCCCAGACTTTCTTTTCTTTTCCTTTTTGCTTCTTCTTTTCTTTTTTGAGTTGAGTACATTTTCAAATTGATTTAGAGATAGGTTTTGAATGTTTTTTCTATAAATTTCCCAAATTTGTTGTTTTCTACTGTTTATCTGTTGCCTATTTTGAATACAGGACATTCCACCACTGAAGAGAGTCCCTGGTGGCCAATAACACATCTATGCATCCCCAAGCAGCTACCATTTAGGGACATAAATGGAGGAATATATGGAGTTCCATTTATTTATTAACAGCACTGAGAAAATGCCAGCATAGGGATGCACCGTGGTAGCATTCTCCAGATGTTGAGAAGTCTGGCTTGGTTTGGGGGCCACTGGTGATTATTTCTCTTCTAATGTAATCATAGCACCTGAAGGGAATCTTGGGTCTCCAAGCATGAACAATGCAAAGATATCTTGAATTGAATGACCCCTGTGGGTACAAGTCTAAGCTGACTGACTGTGACTGTAGTGGTGACATTTCTTGCCTGCTGCCAGTGCTGAAATCATGGTTAGACAGAAGAGCAGAAGTTAATTGCCTCAGGGAAAAGATCCCTGTGCTAATTGTCATGTTAAAGTTCACATTGCATTAAAGTTTCTAGCTCAGGTTTATCCCAGCAGCTGGGCTCAGATGAGCCATGGAATTTCATGTCTATGCATAACGACTCTTCTCCAGAGAAATTTTCCACTTCCATTGAGACTGAAATGGGAAAACATTTAGTTTGAACTCTAGTTTGAAGACCTCATCAGGTCCAGGAAGCCTGGAGTGAGAGAGGAAACTTGATTTTGTCTGGTGTGGGCCAGATCATACCAAGAGGGGCTAGCTCTCAGACCCAGAGATTCAGGTAGCTAAAGTGTCATTTATTAGACCTGATAAAGATGGTTATGAATCATGTTATCAACTCACCACAGTGGGACAGATAGCAACCACAACCAACTTAACAAAGAAACCCCAGGAAATATCAACATTTGATTGGTTTATTGGGTGGGAGGCAAGAGCTTGAGATCAGGAGTTATCTTTTTTTAATAGATGGGCCTAGCTCTATCACCCAGGCTGGAGTGCAATTTTTATAGGTTCAGTCATAGCTCACTAGAGCAAACTCCCAGGCTCAAGCAATCCTCCTGCTTCAGCCTCCTGAGGAGCTGGCATTACAGGTGTGCACCACCACGCATGGCACAAGCTATGTTTTTATGAGCACTTAGCATATCAGAGCCACTCTCACCTTCCCTATAATCTGTACCCTTTTCCTCTCCTTCATGTTACATTTATTATACAAGGCAAATCTGCACAGTAGAGTCACCAGAGTGCTGCCAAGATAACCTGGATTCTAATTATGAGTCCAAGTTAATCATTTAATAGTGCCACGTGGTCTCAGACAAATTACGTAGGCTATTTAAACCTCAGTTTTCCAATCCTTAAAGTGGGAACAATAACATTTATTTTGCAATTTAAATTTGTATTTTACTTTTTTAGCATTAAATGAGATTGTATGTAAAACAATTTTAATACTGTGCAGATGGTAGACACTTTGGAAATCTTCTTCAGAGCTCATCTGTCTTGACTCCTTTCTTCTGAATCCTTCTAATCTGATGCTGTTTAATTGTGTTCTGCTTAAGATTTTTATATTTTGACCTAAATGTAGATGAAGCTTGTTTCTCAAATATGAAAGTCAAGTCCCCAGGGATAATATTTCTTCATCTGTTTCTTTAAATTTCCCTGAGAGAGCCAGATAGTTTTGTTTATTTAAATCCAGTTTACATTTTGAATTTCTGCTAGTGCCAGGCATCCTACTGGGCACTGTGAAGTGCACAGCAATGAACAGGACATGGCAACTGTCAGGAGGAAATATGGTATTTATTAGAGAACTAGCTAATTATATTATAAAGAAGACTCTGATAAACACCATAGAAAAGGTGGAATTAATGAGGAGGGAGAAATTAATTATCTAGTGGAAGTAATGAGGAGAAAGAAATTAATTCCTTCTCAGGAGGTAGGGGAAGACTTTTAGAGGAGGTGGTATTTATGCTAGACCTTGAAGGAAAGACCTCTATTTCAACCTCTTGCTCTTCTGTACCTTAAAAGGCAATCACTCTTTGAATCATGCTAAATTGCTAGTAGTCAAAAGTGAAACCAACCCACAGCACTGTCTGTTGAGTTCCTGCATCATTGCATTATGGAAAGATCATTGGACAGTCCCGTAGAACTGTACTTCCACTTCAAGGCAAGGCATTCAACTTTTCAACACAAGTAGTTGTTTTTTTTTTTTTTTTGGCTATGGTTTGAATGTTTGTCCCCTCCAAAACTCATGTTGAAATTTAATTGCCATTGTAACAGTATGAAGAGCTGGCACCTTTAAGCAGTGATTAAGCCAGGAGGGCTCCACCCTCATGGGTGGGATTGGTGCTGTTATAAAGGGTAGGTTCAGAGCCCGCTTTCCCTTCTTGCCCTCTTGCCTTCTACTATGTGATGACACAGCAAGAAGGCTCTTGCCAGATGCTGGCACTGTGTCACTGGACTTCCCAACCTCCAAAACTGTGAGCTGATAAGTTTCAGTTGTTATAAGTTACCCAGTCTCAGGTATTCTGTTATAGCAGCACAAAACAGACTAAGACACATTTCTTTGCAATGTCTTATATCTCAGTGTAGTTTAAAACCAATTTCCTCTCATTCAGTAGAAACTATATTGCTATATGCCTCATATTCCAGAAGAAAATAAGTTTTTTAATATAGTTAAACACAATACTATTTCACCCATTATTTTAAAACAATATTATTTGCTCATTATTCATCTTTATTTATTTTTAATTAATTTGTTAGTTAATTTATTTTGAGACAGTTTCACTCCTGTTGCCCAGGCTGGAGTGCAGTGGCGTGATCTCAGCTCACTGCAACTTCTGCCTCCCAAGTTCCAGCAATTCTCCTGCCTTAGCCTCCCGAGTAGCTGGGACTACAGGCACCTGCCACTACACCGGCTAACTTTTTTATTTTTTAGTAGAGACAGGGTTTCACTATGTTGGCTGGGCTGGTCTCAAACTCCTGACCTCAGGTGATCCACCTGTCTCAGTCTCCCAAAGCGCTGGGATTACAGGCATGAGCCACATCACTTGCCCTCATTATTTATCTTTAAATGTCTTCCCTAAACCCTATCAGCTTCTTCATATCTCTTGTCTGTTGAAACATACAGAATTGGACATAGGGTGCTGGGGAGGCTGCAGCCAAGATTTAGAATGAAGAAACTGATTATCCTCAGCTACACTTCGCTCAAGGCCCACACATTGGTTCATGTAAACACAACCAGATATAAGCTGCCTTGAAAGAGTATGACCCTATGCGCTCTCTGTCAATTGACCTAAATTCTAAATTGTCTCAATCAATAAAAATAAAACAAACAAAACTAGCCTTTAAAGTGTTTCTCTAGGTCCCAAGACTGTGTCTGCTTGCTTGCTGGGTGGGTGGCATTGAGCTCTCAGTCTCAGAGCTAGCTGAGAAGCAAGATATGCTCCACTTGCCTTCTGCAGGATTTCTCCCTCCTGGGTTAAATGTGTTTAACCTTTGGAATAAAGCAATATGATATTCAAACATCTTCTAATGAGGCTCTTCAACTTAGGTCTTTGAGTTTTTATTCACCTGAGTGATTTCCCTTAAGCCTGTAAAAATAGACAATTTCCAGGTTTAATACCATCTCTTTTCTTGTTAAGAAACCAGGAACCAAAACTGTCAGTCAGCTAGGACACTGTAATTGTGTTAGTGCTTTAGCCACATGAAAGCACAGACGCATTGCTGCTCAGGCTCAACTGAGGTATAGCTTTGGTTAACACCACTGACAGTATCAACAGCCTTTCACAGACTCCGAAAAGAACTGTTTTCTGAACCTGCCGAGAGAAGTAGGAGGCTACTATTTCTGTTCATAGGTAATATGCGTATTTACTATGATTGTTCCAGAAGAAAAATTAACCCCCATAAATAAATCTATTCCTAAATAACTACCTAAGGGAGTGTTATCTTTCAGGATAAATACTAAGGGGAAAAAGCATCCTGACTCTGTAAAAGGTCCTGTGTTTGGATTGAAGAGACCTGCTACAGATGAGCTCCAAAAAAGTCTAGTTTGGTCATGGCATCCATTTGGATCTTAATTTTGCTTGTGTTTTGATTTTGTTTTACTATGAGAAGGGATGCTAATCTCTTTTCTCCCTAACAATTAAGGATATTGTGCACATTATATAATGCAAAAGATGTAAAACGTCTTTGAGAGTAAAAGTAGTAGGAAAAAATTAGTAAGGCAAAAATACTTTTTACTTTAGCTCCCCAATTGTTTCGATGAAGTGAATCAGACTTATCTTGCATTACTTTCTCTACACCCACATCAAGGTTTTGTGGGTTGAGGATAGCAGGCATATCTGAAGGATTCATAGTTGGGAAACAACATGATGCTCAGAAAATCACTAGGCTGATGATTCCATATGGGAGAGAGGATGCAGGATCCTGGGCCTAGGGAAAGGGCAGTAGAAGTCCTGCTTTCCTGCTAATTGCCTAGTGCTTGGTGGTGTCCTTAGAATTACAGAAACAGGAAGAAACAATTACATCACATTTTTAAGCTAAAAGAGACTTTTACACATGAGCATCTCTAGAATAAGTCACATTGATCCCAAAGGAACCAAGAAGGTTCTGTCCTAGGGGACTGAAGAAAGTATATCTGAAAAAAGGGTGACCATAGAATTGCAGTTTAGTCTTGTTACTCATAGATGTATAGAGCTCTTTACCCCCAACTTGAGAAAAAACTGGGCACTATTTCTGGTCTTTGTCTTGACCCATATTTGAAGCCAAGAAAGGGGACATAATCAATGTTTCCTCAGAGGCACAGAATTCATGGACCTGGCTTCAGGAACCCCTGAAGACAGCTTGGCCTGATGATTGGGCTTCTTCAGTCCTCCTACCGAGGTGCATTTAGGCCATGCACAGGGAACGAGGAGTTCAGTGGTATTTTGGAGGCAAGACTCTGTGACTTTCACTCTGGCTTCCATCTGATTGGAATCACAATCTGCACAGGCCCTTATTGGACATGGGTCTTTTCACACTGCAGAATTCAGAGAAGTAGAGTATGGGCTTTGAAGAGGATAGAGTATAAACTAAAGAATAGGGCCTGGACTTTGGAGTCTGACAAACGTCAGGTCAAACCACACATCTACCCATTATCTAGCCAATGACATATTCTGTCTTCATTTGTCAATGGGTAATAATCATCTGTTTCCTCTGTGCTTGTTGTGAGAATTAAAATTCAACCCAGCATATGTCTGGCACAACTAGAAAGTTCTGAGCAATAGCTCACTTCTCTCATGCAATCTTTATGACTGGTACACAGCAGGCACCTTGCTAGTGGGAACAATGGTTATAGCTGAATTTGAACATGTTCAAGAGAAAATGTAATTTATGGTTAATAAAATGTTAATTTAGAATATTCCTAAAGGAGCAGAAACCTGAATTCTCTAAACACGGTTAGTATATTATTAAGCAACTCTTAGGACTCTACAATTTTTTTGTTTGTTTTTGTTCCTTTTGGTTTGCTTGCTTTTTTTCTCCTAGCTGCTGAAATAAAGATAGTATCAACATTACTGTTTAAAAAACTTTATTCACGGCAGCAGCAAATATCTCCCAAGCATCTAAGTAGCCTGGGGTCTTCCACGAAGAGTTGTATGCTTAATCAGCCCCCAATTCTTTTAGGATGAACTTGAGTATAAATTGTTAAGGTAGCTGCTTACCCTGGGAAATGAATTTCATCTTTCTTGTAAAAATCCCCCATCTGATAAATGAGAATATGAGGGTAATGAACAGAATCTGCAGTCCCTGTGCTTTCTTGTAGGAGGTGAATTACTAAGAGTGAGTACACCCCAAAACATGTCTTTCTGGCAACTCTTTCTCATTCTCTTCTCAGGAATGTCACTGTCACCTCTCACTTCCTGATGATTTCCCCACAACCCTAGCACGAATGGGTCCACCCATTCATTCCTTCTTTGCTGATGAACAAGCTCTGAAGGCTTAAACACAGCACCTGTTCACAGAAAGGCTAGGGTCCCTTAAGTAGGTAAAGTCTAAGGTCAACTCACAAATAAAAAACTATAGTGAAAATATAAATATAGCCAGCTCTGCAGCACTGCTGACTCTCACAGCAAAGCCAACGAGGTAGTTGATGATAAGGGTTCTAGTCTGGGTCAGCTTGGATTTGAGTTCCCTTTCTGCCATTTAATCATGATATGGCTTTGGGAATCTTAAGTCTCTGAAATTCTTTTTTTTTTTTTTTTTTTTTTTTTTTTTTTTAGTTTCTAGTGTGGATATCAAAATAGCAGCATTAAAAAAGTTAACATTTGGCTGGGCGCGGTGGCTCACGCCTGTAATCTCAGCACTTTGGGAGGCTGAGGTGGGCAGATCACGAGGTCAGGAGATTGAGCCCACTCTGGCTAACAAGGTGAAACCCCGTCTCTACTAAAAATGCAAGAAATTAGCCGGGCGTGGTGGCGGACGCCTGTAGTCCCAGCTACTCGAGAGGCTGAGGCAGGAGAATGGCGTGAACCCGGGAGGCAGAGCTTGCAGTGAGCCGAGATCGCACCACTTTACTCTAGCCTGGGTGATGAGCCAGACTCCGTCTCAAAAAAATAAATAAAAATAAATAAAAAATTAACATTTAAATTAAAAAAGCACAGCAACATTACATATATACATATATATGAAAAGAGACAATATAGTGTCCCTCACAGCAACCCCTTGATATGTCTGTTTTTCTCTTAATTAATTCAATTAATATTTTTTATTACATGCAAGTGTCTATTGCTAGCAGTTGGGATGGAAAGTGTGGCATGGTTGATGTTATAATGGAGGAGAAATGTGTTGCAATGATGGTAGACTCTCAGAAATCCTCCAAGATTCCAGGAGGGAGGAGGGGAGAGTAGTTAAGAGTGGAGACACTGGCATGAGAGGATGCTCGCCAGTGAGGGCTAAAGAGGAATGTTGTACACATAAAGATCCAGTGAACATATGGATTTCAGGAACTGGACAGTCTTCAGGACAGCACTGAGTCTTTCCCACCTTTGTGTGACCTAGGTGTGAAGAGAGGCTTTATAGGACGTTTATGTGGCTGCTGGAAAGCCCTGCTGGGTAGTCTTTAGAGTGCTTCTGGGATGATGCATCAATTCCATATCTTCTTGGGGTCCTTTAAGAGAGTGGTAGACTGGGAGGGGAAGAAGGAAAGACAAATGGAGATTAGAATCATAGGAGTTTCAGTGACAGCTCACCTTACTACAAGTTCCAATATCAAAGCAAGTCTTCTAATTTTCCCAGACATAGACAGGTAGCTCTGATGGTTCTGGAAGGTTCACAGAGTACCCTGAGAAATAGATAGAGAACTTGCATAATTTCTAATAAATCTTCTTATGTTTTAGGGGTAGACATACCTGGGTTCAAATTCCAGATTGGCCTCTTGTCAGCTGTGTGACCTTACACAAGTGTATTTAATTTCTTAGATACCCATTTTTCTCACTATAAAATGGAGATAATGATAGAATATAATGGGTTTTTGAGATGCACAAAAGACATGATACTTTTAACATATCTTAGTGTCTGACCTTCAATAGGCAGAAGCTATTATAATTATTATTTTTGTATTTATTATTTGAAATGCCTATAGTCTGGATCTATTAAGGAATCAGCCCATTTTAGAGATCAGGTCTATTAAAGAAAAATGAACAGAAACTGCAAACTTTAACAAAGGAGAAGAAGAAAGGTTGGGACAGTTGAGTGAGATGAGCTAGTCTGGTAGACTTGGTGAAGGGCCTTCATGCTAAGAGGAAGGTGTTAAACACTGGTGCCATTGGAGAGAGTGGCACAACAAGGTTTGCGGGGAGAGGGGTGGGCATGCATTTAAACCAACAGACAGAGAAGATGCTTTTAACATTTCCTAACTTCCTAGTCTCTGTGGAATTGGGAGAATTAATGAACTAATATCTATAAAGTACTCGGAGACCATCAAAAGAAGTGTAGAAATCCCAAGTAGTAGTATCATTTTATTAAACATTTATTGAACATAGTACAGAATATATAGGAGCTATGCTTTCTGCCCAGAGGGTTTAGATCCTAATTGCAATATTTTATTAATCATCTTGAGGGCAGAGGGAGTTCTAGACAAAGAAGTTTAACATATCGCCAAAGAATTAAAATAGATATTGCATCTGATCGCCATAATTTGCTCCCTGAATTTCAGGAATGCAATTTTATTGTCATTATACAATACAAACACTTATACTGATAGTAATGATATTGATACAAATGAAATAAATTATATGCCAGACACTTTTCTAGGTACTCCATATATGTTATCTCTAATCTTGACAACAAATTCTGAAGAATGGGATTAATATCCTCATTATAAAAATGAGTAAATTGGGGCTTGGGGAAGTTATCCAAGATTACACAGCTAGAAAATAATGTCTTTGGCCCTATAAAACAGCAGAGACAAAGATAATCGAGCTTATAGATTATCTATTTTTTCCCCATAATCTTTTGAGGTAATTGAATAGTCTAACTGTATACAAGCAATATAACTCTAGTATCTGTCTATTAAGAACTAAAAGTTCTTAACATAGACTCTACAGATACTCTTTAAAGTTTCATGGAATGCTGGAAAATTCTTTGCAAATTTGTATTTTTAATGTGTTCTGCATTTTTCAGGGGAGTGGATTTAGACACTTTCTTAGATTCTTAAAGGAGTTCATAGTCCAAATAAGATTAAAAACGCTGAGCCCATCTTGGGCCAATTTTGTGTATTGGACAGGGTCCAGAAATACACTTAGCATGAACCCGATCCTTAACTTCATATATGGCTCAGCTATTGAGGGAGTCAGGGATCTACATGTGAATGAGAGACTCAACGTTCTTGCAGCTTTCCCCAGTTGATTTTTGTACTTCCTGTTTTTCAGTCACCCCTTGTGAGCCAGGGATATTAAATATACTACCAAGGGTTGTACTAATCTAGTCCCAGGCCTGTGTCAAATACCATCTCTTCCGTTATATATTCCTTAACTCTCACAGAAAAGTTAGTTACTCCTTCATTTGTGTGTATCTCAGTATAAACCCATATTCAAGACATTATATAGCATTGTAATTATGTATGTGTTTATCTTCTTCATCAGAGTCTGCAGTTCTGTAGGGCAAGAGCAAGATCATAATTCAGTTTTTTTCATATCTATATCATGGGACCTAGAATATAATCAGTACTCAACCAAAGATCAGTAAATAGACAGGTAGTTAGATAGATGGATATACTGGCATGTGAGTATTCTTTTTATAGTATTGAAAACTAAGATATTGAAGGGCATGTATTAGGACATAAGAACCTACTAATTTTAGGCCAAGTTATACACGGACTTCTATTAGTAAAATTGGTTATGATCATGGGAAGAAGATGCCTGTCACACATGAATTGATGCTTTCCTTTTACAAATGGTTACAGAAGAATAATTCAATGTAATAGAATTTTGCAAAGGGTATAGCTTTTACATTTAGAATAAAGTTAGGTGATTGGCTATAGTGTGCTATAAAACTTATTTCAGTTTTCCAGTTCTCTAAAAAAGACACATTCCAGTTGACTTTCCAGCTCCTGCTTTATGTAACTTGGCTTAATAGAGCAAAAACTTCTCACGATCACAAAAGCCTAATATTAGCACGTCAGTAATGTATTTAAGTTGCCACCTACCCATATAGGTTACAGATCCTTGGAGGAGCCTAATAGGACAGGAGAATTCCTGCTATTTTAGAATGCCATTGACAGTGAAGAGGATAATAATCTTAAGCAATCTATCAGGCTTACGTTTAGTGAAAATTCATAGCTTGTTAGCCTGGCTAATCTTTGAGTTACCTGTGTTTGTACAGAAAATCCTGTTATCTCTTATCCCATCTATTCCCGTGGTGATCAATGGGACTGTATTCACGGCAGGAACCAGTCCCGATGATGTCATCCTCATCACCATGGGAACACTGTCTTTTTGCAAAGATGAGAGTTAAGTCCATCCTAACAAAAGTCCAAGGGCTCTCTTGAAATATGATGAGAATTTTCCAGTGGGATTTAGCTATAATCCATGAGGGGTGACATGAAAGAATAAGCATTTATGAATTTTACTGAAAGCCTATGAATTCTAAGACTTAAAAAAGAAAATCTTATCTTCAAATAATAAAGAGATAAAAGGAATCCACTTTTACAGAGGCAGTTAGGTGTTTAGCCAGTAGAATAATCTGTGTGTTTTATGCTTTCCTCAGGTGTACCAGAATAGCCTTCCAACCCTCCAATCTGCATTACTGCCTGGCATCTCAGGAAAATCTGGTCCTAGAACAGAGAAATGTTTTCTGGACTATTTTGGTATAACTTTCTTATTTCTTCAGGCTATAAAACAGAGTTGCACATTTACCACTCTTTGGTAAAGCATGCTGACTTCATGAATTTGTGGCTCATTTTTTTCTCATTTGTTCAGTGGTGATTATAGCAAGAAAGTTAGGCTGGGCGCAGTGGCTCACGCCTGTAATTCCAGCATTTTGGGAGGCCGATGTGGGTGGATCACAAGGTCAGGAGATCAAGATCATCCTGGCCAACATGGTGAAACCCCGTCTCTACTAAAAATACAAAAAATTAGCCAGGCGTGGCGGCAGGCGCCTGTAGTCCCAGTTACTCGGGAGGCTGAGGCAAGAGAATGGCATGAACCCAGGAGGCAGAGCTTACAGTGAGCCGAGATCCGGCCACTGCACTCCAGCCTGGGCAACAGAGAGAGACTCTGCCTCAAAAAAAAAAAAAAAAAAAGAAAGTTCTGAGATTTTCGCCCAGGCAAAAAAAAAATTCTCGTGGCATGAAAGATAACTCTTTGGTTTCTAAGTGGACATATTATATATTCCTTGGATACAGTATCCTCTGGAGTAGGAGGCCCCAAATTCTGGGCCATGGACTGGTACTGGTCTGTGGCCTGTTAGGAACTGGGCCACACAGCAGGAGGTGAGAGGCAGGCGAGCCAGTGAAGCTTCATCTGTATTTACAGCCACTCTCCATCACTCACATTACTCCCTGAGCTCCACTTCCTGTCATATCAGTGGTGGCATTAGATTCTCATAGGACTGTGAACCCTATTGTGAACTGTTTATGTGTGGGATCTAGACTGCATGCTCCTTATGAGAATCTAATGCCTAATGATCTGTCATTGTCTCCCAAAACCCCCAAATGGGACCACCTAGTTGCAGGAAAACAAGCTCAGGGCTCCCACTGATTCAACATTATGGTGAGTTGTATAATTATTTCATTATATATTACCATGTAATAGTTATAGAAATAAAGTACACAATAAATATAATGTACTTGAATCATCCCAAAACCATTCCACCTCCCTCCCACTCCACCCCCAGTCCATGTAAACATTGTCTTCCACAAAACCAGTCCCTGGTGCCAAAAAGGTTGGGAACTGCTGCTCTAGAGGAAACCTTGTGTGTGGTAATATGGAGGTTACAGAGAAATATTTTGTTTTATACTTTATTCTTTCACTGGAGTTGCATGCTCATGAGGAGTCTGTTTGCATTTTCCATAATGTCAGAAGTCATGGATAAGCCTATGAGAAGCTGAGGATGTGGGCAAGATCTCTGTGTTGCAGCCCTAAAAATGTCTGGCTGGTGATTTCAACAGCCTCAGGGGCCTAACAAAGTAGGCAGAGTCCTGTCCTTTGATGCATGGAACCAATCACTCTGCTTTGGAAGTTGAGGAAAGGGTGACATAAGTACTAAATCTATGACTTCTGGGGTCATAAATCCCTGACTCTGAGATGCAAATATAAGAAAAATTGGATACTTAAGGAGTAAAGGCACTTCTAAAGTGCCTTTTATGTCTGAAACCTCTTATGTCTGAAACCCCAATGTCCCCCAGACTCAGGCTCAGAGAAGCAGACTAGCTTACTTAAAATCCCAGAATTGATGGATGATAGAACAGAATTTGAATCTGTACTCTGAGATCCATGCCAAAAAATTTTAGTCCTTTTTAGTAAAAAGATTCAAAGCTGTTAAAGCGGTTCTTGTATTTTATCCAGATAGCATTCTAGTCTGTGAGTTGCTTACCACATGTGCCTTATTCCCCACCTCACCACATGTTATACTTTCATCTTCACTAAAGACACTGCAATATCAATGATGCAAAAGTTCATCTATTATTTTTCCAGCATTAATAAGAGACAGGAAAGATCAGCAAAGTTACAAAGTGGAGAAAACCTGAACATTTACTTAGCTTCAGCATTGAATTCAGTGTAATTTTTGAAACCGATTAATTTTGGAAAGCTTTTGAAATTTTGCACTTACTTGGAGATTATAGGAAATTGAATTAAGAGGCTCTTTGACTCTTTGCTAGCTGGGATATAGATCAGAGCTCAGACTGGCTGCTGCCTTATGTTGGCAAAGTAATTTGGGCAATTCATCCACATCCTGCCTTTTGATCTGTTAACATAGAGGTAAGAACCCATGATGGGTTTAGTCTTATTGATTGGGTGCTCAAGTGCTTGTGAGAACTAGAATGCTGTGATATCGCAGGCATAGTTCAATACGTGGCCCATAGTGTTGCTAATAAAGAACCCTTCTAAAATGCAAAGCTGATCGTTACTCTCATTCTCCACCCCAACACTCTAGTAACTTTATTTTCCATCAGAACAACGCCAAGCTCCTTTTTCTGACATTCAGGTTAACCACAATCTGGCCCCACTTCACATCTATCAGCTACCCTTTCTACTACACAGACCAGCACCTGCTCCTTTGCAAATGCCAAATTCTTCATTTGGGATTTTATACTCCTCACTTCTCTAGGAACTTCAGGAAGGCTTCTCCCTGTCTGCCTGAGTTTCGTAGGAACTTTTTCTTTACTATCATAGCATCTTATATATGGTATTCAGCACACTGTATTGTAATCAGTGGTTTTCTTGTACATACCACTGTAATTCCAAGACTCTGGGAGCAGACACTCTCCTACCTAATCACATATTTATTCCAAGTATTTACCTTGGTATATTTAGTAAAATAGTAAATGAATACTCAGGGTTCATACTTCAGGAAGACACTGGGGATGCAAAGTATACAATGGGACTTGTTTACCACAATTGTATAATTTTTGAATCTCAACTTTTGAAACCTAAGTAACCTATGTGCCAGGAAGAAACATGCACCTTTGCTCTGGGCATATTCTATGACTTTACATTTGTAAACTGGCATTTGTGGTTCAGTTTCAGGTACCAACTGAATCCCCAGGTTCTAAGCTACAGCAAGACCGAAGGTGAATAAAAAAAAGGGCAGCTGAGTATAGGCTCTAGAAGCAAACATGTAAAATTCAGAAGGGGTCAACTGGTGAGCTGACTGGGGGGAAGTGATGGCCGTGTCCAGAAAGCAGTTAAATGTCAGTACCAGCATGTCATGAATAAAAGAAAGAGCCACACTGTTTATTCGGAAAATCTCCACAGAGATAGAAACTGGGCAGACTCTAGAAATGTTCAAAATAGCCATAGCCCTTTAAGGTATATTTTCCACCTCCAATAATGCATTAATTTATTTTTCCTCGCATATCAGTTCCTTCCACAGATTTTATTATGTCTTTCAGGGTGCCACTAACTTCCCAATAACCTAAAAACATGACACTTAAAGATTTGAGTGATCTCTTATTTCCAGGAGAGAAGAAGAAAGAAGAAAGTTATGGTTGGGATATGGTTGTTTACATAATTGGCTACAGGGAAGTTGCTTATTTGCTCAGAACCAGAGGTGGCGCCTCACAGAAGCATTGTTTCTTTGGATAAAAAAGATAAATAGAGAAGGTGTGGTGCCCATTGGAGATGCGTCAGCAATCTGAGAGGAATAAGTACGAGGGGGGAGATTAAGAATCTTAAAAAAAAAAAGAAACAAGATAAGCAAAGCCATATTTTATCTCTCTCTGCACCATATGTATCATCTATTAAATTAGCTGCACTTGAGGATACAGTTAGAAAAAAGTAGTCTATCCACAGTATGCCTTGGAATAGAGCAGAAAAAGCAAAACAAATGAAAACATTAAATTCATACAAAGTGTCTCTAAAAAAATAAAGATATAAAATAGGAATCAAACCTTTTAACCTCTGGTTTCTGGTCTGGCATGTAAAAAGGTTTGAAGTTACTTTTCCATTTTAACAACATGTAAAAGTCTGAGCAAACTGAAAAGAAATAAGCAGCTGTGCGTAGATCCATCACAGGGCAAACTGCTGCTCCTAAATTGGCAAGATCAACAGACAAATACAGAGAAGCGCAACTTACTGGAGCAAAAACCCCATAGGGGAAACCACTATGGGAATCAGTGCCAGGGTAGGAAAAATCTAAACTGTAATTGACAAATTGCTTGAGGGTTAGTATGGACAAGTCTGAGAGATTAAAAACTTTAGCTTCTTATTAAGTCCTGCCCTCGAGAGAAACTTTTTTATTTATTATTATTATTCTTTTGAGATAGGGGTCTCACCATGTTGCCCAGGCTGGTCTCAAATTCCTAGGCTCAAGAAATCCTCTTGCCTCAGCCTCTTGAGTAGCTGTGATTACAAACACGTTACTATGTTTAGGGGAAACGATTTAATCATACCCTAACCTGCCAATGTTTTATCAAAGCCTGACTAACCCAGGGGAAGGAGAATGCCCAATTCCAGCTCTGTCTAGCCATCCCGCCTGACTTACCACAGCAGGAGGAACTGAGAAGCACTGGTGAAATTCACAGTCCAAGGGCAGAGGCTCATCAAAAGACTGGTACCTAATCATAGAGCTATCAAACTCTTCCCCTCCCCCTGCATCTTACCATATTACTAAGACCTATTTACTACCTAGTACATCATGATCACCTTTTAACAACAGCAACAACAAAATTATAAGGCACACTAAAAAGCAAAAACAGTTTGGAGAGAGGGAACATGCATCAGGACCAGAGTCAGATACAGCAAGACTTGGAATGATCAGACCAGGAATTAAAAAGCATATAACCTAAGGATTTTAATGAACAAACGCAGACAACATGCAAGAACAGGTGAATACTATAAAAAGAGAAATGCAAATTATAAGAAAAAATAAGAAATGCTAGAAATTAAAAAAAAAACCTTAACAGAAATAAATAATGCCTTTGGTGGGCTCATTAGTAGACTGGACTCAGAAAAGAAACTCTGAATTTGAAGATATCTCAATAGAAACCTCCAAAACTGAAGAGCAAAGACAAAATACTAAAAAAGAATTTCTAAGAACTATTGGACAACTACAAAAGGTGCAACATATACCTCATGAGAATACAAGGAGAGGGGGAGGGAGAGAGAGAGAGAGAGAAATGAATCTAAAAAAATTAAAACAGTAATGACTGAGCACTTCCTTAAATTATTATAAGACACAAAGCTACAAATCCAGAATGTGCAGAAAACACCAAGCAGAATAAATGCTGAAAAACCTACACCTAGGAATACCAGATTCAAACTGCAGAAAGTCAAATATATAGAAAAATATCTTCAAAGAATCTGGGTGAGTGGAAGGCCAGGGAGATCCCTTACCTACAAAGGAACGAATATAAAAATTACATCTGCCTTCAGAAGCCATGCAAGAAAAAAGAGAGTGGAATAAAATACTTAAGGTGTTGAGAAAAAACAACAACAACAAAGGAACAAACAAACAAGAAGCCCCACCAACTTAGAATTCTGTGCACTATAAAATTAGTCTTCAAAAGTGAAGGAGGAAAAAAATACTTTATCAGGCAAACAAACATTGAGGAAATTTGTTGTCAGTAGACCTGTCTTACAAGAAATGTTAAAAGAAGATCTTTACAGAGAAGAAAAACAATATAGATTAGAAACTCAAAACTACATAAAGAAGGGATAAAAGAGGCATACCACAGAATGAATACATAAAGGTAAAATAAAAACTTTTATTTTTCTTATTCTTAGTTGATCTAACAGATAGCTATTTGTTTAAATAATAATAGCAACAAAGTATTTGTGTACATACACACATACTTATGGACACTTATAGATACTTATATATAAGTGAAATGAATAACAGTGATGATACAACAAACAGGAAAGAAGAATTAGAAAAATTTTGTTATCATGAAGTACTTGTGATACCTGTGAACTGGAATAGTGTTATTTGAAAAGAGACTTGGATTCATTGTAATATATGTCACAAACTCTATGGCAACTATTTTAAAAAGTGAAAAAGAGAAATATAATTGACTAACAAAGGGGAGATAATTAAATTCTATAAAATGATCAATTAAAACCACAACAGGCAGAAAAAGTGTGGAAGACAAAAATAAGAACAAAGAGAAAAGGCAGCAAAGAGAAAACAGTCACAAATATGGTAGATATTAACCCAACTATATTGACTTTAAATATTAATGGCCTAAATATGCCAATTAAAAGACAGAGATTGTCAGAGTGAATCAGAAACAAAACACATGTATATGTTGTCTATAAGAAATCACTTTAAATATAAAGGTGCATATATATTAAAAGTACAGGGGTGAGACAAGCTATATCTAGCTAATGCTAATCAAAAGAAAGCAGAAGTAGCTATATTAATTTCAGATAGAGCAGCCTTGCAAGAAGACATAATAATCCTTAATATGTATGTACCTAACAACAGAACACCCAAATGTACAAGTCAAAAATCGATAAAGTTACAAAAAGGAATAGAGTAATTCATTATTACGATTGAAGACTTTAACACTCCTGCAGGCAAGAAATCAGGACATGGTTGAACTCAAAATCATCAATCAACTGGAAATAATTGACATCTATAGACTATTTTGTCTAGCAACAGCTGATTACGCATTCTTCTCAATCTCACATAGAATGTTTATCAAGATAGATCGCATTCTGGACCATAAAATACATCTTAACAAATTAAAAGGAAGATATATCATACAGGATCTGCTTTCAGACCACAATGGAATTAAACTAGAAATCAATAACAGAAAAATAGTGGGAAAATCCCAAAATACTTGGAGCGTAAACATCGTGCTTCTAAATAACAACTGGGTCAAAGAAGAAATCTTAAGAAAAAATTTAAAAGTGTTTTGAACTAAATAAAAATTAAAATATGAATTGCCAAAATTTGTGCGATACAGCAAAACTAGTGCTTGGAGAAAAACGTATAGCATTGGATGTATGTATGTATTTAAAAGAGAATGATCTAAATTCAATCTTCTAAGTTTGTACCTTAGGAATCTAAATACAAGAACAATTAAAATCTGAAGTAAACAGAGAAAAGACATAACAAAAAGTAGTATAGAAGTCGATGAAACTGAAAACAGGAAATCAATAGAGAAGATCTATAAACCAAGAGCTGATTAGCTGAAAAATTAATTAGATTTTAAGCCTTTAGGCCAGGCTAAACAAAATTTAAAAATTACTAATATTAGAAATGAAAGAGAAGATATCATTACAAATCCATAGACATTAAAGGATAATAAAGGAATATTATGAAAAACTCTGTGCCCACAAATTTTATAACCTAGATACAATTATACAATTCCTTGAAACACATAATCCACCTAAATTTATATTAAAAATAAACACTCTGAATAGGCCTATATTTATTAAGAAAATTGAATCATAAATCAATAAACTCTCAAAGCACCAGAGGCAGATGGGTTCACTGGAGATTTCTAGAAAATATTTAGGAAAGAAATTATACCATTTGTTTACAATCACTTCAAGGACTACTTCCTTGAGCAGAGGAATACTTCCTAACTCATTCGATTATGCTAGCATTTCCCTAATTCGAAAACCGGACAAATCATTACAAGAAGAGAAAAATACAGACGAATATCTCTCACTGACATAGTGAGACATAGGTATAAATCCATACCAAACTAATAATAAATCAAATCCAATGATGTATAAACAGAAGAATTCCATACCACGATCCAGCTGAATTTATTTCAGGTATGCAAGGCTGGTTCAACATTTGAACACCAATTAATGTAAATCATCATTTCACCAGGCTAAAGAAGAAAAATTATATGGTCCTAGCAATAGATACAGAAAAAAAATTCACAAAATCCAACACTTACTTATGATAAAAATTCTCAATAAACAAGGAAAAGAGGGGCATGCTCTCTACTTGGTAAATAACATCTACAAAAAACTTATAGCTGACATTGTACTTAATGGTGAAAAAGAAGATGCTTTCCAGGTAATATCAGGAACAAGTCAAGGATGTCTCTTCTCATCACTGATTTTAATAATTGTACTGGAAGTCCTTCATAATTCAATAAAATGAGAAGAAGAAATAAAATGTATGCAGTTTGGGAATAAAGAAACAAAACTATCTTTCTTCACAGATGATATAATTGTCTATACAGAAAATCCAAAGGAATTGACAAAAAAAAAAAAAATCCTGAAACCAATAAGCAATTCTAGCAAGGCTGAAGGATACAAGGCTAATATAAAAAATCAATCATTTTCCTATATACCAGTAATAAATAAGCAAAACTCGAAAAATTAAAGACATTACCATTTACACTAACACTCAAAAAATACTTAGGAATAAATGTCACAAAACACATAATAATCTATTTCAGGGAAAATGACAAAACACTGATGATAAAAAATAAAAACTAAATATATGGAGAGATATTCTATATTCTTGGTTAGGAATCAGTATCATCCAGATGATTGTTCTTCCTAAATTGATCTGTAGAGTCAATGGAATCCCAGTGAAATCCCAGCAAATTATTTGGAAGATACTGAAAAAGTGATTCTGAGATTGATATGAAGACGCCAAAGACTCAGAATAGTAAACTCCATTTTGAAAAAAACACCAAGTCAAAGGACTGACACTGAATGACCTCAAGGCTTACTCTCAAGCTACAATAGTCAGGACAGTTTAGTATTTGCAAAAGATTAGATAAATAGCTCAGTGGAACAGAATAGATAGCTCATAAATATACCACATAAATATAGTCAACTCATCTTTGACAAAGAAGCAAAGTCAATATAATGGAGTAACTGGACATCTACATAAAAATAAAATAAAACTAGACACAAACCTTACACCCTTCATGATCTACTATGAAACTCCTAGAATATAACATCACACAATACCTAGATGATTTTGGATATGGTGATGACCTTTTATATACAAGACTAAAGGCATAATCCATGGAAGAAATAATTATGTACTGAACTTTATTACAGTTAAAACTTCTGCTCTGCAAATGACAAGGTGGAATGACAAGACAAGTCACAGACTGAGCAAAAATATTTGCAAAAGACTCATCTGAAAAAAGGGAGTTTCTAAAATATACAAAGAACACTTTAAACTCTACAGTAAGAAAATGAACAACCTGATTCATAAGTAAGCAGAAGATTTTAACAGACATCTTATCAAAAAATATATATAGATAGAAATTAAGCATATGATAAAATGTTTATCATCATATATGATTAGAGATTTTGAGGGGTTCAAGACTTCAGTAGAGGAAGTAACTGCAAATGTGGTGGAAATAACAAGAGAACTAGAATTAGAAGTGGAGCCCAAGGATGTGACTGAATTGATGCAATCTCACGATAAAGCTTTAATGGATGTGATGTTGCTTCTTATGAATGAGCAAAGAAAGTGGTTTCTTGAGATAGCATCTACTCCTGATAAAGACGTTGTGAACATTGTTTAAATGACAGCAAAGCATTTAGAATATACCATAAACGTAGGCGATTAAGCAGCAGTAGATTTTGAGAGGACTGACTCCAACCTCGAAAGAAGTTCTATTGTGGGAAAAATGTTACCAAACAGGATTGCATGCTGTAGCAAAATCTTTCACGAAAGGAATATCGAACTGTTGCATCAACTTCAATGTTGTCTCATTTTCAGAAATTGCCATAGACACCCCAAACTTCAGCCACCCCCACCCTGACTGGTCATCAGTCATTAAGATTGAGGCAAGATCCTCTGCCAGCAAAAGAGCAAAAGGATGACCACTGCTGAAGTCTCATGATCATTCGCATTTTTTAAGCAACAAAGAATTTTACATTAAGGTATGCATATTGTTCTTCAGACATAATGCTATTGCAACTTAATAAACTACAGTATAATGTAAACATAACTTTTATTTGCATTGGGAAACCAAGCAATCCTGTGACTCACTTTATTATGATGTTTGCTTAATTGCAGTGGTCTCAAATTGAACCTGCAGTACCTCCAAGGTATGCATATATATATATACACACCATCGTACTTTACAGCTGAGACTTAAGGTGCAATAAGGAATGGAATAGTAGTATGTAAATGCTGTATTTTCTGAAAAAAAGATAAAGTCATATAACTGAAAACTACTAGAAAAAAGGACAAAATAGAATAACATTGACTATTGTATAGTTTACATGTGAGAGTCTAAAACTACTGACACTAAATAGTAAAAAATTAAAATCAAACTGTAAAATATTGAATAAGAAAAAATAAGATTAGATATATGATTTAAAAAGAATACAAATGTCATTACCAAGAAAAATACAAATTTTTCTAAATTCCAAAATATACTTTTAAAAATAGCAGGAAGACATACTCAATAGAGAAAAACAATGTACACATAATATAAGCAGTAATCATATAAGTTATAATGCAGTGTTAAGGTCAAATGTAACAATCATATGTTAAAGAAGAATAGTTTTGACTCACCTACTTATAAAAGTAGATTTTCAAATTGGATAATAAAGTTAAACTCAATTTTTCTGTACAGAGGAGATATATTTAAACCATAAATATCTAAAATAAATAACCACATTGAAAGGTGGGGGAAAAAGAACTAAACCAACCAATCTTTTTCATAGAATTTTGACTACATGTTCTTAGTACTGGAGGAAAAAGGAGTACAAACACATCTTGAACATTTCGTAGGTTAAATGTTTTTGTTGGTTGTCTGGATGTAGCAATTATGAAACTATTTTGTGTATATTTTAGAATTAAACAAATGAGTGACTGCGTGTTAATATTGTTGGAATCCAGAGTTCTTACTGTGGAAGAGGAAATATACAAATATGGAAGGTGGGAAAGGAAGGAGTTATGGGGTTGAACTAACAATGGAAGTGGTGATGTGCTGGAGATCCTGGGCCTCAGTTTTTGAGAAATTTTGCTTGGTTGAGGATACATTTCAGTATATTCCATGATAAAATCTTAAGTATATTTGTGCACTCAGTGCCTAAATCCAATTTTTCTTTATTACTAAGACATACCTGGGATGACCATAGGTTTCTCTTCCAAATCTGGACACTTTTCAGAGTGAAAGTGGGTTATAATAATAGCTACTCTGGGTCTGTCCCAGGCAAACTGGGATTTGCAGCCATCCTGCATATAGTCCTCAGGCTGCATGTAGTCCATTTGGTTTCTTAGTCCCCATTTAACAGCTTTCACCTTGATTAATACCTGGGTAGTAAGGAAAGGCAATCCTGAGCTAGATCCATCATATACCCCTGGGCCAGCAATTATGGGAGTCTTGAGCTATCCTGCAACTTACATATTTGGATTAGTTAAAATCTAATGCCCATGATTAACTCATCAGAGACTCGTTTTCCTCCTTTGTAAAATGTGGGGAATAATAATTAGCTCTAGAATTCAACAAGATAATATAAATTACTTGGAATAGTTAATTGCATGCAATAAATGCTTTTATTATTTTTATTGTTGTTACTTTTGTTGTTATTATTTTTCCTTAACATCAACTTCAAAGGTTAGCTTAAAAACACAATCAAATTTTCATTAATAACCCATTACAGATCAGTCATCTATGAATTTATTTAAACCCTTTTAGGAACATTGATTCCTGTTTTACTTCTTAATGAATTCCATAAACTTTATTACCTGCTGTGTAACATGGCATTTCCTTTGAATTGCTTTAGCTTAGCTATTCCAAGCATTGCTAGATTCCTTAGAGTTCTAAAATCCAAGTATTTTGTATATAAACCTCTTTTGATCTAATTTCCCTTTATGAAACTTTTATTGTTGCCATTCATAGTCTTTCATCTTCATCGTAATTCTAGACCAAATGATTTGATTAGTATCGTTCGAAATTACATTTGAACCCAGAAATCTGAAACTTAGCTCTAGCTTTATGAATCAGATGGAAGAAGCAGGTCCTTGAAGGACGGAGCCTACTCCTTGGTCTTTCCCTTATGGTCTGTATTACCATAGCCTTTAGAATAGGGTTCTGAAGGTCTGGATGAACTTGGTCACTAACTCAATGGATTACGCCAGAGAAAGTTATCCCTAACGAGGGCTATTACTATATTAGTATCATGACACTACCACATCCATATGGATTCTCTCCCTCAAATCGAAGAGAGATTTCCTAGAGCCTTCCTTTCATTGCACTTACCTTTCTGATTTTAGTCTTGTTGAACTTCAGATAGAACATTGTTCCAAAGATGAGAACAGTAGAATCAGTAATATGCACTCTATCGAGTGTGTTTTAGGGTTTAACGCAGTGTTGTCTCTTTGTGAGAGAGACTCAAGAGGAATATGATGTATGATGTTTATCTTGGTGGACCAAAAGTCTAACTGGGTAGACTAGATAAGGACACGTAAAAGCTAGAAAACAAGACGGTACAGGCTACTTGCGTTGTACAAGAAAGAAAATTAGTACAAGGAAGAAACCCATGGACCTCACTACTATATCCTGGGCAGGGGGTGGAATAATATAGGAGAAATCATATGGGAGAAACAACATACATCTATAGATAGATAGATACATAGGTACATACACATACATGCATATGTATATAATTGTTTTACCAAATATAAATGTATCTATTATTTTATAAATATGTGTATGGTTGAAAATCATAGAATCAAAGATTTATAATTTAAAAAGCAGTTCCTGGCCCCACCCCTCCTCAGCACCGATTCCCAGATGAGAATCATTTTCAACAGTTAGAGATTTCCCCCTGAATATTAGCCTCAATATTTCAAAAACATTTAAACATTTCTAATCTCTATTCTTTTAATTTTTCTATAGCTTCTATCAACATTTTACTTTGTAAAAGGGTGACTTCAATTTTCACAACTCTAAATACATATGTTCTCTCACATAAAAACCTACACTCTTACACATACACTCTCAAAAACTAAATCTTCTCACATCTTCCCAACATAGCTATGCTATAACTTTTATTTAAAACACATCATTCTTTAGGTATTACTTACTGCTGAGCCATGTTGTTTTAAATTTAACTTTCCTTCTGGAAATGTAGGTTTACATCTCCTTTCCTGCGCCTTCTTTTTATTTTTCTTGGTGTTGATGACAGAATCAATCCTCTCCCTCTCTTCCTCTCACTCTCTTAGTTTTCCAGGGACCTAATATCCATTTATATCCCAACATTCTTTCAGCAGTATAAACATTTTCTCAGAATTGCCCATCTTTATTTGTGGGTGCCCTCTGTCTTCTCCAGTTCAGCCTGGTGCTTGCTGGCTTACTCTGAGCCTGCTGTCCCCTAACTGCCTTTGTCATCAGGCAGGAGTTCCCCACACCTCTCTCTTGTATTGGATTCCTCACTTTTTGGATATCATATCTTATTGATTGTTGATTTGCTTCCTCATTTTACTAAAGCATGTCCTTCAGTAATCTCCTTAGAAAGAATACTTGGAGGCAAACATTTGAGTACTCACACATCTAAAAATGTCTTTATCTTCACCTCATACTTATTTCATAGTTGAGCTGAAGGGAATTCTAGGTTGAAAATTCTATTTTCTAAGAATTGTGAAGACATTGCTACATTCTCTTCTGTCTTCTAATATTGATGTCGAGAATAAGATTCCTGATTGTCTATCTGTGACTTTTTTTTATCTAGAAATTTTTAGAACCTTGTCCCCAAGGTTTTTGAAACAATATACTTTCACATGGCTCTTTTATTTTTTCAGTCATTATGTTGGGTATATGTTGAGCCTATTTAATCAAGAAACTCATGTTCTTTGGTTCTGGTGATTTTATTTTAACATTTTTTTCATTATTCATTTATTTTACAGGTTCTTACTCTGTTTTTCTGTCCTCTCTTTTTGCTACTTATATCAGAAAAAAACATTAGTTTGATTCAGGAGAACTGCATTTTCTAATAATTTCTCTCATTTTCCTAACTTTATTTTATTTTACTTTTTGTTTGTTTGTTTGTTTTCTGGGATATTTCTTTAGATTTAATCTCCAGTCCTGAATTGAATTTTTAATATCTGCATTCGCATTTTTAATTTTAAGAGTTTCTTGTTCTCTGAATCTTTTTTCCACCTCGTTTTCTTCTTATTTCAATGATCCATAAATTAAATCGTGTCCCTTTGAAGACTGTACATTTTTAAAGTTTTCTTCTCATCATTATATTGCTTTTCTGTCTTCCAGTTCCCTTTTTAAATATTTTTGTTTTTATCTTTGTTTTTTTTGTTTTTGTTTTTGTTTTTTTTTTTTGAGACGGAGTCCAGCCCAGGCTGGAGTGCAGTGGTGCGATCTCGGCTCACTGCAAGCAACGCCTCCTGGGTTCACGCCACTCTCCAGCCTCAGCCTCCCGAGTAGCTGGGACAACGGGCGCCCGCCAACACGCCCGGCTAATTTCTTGTATTTTTAGTAGAGATGGGGTTTCACCGTGTTAGCCAGGATAGTCTCGATCTCCTGACCTCGTGATCCGCCCGCCTCGGCCTCCCAAAGTGCTGGGATTACAGGCGTGAGCCACCGCGCCCGGCCCTTATCTTTGTCTTTTATATGAAAGGTTTTCCTGAAAGATCTGGGATTTCTTAGTTGATCATTAATATTTGAAGTGTGACTGACTAAACATCTCTTGGAAGTTCTGTACCCCTCAAGGAGCTTCTTGTCTGGCAGGTTTTCCTGGCTAGGGTCATTGTGTGGCCCCTTCCCATTAGTCTGTGCAGGTCTCAGTTCAGTTTCTCAGAAAGAAATCTCTATTCTAGATCTCCAAATATCTAAGCAAGAAACAGGAGTTTCTTGGTTAAATGGGTTCAACATATGCCCCAGATAATTTTGCGCATTGCAAGCCTGGCTTTCAGCCTTTTGAGAGCCAAGAGGGTAGGAGAGCCGATGCAGCAGGGAGCAGTGAGCAGGCTCGCAGTCCTCCCTTTCCAGGAAGTCAACTCTGTGTCCAGGAAGCAGTCTCTTGGTTGTGACGGTTCTGTGTCCAGAAAGTTTCTGCTTCATATCTTCTAGGAGTACATTTCTCATTTCTAGTCTTCTGTCTGGAAGAGGAGAGACAGTTTCCCCTTGTTGCTGGGTGAGAGAGAGGATCTGGGGTAAGGCTGCCAGGAAAAAGTACAGGACACAGTGAAATTTCACTTTTTTTTTTTTTGAGATGGAGTCTCACTCTGTCGCCCAGGCTGGAGTGCAGTGGCGTGATCTCGGCTCACTGCAACCTCTGCCTCTGCCTCCCAGGTTCAAGTGATCCTCCTGTCTCAGCCTCCTGAGTAGCTGGGATTACAGGCACGTGCCACTATGCCTGGCTAATTTTTTGTATTTTTAGTAGAGATGAGGTTTCACCATGTTGGTCAGGCTGGTCTCGAACTCCTAACCTCATGATCCACCTGCCTTGGCCTCCTAAAGTGAGCCACTGTGCCCAGCCTGAAATTTCACTTTAAGATAAACAGTGGGCCAGGCGTGGTGGCTCACGCCTGTAATCCCAGCACTTTGGGAGGCTGAGGCGGGCAGATCACCAGAGGTCGGGAGTTCAAGACCGCCCCGGCCAACGTGTTGAAACCCCGTCTCTATGAAAAAATGCAAAAATTAGCTGGGCGTGGTGGTGGGTGCCTGTAATCCCAGCTACTAGGGAGGCTGAGGCAGGAGAATCAATTGAACCCAGGAGGCAGAGGTTGTGGTGAGCAGAGATGGTGCCACTGCACTCCAGCCTGGGCAATAGAGCGAGACTCTGTCTCAAAAAAAAAAAAAGAACATTTTTGTTTGTTTGTTTTTTTATAAGTATGACCCAAATTAAAATATCTATTTTACATTCAATTTTATTTTGATTTTTTTTCAACTTTTATTTTAGTTTCTGGGGGTGTATGTGCAGGTTTGTTGCATGAGTATATTGCATGATGCTGAGGTTTGGAATACGAAACCATGAAGTGAGCATAGTACGGAATAGGTAGTTTTTCATTCCTCATCCCCCTCTCTTCCTCCTCCCTCTTGTACCTGCGGTGTCTATTGTTCCCATCTTTATGACATTCAGTTTTAACCGGGCATCTGCATTTCTTTTATTTCAATAGGATTTTGTGGAACAGGCGGTGTTTGGTTACATGCATAAGTTCCTTAGTGGTGATTTCTGAGATGTTGGTGCACCCATCACCCAAGCAGGTGCACTGGACCCAGTGTGTAGCCTTTTACCCCTCACTCCCCTCCCACCCGTTCCCCCAAGTCTGTATTTTTGTTTGCTAAACCTGGCAACGTCAACCCGGAAAGACTCTGGACTTTTCACTACTATTGTTCCTTTTAGGCCAATCTGCACCTCCACGTTTCAAGGTATCTGGCTGGAATCATTCATTTTTCACGTTTCTGGAGTTCTGTGGTAAAAGTCAGACTGCATCTGGCCGTTCTTGCCACCCGCCAACATAGGTTTCAGTTTTCTCTTAATAGTCAGCTAACATTTCTAGTTTGCTTCCAGAGTCTCAGGTAGTGCTATTGTTTCCTCTTATTTCCTCTGTACTTGAAGGTTCATACTTTAAAAACGAACAAACAAACAAACAAACTCTTTACTTGCATTTTGGTGGGATCTCCTGTGTTCTTTAATTCACTATGTGTGTCAAGAATATTCAATTATATTATTTTTAAATGTGTGAGTAATAAGTTGTAATGAAGACCATTTGCTGTCTGGTTAAACAAAGCAGTTTAACCACATGCGTTTCTCTTCCCCTTCTTCCCTTTCTCCCTAAACCCCACTACCCGATGCCAAAATTTTTTTACGGGTAACAATTATAGGAGAACAAGTTTCAACTAGTTTTTTGGAAGACAGAACAAATTAACTGACTGTCAAGGACTGAGAGGACAGAGGGAGCTCCAGCTGAGCACCCGCACATGAATACTGTCAAAGAACAGCCCATTTGCCCACCCCACCCTAACTCTGCTTGTCCAGTGGAAACACCAGGTGTCTTGGCAGTGGGAGATGATAGGCTGAACTGACAACAGGCTCCCTAGTTTAAGGTCCTTGTACTGGAAAGCCCCTCAGAGACCTTCCCATGTGCTGGGTATCCAGATGATGCTCCCTTCACCCCACCCCACCCTGATGCAGGAATGATTATTCTCTGGAGATACAGAAATGGAAATGGAAAGGACTTATCATGTGCATCAACACAGAAGACAGCATGAGTGAGGTATGAGGCCCAAAGTAGGGAAATGGATTGAGAAATACCTGCAGAGAGAACCTCAGGGCCCTTCCCTGATCTGGCTTCCAGAATTCTGCCAGGCATGTATCTTCCCATCTCAACCACACCCATCATATAAGGGATTAGGAGATTCCCTGGAGACATAATAGCCCAGAGCAAAGATCTCCCTCCATATACTGACAGTGACAGGTCTCCGAATAAAAAGGACAATTATTATTCATTGTATTTTAGTGCCCCCAGAACTCAAGAGGCCCACATGTGTCTACACAGAAATTCCAGTCTGCCTTTTGTGGCCTTGCTCTTTAATATGAACAGACTTTAATGTGAACAAACATGCATTGCCAGACTTCAGACCTTTGAAGAAAACCTTTGACTACAAGAAAAAGGGAGAAAAGGAACTAAGAGGAAAATGAAACAATACAGAGAGCACATGCGCACAAATCCCCTTCAAAACATCGTGATTAATGTCTCCTCAGAACAAATCGAAAATATTGAATCCATCACAAGAGGCAGAGTGCTGTTAAATGAAATAATCAAACCAGAAAGAGAAGTTGTAAACATAACTAAAGTAAGAATAAAAGGTGGAAATATAAAATTAAGAAAATCTCCCAGAAAGTGAAACAAACTAAAAGAAGAATAGTAGAAAGATAATAAAAATAAACTAAGGATAAATAGAGTCCAACATTCAACTAGGAGTCCAAGAAAAATAAAACAGACAAAAATTACCAAAGAAATAATGTGAGAAAATTCTCAGAATGGAAGGATGCTTGTGAGTCTCCAGAGCTCTTGAGTGCTCAGCATAATAAATCATGCCCACACACAGGCATGCACACACGTGCACACATGCGCACACGTATACACACGTGCACACACATATACACACATGCACACAGACAAGCACACACGTGCACACACATGCACACACATACACGGGGACATAAGAATATTATTTTGAAACTTCCAAAGAGTGGGGCAATAGGAGAGAAGAAAAATATGGAACATCACACCAAAGAGCTTGGATAGAATAGTGACAGATATTTTTTATCAGCTATCTGATTTGGGATGATGATAATGTCTTCAAAATCCTGCAGGAAATTAATTCCCAATCTAGCAGTCTATATCCAGCCCAAACAGCTCTTGATGTTTAGAGAACTACTTCTCAAATCTTTATGTGTAACAAGTCACCTGCAGGTGGCGCTCGACACTCCACGTCTCCTGAAGACTCCCTGGTGATGCCAGTGCTGCCTGCCAGTGACCTACGCTTTGAGTAGCAAGGTTTTAGGAGATGCCTGAAAAAACTAAGGGATTAAACCGATAAGAAGAAGCCAAATAATCTTGGAAACAGGTGAATAAACACCAAGGGAAAACTCAAGATTATGGATATGCAGAAAGACTAGAGCTATCAGTTCAAACTTCAGGAGATGGAGGGAGACGGATGTAGTTTTTCACAGAAAAGCACCAAGAAACTGATATTTTCAGAGATGTGGGAAGGAAAGTATTTTCAAGTATTAGAGAGATATGGAGAAGCTAGAAAAATAAAACAGCCTCAGGTGAACAGAAAATACAGACATTTAAAAAGACATGGCAGTTATTAATTCTAGGGAAAACAAAGCAGTTGTACAAGAAATAAAACATGTTCACAGGACAACATGTGGCTCAGTATTAAACTGTGAGTGTGAGTCATTATTCCAATCCAAATTTCTGCTAGTTAACAGGAGGTTGCTAGAAACTGCAAAGTACATATTGGTGGTTAACTAGTGTAAATGAAAATAAGTAGAGTCTATCTAAAATTAGTAAAACATGAAACAGCAATGTAAGCACATTTGTTAAAAAATAGAGAAAAAAAGAAGTGACTGATTCCTTTGAAAGAGGCTGCTTCTGGGGAGGAGAAGGAGATTGTGAAGGAGTAAGGCAAGGGGGGGTACTGATTTGGCATACACCTTTCAGTATTACATGACTTCAAATGTCCTATGTGTATGACTTTGACAAAAATTGAGTGTGTGGGTGTGCACATGTGTAGTTCTATTGTGATGGTAGGAAAAATGGAAAAATGTGATTTTTGTGTTCATCCCACTGGATTGTGGCACTGTAGCTAATTCCATCATTTGTTACTCTTTGAAGGTGCCTGCAGGCTTGGGGAACTAGACACTGAAAACTCAGTGCCCATTCATTGCCGAGTCTGATGAGTTTGCTCTTCGTGCTCCATTCATCTCCACCAGCAGGCAGACCTCTGGCCCCACAGGCCCAGGCAAGGAGATCAAATCAAAAATGGCAACCTGATCTCGCCTGTGTCCTTTGTTCATTCTGACAAGCCACATGAAAAGGTCAGCTGGTACCTTTTAACAGGCCAGTAGCTAGATCCAGGAGAGAGGATTTTTATCAGTGAGAAAAAAAAATGCTGCTGTTCTGCAAAACTCCAAAAGTAAACAAAGACATTTTCTTTATAAACCATTTAGAAAACGATATGGGAAGTTTGGAGCAAAAGAGACTCTGTGCGTTTTGCCAAGGAACTGAGCCTCTTTTGGGGATGCTTTCAGATTTCCCAGCCATAACCACTTCATGTCAAGTCCTGTGCAGCCATTCTCAGATATACACACTACTTAAGGAAGAAATGCAGTGAAGTAGATAATCCCAAGTACCTCTTAACCTTCAAATAATCATTTAAAATTTCCTTTAAAATTCACTTATTTTTCCAAAGGATTTCCTTTTTTTTTTTGCCTGGACTAATGTTTGTTGGAATACCCTGAATGTATGCCCCCTTGACTGCTTGTGTAGCTAATAGCATGGGAATATGCACAGTTCAGTTCAGAAATCTGTTGAAAATGAGAAAGAAGGAAAACTAGCCTTGGCTTGCTAATTTGCTATAGCTAATTCATAAGCCACACATGAATGCCCATTCATAAATCACCTCTGTCTCTGCAATGCAGAGAAGTCTAATTAAGATCAGACTTCAGGTGAATCAATAGTTCCAACGTTTTAGAATCCTCTATATTAACCAACTGTTCAAAAAATCTGTTGTCCTTTGAATTTATTCACCCCCTCCATTCTTTCATTCATTCATCTATTCCTTCATTTCTTCATGCATTCTACATTTATTTATTTATTCAACAAATACATAATGAGCACTACTATATCCCAGGATCTATGCTGGTTACAGGGAAAATAAGGAGTAAGTAAGTCATGAATAATCCTTTCCCTTGTGAATGAAGCTTATAGGCTAGTCTAGAGCATTAAGCACAAGATTCATCTGGTGAGCTTATTGTAATGCATATTCCTAGGTTCTATCTGTGTAGGTTCTAGGCGGTAGATGTGGATTGAACATAGAAATGCATTCTAAGGGGAGCCTGAAGAAAACAATCCCACAACCTCACTTTCCAAATCACTGGGGACAGAATTGTTCCAAATATCAGTGTAGAAGAGGTCATGAACTACGTGGCAGTTGGTCTCAAGGAGAGTCGTATAGACATATGACACCATTTGTACATAATTGTCCCACCGCTGCTATTCTCTCTACTGCTGAACTAGCTGAGGCCAGTGTTCTGGAGCAGTTGTTTGAGCTCTCGTGGGTGCTCCAGAAGCCCAAAAGTATGTTAAGAATGGTGTTTCATGGGTCTACATAAGCTACAGCTGCTACTATAGCATAGCGGCAGCAGTTAGACTCTGCTAGCAGGGGCTGCCAGTGCTGAGACTACTGCTATATCAAAGCAATCTAACCAGACGGTAGATGACAATACCATTTGAAGGCGGGGGTAACACTACCATTTGAAGTGTACTTCCCATTGAGTTCCCTGTGGATCTCTGCAGAACAAACACCAGAAATGTATTGACTGAAGCAGAGGTTCCCCAACTTCAGCAGGGATCAGAATCACCTGGAGGGCTTGTTAAAATCAGATTTCTGGCCCATGTCTCCCAAATACTTGAGTCAGTAATTCTAGGGGTCAGGGTGGGGGTTCTGAGAAGTGCTAGTTCCAACAAGTTCCCAGGGGATCCTTGTTGCTGGTCTGGAACCCACACCTTAAGGATTGTGGTGCTAGCATGACTAGGAAGTCATGCACGTTAACAGAGTCGGCTTCAAGGTGCTTCCATCCACGGCTCTTTGAAAAAGACCTGCCTAGATGCAAATGATTGTAGAGTCTGGAAATGCCATTTGCAAAAATTAATAATAAACAAATGAATAAATATCATGTACTATTTGCAAAAATGATACTACTTTCTTCAGGAAGGGGAGGCAGAGGCAAAATTATAAAGCTCACATTCCTTGCATTTGCTTTTTCTTTTTCCAGTACAGGACCTTGCAGGTTGGGAACTATTTATCACCATTTTGAGCAAAACCAGTAGGTGCAGGTCTTTTTCTACCCCTCAACTGAATATGAAATTATACTTGGAATTAAACTATACTGCAAGTTTGATATGTCTTTTTACTTTCCTGTTTCTTTTGCTTTTTAGTTTTTAAAAGAGTAATAAAATAACCTTAATAATAAACCTAACCCTGACTAATTTTTAACAGCTAAATAATTTTATTTCCTAATTATAAAAGTAGCAAATGCTCATTTTTGGAATATTTAGAAAGTTATAAGTAAGCTATGTTTTCACTTAAATATTTGATATATCTGAGAAGAATATTCCTGCATATGACATTACATCATAAGCATTTTCTCATAGCATTAAACTATTCCTTGGAGAAAGTAATCTATTCATAAAGTATAAGAAGAAAAATATGGCTGCCAAAAATATAGTTGTATCTGTGGAGGGGAGACAAGGTAAAGTTGTAGACAGAAGTTAGCTTTTATTGTTTAATCAAGTTCTACAACAAGACATTCAGAGATGGGAACAGAACACAAAGTGCAATTTCCAAAAGAAAAGTTGTCCTAAGCTGTCACAGCAATGCAAACAATTACTTTTCATCTACCTACAGCTCCTAGATGAATTAATAAACGAATCTCCCTACTCTTAGTCTAACTTTTGCTGCTCTGTTAGTGTGTAAATATTACATAGCTACCTCTTTCTATCCTAAAGATGTCTTTTCAACCATACATCTTTACCCAATAAACATATAGCATCTTAATACCAAACACTACTTTTTAAACACCTTGTGAAACCACGAATCAAGCCATTATTTGAGCTAGTCAAATAAAATATCTCTCTTTAATTAATCGAGATACACTTTGTTAGTGATTCTCAAATTTGGCTGCGCAGCAAAAACACAAGGGAGTTTTTAAAAAATTGCTAAAGCCAAGAACCTATCCCTCGGGGATTCTATTTTAAACAGTAGGAGGGGGTGAGAATGAGAGATATCTGGACTAGCATCATAGGCCTCACCTGGGAATTCGTTTATAAATTTAAACTCTCAAGCTCCATTCTGGATCCAAAGAATCCGAAACCCGGGGTGGGACGCAGCCATCTGTGTTTTAACAACCCCCTTTAAGGATCGTTAAAGCACAGATGGCTGTGTCCCACCCAAGGTTTCACGTGATTCAGATGCCCACTAACGTTTAAGCACTGTGGCCTTAGGCCATCAAAGCATTTAGATACATTTTAAAAAGGCCAAAGTATTTGTTTAACTACAAATTATCATTAACCACTTAACAGTTAAGAGCATTGACTTTGAGGCCAGGTGCAGTGGCTCACACCTGTAATCTTAGCACTTTGGGAGGCTGGGGTAGGAAGTGGGACGATTCCTTGAGGTCAGGAGTTCAAGGCCAGCCTGGGCAGCACAGCAAGACCCCATCTCTACAAAAAAAGGAAAAAGGAAAAAAGAAAGAAAATTAATTGGGCATGGTGGCGTGTGCTTGAGTCCACCAGGAGGTTGAGCATGCAGTAAGCTATGATCACACCACTGTACTCTCTAGCCTGGGTAACAGAGTGAGAACCTGTCTCAAAAAAAAAAAAAAAAAAAAAAAAAAAGAAAGCAAAAAGCATTGACTTTGCATGAGGCCTGGTACTGATTGAGTGTTTTACATGACTTTATATTGATTCTCTCATTAATCCACCAAGGAGGTACTATTATTCCAGTTATTTCAATGAGAAAAGAGATGCAGAAGTAAAAGTTATTTTCCAAGTGCAGACAGCTGCTAAGCAATGGATTTAGGATTTAAATGTGAGCAGTCTAATTCTAAAAACTCAAGCTCTAAGCCTAATGATAGCAGCAAAAGGACTCTAAATATATGCCCCAACTCTGCCCACATTTTGACAATAGTTACCTGACCTCCACACTATCAAAACATTAATTGTGGTTTAAATACATAACCCTTTTAAGTAACAGCCTTCATCAGCAAAAGTAACGCCTTCATCAGCAAACTTTAGAGGTCTCTCCAGGCAGGGTGTTCTTGCCGTTTGGAGTTCTTGGTCAGTGTAACTGGAAATTAGAGGTGTCTTTGTGAAAGGGAAAAACAACCTGAAGTTCTGATGGAATGACTTCCACCTAGGCCATGCATACTTTTGGCAGGGTCAAAATACTCTGGAACTGGAGCCCTTTGCCTTTCAGTCCTATGTCACTTAAAGTTCTCACACAGACTTCACCTTGGTTTCTGGACTCGAACTTGGATCTTTGGTTTATGAGCTGGTGCAGTGTTGTCCTAGATAGCTCTGAAGAGATCTGGGTAGTAATCCTTTTGATTCCATAAGTGATATAACGTATGAGAAAGTGCCTTGTAAGTAGGAAGCTCTATATAACCGCAAGGCATTACCATAAAGAACAAAAGAACGTGCACCACAAGGGAGAGACGTAAACAATTAGGAAAGCAAAGGAGTTTGGTTTATTTAAAGAAAGACAGATTCTCTACAAAATAACTTCAGGTGATGAGATGGACTCTTTCCATCTCCTTTTTGGCAAGGCACAGCGCACTAGGGAAATCATCCTGTATCTTCGGGTCTCGGTTCAAGTTCTGTCCTTGATGTTAACATTTTCACAAATGGATTTGACAAGTCTTCGCTGTTTCTCTGATTTTCTGAGCTACACACTGCAGTAAAACATTGGTGTCCTATATCTACAATTTTCTCCCCAGAAAAATCTCTAAGTGGGCTTTTTTCCTTAATATCATTTTCTCCTTTTTTATGGCCTAGAAGCACATTCTCCTCCTTACCGACTCAAGAGGCCCATCTCTGTCCTCTCATGGGCCTGTGAGCTGCTTCTGGCCCCCACTGGACTGTGTCCTGCTGTGATCTCTATTTAGACCCGGCTCACCTGGGGCTTTCAATGAGCCAGTGGTTTTCTTACTAGTGGGATACTTTGTGCTTAGCCCAGAGAATTGCTTTCCAACAATTCCTTCACAAACAAATCCGTAAAACTACAGTTAAAAAAGAAAAAAGAAAAAAATGGCTATGGTAATTCCAGAATATAAAAAGAAATGACTATATAATTTAAAGCTAAATTGGGAAAATGATCCAGAAGTGTGTCCATCCAGAGATAATTCTGTTTTGCTGTCATCAGAATTCACCTCGAGCTTTATCTTAATTTTCCATCTAGGCTTGCTTTTTTTTTTTTATTATAGAGGTCCAATCAATATCAGCCTTTTATTGTATGTCAGAGTCATGCTATCATAGCTTACTGAAAAGAATCAAAGAATATTATTATCAGCCCAATACTTGTATTAAATCCTTATAATAAATAATATAGTTACGAGAAATGCCATGATAATTTCCACTCAAGGTGAAAAAATGAAAAAAAAAGCAAATTTTGCAAAACCATCCTGTTCTTTGAAGGTCAAGGCTAGGCAGATTGCATCCCATATCCTTCCAGGGTAAACGCTGATCCTTGACTAGATACCTGGTTGCGTGTATGTCAACCTGGCAAAGGGTTAGATCACTTGCTTGTGTATGTAACACAATGAAATATAGAAGCTTGCTTTCTTTGAAACTGTAAAGCTTTAATTTTATAAATGGAGCACTTGCAAATTTCAATTATTCATGTGAAATAATTCGTCATTAAGGCATCTCCCAAGAGGAGCAAGGGATAGAATGGCCACAGCCCTTTATCTAAGGGAACTGCAAAGTTGCACTAGAAAAGAAAAATCAGGCAGCCTAAACAGAGAAGATGGGCAAAGCCTCTCTCTTCTTCTAATGTCTTTGCTTTTGATCGAGTTCAGTTTGTGTGTTTAAAACAAAATCTATCCCTAGATTCCCTCTCTGCTTTTCTATGGCAGCAGAAAGAGACGCAATCACTATGGACACTGAACATGTCAGGTGCTGGCTGAAGAGAATTCTGACTTCTCAGACAAGTGACTGGATTAAAGACAGAATATGTTTTTGTTTTTGTTGCCCCTGTCAGCTTTTTACCCAGATTGCTTTTTTGTTTTCATCTCACATTTTGCCTTTTTGGCCTTGGCATTCCTTAGTTCTTTGTTCAATGGTCAATCCTTGGCCGTTACCCCTCACTTGTCTGATAATGAGCTAGTCTTAGGAACTTCCACCCCTCTTTTCCTGGTATTGCAGCACTCTAGTTCACCCACTATTTTTTGGCCATATCTTTCCTGAGCCAGGGTCAACAGCTCAAATATAGGAATGAATGATTTCTGCTGGTGCACCAAGTCAGATTGGTGACACCTTCTCTTGTCCTATGGCTGGAATTCATAAGCAGGGTAAAGGAACTACAAATCAGCACCTGTTTACCCTGCTTCATAGTGCATTCAGATGGAATTTTCTTTCTAAACAAACAGCAAATGTATTTGGGTTAAAAACTCAGACATTAGAATGAGGAATTGTGTTTGCATAAAGACAGAGAGACAGGTTTTGATACTAAAGAAATATTAGGGAACTAGGCTTTCATTGAACAATGATGATATAAACCCTCCCATGACCTTTATGCTTTAAGTCCGTTCCATCTTTTCAGAATGTACTTTGGGATCTCTCATCTTTATTCCTTCCCATGCTGCAGGTGCAGCATGGAGGCTGCTGCTGGGAGCAGCGTGGTCTTCCTCATTCCTCCTTTGAAATAAAGGCTCAGCCTGGAAAGAGGAGCTATGCTTAGGCTGCTTATGCTGCTTTTAAATCTAGGCTTTGAACATTAAAAACAAGCTTTCTGGTATTGCTTGAGGTCCAGTCTAGATCACTTCTAAAAATCACATGGGAAGGGGCCTAAAGCCCTGCACAGAAATTAAGTAGAAATTAAGGAATAGTCATTTGCTTGGTGTATCCCTCTGTGAGCTCAATTCACCAAGGGGAACTGAGACAACAGCAGAGAACTAGTGAATGTTAGCGGTTTCTTTACCCTGGCCTGGATTTCATCTATCCTGTCTAGTTGGAAACAAGTGATAGCATGGTAGCAGAAAAGAAAAAAAAAAAACAAGAAACAAACAAACAAAAAACAATTTCTTCTAATAGCCAGAGATCCTCTTTCTAGTTTAGACCTCATCATTTGCTAAAGAAGTCACTTTGAGGAAATCAGTTGTTTCCACTCTAAATGTCACGGTTACCAAATAAGGATAATGATGTCCTGTTGGAATTGTTGTTCAAATGCAACAAAGAATGTAAAAATAGTCAGGAAATGTAAGGTACTGAAAATTACTAAGAATGGCGGGTTTTATTTGACAACGATGTGTCTTTCCTATTAGATGATAAATCTCCTTGAGAGAAAGTATCTGCTTGATACTTGTTTGCACCCCATAGAGGGATGGGGAGGTCTGGGGGTAGGCTGGTCCAGCACCATAACATCATAAGCATTCAATAATTACCTGTAGATGGATTGCCCATCTTCATGCTCTTGCTGAATGGGAATATACTCAATATTGTGTTTTTACTTAAAGAGGAAAATTTCAGGCAATTATTTAACAAGATGATCAGGTTGATGCCAGAATTTCAGCTGTCAGCTTCATCTTCCTTCTAAACTAAAAATGACATCCTCCCTTCTTTTCTTGAACTAAGTTTTCTGCAGACTGTTAGAGCACCTCCAGCGGGTGTGGTTATAATGAGGCATCGCCTCCCTGGGGCCTCAGGCATTGGTTCTGTGCTCAAGCTTTACCCCCTGGGTATGATTCCATCTTCATAACTTCCTCCTCTTCTCTACCCAGCCCCATCCCAACAGTTCAGACATTCTCACCACTTACTCATTTAAATAAAATAACACATTTTAAATGATTGCAAAATTACAAGTTAATTATGTCTTATATTTTGTAAATGCAATTGTTTCAGGCACTTTAATCCCAGCCTTTCTTGGGAATATTAGATTCGACGCTGCTGTCCTCAGTTCTGCCTCTGAGGTAGCAGGCTCAGTAATCAGCAAGCCTACTGGAGAGCCCAGTGCCAACAGAGGATGCAACTCAATTAGCTCAAATCTTTACAGTTTTACAGCCTAAGTGAAGGAGGCAAATCCCAGGAGCCCCTCTCAGGAAATCAGGATATGCGCAATGATGCAAGAAGCCTGAGATTTCCAGGGTCACTTTTTGATTACTGTTTAGTATGAGGTGCAAATAACTTTGAAGAAATGAAACCCCCGAGTACACTTACTAAGTGTAGGATGATCAGGCCCCCTACAATGGTGGTTGATACATGGTCTACATAGGTCACTGCAAGAATATTGCTAATTCCATGGGGAAATTTGTCTAGAATCAGTTGAAAGAGGGATTGCCCATCTTCATGCTTTTGCCTATTTTCTGATTTCTAACATTACCAAAACTGAACTAAATGCACAGGTATTTGAAGAACTTCCTAGTTTTCCTTAAAAATTATGACAATTTGGAAAGCTTTAGCATACTTTCCAACTAGTAAGCAACACTTTTTAGTTCTTACAAAGCACTCCATAGTAAGCTAGGCATGTTGTGGGTATCTTTAAATTAGGTAGTCAATGACCTACACCATTTGAAAAAAAAAAAAAACAAAAGGAAAACAATGAATGAAGGCCAAAAACACCATGACCATGAAATTTTACAAACCCCCTTTGCCCAATAATAAGGATTGTTATTGTTTCATTTTTTAAAGTTATTGCACACTCCCTCTCTTAATCCAGTGTGCAGCACAGCACTTAATATGTAATAGACACTCAACGACTGTTGGATAAACATATGAGTAAATGATAAATAGTGTGGGGCAAACTAAAAGTACTCAACAAGATAGGAGCTGAAGGAAATGATTGGTACCCAAAGTAGAATAGTATATCCAGGAGTTGGTAGAGACCTGGCAGAACATCATGATATTGCTACTTTAAAAAAACAAAACACACAAACAGCTTCATTGAGATATAATTTACATATCATACAATTCACCCATTTAAATTATGCACTACAATATTTTGTAGTATATTCATAGTCTTGCACAAGCACAATATAATTTTAGAACACTTTAATTTTTCAAACAAGAAGTCCTGTATCCATTAATCACCACTTTCCATTCTCCCCACCCCAACCCCGGTTCTAGGCCACTGATGATCCTCTTTCATTATAGATTTGCCTAACCTGGACATACCATACAAATAAAGTCATAAAATATGTGATCTTCTTCCATTTATCATGTTTTTAAGATCCATCCATATTTTAGCATATGTTAATATTTCATTCACTTTTTATAGCCAGGTAATATTCCATTTCTGGATTCACATTTTATTTATCCATTCATCAGTTGATGGACAATTGGATTATTTCCACTTTTTAAACTATTGTGACTAATGCTGCTATGAAAATTTGTATACAAGTTTGTGTAGATTATGTTTTCATCTGTCTTGGGCATATACCTAAGAATGGAAATTCTGGGTAATATGGTCACTCTATGTTTAACCTTTTGAGGAATCACAAAACTCTTGGCTAAAATGACTTCATCATTTTATACTTCCATCAATAACATATGGGCATTCTACTTTCTCAGCATTCTTGCTAATATTTTTTATGATCAGTCTCTTTGATTATAACCATTCTAATGGATATGAAGTGGTATCTCATTATAATTTTGATTTGCATTTCCTTAATGCTTGATGATGAGCAGTTTTTTCATGTGCTTATTGATAATTTTTATATTTTCTTTGGAAAAATATCTATTCAAACGGTTTACACTTTTTTTTTTTATTTGGGTCACTTGTCTTTTTAAGGTTGAATTGTCCAAATTTTTTATATATTCTTGATGAAATCCCCCATTAGATGTATAATTTTCAACTATTTTCTCTGAGTTTAAGTTGTCTATTTATTCTCTTGATGGTATTGTTTTTAGTTCAATAGTCTTTAACTTTGATGTAGTTCCAATTCATCTCTCTCTTTTTTTGTTTTTGGCACTATTGGTGTCGTACGTAAGAAACTATTGCCTAATCCAAGATCATGAAGATTTATGTTTTCTTTGAATAATTTTAAGGTTTTAAGTCTTACTTTTAAGTTATTTATCTGTTTTTGAGTTAATGTTTGTGTATGGTGTTAGGTAGGGGATCCTAAATTCATTATTTTGCATGTGGATATTCAGTCATTCTAACACAATTTGTTAAAATAACCGTTCTAACGAATTTTCTTGGCACCCTTGTTGAAAATCAGTTAGTCATATGAAATGGGAGAATTCCCTGACCCCCATCGCAGAATGTGCAACAGGGGTGTGGCTCATCTGTTTGGCCGCCACTTGCTCAGACCCCTTACAGGAGGGGAACAGGCAGATGGGCAGATACGGGAGCTGGGAAGAGCACTTTTGGGCTCCATCCCCACAGTAGCAACTAGAGGTGGGTGCCCGTGACTCCTGAAGTCCCAGTGGGCATGTTACAGTGCTCTTTTATCTCTGCCATCTGCAGACGGCTTAAGTGTTAACCAGCTCAGTGCCCTCTTGGTACCCGGGTTCTTGTCTGGCATCCAGGAGGAATCAGGTCACACAGACAAATTAAAGGATGGCAAATGCCGGGCATTTTATTGCCAGATGGAAGTGGCTCTCAGCAGGATGGATGGGGAGCTAGAAAGAGGATGGAGTGGCAAGATAATCTTCCCCTGGAGTTTGGCCATCCCGCGGCTGATTTCCTCCCTGACTGTCCCCAGCCAAACTCCTCTCGACATTCAGACGCTCCTTCTCTTCCCTTCTTCTCTGCCTCACTGCTCTGCTACTCTGCAGCTCTTCTGTTCCTCTGCTCTTCTGCTCATGGAGCCTGGAGCTTGGAGTTTATAAGGGTACAGGGTAAGGGGGTGTGGTGGGCCAAGAGGCAACATTTAGGCACAAAACCAAAATTGCCTGTTCCCTTTTAGGGCTATGGGTTTCCAGGCTTAAGGGTGGGGACTTTGCAGGGGAACCACCCTCTTCCACCCAGTATTTCCCTGTCTCCTGTCCATATCACATACATGTAAGGCTTTATTTCTTGATTCCTAATTCTAATCCAGTACCCTATTTGCACATTCTTATACCACGGTGTCTTGATTGTGGTAGCTTTGTGGTGAGTTCCAAAATCATGAAATGTGGCTTCCTCCAACTGTTTACTTCTCTTTCAAGATTCTTTTGGTTATTCTGGGTCCTTTGCATTTACCTAGGAATTTTAGGATCAGATTGTCAATTTCTGCAGAAAAAAAAAAACAAACAAAAAAACCCAACTGGGATTTCACCAGGGACTGTGTTAAATCTGCAGGTTAATTTAAGTAGTATTGACATCTTAACAACAGTAAATCTTCTGGTCAATCACCATGGGATATCTTTTCATTTATTTAGATCTTTTTAAAATTCCCCCAATAATATTTTGTAGCTTTCAGTATATGTCTTATACTTTTGTTAAACTTATACCTAAGTATGTTATTCTTTTTGATGCTATTTCAAATATAATTATTTTCTTAATTTCATTACAGAATGTTCATTTCATTGCCAATGTAGAGAAATACAATTGATCTTTGTATATTGATCATGTATTCTACAGCCTTGCTTAACTCCTTTATTGGTTGTAATTATTGTTTTTGTTTATTTCTTAGTATTATGTATTTATCATGATGGTTCTTAAAGCTTCTACCTGGGTGGAACTTATGTCACGATGTTAACGTTCCATTTGCCAAACCATCTTACCTAGATAAGCCTCAAGTGTTTATGCATTCATTTCATTTTATCACACAGAATATTGACAGTATGAGTAGTCAATGGTCAAGATTTAATAACATTAATAATTTTATTATTTTATCAAATTCCATTTTACGTGCAATTTTATTTTATTTTATTATTGTTTTAGATTGAGTCTCACTCTGTCGCCAGGCTGGAGTGCAGTGGCACGATCTCGGCTCACTGCAATCTCTGCATCCCAGGTTCAAATAATTCTCCTGCCTGAGCCTCCAGAGTAGCTGGGATTACAGACATGCACCACCTTATGTGGAATTTTTTATAAGCACCTAGCAGTGATTGCAGTGATGATACACACAGTTTATTTCTACTACATTGATTCATGCCTTCATTCAGTTTTACCCCTTATAGATTAGAATAAATGCCAACACAGTGACAAAGGCAAATAATATTTTGGTATTAATATTAAAATAGTTTTCACCTAGTGGGCCCATTGAAAGGACCTCAGAGACTGCTGGATGTCTGTGGACCCCACATTGACAACTGAGAATTGCTCCAGTATACTTCGGGAGGTTTTAGAAGACAGGAGGTTCTTCAAGGTGACCAACGGTGTGATAGCATATGTGGAAGCAAGCAACATGTGTTTATTTGGACTTTAAGAAAAACAACTTTGCTGAAAAGAAGACTGCATATTTGAAAAGATCCTATAGAGAAAGAAAGAATGAGGACAGATAAAATATTCAGAGGATATTAGTTTAGTATAGCAGGGAATAAGCAGCCTTGATGGTTGGCAATAGTGTTCAGGAATCTAGAGACTGATTTTTTTGTTGTTGTTGTTGCTTCATTGGTTTGGTTTCTGACCCCTGAATCAAGTAGAGTTAAATGGCCTCAGAGTTATCTTGTCATCCATTAACCCAAGTTTAAGGCGCTTATACATATATGTAGGTGTTCAGCCCACGCTGTATCTTAACTGGCTTTAGAACTTGACTTGGTAAGTGATGGAGGCCCCAGGAGTAACCCATGTGCTGTAAGGACATCCCTCTAGGCCTCTGACAGTTATGGATTCATATTATGTTAAGGCACAGGGTAGTTAATTCAATTCTAAAAATAAGCAAATACTTTAAAAGGAGTTCAAAGAAGCATAAAGCTAGATAATAAGGGGCATTCAAACCTTTAGTTCCTCCCCAAAGGAAAAAACAAACTCAGAACTGTCAATAAAATGAAAAAAGCAGACACTTTAATGAGAGAAAAACACTACCATCTTTAAAGAAACAAAATCCCATTATATTCCCTGTAGGGCTATAGAGATCAAATCGCCTGATGTTGTCCAGCCCTGTGGATTTGATCTGGAGCTTCAAAGCTTTGAAAATACTCATTCCTCCTTCTGTGGCATAGTCAGGCCTTAACCCATCAAGATGTATGAAGTCTCCAGAGAGGCACTGAGACGGATAGTGAGAGAGTGGACAAGACTGTGTTTTTCAGCTTCTTCCACGCTGAAGATGTAGGAAGGGGTAGAATTGTGGCAGCCAATCCACCAAATATGAAAACCCAACCTTTCTTACTGATAAAGGGGATGTCTGATAACCCACATTCTGAACATCCATAGTCTCTCATTCCACTTCTATTTATCCACTTTTAAACTGACTATTTTATCAGGTAAGAGAGGTCATACTCAAGGGCTCCGACTATTGATCTTATATTTCTATTTGTGTATGCGTAGTCAGGTAGCCTAAGGCTATGCATTATTCCTTAATGTGTTGACAGCAAATTGTACCTATCTGCGGGGAATGGGCTATGTCTACAAACTAAGGTAGTGGGCAGATGAAGGCACTTACATTTTCTTGTGTAGTTTCCCATCCTTACTTGGTGACAACAAACAAGATCGACAATGGGTATGTTCCTACAACATACGATAGGTATGGAGAGCAATATGTCCAATGGAGTGCTCTTGAAAACAATTTCCCTCTAAAACTAGCACACTCTTAGATTTTTCCCTTGCATTCGTGTTTTCGATCTTCCTCTCGTTGGTCTCTGGTACGTATTTAGCCCAGTCACACTCAGAAAGATGGAGACGGGACTTTCATTTTTAATCCCTCTATGGTTTTAACTGTTTTCTGTTTTTGTTTTTACTGAACTGGATATAGTAAAAAAAAAAAAAAAGAAATAAAGGTAATTTCTTAAGGCTTTTAGTTTTCTGCAGAAGCAAAGATTGCTTTGCTAACCTAGAGACCTAGGAGACTCACAAAATCAAATTATATCTTTCTCAGCTCCTCTGGGTCCCTTTAATTTAGGTAGAGGCAGTGGATATAATCCCTAATATATACATTATAGGCTAAAGGTATAAACTAGTACTATGGAATAGCGGCACACCACTGGGTTTTGAGTCAGAATTTCAGCATTGTTTGCTACTTTCACTTAAATAATCTAAATTTCAGTAACTCAAAAGTAAAAATGAGGCAACTGATACATATTTCAAAGATGTGTTCTGGTAAGAATAAAAGATGATGTGGATCAAAAGGCTGGTAAACTAAGAATAACTACAAAATCTATGTTGTGAATAATTTCTGAGGAAGAATTGTAACTTTGTATGAAACCTAATTTATCCTCCTCATGTAAAATGTGCAGTGGGGCTCCCAGGTAGGCAGCAGTTACCATGTGAAAGTAAATGACATGTTTTTTTACTAGTCCTCAGCATTGTTTTTATGCATCCTTTGACTCCCATGGAAACTAGGATAGCAATGTCCTGACGAGGACATTCTGAACCATGCATGCACTTAGGGCTCAAGTGTAGGCTTGAGAAAATTTTGGGCCCCTATTGGGAATTCAGGGCCTCTGTGAGGAAATCTATTATGGAGAAATGAGTCAGGCAAAATAGATGGACTTGAAAGCCAGGCAGAAGAATAAAATAGTGAAATGTTTCAAATCACAATATGGTGACTTTTGTTAAATTCCACCCAGACTCAGCCCTCCTTGTGTTCTGTGTGTGCCTTAGGGAATGAACAGCTTTGTACCTGAAAAGTGTAAATCTCAGGGCCCAAGCAAATCTACTGAAGTGTCTCTCTCTAAAGGCAAAATAGAGGAAAGAAAGTTGTCTTCTAAATTGAGGGTCGGGGTGGGAAGAGCAACAGTAGCATGAATTGGTAGCAGTGGGAGCCCTGGGACAGCCCTACAACACTCTGCCTGGTGGCCATCAAACCACCATAGTGAGGACAGAGGTTCACCAGAGAACGCTGTCTAAGTCAGGCCATTCCCATTGTGTACTTAGTAGCCTCAAGAAAGCTGTGGTTACAGCCTGCGAGATATTAGTACCAAGATAGACAGAGGTCCCTGGAGAGATCAAAAGCTTAGAAGTTGGTGGCAACATGACAACAGCAGCTTATGCCAAACAGAAAACAGTGGGCTGTAGTAGGCAACGGAAGAAACGTGGGCCCTGGCCAAGAAAGTCTCCAGAGAATAGTTCTGAGCATGGTGACAAATGAAGCAGACACTCAAGAAAAGATTCATGATTCATACTCAGAACAGAATGGAAAACCGGGTCTTAGCCTAGACAGATAGGGCTTCAGAGCACAGATGAGACATCTATAGAAGACTGACTGTATATTACCAGGGCGGACCCTCAAAAGTAAGCATTCAGGTCATCCAGGTGACATAACATTACACAGATCATTAAACTCAGCCCCGCCAATATGTACTGGGCACCATTTATGTAAAGGCACTGTGTAAACAGATTCAGATAAAGAAAATCATGTAAAATAATCTCTTTCCTCTCTTAGAAAGAAAACTCCTGAGTTCTTAGACCTAACCTATCTCAGATGCTGTTTCATCTCATTGAGTGGAACAGTACCCAGTAGACAGTAAGTACTCAATACGTATTTATGGAATGAATAACTAAATGACCAGATGAAATCACAAGGCAATGTAGTAAATAAAACAATGTGAAGAGGAAATAGGGAGAAGAATGTCTATTGAGAAAATGGAAGGTGTCAGAGAAGCTTTGCAGAAGAGATAATGAGTAAATCATTTTATTTTTAAATAATAATTCATTAGATAAATCAGTATCAGGGCAGGAGCTAAAAAAAATAGAGCATTTTATGTGCATGGAATAATGTTTATTAAGGTATACGTTTAAAGAATTACTAGAGAAATTACCTAAGATCTTACTCATTAAAGAACTATTGATTATTATGCCCCCTGAAATAATGGCTGCCAACGGAAATCCTTGGGTAACTATTTATTTGTTGGCAATTCACTAGGATGAGAAAAGCCCATGGAATTCGTTAATAAGATTGATTTATTTGTCCGAGCACTCATTTTAATTCTTTCAATTTCCTGGATGAACCCCTTCAGGGAAAGAAAATGGTTTCTACAGGTCCACTGAAAATTGCCTTGAAGTTTGAAAAGAAGGCCGAGGTGTCTAAACATCCAGTCCTGGCTCTTCAGATTTTTGCCAAGTTATGTGCATCAAGTTATGCATGTGATTTTCTAAAGTCTAGATGTAAATTATGAGGACTGCCTTTCCAAGAAGGCTTTTCTTCTTAAAAGGATTTGGGGACATTGATCACCCTGTCTTATAAGGTACCATGATTGATGTGGTTGGTCCTCTGGCATGGAAGATTATTAGCATGGACATTCCTGTTCACCTTTCTTGATGTCACACAGACTTATTTTTCTGGAAAACCCAAGTTAATAAAGATTATATCCCGCTCCCGAGTACAACCACTGCTACTGACAAAGAAAGAAAGTTCAAGCTTTGCTAATCTCATTGTCAAATTTGATTTGATTTATTTAGAAAGGCAGTTGAGCTGGAGAGATGGCCTAAGTTAAAGTTGGGAAATTAGCTTGTTATTGTAGCTTCTCTAGACAATTATTTTTTTCTGCCTTATGTATGTAAGTATAGACCAACATTGTCTCTCAGTTTTCAACTTTGGAAACTGAGAATAGAAAAACCTTAATTATAACCAATCATGCGAAGTTAAAATCAAAGCCAAGACATGTAGCCAAAGAGTGGACCACAAAGGTAATGTTTAATCATGTCTGAGACTCAGTTTGATCTCAATGAAAGTAGAGAGGTGGAAGGAAGAGAGCATTTTAACTTACTGCTTTAAAATTCTGGGTGGAACTGGCTGGGCTGCATGCCTGTAATCTCAGCACTTTGGGAGGCAGAGGCGGGTGGATCACTCAAGGTCAGGAGTTTGAGACCAGCCTGGCCAACATGACAAAACCCCGTCTTTACTAAAAATACAAAAATTTTCCAGGCGTAGTAGCACGCGCCTGTAATCCCAGCTACTTGGGAGGCTGAGGCAGGAGAATCGCTTGAACCTGAGAGGTAGAGGTTGCTGTGAACCAAGATCGTGCCGGTTGCAGTGAGCTGAGATTGTGCCATTGCACTCCAGCATGGGCAACAGAACGAGACTCTGTCTCAAAAACAAACAAACAAAATTCTGGGTGAAACTATGTACTCAACAGCACCATGTACCAAAACATAACCCAATCTGGGGACTTGTGGAGATGAATGCTTGGGAATTTCTGTGATGATTTTTAAATCCTTTTTGTTGTCTTCGAGATACTAAAGATTATCAAAGATTATTTCTTCTGTAAATTATTCATAGTCATACCACAAAATGTGTTAATAATGACTAAAATTCATTAGGATTCACTGGCTCATGAAAACAAAGGAGATCCATTAACAATGGTTAAAAATTTTCATTACCATCTACAAAACAACTCAATCACTTGAAACAATCTCTCCCGGCCAAAGTCTTTCCCTCTTATTACTTGGAGGCTGTGGGGGTACTTGTATGGCAGACATACCTGACAGCAATATCTTAAGCATAACCTGAGAATGACCTTACAATCTAAGAAGAGCGTGTTGTTGGTTCCTAGCTAAGGAATCTAGGGGTGGCCAGCCTGAAGATTCATTCCTTATCTATGAGAAACATCTGAATGCTCAGCCCATCCCATGGAATGTAAGCCACACGGGTTGGAGTCCCTTTGTTTTGGGATGGTTGCCAGGTGGAGGTTGCTAGGGGGAGGGTGCTAAGTGAAAATGCTATAGAACTGAATTTTTTAAATGATATTAATACTTTATTTTTTAAATTTGTTTTTATTTTTTTATTATTATTATACTTTAAGTTCTAGGGTACATGTGCACAACATGCAGGTTTGCTACATAGGTGTACATATGCCATGTTGTTTTGCTGCACCCATCAACTCGTCTTTTACATTAGATATTTCTCCTAATGCTATCCCTCCCCCAGCCCCCAACCCCCCAGCAGGCCCCAGTGTGGTGTGTGATGTTCCTTCCCCTCCCTGTGTCCATGTGTTCTTATTGTTCAACTCCCACTTATGAGTGAGAACGTGTGGTGTTTAGTTTTCTGTCCTTGTGATATTTTGCTGAGAATGATGGTTTCCAGCTTCATCCATGTCCCTGCAAAGGACATAAACTCATCCTTTTTTTGTGGCTGCATGGTATTCCATGGTGTATATGTGCCACATTTTTTTTATCCAGTCTATCACTGATGGACATTTGGGTTGGTTCCAAGTCTTTGCTATTGTGAATAGTGCTGCAATGAACATACGTGCGCATGTGTCTTTATAGTAGTATGATTTACAATCCTTTGGGTATATACCCAGTAATGGGATGGCTCGGTCAAATGGTATTTCTAGTTCTATGTTTTTTATAAGGGATGGTGGTTTTCCTATCCAGCCCACTGCCAGTGGATTGCCTTATATGTAAGTCCCCTCAGTAAACCTTTGTCTTGTTCACTGGCTCTGGGTCTCTTTTTTGGCCTCTCGAATATGGTCCCATCTCTACAGAAGTCAGTAGTGGTGCTGCACAACAGTACTTCACACCTCTTCACCAAGAGCCCTATGGTATTTTCCCTCCAGCTTTCTCCAATGTCACACTGACTTAAGTAACCCCTTTATAACCAGGAAATCCTATTTAAGAAGAAGATTAAGACCTATCCATGTTTTTATGTGGTAAGATCATATCAATTAAAAAATGATAATGAAGAGATTTTAATAGTGTCTGTAAGCCTTTGGGAGAACTTTTGTTTTTACTTTACTTTTTAATTTCTTCCCATTTTTTTTTGTTTTTTATTGTTTGTGTGTGTGTGTATGTGTGTGTGTGTGTGTGTGTATTTTGTTTGGTTTTGTTTTTACCATGAAGGCCCTTAGGGTTTTCTATGACACTACCAAGTACTCTAAGATAATATTGGCTGTCACCCTCTGAAGAGGCAACCTAGTGCATCGTATGGAGATGGGGAAGTCTTCTGCCAATTCAAAGGAGAATGATCATGGGTAGGAACTGTGCCAAGGATTTACATATTTTTTCATTTAGAGACTAGAGCTTAAAAAGAAGCCTGCCATCCCTAGTTAATTCTGTCTCTCATATTTTCTCTTGTTCTCACACTAACTCATTTGTGTGCACATACAGACACCCATGGATAGACACACAGGAACACATGGTACCGGGTGAATAATAAGACAGTTTTCCATAATCCAAGCAAGAAAGCCAGGCTCATCACTTTATAGGCTGTCCTTTTACTATGAAATTTTTTGTTCTCTATCCCACTAATGTTTTATTTTTACTTCCTGCAATCTCTAGATCTCTAGCTTATTTTTTTTTCTTCTGGGGTTTAAATTAGCCTTCTGAAAATCCCTAAGGTAGGAAAAAAAAAACCTCCTCAGGAGAAAAAGTGAGGACCTTGTATCCCTAAACTTTGATGAAAACTCTGCTTCCCAGGCAGCAGTGCCAGGCTTACAAACAAGCTATAAAACCAGGGGATGCACCGGAGACAGAACTGTCTGTCCCCATCCCCACCTCCCCATGCCTGGCTACATATTTCTAACCAGGTTTCACTGCCAAAAGAATGCTCCTTGGGCATCTGAGTAGGAAATGGAAATGTCACTTAGAGGTTAAAGACAGCAGGGATTAATAAGTGTTAGATATTTAGTGGCAAGGTCAGCATTTGTGCACCACAGAGATGGGTATGAGGAGAAAGGAGTAGGGAGTGGGGGTAGCAGTGAAATCTGCCCAGTTAATTCATCTCCCCTGACTGGCATATTGTTCTCATGGAAACCTACATTACTGGCACCATTTTCTCTGAATCTACAATCAAATAAGAAGGAAAGCAGTAAATGATCAGTATTCCTATTTTACTGGTTTAAATTATTTTAATATGACTTACATTATTTTACTGTCAATTATTATTGCTAATAGATTTTAAATTATATTGCTATATTATTATTGTTTATTTAAGGAAAAAAATGGCATGATGCCTTTTCTCCAAGAAAGGCGGAGAGCCTCCGGCAAGCACCATTCAAATCTAATTTATACATTTGTGGAAGGATGAAGCCAAGACTCTCCTTAGGCCATTAACCTAAACTGGATTTCAGAGATGAGAATCTCACTTGTATAATTCAAAAGGCAATCTGTGTGCTGTTACAGCTTTAATTTTTTAAAGATTTGGCTTTTTACAAGAAACTCTTTACCTTCTACTTTGTCTTCTGTCTCTCAGCTTCTTTCTTCCTTGTCCCAGAACATGTGTCTATTTATATCGCCCCACTCTGGCACGAAGGTACACTCAAAAAGACTGTAACCCAGATAATAATTGTTGGTTGCAGATTTTTCAATTATGACTTCACTTATTTCTCTAAGGAGTACTTAGGACTCTTCTTGGCTGCTGTTTGGTTCTTTCTGCAATCATTGCAGGCAAGAGGGTAAAATGGCAATGCATTAAATTTTTTTTAATAAAAATGGAGATGAAAGACAATCCCTGTAGACAATCCCTTCATTTCCAAAAGAGGATAGAGGGGTGAACTTATAATAGCCAAAGAAAGCTCAGTAGTCAGGAAACTAATAGCCTGAGAGTAGGTGACACTGCCATTCAGATCCACAGAAAATAATAGAAAAGCATCTGCATCGATAAGGACTCCCAGGAATAAAAAAGGAAGTATGATTCTCCTATAGGATCCATTAAGAAACTTTTTGCTCCAAGTTACTGAGGCCCTTTCAGTAATCCTGACGAGCAACATGAAGGTGAAATGGCACAGGGAAAATGAAGTTATAACAAGTTAGAGAAAATGTCTACAAAATTCAAAATTTGCACATTTCATCTCATCTTAGTCATGCTCCTACTGTGTGTTCTGGGAAAAAGGAAATTCTTCCTCTTTTGCAATGTTCACATCTTTAGAAAGGTATGTTAGGAAATTAGAAAATTTTAAATTGTCTTTCTCTCCACTATCACTATCCTCTCTACATTTTATTCACTTATTAACTTCCATTCCTTCTGCTTCTGTCTTGCTTTTATTTTTCCTAAGTCGTCTTCCTTTGCAGACCAGAAAATCTGCAAAGGCAATAAAGGAAATAAAGGGATCATCATTAGCACTGCTGGTAGAAAGAGTGAGCTCACAGGCTGCATGAAAGTCAGAGTTGATAACGATTTAATCAAACTGAGAAAAGCAAGTGAAGACTAGAATGCTAAATAATTACCTATAAATGTGAAGTCTTGCATATAGGTCAAAAATCAATTGAATCAGTAAAAGATAAAGAAAAAAATCCTTGGCTAGCAGGAGGTGAAAATGATGTGGCAATGTTAGCTGATGTTAAATGTAGTAGGAGTCATCAGTATGATGTGTCATCTATGTAAGATAGAACAGAGTCTAGAACAAGGGAGGTAAAATCTCATTTTGCTCCATGCTGGTCTGACTGTATCTAGAGTACTCGGTACATATTGTGAGCATCACACTTTAAGAAGACTCAGAGAGAAGAAATGAGATTTTATAGAAGAGTAAATAGAATGGACACATGAAAGAGGGATGTTCTACCTGGTAATGAGAAGACATACCATTATGAGGAACAGCCAGAAGCCTGACAGCCACCTTTTAGGCTTTCATTACTTCCAGAGCTGAAAAGCCAGCAAACTGGTGCTACTCTAAAGAGTAGAACTAAGGCCAGAGATGGGCAACTATAAATTTTAAAATGCTATTATTTAAATTATTTGGACCTTTGAACCTAATAATCCATGAGTCTTCATTTTCCCTCTGTGTCTTTAGGGAAATAGGTTCGTATATTATACCTCAGTTTTTCCATCATGAAGTGAGAATCAATGAGCCAAATTTATGGGTTTTTAAAAAATGTATGCTTTGTAAAATATTTTGAAGTGAACAAAATGGTATGTATATGCCAAGAATTAATTAACACCAGCCTCTGCAGTTCGCCTTAGGAAACTAGAGGGTTCTTAGGGTTCCACGGATGTGGCTGGGAAGGCAGGAAGTAATGAGAAGGTGCTCTCCACTCTTCAGGCATATTGCCACTTTTCAATTATTTATGCAGTTTAATCCTATTGAAAAAGCATTTTCCAAAGAACACCCTCAGGTTCTCTGCATGCTGGAGCTGGCAAAAAGTAATATGGGAAAAATGGGAGTGAGGGTTGTGCTTAAAGGAGCTCATCTGACCTTCCTCAAGACCCTTAGTATTAAAATAGGCAGTTTGCTTAGCTAATAATAACTATGCTCAGGATTTGTCACCTACAAAGAACTTTAATTAATCCTCATAACACCCTGGTGGGCTGCAGAAGGTAAGTGTTATTATCTCCACTTCATATGAGGAAAATGCAGGCACAAACAGAGAAGGGAAATGGCTTACGGAGATAGCAAACATAAAGTTAAATTTAGCACTAAGGAATACCTTAGGCCACGTGCCTTCCTGCCGTAGAGTCCCTTTAGTAATGAATCTGGGACAGAACATGTGGGGCCACTCTTAAAAGCTATAGAGGCAGGTGGAAGGCCACAGCCGACCAAAATGTGTAACTTGAGACATACAAAGGGAGAAAAGGATAAAGAGTTAAAAATCTAGGACAGGAAATTTCATAGAAAAGGAAGGGAAACAGTGACACTCTCCAGTTTTGGCCTGAGCATATAAAATTATTTGCCTCTGAAGCCCTGAGATCCTAGGCCAAAATAAAACAAAACAAATAAAATTAAACATTACGATAACTTCAAAGCCTTCATTTCTACATAAACAGGAACTGAGGAGGAAACTGAAGCATTGGGCTGCCTAGGTATATGATCATTGCAATGTCTCTAGGTGGATGGATGAGTGCCTGGGGAGCAGCATAGACTGATCTCTTGCTTCTACTTCTAAATCATGGACTTCCCCTATCATCTACCTAACAATGTTGGACCCTGCAATTTCAACCTGTGAATTTTGTGATACTTATTATATGCAGTTTTCAAGCTCTCTTTACTTTGCTTTTTCTTAGATGGAGAAAAGACTCAATCAAGTTGATGTTGATAGTAGCTATCACCCCATCAGATACTATGATCATAAGATTAGAGCTTGGAGAGCCCCAAAGAGCATCTGGTCTTCTTTTTCAAGCTGAGGATACAGAAAGCCCAGAAAAAAACATGATTTGCCGAAGGTTACCTACATAGTGAGTAAATGCATGAGAATGAGAAGCCAGGTATTTTGCTTTCTGTGATCACTCTTATCAGAGGAAATTCTTATGGTTGCACTTATGACAGCTGCATTAAGAGTCTGTACAATGGAAAGCTTTGGAGGAGCTATTAAACGTATGGAGTCTAAGGAAATGAGAGTCAGAGAGACAGCTTCAACTTATCGCTTATCTATAACTTGGCAGTACAGCTTTCAAGAGCTCCAACCGCCAAAGCTATGGTTTGCTTTCTGAATTGCTGAAACCACAGTGAAAAAGGAGAAATAATAGGAGTGTACAGATTTTGGTGTGTTCTTTTGGCTTTCACATTTATCTGGTACAATAAATTCAACACGTATTTCACTGCAAGTTGAAGTTGAATGATAATGTACAACTATGAGGTATATTTTCTCAGCCATTTCTCTGAAATAGAGTGAATAATGTTAAGAGAATCTCTCAAGGATCATCTTGTACCTTCTGAGTTTCTACAAATAATATATTTAAAAAAGTAAAAAAAATTATCAGAAAAGACCAACCTTATCTTTTTTTTAAATTTTTTTATTTTTTATTACTATTATTATACTTTAAGTTTTAGGGTACATGTGCACAATGTATAGGTTAGTTACATATGTATACATGTGCCATGCTGGTGCGCTGCACCCACTAACTTGTCATCTAGCATTAGGTATGTCTCCCAATGCTATCCCTCCCCCTCCCTCCAACCCACAACAGTCCCCAGAGTGTGATGTTCCCCTTCCTGTGTCCGTGTGTTCTCATTGCTCAATTCCCACCTATGAGTGAGAATATGCGGTGTTTGGTTTTTTGTTCTTGCAATAGTTTACTGAGAATGATGATTTCCAATTTCATCCATGTCCCTACAAAGGACATGAACTCATCATTTTTCATGGCTGCATAGTATTCCATGGTGTATATGGTGTATATGTATATGTATATTTTCTTAATCCAGTCTATCATTGTTGGACATTTGGGTTGGTTCCAAGTCTTTGCTATTGTGAATAATGCCGCAATAAACATACGTGTGCATGTGTCTTTATAGCAGCATGATTTATAGTCCTTTGGGTATATACCCAGTAATGGGATGGCTGGGTCAAATGGTATTTCTAGTTCTAGATCCCTGAGGAATTGCCACACTGACTTCCACAATGGTTGAACTAGTTTACAGTCCCACCAACAGTGTAAAAGTGTTCCTATTTCTCCACATCCTCTCCAGCACCTGTTGTTTCCTGACTTTTTAATGATTGCCATTCTAACTGGTGTGAGATGGTATCTCATAGTGGTTTTGATTTGCATTTCTCTGATGGCCAGTGATGATGAGCATTTTTTCATGTGTTTTTTGGCTGCATAAATGTCTTCTTTTGAGAAGTGTCTGTTCATGTCCTTCGCCCACTTGTTGATGGGGTTGTTTGTTTTTTTCTTGTAAATTTGTTTGAGTTCATTGTAGATTCTGGATACTAGCCCTTTGTCAGATGAGTAGGTTGTGAAAATTTTCTCCCATTTTGTAGGTTGCCTGTTCACTCTGATGGTAGTTTCTTTTGCTGTGCAGAAGCTCTTTAGTTTAATTAGATCTCATTTGTCAATTCTGGCTTTTGTTGCCATTGCTTTTGGTGTTTTAGACATGAAGTCCTTGCCCATGCCTGTGTCCTGAATGGTAATGCCTAGGTTTTCTTCTAGGGTTTTTATGGTTTTAGGTCTAACGTTTAAGTCTTTAATCCATCTTGAATTGATTTTTGTATAAGGTGTAAGGAAGGGATCCAGTTTCAGCTTTCTACATATGGCTAGCCAGTTTTCCCAGCACCATTTATTAAATAGGGAATCCTTTCCCCATTGCTTGTTTTTCTCAGGTTTGTCAAAGATCAGATAGTTGTAGATATGCGGTGTTATTTCTGAGGTCTCTGTTCTGTTCCATTGATCTATATCGCTGTTTTGGTACCAGTACCATGCTGTTTTGGTTACTATAGCCTTGTAGTATAGTTTGAAGTCAGGTAGTGTGATGCCTCCAGCTTTGTTCTTTTGGCTCAGGATTGACTTGGTGATGCAGGCTCTTTTTTGGTGCCGTATGAACTTTAAGGTAGTTTTTTCCAATTCTGTGAAGAAAGTCATTGGTAGCTTGATGGGGATGGCATTGAATCTGTAAATTACCTTGGGCAGTATGGCCATTTTCACGATATTGATTCTTCCTACCCATGAGCATGGAATGTTCTTCCATCTGTTTGTATCCTCTTTTATTTCCTGGAGCAATGGTTTGTAGTTCTCCTTGAAGAGGTCCTTCACATCCCTTGTCAGTTGGATTCCTAGGTATTTTATTCTCTTTGAAGCAATTATGAATGGGAGTTCACTCATGATTTGGCTCTCTGTTTGTCTGTTGTTGGTGTATAAGAATGCTTGTGATTTTTGTACATTGATTTTGTATCCTGAGACTTTGCTGAAGTTGCTTATCAGCTTAAGGAGATTTTGGGCTGAGACAATGGGGTTTTCTAGATATACAATCATGTTGTCTGCAAACAGGGACAATTTGACTTCCTCTTTTCCTAATTGAATACCCTTTATTTCCTTCTCCTGCCTAATTGCCCTGGCCAGAACTTCCAACACTATGTTGAATAGGAGTGGTGAGAGAGGGCATCCCTGTCTTGTGCCAGTTTTCAAAGGGAATGCTTCCAGTTTTTGCCCATTCAGTATGATATTGGCTGTGGGTTTGTCATAGATAGCTCTTATTATTTTGAAATATGTCCCACCAATACCTAATTTATTGAGAGTTTTTAGCATGAAGCATTGTTGAATTTTGTCAAAGGCCTTTTCTGCATCTATTGAGATAATCACATGGTTTTTGTCTTTGGTTCTGTTTATATGCTGGATTACATTTATTGATTTGCGTATATTGAACCAGCTTTGCATCCCAGGGATGAAGCCCACTTGATCATGGTAGATAAGCTTTTTGATGTGCTGCTGGATTCAGTTTGCCAGTATTTTATTGAGGATTTTTGCATCAATGTTCATCAAGGATATTGGTCTAAAATTCTCTTTTTTGGTTGTGTCTCTGCCTGGCTTTGGTATCAGGATGATGCTGGCCTCGTAAAATGAGTTAGGGAGGATTCCCTCTTTTTCTATTGATTGGAATAGTTTCAGAAGGAATGGTACCAGTTCCTCCTTGTACCTCTGGTAGAATTCGGCTGTGAATCCATCTGGTCCTGGACTCTTTTTAGTTGGTAAGCTATTGATTATTGCCACAATTTCAGATCCTGTTATTGGTCTATTCAGAGATTCAACTTCTTCCTGGTTTAGTCTTGGGAGGGTGTATGTGTCGAGGAATTTATCCATTTCTTCTAGATTTTCTAGTTTATTTGCGTAGAGGTGTTTGTAGTATTCTCTGATGGTAGTTTGTATTTCTGTGGGATCAGTGATGATATCCCCTTTATCATTTTTTATTGCGTCTATTTGATTCTTCTCTCTTTTTTTCTTTATTAGTCTTGCTAGCAGTCTATCAATTTTGTTGATCCTTTCAAAAAACCAGCTCCTGGATTCATTAACTTTTTGAAGGGTTTTTTGTGTCTCTGTTTCCTTCAGTTCTGCTCTGATTTTAGTTATTTCTTGCCTTCTGCTAGCTTTTGAATGTGTTTGCTCTTGCTTTTCTAGTTCTTTTAATTGTGATGTTAGGGTGTCAGTTTTGGATCTTTCCTGCTTTCTCTTGTGGGCATTTAGTGCTATAAATTTCCCTCTACACACTGCTTTGAATGCATCCCAGAGATTCTGGTATGTTGTGTCTTTGTTCTCGTTGGTTTCAAAGAACATCTTTATTTCTGCCTTCATTTCGTTATGTACCCAGTAGTCATTCAGGAGCAGGTTGTTCAGTTTCCATGTAGTTGAGTGCTTTTGAGTGAGATTCTTAATCGTGAGTTCTAGTTTGATTGCACTGTGGTCAGAGAGATAGTTTGTTATAATTTCTGTTCTTTTACATTTGCTGAGGAGAGCTTTACTTCCAAGTATGTGGTCAATTTTGGAATAGGTGTGGTGTGGTGCTGAAAAAAATGTATATTCTGTTGATTTAGGGTGGAGAGTTCTGTAGATGTCTATTAGGTCTGCTTGGTGCAGAGCTGAGTTCAATACCTGGGTATCCTTGTTGACTTCCTGTCTTGTTGATCTGTCTAATGTTGACAGTGGGGTGTTAAAGTCTCCCATTATTAATGTGTGGGAGTCTAAGTCTCTTTGTAGGTCACTCAGGACTTGCTTTATGAATCTGGGTGCTCCTGTATTGGGTGCATATATATTTAGGATAGTTAGCTCTTCTTGTTGAATTGATCCCTTTACCATTATGTAATGGCCTTCTTTGTCTCTTTTGATCTTTGTTGGTTTACAGTCTGTTTTATCAGAGACTAGGATTGCAACCCCTGCCTTTTTTTGTTTTCCATTTGCTTGGTAGATCTTCCTCCATCCCTTTATTTTGAGCCTGTGTGTGTCTCTGCATGTGAGATGGGTTTCCTGAATACAGCACAATGATGGGTCTTGACTCTTTATCCAATTTGCCAGTCTATGTCTTTTAATTGGAGCATTTAGTCCATTTACATTTCAAGTTAATATTGTTATGTGTGAATTTGATCCTGTCATTATGATGTTAGCTGGTTATTTTGCTCGTTAGTTGATGCAGTTTCTACCTAGTCTCGATGGTCTTTACATTTTGGCATGATTTTGCAGCGGCTGGTACTGGTTGTTCCTTTCCATTTTTAGCGCTTCCTTCAGGAGCTCTTTTAGGGCAGGCCTGGTGGTGACAAAATCTCTCAGCATTTGCTTGTCTATAAAGTATTTTATTTCTCCTTCACTTATGAAGCTTAGTTTGGCTGGATATGAAATTCTGGGTTGAAAATTCTTTTCTTTAACAATGTTGAATATTGGCCCCCACTCTCTTCTGGCTTGTAGAGTTTCTGCTGAGAGATCCGCTCTTAGTCTGATGGGCTTCCCTTTGAGGGTAACCTGACCTTTCTCTCTGGCTGCCCTTAACATTTTTTCCTTCATTTCAACTTTGGTGAATATGACAGTTTTGTGTCTTGGAGTTGCTCTTCTCAAGGAGTATCTTTGTGGAATTCTCTGTATTTCCTGAATCTGAATGTTGGCCTGCCTTGCTAGATTGGGGAAGTTCTCCTGGATAATATCCTGCAGAGTGTTTTCCAACTTGGTTCCATTCTCCCCGTCACTTTCAGGTACACCAATCAGACATAGATTTGGTCTTTTCACATAGTCCCATATTTCTTAGAGGCTTTGCTCATTTCTTTTTATTCTTTTTTCTCTAAATTTCCCCTCTTGCTTCATTTCATTCATTTCATCTTCCATTGCTGATACCCTTTCTTCCAGTTGATCACATTGACTCCTGAGGCTTCTGCATTCTTCCCATAGTTCTCGAGCCTTGGTTTTCAGCTCCATCAGCTCCTTTAAGCACTTCTCTGTATTGGTTATTCTAGTTATACATTCTTCTAAATTTTTTTCAAAGTTTTCAACTTCTTTGCCTTTGGTTTGAATGTCCTCCTGTAGCTCAGAGTAATTTGATCATCTGAAGCCTTCTTCTCAGCTCGTCAAAGTCATTCTCCATCCAGCTTTGTTCCGTTGCTGGTGAGGAACTGCGTTCCTTTGGAGGAGGAGGGTCGCTCTGCTTTTTAGAGTTTCCAGTTTTTCTGCTCTGTTTTTTCCCCATCTTTGTGGTTTTATCTACTTTTAGTCATTGATGATGGTGATGTACAGATGGGTTTTTGGTGTGGATGTCCTTTCTGTTTGTTAGTTTTCCCTCTAACAGACAGGACCCTCAGCTGCAGGTCTGTTGGAGTACCCGGCTGGCCGTGTGAGGTGTCAGTGTGCTCCTGCTGGGGGGTGCTTCCCAGTTAGGCTGCTCGGGGGTCAGGGGTCAGGGACCCACTTGAGGAGGCAGTCTGCCAGTTCTCAGATCTCCAGCTGTGTGCTGGGAGAACCACTGCTCTCTTCAAAGCTGTCAGACAGGAACACTTAAGTCTGCAGAGGTTACTGCTGTCTTTTTGTTTGTCTGTGCCCTGCCCCCAGAGGTGGAGCCTACAGAGGCAGGCAGGCCTCCTTGAGCTGTGGTGGGCTCCACCCAGTTCAGGCTTCCTGGCTGCTTTGTTTACCTAATCAAGCCTGGGCAATGGCGGGCGCCCCTCCCCCAGCCTCGCTGCCGCCTTGCAGTTTGATCTCAGACTGCTGTGCTAGCAATCAGCGAGACTCCGTGGGCGTAGGACCCTCCGAGCCAGGTGCGGGACACAATCTCGTGGTGCGCCATTTTTTAAGCCCTTTGGAAAAGCGCAGTATTCGGGTGTGAGTGACCCTTTCTTCCAGGTGCCGTCAGTCACCCCTTTCTTTGACTAGGAAAGGGAACTCCCTGACCCCCTGCGCTTCCCGAGTGAGGCAACGCCTCGCCCTGCTTTGGCTCGTGCACGGTGCGTGCACCCACTGACCTGTGCCCACTGTCTGGCACTCCCTAGTGAGATGAACTCGGTACCTCAGATGGAAATGCAGAAATCACCCATCTTCTGCGTCGCTCACGCTGGGAGCTGTAGACGGGAGCTGTTCCTATTCGGCCACCTTGGCTCCTCCCTCTAGGCCAACCTTATCTTAAGGAAGAAATTTAAAATAGGACTTAAAATGGAATGTAAAATATGTGTCCATTGGCTCAGCGCACTAAGAGAAATTGCCCCCAGCTCACCTGACATGATTTGATGTGTGTGTTGGAAGTGGAGGCATAAAAGAAGCAAGAGAATAAGATCATGAAAATTCATATTTGGACACATATGAGTTGTGGGAAAGAATAAACTTTATTTCTCAGCAGTCCCAGGTAGAATGACAACAGACACAGAAAAGAAAAAAGATTGCAGCCACCATGCTAAATTGAGTTAGGAAGAGCAGAATTTGACAGGATAATGTGCATCTGTTTTGTGTCTGAGTCAACTCTTTGTTTTAGGTTCAGGAGGGACGCTGGAAGATAGGTTTTGTCTGAGTGGTTTGGTTGTTTTTCACTCACGTATGTTTGTTTCAGAATGAAGCATCACTCACTGCCTCGGCAAATGAACACACTATGTGAAACTCATTTCTCCGTTTCCCAATTCTCACACAAAATGGACACTTTCAAAGGCAGGTTATGTCTCAGGGTCAGTGGGCATAAGAAGACCTAAGAAGTGGCCCATGATGAGTACAAGATGGCCATGGTCACATAATGCCAGGGGTTTACTGACAGGAAATTCCTGTCCACGTGATTCTCATCAAGGGCCTTTCTCCCTTCCAACAGTACCCACTCAAAGTGTTTAGTATGCTTCATCTACTAGAAGAGTCCAGTGAAAGGAAGAATCAGGTGACATCTCTGATAATTCCCCAGATGTATGTCCTTTCCTGGAGTCTTATAAGACCCACTGTCTTATAAAGAAATGCCTCTTTAGGAAACTATAGACTTCTAACATAATATATGCATTGTCACCCTTCCCAAACCAACTTGCTTTTTTGCAAAGGTCATTAAAGTGAATCATACATTTATTTTGAAAGTCAGTAGAGTTGGGCTGAATCAAAGAGAGAAACATTTGTCATAGGGTTTAAGTGGGTTTTTTTTTTCATATTTTCTATGGACTGATTTGGACTGATTATTTTTTCATGTTCACTATCCTAGAAAAATCATCTTCCAAAAGCCAGTTCCATACATCATACATACTCTCAGCACTTGACTCAATTCTATTTATTCTTAAAGTTTTAACCCTTCTAAATGTCTCTAGCTGATTTAATTGCTCCCTTTTTTGCCTTCCCATAATATTTTGCTGTTACAAGTGTCATTAATGTCAATTAAGTAAATGAATGAATTGACCAGTGAGCACAATGGCATACTTTACTGTGAGGGTAATGACTCTGGAATCAAAAGAATCTGAGTTTAAATTCTGGCTTTACCATTTGGGAGCTCTTTGACTGTGAGTAAACCCCTTGACTCTCAGTGCCTCAGAACCCTCATCTGTAGAATGGGAATAACAATAGTTACCCTGCAAAGAAGTGGTGAGATTTAGATGTCATACACAGAATGCACTCAGCCTCAGCACAGCTTACTTAAAAAGGGGCTCAATAAATGCTATTATTAGCTTACTGTATTATAGTTAATTGTGCATGCAATTTTATTTTATAAGCAATAGAGAGTCGCTGAAGCTTATTAAGCAAGGAAATGGCATTAGAAACGTGTTTTGGTACCCAAACTAGGAAATAGTAAGGAAATGAAGAGCTAAAAAGTAACCTAGATAAATAAGCAAGAACAAAGTCATACACTTAGTTATATCACCCTGGCAAAATGAGCACAGCCTGAGTGAAAATGCCTAGTAATTAGCAAAAGCAGTCCCTGGGATCCTTGCCACTTCCTCTATGAAGAGGACTGGAGAACAGGCCAAAGAATTAGAAGACTTGGTTTGTACTGCTTTTCTCCTACTTAGCAGCTGTGTCCCTAAGTAACCCACCTAGCCCAATGACTGCTCTTGGTTTCTGGGTAGCTTTTTCTTCCTCTATTTCCTGTATCTGAGCATGGAGCTCAATATCATTGCATAACTTGAGCTGAAGACATCCTCCACTCTCTCTATCCCAAAAGTTCAGCAAAAGTCAGTAACATGTAACCCATGCTCCAAATCTCTAATTCTCCTTAGTTGAACTTCAATATTGGTGGTACAAGACAAAAAAATTAAAATTATGAAGATGGGATATTTTACAAGTAAAATGTATGATGCTTCCCTTCTGTGGTCAAATTGTAGCATTCTTTTTCAAGGGAAGCAGGGAATATATTTGAATAGGGCATGGTTGTTGAGAGGACTGCCTTACTATTGCTGAATAATAGAGAAGAGAAAAGGAAGGCAGAACAAGTAGAGACTTAAAAGGAAGGATTGGAGTTAGATATTATGGGGGAATGCCTTGAATTTTGGTATGGACATACAGACAGGCTACACAGAAAAGTTCTGAAAATCTTCTTCCCTAACATGCTGAAGAATAGGAGAAAAGAATCTCATACCTCGACAATTTCAGGTCACTAGGGTTGATGTTACCACGGCATTCTGAAGGGCCCTTGGAAGCCTTGATCTTCTGTGTCTTTGGATGTAAACCTAAGAGTAGAAACTACATTTCTAGTGGAAAATAAACTTCTATTGTGAACTCCTCTAGTCTCAGCTTGGGCTCTGATAATCCAGAAGAGATATCACACCTTGTAGGTTTTTCACCACCAATGATGTGCTGACACTACTTAAATAAAACCAGGGCCCCTAAGACTTCATTACTCTGCTTCCAAAATCTTGGTGACCTTCACTGGCAACAGGATGTGGATCACAGGGAGCTGAAGTAACCCAATAACACAGGCATCTTAACCATTTTAGGAGAGTGAAACCATTTAACCCCCAATGTAATGGCTGTGGTGTCTGTCTGAGAAAGAAAGAAATTGGCTTTAACTTAACGCTGTGTTGGCTTGCGAGAGAAATAGAAAGGCAAAATAAGAAGGCGAAATTGTTGAGCATCTCTCAGATCTACCTGTTAGCAGTTTGTGACTTCAGACCCAAGAAGCACTGGCATGGAGTAAATCTAATCACATTTAGACACAGCCCCATAGTAAATAGAGGGAAAAAGAAAGATATTACAGGACTATAATCTTCTTGGGACTGTAAGCTGAAAAGGAAAATCCAGTGAAGGATGATGAAGTTAGCTGCTCTGCTGTTAAACACAGAAGAGTTACGGAGGTGAACATAGCCTGTACAACCTGAGTATATCTGGTATTGACAGGGTCTTTAGTGGCAAAGTCTGTAGAACTGGAGGGTAGCCTGTAATGCTGCCCTAGTTTAGCAGGGGCTGCAAGCAGCTCAGCAGAGAGCCTTGGGCTGAAGCTGCCTGTATTTATCAACTGCAAATGGTTATAAAGAAGTAACTTGAGAGACAGCTGTCAATATCTGCCATATTCCTTGCCCTGTGATGCTCCTTTCTATGTCGTTATTTGCACGTGATTTCCATCTGCAGGCTATAGTGTCATCTTGATGGCAGCACCAATCCTGTTCTTTGTCAATGAGGAGGTAAAAGCACTAGATAAATGCTCAGTATTCGGCATCAAGGTGGTCACGTTGCTGGATCACTCTGACCTTGTACTGTAATTCTGGAAGTTTGATCCTAATGTAGTTCTCAGATTCGCTACTTTCATGATTATATACAGTCATGTACATGATCATAACGTGACCTAACTATGGGGATACATTCTGAGAAATTGCACTGTTAGGTGATTTCATTGTTGTGCAACATCATAGAGTGCACTTACACTAGCCCAGGTGGTAAATATATTTATATATACATTTTTTAAAATATGGAAAACCAAATGTCCCAGCAGCATTGCTAAATACCAGTAATTTCCCCTACTTGATCTGCAATGCCAATATCAGATTTCTCTATATGCTCCATTATAATCTTATACAACCACTGTCATAAATGTGGTCCATTACTGATTGAGACATCTTTATGTAGCATGACCACATACATAAATAGAACATATAATAATGTGTATAAGGATTATATATAATTATATGATATATGGTATCATATATCATACATAATAATGAAAGCAGTCATTCTGAGAACTAAACTATTATGTATATTATATATAAGTTATGATTTTTAAGTTATATATAATTATATAATACATAACTTAAAAATACATTATATGTACATTTGTATATAATTTGCTTTCATATACTTATATAGTACTCAATATACAGTCATAAATTATATATATTATATATATATATACTATATAGATACATATTAAGGTTTTAATGTGTTCCCCAAAGTTCACGTGTGGAAACTTAATCCCCAATGCAATGCTGTTGAGAGGTGGGGACTTTAAGAGGTAATTATGTCATGAGGAATCCTTAGAAATGGATTAACGTCTTTGTCCCAGGAGTAAGTTTTCACAGGAGTGAGTTCCTAATTTAAAAAAAAAAATGAATTTGGCGTCCTTTGTCTCCCACAAGTATGCTTTTTTGCCCTTCTACCAACTGCCATCAGATGATGCAGCAATAAAGCCCTCGCCCCTCAACCGGACTTCTCAGCCACTGGAACTGTAAGAAATAAATTATTATCTTTTAAATTACCCAGTCTCAACTATTCTCTTACAGCAGCACAAAAAGGACTAAAACTATATATACATATATATATATATATATGTGTGTGTGTGTGTGTGTGTGTGTGTGTATGTGTGTTTACATATATACACACATATATCTATAAACACACATGTATATATGTAAATATGTGTGTCTATATATATTTATACAAACACACACACACACTCAAGTAGAAGTAGATATCTTGCTTACATAAATTTTCAAGCAGGAAGTTGTCATTCAAACAGTGGTTGGAGGACCCCAGCTCTACCTTTTTTGGGCTCTGTCACCTTGAACTGTAGCTTCCAGTCTCTGTATCCATCTGCAACAAGTCAGCAGAAGGCAAAAGAGCAAGAACAGCTGTGGGGAGAGTTTTTATGGACCAGGCTAGGGTGAGTGTCCTTGGTTTAAAATCCTGCCTACATTCCTTTAATGTTTATGTGTCGTTTTAGTTGACAGCTGTATCCACTCCTGCAAATATTTTTATCCTTTAGTGAACCACATTTGAAAGGTATTCTTGGATTAGAACCTGGACCAAATAAGTGAGATTTTCATAAACTGCCTTTGTTCTTAGTTCCATGAAATAGTCTGCTATGATAAATAGTAAGCCTTATTAACATCAATCTTTTTGGTTTAGATAAAATCTGTGAGGCCTCTCTCTCTGCATGGTTTTGAAAAGGAAATTTTTCCATTGCCTAACTTTGTGATGTACCCTTCTGACTGTGCAAAGAGAAAAAGCAATGCTTCAAAATGGGAATCCAAGAATTCTGTTTTAAATTACACTTATTAACACAATAATTATTGTTAATATTAATACTGTAGTACTTATATAGCATAATTTATTTGCAAACACTTCATAAACACTAGTTTCTAAATAAAATAATAAATTAGCAAATATTAATTCCAAAGTCATGAAATGGAAAAGTAGTTGAATTGGGACTGCAATTTGAGGTTAGAATCCCCATTCTCGTTGGGATTTCTTTCCCCAACACTGACTCTATCTCTTTGGGTTTTGTAACTTCCTTACTTGAAGAAGGAGGGCTATAAAATCTCAGTGACAAGAATCAGATCCTGTTTGAGCACTAACAATAGTCCACATTAAGGGCCTGCTGCATATTCATAGCCTTGGAGAGTGCAGATAAAAATATGACTTTTGAAATTTTGATTCGTGATCATTTCTGAATCCATATGTACTCATTAAATGCCACTGAATACATTTTTAATAATGAGGAGGAATTTGACAAACGACCTGTCTGAGCTGAACAAAGAGATTTCACACAGTGGATTTCACACAGCAGAGAAAATACCTGGAGAGTGTTAAAATCCCATTTGTTAATGTATATTGTATTATGTTCAAACTATCCATTTTAAGACTGGTTGCTTATAATAATTATTGTCATGGTGCCATACATGCCTATCTTAGTGACTAAAGGGGAAATTTACCCCATATCTGCAAAATAAATAGGTTTGACACAAGTTTTGAGTGCACACATTTCCTAACAATAATTTTACTGCAAGGGAAACTGTTCTTATTGTCACATTAAGCTCTCCTTTAGAACAAAGTTTCAACATTTTTTTCTTTTGTATTTGTAATCTCTTTGTTCTACAAGGAGTCAAATCAATAGAGAAGAAGATAAGAAGTGACCTTCATATAAATTAAGAAAATAAAAAAATGAACCTCTATTAATAATCAAGAAGAAAAAGAGAAAAATCAATATTTATTGAGTTGTTTTGTGCCAGGTACTGTGCTAGGATATTTGTGCCCCAGATTATTTCAAGTTGGGGATGGCAAACAGAGACAAGTTTATTTAGTTAACTTTCCATTATCCAATGGATTCATTTGTTGACTAGTATTACTGTTATTATTATTACATATTATGCATTTTTAAATTATTTAATTATAGTCTGGTCTTCTTCTATTAGAAAGTTCAGAACTCTTCATCCTCATACCTCTCAGCTGATAATTACCTAGAGAATGCAAATATTTAATTTATAATGTTTAGTTTATAATGGTGTAATTCAGACAGTATACTTGCAAAATAAATAAATCAAGGTGTGGTCCAAACTCAAATATAAACTTTTTTTATTATTTAATATTTGAATTCTCATCGATGATGCTAAGTTCTATTAGTGTGGCTAACCAAGAGTTATCTGTAGAGATTACTGTATTTCCACCAATTTTGTCTTTTGGGAAGCAGAAGAAAACCACATGGATCTCAGTTATTTAAAGTTCATTTTTAGCAAATAGCAGATATAATTCCAAAATAATTGAAAACTGGTAAAATACAGAAGGCAATGTGGTAAATAGGATAGATATAAAGAAATAGGATTCTAGACCTAGGTAGATGCTTGGAGATCATACGGTCCAGCTTACATTACAGGTTAAAAATTCAGAACAAGCATGTTAAATGATTTGCCCAAATCAAACAGCAGGGGATACCAAAGACTAGCATTCTGAATTTTTTTAAGTAGCTGATTAGTTTTTTATTTCCCTAAACACAACAATGGGCAGATATCTTGCTACTTTATTAACTCTGATTTTTGCAAGTATCAAATACCAAAGGAAAAATGCCTTTTTACAGCTAGTAAAACCATATAAGAACTATTTTGGTTTTGATCCTCAAAAAGTGAAATAACACTAGGGAGAATATAGTGAACAAATAAGAAACTTTGTCCCAAGTTATGGGAGCATTGACAAAACTATTACCAATTATAGCTCAACTTTACTGGGTAATACCAGAACAAACAGAACAAAATCTCTTATTTATTTATTTAAAAATATCTAATTGACAAAAACTATATGTATTTAATATGTACACGTGATAACTTAATATATGTATACATTGCATAATGATTACCTGAGAATGTTGTTTCTCCACCACATCTCAAAAAGAGATGGTTTATTTGTGAGACTGTATTCCTTCATGCAGAAAATAGGGGGAGTATAATCTTTTGTCTTTAGTGACATTTCTAGATGTCTCCCTTCCCCATTTCCTCCTGAAACAAATAAACAAACAAACCTTTATGTTAATGGCATCATCCCTTCCTGTTAACTTTTTAGTAACCTTCTCTGTCTTTCTGAAGACTGGACTTTTTTTCTTTAACATTCAACATCTTCAATTGTTCTTTAATATAGCTCAATACCCTAATCCCCTCTGTTTCAATGCCCTTTCCTACAATCAGCCAACCAGTCCCCTGGCTGCTGGTTCTGAAGAAGAAACTCACACTCAAACTCACAATGCTTATTCTAGTCTCTTACTCAACAATTGACACAGAAGGCTTCTGTGACAAAATGTGAGGGATGGGGTTTCCCCACACACCAGTCAGTTCTGCAGCAGACACCAGTTGGTGTAGTCCAAGTCAATTCTGACATTATCTACCTGGCAACAGTATCAGATCCCACCCGTTGAGGGCTCAGTCCCACAAGACTGCCCCACCCTCCCATCAGACACCAGTCTGAAGTCTGGGCCTCAGAGAACTTCTGACTGGCTTCTGACACTGGTTTCAAGTTGGGGCTCCTACAACCCCTTCTTTCGATTTTATTAATTTGCTAGATCAGCTCATAGAACTCAGAGAAACACTTATGTTTACCAGTTTATTACAAACACTATTACAAAGGGTGGAGATGAAGAAACACACAGAGTGAGGTAGGGGGAAGACGTGAAGTGCTTCCATGCCCTCCTCAGGCCCACCACCCTCCAGGAACCTCCAGAAGCTCTCAGAATCTGGAACTTTTGGGATTTTGTGGAGGCTTCGTTTCCTAGGCATGATTGATTAAACCATTGGCCATTGGTGATCAACTTAACCTTTAGCTTCTCTCTCCTCCCTGGAGGCTGGGGAGTAGAATTGAAAGTCCCAGCTCTCTAATCCTGCCTTGGTCTTCCTGGTGACCGCCCTGTCCTGAAGCTATCAATCATTCACTAGCACACAAAAAGACAGCACTTTCAAAATTCCAAGGATTTTAGGAATTTTATGCCTGGAAATCGGGTCAAATATCAAACATACGTTTGTCAATATCACACTGGTGTTTCATCTTTGTAATCTTTATACCAAGTATTCCTTTATCTAATTCTCACCCTGCTGCAATTCATATCACGTCTAAATCTCCAATCCGTGAACACCATCAATTCTCTCTATTCCTAACCTCCCTCCTATCTTCACTGTACTCTTTGCCCAGCTTAGATTTTACCATCCATCATTAGATAGAATCACTATCTACTATCCCCTCCCTCCTTCCTCTCTTCTACTCCAGTAAAAACTCCAGCTTATCAGAACAAACTTTCCATCTTTTATGTGCCTGCACTCAAGCAGTTAAATATTACAAGAAAATGGTATGATGGGGATGACTGGATTAAAAATAAATTCATGAATACTAAGCCGTAATAGGCAGTAAACGTGTTGGAAATCCTACTTTGGCAGAAATTTTGATTTTGTGTTCTTTGATGCATGCTTTCTCCTCTCTCCTTAGATATATCCTACATTCCACACATCCTGGCAGTTGCTGGCGTTGCCTCACATTTCACTGAGGAAATAAAACCCATCAAGCAGGAAATCCTTTACTTCCTTCCACCAAAGCCTCAACCATCTCCTCCAGCGTTTCTCTTGTCACGCTGGAGTGACATTTCACCTACTGTTAAACGCTCGTTCCTCCACTTGTGCCCATCATCTTGCACCAGCTCAATTTCCTTATTCCTTCAGTAATGTTTCCTCCCATGCATTTATTTATCCAACAAATATATATATTGAGATTCTATAAAATATAAAAATTCCTTTGGCTTTATGGAGACCACAGAAAGGAACCTGTATTTTGTTTCTTTCGTGAATTTGACCAGGATGGTGGCATGATGTGATTCACTTTTTTTTATTTTTATTTTTTGAGATGGAGTCTTGCTTTGTCACCCAGGCTGTAGTGCAGTGGCGCAATCTCGGCTCACTGCAACCTCTGCCTCCCATGTTCAAGCGATTCTCCTGCCTCAGCCTCCTGAGTAGCTGGGACAACAGCTGCGTGCCACCAAGCCAGGCTAATTTTTTTTTTTTTTTTGTATTTTTAGTAGAGATGGGGTTTCACCATGTTAGCCAAGTCTCAATGTGACCTCGTGATCTGCCCTCCTCGGCCTCCCCAAATGCTGGGATTACAGGTGTGATGCACCGCACGTGGCCGTGATTCACATTTTAAAAGATACCAGTGCTATTGTTGAACTATAGAGTAAGAATGAGTAACAAAAGAAACACCCATTGCCACAGAGCAGGGAAGAGAAGACAGTGGCTTGGACTAAGATGGCAACAGTTGAAGTGGTGGGCAATGGTAGATTCTGGAGATATATGGATAGATACAGATATAGAAATATAGATTTTTTGAGACAGGCTGGAGTGTAGCAGAATTATCATTACTCACTGTAACCTTAAACTTCCGGTCTTAAGCAATCCTAGTGTCTCAGCTTCCCAAGTAGCTAGGGATACAGGCACACATCATCATGCCCAGCTAATTTTAAAAAATATTTTATAGAAATGGGCTCTCACTACTTTGTCCAGGTTGGTGTTAGACTACCGACCTCAAGCAATCCTCCCACCTTGGCCTCTTGAAGTGCTGGGATTACAGGCATGAGCCAGTGCACCTGGCCATAAGATTTATATTTTGAGCTAACATCAAAATGACTTGCTGGTGGCAGAGATAAGAGAGAAAGAAAGAGAGAGAGAGAGATGAATTATGAATGCAACCTAAAGTTGGGGCCAGGGAAATTGGGTGGAGAGTGAGATTGGTTACAGAGGTAAGGAAACAAAGAGGAGCAAATTTTGTTGAGGGCAAGAGTGGGGAATCAAAAACTTGTTAGGCTAAGTTAAGTTTGGAAGATCCCTTGGATATCCAGATGGAGATGTGGAGTAGATGTATGTACATATCAGCCTACCTCTCAGGGGAGAGAGAGTGCACATATTGGCGCTGCTTAAAGTTAGAGGTCTTGATGAGATCAACCAGGAGACAAATTCTCTGATCAAATTCTCTAGACTCATTTCCTCTACCTCCTCAACTATCATTTATTAAAAAAATAAGAATGAAGAAATATTCTAAACATATATAAAACTGCAAAAAATAATATAATAGTCAAGCAACCCCTACCAAGATTGAAAGAAAGATATTAACATTTTTCTGTATTTTCTCAGATGTCTCTCTTTTAGTTTTAAGAATTAAAGTATTACAGAAATAACTAAAGGTCTGTTCTATTATCTTTTCCCTCCCTAATCTAGAGGTAGCCATTTTCCTGAAGTTGATGTATATCCTTCCCATGAACATTTAAAAATTTCATGTTTCTATATATATATACACTCACAATTTTTTAAACACAATGCCATGTCTTTAAATTTTTGTAAATGATATTTATGCAATTATTAGTAATAATTATCATTAATTACCAATGTTATTACTATTATGCAATTATTGACAATGCTCTTTAACTCAACATTTTGTTTTGAAATGTATTCATACTGATGTAGATTAATTTCTTACATTTTACTTGCTATCTATATTATATCATTGTTTGAATAAGATGATTTTAGCCATTCCATGTGGATGGACAGTCAGACCATCTCCGTTGAATCTCTATTATCACAGGGCTTCAATGATCAGCCTTGCATATGTCACTTGTGCATGTGGGCAAGTTTCTCCGGGGTACATACTAAGAAGTAAAGAGCCAAGTCATATTGATAGGTATACTCCACTTCCCTGACTCCTGTATTGCCAAGTTGCCTTCCAAAACAGATTTTCCTAATTTACAAAGCCTCCTGAAGTGTATGTGTGAGAATTCTTGTTTCCTCACATGCTCAGCAGCACTTGGTGTAATTAATTTGCTTAATTTTTGCCAATTTGTTGAATATGAAAGGTAATTTTGATGTTGTCTTTTTCTCTTTTCTCACTCTTCTGACTTTCCGTCTTGCCACTCCACTAAATTTTCTGCTTTCAGCCATCAGTGATTTCCATGAAGTTGAATGGAGTATTCTTGGTCTTCCTGTAGCTCTACAGGCCAACAGCATCCAACTTAGTTGATCACTCCCTGTTTGAAACACTCTCCTCTCAATTATATGGAGAGAATGCATTCCCCCTACCTCTCTGACAGATCCTTCTTAATCTCTTTTCTTACTAACTTCTCCTGTTCTGCAAAGGCTGACATAGGCTTTTATTATTTTTCTACCATTAATTATTGAATGATATAACCCTTCCCTATGACTTTAAATACTCACTTTATAATAATGCCTACCAATGATATTGTTCGGCAATTCTGTGTTTCTAATTTTTGCTTGATATCTGTACTTTAATGTATCATAAATACCTCAAACTCAGCATGATAAAAAATTGAACTCTTTATTACCAGTTCCTTCACCACCTAGACTTCCCCCAAAATGTGTCTCTTTCAGTAAATGGCTCATCCTCATCCATTGATTTACTAATTCAAAAGCCTTCGTGTCAGACTCTGCACTTCTGTTCTCTCAGCTCCCATATCTGATTTATAACCTGGACATGTTTTTTTCCTCCAGAATGCATTCTGTATCATTCCACTTCTCTCCTTGGTCTCTGCCACCACTTCAGTTCAAGTTTACCACAGTCCTTAAGTTTCTGTTACCTCAGTTTAGTTACTGTCCCATGAAAGGCCATTTCTACATGACAGCCAGAGTAGGATTTTAAAACGCAAATAGGATTATGACCATTTCCTGTTTAACATGTCCAAGAATTTCCTATTTCACTTGTTGCACTTAGACTAAGTTTAACATAGTTATGGGCTTAATACTCCTGTCAGCTTCTCTGACATTAGCTCACTCCCCATTCCCTCCCTCTCACTACGCTTCATTCACACTGGTGTTCCGGCCATTCCACAAACACACTCTCTCCTGCCTTAAAACAATGGTTATTGCTCTTCTCTTCCGTCAAGATATTGTTCCTATGACTTGCTTCTTATCCATCAAGTCTCAATTTAAATGTAACTTCCTCAGAGAGATCTTCTTGAACCATAGCATCCCAGGGCAGTGGGAGTGAGAAAAAAGGAAAGTGAAGTAGGAAGGGATGGGTGGCGGATCCAAGGAGATGTGTTGCCCTACCAACCGCTGCTTCCCTGCTTCCTGACAGTGAGGAGACACAGCTCCACACTTGCACCTGCTTGGCCACAATGAACATTGCAGAACTGGCTGGGAATCAGAGGGGTCAAAGGAGACAGAGCTTCTGCCCTGTTTCCTTCCGTCTTCTCTCTCCCACTGGTCCCTGCTCACCTCGCAGGGGAGCTAATCCTCTGCACTTCTGATTTATGCCACGGAGCCTTTTGGCGTCAATACAGGGAACCAAGCCCCACATCCTGCCTTGAATTTTACCTGATTTCTGGAAGTGGCAGGAGGAGCTGCAGATCCAGGACATGTGCCTGGAGGCAGCTGGAGATAGCAACCCATGAACTCACATGGAATTCAGCGTGTGGTAGCATTTTCTGTGTTGTAGAAGTGCTGAGCATCTGAGACACAGGTGAGACCAAGAGAATAAGAACAGTACTTCAAATGTGTCAGATCCACATGTTGTCGGCTTTATTTCAGGTACCAACCTTAGAATGTAAGTAGAGGTAAGTGGCTGACACACTCATAAGGGTTTTGCTTAAGAAAGGGAAGAAATAAAGTTACCCAGAAGGAATGATGAAGCAGCCAGGATTAGGAAGAGTGGAAAGCTCTTAACACTCCTCATCCTGAAAGGGCAAAGGGAGGGAATACTAACTTCAAAACCTGGTGAAAGCTGCAGCTATGACAAGCCATCTATCAGTGCTATAGCCTCTAGGAAGATGGTAGCTATTATTGGAGTCTTGGCAGGGCAGGGGGGGAGTAAAAGGGAGTGATAAATACCCTCTCCAGCAGCCATCCAATCTTATACCAGAGTCTCTCATTGGCCAACTCTGACCAGAAGCTGGAGGGAAAGGGAACTCAGAACTGTGGTAAAGGTGAGCATCTCAAGAAACAAAGTGAAACAAGGAAGAGTGAAAAAGTGTATCAGGGGATGGAGTGCTAACAGAAGCATTCCAGTATAGGAGGACAGACTTTAAGTGAAAAGTGGACAGGATTCATTTATCATTCATTGATGGCCCTGCCACCTGCTACAAGTTCACCAAGTTATTTTATTTTGAATGAATGAACTTAGAAAGTATGCTTCCAGGCTTCAGCTTTGCATATAGAAACTGTAGAAACTGTGGAACTCTATAAGGCTTATATTTAATATTTCCCTGGGAAAACAGAGTTGCAGAAATAATGTATAAAAACAAATTGCCAGTTTTCACTTCTGTCTCCAGTATAGAAACCAAAATAATCAGGATTTTAAAAATGTAAAATTCAACACATCAATACAAATTTTACACTTTTATTATAAATTAAATTATATATGCAACATATATGTGTGCATGTAAACACATGTATATATGTCTGTCTGTCTATCTATCTATCTATCTATCTATCTATCTATCTATCTATCAAGGAATACCTCACAGAAGGATTGGGAATTGACTCCAGACCACAGCAATAAGGCAAATATTACAATAATCTATCATATACATTTTTTGTCTTACTCATGTTTATGGAAGTTACATTTACACTATACTGCAGTCAGGAAGCTTGTACTAGCATTATGTATAAAAAGAACAATGTACTTGCTTACCCTAATTTAAAAATCCTTATTGCTAAAAAAAATGCCAATGATTATCTTAGATTTCAGCAGGCAGTAATCTTGTTGCGGGTGGAGGGTCTTGCCTCAATATTGTTGGCTGCTGACAGATGAGGGTGAAAGCCACATCTTACATGGATGGCAGCAGGAAAAGAGAGAGAACTTGTGCAGGGGACTCTTCTTAATAAAACCATCTGCTCTCATGGTACTTATTCACTATCATGAAAACAGCATGGAAAAGACTTGTCCCCTTAATTCAATTACATCCCACCAGGTCCCTCCCACAATACATGAGAATTATAGGAGCTACAAGATGATATTTGGGTAAGAACACAGGGCCAAACCATATCATTCTGCCCCTGGCCCCTCCAAAATGTCATGTCTTCTCATTTCAAAACCAATCATGCTTTTCCAACAGTCACCAAAGGTCTTTAACTCATTTCAGCCTTAACTCAAAAGTCCACAGTCCAAAGTCTCCTCTGAGACAAGGCAAGTCCCTTCCATCTATGAGCTTGTAAAATCAAAAGCAAGTGAGTTACTTCCTAGATACAATGGGGGTACAGGCATTGAGTAAACACAGCCATTCCAAATGGGAGAAATTGGCCAAAACAAAGTGGCTACAGGCCGCACGCAAGTCCAAAATCCAGCGGGGCAGTCAAGTCTTAAAGCTTCAAAATTATCTCCTTTGACTCCATGTCTCACATCCAGGTCATGCTAAAGCAAGAGGTGGGTTCTCATGGTCTTGGGCATTTCCACCCCTGTGGCTCTACAGGGTACAGCCTCCCCCCTGGCTGCTTTCACAGGCTGGCATTCAGTGTCTGCGGCTTTTCCAGGTGCAGACCCTCTCTGTATAGGGGGTCCAACCCCACATTTCTCTTCTGCATTGCCCTAGCAGAAGTTCTCCATGAGAGCCCCACCCCTGCAGCAAACTTCTGCCTGGACATCCAGGCATTTCTATACATCTTCTGAAATCTAGGTGGAGGTTCCCAAGCCTCAATTCTTGACTTCTGTGCATCCACAGACTCAACATCACATGGAAACTGAAAAGTTTTGGGGCTCACACCCTCTGAAGCCACAGCCCGAGCTGTATCTTGGCCCTTTTTAGTCATGACTAGAGCAGCTGAGATGCAGAACACTAATTCCTAGACTGTACACAACACACAGACCCTGGGCCCGGCCCACAAAACCATTTCTTTCTCTTAGGCTTCCAGGCCTGTGATGAGAAGGGCTGCCATGAAGACCTCTGACAGGCCCTTGAGACATTTTCCCCCATTGTCTTGGGGATTAACATTCGGCTCCTTGTTACTTATGGAAATTTCTGCAGCTGGCTTGAATTTCTCCTCAGAAAATGGGATATTCTTTTCTATTGTGTGGTCAGGCTGCAAATTTTCCAAACTTTTATGCTCTGCTTCCCTTATAAAACGGAATGCCTTTAACAGCATCCAAGTCACCTCCTGAATGCTTTGCTGCTTAGAAATTTCTTTTGTCAGATACTCTAAATAATCTCTCTCAAGTTCAAACTTTCACAAATCTCTAGGGCAGGAGCAAAATCCCACCAGTCTCTTTGCTAAAACATAACAAGAGTCACTTTTGCTCCAGGTCCCAACACATTCCTAATTCTCATCTGTGACCACCTCTGTCTGAACTTCATTGTTCATATCACCATCAGAATTTTCATCAAAGCCATTCAACAAGTCTCTAGGAAGTTCCAAACTTTCCCACATTTTCCTGTCCTCTTCTGAGCCCTCCAAACTGTTCCAACCTCTGCCTGTTACCCAGTTCCAAAATCACTTCCACATTTTTGGGTCTCTTTTCAGTGGCACCCCACCCTGGTACTAATGTACTGTATTAGTCTGTTCTCACGCTGCTAAAAAAGACATACCTGAGACTGGGCAATTTACAAAAGCAAGACATTTATTAAACTTAAAGTTCCACATGGCTGAAGAGGCCTCACATCAGGGCAGAAGGAAGGAGCAAGTCACATCTTACATGGATGGCAGCAGGAAAAGAAAGAGAGCTTGTGCTAGGGATCTCCTCTTAATAAAGCCATTAGATTGCATGAGACTAATTCACTATCATGAGAACAGCACAAGAAAGACTTGCCCCCATGATTCAATTACCTTTCATGGGGTCCCTCCCACGACACATGGGAATTCAAGATGAGATTTGGGCGAGGACACAGCCAATCCATATCAAACCCTCAATGTTCTCCATGAGGATTGGAATCAACTTCTAAACTCTTGCAAATGTTTACCTTTTGACCTCCTCTCATGAATTATGAATATTCTTAATGATGTCTAGAATGGTAAATTTATTCTGGAAGGCTTTCAAGTTACTTTGGCCAAATCCATAAAAGGAGTCACTATGGTAGCTGTAGCCTTACAAAATGTATTTCTTGAATAATAAGACTTGAAAGGTTGAAACTGATCCTTGCTCTTTTATCCATAGGCTACAGAATGAATGTTGTTAGTAAGCATGAAAACTACATTAATCTCCTTGTATATCTCCATCAGAGCTCTTGGATGACCAGGTGCATTGTCACTGAGCAGTAATATTTTGAAAGCAATCTTTTTTTCTTAGCAGCAGGTCTCAACATTGGGTGTAGAATATTCAATAACCCATGCTTTAAAAAGATGAGCTGTCACCCAGGCTTGATTGTCCTATTTATATAGTACAGACATAAAAGATTTAGTGACATTTTTAAGGGCCCTAAGATATTTAAAATAATAAATGAACATTGGCTTCGACTTAAAGTCACCAGCTGCATTGTGCCCAGATAAAACAGTTAGCCTTTGTCAGCTTTAGCTAAGGCTTTGAAGCTTTGAAGACAGGCATTGACTTATTCTCTTTACTATGAAAGTCCTATATGGCATCTTCTTCTGAGAAAAGGCTGTTTCATCTACATGGAAAATCTGTTGTTTAATGTAGCCAGCTTCTTCACTGATCTTAGCTATGTTCTGGATAATTTGCTGAGGCTTCTGCATCAGCACTTGCTGCTTCACCTTGCACTTTTATGTTATGGAGATGACCACTTAAATCTCATCAACCAACCTCTGATTGATAGATTCAAACTTTCCTTCTACAGTGTCCTCATGTCTCTCAGCCTTCAAGGAAGTGAAGAGAGTTAGGATCTTGCTCTGTGTTAGGCTTTTTCTTCAGGGAATATTGTGTCTGGCTTGATATTTTATCCACATCACTAAAACATTCTCTATATTGTCCATAAGGCTGTTTTGCTTTCTTTTAATTTGTGTGTTCACTGGATTAACACTTTTAATCTTCTTTGAGAACTTTTCTTTGCAGTCAGAACTTTGCTAAATGGTGAAAGGGGTCTAGATTTCAGCCTATCTAGGTTTTCAACATGCCTTAATCATTTCCAGCTTTTGATTTAAAGTGAGAGACATGTGACTCTTTTTATCATCTGAACACTTAGAAGCCATTTTAGGGTTATTAACTGGCATAATTTTAATACTGCTTTGTCTCAGGGAATAGGAGGGCCCAAGGAGAGGGAGAGAGATGGGGGATCATCAGAATACACCCAACATTTATCAAATAAGTTTGCTATCTTATATTGTTCCCAGACCGAACCAAGGATTGGGATACTTATTCTCACAGCCCAATAATAAGATGCAGGTGAACTGGGAAAGAAGAGAGTTTATTTCCGTAACCGAGTACAGGGAGAAGGCCAGGAAAATATTGCCAGACCAATTCAAAATTAAGAGGTTTTCCAGAGCTTATATACCTTCTAAGCTATATGTCTGCGTGTAAGTGTGTAACTTCTTCTAATCTATAACTAAGGTTTGAGTCCTGAAGACCTTCCTCTGGAGCCTCAGTAAATGTACTTAATCTAGATGGGTCCAGTTGCTGGGGTGATTCCCTTATCTTGTCTCCTGCTAAATCATGGAGGCTGGGGGAGTTCCTTCAGATCCCAATAAAACTTGTTTGTGGAGGGCTGAGGAGTTTCTTCAGACCTGCACTAAAACTTGTTTAATTTTAAACGAGTCCTGTTAAGAATTTCTTCATTTTGTTGTCATGCTTCAAGACCCAGGAAAGGCCTGGGCAAAACTTGATGGGCTTTTGTTACATTCCAGCCTTTGTATAAGGGCACTGGCTCTCTCAGCTTTTAATATTTAACTTTACCACTCAGTCAGTGCTGAAACAGTTGTCATGGAGGTCTGCCTCTTCTGCCATTAGTGAGACCTGGCCTGCCACAATATGGGCACATTTCATGGTATCCAAAAACAAAATAGATTTTGAGGAAAGTTAGTATTTGTGTTTTCTATTATGAGCAATGTAAGTCTCTCCAATTATTTAGGTCTCCATTTATTTAGGTCTTCTTTAATGTCTATTCATTTTGTACTGATATAATGATTTCCATGAAAGTCTTGCACATGTTTTGAAAATCATTTTTCCAGGGAAACTTATATTATGTTTTCATTGGAAATGGGCTTCTTTTTTCTCAGATGACATATTCTAACTGTTGAATTTTCTACATTGCTCTTGTACACTTACCAACAATGATCAACTTTTAAAAATTAATTTTAGTAAATTTATCTATAAATTCATATTATTTGAGAGTAATGATAATTCTGTTTCCTCCATTCCAATAATTTTTGTACTTTTACTTTGCACTGACCAGAACCTGAAATAGAATGCTGTTTAGACATAACAATTGTTACTCCTTATTTTAAGGAAATTAAAATGTTATCTTAAAAGTTTTCAATTTTTAGCTTCAAAGCTACCTTGGAGATGGAATTATACGCAGTCCAAATTACAAGAAGAGTTACCTCAGATTCAGTCCTGTCCCCTCTAATTTTTAGCCAGACATATTAGAAAAGTGAGGCACAGAGGGAATGATGTTGGGGAGAAAGAGAGATAAAGACAGTGACAGAGACAGAGAGAGCCAAAGAGACAGAGACAGAGGGAGACACACATAGAGACATATAGAGACAGAGAGAGACAGAGACAGATAGACAAAAGAGAGGGAGAGAGAAACAGAGAGACAGACAGAGACAGAGACTGGTTCTCTATTTACCTACAGATTGATAAGAAGGGTGAAATTCTGTTGAATAAGCTCAACTGCTTCTGGAATTGGTAGCTATTTCAGAAAGGAAAGTAGATACTTAGAAATGAGGACAAGAGGCAGAGGGAGGCAGAGAAATGAGGAAAAGCTGAGGAAACAATCACTTACTAGATTGGTTGTTTTTCCAACTATTCTCTTTCCAACATTTATATTCTAGCATTGCCACTTGTTAAACATGCATCTTTCGTTTCTATCCATTCCTTCTTCACTGTGCCACCAATTTCTGTTCTCCTCCACTCACATGATTTGGGAAGATCAGGCAAACTCCATCCTGGGAGAAGGGGAATTGACATCTGTTATACCAATGAGCAAGCAAGGCACCTCCCAGCACCTGCCTTTGGTCCCTGAGAAGAAATAACCCTATACAAAAAAAAAAAAAAAAACTCTTATAGTCAGCATTTCCAACTATTAAATGTTCCCATTATTTGAATTTTCCAGATAACTAAAGCTTCATAATTTAAATATACCATATATATATATATATATAATCATTTTGATGGAAATCTTTCTAAAATGTATTGCAAACTTATTTTCCTTACTAAACAGAATATTCTTGACATAACTTAATCTTTTCTTGATGATTCAGGGCCATTGGTATGGCTCAAATATAGAGATGCCCTCAGGGATGATTGTGGAACTAAGGGCTGTGTGGCCAACACTTACTGGCTGTAGGCTGCTAGACATTTCCAGTTAATGTATCTTCTGTCCCTTCTGTTTCTGACACTTGTCACTTTCCAGTGTGCTTGCTTCTAACAGCACCCCTCCTACTTTGCTGCTTCTAATTTGTTCTCCACTGTAACTTTGGAAGAACTGATGGTTGCCAGGGGAAACCAGGAAACCAAGGTTATGAAATCAGTACTCTGAATATCCTTGGCTGTGGCCTGGGGAAGGTTTCATCCTTTGCTTCCAGAATAGGGAAGAATTCAGGCATTAGACAACTATCATTTTTGAGGTCCAGAGGTCTGGGCGGGGTACTTAGGACATTTCACTTTTAAGCTGTAGCAAAAGGAAGATAACCCTATTATAAAGCCTTGGAAATCTTTGAATCATTTGTTCAGGAGAACAAATAAGGATTGTTTTTTTGTGTGTGTGAAGTGTTGGTGAGGGCTCGGCATGTCCTTTATATAGGGATCACCCTAGGTTGAGACCCATATTAAGTATAATTAGTAAAACAGAGCCATGCATACTCTATCAATGTTCTGAGAAGGGTCCAGTCAGCAGCAGGCCCTGGTCAGAAAAGTTTCCTGAGGTCAACAAGACTCATAAATGCAACTGTGGGTTACCTCATTTGAAGAAAATAATGGATTATATCAACTGTTATTTGGCTGTTAGACATTTGGAAATCTTAAAAGAAAACTAAAGATTTAATTTCTTGAAAAGTTGTAGGCTGGGCGCGATGACTCATGCCTGTAATCCCAGCACTTTGGGAGGCTGAGGTGGGCAAATTGCCTGAGGTCAGGAGTTTGAGACCAGTTTAGCTAACATGATGAAACCCTGTCTCTACTAAAAATACAAAAACATTAGCTGGGCATGGTGGTATGTGCCTGTAATCCCAGCTACCAGCTACTCGGGAGGCTGAAGCAGAGGAATTGTTTCTACCAGGGAGGTGGATATTGCAGTGAGCTGAGATCTCACCACTGCACTCCAGCCTGGGTGACAGAGTGAGACTCTGTCTCAAGAAAAAAAAAAAAAAAAAAGAAAAGAAAAAAGTTGTAGAGGGTAGGTCAGCAGAACCTGGGGACAACATGTAAGCTCAAAGTACCATTTTTGATTAATTAAACTAATTTCACAGATATCTATTGCAACCAACAATCTTCTGATATTAATGTGGGATTTTTTTCTTGAATTAATTCTAAGACTCGCAAAATAATAAACATCTGAAGACTTGCAAAATAAGCCCCAAATATGTAAGAAGTAGAATTCGATCGTTCTCTCTCGTTCTTATTTTTTCTACCTCCTTCTGCCTCTGCCTGTTTCTCTCTGCTATGCTTGGACACAGTACAATGACAGGAACCTGGTTATTAAGAATTGGATGTTGGAGCTGAAATCTAATTAATTAGGCAGTGACTGATCTCCTTAAGTACAAAATCTGGAGAAGCTGACAACAAATTGACTCAATGCTGTGTTGATGCTGGAATAATGTGAATCTCTCCCATCTAAGGTATAACTGGACCTTTAGAATAAGAAGGGGCTGATGGCTCGGGTGAATGTCAGATGGTACTTTTCTAGCAGAAAGAAATATACCCAGTAGGTGATGAGAACCAGGTAGTATAGCATAATTCTCATGCTGGCTGCTACTTCTGCCTGTGGCTAGAATGAAAAGTCAATTCTGAGACGCTTCTTATGAGACCAAAGTTGTTTAACTAAGACACTACAAAAAATTATTATCCCTGTAAATGTTGAGCAATATGGTTTCCACCTTTCTCCTAATGACTTCCTCTCCTGCTTACCTGATGGGTGGAAGTTAAATCTCTAAGGTCCATTTTATGTCCTTAAAAGAGTTTGACAGCGTTGATTACCTGGGATGCTGAATACGTTCCTTGTGTTCCTTTATATCCAGGTTACTTCTTCACCATCCTACTTGGTGACCTGGGTGGCTGACGTCTATGGACTGCATCAAGAAGTTCTCCTGTCCTTTGGCTTCTTGTTGATTTTGGCTAATTTCAGGGACTCGCAAGGGATCAAAAAGTGGGAGGAGAGTAAAATCAGAGTATTTATTCTCTTCTCTCCCTCCATTCCATTTCACCATAGCTTGGCTGTTTCCTTTTGCCGAGAAACCCCCTGTACACAGGTTCTCTCCCCTGTGGCTACAGACTGTTCATCTTTTGCTTTTCAGGCATTGCAGTGAGAGCTATGAGTTACTGCTAGCCCTGGGAGACTGACCATCCTCTTCTGTTTTCCCATATTCCACTCCCCATTTTTGTAAAAAGTCTCTTTACTAAAACTCTTTCATGACTTCCTTTGAGTACGTTGTTTATTTCTGCTGGAACATCTAGCAAAGGTGGAACTACAGAGAGGGAGGTTTCATGGAGAAAGAAGACGGAGGCTGAGGACATATAACTCGTGGAACTTGCTCTGGTGCAGAAAGTCCTAATTATACTAACACTGAGAAATAGTATGTAGGACAATCATTGAAACAAAAGGCAAACATTGAAACAAAAGATGATATCTTCACTGAGCGTAATATAGTGACATAGTATAGTGACAGGATATTTGAACTAAAGTCAGAAAACCTAGAGCCAAATCAAAACTCGACCTTTTTATCACTGCATATATTTTAGAGAGCCACTTAATGTCCTTGAGCTATTTTTTCCTATAAAATTTTCCTAAGGAATAAAAGAGCTAATGAATGAGGAAGCATTTTACAAACTACAAGACACATACAAATGTTAGTTATTACTGTTAACCTCATAGATTCTCCATTTCTCCCCATTCTTTTTATAGCACGTTCCAAATTGTATTCTGTGGAACACTGGTTATGAGAGATACTTAAAAAAAAAAAAAAGAGAGCCCAGTCTGGGCAATATGGTGAAACCCTGTCTCTACAAAAAATACAAAAAATTAGCTGGGCTTAGTGGCGGGTGCCTGTAATCCTAGCTATTCAGGAGGCTGAGGAAGGAGAATCGCTTGAACCCAGGAGGCAGAGGTTGTAGTGAGCCAAGATTGTGCCAATGCACTCCAGCCCGGGTGACAGAGTGAGACTCTATCCAAAAAAAAAAAAAAAAAAAAAGAGAGAGAGAGAAGGGGATTTAAATCCAAAAAGGTTTGAAAAATATTGCATATCCCCGTAGTCTCTTTGGAGATTCATAATACAACTTAGTTTGCTAGAGAATCTGAAAATTATGGTATTAAAATCACTCAGTTAACTTAGCTTAAACTATTTAGCAATTTCCAAACCAATGTACCAAGAAGCCCTTCATGACCTGCAACTTGTATGACCATTTGGTGGAACTAGCAGTTCATGGAACATACCTGGTAGATGCTGTCACCTAAAGATTTCTCTGTGTACCCCGGATCCATGGGGTCTTCCCACTCCAGACTAGTCTGCATAGGTGCTTGTATGATATGCACTCAACTCCTTAAACCTCAGGGCATCAAGTAGCTCAGTGGGTCACCATCTTTTTTTCCTACAAAATTTGTTCTTAAAATTCATATAAAAATTGCATTCATATGAATATATTGATCTACCCAGATTTCGGTGACCCTCCCCACTAAAATTTCTAAAGGATGTAATGTATCTCTATAATTATTTGTAATCGGCCCAACGAAGTAAGAATGCAACTGGAAGAAGAAGTGATGTCACGCATATAAACTGTAATGGTATACATCTATACAATGTCCAGGGCACTAGTCAGATCTTAAGCTTCAACCCTTTCTTCTCCTAGTAAAAAAAAAAAAAATGCAAATGGGGCCGGTCGGGCATGGTGGCTCACTGCTGTAATCCCAGCACTGTGGGAGGCCAAGGTGGGAGGATCACAAGGTCAAGAGATCTAGACCATCTTGGCTCACATGGTGAAACTCTGTCTCTACTAAAAATACAAAAATTAGCTGGGCGTGGTGGCACGCGAGAATAGTCCCAGCTACTCAGGAGGCTGAGACAGGAGAATGGAGTGAACCCGGGAGGCAGAGCTTGCTGTGAGCCGAGATCGCGCCACTGCACTCCAGCCTGGCGACAGAGCAAGCCATTGTCTCAAACAAACAAACAAACAAACAAAATAGCAAATGAATGGGTATGGTGTCAACATAGATTTAACATTGATTCAATTTGCACTCATTTTTAAAGTGATTTTTTTCTATACACAAAAACTGTTTGCTACATATCTCTCAACTCATTTTCAATAGACACCCTGAAGAACAGATGGTCTTTGAACAGATATTTTCCTATGGTAATGATGAGGCTCTGGCGGGCATTCCAGCCACTAGGGAATAGAAATTTAAGGCTACTTTCTCCAAAAAATTTTAGATATAAAGAGAGAAAACAGAAGTTGCTGGTGGTGAATGTCTGACTTGTGTCACCGAGACACTCATTTGTTCAAAGTGAGGGGTTTTCTTTCCTGAATAATCTTCCTTCACTCAATACATTTCTATTTCAATAGTTTCCACTGTTTCTGGTTTTCTCAGAAGATTCTTGGCATTGTGATTTTAAATAGAACTAAGCTTTGAGGTACAAATGAGAGCAAAAACGAAGAAATATTTAAACTTGAAGGGGAAATATCTGCACCCCTACATCCTTTAATTTCTATTTTATTGTTATAAGAATACTTAACATGAGATCTACCCTCGTAACAGATTTTTAAGTGTACAATACAGTATTTTTAACTATAGACACAATGTTGTACAGCATATCTCTATTCATCTTGCACTACTGAAACCTTATACCTGTTAACTGGCACCTCCCCATTTTACTAATCTCTCTTTATCTACTAGGCTGGATAAGCACTACGAAAACTTCTGATTGATAATGGAATTGGCTCTGCAATAGTCAGACAATGACCTCAATTTCTGAGATTCCCAAAATATTTTTCTGGGAACAACATCGCAGGTAACTAGATTTGTATTCAGATTCATTTAGTGTAAGATTATGCATGCACTTCACATATGCCAATATGAATAGTAAATGTTGTTTATGGGAATTTTCCAAGTGAAGATTTTGCAAGGAGTATTTTGACATTTATGTCACTATGTTTCATAATTTGTTTTTTTCTCTGATTCTTATCCACTCATCCATGAGAAGCAGTAACACTATGAATTTTTCAAATGAAAGCACCAAGGTACCTGACTTATATAATACCACTACTGTACTCTGACAGTAGCTTTTCAAGTTCCAGGCATAGTCCAGTATGATTCTACTTTTTCCCAAGTCCACTGTGAGAGCTTATCCACAAAAATAAGCTTTGAGAGAAAGGCTTGCCACATTCTTTAGCCTAGAGTTGGATGCTGTGTTCAAAAAATAATGCAAGACCATCTACAGCAAGAGAATTAAATAATTCTTTGACTACATGGGACTTGTATGCTGAAGTGCTTGTGATTGGATGAAGTGTGAAATAGAGAGCCACTGATTTGCTGTACATTATGGGAAGTAACGAGATATGTTTATCACTGAGTAGACAGAAAAGACCTTATGGATTCGAAAGGAAGTAAAATACTTGCTTGTCTTGGAAATGTTGGCATATCTTTAAGTGAAAGCTTGGTCCCTAGAAGGTCTGGTGGGAAAGATTAGATTCATTTCCCATTTATTCCAATTGGTAAAATAAAATCTTGAAAATGAACAGGGAGGTTTGAGATCTGAGACCTGGGCATCATTTTATACAAGGAACCAACAGTCCATGTCTCAAATAGTGACTCATCTTTTTGTGACAATATGATTTACCTTTAGCATATCAACAACCAGCTGTTCTCATTAACTGTCTGACTTTGGGATGTGAAGTATACAGTTTAAGCCCTTGTGGGAAGCAATTTTATCTTTCTTTATTCCCAAAGACTGCTGAATTAGGACACACAAGCATTTTGCTTTCATAGTCATTGCATTGAAATAAGCTTGTGCCGAAGACTTTCACTCAAAAGTGATCAGTTTTAATTGTAATTATCAAAATTAAGTTATTCTTAAGTGATTATTTATATGTATCCGTGCCACGGTGGCAATAAAGACTTCACTGCATCCAACTAACAAAATTAAAACATTGCCAAAGCAAAACTGGGTCAAATAGCCCTAGTTACTCCCTGTTTTCTCTCTCTCTTTTTCAAAAAACACATATCTATATTCATATCTACACATACACATACACGTATAACATACATACACATATTCATAAATTTCTCATGACATCTCTTTTCCTACTCAATACTTATTTATTCCATACCTGAATCAACCTAGAAACAAGCTTCCAGTGTTCCCCTAAACAAGAAAATTCTAACCAATATGGAGAATCTTTCTGACTGTATATGCAGTTTTTCATGTGGCTGATACACTTCACAAGGGAATTTTTTTTATTACTTCATGTACTGTCCTTGCAGAGGGTGCCCAGTTGATTTAAAGCTCTGAACTTTAAATACCTCTTTACTCACTCTGCTTAGAGGGGAGGGAAAGTGGCTTAACCTAATAGATAAATTTGGGAAAACAATTTAGGCATGCTTGGTTCAGCTCCTCTTTTTTTCCTTTGGAGGACCTGCTTCCTAACAGAGCAGAAATTTACCTCTCCTATACAGTCATGCGCTGCATTGGAACATGAGATGCTCTTCCTGATCTACAGCTCTCTGAGAATGGGTCAGTGCATCTGTTTGCTTCCAGGGTTTAGTTAGCAAGCCCTTTAAGCCACATTCTTCAACTTATACTTTATGATGAAATTTCCCAAATGAGGTTCCATAAATGGCCAAAGACATGCTGAGGGAGGACAATAGAGTCTGGAGGTGGTGAACCTAAGGCCTATTCACCTTGACTTCGTAAAACTGAATCAAAAGGAAAACCCCACCTCTCTATACCAAAGTATCAGAGGCTACTCCCTTTGCACTGTGTTGCAGATGAAAAATGGAAAGTACCTCTGATTGTTCCCCTCCTGCAACCAATCAGACTTGTCATGGGCCAAGTCTTCATATGTAACTTTGAACCTCACTTCAGCCTCTGATTGGTGCCCTCCCATAACCAATCAGACTGGTTGTGGGCCATTCCTTCAGTTACATAGGGTATAAACAAGTAACCAATGGGAAACCTCTCGAAGGTAGTTAAACCCCAGAAAATTATGTAAGCAGCCCTCTTGAACCATTTGCTTGAACCCATTCCTACTTTATGGAGTGTACTTTAGTTTCAATAAATCCATGCTTTTATTGCTTCGTCTTTCATTGCCTCATTTGTGTGTTTTGTCCAGCTCTTTGTTCAAAACACCAGGAACCTGGACAACTCATAGCCAAGACCCTCCACAGGTAACAATGTGTCCAGAATTGGTGAGTTCTTGGTCTCACTGACTTCAAGAATGAAGCCTCGGACCCACGTGGTGAGTGTTACAGTTCTTAAAGATGGTGTGTCCAGAGTTTGTTCCTTCTGATGTTTGGACTTGTTTGGAGTTTCTTTCCTTCTGGTGGGTTCGTGGTCTCACTGGCTTCAGGAGTGAAACTGCAGACCATCGCGGTGAGTGTTACAGCTCTTAAATCGGCACATCTGGAGTTGTTTGTTCCTCCTGTCTGGAGTTGTTCATTCCTACCAGTGGGCTCATGGTCTGGCTGGCCTCAGGAGTGAAGCTGCAGACCTTCGCGGTGAATGTTAGGGCTCATAAAGGCAGTGCAGACCCAAAGAGTAGGCAGTAGCAAGCTGTATTACAAAGAGCAAAAGAACAAAGGTTCCACAGTGTGGAAGGGGACCCAAGTGGGTTGCCACTGCTGCTGCAGGCAGCCTGCTTTTATTCCCTTATCTGACCCCACCCATATCTTGCTGATTGGCCCATTTTACAGAGAGCTGATTGGTCCGTTTTACTGAGAGCTGATTGGTCCGTTTTACAGAGAGCTGATTGGTCCACTTACAATCCCTGAGCTAGACACAGAGTGCAGATTGGTGCAGTTACAATCCTCTAGCTAGACATAAAAGTTCTCCAAGTCCCCACTAGATTAGCTAGAAACAGAGCACTGATTGGTGTGTTTACAAACCTTGAGCTAGACACAGAGTGCTGATTGGTGTATTTACAATCCTTTAGACACAAAAGTTCTCCAAGGCCCCACTAGATTACCTAGACAAAGAGCACTGATTGGTGCATTTACAAACCTTGAGCTAGACACGGGGTGCTGATTGGTGTATTTACAAACCTTGAGCTAGACACAAAGTGCTGATTGGTGCATTTACAAACCTTGAGCTAGACACAAAAGTTCTCCAAGTCCCCAACCGACTCAGGAGCCCAGCTGGCTTCTCCTACTGGATCCCACGCTGGGGCGGGGACGGAGCTGCCTGCCAGTCCCGTGCGCGCCACCTGCACACCTCAGCCCTTGGGTGGTGGATGGCGCCGGGCTCCGTGGAGCATGGGGCGGTGCCTGCTGGGGAGGCTCCAGCTGCGTGGGAGCCCATGGCTGATGGGGGGGCTCTGGCATGGTGGGCTGCAGGTCCTGAGCCCTGCCCCATGGGGAGGTGGCTGAGGCCGGGGAGAGTTCAAGCTAGGCGTGGGTGGGCCGGCAGTGCTGGGGGACCAGGCGCACCCTCTGCAGCAGCTTTCATGGGTGCTAAGCCCGTCACTGCCTGGGGCTGGTGCTGGCTGGCTGCTCCAAGTGTGGGGCCCGTGGGGTCTGCTGAGCCCGCGCCCACCCAGAACTCGAGCTGGGCTGTGACTCTCAGCCCCAGTTCCTGCAGGTGCATCTCCCTCCACACCTCCCCACAAGCAGAGGGAGCCGGCTCTGGCCTCGGCCAGCCCAGAGAGGGGCTCCCACAGTGCAGTGGAGGACTGAAGGGCTCCTCAAGCATGGCCAGAGGGGGCGCCAAGGCTGCGGAGGCCCCAAGAGTGAGGGAGGGCTGCCAGCTCACTGTCACCTCTGAACAATGCCAACATATTATTTCCCTCAGGACTTAGGGTGGCTGGATGGGATCCTGTGGTTACCATGACTTCATACCATTCATCACCTGTCATAGGAAGCCTCATTTGCTTATCTATATTTCCTTAAAAATATTATCATTTTCTATATGTGCCCTCAGGATTAAAAAAAGTTTGGAAAACAAGCTTTTTATTGGAAATTAAGGTGATATATTTCATTCTTCCAATGCCACTCTTTTGTCTTAATTTGTTCAGACTAGAGAAGGGAAGGCAACTGCTCTTTATTGAACTGACTCAGAGATGTCCACTTTGGTCTCTACAGGGCAATCTTTGTTTAGGTTTTTCTCCTGAGACATTTTTCATTTTTCTCCTAAGTCTAGTCTTCATTTGGTGAGTATGTTTAGAGTGCTCTCTTGGTGTTCAGTGCTTTCTTGCCTTCTCTCTTACCTTATTTTCCCCATCTTCATAACAATTGGCATTTTCTGTATTGGATCACTGGCTTCACCACTTGCCTGTACTTCTTTATAAGAATTGATATTTCTCAATAAGGTATATGGTGAATAACATAGACTACAGGGTCAGATAAACTTGGTTTTACTTCTCAATCAAACACTTCATTTGACCTTGGACAAAATCTATAATCCTTCTAAAACCTCAAGTTTCTCATATTTCATTGGAGACATTAATGGGTCATCCCTCTTTTTGTTGCCAGGATTAAATGAAATTAAGTGTATACGTGTAATACTTAATATGATTTGTATTTGATAAGTATTATCTGGTATTGTTGAACAAGGATATGCTAAACATTAAAAATTTAGAGACCCTAGGAATATGCTATATCTACTGCTTTATTTTAAAAGCTTTATAATTTTGTTACATCATAGGTGATTCAAAGTTATAAATTAAATTAAAAATCAATGTTATTTTTTCTGTGGTCCAGTTATAAAAAGATTGGCATGTTGACAGAAAAATTGTAAGAACTGGCTAAAAGGTTATAATTCAGCGGTCTGAAGTCCTTAAATGTAAGGGAAAACAATGTTCCATACTTCAATCATTTCTGACAGTATCACCCTCTTACAGAAAGCTAGAAAGATTCATGTTGATGATCTTGTTCATGAAACATAAAGAACATGTCACTGTATTCCATGTAAAGAACATGCTAAAGCATTTTAGGACATTTTAATCAAAATAGTCACAAAAATTTGCAGAAAGGTGGAGACTCCATTTCTATGGAAACTAACTCATATGAAACACTCTTTCTCTAATGATACCAATGAAGGAGGTATTATTTGAAGAATAACTTCTATACTGTATGGCTTTTAACTGTTCAAAAGACTTCCATATTTTTATATCTTATTTTGATCTCACAACAAATGTATATGGTATTTGGTAGGTTATTGTAATCTTCAAGTGCAAAATGAAATCTAGATGGGAGAACTGAACAGAACACTTAAAGTAGAGGTATCTGCAAAGATGGCACAGCTGAGAAGCTGAAGCTTCATTTTTCTGTTAGAGATGGTGTTATTATAATTATTGAATAGTTTTTTTCCGGTGAACCATATTTTATTATTATTGTCTTATTTTTATTTGGGCTTTTTTCTTCTCTCTGTCATTTAAGATACCATTCTATTTTATAGAGAACAACGTAAGTTGTGTCTTGTTTGGTGAAGTAGCCATGTTGGTTGAATATTTTGAACATGATGATACAGAGACAAATAATGAAAACAAAGTTACCACTTCTTGAATACCATATACTGTCTATATACTGGCTCATTTACCCCTCACGATAGTTTTGCAAGATAAGTATTATTATCCCCATTTTACATATTAGAAAAACACAAAAAGATGAATCCAGGTTCTGTAACCTCTAGTCTGAGTTTTTTCTATCCTCACTCATTATCTTCCACAATGAGTCTCTGGAGTAGCTTTCAAGAATAACCCAGAGCCTGAACAGGAAAGAGTATTGAATTCATCTATAAATATCTTTGGCTCACCTGCAAGGAAATGTGAAATCAAAAGGAAGCATAAGTGAGAAAGCCTGATACATGCTGTCAAATTTGGAAAATGTTTCAGCTTTTCCAAGGGGCGCACTCAACACACAGAACAGCCTCCCAAGAGTCAGTAGAACCTGATCTGTAATTGTTCCCAAGAATCCAACCGGAAGTATCTGCTAAGTCAAGGAATATTTGCAGAGAGTTTTCAGACACTCATAAACCACAGCACCATCAATCCCATCCACCCCAGCCATAACCTTTTAAGAGAGCATGCTGAAGTCCAGTTAATCAGATTATGGTTAGCAGAGAAAAAAATATAAAAGACAATGAAGAACTGGTCAGGGTGAGAGTAAAGGGCAAACCCCAATCAGCTGCCTTATTTCATCTCCTTTCAAGGACATAAATATCACATAACAGTCTCTATATGTCAAAGGAGCTAGGGATCTAGATAGTCTGCAGTTAATACAGAACCAGAGACTCCTTTCTCAAATTATGCTTTAGGAGCCACCAAATTTCTAACTATTCTAATATGACACTTTCTTTCAGATGGTTAACATATGTCGTTTTCTTACCATGAACATACTTTCGTTAAAGGCTCAAGTATTAGTTCAGGAAACAAGAGAGCATTGCAATTTTGTCAGTCAGTCTTAGTATACTTGCTACCTAAATGGGACTCATGCTTTTTTGGTATTACGATTATAGGGATAAAGAAAATAATTGCTTAGAATATGACTCGTTATACACTCTATTATTTTAGTCAACTGGTCCATCACTGTGCTAAGGAACAGGAGCCAGATGAAAGAAAACTGAGATAGAGACTTTGCCCTAGTGGATTTAACAATTTTTTTTTTTTTTTTTTGGAGAGGCAAGGCTGACATCAATGAAGTTATTACTTACACTGATGCTGATGGAGAGTGAAAATTCTCTTTCTCAGGAAATCACAACCTAAATTGGACAAATAATATACTGTGTGAAACAACTGGAAATGCGCCCAAGTGAACTTATAGGGCTAGCATCTTGGCATGACTAACATAATGAGAGTTTCACATCATACTCTGACATGCTGAAGTGTTTTAGCAGAACCTTTCTGGAGTAAGTAAATGTTCCCTAGAGGGATACAATTCTGTTAACCGCCCGATCTTTTGATCTTGCTTCACCTGATGGTCTGTGGGTTCTCTTGTCCTTTCCAGTCCTTTGATGGAGGATCTTGAACAACTATAATAAGGAGTACTGATATCCTAGACCTAAATCCCTTAGGTATGACACTTTCCACTGCTCAGCATTTGAGAATAGTGATGTCTGTGCCTGTCTTCCTGCCAGCTTTCTCTCACTAGAGATTATTCCTTTTTCTTCTTTCAGCCTCAATGCTTTACATTGCCTAAGGATAAACCTGGCACTTTTTACCATCCATGATCCAATTAGCAGGGAAAGGAGCAGCTCTGTTTGCAACAACACACAGATTCTGGTATGAGCCCCACAGAGAGAAAGCAACACTCTAGACATGCTTTGTGAATAGCTGCCTATCTATTCTCTCTGTGATCTCAGAACAAAGGCCCAGGCACTTTGCTAGCTGCCCAAGACTACCATTCACATCTGGAATTGATGGAAAAGGAATCATGTAACATGTTTCCATTGGTGCAGGTTCACTAAATACTTCCTATAACATGAACTTTTCTAATAACCATTTACTTTTTTTTTTAGACTGGGCAATGGGAAAAGAGAATTTTACTTGAGGATAAAACTCCCAGGAGAGAGTGTATTTATATGTTGAAGTAAAGGCATGAGTATGCATAACTTCTCATATTTTCTATATGAGACTTTGGGAATTCTGCTTCCTGTATACAAATTGCCTATAGGTTGAAGATAAAGAGATTGTGGTTCTCTTTTTGGAATAGATCAGAATTCAAAATGATATTACTCATTTAATTTTTTATGAGTATTGCTCATACGACAGTATTTGTTAAGAACTGGAGGAGATACAAAAAAACACAGGATTATTTCCTGCACTCTAGGGCTGTATGTTTAAGTGATACACTTACCATTCACCCATTCTCAGTTTACAATTTTTAGGCATCAGCTGGTCTAGTGGTTAACAAAAAAGTGCAGTATTATCACCCACCAGAGTTTTTTGGTTTTGTTTGTTTTAATAATTGGGATAGTATTATGATCTAGCAGGGATAGGTGATATGTGATAAAGGCATTTAGTATTTAGGAATTAGTGATGCTAACCAATTGCAATGCTCCTCTAAAGGAAAAATTGTCTAATCCAAAATGTCAACAGCAACTCTCTCCTTACAACTGAGAAACACGGGGTAGACTATTTCACATCAGCCTAGGGTTTTTTTGCCATAGTCTATCTGATATAGCTTGGATATTTGTCACTGCCCAAATCTCATGCTAAATTACAATCCCTAACAGTAGAGATGGGGCCTGGTAGGAGGGGTTTGGATCGTGGGAACACATTCCTCACAGCTTTGTGCTGTCTTTGTGATAACGATAGTGAGTTCTCATAAAATCCGTTCATTTAAAAGTGTGTGTCACTTCTCCTGCACCTGACTCCCTCTCTCTCTTGCTCCCACTCTGCCATCATAGAACAAGTAAATCCTCAGCCCCCCAACCCCCTGGATCCAAGCTTCAGAAGAAAAAGGGAGAAGTGCCTGCTCCCCCTTCACATTCTGTCATGTTTTTAAGCCTCTGGAGACCTCCCCAGGAGCAGAGGCCACTATGCTTCCTGTATAGCCTGCAGAACCATGAGCTAATTAAACCTCTTTTCCTGTCAATTACTGAGCCTCAAGCATTTGTTTCTAGCCATGCAAGAATGGCCTAACACACACCCTTGACCCCCATCTTTAGGACAGCAAAGCAGAACGCCTCAGTTAGAGGTTACATCAGCCAGCTTAGGCTAAGCTATGCTGTGCTAACGAACAACCCCCAAATCTCAACGACCCTTAACACTAAGGTTTGTTTCTTATGCCCCATTTTGGGGTCTTTGATAGCTTTCCTCTATGTAATCTTGAGCCTGGGATCCAGGCTAAAATATAACCCCTTTCTGGGATATTGTCAGCTGTGAATCAGAAGAGGGCATGGTAAAATGATGAAAAATGCTCTTAAACTTTTGCTTGAAATAATGCATGTCATTTCTACTCACATTTCATTGACTAAAGCAGGTCACATGTCCAAGCCTGATATCAGTGAAGCACAAATATAAAAATCCTGCTTCAGAAAGGTACAGCAAAAATTTTGAACAGTGCAATCCACATTAGAAATAAAACAGAGAAAGATGATTCTTGTATGACAACATTTCTTAAAATGGGCTCCAGAAAGAAACTCTGCTGCCCATCACAGAACAAATTAATTCTCAGACCCTCCTTGGATACAAACTGTAGAAGAAAAAGGTGGAAACCCAGTGGGAAGAATAAAAAATCAGTTCAATTTTTTATGACAAAAATACATTTCCATCTCTAGTAATCTCCCAGGCCCAAGCCATGAGGTTTTTTTCTTCTCGTTCCGGTTATACTCTCTTGCAGGTGAGTGCACCTTAGCAAAGATCTCCAGAGCAGCCAAAATCCTTGTTCCTGTCCTCTTTGTCTGGCTGTTCCATTTTGACTAAGAAGTGTGAATAATCTCACAGATTTTATTTCTAGCCCTCACCTTTTCTATCTTTGTGCTTTCCCTTAGAGGCTGTGTATGATTTTGATACTCCACTGATCAATAGCAGATCCTCAAATATGAGTGTCCTTTCTTCTAAGCTTCAGCGCCACTTTTCTTTTTAGCCACAGAACATTTTCGTCTTTAAATCAACTGTATCTTAAACCAAGATCGTCCTCAACACCCCTTATTCTCCCTCACTTTGCTTCTACTGCCAAACCAGATTCACCTAATCCTATTAATGATATTACCAATATCCTAGTCACATAGACTTAAATCTTTGTGTTAGCTTTTGGTCTTAATACTTTTTTTCCTCCACTCATCTCCACCCAAATAGCCACTACTCTCTGTTAATTATCTATGTATTTTTTTTTCTTTCTGTCAGCCTTTAATCGTGGGAGTCTAAAGCACATCTTCTCCAAATGAGAATTGTATTCCATTTATTAGTAGTAGGATAGTTAAATAACCTTCATAGAATAACTTAGGGGTTTTAAAAATAAATCTGAAATTTTATTTGAAAGTTATTAATGTTAATTTTATTATTAAAGTTGTAATAGTCTCGTTCTAAAACATTGACGATATGGTGCATGAACAATATTATCATAGCTGCAAGATTAATTCTACAGCCACTATATTAAACATTGGCAATAATACTAAATAGACACACTCAGGTGGCACATTAATGATATTGCTAACATTTTTGTCTACAATAGAATTTGATGAGGAAAAAAGATTTAAATTATATGTTTTCTAAAAGAAATTAGAAGCTGTGATTGTAAATTGGGTAAATATAAAAAATCCTTCAACTGCTGAAAATGGTTAGCAGTGTATAAAATGATTTTGACAAGCTTAGTGTTTAAAATGTTAACTTCCGTAGACTCACACCTATAAGGAAATGTCTTATTAAACAATATGTATAATTTATGCTGGTTTACAGTTTGATTGGTATGAGCACATTTTCTTCATAATCCTTATATTACCTAATTTCATAGATTTAACATGATTTCTCAGGGAGATTGTTGTGGTATATGATTTAGGAATTTTTTTCTTCTTGTGAAATTTTGAAGTATGAACGTTGAAATTTTGATTTTACAACATCCTTATAAAAATGAAGAATTTCAAGATAGAAATTTTGAGATAGAAATGCAATAATAAATGAGTTAAGTACAGTTCTTAATATTTTTAATGTTATGAATACTAGAGTAATAAACACATGAATCAAATTTAGATTTAAAATATAATAAAGTGGCCAGGCACCATGGTTCATATCTTTAATCCCAGCACTTTGAGAGGCCAAAGCAGGATGATCACTTGAGCCCAGGAGTTCAAGACCAGCCTGGACAACAAAGTGAGACCCCACCCCCCACCTACCTCCAAAAAATAGTGAAAAAATTAGCTGGGCATGGTGGCACACACCTGTTAGTCCCAGCTACTTTGGAGGCTGAGGTGGGAGGATCGCTTGAGCCCAGGAAGTCGAGGATGCAGTGAGCTGTGATTGAGCCACTGCACTCCAGCCAGGGCGACAGAGTGAGACCCTATCTCAAAAAATAAATGAATAAAATAAAATATGCAAATAACTATTATTCTGCTTTGGATTATTATTGGAATTTTATAAGCGTTTATTGGTTCAAGAAAAGCATAATGTTCTTACTGAAGTTATTTAGCTGATACAAAGTCTCTTCATAGTCACACTAGCAATCTATTTACCCATTTATTCATATCTTGAAAATTTTTAATTTTTATAATTGAAGTTAATAGTTTTAAAACCATTGTAGCACTTTATTCTTCTTTGTAGCCTGTCTTTACCCCTTACTGTCTGTATGATCTCTGGTAACTTATGGACATCTCTGCCTCAGGTTCCTCATTTATTAAATGAGCAAAATATAAAATTCTTAAACATATTATTGGCATATAGCAAAACTATATATCATAGGAATGTTAAGTTTTGTGGCTTATATATCAGGCATATGTTCTTGTTAACATAGATAATTGCAAAGTAGTTATTCTGATTTATTATTGAGCAAACTAAAGTTCAGACTAACCCATAGACTCATTTATATTAAGTAGTCAGAGCTGGTCTGAACCTATGTCTCTATGGTCCTGTCTTGGTCTGTTTTCTGCTGCTTTAAAAAAAAAAACACACAGATTAGGTAATTTATAGTGAACAAAAACTTATTTCACACACAGTTCTGGAGGCTGGGAAGTTCTAGACCAAGGCGCCAGCATCTTATGAGGGCCTTCTTGATGTGTGGAAGACGAGAGAGAGAAAGAGAAAGAAAAAATAGGACTGCAGTTATGCTTTTATAAGAAACCCACCCCCACAATAACAGCATTACTCCATTAATGAGAGCAGAGCCTTCCTGGCCTAATCATCTCTTAAAAGCCCCGCCTCTCATCTACCTTGAGAGGTGGATACTGTTACAATGGCAATTAAGCGTCAACATGAGGTTGAGAAGGGACATTCAAATCATAGTTGGCCCCAAAGCCTATTTTGTACCTCTGATGCTCAAGATCAGTGAATCTTTTTCTTATAACTTAGCAAAATAGGAAGAACTTAGAGAAAACAAGATATATCAACAATCAAGCATTTGGAAGATAGTGCTAAAAACCTTTCCCTCATTTCTCACTTAAGTACACACTGTCATGTACTATTATTTAAATTTTCCTAGGTGGTATGTCTTGTTCCCTGAGTAAGTTGTAAACTTCCCGATGGAAGCGAAGTGTACTTTCTGCTCACTTGCAGCACTTAGGAAAATGTTGTGACAGTAGCTTAAATATGAATATTTTTAGTAGTTTAAATGGATTCAGTTGAGCTTCAAAGAACACTGACAAAGGCAAGACAATATATTATCTTTAATTTACTGGTGAGGAAATTTAGAAAGAGAAAGGACAAGAAGTTTATCTAAGATCACTCATCTTGGTCACAGAAACCTGGGTCTAATGTTAGCAGTAAATCCTCAATAAATATGTGTTAAATTGATAAATTTATTCTAGAGAAGAGAAAAATGATGAGTATGGAGCAAAAACAGAAGAGTAGCTTAATAAATTTGCAAAATGTATAAAGGCTTTCATAGTTTTACCTCTGGAGTTAATTTTACTTCAGAAATTTCAAATGAGGTCTTTAATAATAAGTGAAAACTTACATCTAGTTAGTACTTGCAATGTCCTAATATTAGTTTAACATTTACATTAATTATTTTATTTCATACTACTCATCTATCTATGAAGTAGATACAACTTTTTGATTTTGACACTTTTTGTTTCGTTGATTGGTTGGTTTTAATTAGTAGCCTTTTTTTTGAGTAGTTTTAGATTAACAGAAAATTGATCAGAAAGTAAAGAGTTTTCATGTATCTCCTTCTCTCCTCTTATAATTTTTCCAACTATTTACATCTTTTATTGATGCGGTACATTTGCTACAATTGCCGAACCAATGTGGATACATTATTTTTGTTAACTTTTATTTTAAGTTCTGGGTTACTTTTTGAAACTTTTATTGAAGTATAAATATGCATAAAGAAAAGTGACAAATTGTAAATAAGTTTTCTCAAACTGAATACACTCAAGTAAACAATACCCACATTAAAAGAAATGAACATTAAGTTAAACCCAGAAGTTCTTCTTGTGTCCCCTACCAGACCATCCTCTCCTCAAGGTATCCTCTACCAGACCATACTCTCCTCAAGGTAACATAGTCTGACTGCTAACCTCACAACTATCCTGACTTCTCACACTGCAGATTAGTGCTCACTGTATTTGAACTTCATATAAATGGATGATACAATCTGTCCTCTTAGGTGCTTAGCTGCTTCTGCTGCTTCTTATTTTTTTTAAACAAACTTTACTTTTTAGAGCAATTTTAGGTTCACAGCAAGCTAATCAGAATCTACAGAGATTTCTCTATATACCCTCTGTCCCCATATATGCATAGCCTTCTCCACTATCCACAATCCCAAACAGAGTTGTGCGTTTGTGACAATAGAAGAAACTACATTGACACATCGTAATCACTCAAATACCATAGTTTACATTAGGGTTCGCTCTTGATGTTTTACATTTTATGGTTTTTGACAAATGTATAATGGCATAAATCCACCATTACAGAATCACACAGAAGAGTTTCACTGCCCTCAAAATCCTCTGTGCTTCTCCTATTCATCCCTTCCCATTAACCTCTGGCATCTATTGTTATTTTTACTATATCTCAATAAATTTAGTTTTAGAAGAATGTCCTATAGTAGACGTATATAGTACATACCCTTTTCATATTAGCTTATTTCACTTTGTAATATGCATTTAAGATACCTCCTTATCTTTAGCACTGAATAATATTCCCTTATCTGAATGTAGTACAGTTTATTTATCCATTCACCAAATAAAGGGCATTTTTAAATAGTAGAACATCATTTATATAGCATGCCAAAGTAGACTAAACAATACAATGTTTAGGAATACATAGATATGTGGTAAAACCATGTAGACAATCAAGGGGAGTGGAAAAACAAAGATATAGTCAGGGAGAATACACAGTTTGGCTTCAAAAATGTTGGTTATGTTTTTTTTCTTAGGCATTGTATAGGCACGTGGGTACTTATTTTATTTGTATTCTCTAACTCTGTAGATGTGTCAAAAGTACTATTTCACACATATGAAATAATTCCTCATTTTAAAAGTAAGTAAATACATGGTTATGGTACAAAATATTAAAAATTCAGAAAATTATATCAGTAAAATAAAAATTATCCAAAATTATATTACCCTGAGATAACTATAGTATTTGTTTTTTTTTTAATTTTTTTTATTTCCATAGGTTATTGGGGAACATGTGGTGTTTGGTTACATGAGTAAGTTCTTTAGTGGTGATTTGTGAGATTTTGGTTTACCCATCACCCGAGCAGTATACACTGCAACCTATTTGTAGTCTTTTATCCCTCGCCCCCTCCCACCCTTCTCCCCAAGTCTCCAGAGTCCATTGTATCATTCTTAGGCCTTTGCGTCCTCATAAGTTAGCTCCCACATATCAGTGATAACATACAATGTTTGATTTTCCCTTCCTGAATTACTTTACTTAGACTAATAGTCTCCAATCTCATCCAGGTTGCTGCAAATGCTGTTATTTTATCCATTTTTATGGCTGAGTAGTATTCCGTGGTATATATATACCACAGTTTCTTTATCCAGTCGTTGATTGATGGGCATTTGAGTTGGTTACACGTTTTTGTAATTGAAAATTATGCTGCTATACACATGCATGTACATGTATCTTTTTCAAATAATGACTTATTTTCCTCTGGGTAGATACCCAGTAGTGGGATTGCTGGATCAAATGGTAGTTCTACTTTTAGTTATTTAAGGAGTTTCCACCCTGTTTTCCATAGTGGTTGTGCTAGTTTACATTCCCACCAGCAATGTAGAAGTATTTCCTGTTCACCGCATCCGTGACAACATCTACTATTTATTTATTTTTTTGATTATGGCCATTCTTGCAAGAGTAAGGTGGTACCGCATTGTGGTTTTGATTTGCATTTCCCTGATTATTAGTGATGTTGAGCATTTTTGCGTATGTTTGTTAGCAATTTGTATATCTTCTTTTGAGAATTGTCTATTCATGTCCTTATTCCATTTTTTGATGGGATTGTTTGCTTGATTTCTTACTGATTTGTTTGAATTTGTTGTAGATTCTGGATATTAGTCGTTTTCAGATGTATAGATTGTGAAGATTTTCTCCCACTCTTTGGGCTGTCTGTTACTCTGCTGACTATTCCATTTTCCTTGCAAAAGCTCTTTAGTTTAATTAAGTCCCAGTTATTTATCTTTGTTTATATTGCATTTCTTTTGGATTCTTGCTCACGAAATCCTTGCCTAAGCCAATGTCTAGAAGGGTTTTTCCAATGTTATCTTCTAAAATTTTCATAGCTTCAGGTCTTAGATTTAAGTCCTAATCCATCTTGAGTTGACTTTTGTATAGGGTGAGAGATGAGGATCCAGTTTCATTCCCCTACGTGTGGCTAGCCAATTATACCAGCACCATTTGTTGAAACGGGTGTCCTTTCCCCACTTCATGTTTGTGTTTGCTTTGTTGATGATCAGTTGGCTGTATTTGGGTTTATTTCTGGGTTCTCTGTTGTATTCCATTGGTCTATGTGCCTATTTTTATACAAGTACCATGTTGTTTTGGTGACTATGGCCTTATAGTATAGTTTGAAGTCAGGTAATGTGATGCCTCCAGATGTGTTCTTTTTGCTTAGTCTTGCTTTGGCTATGCAGGCTTTTTTTGGTTTCATATGAATTTTAGAATTATTTTTTCTAATCCAGTGAAGAATGTTGGTGGTATTTTGATGGGAATTGTGTTGAATTTGTAAATTGCTTTTGGCAGTATGGTCATTTTCACAATATTGTTTCTACCCATCCATGAGCATGGGATGTGTTTCCATTTGTTTGTGTCATCTGTAACTCTTTCAGCTTTTTTTTTTTTTTTTTGTAGTTTTCCTTGTAGAAGTCTTTCACCTCCTTGGTTAGGTATATTCCTAGGTATTTTTTTTTTTTTTTGAGGCTACTGTGAAAGGGGTTGAGTTCTTGATTTAATTCTCAGCTTGGTCACTGTTGGTGTATAGAAGAGCTACTGATTTGTGTACATTAATTTTGTATCCGGAAACTGCTGAATTCTTTCATCAATTCTAGGAGCTTTCTGGAGGAGTCTTTAGGGTTTTTTAGGTAAACAATCATATCAGCAAACAGCGACAGTTTGACTTCCTCTTTACTGATTTTGATGCACTTTATTTCTTTCCCTTGTCTTATTGTTCTGGCTAGGACTTCCAGTACTATGTTGAAGAGGAGTAATGAGAGTGGGAATTCTTGACTTATTCCAGTTCTCAGAGGGAATGGTTTCAAATTTTTCCCATTTAGTATTATGTTGGCTGTGGGTTTGTCATAGATGGCTTTTATTACACTAAGGTATGTCCCTTGTATGCTGATTTTGCTGAGAGTTTTAATCAGAAAGGGATGCTGGATTTTGTCAAATGCTGTTTCTGCATTCATTGTGATGATCATGTGATTTTTGTTTCTAATTCTATTTATGGGGTGTATCACATTTATTGACTTGCATATGTTAAACCATACCTGCATCTCTGGTATGAAACCCACTTGATCATGGCGGATTATCTTTTTGATATGTTGTTGGATTTGGTTAACTAGTATTTTGTTAAGGATGTTAGCATCTGTGTTCATGAGGGATATTGGGCTGTGGTTTTCTTTTTTGGTTGTGTCCTTTCCTGGTTTGGGTATTAGGATGATACTGTCTTAATAGAATCATTTAGGAAGGGTTCCTTCTTTCTCTATCTTGTGGAATAGTGTCAATACAATTGGTACCAATTCTTCTTTGAATGTCTGGCAGAATTCTGCTGTAAATCCATCTGGTCCTGGACTTTTTTTGTTGGTAACTTTTTTTTATTACCATTTCAGTCTTGCTGCTTGTTATTGGTCTCTTCATGGTCTCTAATTCTTCTTAATTTAAGCTAGGAGGGTTGTATCTTTCCAGAAATTTATGCATCTCTTCTAGGTTTTCTAGTTTATGTGTGTATAGGTGTTCATAGTAGTCTTGAATGATCTTTTGCATTTCTGTGATTTCAGTTGTAATATCTCCTGTTTCATTTCTTATAGAGCTTATTTGGATTTTCTCTCTTCTTGGTTAATCTTGCTAATGGTCTATCAATTTTATTTATCTTTTCAAAGAACCAGCTTTTTGTTTTATTTAACTTTTGTATTTCTTTTGTTTCAATTTTATTTAGTTCTGCTCTGTTCTTGGTTATTTCCTTTCTTCTGCTGGATTTGGGTTTGGTTTGTTCTTGTTTCTCTAGTTTCTTGAGGTGTGACTTTAGATTGTCTATCTGTGCTCTTTCAGACTTTTCGATATAGAAATTTAGGGCTATCTGCCTTTGCTGTATCCCAGAGGTATTGACACATTGTGTCACTATTGTCTTTCAGTTTGAAGAAGATTTTAATGTCCATCTTGATTTCATGTTTGACCCAATGATCATTCAGGAGCAGGTTATTTAATTTCCATGCATTTGCATGGTTTTTAAGGTTTCTTTTGGAGTTGATTTCCAGTTTTATTCCACTGTGGTCTCAGAGAGTGCTTGATATAATTTCAGTTTTCTTAAATTTATTGAGACTCATTTTGTGGCCTATCATATGGTCTATCTTGGAGAAAGTTCCATGTGCTGTTGAATAGAATGTGTATTCTGCAGTTGTTGGATGGAATGTTCTGTATATATGTTAAGTCCATTTGTTCCAGGGTATAGTTTAAATCTATTGTTTCTTTGTTGACTTTCTGTCTTGATAACCTGTCTAGTGCTGTAAGTACTTGGGCTTGGAGTATTAAAGTCCCCCACTATTATGGTGTTGCTTTCTATCTCATTTCTTAGGTCTATTAGTAATTGTTTTATAAGTTTGGGAGCTCCAGTGTTAGGTGCATATATGTTTAGGATTGTGATGTTTTCCTGTTGGACAAGGCCTTTTATCATTATATAATGTCTCTCTTTGTCTATTTTAACTGCTGTGCCTTTAAAGTTTGTTTTGCCTGGTATAAGAATAACTCGGCCTGCTCACTTTTGGTGTCCATTTGCATGAAATGCCTTTTTCCACCCCTTTACCTTAAGTTTATGTGAATTCTTATGTGTTAGATGAGTCTCTTGAAGGCAGCAGATAGTTGGTTGGTTAATTCTTATCCATTGTGCAATTCTCTATCTTTTAAGTGGAGCATTTAAGTCATTTACATTCAGTGTTAGTATTGAGATGTAAGGTACCATTCCGTTCATCATGCTATTTGTTGCCGTATACCTTGCTTTTTTGTTTTTGTTTTTTAAATTGTATTTTTGTTTTATGGGCCCTGTGAGATTTATGCTTTAAAGAGGTTCTGTTTTTATGTGTTTCCAGGATTTGTTTCAAGATTTAGAGCTCCTTTAAGCAGTTCTTGCAGTGCTGGCTTGGTAGTGGCAAATTCTCTCAGCATTTGTTTGTCTGAAAAAGACTATCTTTCCTTCATATATGAAGCTTAGTTTTGTTGGATACAAAATTCTTGTCTGGGCCAAGTGCAGTGGCTCATGCCTGTAATCCCAGCACTCTGGGAGGCTGAGGTGGGTGGATCATGAGGCCAAGAGATAGAGACCATCCTGGCCAACATGGTGAAACCCTGTCTCTACTAAAAACACAAAAAATTATCCAGGCGTGGTGGCATGCACTTGTAGTCCCAGCTACTCGAGAGACTGAGGCAGGAGAATCGCTTGAACCTGGGAGGGGGAGGTTGCAGTGAGCCGAGATCACACCACTGCACTCCAGCCTGGTAACAGAGCAAGACTCTGTCTCAAAAAAAAAAAAAAAAGAAAGAAAGAAAAGGAAAACAAATTCTTGGCTGGTAATTGTTTCATTGGAGGAGGCTGAAGATAGGGCCCCAATCTCTTCTAGCTTGTAGAGTTTCTGCTGAGAAATCTGCTGTTAATACGATAGGTTTTCCTTTATAGGTTACCTGGTGCTTTTGTCTCACAGCTCTTAAGATTCTTTCCTTCATCTTAACTTTAGATAATGTGATGACAATCTGCCTAGGTGATGATCATTTTGCAATGATTTTCCCAGGTGTTATTTGTGCTTCTTGTACTTGGATGTCTAGGTCTCTAGCAAGAGCAGGGGAGCTTTCCTCGATTATTTCCCCAAATATGTTTTCCAATCTTTTAGATGTGTTTTCTTCCTCAGGAATGCTGATTATTCTTAGGTTTTGTCACTTAACATAATCCAAATAGTCTTGGAGGCTTTGTTCATATTTTCTTATTCCTTTTTCTTTGTCTTTTATGAATTGGGTTAATTTGAAGACCTTGTCTTTGAGCTCTGAATTTCTTTTTTCTACTTGTTCAATTCTATTGCTGAGACTTTCCAGAGCATTTTGCATTTCTATAAAAATGTCCATTGTTTCCTGAAGTTTTGATTTTTTTAATGCATCTATTTCATTGAATATTTCTCCCTTCACTTCTTGTGTCATTTTTAAAAATTTCCTTACATTGGGCTTTGCCTTTCTCTGGTGCCTCCCTGATTAATTTAATAACTAACATGAATTCTTTTTCAGGTAAATCAGGGATTTCTTCTTGGTTTGGATCCATTGCTAGTGAGCTGGTGTGATTTTTTGGAGGTATTAAAGAAACTTGTTTTGTCATATTACCAAAGCTGGTTTTCTGATTTCTTCTCATTTGGGTAGACTCTGTCAGAGGGAAGGTCTAGGACTGAAGGCTGTTGTTCTGATTCTTTTGTCCCACAGGGAGCTCCCTTGATGTAGCACTCTCCCACTTTTCCTATAGATGTGGGTTCCTGAGAGGTGAGCTATAGTAACTGATATCTCTCTTCTGAATCTAGCCACCTGGAAAATCTACCAGCCTCTGGGCTGGTACCAGGGGTTGTCTGCACAGAGTGCTGTGATGTGAACTGTCTGTGGGACTCTCAGCTGCGGATACCAGCACAGTATTTGAGTTATCTCCTGGGTCCTGCAGGGTCAATCTACTTCCTTCAGGGAGTCTGTGGTTCCTCTCATAAAGGGAATTTTGATTGCTTTGAAGTTTTGGCAATTATAAATAAAGTTGCTATAAATATCTACATGCAGTTTTTTGTATGCATAACTTTTCAACTTTTTTTAGTAGATACCAAGAAATGAGATTGCTGGATTGTATGATAAGAATATGTTTAATTTTGTAAGAAACTCCCTGTCTTCCAAAGAAGCAGTACCATTTTGCATTCCACCAGCAATGAATGAGAGTTCCTGCTGCTCCGTATCCTCATCAGCATTTGGTGTTGTTAGTGCTCTGGACTTTGGCCATTCTAATATGTGTCTAGTGTATCTTATTCTTGTTATAATCAGCATTTATATGATGACATGTGATCTGGAGTGTCTATCTTATGCTTATTTTTCATCTGTATATTTTCTTTAATAATTTCTGTTAAGGTCTTTTACCAATTTTTAATATTGGATTGCTTCTTTTCTTATTGCTATTTTAAGAGTTCTTTGTATATTTTAAGACAGTTTATTTTATCAGATGAATGTTTTAGAAATATTTTCTCCCAGTTTGTGCCTTGTCTTCTCATTCTCTTGACATTGTCTTTTGCATAGCAGAAGCTTTAAATTTTAATGAAGTCCAGCTTATCAATTCTGTCTTTCATAAATCATGGCTTTGCTGTTGTATCTAAAAATTCATCTCCATACTCAATGCCTTGTAGATTTTCTCCCATACTATCTTTGAGAGTTTTATACTTTTGCCTTTTACACTTAGGTCTATGATATAATTTCAGTTAATTTTTGTGAAGGGTGAAAAGTTTGTGTGTAAATTCACTTTTTTTGGCATGTGGACCTTCAATTATTTCAACACCATTTGTTGAAAAGCCTATCTTTGCTCCATTGTATTGCCTTTACTTCTTTGTCAAAGATCAGTTGACTATATATATGTTGATCTATTTCTAACTTCTATTGATCTATTCATCTATTATTTTTGCTAATACCACACTGTTGATTATTGTAGTTTTATAGTAAGTCTTGAAGTTATGAAGTGTCAGTCTTACAACTCTCTCCTTCTTATTTAATATTATGTTGGCTGCTCTTAGTCTTTTTCTTCTCTATATGAGCCTTAGGATTAGTTTGTTGACATTTACAAAATAACTTGCAGGCCAGTGTCTTTGAGGAAAATCAATGTGAAAATCTCAATAAAATACTGGCAAACCAAATCTAGCAGCACATTAAAAACTTATCCGCCATGATCAAGTCAACTTTGTTTCATCCCTGGGATGCAAGGCTGTTTCAACATATGCAAATCAATAAACGTAATTTATCACATAAACAGAACCAAAGACAAAAACTACGTAATGATCTTAATAGATGCAGAAAAAGCACTCAATAAAATTCAACATTCCTTTATGTTAAAAACAATAAACTAGGTATTGATGGAACATGTCTCAAAATAATAAAAGCTATTTATGACAAACCCACAGCCAAATCATATTGAATGGGCAAGAGCTAGAAGCATTCCCTTTGAAAACTGGTACAAGACAAGGATGCCTTCTCTTGCCACTCCTATTCAACATGGTATTGGAAGTTCTGGCCAGGTCAATCAGGCACGAGAAAGAAATAAGGCATATTCAAATAGGAAGAGAGGAAGTCAACTTGTCTCTGTTTGCAGATGACATGTTTCTATGTTTAGAAAACCCCATCATCTCAGCCCCAAACCTCCTTAAGCTTATAAGTAGCTTCAGCAAGTTTCAGGATACAAAATCAATGTGTAAAAATCACTAGCATTCCTTTACACCAACAATAAACAAGCAGAGAGCCAAATCATGAATGAACTTCCATTCACAATTGCTACAACAAGAATAAAATACCTAGAAATACATCTAAGAAGGGATGTGAAGGGCCTCTTCAAGAAGAACTACAAACCACTGCTCAAGTAAATAAGAGAGGACAAAAACAAATGGAATATCGTTCCATCCTCATGGGTAGGAAGAATCAGTATTGTGAAAATGTCCATACTGCCTAAAGTAATTTATAGATTCAATGCTATTCCCATCAAACTACCATTTACATTCTTCACTGAATTAGAACAAAACTACTTTAAATTTTATATGAAACCAAAGAAGAGGTCATACACCCAAGAATATCCTAAGCAAAAAGAACAAAGCTGGAGGTATCACCCTACCTCACTTCAAACTATACTACAAGGCTACAGTGACCAAAACAGCATGGTACTGGTACTGCAACAAACATATAGACCAATGGAGCAGAACAAAGACCTCAGGAATAACACCACACATCTACAACCATCTGATCTTTGATAAACCTCACAAAAACAAGCAATGGGGAAAGGATCTCTTATACAATAAATGGTGCTGTGAAAACTGTCTAGCCATATGCAGAAAACTGAAAGTGGACCGCTTCCTTACACCTTATACAAAAATTAACTCAAGATGGATTAAAGACTTAAATGTAAACCCCAAATTCATAAAAACCCTAAAAGAAAACCTAGGCAATATCATTCAGGACATAAGCATGAGCAAAGACTTCATGACAAAAATGTCAAAAACAATTGAAACAAAAACCAAAATTGAAAAATGGGATCTAATTAAAGAGTTTCTGAACAGCAAAAGAAACTATCATCAAAGTGAACAGGCAATCTACAGAATGAGAGAAAATTTTTGCAATCTACCCATCTGACAAAGATCTAATATCCAGAATCTATAAGAAACTTAACAAATTTGTGAGAAAAAAACAAACAACCCCACCAAAAAGTGGGCAAAGAATATGAACAGACATTTCTTAAAAGAAGACTTTTACGTGCCAACAAACATGAAAAAAAGCTCAACATCACTGATAATTAGATAAATGGAAATCAAAACCATAATGAAATTCATCTTATGCCAGTCAGAATGGTGATTATTTAAAAATTCAAGAAATAATAGATGCTGGTGAGGCTATGGAGAAATAGGAACACTTTTACATTGTTGGTGGAAATGTAAATTAGTTCAACCATTGTGGAAGACAATATGGTGATTCCTCATGGATCTAGAACCAAGGATACCATTTGACCCAGCAATCCCATTACTGGGTATATACCCAAAGAAATATAAATCATTCCACTATAAAGATATATGCACATGTATTTTTATTGCAGCACTATTTACAATAGCAAAGACATGGAACCAACCCAAATGCCCATCAATGATAGACTGGATAAAGAAAATGTGAAACATATTCACCATGGAGCACCATGCAGCCATAAAAAGGAGTGAGTTGATGTCCTTTGCAGGGACATGGATGAAGCTGGAAGCCATCATCCTCAGCAAACTAACAGAGGAACAGAAAACCAAACACCACATGCTTTCACTCATAAGTGGGAGTTGAACAATAGAACACATGGACACAGAGAGGGGAAAAACACACACTGGGGCTTTTTGGGGGGTGGGGGTGAGGTGAGGAAAGTTAGAGGATCAGTCAATAGGTGCAACAAATCACCATGGCACATCTATACCTACAAAACAACCCTGCACATTCTGCACATGGATCCCAGAACTTAAAGTAAAATTTAACAAAAAAGAAATATGAAAAGATAAAATAATAAATTCTCTGATGATTTCAACATCTTTGCCATATCTCATTATGATTCTTGTTCTTTCTCTTAAAACTGTGATTTTTTTTTTTTTTTTTTTTTTTGCCTTTTGATATGCCTTGCAGGTTTTTTTTTTTTCTTTTTATAGCTGGACATGATGTATTGGTTAAAAGATATTGCTGTAAATAGTTATTTAGTAATGTGGTGGTAAAATGTGGGGGTAGATAGAGGGTCCTGTAGTTTTATAGTTTTGTAACCACCCAACAGGTTCTTCTTGCCTGCTGCACAGTTGAAGCCAATTGACTGAGACAGAAGGATTGCAGCAGAGAAACAGTTTAATTATCTCAAGAAAGCCAAATGGAAGGATGGGAGATTTTTCTTGAATCCACCTCCCTGAGAACTCAAAGGCTAGGGATTTTAAGGATAATTGTATGGAAGGGAGTTGGGGAATGGGTGCTGATGATTAGTTGTGGATGAAATCATAGGGATGTTAAAAACTGTCTTTATGTGCTGAACGAGTTTCTGGGAAAGGGGTGGGGGAGTCATAGGACCAGTTGAGTCAGTTCCTTGGTATGAGTCACAAGTCTGAGTGGAGTTAGTCACCAGAATGCAAAAGTCTGAAAAATATCTCAAAGACTAATCTTAGATTTTACAATAGTGATGTTATTTCTAGGAGCAATTAGGGAAGTTACAAATCTTGTGACCACCTGCTACATAACTCTTGAGCAGTAAGCTATTATAGAAAAGCAAGCTAGGGAATAGGCTGGTAATTGTTTAACTGCACCTACATTATAGCAGAATTCAAGCCCCTTTCATAATTCCAACTTTACGGCCTTTCATTAGTCTCACAAAGATAGTTTTAGTCCCCAGAAGGGTCAGTTTGGAGAGGGACTATTATCATCCTTGCTTCAAAGTTAAACTATGAACTAAATTCCTTTTATAGTTAGCTTGGCCTACACCCAAGAATGAGCAAGGAGAGTTAGCTTGTGAGGTTAGAAGCATGATAGAGTCAGTTAGGTTAGATTTCTTTCACTGTTATAATTTTTGCAAATATAGTTTTGATTTGGTCTCAGTTTTTTAGTAAGCCTTTGCCTCTGGATTGTGAGCTTCATAAGTGTTTGTCGGTTCCCTTTCTCTTAGGTTGGACAGGATAGCTAGAGTGGTCTGGAGTTGGGTACTTTTCTTTCCTCAGATCACTTTGGAAGATTTAGCTTTGGTTGATAGTTTCTTCTGAGGCAGGCCTTGATAAGAAAGACAGAATGCTCTGACATATTTCAAAATTGTTCCTTTACTCCTCCCCCTTCTGGAAGCATGAGGGAATTTTTTTGTTGACATTTACTGTGAGTACTCAACAGAGCTTACAGAGGTAAAATTCACAAAAATGGAGTACCCTCCCTGTAGCAAATTTTAATTTGCCTCAGCAACCGTTTTAAATATAAGCTACACATTTTCATACCAGAAGCAGAGCACAGTCACCCTGGACACAGTTTCCAGTTCTACACCCAGCTCCAGTTCTTCAATATGGTCCATCAGTCCAGATATCTGTCTTATACAACTGCTCCCTAGTGATCAGTTCCCTATCAGACAGGTAGATGTAGCCTGCTTGAGTAGTCACATTGACTTTCTCACCCCACATAGACTGTGTGGATATGCTACAGTGACTGGCTCTCAGTCACTCTGTGACCTCCTGGAACACGTGCCTGCTTTCTTTAAACCAACCAATTAAAATTCCCTGTGGGAATACTGTTTGAATAATGCCCTAGGCCCAATAAAGGCATTAGCCCATGTTTCCCTCTTTCTCTCCCTGCCTGCCTTGACCTCCATGTCAGGGTCCTCTGGACATGCCATAAACCATCCCCCCATAGAACCTGTAAGTAATAAAATTTCATTTCCATTTTGTGTCTCTCCTAATCATTGGAAAGGTACTCTCTATCCTTAAAGATCTTAAATTAAAACATCCCCCCAAAATGGGTTCCTTTATCGTTTTTGACTCAGAATTGTCCATACTGAGACTAGCAATTTTTAATTTACAGTTCAGTTTTTCCTACCCCGGCACTGGTTCCCAAAGTAGTTTCCACTTGTGAGTCTCTGCTCTGGTAAGGGGTGACTTCTTATATCCATCTGTCCCTCTCTTCAATCTTGAGGGCAGAGTTTGCCCTATGCCCTTACCTCTTTTACAGACAAAGAGTTTTTGATTTTTCAGCCTGTTTAGCTTCCTACCTATTGTTAAGATGGGGTGGCATCTTCCAAATTCCTTACATGTAGAACTGGCAACCATAAGTTTATCAGGGTTTTTTTTAGGGTAGTGAAATTATTCTGCATGATACTTTAATAGAGGGTACAAGAAAATACACATTTATCAAAACCCATGGAACTTTATAGCACAGAGAATGAATCTTATTGTTATTACATGCAAAGGTTAAACTATAATTCAAAGGTCTGAAGGACTCCAGGATGGAATGTTAATGTGTCAAATTATCTAAGTGCATTTCAACCTTATTGAAGTGAGGGGATGAAAAGGTCCTGACCTAAGTAACTTTGGTAATGAGAGGAGTCTTTTAGACTAAAGGACAAAGGAAATGTACATAAAAACTATACTCTGACAAAGTTATTTCTTTCAGTAGTATGGGTTAATAATTCTGAAAACACTATACATCTATACTGAAATTGAACAATTAAGTAAATAGATGTGGAGGATAGAAACAAAGTTTCTCACTATTGAGAAAGATGTTACAGATAACCAAAGTAAGATGCCAGGATGAGCTATGTGATAATGGGTATATATAAACATACTTAATATAGTTAAATATGGAAATATGTATATGTATATACATGAGTTAGTATAAATACAAGGATGAATATATACCTTACTGTATCATCTAAGGAGCCTAAAAACAATGACACACCACATGAGAAGATCTAAGAAACAAGTAGACTTAGTGTCGAGGCTTTGACTTCTAATACAATTTTCGAAGAAATAAAACAGAACTTCTTGGAATAATGAGTGATTCTAGGACGGGGGAAGAAATTGTACAATATGAGCCTGGAGCATCTTGTAATCCCAGAAAATAAAAATAAAAATTGCTAAAACAAACAAATAAAAGAAACAAACAAAAAACCACACTAATGATAATATGCTAAAGAGACTGATATGGTTTGGACATGTCCCCACCCAAATCTCATCTTGAATTGTAGTTCCCATAATCCCCATATATCATGAGAGAGACCTGGTGGGAGGTAATTGAATGATGGGATGGGTATCCCCCATACTATTCTCATGACTGTAAGTTCTCACAAGATCTTATGGTTTTACAAGAGGATTCCCCCTTTGCTTGATTCTCATTCTTCTCCTTCCTGCTGCCATGTGAAGAAGGATGTGTTTGCTTCCCCTTCCATCATGATTGTAAGTTTCCTGAGGCTTCCCCAGCCCTGCAGAACTGTAAGTCAATTAAACATGTTTTCTTTATAAATGACTCAGTCTTGGGGAATTCTTTATAGCAGCATAAGAACGGACTAATACCGAGACACAGGAGTTAATGACAGAGCTTCAAAGACCAAAGATGAAACGATTTGAGTAGCAAAATAAATAAAATGTTATTGAATTATAAACCAAAGTATACAATAATAAAATAGGGAGAGGCAACAATTCTCCCACACAAAAGAATTCCAGATAATGTATGTAAATACTCTCTCCTCACCAAAGTAGAACATAACTTTCCACCCCTTAATAGGGGCCTGTGCCTAGTGACATTTTTCCTAGGAGTACAGTTGAAAGGAACTGGGGAGTAGCTCTATAGTAGGTAACATGGCAAACACTACCTCAGCCAGGTGATAAAAGTTATCATCACAGTGTAATGCATGTTGATAGCATATGCCCTTGAAATGATGTGGTGAGATCTCTGTAGTCTCCCTTTCCCAAAAGCAGAACTTCAGTCTAATCATTGGAGAAATATCAGACAAATCCCAATTGATGGGCATTCTAAAAAATACATGACCAGCTTGCCTCAAAACTGTCAAGGTCATCAAAAATAAAAGGTTTAGCAAAACTATCTGTCAAGAGGAGCCTGAGGAGATGTGGTAGCTAGATGTAATGTTGTATTGTGGATGATATTCTGGAACAGAAAAAGGACATTAGCTAAAAACTAGGGACATTTGCATAAAATACAGATTTTAATGTATCACTATTTTGTTCAGTAATTGTGATAAATATAATATACAAATATAAGATGTTAATATTAGGTGAAACTGGTACAAGGCACATGGAAACTCTGTGTTATATTCTCAATTTTTCTCTGAATCTATACTACTCCAAAATTAAAAGTTTACAAAGCATGGAAGGTAGTCTACAAGATGCAGTAAATAAGATCCTTCATGACCCCCAGAAAAGAGATAATTAAACAAAATGAATAAGATTAAGATCCTTAAGATAAATGAGGAAATAGTATCCAACGAAAAGAATGGAAGTACTAAAACCAGTTTAGGCAGCTGTGAAAAAGAGCCAGGATCTGTAATTTAGAAAAATATGACCTTTGTCAATTAGTTTGAATCAACTAAAAAAAATTCACAGTCACCTTCAAGTCTTCCTTGATTTACTTGCTCTGCTCAAAAACAGAAACATGGTCTTGATTGAATTCAACACGGCAGTGTTAAGAAGTTAAAGCAGCTGAGTGTCACATGTTGTAACTTGTTCAGAATTGAGTTAAATTTGGGGAAGCTGAAAAATGGGGAATTAAATAAGGTTTGTACTAATACTCCAAGTGCAAAAAATATTACACATAACAAAGGCTGATGTAGTGAGAAGATGGAGAGTATAGATTTTAAACATTAACCTTTGTGACTGATGATATATTCAGGTATATTGAGGAGGGAGTGGTATATATTAAATGGCTGTATTAACAATAAAGCTATTAAATAAGAAAAATGTGTACATTCATTCATTGAAGACATGGGTCTTGCATAGATTCTTGAGATAAAACACTGAACAAGACAGATGCACTTCCCATTTTAATGGAGCTCACAGTCTAATAAAAAACTAAACAAATAATTGCATAAACAGTGTTTAACAATGACCATTAAATATGCTATGAAACTGAAGTGTTTTAGAAAAATAATAAGGTAATCACACCAACTGTGAGCGTTAGAGAAGATTTGCTGAGGAATGCAAGAAATGTGAGGAAGAAAAAAATGTTAGTACATAAAGCTGATGATTGTTTTATTGGACAATTTTAATTTGTAGAGCCTTTGGTGTGAATATCATGTGGGATAAGTGAAAGATGTCTACATTTCCTTCAGAATTTTTGTATCAAATGAGAAATACTGAGAGTCATTTCATATCACAGGTTGGCAATATGCCAATATCAGCCCTACAGCCCTAGTACATGTGAGCCCCAACTTTTTTTTCTTTTTTTTTTTTTTTTTTCTGAGACGGAGTCTTGCTCTGTCGCCCAGGCTGGAGTGCAGTGGCGCGATGACCGCACACTGCAAGCTCTGCCCCCCAGATGTGAACCGTAACTTTTTAAAGCCTATCACCAAAATCACCCCACAAAAAAATGGAAGAATTACAGGAGCATTAGGGAAGTGAGGAAGGTAAACATTTGGACAGAGAGCCATATTAGGCATATCGCCATGGTTGTGTTTTTGTTTTCTTGAAAAGCAATGTCATTTTTCTGAAATGAGTGAGACAAAAATCTTTCTAGAAGCAGGTGCCTTGTGGGCAGAACTCTAAAGAGTCCCTTCCAGCATTTGAACACAGACGTCCTTGCTTCATCCCTGTCTTTCAATCAATGTCTTTTTTCTTGTTTCTACTATCTTTAGCTCATATTCTAGCCCAGAGCCCTGCTTGAAAAGTTCCAATTCTAGAGACTATATTATTAGAAAATGATAAAACAGGAAGTAGAAAAATATTCTAAGTATGGAGAGAAATGTTTTCTCTATAATTCTAACTCTCTCCAGCCATTAGTACCAGTTCTAAACTGGAGATAATAGCTATTGTACAGAGTTGTTTGAGGAGCACATGAAATCGTGCATGTAAGGTGGTGAGCAGAATAAGAACTCGAATGTTAGCAATGATTAAAACTATTACTGTACCATTATTATTATTATGCAACCGTATTTTCCACAGAAAGTTATCTGTAAAAAATTGATTTTTTCTTTCCCCTACTCATTTTCTTTCCTGCTTCTCCTCTAGGTTTTCCCTGGTACTTTCTCACTCCCAAGTAAATTTAAATACTAATGACACTTCAAATGTCTTTTGGGGGAATTGTGCAGTCTTAAAATTTTTAAGGCTGCCGTTTGGCTGCCTTATTTTAGGAAAGCGCAGGGGTGAGATACACACACAACAAAATACGTCTAAATCTTCCCACAAACTGAAGTAAAAATTTATAAAACAGATCTATTTTAAGGGATACCTTTTCCTTCAAATACATTATGAGATTCTGGAGCCTGTGGTATGTGTAGACAGCAGATGATCCCTGGCAAGCCTTGTTCTATGGGCCAAGTCCAAAGTTGCAAGTTACCCAGGAAGCTTGAGCTTTGTATTTGATCCATAGGAGGCCACATAGTTAAGTCCAACTTGCTCCACAGCTGGTTACTCCTCAGGGGGAAGGTGAGATACACCTCTCTGCAGCTGGAAGATCCAGCAGAAACCTGGAGGGCTGAACCTTTCTCTGTAGGTATGGAGTAACCCATTACTCCTGGAGCAGCTGCATACATGAGGTTCAGGGGGTGATTCAGCATGGTCGACTCATGGAGTGGCATCTGGGCTGTCTGCTATCCGGTTGCTCTGGCTGGGTGAGTGAGAGTTCATATGATTCTCAGGGGCGTGTCAAGCTCATGAACATTTGATTGCAGTAATTACCTGGGAACCCCCCTGACTAATTTGCACACCAACATAGAGTGAGGGAGACCTTATTTCTAGGGAGTGATAAATGGCAACTACTTAATTGTTTGGAGAAAATGTGGTATAGTTTCCATTTGGCCTGGTTCCCAGTCTGTATAATCATCAGTGCATTCCAAAACAGCATCAGTAATAACATTCTGTAGATAGCTAGATCCCACTCCACTGATATTTCTTACAGGCATTATTTCCTATGTATATTCTCAGGGGAAGGCTAGTGTAGTATTCCTAATCTATTTTTCCCGTTAGAGAAAATTAGATATATGAAAGCAATGGGAAATGTTCAAAGTCACATAATAAATGTCAATGCTGGAGGCAAAAATGAAACCCAGATGACCAGTTCCTTAGTAAACTCAATTGTATGAGAAGGAATGGTATAGGATATTGTATCTGAAGAAGTTTTTTCCCCTTAAAATGAGAATGAAGAAGGAATGGTGTTGATATTTATAAGAACTTAGCACAGACCCTTGCACATAATGTTAAGCTAACAAACACTCATTTACTTTCCTTTTCTTTGCCCCCCTTCCTTAGCTGTCACCTTTGACTTTTAATCTCTGCAAAAATTATTTCAATCTCATCTCAATCTCCCAATGACACTACCTTCCCTGAAATTAAAAAAATCTTACTGTCTCTGACTCTTCCTACCTCCTCTCTCCTTTCTGCTCCCTTTGCTCTCCTGATCCATCCCCTACCCACACTCGAATTGACAAAGACGGCATCAGGGAAAGAGTTAACCAATCAAAGTCAACAGATGGTGAATCAGTACAGCAGATCCTAGAGAAAGAAAAGATGAGAGCTTCCTTTTTTCCTTTGCCTTTGGGAACTTGAGAAAAAGTGGGGGAAAAAAATCACTCCTATGGGTTAGTGTTTGATTTTTCACAACTTCATGTTTCTGTCATTCTTGGCTAGCCCCACCACCTGCCGGAGTCTGACCTGACAGAGTTAAGGTTAGCCTGACGGAAAGTGCTGAAAGGATGTCGACAGAAAAGTTCGATGGTAGAACACGCTGTGCTCACAGCCAGAGTTTTCTTGCACACCTGTCCAGTTAAGAATCTGGGCCCATCCTGAGTAAATTATGTGGCGGCTTTTGCTCTGAAGTGAAAGGAGAAGTTGTGCCCCTGCTGGAACCAGACACCTCCTGGGACAGTGGTAAATTCACCTGGCCCAACGTCCAAGCAGGGTGGCACTGGTCTGCTCCATCCAGGTGTGTGGCAAGCTTCCTGCCTGCCACAGTACATGCCACCTGGCAAGCTGCCTGCAAGTGGGCCAGAAGCTCGTTTCTCAGCAGGCTGTGTGTGCTAGGAATTTGTCTTCCATGATCAGTTCTCTGCACTCAACTTCATGGTGGCTGGAATGTGTTTCTACTGGGTGGTGGGGAACCCTGCACACAAACCACCTGATTCAAATTTGAAGTAGTCTTCATTTTTAGTTGTCTTCTTCAAAAGAGGATACTTTCTCAGTTTCAATTTCCATGAATTTAGAAATTGACAAAATACAGGTACACCATATTTTAATATTGGTGATGTCTTACGCTTCCTGGTTTGTGCTCACTTTATCATCATACCACATATTAGTGACTATATCCTTCCTTCTTTGCATATTTATATATATACACACACATACATATATATACATATATATATACACACACACACATACATATATATATATTTTGTTTGGTTTTTTTTTTGAGACAGAGTCTTGCTCTGTCGCCCAGGCTGGAATACAGTGGAGCGATCTTGGCTCACTGCAAGCTCCACCCCCTGGGTTCACGACATTCTCCTGCCTCAGCCTCCCGAGTAGCTGGGACTACAGGCGCCAGCCAACACGTCTGGCTAATTTGTTTGTATTTTTAGTAGAGACGGGGTTTCACCGTGTTAGCCCATTCTTTACATATTTTTAAACACACACACACACACACACACACACACACACACACACATCTTACTACTTGCCATTAATGAGGAGAGTACTGTGGCATCCACTTCTGGCAGTTTTCCATGATATCTATAGTTAGTCAGTGAGGGAGGGAGGACCCGGGTTGAATCCAAGTTGTGTCTACATCAGATACCCCATGTTTGCTAATGGGCTTATAGAGGAAAAACTCATCAAAAAGGAATAAACTTCAGGTACATAACCTTGACCCAGTGAAAATGCCTCAGGTGTCAGAGGGGAGCAAAGAGTCCTAGCAAAATAGAGTATCTGCTACTCAGGTTTGTTCACTGGTTTAACTTTTATAAACTTAGAAAAGACAGCCACAAGTAAGAAATGGTAAGGGCTAATTAACTCTATGTGAGAACTGAGTGCACAGGATACCATAGCTTTGATGCCTCTTTGATGGAATGAAGCACAGATGGAAAGGCCTCATTTCCATTTGTCAAGGAGCTTTGGCTTTGAGGCATCGGAAACCACTACACGTGACCATTTCTTCATCCACGGTGTGTTAACGACGCATGGCTCTGGAGGCAGCAGCAAGTATGTGTGAGGACCGTGGGGGTAGGGGCATGGACGGCTCTGGGACCATGTGGCAGGAGCCTCCTTGGTATGAGCTTTCACACTTGCAAAAAAGGTAGGATGATAAGACAACCCCAGGAAGCCATCTCAGTGGCAGAGTCCTTATCATGGGGGACAGTAGAGAGTGACAAGTGTCAGATGGAACTTGTGAGATAGACTGGGGATTCCCAGACATGACTGTAGGTATTCTTTCAATATCAGTTGGGCTCATGTTATAAAATACAACATACTTCCTCTTTATTTATTCCGGGGTGGTTATATCCTGAAGAAAGAGTGTTAGCCATGGAATAGCAAAATGTTAGGGCTCAAAAACATGTGAAAAGATATCAAGAGAAATGCAGTAAACTGTGAAGGGTCACAAACCCCCTGAGAGATGACGCTGTGGGTGAAAACAAAGTGCCCGTGTCTCTTACAGAATGTATCCTCTTGTTGCATTTGTGCAAGATTATTTTCACCCTTTAAAGTGTAATGTAACTATATACAAGTGGAAGAGTAGTCTCTGGTCTCTTATAAACGTGGTCTCTGGTGTTTAACTGCCCAGGTTTGAATCCTGGCTCTGCCTCTGCCTAACTATGTGACTTTGCACTAGTTTTTTTTTTTTTTCTTTTTAAATTATTTGTCTGTCAGTTTCCCAAAGGGTAATAATAGATTATGAGTTTGGTGAAAAGAAAATGAATTCTTATAAGTAAATATCTTAGACAAAAAGTTTACATGAGTAAATCTCATAAAAAAGATTGAATCATTCTTTACTAGGAATTATTCTAGAAGAAATTAAAGAGCCGTAGTAATTCTAACTCAATAGATGAAAAATCTAAGACATTAGAGGCTGAATGACTTGGAAGGTTATGTCTACAAACACCTCCTATGCATACACATTACAGGTCATTTAAGAGTCAAGAATAACACCTAAGAAATAGTTCAAAATAAACCAGAAATGTACGTGATCCACTGTTGACCTTTATGATGTACCAAGAGAATGGAATCAACTTCTGCAAGGTTGGCAAGAGTTTTCATTACAGTCTACATTATTTCTAAAAATATTTTATGGAGGAGGTAGGAGATAGTGGAAAGTTAAAATCATTGAATTATTAGGTGCCCAAGCAAAATTTTAGAAAGTGCTTTTTATTGACTGACTAAAACCCCTTGTATCTATTGTTTATATCACTTAAATCAACTTAGAGGGAGAGGCAATCGCTGTCTTTTCTCAGAGTGCCCTTGGAAAATTAGCCATGCAGCAGAGCATCACCAGGCAGAAGCAATTCTTCCTTACAGCTTTCATTTGTTTATTTACAAGAATTTTATGGAACTCCTATGATTTACCCACACACTGAACAAGAAGCTGGGGACATAAAGTAGCTGCCAATAACGAGTACCCAGCCTTGAGGAAATCGGATATGCTAATAGGCAACTAGAACACATTCTGACAAATGCTTTGATAGAACACGTGGATGAACAATCCAGGCTGGTGTGTGTGTGGTTGAACGGCAGGAAAGGAGAGGGTGTAGGGGAATAAAAGATCTGGCTTGGGTTTGTAAGGGTGAGCAGTAGCCAGCCAGGCATACAGAAGTGTGATGTTCCTCACACAGGAATTCAGAGAGAAAAGAGAGAGAATGGATCCTAAGGGAAGTGGGTACTGCTCAGTGCACCTAACCATGGGGTGAGAGAAGTGGTTGAAGAGAGGACAGCAAAAGCCTGTGAGGTGAGGACGTCAGGTCAGGAGAAACCTGTGTGCCAACCTAAGTGGCTTGGACCTCTCCCTTGGTGGAACCCAACACAGGAAGTGAAGAATTCTGGAGATGGTCATGGTCAAGCAGGGACTCGGGGGGCCTTGGCCGGGACAGCCCCTTAACCCCAGTGATGTAGAAGCCCAAAGCATAGCATGATGGGGCCAGACTGCTGGTGTTAAAATCAGGCCCTGCGCTTAATAGCTATGTGGCCTAAGCCTTCTGTGACTCAGTTTCCCTAACTGTAAATCAGCATTTGGCAGAAGGTTGTTTAGAGGATGGACTGAGTCTGCATGTGCAGCCCTTAGAACAGAGTATGGTATATAATACCCATGAGCTATTACTAATACTTCACTGTTCTAATTGGAGACATGAGATTCTCTTGGTGTAAACTGAGAACGTTAGCAAAAGATGTGGGGTAAGTCCAACTCTGTTTTTTGTTTTTGTTTTTTGAGATGGAGTCTCGCTCTGTCACCCAGGCTGGAGTGTAGTGGTGGGATCACAGCTCACTGCAACCTCCGCCTCCATGGTTCAAGCGATTCTCCTGCCTCAGCCTCCCAAGTAGCTGGGACTACAGGCATCCTCCACCACACCCGGCTAATTTTTTGTATTTTTAGTAGAGATGGGGTTTCACCGTGTTAGCCAGGATGGTCTCAATCTCCTGACCTCATGATCCGCCTGCCTCAGCCTCCCAAAGTGCTGGGATTACAGGCGTGAGCCACCGTGCCCAACTCTGTTCTTTAAAAATGTGGAAGAAACAGTCCCAGAAGCTTCATCATCTACAACAATAAGCATCCACTGAACACTCGCTACTCTAAGAAAAACACTGAGTTTGATGGAGCAATGTTGGCTGTGTTGACTTGCTAAATGGATATTTACTAAAATAAAATAAAATAAATCCACTCTGTTAGACTTCCTAGAGCTTTGTTTAAAGCTTTTTAAAAATATGTAATACAGGTTTCCGATAAAAAATTCAAAAAGTATGAAAGGTTATAAAGAAAAAAAAAACAACAACAACATGTTCCTGCCCTTTTTCCTGGTCTCCTGCAAGCATCTTTTCCTCCTTTGAGGTAACTAGCTTTTATTTTGTTTTGTTTTGTTTTTCCCTCTTTGTATTCTGCTGCCTAGAAATCATGTGTCTTTTAACACACACAGACAAAACACACATAGAAACAGAAACAGAATGGTAATGATAGATACACATTTTATATAAATGATATGCACTGACATGTAACTATTTTTTAAATGAAACATATCTTAGAGATATTTAAAAATAAATATATACTTAACTATCTTATCTTCTTAAAAACTACATACTTTTCCCTTATATGGATATATTATTATCCATTAACCTAATCCTATATTGATAGAGATTTAGGTTGTTTCCAGTAATTTACTTTTATACAAAATTTGGCAATTTATATGCCAAAACATATATTATTTTGCATAAGAAAAATAATACCTACACATGATATTTTTGAGTCAAAATTATGATTCTTATTAAACATTATACATGTGTCCTTCTAATGAAAAAATCAAAATTACTATATTTCAAAAAGTCTAAGAAGTAAAGCAAATGAATATCAATTATTTAATCAATATGTAGTTTGTGTAACATTCAGGTTACATGTAAGATAAAGCACAGTTCTATTTTGTATGTGCTTCTTCTTTTTTTGGTCAGGTCCTCTTGTGCAGAAAATACACATACCTAATTTTTAACACTTAGAATATATGTTTACCATTTCAAATAAGTATAGACTTTTACAGTTGTATCTTTGCTTTTATTATATAAACTGGTCATATCAGTGATTCATTTGGTGCTGACCTCTTGTTCTGAAATGTAGCCTCAGATCTCAACACTACATTTGCAAAACACAAATTTGATTATATCAATCCAGGGTTTAAAGCCCTTTAGTGGTTTCTCATCAAAAACCTCCTAGATTAAAAAAAAAAGTCGAAACTACAACAACAAAGAAAAACAGGTCAGACTCTGTGCACAATGCCAAGGAGCTCCATCCCCATTGTATTCGCTATGCTCAAAGGGGCCAGTCACATGTCATGCAATGGCATTCAGCAGCAGAGCCACTGCAAAGAAAGAAGCTCAGACCCTCTCCACTTTAAAAGGATCATTGTTCCTTTCTAAGGGAAAATCCACAAGCATGACTTTGAAGAGGAAAGCACGTGAACTTTAAAGTCAAGTCAGCACTTGACTCTCTACTCTGTATTTACAACATGGCTGAGCTCTCCTTTCCACTTGTATAAAATGGTGAAAATCATACAGTACATAGCAAGAGTTTTTATAATGAGTAAATCAGATAACACAAGCAAACAGGTATTCTCTAATTACTGTCTTTTCACTTTTCTGATCACAGAAATTGTTGATTTCTGAAATTATTGTTTCAGAAATTGGCTGTAAAGTATTACAGTCAGGAGATCGAGACCATCCTGGCTACCACGGTGAAACCCCTTCTTTCCTAAAAACACAAAATATTTACTGGGTGTGGTGGCATGCACCTGTAATTCCAGCTGCTCAGAAGGCTGAGGCAGGAGAATCACTTGAACCTGGGAGGCGGAGCTGTAGTGAGCCAAGATCGCACCATTGCACTCCAGCCTGGGTGGCAGAGCAAGACATCATCTCAAAAACAAAAACAAAAACAAAAAACAATAAAGTAGTACAATCCAGATGAGGGGTTGACAAACTATACCTTGCAGGCCAAATACTGCCCATCACATGTTTTGGGATGGCCCATGACTGTGAGATAAGAATAAATTTTACACTTTTTATTTATTAAATACTAACTTATACATGCATATACATAATTGTGAATTTTATGAATACATAATGGCTATGGGAAGTCATCTTTTTGAAAGCAGGTTGAGAATTTCAGTAGAATTTAAAGTTTGAAAAGAGGATGATTATGAACTTAAATCTCAGGGAGATCTCATCTTCATGATGTGAATTAAATTATCTAGTAAATAAAATTCTTCTTTATTTTTTTCTCTGTCAAAAGGTATGGGTGTAGTGTGTGCCTATGTATGTATGTGTGGGTTGGCGGGGGTATGTGGGTAAAAGTACCACTCTGGGTATCAACCTAATCCAGGAGTAGAAAAGTGCTTTTCTCATCTCATCAACCTATTCAACTCAGTCCCTTCTAGTTCACGACAGGGAAGCCTCCAGCAAATTAAAGTCCAAAAGGGACTATGAGTAGGTGCCTGTCTTAGACCGTAGTCTGAGTCTGTAAATTGATATTGAATGAGGAACTGCAGAGGATACTTTGCCACACCTCAGAAAATCACAGAGGAATGAGACATACTCATGAATGACTCCTTTCCACAGAAGGACAGCATTAACAATTGGCTACACCTAAATATATGCAGCACACAGTTAAAGGTAAACACTGTTGTTGAGAGTGATGCAAATGTTCTCAAAAATAATTTAATCTATTCACAGTCTACATTTTTAAATGCTGGAAAAGGTCAAAATAAATATTTTGCAACATGAAAAAATTATATAAAACTCAAATTTCATTGTCCCTAAGTGAAGTAGCAGAACACAATTGTGTTTCATTCCCTTGTTGTCTGTGGCTGTCATTACACAACAATGGCATGGCTGAATTGTTGCAATACGGACTTTGCAGCAGAAACCGTATGTCCTGAAAGGCCTACCATGTTTATTATCTGGCCCTTTACAAAAAATGTTTGTTGATCCCTGACCTGAACATTGTTATTATAATGTGTGTGTGCATAGATACATTTATGTACACATGTTTGTATATGTGTGTATACATTTCCATATTTAATGTTTATATATGATATGTGAATTGGCTAAAATATTTTAAAGACACACTCCATTCTTGTATAAATGGAGTGTTGGGATGTAGTCTATCACCTGCACCATTATTAGGAAGCTCCTGAAACTTGTTCCTAGAGTGATCCTATATCTAGCCACATTGTGGGATTTCTGTTTGGCTAATAACAGCTATAAGAATCAGAAAATCCTAGCTACTTGGGAGGAGGCAGGAGAATGGCGTGAATCCGGGAGGCAGAGCTCGCAGTGAGCTGAGATCACGCCACTGCACTCCAGCCTGGGCGACAGAGAGAGACTCTGCCTCAAAAAAAGAAAAAAAAAAAAGAATCAGAAAATCTTACCCTTGGAAAATTATTGTGACTACCTTGAATAAATTTTTTATACTAGTGTGGTTGCATCACCCAAAACCACCAGAGTTTTTGTACATGGTTGCATGATCGGTGTCTCTTTACTAATGGATGTTTCCTTCCTTCCTTCCTTCCTTCCTTCCTTCCTTCCTTCCTTCCTTCCTTCCTTCCTTCCCTCCCTCCCTCCCTCCTTTCTCTCTCTCTCTCTCTCTCTCTCTCTCTTTCTTTCTTTCTTTCTTCTTTCTCATGGAGTCTTGCTCTGTCACCCAGGCTGGAGTGCAATGGTGGGATCTCAACTCACTGCCACCTCCGCCTCCAGAGTTCAAGCGATTCTCCTGCCTCAGCCTCCCGAGTAGCTGGGACTACAGGCACGTGCCACCACGCTCAGCTGATTCTGTGTACTTTTAGTAGAGATGGGGTTTCACCGTGTTAGCCAGGATGATCTCCATTTCCTGTCCTCGTGATCCACCTTCCTTGGCCTCCCAAAGTGCTGGGATTACAGGCATGAGCCACCGCGCCCAGCCAGGATGTTTTCTTTATGCATGTTTGTGTGTTGGAGAGAATTTGGTCTGAAGTTTTAATTTATTGCAAATTGGTAGTAAGACTGTATAGTAGATAAGCAGCTAACCATCACCTACTTCAAACTCTTAGCATTCCCTAAAAGAATCAAGAGTTGCACATAACCAAATTGACTTGGGAAAGTTCATAAAATGCACTTGATATTTTGTTGACAGATACATTTCATACTCAACTAGTAGATCATAAAACAATTATTGAGTGTTTGCACATCTTTTTTAAAAAAAGAATCTAACAGAAAAATGAAAAGTGTCATAAAGCCACATTTATTTTTGTCTTTCTGTGTTCTAAATACAGAGAGAACTAGAAAATATATGAGCGTGAATTCAGTGAAGGGTCTTCAATAGGAATCCTAAATGATTGAAAGCAGATCGTGAAAAGCAGTGGGAGACAGGACCTGTGGGTATTATTTCCACGCAGGGGAAAATTAGCTGGCTGGCAAGGCCAATGTTTCCAATTTTTACTCTTTTTTTGCTCTCCCTTGTTGGTTCTTTTCCCCAGGTTTACAAGATGTACACAAAAACTCATTTTGTGGGTGCTCAAATGTGGAAAATATGCTTTATGTTACAGTAGTTAGCTGACATGAATATTCTATGTAAATTACTTGTATCAATCCTAAAATTAGCCCTTTTGTTGTTTATTCCTCCATGCAACCAAGAGACATTCATTCCTGTCCGCAGGGTGTGCCAGGAAATTTGCTGAAAAAGAAAGTCACACCCAAAGTCTACATTTTTGTAAGGCTTTACAGCTTACAAAGATGGCTCCCAGCCTGCTACCTCTAATTTGTCTTTGTCTAATCCAAACTTCCCAGCCACCCTCCTGCCTGCCAGTGGAAACAAATAATTCTAATTCTATGTTTCATTGCCCCTACCTATATAATTAAGTACATCAAGATTCCTCTTCTTTCTCTATACCAATCATTTCTGGAAATACCCAGAGGTGTCTTGTTTGCAATGGTGCCAAAACCTGGGGTTACAGGATCCCCTTATTTTTCCTGGTGTTCAGTGTCCATGAAGGCAGGGGAGAGCAGTGATTTGCGCTTCCAGCTACCGTGGCTCTAGTGCTTCCTGAGATGCAGGTTCTATGGACACCACGTCCTGACAGTTCTTCTCAAAGAAACCAGGGTAGTGCTTCAGAATCCCTTTTCATTCTTTCAGCCTCCCTTCTCTACAGCCAGGCTGTTTTCTCTGAAAAAATAAGGACATGTATCATCTGTCCCACTCTGTCATACTTTTTCACCTGGACATCATGATGCCTGTGTCCTGTGTCTCACAGAGTTTTCGAAGAAAAGAGCCCTCTCAGCAAGCATGTAGTAACTCTTCCCAAGAGAGCTCAGGCATTTGTTTTCATGGTGGGGAACAGGATGGGGAGATAAGATTCCAGTCTATCTTCTCCATGCCCCATTCCTTCAGTTATACCTACCCTCTGGCGCTCAGACTCAAACATCTACCTGAAGATCTTTCCCATCTTGCAAACTAAGGTCTGCTAATGAAGCCCTGTGGCCTTTTGGGAAATACACTTCATTTGCAGCAATCCTTGAATTTAGACAGAATAAGCACATTCACACCTTGTAAGAATCTGAGGCCGGGCACAGTGGCTCAACGCCTGTAATCCCAACAATTTGAGAGGCCAAGGCAGGCAGATTGCCTGAGCTCAGGAGATCAAGACCAGCCTGGGCAACAGAGTGAGATCCCATCTCTACTAAAATACGAAATAAATTAGCCAGGTGTGGTGGCACATGCCTGTAGTCCCACCTACTCGGGAGGCTGAGGCGGGAGAATTGCTCGAACCCGGGAGGTGGAGGTTGCAGTGAGCCGATATTGTGCCATTGTACTCCAGCCTGGGTGGCAGAGCAAGACTCCATCTCAAAAAAAAAAAAATCTGAGTGATTAAATAACACATCTTTAATCTCACAATTAGTAAGTAGCAGAGTAGGCACTTGAATCCATCTCTTTGACCTCTGCACATGTTCTTTTTCAGCTTCTGACCCCAAGTCTGAAAGTGGTTGCTTGAGTAAAAGCCTTTGTTGCCTGGCTTTTCATCTTTTACCGAATTTGTAAAGAAGAGAAGGATAGCACTTGTTCTTATTCCCTCGTCTTTTTTGTTTCCTTAATAAGAAGTTCTGCAGACTGCCCAGTGCTGAATATAAATCAAAAGTGGAGGAAAAAAAATCCAGTTTGGTCATGAGGTAGCATCACATCCTTTTCATTATCCCCTTGTAGACAATGACTGTGGAAGCACATAATTGGAAATAAGGGCTATTTTACCTCTGATCTGCCATCTGAGGCTTGAAGAAGAATAAAAGCATCTTGCTTTGGAAAGGATTTAGTGAGGTCAAAAGGTCCAGTTGCCTGGATTCTACATGTGGCTTAAGTTCATGTTGAGAAGTCCTAAAATATTCGCATCTCTTCCCTTGTGGCCTAACTGTGATACTTTAAAACACTGAGAATTCTTTACAAAAAGAAAGACGTGTGTGTGTGTGTGTGTGTGTGTGTGTGTGTGTGTGTTAGCTGAGGAGGAAAATAATATAGAATACACAATAAGAATATACAGAAGTACATAATAAACAGGAGCATGTTATTTTGCTAGTTTAGTTGAAGCAAATGAAAATAACACCACAAAACCTACACAGAACAAGTTGGTGGATAAACTAAACAAAACTGATTTTTGCTTTGTTTTCCTTTGTTTGAAGTTACAATATACAAGGGTTATTAAGCTTCTTTGTGCCATGAACCACTTTAAAAGTCTGATACAGCATATCAATCTGTTCTCAGAACAATGTTTTTAAATGCACACAATAAAATACACAGGATTACAAAGGAAACTATTTATATTAAAATGTAGTTATCAAATTATTTTGAAACCAGTCATATAGTTTATGTGTGCTCCTTTGTTACACATTAAAAAAATCAAACAGACTGACAGAGTACTGATATGAAAATATCCATGGCAAAGCCACGGTACTGCTAATAATACTTTTGTAATTTGTTGCCTTCATTAATAATTAAAAGAAACGTTAAATTCCCATAAGAATTTAGTGAAAATAAAAATTCAACATTTTCTCCATCCACGTTCATGGACTCCCTGGATTCTATCCTCAGATCTTTTGGAGAGTTCATAGGTTCTAAGTGGAGAACTCCTTCTATAGAGAGACAGTGGGGAGGTTGGAGACGGAAGATGACAGCCAGGTCTGGGCATTTCTTAGCTTTTCTGCTAGGAGAAATTACATGTGATTAAGTGTTCAGCAGGTGCTCTACTTCTCTCTCTTTGAGGTCCTGCTTTTTTTCTGGTTGCATCTACCAGCTCCTTCCCCATTAGGATCCCAGTCACATCCTCATCCTCTATGCCTCTTTAGTCCTGATGTTTAAAAGTCACTCCACATATGTATGGCCTACCTAAGTTCCCCTGGCCTAGCTGAGACATAATCAGCATCTTGAAATAAATCCCGGCTGGGCGCAGTGGCTCACCCCTGTAATCCTAGCACTTTGGAAGGTCAAGGCTGATGGATCACGAGGTCGGGAGTTCAAGATCAGCCTGGCCAACATGGTGAAACCCCATCCCTACTAAAAATACAACAATTAGCCAGGCATGGTGGTGGGCACCTGTAATCCCAGCTACTCGGGAGGCTGAAGCAGGTGAATCGCTTGAACCCGGGAGATGGAGTTTACAGTGAGCAGATATTGCACCACTGCACTCCAGCCTGGATGACAGAGTAAGACTCCATCTAAAAAGAAAAAAAAAAAAAAAGAAAAGAAAAAGAAAGAAATCCCTAGCAAAGATCAAGGTCCCATTTAGGGAGAGGCCGTTCAGAACCTAGTGATCCCTGTGTGCTTTTTTCTGTATTTGAACCAGCACTTGTTAATGGTGTCTACAGACGGCTTTTGGGAGAATGAAATGGCTTCACAAAAAGCTGGTTAAGGAGGTTTCAGAGAGCTCAGGAGACTGCCCAAGTCATGGATCATAGCAACAAGGTGGAGCAGCAGCTGCCACATACCCAGCACAGAATGAGAGTGCAAAGAGAAGGGAACCCCCATGATCAGCCAGTCAGCAACCTCCATGCAGTGTTGCAGATTAATGAGGAACAAGGAGCTTTACCCAGTACCACTGCAGGACCCCCCAGGCCCTCTGCCCCTGCTTTCTTTCTGTGTGCTGACTGAAAGAAGAGTGCCTTGACTGTTCTGTGAGCCAGTCTGCTGCAGGTTTTTCCCAGCAGGTTTGAACCCAACCCAGGGGCTTGAGCATTGTCAAGTGCTGATAACAATATCTAGGTTGTTGCTCAAAACACTGAAAGACACTGGCCGTGGCCCTGGGCCAAGTTCCTCAAGCCCTCATATACACTCCATTACGGAGACATAGCTAGGTAGGACATCACTTTTCTCTTGCTGTCTATCACAGGGGTACACTGCAGCACCCTGTACGTGGGTTCCTCTCATCAACGCTTTAGACTGATGAGCCTGATGTTTAGCACTTCTTTCTTTGGAATCTCATCTGGCTCCATTTCAGGAGGGTTTGGAGCATTCCTTGCCTCTGACTTAGGGGCATCTCCACCTGAGGCTGTGGTGGGATGAAACATCTCCCAAGAATTAGAACCTAGAGACTAGATCTGTCATGTTAAGAAAAAAACTGTCCAACGCCTACAGAAAGTGCTGTGAGGATGATTGCCTGTCCTTTCAATGTCATTCTGGAGCATGATTTAACCGTGCCACCCAAGAAATATTTAATTTTCTAGGAAATTGTAGCATTGTTTGACTCTGTTTACTTACATTCTTACGTTCCCTAACTCTACAAAGTTAGGTGTTAACTTGTAGATTTGTGTTTCATAGAGATGCAAATAATTTTATGTCCCATAGAAAAGATAATCTTCAAAGTTATGGTTTTATTGCCCCATGGGGCACTAACAGATTTGGTTCAAGTATTATTCTAACATCTCTCTTTTATTTTTAAGTGCCTATAAATATCTCGTTTTACCATCATTACTAGTTTCCTCATTCATTAATGGATTGAATAGAATCTTTGACTGTACAAATTTTATGTTTGTATGAGTCACGATTTTAACATTTTGGAAATTATATTTTTAAAGTAGTTTGAACTAATTCATTATGAAGTAACATTCCGAATCATCCCCAGGATTTTGTCCACCAGTCACAAAGGTCTTTTCTCCAAGAAACAAGCGAGTGGTCCTAACACAAGTCTACATTATGGTTCCCTGTTGAAGACCTTTAATGGATCAGAATGGGAGGAGTTTAAGGAAAATCACTTGCTTCAGTCACAAATTGGACCAGTGGTTCTCAAAATTCACAGTGCATCATCATCATCATCCGGAAGACTTGTTAAAATAAAGATGCTTTAGCCTCACTTGCAGAGTTTCTGATTCAGTAGGTCTGGGATGGAGGCTGAGAACACGCACGTCTTACAAGTTCTCAGTTATTGCTGATACTGCTGGGTCTGGGAGACGACCCAGTTTGGTGGAGGGGAAGATGCAGATTCAGCTAGGGCGCAGAACTTCATTTTCAGAAGGATTTTGCTCTGACATACTAGCAAGAAAGATGCTTTATGCTTGGTAACTCAGTCTCTGAAACTAATTCCTTTTCTCCCAGGACCTTTCTCTGTTTTAGTTAGACTTAGGGTCATATCCCTTTGCTTTGTATTCTGCAGTTATTTTCTTCCCCTACCTCTCTTCCTTCTTCCTGGTAAACAACAAGAGGCACGTGCAACTGTGGCTTTGTGCACGCTCAAAACTACATCCTCTGCCATCAGCACAGGTCCCCAGATTTTTGGGACTGCCGATATTTCCACCAGTGAGGGCTGAAAAGTAATGGTGTCCTGACTGCTGCATCCATTTGCCTGCTGGATGGGTGCAATCTACCCATCTGACAAAGGGCTAATATCCAGAATCTGCAAAGAACTTAAACAAATTTACAAGAAAAACAAAAAACAACCCCATCAAAAAGTGGGCAAAGGATATGAACAGACACTTCTCAAAAGAAGACATTTATGCAGCCAACAAACATATAAAAACAAGAACATCATCACTGATCATTACAGAAATGCAAATCAAAACCACAATGAGATACCATCTCATGAAAGTTAGAATGGCAATCCCTTTACTGGGTATATATCCAAAGGATTATAAATCATTCTACTATAAAGACACATGCACACATGTTTATTGTGACTCTATTCACAATAGCCAAGACTTGGAACCAACCCAAATGTCCATCAAAGATAGACTGGATAAAGAAAATGTGGCACATATACACCATGGAATACTATCCAGCCATAAAAAAGGATGAGTTCATGTCCTTTGCAGGGATGTGGATGAAGCTGGAAACCATCATTCTCAGCAAACTAACACAAGAACAGAAAACCAAACACTGCATGTTCTCACTCATAAGTGGAAGTTGAACAATGAGAACACAAGGACACAGGAAGGGGAACATCACACACTGGGGCCTGTTGTGGGGTGGGGGACTAGGGGAGGGATAGCATTAGGAGAAATGCCTAATGTAGGTGGCGGGTTGATGGGTACAGCAAACCACCATGGCGTGTGTAACATAGGTCACCTAATGTAAGTGACAGGTTGGCAGGTGCAGCAAACCACCATGGTGTGTGATCTATGTAACAAAACGGCACGTTCTGCACATGTACCCCAGAACTTAAAGTATGTATATATGTATATTTTAAAAACTTAACTAAATCAGGCAGGCACTCTATCTTCCAGGAGATTGTAATCTTTTTTTGAGATGTTAGGCTACCTCACACCACAGCCAACCTCCACCTAGTTTCAGACCACATCTGTTTGAAACCTGTGCTTTTCTTAAGACCTCCACCACCTGGACTCTGATCTGCCACTGCCTCCTGCTTCTGTCCTGGGAATCTCAGGCTGATGACCTTGCCTTTTGTCAGTGTGTGTCTCTGGAGTATCCAGGACATTTTTATTTCTCCCTCTTGAATGTCTTTGCCTTCTATGACTGGGTTAAGACCAGAATTGCATCCCAGGAAACTAGGAGAGGCCTGCTGCCTGACTCCTTCCTGGTAGCTGTCTCAAGATCTTTTCTACTTCTTTTTTATTGTGTAAGAGTCCTGAAATGAACCTACCCCATGTCAGACACACTTGTGGTATCTGCTAGGAACTTCTGAAGTCATAAACCAGCACATGCCGGTGCACTTGGTCTGCGTTGCCACACCAGTTGTCCACCCTTCCCTGAAGCTCCTACTGCTCCCGTATTTGACCTCTGTTCTTCTCCCTTTCTTCTAAGTCAAGTTTTGCATGGTCTCTCTGGGCAAGCCCCGCAGTCAGTGCTGCCCGTGGTGTATTCTAACATGATGCAAATCTTTTTATATTCCTTTCATAGTTTCCTACCCTGCGTTCCTCTTTTTTGGTCATTGTGCCTCTGGGGGAAGATGACTGTAATAGGACAAAATCATTACATTTCACTTTCTGCTCACTTCACCTATTATCTGCAGATTAAAGCATATGGGCAAGGCAATTGAACAAGCATTTTGTGAAAGGATATAGTTTACTCTGATGTTCTTTTCTGGTTGGGGATTGGTTGAAAGGGCAGGTGTAACAGAGAAGACCTGTGTCTCCTAACAATCAGAGGAATGGGTAAATCAAAATGAAGCACTTGATCTGCACCTATCTCTACCTCCTCTCCCACTGTAAAATGTGAAAGTCTCTGTTGACTCATTACTGGATTTATGAGTCTCACTTCCAATTCCCACAACCTCCTCCACTGAGCCACCCTTCACTGATGAATAATCTCTTCTCAGAACACCGTCCAGATCATTTGTTTCATGTTTAGAAACAACGTTTACTTAATCATGCTTCTTCCTTGAAGTGTATCCAAATGCCTCATCTGGATTTTAAAGCATCCTAAGAATGAGACATGGCAACTTCTTTGGAGGCAAGCTCACCTGAGTTTAATTTCTAGCTCACCCATGAATGGTATCTGTTCTGGAAGAAACTGGTTAATTTCAAATTCCTTATTTGCCTAATGGAACTGATGATACCCATATTGGAAGGACGTTGTGAATATTAACTCAGTCATAAGCCATATAGTACTTTATATCCCTGGGAAATTGGTATTCTTTACCTGGTAGTTGTAAGCACTGCACCATTATGAATGACAAGATACAAGGCTTGTATCTGGAAGCTTTGATAAAACTGAATACCTGCTTAGGTGAGCCACAGAGACTGTCTTTGGACTAAGCAAGAGACAATCTTAGGAATAATAGCTATTGCATTGTACAATAAATACATCATAGAGACCTGGATAAACACATTCCCTGTGGCTGTATAGAGTATGGAGCAGATGCCCTATTGTTATTGTGGGTTTTTGTTTCTGTTTTGTATTTTTGTTTGCCTCCCAATATCTAGGTTATGTTTAAACAGATGGGGGAAAAAAGTACTTTCTGCTTTGCAGGTTTTGATTTCCAAGAATGTTTATCACTTCAGTTCAACTAGAGACAAAAATCCTTTTCAATTTCCGCAGTCTCCAATTATTCATGAAAAATATCAAACTGAGAAACAAAGGCTTTTCTTTAGGGAAAAAAAAATCACAAAAAACAAATGAACTGGTGTTTTTCAGCCTCGCCAACATCAAACAATCTTTCACATTGAATGGTGACAACTTCAGGAGAAAGGGCTGTGATTCTAGCATTTTGCTAAGGAAACCCTTCTTTTCCTGGTGTGCTTTTGTGTTAATAATTTAAAAGTTAGCAATTTCCAAACCAAATTATTCTTTGCTGCCAGGTAGCTCTATGTTAAGATGGGGCCCAAAATCCTAGGGCTAAAACATGACGTGAATGAATCAATATGCAAATTTTAGTGGGAATAAAAAACAAAGTAACAAATTTAGTGGATGCTTTCTTTAACATTGGTGTTTCGGTTGCATCAATCAAAGAAAAACAGGGAATTGTAATGTTTGCAAGGGTGTGCTGTCCCAAGGGAAAAAAAATAATTTAGTCAACATTTATCGTTACTATTATGTGCTCCAACAAAGATATGCCAATTTTAAGAGATATCATGTTTATTATGTAAATATCCACAATTTTTTAGTATTGCAGAAGTACTTTAAATATTTCTATTCCTAAGCTTTCCATGCTGACATTGGTGAATGTCTGTCCACTCAACTTGTTAGATGCATATTAATAAATGGCAGTAGGCTTAGTCAAGACTCTCAGGCTCCAGAGCCCCAGCTCTGCAAATGCTAAGCATTGTGATCAGTGCTCCGAGGATTCAAGGCACAAGACAAGGGTCACTGCTCTACTACCAAAGGGGCTGAGGATTTCATTGGGAAGGCAAGAGGCAGAAATGCATTCAATTGACTAAATTTAAACAATAGAATAAGAGGATGCCATAAAATCAAAGCCATGGGGCAAAATGTGTTCGAGCTCAAGTTAGCCAGTAGGACTTTGGCACTGTCAGTGGGAGGAGAGTAAGATCATGACAGGTTGAGATTAAAAGGACCACCCTAGGGGCACGTGGGACCTGAAGCAACGAATTCTACTGCATTTCCACTTACTTCACTGAAGTTAGACAAAGAATCAAAACCAGTCCAGTGGAAACATTTTCTTTTTGTCATAAAGTAGTATTTATTCAAAGAAAATATACTTTATTTTTAATGTGGGAAAGACCTATCATCACCTAAAATTGTCCATGTTATACAACTTTGGGGTAAAATCGACATCTTTATAAAAGTTGGCACTGAGTCCAAAATACTGAAAAAGAATTTATACAGTCTCAGAGTATTAAACCTGCAAAGAACTTAGAGTGTTACTAATTGAACACTTTCCCTTTTATAGACACTCCCCGCACCCCCCCCCAAAAAAAAAACAGGGTTTAGAGATATAAAAATTTGGAGTGACTTGCCCAAAGACTGAGGGATGCTCAGCTCATTGGTGAAAGAGCAGAGCTAGATTTGGCCAAGTGTTCTGTGGCCAAATCAAGGTCACTTTTTGTTATAGCCATTATCTCTGTCCCTTTGATTTTGCAAAGCAGAATTTAACATAAAAATGTATGGAGTGCAAAGCCTAAAAGGGAATTACTGGTTTGTCCAAATCGGAGCCAGTAGCTCAGAGAAGTTATCACATTTCCAGTCAGCAGCCATACTTAACAGTTCTCAAGAATCCATTTCCCTAGTTTTTTAGGGCTTTATCCCTCTTGTTTCTTTCATTCTGAACCAGGATAAAAGTGAAGCTCAAATAGAAAATAAGGAATTTTTCAGTTGCCAAGAGAAAGAGTCATTGTGTTTAAAATGAAAGAACCTGGACTGGGACCCGTTCCAGTGACATACTAGCAAAATCCCCAAACCTTGGTTTAATTATCTGTAAGTTGGAAGTATTCATAGTACCTAATTCAACCAATAAATGTGTTGGTGTGTGCAAAAGTTCTTTCTACACAGAAAGCGCTCTACAGAGGTAAGTTAACATCTTCACATTGGATAAAGCAGTAAACCAAAGACCCATTTATGACAAATTGCTAAGGGATTTTCGTTTTCATCTGCAGTAGAGAATTACTTACGTGACAAATGTTACTCTTTATCTTAAAAAGAAAAGAGAAAGAGCTTATATGCTTGGATCAGAGAGTTAGTTAAATATAACTTGAGGAGGCTGGGTGCAGTGGCTCACTCCTGTAATCCCAACACTTTGGGAGGACAAGGAGGGAGGATCACCTGAGGTTGGGAGTTTGAGACCAGCCTGGCCAACATGGAGAAACCCCATCTCTATTAAAAATACAAAAATTAGCCAGGCATGGTGGTGTGTGCTTGTAATCCCAGCTACTTGGGAGGCTGAGGCAGGAGAATAGCTTGCACCTGGGAGGTGGAGGTTGCAGTGAGCCGAGATCACACTAATGCACTCCAGACTGGGCAATAAGAGCAAAACTCTGTCTCAAAATATATATATATATATATATATATATATATACACGTGTGTGTGTGTGTGTATATATATATACACGTGTGTGTATATATATACACGTGTGTGTACATATATGTACGTGTGTGTGTATATATATATGTACGTGTGTGTGTGTATATATATATATAACTTGAGGAAAAAAATTATTCTTTTGGAAGAAGTGCGTTTGAGGCGATTCAGGGGGCCATACCTTCAAAAGGCAGAGCCTTGCTGTCCTAAGCCTTATCACACCCCCTCTCCCTGAAGATGGTGGGGGTTTTTGTATGCAGTAGGTGCTTAATAAAGTATGTTGGATGAATAAATGGCTGAACGAATAAACAAGAATAGTCTCCCAACTTAGTATCTTTTGGTGCCAGAAGATTTGCATCATTTTAAGAGAAATTTCCTCCTATGTTATTTATATAAACACAAGCTAGACTTTTCTCAGACCTTCAAATGTGTAAGACTGTCTCACTTGCTAACTTATTTTCAATTTACCTCCTCCTAGGAGATTATTTCAATTTACCTCCTCCTAGGCCTGCAAAAGGCCAAGAGAGTAAATATTTCAGTATTTGGGGCTTTAAGGGCCATAGGGTCTCTGCATTAGTATGGAGCCAGCTGCACAGACATGAGTGAGCATGACTGGATTTGAACAAACGGACACTGAAAATGGAATGTCATGGAATTCTCCCATGTCATGAAATATTATTCTTCTAGTGTTTTGTTTTGTTTTTTTCAAACTTTAAAAACATAACAGCCATTCTTAGTGCAAAAACAGGTGTCAGGTTGGATTTGGCCCAGTGTAGGAGTCTGCTGACCCCTGGCCATTTCTGAAGGCAAGAAAACAGGAGAGTTGTCCTTTCTGGTTACTGTCCAGGCTTTCTGGCAGTCTTGGGAATCCTGGAAGGAGCCCATCCTAGGGCATACTTAGAAAACCTTCCACACAGTGGTATTCTCTATGGAAGGGGATGACCAACCTTGCCCAGATGAATTAACCTCTTCCCCTTGTAATGATGGTAACTTAGCAAATTAGAGTTGTTTGTGTTCTTGCATCCTGAGGTTCCACCCTTCTTCCCTTTTTCTCTCCTGTATGGTCTTTTTTCCTGTCAACCTTGAGTTAACAAAGACCTATTCAGGCAGCTGATACACTTTCCCTAATTCTCCCGAGGATTTTCAGGGACAGAGAGAAGACACATTTAATGCAACTCTCTGTTATTGTAGATTAATAAGATGCAGCCCTAGCCTCGTCCAGCCTTCGAGCTGAGGCTGGCAGTCCTGATTCTTTGAGGAGTTCTCGGAGGCTTGTTATAATAGAGCAACGAGACTCCATTAAAATAGACCTGGCAGCTAATCTAGTTAATGCTAAATAATTTTTCCTGACTGAATGAAAGAGGGGTAAGAGGTTGGTTAGCTGTGTATGTGTGTGTGAGTGTGTGTGTGTGTGTGTGTGAGAGAGAGAGAGACAGAGACAGAGAGAGAGAGATTTAAAAGTGGAACAAGAAGATCTGCAGTGGCTTTTGCCACGGGCGCAGTGCTTTTGTGGGAATGGCTTAGCTGTGTCCCATCTGAAGTAGAAACAGTAAATGTCTCCAAGAATCTTCCTTGCACTGTATGAACTTAGAGGTCTCTCCTGCTCTGACATTTGGTGATTCTGATACTCTGCTGATATACTATCTTAGAAATATGAAGCACCTGAAAAATACTTCCATTTATTCTTATTTTGCCGATGGCATTATTAAGCATGTTGAAGGGATAGTCAATACCAACAGTGAAGTGGGAGGAAGATATGAATAAAATTGCGGGGCAAGGGTCAGAAAGTTTTTTTTTTTTTAAATTCTGAAGGATGGACTTTCATGTCTAATTATAGAAAAATAAAAATCTGTGTCTTTCAACAACAAAACTATTTGTGATATTTTGTATATCTTTGACATATGAATCTTGTGAATTTGGAACCTATAAATCCAGTGTTTGTACAAGGGGTCTCCTTTCATTTTACCTTTTTTTTCACTTAACTCTCCTTCTCCCTCCCTCCAACCTCCCACTCCCAACTACACACCTGTTTCTATGATTCCTAACCATAAGCAAGGGCCTCTAATCTTAAGGCCACACACCTGTGGGAAAACACATATCTTTATCAATCTCACACCAAACACCCACAGACACTTACAGAAACACATATCCTTTCAAATACATTAACATCTGGTCCACACTCTAGAAATACAAGATTTGTTTTTGTTAAATATGCTGACCTGAAGTTTCTGGCTGTAAATTTTTATAAAATGCTGTAACTAATGTAGCCGTATACCTCCCAAACCCGGCAAAAACATTGCCCAGATGCTCATCAGGCACAGCTGTTGGCTGTTTTTAGATATTGCATTTACTGATTCCACAGCATGTTCCCTTTTCTATAGTTCCTCTCGAGCAAGGGTGGTGAGCTCAAATCCAATAATCACCAGCCCTTGTTATTATGGCTGCACTCCTTCAAGGATAATAGAGGCCCCTCTATGATGATCAGGGCTTGAAAAGAGGAATCAATTTTCTAATTTGGCTTGCTGAAAATAGATGAAAGAGTTCCAGAAAGAATAATATCTTGGGACACAGAGATCCTGTTTTCTGTTTAGTGGTGTTTGTTTGTTTGTTTGTTTGTTTGATTTTGCTGTTTTTCTTCTTGCCTCTAACACTCAGTGGCAGATCATGAGAACAGCAGAGTGGGAAACAATAGTGTAATACAACATATAGCGATTAAAGAAAATGGGATTTGGAGTTGGAAAATTGGGTCTCAACTCTTAGTACATCCACTTGTCAACTACATATGATGTTAATTCAATTCAGCTCTCTGTTCCTTAATTTCCTCATCATTAAAATTGGGATGATTTTAGTTCAAATTTATTTATTATTCATTCAGTTGTAAGCAATAGGAAATTCTACTTAGCTGACTTAAACAATAAAATCTTTTATTGGCTTGTGTATCTTGAAGAACAGAGGTATTATAGTTGCCAGGGTTTGTTTGATTCAGTGGCTCAGTAATGTCATCAAGAATCTAATTCCCTTTCTTCTCTTTACTGTCTTCCACTGTGGCACTTTATTCCAATTTGACTTCCTTCATGGTGACAAAATGGCTGTAGCAGTTTCAGAGCTCGTCTGTCTACAATTTGTTAGCCAGAAGACAGACAGACCTCTGCTCAGCATTCCAAACAAGATCACAAAACAACCTTTAACAAATGGCCAAGGCCAGGGGAATGGAATGTGGTGACAAGCTGGAGTCAGCAGGGACCCAGCCCTTGACCTGGAACTGCATTCAAAATTTTTAATAGTCAGGACTAACATAGCTCTACTAACAGTGATGTAGATGGTGAAATTACAGGGATTTAATGTAATAGAAGCTAATTTCTGGTTCAAATCATAGTCTCATGTTGGTCAAACAACTCTCTTCTAAGCTGTGACTTGGAATCCAGGATTAATTTGGTGGTGTATCTCCTCCATCTTTTTGCTTCCGATGCTCTCCTGAATTATCTCTCTCTAGCTTGTAGTGGGGAAGAGGACAAGGGTTGGGAAGCCATCAGACATGTAAACTACCAATATTTCCATTCATAGCCCGTTTACCAGAACAAGTGAAATGGCAGATCCAAATACAAGGAAGTCTGGAAAACAGACTACATGGATATTGGTGGGCACTAGTGGTTTTTGATCTGGTCTTAGAAAATCTTTCTTTTTCTCTACCTACATATAGAACACATTCACCTGTTCCTCAAGGGACAGAACCCGAAATATTCACTTCCTGCATCCATCACAAAATCCAAATCATGTATGGGCATCTCTATGCGATCTGGATATGTCTCCTCCTAGACTGTCAACCTGTAAATTAAAATGCAGAATTACCCATTTCCCTACATATACATTCATTATATAATCAATCTGGATGGAAGAACCATACTGTGTATCCCATTTGGAAAGAGAAAACTGAGAAACACAGGAGACACTGATGATCAGTTAGATTCTGAAATTTTGGGATTCTGGAAACATAAAATTTCCATGCCTGAGTGATGGAGGAAGTTATTGGATTGGATTCTGCATTACTCTCATAGATAGGGGATAACTTCTCCCATCCATGTTCACCAAATCTCCCAGCTCTGCTGTCATGGAGATTCTGTCATTCTCTTTGGTCTCCATAACCCAATCTACACTGGGCTTTGTAAAGCATGCCTTCTTTGAGGATTCTACAAACATCTAAGACTGCATGTGGTTAGGACCGGTTTGGGAACCCCAGGGGTTTTTAAAGCCTCAAACATCAAAGCCTTTTTTGTCCATACTTTGTGAGTTTTTTGTTACACTTTCACTATAATTTCTTATAAAAATTATGAGACTTCTTATCCATTTGTTTCTGTTCAGTTTCATGGCCAATAACCATAAAGTTATTTTTTGGATATGACTCTAGAACCCGACTAATTTTGTTTTCATAATGCTGCATCCCTTCTCCTTTTAAATTTAAGACCAACTCCTTTGAAGGTATCTAGAACAGTAGTTGAAAAGACCACACTCTTAATCTGATTGTTGCTTTCAGTAATTTTTTTTCTGCTGGTAAGTTGAACATTGAGTTATTTTGACTGACTGAGAAGCTTTATTAGACCTTGGTTTATCAATGCCTTTTTAAAACTTAAATCTTAATAATCTGGGACTAAAAACGTAAAGATTTTCAGCCATGCAAAGATCTGAATTTCTGTATTTTATTCGTTTATTTTATTTCTTCCTGCAAACCATTCAATTTTTTCTTAGTCTCAGCTTGGTTCTGTAATACCTTTCCTAATATGCCCAGTAGCAGTTAGCATGCCCTATTAACAGTCTGTTTTCCAATGTCTTCCCCTAGAGTTATAAATTCAGTAGGTTTGGTCTATCTTTCTAGTTATAGCAGAAGTCCCTTTTATAAAATGTTTTTGCATCTGCATAATATGGATCCTCAATTTTCCAGGCTCAAACATGAGTTTTTTTACCCAGTGCTTCCTGACATATAAACCAAGGCCACATGGTTTAGGCTTTTTGTTGTTGTTGTTACAACAGGGTGTCACCCCTAGTACTGATTTTTTAGTTATTCAGAATAGAATAGACTATACCATAGTAACCAATAATACCTCAATTTTCAGAGGCCTAAAACAATAGAAGTTTATTTCTTACTCAGTCCAATGTAGGTTTAGCAACTGTCCTCTAAGCAGTTGTTTATATCACAAGATGCTTCGGTATTACGGCTCTACTATCTTGTAAATTACAGGTCGCCTTGACATTATTCAGCTGTCAGAGAGGGGCAAGATAATGTAAACGGAGGAGGCACACTGATGCTAAACAACATGCATCCCTGAGCCTAGAAGTAGTACATTTTACACTTACTTTGCACTGGCCAAGATTTAATCAGATTGCCAACCCAGTTGCTACAGAGAAGAGAAATTAGAGGAGCCCGTGGATGTTATCAGAAGCTAGTAGTGTCTACTACACAGTCATCCAAAGTACACGGAAAATTGTGTTTTTTAAAAGTAGAATAAAATAGATACTTAAAAAAGGAACTGATAATATCCACTGCAAGGTATTTCAACAGGTTGTTCTGAAGACTAAAAAGCATATTGTATGCAATATACTTAGTGCAGTACCAATCACACAAGTGCTTAGTACACTGTACTTACTCTTTTTATGCTTGTCATCACCATTCCCTTATATGGAAATGTGGATGCAATATATACATCTTTTGAAGATTTCAAAGTCTTTCGAAGATTTCTTCCAGCCCAAACATCATGTATTTCTAATTTTCTCATTTTGCACTGTGGATGAGATCTGGAAAACAACATTTGCATGGAGATTTCCAATTTTTGTAAAAATGTCCATTTTACAGGTTGTGTCAGTCAGCTTCTCTGACAGTTATATTCTATTTGTTCCTAATTTATTTTTTTCACAGCAAGCCATCACTGAGATTGATGAAACAAATTGATCATAGATGTCTCCTCTTTTCTTAAAGTCAAAAAGGGTGTGTTTGGCCTGGCTTCTGTTTCTTGATGAGTGAAACTTTTTGTGTTTCAGCTCAACATGAGAGAGTAAAACAGACACTTGACTCTGCAGGGCCAGGGTGGCATAGTAAAGCTATGGATACCCTAAAAATTTGGTTTGTACATAGGAAAAATGGTGGCCCTTGATATTTATGATATTGTCAATATTTCTCATATGTGATTTTTGAGCATGCAATAGAGGACAAGAAAAAGTCAGTCTTCCATTGCAAAGAGTATTCCCTTGGTGCCTAAGGCCGGGCTATGGGAAGTTACAGAAGAAAGAGTTCAATTTTCTCAAGCCTCAGGAACATTGTATTTACGGAAGAGTCTAAACAAATCTAAGATGTGAATACAATTAAACAAAAGAATATTTCAATTATCTAATGACACCTATGTTGATATATGCACATAGTACTAATAATTTAAAAAATAAAACAAAATAGAATAAGTGAATGTTATGTGATTAGTTATAGGTGGTGGTTAAAGGTAAATGGGAGAAAATTTCTGAGCAGCCTAAGACAATGATCACTGCTTAAATGCAAGCCTCTTTGTCTATGCCCCCCAAATAAAACAGAACCGTGAGAAAAGACAAAACTAGGTAAATTATAAGACACAATGTCCATGCCTTCATAAACTATAAACAAAAGGGAAAAACCCTACTGGACTGCAATGAACAATTATTTCTACTACTACCACAAAACCTTGCTGCAAACAGGTGTGGTCTGGGAGAATAAAACAAATCAAAAATAACAAAAATAGAAAAAACACAGTATGCGTGGAAAAGAGAAGACGGGAGATAGTGGCAGGCCTAAAGCTTTTCTCAAACTTGTATGAGAATAAGAAACTTCACAATGAGTGTGAAAATACTAGTAGCTGAGAACACCGAATTCACAGCTGGGAATTTTAGGTTTATGTGATTTTAGGTAGCAGATTTCAAATGATGTGGTTTCTAAGGGAGACAAAAGCAAAAAGGAAAAAAGAAATCTCTTATGGAAATATGATGGAAGAGGTAATTTCACAGCCCTACTAATCAAAGAATATGTTGTAGGCCCCACAAACTCTTCTTTGACACACACACCCACACACAAACACTTAGCAAAAAGAGTCAACTTGCTACACTGGTGTCAGTGAACACCAATAAACCAGGACCTTTACCAAAAGAAAAGATTAAAAACAAGAAGCAAGCTCTTGAAACACCATTTCTCTCTACCACTCTTCCCTCCCCTCAAAAAAAAAAAAAAAAATGAAGAGGAAAAGAAGTGTAACAACATTGCAAACAAAGTTAAACATACACAAACAAGCATTTGGAGATATGGAAAAACATTCTGAGTCAGAAATTCAAAAATTAAAGGCAAAAAAGTACCAAAAGAAAATGTGGAAAGAAATGAAAGTAAATTAATTAAATTCAAGAAAAATGTTTAAAAAAGACAATGTCATCTCACATAAGAATAAATTCCACATGAAAATTTAACAAGAGGCTTTGAAGAAAGGTAGGAACCAGACAAGAAAAGTAAAATGAGACAACAACAACAAAAAAACCCACACACACAAGTAAAAAGGGCAAGAGATAAAATGGTGGAAAAGGAAGATAGAAAAAGAAAGAATAACATTAGTATAGTTGGATCCCCTGAAGAAGCTAAGCAAAACAAAGTATCAAAATTAATACTTGAAATTAGAATCTGAAAGCACATTTCAGAAATGAAAGAAGGCCTGAATCTATATAGCAGAAGGGTCAATGGAGTACCTAGAGAAAATTATCTGAAAAAAATCTACTCTGAGACATTTTCTAGTAAAACATAGCTTTTTTTCATAGATTAAGAAAAATAATCTAAATGCTTTCAGGCAAAAATATCAAATAGTAACTTGTAAGGCAAAATAATCAATTACACTGGCATTAGATTTCTAAAATTAAAGAAAAAGAAAAGCAACCACCACAGAAATAAATTGTTTCAGGTAAGAAACATCAATACTAAATGGTGGGTAAAAGTATGATGAGAAATGGGATATTTATATAGTCTCAAAGTAATTATTGGCAGGATGCTTATTAATTACAAAGTTAAGAATAAAAATTTTAGTTAAAAAGCCTTGCAGATCTCAGCTTTAATGAAGTGATTTAAGCTAACATTACCAGGAATGTGACAGATCAACACTTATGTGCCTTCAGCTTTTAGGCAATAATAGGAACACAACATCGCTTTTGTTGTATTCCTGCCAAAAATGGATAAAATGAAGCTAATCATGAAGAAATATTAGACAAACAAATCTGAGATACACTCTACAAAACACCCAAGCAGTACACTTGAAAAAATCTCAATATCATAAAAGAAAATGAAAGTCTGAAAAGTCTCTTTCTGGAGAAGACATAAGGACATGAAAACTGATATGGTTTCACTGTGTCCCCACACAAATCTTATCTTGAATTCCCACATGTTGTGGGAGGGACCTGGTGGGAGGTAATTGAATCATGGGGGAAGGTCTTTCCCATGCTGTTCTCATGATAGTGAATAAGTCTCATGAGATCTGATGGTTTTGAAAAATGGGAGTCTCCCTGCACAATCTCTCTGTCTGCTGCCATCCATGTAAGATGTGACTTGCTTGTCCTTGTCTTCCGCCATGATTGTGAGGCTTCCCCAGCCATGTGGAACTGTAAGTCCAATTAAACCTCTTTGTTTTGTACATTGCTCAGTCTCCAGTTTGTCTTTATCAGCAGTGTGAAAACAACAACTAAGTGCAATGTGTGATCCTGGATTGGATCTTAGGCTAGAAGAAGTACATTGCATTAGTGAGACTACTGGTAATTTGAATAAGATCTATAGATTAGATAATAGCATTTTATCAATATTAATTTCCTGATTTTGACAACTTTAACAGAGTTTTACAAGAATATGTTCTTGTTTTTAGGAAATACAAACTAAAATATTTAGAAGTAGAAGTTTATCATACCTACAAGTTAATCTTAAATATTTCAAAATATATATATTTAAATATGTATGTGTTAATATGTATATTTGCATACATACTTATGTATACATAAAATGTATGTGTATGTGTGTTTATATGTGTGAGGTAAGAGAGAGAATAACTCATAAAGCAAGAGAAGTGGAAAACATCTGGAGAATCTAAGTGAAAGCTATCCGGGAATTCCTTGAGCTATTTTTGCAAACATTTATAAGAAATAATTCCAAAAGAAAAAGAAAAAGAAAAGTGAAGGCTGGGCATGGTGGCCCACACCTGTAATCCCAGCACTGTGGGAGGCCGAGGTGGGTGGATCACCTGAGGTCAGGAGTTCAAGACCAGCCTGGCCAACATAGGGAAACCCCGTCTCTACTAAAAATACAAAAATTAGTCAAGTGTGGTGGGCATGCCTGTAATCCCAGCTACTTGTGAGGCTGAGGCAGGAGAATCACTTGAACCCGGGAGGCAGAGGTTGCAGTGAGCTGAAATTACGCCACTGCACTCCAGCCTGGGCAACAGAACAAGACTTGCTCTAAATAAAAAAATAATAATAAAGAAAAATAAAAGTGAAGTGGAGGCAACCTTTTTATGTAAGGGATACCGCTATAACATACTGACTAAATCATTAAAGAAATCTAATCCAAGATCCAAAGAAATTCTTTAGTTACTTACAAGATCATAAACAAAATAAGCTAACCCTGAGATATGTAATGTAATTGACCTGTCTGGTTCAAATTCATACATATATACTCATACATGCAAGGATTCACTCACACAAGCACACACATGCCCACACATGCTTTTATTTTCCCAAAACAACCTGAAATGTCAATATACGTTGCAGCAATTGACAATATAAACCAAGAATCAGTCAATCAGCTTTTGTGGAAAACATAGTTAACACAACAGTAGTACTCATGACAGACAACTGCCCTTATAGAATCAGAATTTAGCCTTCATGGTTTGCAAAGAAAAAGAGGCAGCAAAGCTAGTAATGATTTTATTTAAAGTCAGATCAAATAATGCTAATGGTTTCAAAAGAACATACATTTGTCTTCTCATTTGTGACAGAGCTAGGAGACCCATTTGTAAATTGACATATCACCCTGCATCTTGATTCATTTTCAACATAGTCCATAGCTCTGAGGGAAGCACAGAGCTGAAATAATTTAGGGTTGAAATATCTGGGTTATAGAATCCTGATTTTCTCATTAATGAAGTTTGTAACTTTTATCAGGATCCTTCACTTCTCTCAGCCTCAATTTGAATGTATATAATTCTGTAAAATGCATATAATTATACTTATCAAAATATGTGAATTAATCCAGTAATATTAGTTATGTGAAAGTACCTTTTAAACTTTTAAATCCTATTTTTATATATGTTTACATTTAAGTGTCTTTAAAAATATAAAATTGCATTTATTTATAAACATCATCTTAGAAATTTAGTTGTTAAAATATTCAGTCTTTTATTCTTTATTACATATAAACCTTAGCATGCCTTTTTGACATATTTGGCCAGGGTTAGGGATATAGATGTAACTTAAGAGTTTGCATGCATGTGCACTTTGTTCCTTTTTTTTTCCTATTAGTGAAACTTGACTATAAAGAGAATAAAACCAGACTTTGTTCTCGTTAGCACCATATTCTGAACCATCCATCTGATAATGGCACCTTTATACGTATATTTACATCTCAAATAGGGTTTATTTGTTTGATTTACCCCTTAGGTAAGGCGGGCATTACTTACCTATTGCTGCTGTGACAAATATAAACAAACTTAGTGGCTTAATACAAATTGATGATCTCATAACCCTGGGGGTCTGAAGTCTTACTGAGCTAAAATCAAGGTGTCAATAGGGCTGTATTTCTTCTGGAGCCCCTGGGAAATAATCCATTCCTTGCCTTTGTCAATTCCAACTACTAGAAGCTACCCAGTTACCTTGATTCATTCCCTTCCCAATCTTCAAAGTCAGCAATGGAGGTTGACTTCCCACATTGAATCACTCTGAATGGCCTGCCTCTCTCTTTCACTTATAAAGACCTTTGCAATTGCACTGTAGTCGCCGAGACAATTAAAGATAATCTTCCCATTTCAAGATCCTTTACTTTATCACAGGGCCTGCAAAGTCCTTTTTGCCATGGAAGGTTACATATTCACAGGTTTCAGAATTAGTATATGGATATTTTTGAAGTGATTTTGTTCTGTCTACCGTATCACATAAGTGTGCATTTTTACAGAATCCATACATATCTAAAATACCTTCCAGGTTTTAGTTTACATATTTCCATGAGATGTGTATTGGATAAACATCATCACCGTCACCATAGTTGGAAAGACTGACACTCAGGGAGGTTAGAAGGCATGCGCATAGTCAGTCAATGAGTCAAGGGGTAGAAATACTACAACCTCAGCTCTTGATGGTGTTTACCTGACAATGTGGCCCAATATTTTTATTCCTGCCTACATTTTCTGCCACATATCTCATGTTGAAATCGGGTTCCCAAGGGACCTAGTCACTTATATTTTCCAGAGAGTTTGCCCCATGCAAAATTGAACAGTCTTGCTTTTGGGAGATCGGAATGCTCTGGGTGGGCATAGATAATGCTGAAATCCTTAGTTCTTTAGTTGCTTTTATTTCTCTGTATTTAATGCTGCCACAAACTTTTTAAAAATATTTGAATTCATTGTGTCTCTATTTATCGTGTTCACACCCTGAGGCACATTCGCAGATAGTGTAATTTTTACATTCTGAAAAAAATGAATTAAATGGAAACATATTTTGGGAAAGGAGCTGTTGAGGTCATATAGTTTTGCCTCCAACCTGCAGGCAGAATTATTCTCAAGCCCCTCTTATGTGAGTTGTTTATTATCTTTCTAGTACACGGTCCAACAAGAAATAAGCCAGTAAATATGTCAAGCAGACTACTTTAGCAGAAAAGGAAACATAAAGAGAATAAACCTCACCTTAAAATTGTTTTTAATGCTTTTATCCACACGGTCTTACCACCAACAAAGCATTCAGGGTTTAGATTACTATCTTAATTCATAGGGGAGACCAAAAGCTGGTAATCATTAAAGTTCACTAGAGGATCGGGGGGGTGTGAATTATTTTGATCAGCATTTCATCTACGTTTATCTTATGACTTTATATTCTAATTAGAATGAGAAACAAGAAATGTGTGTCCTCTTCTCTGGTTTTCTGATGTTGCTGGTATGCTGCGAAGTACCTTTACCAACACGGGGCAATAGCCAGCCTGCTACCTTTAATAAAAGTCTAGGATTTTTGAGTGTTTATTTTATCCTACAAATAAATAAAGGATTGCCCAATTCTAAAGTAACAAGAGGTTTTAGCTATATGGATAATGCCATTTATTTGTATGTGCATTTGTTTGCTCAACAAACTTGCTTATCATCTGGTCTTGTTTTTTTTGTTTGTTTGTTTGTTTTTTTTTTTTTTAGCAGAGTCTCACTCTTCACTCTTCTCCTGGAGTGCAGTGGTGCGATCTCAACTCACTGCAACTCCCCAGGTTCAAGTGATTCTCGTGCCTCAGCCTCCCAAGTAGCTGGGATTACAGGCGTGGGCTAGTACATCCGGCTAGTTTCTATATTATTAGTAGAAATGGGGTTTTGCCATTTTCGCCAGGCTAGCCTCAAACTCCTGGCCTCCAGTGATCCACCCGTCTTGGCTCCCCAAAGTGTTGGGATTACGGGCGTGAGCCACAATGCCCAGCCTATTATCTATTAACTACTATGGCAGATACTGGGGGTAAAAATGGTAAGGCAAATTGTTTCATTTAAAACTGGGGATTTTCAACTTTTTGCCCATGATCCACAGTAAGAAATGTGTTTTACAGTGAGACCTGTGTACAAATTCTCAGAAGGCAGGAACGAAAGTCCATGAAATAATACCTTTACTATGTTAAGAGCACTTTTACATTTCCTCTTCTCTTTAAGGTTCTATTTTTTGTGCTGCTATCTGTCTCTATTATTTTCTGCTGTTAAAAAAATGCTGGTCAGGAGTCACTAAATAGATTTTATTACCCAGTAATGGGGAGTGACCTGTACTTTGAAAAATATTTCTCTAGAACCATGCTACCTTAAGTATAGTCTAAGTATAGTATAAGGTATATAAGTATAGTCTAAGTATAGTATAAGGTATATAGTATAGTCTAAGTATATATAGTATAGCCTAAGTATATATAGTATAAGCCTAAGTATATATAGTATAGCCTAAGTATAGTCTAAGCATAGTATAAGGGATATAAGTATATACCCTTAGTATAAGGACACAGGAGTGCATTAGAATTGCAGAGTTTCAGCCTCCTCCATCTCCAGATGTATAGAATTAGAATCTGCCTTCTAACAAGATCCCTCAAATAATTCACACACATTTAAATTTGAGAAACAATATTCTAAGACTTATTTTAAGTGTGGAGTACCTTCTATGTTCAGAAAGAATTTTGAGGAAAAAATGTAGACACACAATTTAAAATTGATATATAGTATTTTTCATCTTTAATTATAAATAGCTTCAAGAAACAATATTTGTGTTTTAAGTGTTGCTATTTTAAATTAAAATTCTTGTATATCTATCAGATGGAATGTAATACAATAGTGCTTTGATACCCATGTTTATCCATTTATAAAGATACAGAAACAAATGTTTCTTTAATGATAATAATTTGCACCCTTTTTCATTTCTAAAACTGTATTTTAAATTATATTTTCCAATAACTTTTATCCTCATTTGATAGTTTTCTTCTTGATAATCTTTTATTTTTCATTGAATCAAAATCTTTGCTATAAAAATACTTATACACATACATCTAATTTTTATAACTTTATTCTATTGGTCAAGCAGAATTAATTTATTACAAAATTTAATAAGTAATTATTAAATGTAAGATGATTCTTTTGACAATTTATCTCATAACGAAAGAGGTGGGGACATATGAGGCTTTGAGTAAAGGAAGATTTAGCCAACAACTGTACTTCAAATTATATCTTGCTTACTCAGAGTGATGTTCAAATTAAGATGGGGTAAGAGCTATGTCTTTCTTTTGTTAATTGTGAGTGATAAGAGCAATGATGAAAGAACTGTGATAAAAGAGAACCAGCATAACTATATAATTGAGTTCAGAGGAAGGTCAATTTTAGAAATGAATACAACTTCCTCAACTTCCATGTTGAGGACATGAAACTTGACTCTCTAAATATTATTCATTCCATGTACCCTTTAAAAAGTGTTTGTACCAGAGGTAAGGGAATCCCAGTTTGAGACACACTGCACTAATGAGTGAGGCTCACACAAGCACAACTAATTGCATAGTGCCATGAAGTACGCATTACGTTCTCTGTAGCACAGAGAAATGGGCAATTAAGTGCCTGGGGATGGGAAGGGGAAAGTGGGGCCACCAGGAAAGGAGATACTCGACTTCTGCATGATGGCAAAGAAAGCAACACATATAAAGCCGCAGACATGTAAATGTAACATTAATGATCAAAGGTAAGGCTAAGGCCACGTTGCAAAGGTGCTTCTGGTCTGAACTCATGAGGGACATTATTCGCAGAGTAATAGCTCATATCTTTAAAACAGAAGTAATATGAACACTTAAAAAAAAAAAAGCCAGAGTAATGTAATCAGATTGTCTCTAATGATCTAAACTTAGAAGCCCTTAACCTAGGGTTAGCAAATGCCTAGGAGCTAAAGAATGTTTCTAAGACATATAATAATATCAATGCCAAAAACAAAAACAAAACCACTCTTTTGCACATAAATGCATTTCTGTTTTTCAAAATGTATAAAAATGTAGTTGTACAAAAATAATTTGGAAGGGCTGTAGCATTCATGCTAGTTTGTGTGTTTGGTAAGGGCTCAGGATGGGGGTCTGTCATATATTTTCTCCATGAACAGACACTTATCATGAAGTAGTCTAAATGTTTTCTTGCAATTACAAATGAAACCACTTTTAGGATATGAGCAAGAATGGACTGATTACTCATTAAATTTAAAAATGGAATATGTTTGCAATAGGTCTGTGAAAGGACATTTAGTAACTTTCACACTGTTGAAGAACACAAATGAAAGAGGTTTATGTTCTCTTCTGCAGAGGATCTTACATTAGGCAAACCCAGTGTTTGAAAATCTGGGTTTACATAAAGGCTAAATTTGGAAACTAATTATTCACTTTCTAAAGGATTCACAGTAGGACATAAGTCAATAGAAAACTCTCTAGCATATTGAAAATAGAACTCAATTTACTTGCAAGTTTTGGGAAGCTTTCCTATTGCACAAACTAAGATCAGTTTTGTCCACTCTTTCATTGCCATGCCATGAAGTACACAGACAACAAAACTGTTCCAAAGTTGGATTTATGGCTCTGAATACATGCAATGCCCTCAGGTCACCTTTAAAGGGAAGCAAGAACTGACACTTTTAAATGCATGCGCTGTCAATGTCTCATGTGCCCACGTGGTAATGATCACAGCTAATTGGACACCGACCAATACTTGACCCATACAACAAGTTCTCCTTGAAGGGCTTGATGAGAGAACTCTGCCCAAGAGTAGCTCAATCCTGGAAGCTGAATTGCCATCCCATCAAATCATAACTCTTTATAATTTGAATGTGAGGCCTACAGTGAGATAGAAAGAATCAATGACTAGAAGCAAGAGAAATGAAGGTAATAGGTAAGTCATCATAATAAGGAAATATGCTAGGTCACTTTCAATTGCAGTGAAAGAACCCCAACGCAAATTGACTTATGTGAGGAAGGAGATTTATTTGTTTATGCAACTAAAAGTTAGAAGGGTAGACTGACTTAAAGAGTAGTTGGATCCAGATGCTCAAAAAGTGAAAAAGACAATGTCATTGAGAATCTACCCCTTCCCATTTTTTGACCTTGTTTTCTTATGGATTGACTTCATTTTCGGGCACTTTTCTGCAGATGACAAAAATATCCATCAGCAAGTCTTTGTGAAACATTTTTACCATTAGCCTTACATAGGTTGACAAAACTGAGAAGTGTAATGATGTCCCTGGGAGATAAAGCTCCTTTCTCCAAGAAAAGTTTTCTATTGAAGAAAATAAAACCCACACAAATGTTGCATACATTTCAAAATGTGCAAAACTGTATCCATCGGAAGAGTCACACATTGATTGAGAACTCCAACTGCAATTGAAAGTTATTTAGGATTCTTGGAAGCCTTCCAGTTCTCTCTGCCTTTTTGCTATTTGTTCTAGCCACACACTTTACTTTCCAAAGTCCCACAGTCACTTCCCATCCTATCACTGGCTTTGTGACCTTGAGAGAGTCACCTAAACAGCTGTGAATCTCAGTTTTTTTCACCAATATGAAGACAATAAGAGTGTCAATCTCTTTATGAAAATAGAAGTATTCAGTGAAACATATGCAAGTTTCCTAGATCAGAGTTTGACACACTGTAGGTTCCTAAGTCATGTTTATTCTTTGAGACGCTGGACTTTTAAATGATATGATGAGAATTCACAGGGCAGAGGTCTCCATGACAGTATATCTGAGCCCAGATAGCCTACCATTGCACAGAGTACAGCTCAAAATAACCTTCGGATGCTCTTGGAAGCTCAGATGCTAGTGTCAACTCTCCAACAAACAAGATGTGTGACCTTAGGTAATTCTCTTCATTCCTTTGAAATTTTAGTTTACTCATTTAGGAAAAAAATGAGAGTTGGGATGAAATGGTTTCCAAAGCTCTCTCTCTCTCTTTCTCTCTCTCTAACACATATGTATTCTTTGTGTGTAACTCATCAAGATTTCAAATCCTAACAAACAGTTAATATATTTTTATTTTTAGGAACGGTAACTCCAATTTAATTGATATAAATAATAAGGAATTTTATTACTTCCCATAACAAGAAAACTGAACAGAGGATTTTAGAGTTGAGTTGTTCAGAGTCTCCATGAGATTTTCAAGGGTTCAGATTCCTTCTGTCTTTCCACTCTGCCTTCCTCAGCAAGTTGATCACAAGATGATTGGGGAAACTCCAGGCAACACATCTTGTACATTATTGTCTGAGAAAACGAGGAACTCTTTCTCCTTGAACATTTTTGAAGAAAGTATTTTGTAGAACCATAAAGAATGACTAAATAGTTTATGAATTCATTCATTCATACATTTGTGAATTAAAACACAAATACCCTTCTGAGAGTGAAAGGGGGTGAGTATTACTATCTACTGAGGACAAGAAGCAGAAATCAGAACTATTCTGGACAAATCTGGATGTATCCCCCTCACATCTCATTGACCAGAGTTGTGTCTCCTGCCCATTACTACATGAGTCACTGTAGAAAGGAATGGAGACTGTGACTGGCTTGGACCAATAGTGTTTTGCTACCTGTATGGGAGTGGGGCTGGGTTTTCCTCCCTTGGTTACTCCATGAATGGATATCTGCACAAAAATTGGAATGGCTGCTGAAAAGGCAAACAGCAGTGTCTGTTTCAGCTCTTAATTATTAGCTGAGTATGCACCCCTCTCCAGTATCAGCTCTTACTTTTTTTTTTTTTTGAGTCATGGTTGCATATTGAACAGACTGTAGTTCTGAAATGCATCATGCTATTGCTCAGTTTTATTCTTTCCTTCCCTTTGTCTGGAATTATTGCTCCCTCCCTGCCCCGACCCATTGCCCTCTGGTCCTTGCCTACCTATCATGGTTACTTTTAGGTGTCAACTTGACTGGGTTGAGGGATGCCTAGATGGCTGGTGAAGTATCATTTCTGGTTGTGTCTGTGAGTATGTTCCCAGGAGAGAATGACCTTGAGTCAGTGAACTGAGGGAGGAAGACTCACTCTTTGTGGGCAAGCACCTCCCATGGGCTGGGTACTGGCTGGGAAAACAGGGGGAAGAAGAGGGATCCTCCCTTTTTGCTCTCTCCTCTCCAGAGCGGGACATCTTTTCTTCTACTGCCCCTGGATACCAGACTCCAGGTTCTTCAACTTTTGGACTCTGGGACTTGAACCGGAGGCCTTCCAGGTGCTCTCAGGCCTTCTGCCTCTAACTTGGAGGTTGCACCATTGACTTCCCTCATTCTGAGGTTTCTAGACTGAGCCACACTAATGGTTTCTCTGGTTCTCCAGCTTGCAAATGGTCTATTGCGGGGCTTCTCTTCCTCTGTAATCATGTAAGCCAATTCCTCTAATAAATTCTTTCTCCAATGTCCTAGTGATTCTGTTTATCTGGAGACCTCTGTTGAATACATTAGCTAATGCTTTTTCATAATTAAGGTAAAAGCACTCCAGTATCCCTCCTCCAGCCCTCAACCTCTGCCTACACTGTGTAGGGTGCCCCTTCTCTGTGCTCCTGTAAGACATGAACTTCTGCCTCTGCATTTTCCACTTCGTGGTAATGGTCGGAGTGTTGATTTGTTATTCTAAACCTTGAATTGCATGAACTAATTCATCTATGTATCCTTGGTGCCCAGCACATGGTCAAGCAACTGCATAAGCTCAAGAAAAACAAACTAAATTAATAAATGAATAAATAAATCTTAACCCCAGAAGGAGAGTCTGGATTTTTTTCCCCATGAAAGGCCTGAGCTTGAGAAAATAGAAACTGATTCCCAAAGTCCTAACTCCTAGCATCCATCCTATCTAATTCAAATAAAAATATCCTTAACTCAGTAGTAATGTGAGCTAATGGGATTTAGAAGGAGAAAAGAGCAGGCAGGCTGCTGACAGCATGTGGGGTTGAGAGAGACATCCCTATTATTAGGATATAATTAACAACTTTCCTCTCATAGACATTAATTTATTTTGTCATTAAATTAATTAGAATTAAACAAGCCTTTAAATCACTGCTTGTTCCTAGAAGAAGAGATGTGTTTTCGAATGTGAAACCAAGCAAAATATCCCACTACTTTCATGTCCCTAAAGAGACAGAGAAGGGAGTGGCTGCCTTCTGGACATAGTTACCTAAGGCTTCCCTGAGACAGGGTTGGAGGCAGCAAGGAATACCAGTGGGTTGTTCTCCTCTGAAGACAATGGGACAAGAAGAAACTGCCTGTGGAATGCATAATAAAGACTCACAGATCTAGATCCTGCTGTACTATTGGGCATGCTGTGTTTTGATCTTCTGTTTTCTCTTTGATAAAATGAGGTAGCAATTTCCACCTCATAGGGTTTTGGTGAAACTTTAGTTTGATAATATAAGTAAAGTGCCAAGAGCTTATTAGACTTGCATTAAATATAATTAACTTCCTTTTTCTTTACGCTGACATTTCAAGTTTTACTTCTGATAAAGATTGCATCATGGATTCCCAAGAAAAGATTCAAAATCTTATTCCCTGAAAGGGAAAAACAAAACCAAAACAAAATTTCACAACTGGATGATTACATCATTGATTCTTTATATACTTACTCATACCATCTAATTTGTCCATATAAATATCTTTTTTAGTCTTTTTTGGCTTCTTTAAAGTCTATACACTTGTTAGTTCACTCTGTATTTCTTCTCCTAAATCTACCTGTCACTTCCAGTCTTTTCCCTCAAATATCCCTTGAACCCACACCACTACCCAAGAAACTCCCCTTAATTAAAACAGGTGACATAGTTATCTCTTCATTTTCCTTTTCATGCAGAGATCAATGATGAAAAAAACAAAAACAGTGAACATAGCTTGTGCATGTGCTTATATAAAAAACATGCATTGTGCATTTAGTTTTTATCGCATCTTAGACTTGCAATTTTTTAAAAAATACAAATTCTTGATGAAACCTATTATTTGCAATTTGTACTCATAGAAATGAGGCTCTTTTTGAATTATAGCCTGGAGGCTATTTTTAGACTTTGATGTGTTTGAAGACTGCATGGGCTGATCTCCTGAGATCTCTTGCAGCTCTGGAGCTATGTAGATCTATGAATCAGTGCTATTTCCTAGTTTCAAGAAAAGCATGTGACTTGTCTTAATAAGGACATGTTCAAAAGAGTGTACTCTTTATTGATGAATCCACAATCCGGTGTGACAAGGACATCAACTGAGGTGCCCTAATTGACTTTTATTGCAGCTCAGTTTCAGAGTGGGAGAGGCAAATATTGGCCTAGACTCCAGCTTTTGAAAAGACAATGATGGGAAAGTAGACTGCATAAAGAGTGCCTCAGATTTAGAGAAGGTTCAGGCAAAATAGCTTAAGTCTACTGTTGAGTCTGACGGCCGATTAGTTCAACTGCTACAGGTTGAGAATTCGGCTGCTTATGCACTTAGATCGAACATCAACAAGTTCAACATTCATATTTTAACCTTGAAGCAAAAACATGAGTAAATATATAGCATGTACTCTAATATGATTTTCTGCCCTGACTGATATTTTACTGAATAAAATCAACCTATAATTGAACAACTCTAAGTGATGTTGACAGAGGTGCTGAGTGCTTTTTCCTCTTGATCTAACAAAATAAAAACTAAAAGCTGCACTAGTTCTTTTTTTTTTTTTAATTAAGACTACAGTCTTATCAGTCTTTAGAAGACCGAATAAAATGCACAGATGAATAGCTAATTAAGCTTTCCAGGAAACTTCTGAAGGAAGCAAAGAAAATACAGACTGTCACTTTTTGTAATTTTTTTTAAAAGTTTCAATTTTTTTCACCATGATACGTTTTTTTAAAATGCATGGTCAACAAAATGTAAGTTGAGAAAACAAAGCCAATAGTTATTTTTGTTTGCTTGTTTTTTGTTTTTTCTTTACTTATTGCCAATGTTCAGGGGGCATCGTTGAAGAGCTTCTGCAGGTACATCTCTGTATATGCTTGGAAAGACCCCATGTGGTCCTGTGCCTTGCTTAAGATGACAGTTCTAGCCATGTATGTTCTAAATTTGTAGGAAAAAAATTACTTTTCTTACAAGAGCTGAATTTAAATATTTTAAATATTCTTAGCCACTGGCATAACTGTAACCAGTATATGAGTAAATTTAGGCTTAAACAGCATTGAGTATAAAATAAGATTACATGTCCTTTAATAATCAAATTTTAATACGTTTGAGTTTTCACCCACTTAATGAACAGTGACCTCAGTCTTTTGTACAGGTCCCTCTCCAAATACATCCTAGAGTCCCCCAGAGATTTGCATGTGGCAGTCCCTCAACCATTACTAACTTCCAGGGAGCAAGAAGTCAGACATGCACACAAACAGCTGCCGTTGAGGGTGTTCTAGTGCCCTATGGAAGAAGAGCTGTGCTGGTGGCCCCATGGTCCTACAGATTCTTGATTCTGATGGAGTGGCTGCCCCCAGTGCTTTGCTTTCCACTCCCATTAATGCCACTGAGTTACTACTTTTATGGCCCTAGTTTACCTTCCTTTCATTTCTCAGAGTAAAAATAACCAGTCAATGGAAGTTCTCTGGTAGAATAATTAACTATACCCCTTTTTTATGACCTTTGATAACATGGATAGTCATTTTACTCAAGGTAGAATCAAAATTCTAGGAAACCTTCCAGTATCAGGTTCATTCTGTCCTCTCTCTTGAATGACACTCTCCTTTACCTATCTTGGGCAGTTAATGAGTCAAGGTCTCAGTTCATGTTCTTTTCTCTTACGGTACATTCCTTTTTACTAACTTTCATTCCTGCCTGTGATCACACCTCAGGTGGACTGTTCACACTTGTTTGAATTTATCGGACATATTTGTATTGAGGGAGAGGAAAGGAGTGGTGTCCCAATCTCTTTTATCCCAAAAGTCACCTAGAATTTTATTTAAACGAAGGTATGCATATGTCTAGAAGGGATGAGTTCTCCTTATTTCTAAGACTCAAATTCAAAGAGAGATGTTGAGGAAGAAATATTCAGAAACTACCCCCCATCAGTTGCATATAATTTCCAAGTTCTTTCAACACTTAGATGATCACTTACAAATCATTACCATTTATTGCATGCTCACATTGTACAAAAAAACACTGCAGATTATCAGAGGTATCAAAATGTATGACAGTCTTTTTTTTCTAGGAGGTTAATACTTTATGGAGATCAGCAATTTTCAAAACTGAGTTTCATGTTGAAGTGTTACTTTAAAGCATTTGCTTCATTTTTAATTTTACTTGTCTATTTAAACTATTTTAAAAACTGTAATAAAACTAACAAATTCAAATGTATTATATTCCATTTTTTCCCACCCTGGTGGGAGTTTATTAAATTGTCCTGCCAGATTAACTTGGTTTGGGGCAGACCTTGGCATAAAACTTTGTCTGCTATCTTAGGTCAAATAATTGAAATTTTTATAAATGTGTCATTGCTTAGAAAAATGTGGTTCCACATTCATCTTTTTAATTAGACCTCCAAATGTCTACGAAGATAGAATTGTATAAGCAATTATACTACACTCCTACAAGTGCCAGACAAGTCTAGCATCTGCCAGGATCATGGACTTAAGATATGATGTGTTGTTTATCATAATTTCATATTGTAAAATTTAGTATTTATCATAAATTGTGTTGTTTTTGTTTAACCTTCTATAAACTTAAGGTCTTGATATTTTTGTGCTTACAACTGTAGGAAAAATTTCAGGAAAAATACCCAGATATTTTTATTTTGGTTTTCACAAATAATTACAATAACTAGAATATTTTTATATTTTGGGTTAATATTTGACATGAATGCCTGATATATTTAAGTGTTTTCTATGATAATAAACAGTTCATAAGGTTATAAGCTATTAAGTATATTTTACCTAATGACAGTGCTTTTAAATGGTTATACAATATAATCATTGGCACTCTCTAAATTAAAGAATTCCAGCATTCATTAGGTATCATTAGAAATTCAAGTCTGAAACACAGTTTCCAATATTTATCTTTCAGACATCTAGATAAGTTTTATTAAGGAGTATTCTGATGTTGCAAGGAGAGTTATCAAGAAAACAAATCTCATTTGTAACTTTTTGTCAGTATACACTACATAATTCTCAATTCTGGATATACAAAACGAAATGTAGATTAAATTGTGTTCTTTAATTATAAAATGGCAGAGTTAAAATTTTGTATATAATATAATAGCTTCCTTGCTCTCTTTGGGTGACTTTATAACAAAATTTTAAAACTTGAAGCAACAGTACTAAAAAGTTTGAAAAACCAGTAACATAGTGGATAACTCATGAAGTTTTTGATGATTAGTAAAATATTTTACATTCAATTTTACTTGAATTTTTTAAAATAAATGGGATGGAGTCCAAATGTTGAAAAATTATAATGCTAATTTATTTTCTAGGGAAAAAGCATAAAAAGAATGAATTGTCAAGCTGAGCTTCCTTTACCTCCTGATATGGTTTGGGTTCTGTGTCCCTGCCCAAATCTCAAGTCAAATTGTAATCCCCAGTGTTGGAGGAGGGGCCCGGTGGAAGGTAACTGGTGGGGCTCTTATGAATGGGTTAGCACCGTACCCCTCTTGGTACTTTATAGTGATAGACTTCTCATGAGATCTGGTTGTATAAAAGTGTGTGGCACCTCGCCCCATGTCTCTCTTCCTCTTGCTCCAGCAATGGGAAGTGCTTGCTCCCCCTTTGCCTTTTGCCATGATTATAAGCTTCCTGAGGCTTCCCCAGAAGCCAAGCAGACTTCAGCATCATTCTTCCTGTATAGCCTACAGAACTGTGAGTCAATTAAACCTCTTTTCTTTATAATTTACCCAGCCTCAGGTATTTCTTTATAGCAATGCAAGAACAGTCTATTACACATCTCACCTTGATTCTTAGAAATAAGAAACATTAAAGCCATGGGAGAAGGCAGGAAAAAAAATGCAGTGTTATCTAGGGAAACAGCACAAGAAAGGCAAACAGATAAAGGTGAGGTAATTACTAAAGACAAACGCTGAATGTTCATTTCATAGTAACAATTATTATATTCATGAAGTTTATTTAAAAACTTCTTATGAACACTTCAGTTCTAGGAAAATAGGATAAGCATATTTTTCTCTATTTCTCTCATTAAGTACAGTAAAATCCGTGTACTTAATATATAAAACAAACATAAAGAGACTCTAAAAGACAGACTGCCTAGGGACCTTGAGACCTGAGAAATAACACAGTGGTGAATTGCGAGTGTTTTCTTTTGGCCTCATATATCCAGACATGGAGTTAAAGAAACTGCAACCCAGAAATGCCAACTGGCATAGAGAAAACCAACCAACCACCAACAACAACAATAACAAACACCAAAGGCCGACTTTCTTTAGCCAAAGAAGCAGAAGAGAGGAAGCCTAGTAAGACAGAAACCTTTTAGACAATAGCCACTGTACTCTAGGCAAGTATCATAGAAAAACTAAAAGCTGTAGTCTTACCACCATCCATGCTAGCAGAGGCCAAGTGGGAGATAGGACTTTCATCCCCGTTGGCTGGTAATGAGGTACCCTCACCCTCACAAGGTCAGTAGAGACAACACAGAAGCCTGGATTTCTACCTGTATCCAACAGAGATGAGATATCACTTTCTCTCTCCCAGTTGTCAGTGGAATCTCGCAGTGGTCAGTGGAATCCTGGTAAAAAGTCAGAACTTGTGCAATATCAGCAGTAACAAGGCCACCTCTGCTGCAGTGTCAGTGGAGACAACATGGGAAAATGCAGTGCCCATCCAGCAGTAAAAAGTTGCTCCCTCTTCAAGTGTCAATAGAAACTGAATGACGAACTTGGACTTCTACTTTCATCTTGCAATAAAGTTGTAGCACCTTCCCTTCCCCTATTGTAGTGATGTCCAAAAGAGTCAACTAAAACAAAAGGTTTAAATACAAAAAAAAGGTTAAGCCTTCTTTAAATCTGAAAGAAGATTTATATAGAATCTCATAACATAATATGAAAATGCTCAGATTTTAATAAAAATTGCTCACTGTAGCAAGAACCAGAAAGATGGCAAAAGGAATAATAAAAGACAATCAATAGATTCTGTATTAGAGTTCTCCAGAGAAACATTACCAATAAAACGTAGATATAGATAGAAATAGACATATAAGTGGAGATTAACTTTTGGAATTAATTCAAGTTTTTATGGAGGACAAGACATCACAAGATACACTCCCTGCAGGATGGAGAACCAGTAAAGTTGGAGGAATAATTTGGTCTGAGTCCTAAGGCCTGAGAACCAGGGGAGCCAATGGTTTAACTCAAAGTATAAGGCCAAAGGCCTAAGAACTAGGGAGAAAGGGTGACTGTTGTATGTCTCAGAGTCTAAAGATCTGAGAATCAGGAGCTCTAATGTCCAAGGAAAGGAGGAGACAAATTTCTCAGTTAAAGAAGAGAAAGAGAGAATTTGCCCTTTCTACACATTTTTGTTCTATTTGGAACCTCAGTAAATTAGATGATGACCGCGCCCCCAACCATATTGTTGAGGGCAGACCCTCTTTAGTCAGTATAGTATTTCAAATGCTAATCTCTTCCAGGCACACTCACGGACACACACAGTGACATCTACAAGTTGACATAAAATTAACTATCACAAATGGCCAACATCAAAATGATAGAAATATTAGAATTATCTGACAAAGACTTTAAAGAAACCATCATTAAAATGCTAGAATAGGTGATTACAACACATTTGGAAAAAAATAAATAAAGACAATTTAAAAGCCCAGCCAAAAAAAAAGAAAAAAGATGAAAAGAAGCACCAGATGGAAATTTTAGACTTTATAAATACAATTATTGAAGAAAAAGTTCAATAAATGAGCATTCATGAAAAAAATAGAATAACTGGAAGATAGAAAAATAGAAAATAATCAATGAGGAAAATAGACAACAAAACAAAACAAACAAAAACCAGAGTCTTAGAGACTTGTGGAACTATAATGAAAGACTTAACATTTGTGTCATCAAGTCCAGGAAAGAGAGGATAAAGAAAGCAGAGCTGAAAAAGTACATGAGGAAATAATGGCTGAAAACTTCCCAAATTTGGCAAGAAACATAAACCTAGAGATTTAGAAAGCTGAGCAATTCCTAAGCATGATAAAACCAAAGAAATGCAGGCACATCATAATTATGCAATTAAGATGAATCATAAATTATACTTCTGATAATTAAGACTAAGAAAAATTTTGAAAACAGAGAAAAATGATACTTCATCTGTAGGGAGGAAATGATACAAAGGAATGTGAATTTCTCATCAAAATCTATGGAGGTCAGGAGAAAGTGGTGCAATATTTTTCAAATGCTGAAAGAAAAAAAATCAATGTGGAATTCTAGAGAAAAACAAATCCTTCAAAAATGAAGATAAAATCAAGACATTTTCAGAAGAAAAAAATGTAAAGAAAGTGTTCTCAGAAGATCCACCCTGAAATAATGGCTAAAAGAAATTCTCTGAATAAAAACAATATGAAAAAAAGAAGAAACCTTGAAACATCAAGAAGAAAGACATAATTCAGCAAGCAAATGTATAGATTTTCTTTTTTCTTAAGTTTTCTAAATTATGTTTGATGGTTGATGCAGATATTATAGCACAGTCTGATGTGGTTCTAAATATATGTGCATATTTAAAATAATATAAATCATAAATATTATAAATTAATATAACAATATATAAATACATTTTAAATATTCAAATAATATTATAAATGATATAATGTAAGAAGTCATAAAAGAAAATATGCTTTCTATGTCGCTTGAACTGATAAACTAATGATGACAGTGGAATGTGATGTTATTCATACATACTGTAATACATATAGCAAACATTAAAAATAAGTATTTTTGCGTTTTATGTATGCTCAAAGACATTCCATATCAATAAAAATAGAACTCTAAAAAAATTCAAGTAACCTTTAAACCTCAGAAAGGCAAGCAAAATAAAATACAGAAACAAAAAACAGAGAGAACAAACAAAAAAACAAAATAAAATAGCAGGTTTAGCTCAAATATATCAACAACTACATTATACAAAAGTGTTTTAAATACCCCAATTAAAATATTGAGATTGGCAGACTGGATTTAAGAATATTACCTAACTATATGCGGTCCACAAGAAACTTGCTTCACATAAAATGATATAAGCAGGTAGAAGTAAAAAAAAAAAAAAAAAAAAAGAAACAATGTTAATCAAAGGAAAGATGTATTATCTGTAGTAATATTAGATAAATTAGACTCTAGAGCATAGAAACTTACCAGAGAGGGAGAAGGAGAAAGAGAGAGAGAGAGATTCTGTAATAATAAAAGTGTCAATTAATCAAGAAGACATGACATTTCTAAATGTGCAAAAAGCAGATGCAAAACATATGAAGCAAAAATAGATGACCTGAAAGGAGAAGTTAATCTCACAATTATATTTGTAGAGTTAAATATGACCCTTTCACCAATTAGTAAACCAACTAGACAGAAAATCAAAAAGCATATAAATCAATTCAACACCATCAACCAACAGGATCTAATTGACAGCTATAGACTACTACACCCTTCAACAGTAGAATACATATTCACTTCAAGTAACCAAAGGAAGTATACCACAATGGACAATATTTCAGGACAATATTTCAGGCCATAAACCAAACCCAATATACTCAAAATAATTGAAAACATACAGAGCATATTATCCAATCACAATGGAATGAACTCAGCAATCAACAACAGAAAGAACAGGAAACTCTCAGCACTTGGAAACTAAACACTTTTAAATATTCCATGAGTGAAAACAAAAAAGAGTTCTCAAGAGAAATAAAAAATAAGGCGGGGCGTGGTGGCTCACACCTGTAATCCCAGTACTTTGGGAGGTCAAGGTGGGAGGATCACTACAGGTCGGGAATTTGGGACCAGCCTGGACAACATGGTGAAACCTGTCTCTACTAAAAATACAAAAATTAGTCAGGTGTGGTGGTGCATGCCTGTAATCCCAGCTACTCTGGAGGCTGAGGTAGGAGAATCGCTTGAACCTGGGAGGCGAAGGTTACAGTGAGCCAAGATTGCACCACTGCACTCCAGCCTGGGTGACATCACGAGACTCTCTCTCAAAAAAAAAAAAAAAAAAAATATATATATATATACACACACATATTTAATGAATGATATATATATAATATATATATTTAATGAGTGAAATATATATAAATGAAATACATATGTATTTAATGAATGAAAATAGAGCATATTAAAATTTGTGGAACACAGGTACAACAGTGTTGAGTGAGAAATTTTTAAGACTGAATCCTGCAGTGGAAAAGATGAAAAGTATCAAATCAATAATCTAAGATCCCACCTGAAGAAAATAAAAAATAAAGGGATAAATTAAGCCCAAAGTAAGCAGAATAAAGGAAATAATAAAGATAAAAGGAGAAATGTAGTGTTATTCATTGTATTCGCTCACTATCCTGGAGCTTCTGTACTGATATCTCTTTTGTATTCGTATTATAAGTAATTTGTGTCTTCTTTTTTTTGTCACTCTTGCTAAAGTTTTGTCAATATTATTGATCTTTTTAAATAACTAAATCTCTTTTCATTGATTTCTCTGTTGTTTTTCTGTTTTGACAAGAAAACACTGAAAAAAAGACTTTTTGATTATCAAAATAATAACAATGTTGCTCTAGGTCTCATACATTATACACAAATTAATTCAGAATGGTTATTGAACTACAGGTAAAATATTATACATTTGGGTGAGGTGCACATTTTTCATTGGATTGCTTGTTTTCTTGTGGTTAAAATGTTAAGGGATTTTTGCATATGATACAAGTCCTTTATAGATATTTGTTTGCAAATATATTCTCCAGTCTATGAAAGTGTCTTTCACAGAGCAGAGTTTCTAATTTACTTTTTTATTTTTTTATTTTTTATTATTATTATACTTTAAGTTTTAGGGTACATGTGCACAATGTGCACGTTAGTTACATATGTATACACGTGCCACGTTGGTGTGCTGCACCCATTAACTCGTCATTTAGCATTAAGTATATCTCCTAATGCTATCCCTCCTGCCTCCCCCCACCCCACAACAGTCCCCAGAGTGTGATGTTCCCCTTCCTGTGTCCATGTGTTCTCACTGTTCAATCCCCATCTATGAGTGAGAACATGCAGTGTTTGGTTTTTTGTCCTTGCGATAGTTTACTGAGAATGATGATTTCCAATTTCATCCATGTCCCTACAAAGGACATGAACTCATCATTTTTTATGGCTGCATAGTATTCCATGGTGTATATGTGCCACATTTTCTTAATCCAGTCTATCATTGTTGGACATTTGGGTTGGTTCCAAGTCTTTGCTATTGTGAATAGTGCCGCAATAAACATACGTGTGCATGTGTCTTTATAGCAGCATGATTTATAGTCCTTTGGGTATATACCCAGTAATGGGATGGCTGGGTCAAATGGTATTTCTAGTTCTAGATCCCTGAGGAATTGCCACACTGACTTCCACAATGGTTGAACTAGTTTACAGTCCCACCAACAGTGTAAAAGTGTTCCTATTTCTCCACATCCTCTCCAGCACCTGTTGTTTCCTGACTTTTTAATGACTGTCATTCTAACTGGTGTGAGATGGTACCTCATTGTGGTTTTGATTTTGCATTTCTCTGATGGCCAGTGATGATGAGCATTTTTTCATGTGTCTTTTGGCTGCATAAATGTCTTCTTTTGAGAAGTGTCTGTTCATATCCTTTGCCCACTTTTTGATGGGGTTGTTTTTTTTTTCTTGTAAATTTGTTTGAGTTCATTGTAGATTCTGGATATCAGCCCTTTGTCAGATGAGTAGGTTGCAAAAATTTTCTCCCATTTTGTAGGTTGCCTGTTCACTCTGATGGTGGTTTCTTTTGCTGTGCAGAAGCTCTTTAGTTTAATTAGATCCCATTTGTCAATTTTGCCTTTGTTGCCATTGCTTTTGGTGTTTTAGACATGAAGTCCTTGCCCATGCCTATGTCCTGAATGGTAATGCCTAGGTTTTCTTCTAGGGTTTTTATGGTTTTAGGTCTAACATTTAAGTCTTTAATCCATCTTGAATTAACTTTTGTATAAGGTATAAGGAAGGGATCCAGTTATCAGTCTTTTTTTCTTTCATGGATTATGCTTTTGGTATTACTTCAAAAACTTACCAATAACTTAAGGACACCTAGACTTTCTCCTGTGTTATCTGCCAAAAGTTGTAGAGTTTTGCATTTTACATTTCTATTTATAATCCATTATGACTTAATCACTGCAAAAAGTATAATAAGGTCTGTGTTTAGATTTAATTTCTGTTTGCATATGAACATCCAATTGTTCCAGCAACATTTGTTGAAAGGATATCTTTTAACAATTGAATTGCATTTGTTCATTTATCATACCACATAACTTTGTCTGTTTGGGCCTATTTCTGGGCTCTCTATTCTGTTCCATTGATCTATTTTTCTATTCTTTCACCAAAACCATGCTGTCTTGCTTGGTGTCACTTTATAGTAAGGCTTGAACATGGATGTGTCAGTTCTCCAAATTTTCTCTTTGTCTTTTTCATTATTATGCTGGCTATCCTGGGTCTTAGACTTTCTGTGCAATGTTAGCATCAGGTTGTTAACATCCTCAATATAACTTTCTGGGATTTTGCTTTTGATAGCATTGAATCTGTAGATCAAGTAGGAAAGAATTGAAATGCAGCAATGTTGAGGATTTCTATTCATAACATGGCATATTTCTTCATTTATTTAGATATTCTTTAATTTCTTTCATCAGTTTTGTAGGCTCTCTCATTTAGATCTTGTGCGTATTTTGCTAGACTTATACCCAATGATTTAATTTGGAGGGGTACTAATGTAAATGGTGTTTTACTATATTTCAAATTTCAATTTTTCATTTCTGATATATAGAAAAACAAGTAATTTTTTACATTAGCTTTGTATCCTGGAACTAATATTACGTTATAAGTGCTTATTAGTTCCAGGAGTGTTTATGCTTGTTTGGTTTGGTTTTGATCAATTATGTAATCTTTTCTATATAAATAATCATATTGTCTGTGAACAAATTACATTTCATCCTTCCCAATCTGTATGCATTTCATATGTTTTTCTTGTCTTATTGCATTAACTAGCACTTCTAAGACATTGTTGACCAGGAGTAGTGAGGAGGGCATCCTTGCCTCGTTCCTAATCTTGAGAGGAAAGCTTCTAGTTTCTCACTATTAAGTATGATGTTAGCTATAGGTTTTTTGTGTATATTCTTTTTCAAATTGAGGAAGATTAGTTTTTATCATGAATTGGTGTTTAATTTTGTCAAATGCTTTGTCTCATCACATTTTTCTTTTTTAATTGGTTGAATAGATGAATTACATTAATTATTATTATTATTATTTTTTGATGGAGTCTCACTCTGTTGCCAGGCTGGAGTACAGTTGCGTGACCTCGGTTCACTGCAACCTCTGCCTCCTGGGTTTGAAGGATTCTCCTGCCTCAGCCTCCCTAGTAGCTGGGACTACAGGCGCGTGCCACCACACCCAGCTAATTTTTGTATTTTTAGTAGAGATAGCATTTCACCATTTTGGCCAGGATGGTCTCGATCTCTTGACCTTGTGATCCGCCCACCTCGGCCTCCCACAGTGCTAGGATTATAGGCATGAGCCACTGCACCCAGCCACATTAATTAATTTTTAAATTTGAGCTTGCCTTGCACAACTGGAATAAATCCCTTTTGGTCATTGTAAATAATTATCTTTATATGTTGTGCATTTGACTTATTTGTATTTTATTGAGGAATTTTGCCTGTATATTCATGGGAGATATTTGTCTGTAATATGTCTTTTATAATGATTTTATCCAGTTTTGGTATTAAGGTAATGCTAATCATGGAATGAGTTAAAAAGTATTCCCTCTGTTTTTATTTTTCTGGAAGAGATAGTAGAGAAGTAGAGTCTTGGTATCATTTCTACCTTAATTATTTGGTAGAATTCATTAGTGAAACTATCTGAGCCTATTCGTTCCTTATTGCAAGATTATTAATTATTGATTTATTTTATTTACTAGATATAGGACTGTTAGATTATCTATTTCTCTGTGAGTTTTGACAGTTTGTGTCTTTCAAGGAAATAATTTATTTTATCTGTTATCAAATTGAGAGTTGTTAAGACTGTTTGTTACACTTATTGTATGTTGTATTTAAAACTTCCCCTCTTTTTCTGATTTCTCCTGTTTTGAGTATTTTATAATTCCATTTTCTCTCCTCTCTTAGCATATAATTATATTTTTTAAAAAAACAAACCTATAGTGTCCTAGAGTTTTTGATATACATTTAAAATTAACCTAAGTCTACTTCTCTAATAAAACTTTGTCACTTCAGGTATAGCATTTTCAGGTGCCTTATACCACAGTATTCCTGTTCTTTCATCCAATCCCTTGTAACATTGTTGCCATTCATTTCATTTATCCATATACTATAATCACCCGGTACATTATTGGCATTATTAATTCGAACAAATTGGATAAATAAGAATGGAAAAGGTAGATTTTATTTTACCTTCTTTTTTTCTTTAATATTCTTCCTTTCCTTGTGTAGATATATTTCTCATCTGTGTATCATTTTTCTTCCTTCTGAAAGACTCTTTTTATCTTTCTTGCAAGGCAGATCTACAGGCAACAAATTCTCATTTTTTTGTCCAATAAATATTTATTTGTCATTCACTTTTGAAGAAAAAATTTATGTTACAGAATTCCAGATTTGGTACTTTATTTGTTTGTTTTCCTTTCAACTCTTTAAATGTTTTTCTCCCGTCTCTTTTTGCTAGTATTTTTTCCAGAAAGAAGTCCAAAGGAATCCATACCCTTCCTCCTTTATAGATAAGGCAGCTTCCCTTCCCCTACACAGATTCTTTCAAGATTTCAGTTTGCCTTTCATTTCCTGCAATTTAAATATGATATGTTTCTATGTAGATGTTTTGATATTTATCCTACTTGTCCTTAAGCTTCCTGATTCTGTGGTTTAGTGTCTGTCATTACTTTTGTGAAATTCTCCGCCGTTCTATTCTCTTTTGATAATTGCATTACGCTTATGTTCCATCTTTTTAGTTATCCCATGATTCTTGAATATTGCCTTCTGTTTTTCTTAATTTTTTTTCTCTTTGCTTTTTAGTTTAAAAAATTCTACTAATATATTTTCAGGTTCAATGATTCTTTCCTTTGTCATGTCCAGGCTACTGATGTACCTATCAAAGGCATTCTTCATTTGTGTTACAGGATTTTTAAATTTCCAGTATTGCCTTTTGATATCGCCTTATAATTTTCAAATTTCTTTTTATATTACCTATTTATTCTTGTATGTCGCCCATTTTTTACATTAGTGCCCTGAACATATTAATTATAGTTTTTTGTTTGTTTAAATTCCCTCTTTGATCATTCCAAACTCCTTGTCATATCTGGGTTTGGTTCTGATTTTTGCTTTGTCTCTTCATCCTGTTTTTCTTGTCTTTAACATATAATATTGAAAGCTGGACATGATGTTTGAAGAAAAATAAACTGAGATTGTTAGGCTTTTAGTGTAAAGTTTTATGTTAATCATTGTAGGAATTAGATTGTGTTTACTGTTTGGTTTTGCTTTCTCTAAGAACTCCTTCTTAATAAAATATTTCTTATGGCTTCTCAGTTACAAGCTGTTTTTATACCAGAGACCTGTTTTATATGTTGGGTAGGTGTTGAGAAGTTAAAATGTTCTACAAACTTATGATCTTATGATTATATCTCAGTTTCAGTGGGTCTGAGGCCTTAGCCTGTGACTCTCAAAAGCATTTACTAGACTTTATTTTATTTTATTTTATTTTATTTTATTTTATTATTATTATACTTTAAGTTTTAGGGTACATGTGCACATTGTGCAGGTTAGTTACATATGTATACATGTGACATGCTGGTGCGCTGCACCCACTAACTTGTCATCTAGCATTAGGTATATCTCCTAATGCTATCCCTCCCCCCTCCCCCCACCCCACAACAGTCCCCAGAGTGTGATGTTCCCCTTCCTGTGTCCATGTGTTCTCATTGTTCAATTCCCACCTATGAGTGAGAATATACGGTGTTCGGTTTTTTGTTCTTGCGATAGTTTGCTGAGAATGATGGTTTCCAATTTCATCCATGTCCCTACAAAGGACATGAACTCATCATTTTTTATGGCTGCATAGTATTCCATGGTGTATATGTGCCACATTTTCTTAATCCAGTCTATCATTGTTGGACGTTTGGGTTGGTTCCAAGTCTTTGTTATTGTGAATAGTGCCACAATAAACATACGTGTGCATGTGTCTTTATAGTAGCATGATTTATAGTCCTTTGGGTATATACCCAGTAATGGGATGGCTGGGTCAAATGGTATTTCTAGTTCTAGATCCCTAAGGAATCGCCACACTGACTTCCACAATGGTTGAACTAGTTTACAGTCCCACCAACAGTGTAAAAGTGTTCCTATTTCTCCACATCCTCGCTTCCTTAGACTTTTTTTTTTTAATCCCCTCATGTGAGACTAGAAGTATAGAGGACACTAGGGTTGTCTAATTGTCCTTCCCTTAGGTCAGACAAGACTCTAGTAAAGCAGTTTACCTTAGAGGACAGCCTTTTAATATGCTTTGGGTTTATTTCCAGATGGTTACTTTCTTCTACCTTGCCTGAGCTATTAGAATATTTTTCAGTGATACTCACCTTGAGTACCTGGTAGGGCTTCTGGAGTGGGGCCCTGCCTAATACTGTGCCCCCAGAAGTTTTTAAATCTCAAGCTGGTCCATATTCAGCAGACAGAAATTCATCAAAATTAACCATTTTAGCGTTCTTACCACTTAACCTGCTCCAGAGGGCTCTTCTTCAGGTAAGCTGATCTCAGCAGCAATTCTCTGTGTTTGCCTCTCCTTCTCTATTTTAGAGAAGCAGTTTGCCCTGTGACCTCAATTCTCTCACATATTTGAGAAAAGTCATTGATTTTCAGTTTGTTCAGCATTTTCCTTCTGAGGATGAGAGTAATGATTTCCAAGATCTTAACAAGTTGGAGCTGAAACTGTAAGTCCTTAAATTGCTTTTTTCAGAGCAGTGTTTTTCCAGAAATTAATTTGTTTTCCAAAAACCTTTTCTGCATCTATGAAGATGATCATTATTCTCTTAATGAAGGGAATTATTGATTTATGTTTAAAATATTAAACCTTGAGTCAGTAGAATGAACCTCTCCTAGTAATAATGTAATATTGGCTTGTTTTCTACGTGCTAAGCCAGATTTTCTAATAGTTTATTTAGATTTTTTCATTTATATTTCTGAGAGAGATAAGCCTCTGATTTCCTTTCTTGTAATGTACTTACCATATAATGGTATATCATGGTTTCATAAAATATTTTGTGACTTACTTCTTTTTCTGTTCCCTGAAAAAAAACTGGGTAAAATTGCTGTTATTTCTAACTTAATTGTTTAGAATAATTCATCTTGGCATGAAAGTTTCTTCAAAAAAAAATGTTCTAATGAAAGATTCAATTTGTTTAAAAGATAAAGGAATACTCAGATTTATTATCATTATTATTATTGAGACAGGGTCTCACTCCAATGCCCAGGCTGGGGTGCAATGGCATAATCACAGGTCACTGCAGCCTTGACTTCCCAGGCTCAGGTGATTCTCACATCTCAGTCTCCTGAGTAGCCAGGACTACAGACACGCACCACCACGCCTCGGCTAATTTTTGTATTTTTAGTAGAGACAGGGTTCCACCATGTTGCCCAGGCTGGGCTCGAACTCCTGGACTCAAGCAATCAGCCCACCTCAGCCTCTAAAAGTGCTAGGATTAGAGGCATGAACCACTGCACCAAGCCAGTCAGATTTTTACTTATTGTACTCATTTTTATAAATTATGCTTTTAAAGAAAGTTTTTTTAATTTATTAACAATTTTAAGTTTACTAACATATTTTTGTTTATAATATTATTTTGACAATTTTCACTTTAGGATATAAAGTAACATTTTTTTCATTCTTGAGCTGGGAAACTTATCTTTCTGTTTTCCATTACTTAATCAATATCACTAAGGTTTTACAAATTGTATTAATCTCTTTACAGATTGACCAGCTTTAGACTTTTTATTTTATTGATATCTGCTTTTACTTTTATTATGTCTGTGATGATTGTTTGTTTGTGTCAATATGGCTGTGCCACGGGGCCCAGATATTTTTGTAAAACATTATTTTGTATGCTTCTGTGAAGCTATGCTTTGAATGCGATTAACATTTAAATTGGTGGACTTTGAGTAAAGCCAGTTACTTTCCATAATGTGAATAGACCTTATTCAATCAACTGAAGGCCTAGGTTGAACGCAGACTGACTTCCCATGAGCAAGGAGAAATTTTGCCAGCAGAGTGACTTTGGACTCTTTTCGGGGGTTCCAGCCTGCAAGCGACCCTGCAGATTTTACACTTGTGCTCCACAATCCGCAACCTCCCTCTATGCCTCTCTCCCAGCTCTTCTTACCTGAAGAACCCTGCCTAAGATAATATCCTTCCTTTTACTTTCTTTTAGTTTATTTTACAGTTCCTTTTCTACCTACTTGAGATGTTAAAACATTCGTTTTCATTGTTTCTTCTTTTTCTAATATGTGAGTGTAAATTCTCCTAAAATAACTGTTAGCTGCCTTTACATGTCTTATATGTCATATCTTGATTGTTACTTAGTTTAACATATGTCCTTTTTTCTATTGTGATATTTAAATTGTGAGTTATGTAGCAGTATATTAATTTTTAAATATTTGAACATTTTCTAGTTAGCTTTTAAAAAATTGTGTTGCTAAATTCTGCTCACATTTTAAGCTGTGTTATTAGATGTGTACATATATAGAATTGTTATATCTTTCTCTTAATTTTTATTTAATTATGTAGTGACCCTCTAAACTCTATGCATTCCACAATAAAGTATATTTTATCTTACTAATATAGCTATACCAAATTCATTTTGTTCAATATTTACTTGGTATATATTTTTCTACTATGGACATAGTAGATATACCATAATTTCCAGCATATCTATAAAAAGAAGTTGTATCTCTTGAAAGCAGCATGTAGTTGTAGTAATTGCTGTTCTTTAAGTCAGACCATTTTACATTTTAATTATGACCTTCAGTTGGATTTATACCTACCCTTTATCATTTGTTATTTGACCCACATATTTTATATTTCCTTTTTCTCTTCTTTGATGCTTTCTTTTGGGTTAAAAAGTATTTACTATTGCTCTATTTTCTCCCCAGTGAGCTAGCTAGACATATTTAATATTATTTCATGAGTGTTTATTCTAGGGCTTATCATATGAATCACTTATTCATTAGTATTTAATATATATTAGTGCCATAACCAATTATTGGGCAATTCAGATATCTTAAAAAGCTTTAACACTAGTTATCCCTCTTTTGCCTTCATTTTTATTTTCTTTAATTATCCATATATTTTAGACTACACCGAGTATCATTGTTATTGTTTCGTTCGGTGAAATTTTCATTAGATTCATTCACCTATTTTCACTCTTTCATACTCATTTTTCTTATTTTATTTACATGCTTTCTGCTGTATCATTTTCCTCATTCCTGATTATCTTGATATAGTATTTATCTTATGAAAGGTATACTAGCTTTTCATGAATGTTTATTTACCTAGAAGCATCTTTATTTTACTTCAATTTTAAAGGATAACTTTACTGGGTATGGAACTCTAGGTTGACAGTTATTTTTCTTCAGTACATTAATAATATCATTCCTTTATCTTCCTGCACCCTTCGTTTCTACTAAGAAGTGGACAACTGTCAGTCATACTGTTGCCCTTTAAATGTAGTATGCTTACCACCATAACTACTCTCAGCCTCTTTTAACACTTTTAATTTCTGCTTTGAGGTTTTGGCAGTTTTAATTATACATGCTCAGGTGAGGTTTTATTAATATTGACTCTGTTTAAAGGTTGCTATGATCTGAATGTTGGTATCCCCCCAAAATTATTTGTATGTTGAAACCTAACTCCCAGAAATTTGGTATTAAGAGGTAAGGCCTTTGGAAGGTGATTAGGAAATGAGGGCTCTGTCCTTATGAAAGGTATCAGTGTCTTTATAAGGGAAGTTAGGGAATTTGCCAAATCTTTGCCTTTTTTCCACATGAAGACATGACAATAAAACACCATCTATGAAGCATAGCACCCTCACCAGATTCTAAATTTGCTGGTGCTTTGATCTTTGACTTCTCTGCCTCCAGAACTTTGAGAAATACTTTATTCGTTGATTGTAAATAACCCAGTCTAAGATATTTTCTTATAAGAGCCTTAACTAATGGAGCAGTCATAAAACTTAATCCTATGGCTTGATTCCTTTCACCAGCTTTTTAAAATTTTTAATCATTGTCTCTTCAAATAATGCTATCCTCTTTAGCATTTAGCAGGGGAAAACCTGCACATAGTCCTAGGATCACTTCTTTGCATATATCCTCTCCCTGGGAGTCTGTGCTCTCATATCCCAGATGTTCTTGCCCTGATCCTGAGTACCTGTAAGTAAATCACATTACATGGAAAAAATGTATATGTTGCATTTTAGTGCCCTGTAGGAACATTATACTGCCTTATATTCTGGAGCTGTAATTGTATACATTAGAAAATTACACTATATCATACATTTTTTATTTCTTTTTCTCTTATTTTTACAATTTTCTCTTTTCTCCATTATTTGTCATTTTTGTATTCATGCTTTAGTCTGAATATTTTCTATGGCTTCTGGTTCACTAATTTTCTCTTCAGCTAGTTCCAATTTGTAATTAAATGTATTTATGAGTTCTTAATCTAATCAGTTATATTTTCAGATATAGACTGTCCATTTAATCTGTTTTAATCAACTCTAGTTATATAATTTAAAATTATCCATCTAATTTTCTTGAGCAAATTCATGGTAATTTTTTTTCTTCTTAAGTTTACATCTTCATAATCCCAATACCTGAATTATATGTGGCTTGTTACCATGGCCTGTTTTATCTTGATAAGGTTTTTTGTTACAACTGGTAATTTTTTCTTGGAGACTACATATTATGTTTGGATGGATTTAAGAGGCTTTGGATGATGCTGTTCTCCAGAGTGTGTCCTCTATCCTCTGGAAAACACATTGATTGGGAGCAAATCATCTCAATGCAACCATGGATTGAGCTGACTAAACCAGACTATGGTCTTTGTAACTTTTTATCTACTTTTGTTTTATTATCAAGCCTAAGGTATAGACCCTAGAGGTTCTACTTTAAAACCCAGAATATTTACCACTGCCTCTCTTCCTCTAATTTTTATCTTTATAGTTCTGAAAAACTATAAAAAGTCTCCTAACTCTTCAGTTACTTGCTTAAACTTTCATTTCAAGAATAGCAATACATCTAGGGAAAATAGTGCAAATAGTGCTAGGATCACTTCTTGGTATATATCTTCTCCCTAGGAGTCTGTCCTCTTATACCTCAGATGTTCTTGCCCTCATCCCCAGAACCTGTACATAAATCATATTACATAGCAAAAATTTACATGTTGCATTTATAGTGTAATGCCTTGTAGGAATTATACTGCCTACCACATAGAGGTACAGAGATCAACTTCTGTAAAGATGAGGACCTCCGTAAAATTGCTCTCCCTCTAAAGCAATGAAAATGCAGACCAAACTACTAAAAGTGTATAATTTCAGAACTTTGGCAAAAAAACAAAGGCCACTGAAAGAACTGAAAATCATCTATCTAAGAGAAACTACCAAAACTTGATGACACAGTGGGGTGTGTGAAGTTTGAAGTTGGAGCTGTATGCGTCCCCCATCTCTTCCCAGCTCTGTCATTTGGGAACCACCCAAAGGCCAGCAGCATTGTGGACAATAGAGAAAGCTGATTGCTTTTGGAGTTTCTTTTAAAGCACAGTCCTCAGAACACAGCCAATATGTTGTCAGACTTGGAAGTTCCCTGGGAAATGCGTGTGGTGGTTATCTCATTTGACTCAAAGCACAGCTCAGGTGGTGGTAGAGAGTTTATCCTCAGGGCATGGCAGAGTACTGACAACATCTCAAGTCCCCACAGTTGTGATTTCAGTTGGGGCAACTGAGAGCTTGCCTGGGAACTTTGAATAGAAATCCTGGAGACATAAACATGCATAGGGGACTTTAAAAATTATAGCATATTTCTAGAGATCGAACAATGTTAAAGCTCTAGCATATTCCTAGAGATATAAATGTCTGCCCAAGACTTTTTGCATGCCCAGGAAACAGAGAAGACCTGGGAAAGGAGAAAACAACCGTCACTCACCTCTCACTTACCTTGAAGCCATGTGCAAGAAAAAAGCAAAAGCTAAGTGACAGCAAACTTGTCTTGGAAGTTTCAAATTGGGTCTTTGCATACAGGTCCATTTGAAAAAAGGAAGAAGACACATAGACAAGACTTCAAGGAAATCTTATGAACAATCATTGTTTGGTTGACCTAGGTGTGAGTCCTCAGAGGCCAGGCTTAAAAATAAAAACAAAAAAAAATAAATAAAATAACAATAAAGCTTACAGAGAATCAGTGGCCTTATGATTACTTGTTCCTTGAAATAATCAGCAAAGCTAAATGCTGGATAAGATCTCTCATTTTTGTGAATCTGATTTGGCAGTTCAATCCTTTGTGCTATCTCATAGGCAAAAAGCCTTCCAGACATTAGAATAACAGATGAGAAGGTCCTGAGATGTGGAAAAACCTAAGTAGATTTGGGAAAATGCTTAATGTAGTTAGAACTAAAGATTGAAGATAGGAGCAGCATAAGATGAATCAAGAGAATAAAGGAGGGGTCACACATAATGAGTCTTAATGCAATAATAAAATGTTTGAACTTTATCCAAAAGGCTAAGAACTCATTAAAGTGATTAAAAGAATGATTAAAAATCATGTGGTTTTTCTTTGTTAAAAAGAATCTCACTGTTTATTGTAAGAAGAATATACTAGATGCATATATGAGACAGGAATATGAGTTAAGACATTGTTGCAGCAAATCATGTTGTTGCAGTCAATGAAGGAAATAAATGTTAAAGACCTTACTAGGTTGGGAGTGATAGAACTTTTTAAATGAATTTGAGAGCCTATAAGTGATATAATTGAAAAGAATTGATAAGTTGTTAGATAAAGTAGATGAAGGGAGAAGACTCTTTGTGCAGTGTATTAGGCAACCTAGTGAATAGTGATGCTATTTTCTAACACAGAGAATGTGGGAGAAGCTGCATGTCTGGTGACATGTGAAAGGCAGTAAGTTGAAGTTTGGAAATGTTGAGTTTGAGCTACATGTAAGACAAGTACATGGAAATGTATCTTGGGAGGGTAAGGTCATGATGAATTTGGAGTTTGGATGTTCGTTGGACTGAAGACAACAGCCAAAGTCATGGCACTGAATATAATCAACCAGGAAGAATGCATATAGTTAAGTGGTGGGATTGAGGGGTAGTCAGGGGATAGAAACCTGGGGAGTACAGAGGAAAAACAATGGGAGAACTGATGTCAGAAAAGCCAAGAAATTAGAGAATTTTAAGCAAATGGTGGTTAACTGTCAATTACTCCATAGACCTCAAATATCTCAAAGACTAAAAAAAATCTCACTTCCTCGACAATAAAAATGTAATTGATGGCTTTTAAAAAGTTGCTTCAGAGAAGTTGTGGGAACAGAAACTAGAATAGTGAGTGAAAACATAAAAAGAAAGGGGTAAAATTTATATCATAAGAAGGAAACTCAGAACAAATAATGTTTTTTGTTTATTTGAAGATAGAAGACACTATCATGAGTTTTAAAGTGCATTTTAAAAATGTGGACAATTACATAATCAATTTTCTTGAAGAACTAAGAAGGGATGGATCCAAGAGAATAGGGATAGATTAGCCTCAGATAGAGATCTATAATTAGATATGAGGAAAGAGAATGAGGAAGCGTTTCTTGTACATATGGCTGCTTTGGTGGATAGGGTATGAGTATTATGTCCCTTTTGGTTTCTATGTTGTCTGTGAAGTAGAAAGTCAGGACATTTGTCAAGAGTGAGGAAAGAGGTGTTGACATTGGTGGCTTTGTTATTATAATGAAGGTGGGATATATTCATTGTGGAGAATGGGAGAGAACTGGATATGAAGGCTGTGTTGAAGGTCCGTTGAGTAGGGAGACCAAATAATCATACACATTCTACATTTGAATATTTCTCTCTGGAAATGTTCAGCAACCCAAGACAAAGGAAGAAAGAGTTAGATATACTCAGGGTCAATTTCAAATTCTAACTATATAGGTGATATGGTTTGAATATTTGTCCCCTCCAAAACTCATATTGAAACTGAATCCCCAATATGTCAATATTGACAGGTGGGGCCTTTAAGAAGAGATTGGATCGTGAGGGATCTGCCCATACGTATGGATTAATCCATTCATGAACTGATGGATTAATGGTTAACGGATGAATTATCATGGGAGTGGCAGTTATCATGGGAATGGGACTGATGGCTTTATAAAGAGAAGAGAGACCTGAGCTAGCATGTTCAGCCCCCTCACCATGTGATGTCTTGTGCCACCTTGGGACTCTGCAGAGGCTCTCACTAGATGTTGCCCCTTGACCTTGGACTTCTCAGCCTTCATAACTGTAAAACTAAACTTATTTTCTTTATAAATTACCCAGTTTCAGGTGTTCTGTTATGAGCAATAGAAAACAAACCAAGACAATAGTGAAGTATTGATCCCCATACCCCTCCCTGCAATCTAGAATGCAGTGACAGTTTAATGAAGGCGGAGGCATTATATGTTATATTTTGCATTTGTGTACCTATCACCTAGCATAAAGCCTTGTAGATTCGAGGAATAAAATAAAAAAAAAGAAGGCATGGCCTTTTGGGACACTCAATTATACTCATTCTAGCCCTTATTGTTGCCACAAACCCCTAGTAAATCGTTTCAGTACATGCTTATTTTCATGTCCTATACTTGAGAAGATACTTGAGAATGTTCACTACTTTTTGCATACCTGATAATGTATACATTTACATAATATTAATTCACAATTACATAATTTGAACTTGTGATCAATGTTAGCACATTGAGTACCATGCAGGATATTTTCAGCATCAAGTAACAGAATACTGAGCCAACCATGATTTTAAAAGTAAGGATATGTATCTCACATGATAACATGTCTGGAGATAAATTATGTCAAAGTTCGTGTATAGAAGATCGATAGATTCAGGCTCCTTTTCATTCCTCTGCTCCTGTATCATCCTAAGCTTAGTGGCTTTCTGTTCTCTGACTTGTTGCTTTATGGTAGCAAGATAAATTTTACAGCTCAAAGCACCATGTACTAAGATAACAATGTCCAAAAATAAGTCAAAGTTTCTATCTCCCACCATTTCTTTCTGAGGAACAAAAATCTTCCCTAAACTCTAGTAGACTTTCCCAGAGGTCCCATTGGCCAGAGTTGGATGACATTTTTGCTAAAATGGAGGCTAAGAAATCAGATATCTGGCATTGTTGGCCTCCGTTATGGGAGACCACTTTGTAATAAGGAAGAGGGATCAGGAAAAGATGGCTAGGAAGGCAGCCTGGAGATCTTATGCCCCATACTCAATACACATCTCCTGGAAGTTAACACCCTCAGCAACCTCAGAATCATGGATAGCAGTTTGGTCCTGTCTTCTACCATATGAGGCCAATGTTCCCTCCTTCTCAGCCATCCTTTTGGTCTCTGGCTACCCCACAGCTTTTATTGGGATACCCAAAACCGTGAAGTAACCCAAGTTCTAAGATTACACCTCACTCTACCAGAGTCTTCTCAAACCAAATTTGCATTTCAGGAGGTGTTTAGCCAACTGAGATAACTAACCCATGCTTAAAAATGCAAGAGATAAAGGCTTGACTTTCTTCCAAGGATACTTTTTCAATTTGAAAGAGAAGTTTTTTTCATCCAATTATTGTATAATTAGGTTAAGTTTGGATAAGGAATTTTGAACATGGAGCATTAGAAATAGAGTGTATTGGGGATGTTTGTCTCCCTTTGGGGCCTAATTGTCTGTTACTAATGTTTTATGAGAGGTTGAGTAAGAAAGAGGACTGTACCTACCTACTTCCCTCCTCTCTACTCTCTACCCCTTATATGACACACTACCCCTTATATCACATGCATAAAGACACACAAACCTTTGGACAGCAGCGAATGCCTCCAGTGATGGAGGTTAAGCTATAGCAGAGTTTTTAAGATTCTGTTAGCGGGATGCAGTGGCTCATGTCTGTAATCCCAGCACTTTGGGAGGCTGAGGCAGGTGGATCACTAGGTCAAGAGATCGAGACCAGCCTGGCTAACATGGTGAAACCCCGTCTCTACTAAAAATACAAAAGTTAGCAGGGCATTGTGGTGGGTGCCTGTAATCCCAGCTACTCAGGAAGCTGAGGCAGGAGAATCGCTTGAACCCAGGAGGCAGAGGTTGCAGTGAGCTGAGATTGTGCCACTGCACTCCAGCCTGGTGACAAAGCGACACTCCGTCTCAAAAAAAAAAAAAAAAAAAAAAGAGAAAAAAAAAAGTCTGTCTTCTGGTACAATGAACGTATCTTCAATACACCTAGCATAGAGATAAATGTTAGACCCCTAGAAACTATGAGACCTTCTCCTGCAATGAAGCTGAAGGTTCACTGAGCCCTTCCCAGAGGTGTGTGGATTTCCATCAACTCCAGTTTGTTTCCTAAAGGAATAATTTTCTAATTCATCATTGTTTAGGGTCCAAAACAGCATTACCATCATTGTCATTTTTACTAAATACTGAATATATTTCTGTCTTCAGTTCCCATCTTTCGAAATATTGTATTTTGTTCTTCCTTAGGACAGGGCTGCAATGATCATAGGAATGAAAGGGCCAAAATATTTACACGAGAATGTGGTGGAGAACTACATACACTCTAGTATGAACGCTACTCAACTTATGATGAGGTTATGTCCCAATAAACCCATAGTACATTGAAAATATCTTAAATCAAAAATGCATTTAATAACCCTAACCTACCAAGCATCATAGCTTAGCCTAGTCTAACTTAAACATACTCAGAACACTTGTATTAGCCTACATTTGGGCAAAATAATATAAAACAAAGCCTATTTTATAATAAAGTGTTAAATATCTCATGCAATTTATTGAATACTGTACTGAAAGTGAAGAACAGAATAGTTGTATGGGTACCGAAAATGTGGTTTCTAATGAATGCGTATTGCTTTCACACAATTGTATAGTCAAAAAATCGTAAGTTGAACCAATGTTAGTTAAATCAGGGACCTTTATTTTGTACTGTCATCTTGCACGTATACTCTTGATGGGAAAACAAATAAACCATTTTTCTTTGTGCATCATCAAAATTTCCTTATTTTGTTTCTTTCTAAACACTATCTTTTCTGCAGTAGCTTCATGAACTTCAAGTTTAAAAACAATATGTAATAGAGCTGAAATCTTATAATTCCTTCCCTAGTCACACCTGCTCTGTGTTGTTTTATCAAGCCCACCAATGAATTATCTTGATTGGATTGAAACAATATTTTACGTAGCGCAGGTCCTAAACACCCACACTCAGCAAAGTACGCTGAGCAGAGTAGGAGCTTACTCAGACAATTATCTGAAGTGGAAGAGGGTGATGACAGTGACACTACATTAACCTGACTGGAGAGCTTGGATAAAACGCATATGCATAGCTCTCTAGTTCTGGCTGAGTATCTTTCTAACCACCAGCCACTATGCCTTCAGGTGACTACCCAGCCAATCTGAGAAACAGTGCTTAGAGCTAAGTGCAAGATGTGAAGATCTACTCTCAGATTAAGAAGCAATTACCTGCTCTATCTGCAAATGTGGGATCTAGAAAATATGTTTTTAAATCTTTATATGTTTTTTTAATCAATGACTTTGTTTTACCTGAGATATGAAACTAATTCGCTTTGTGATTTAGTAAGGGGCAGATTAAAAAGCTCAGTCAGAAACACATTAATTCTCTCCCAGGTATAAAGCCATGGGAAGAAAACTACTAAGATAGTGGACAAGTCTCTGAATTAGCTTCGTAAGGTTGCTGCAACAAGGTACCAAAAAGTAGGTGGCTTAAATAACTGAAATGTATTGTCTCACAGTTCTGTAGGCTAGAAGTCCTAGATCAAGGTGTTAGCAGTCTTAGGTCCATGATAGGGTTGAGAGGGAGAATGTTCCAGGCGTCTCTCCTAGCTTCTGTTGGTTGCCGACAATCTTTGGTGTTCCTTTTTGCTTACAGATACATTATCCTGATCTCTGCCTTCATCTTCACTTGACATTTTCTCTCTGTGCCTGTCTGGCTTTGGGTCCAAAAATTTTCCTTTTTTGCAAGGATACCAGTTATATTAGGTTAGGGTCCAGCCTAATAACCTCCTTTTTTTTTTTTTTTTTTTTTTTTTTTTTTTTTTTTTTTTTTTTGAGACAGGGTCTTACTCTGTTGCCCAGGCTGGAGTGCAGTGGTGCGATCTCGGCTCACTGCAACCTCCACCTCCCGGGTTCAAGCAATTCTCCTACCTCAACCTCCCAAATAGCTGGATTAATGCATGCACCACCACACCTGGCCAACTTTGTAATTTTAGTAGAGATGGGATTTCACCATGTTGGCCAGGCTTCTCTCAAACTCCTGGCCTCAAGTGACCCACCCGCCTCAGCCTCCCAAAGTGCTGAGATTACAGGGTGTGAGCCACCACACCCGGCCTTTAACAACCTCCTTTTCACCTGATTACTTTCTATAAAAGCCCTATCACTAAAGAAAGGCACATTTGGAGGTACTGGGAGTTAGGGCTTAAACATATCTTTGGGGAGTGTGGGGGAACAATCCAACTCAAGACAGTCTCAGCAGAGTGTGCAGCATGCACACCATCATTTATCCCTAGAGAAGAAATTTTAACTGATTAGATTTTCTCTCGAAAAAAAATTTTCCCCAGTGACTTTAATGTTAATAATGTGCATATATGGTTTTATTTCTTTGCCCCATATGAACAACTTTCCAAATACATTATTAGTCCAGGAAAATGGGATATTCCTTTTGGAATGAGGAGTCAACAAGAGAAAGAAAGGTTGGCTGATGAAGGGAAGTTCCATGCACATGCAGAGAGGACAGCTGGTGAGCACGGCCTCTTCAGTGAGAGATGCTGAAAAGGGTAAGAGGGTGGGCAGAGATTTCAAGGCTCGTTTCTTCAACGCTAAATGAACCTGGCAGCCCAACCCACAATTTGAGTGTGCAGCGCCCATGTAACTGGGTCATTGTCTGGAGCGGCTGTTGGCTATAACCCCAGGGAGTTTCTGAGCCTGGGGATTTTTACAAAAATAGCTGCCATGTATTGGGCCCTTACTGTGTATCAGGTACTATGCTAAGGCATTACTGTGTGTTACTACATCCTAGGCTTCTTAACAGACTTATGAGAAAGCAGATGAGAGAATGAGGCTCAGAGTGGCTACCTATCTTTCCAGCACCAATTAGTGACAGAACCCAAGTTGGAACCCCAGTTTTAGTCTTTGGCCATGTTACTGCCATTGGAGCCAAGGCTTGTTCCCTTTCCTCTCTCAGGCCTCACACTGGTCTATCCCTGTGAAGGAATGCATCACCAGACTGCTCCATCTGCACCGTCCAACTGGCAAACATTGTGCGTGTCAGGCAGGCACGGGACAGCTGAGCTCTGCTGCTGAGCATACTCCTATGGCACCTTCTGTGGGATTCAGCTGGGCGGCATGACACAGACTAGTGGAGGACATGGGTACTCTTATCTTGGAGGAAAGACTCTCCATCTCTTCTCTTATCAACTCAACCCCAATATACTTTGAACCTTAGATCCGATTCCTGCTCCAGTGTGCCCCCTTTGGACAGCCTTGGCAAAGATGGCTCTTGTTTGATTTTCTCTCTTCCTTCAACTTCTGAATTTCTTATTTCTCCCCACCACCCCAGCCTCTTTTTTTCTCCTACAAAATATAAGCAGTCGGACTTCATTGGAGTGTAAAAGGATCATTAGTTATGTAAGTACAGTTTAGGGAATAAGGTTTGTTAGTTAACTTCTGCTTTTCCTGAGTGGTTTGGTGATGGAACTTTCAGCACTTTTCAAAAGCTCCAGGAAAAGGTGCATAAATCTCAGCGTGCAAATGTGTGTGTGTGTGTACATAGTTTAATAGAGATAAAGGTTATTTTATTATTTTCTATATTAGACACCCCCCAGCATGTCTCCTGTGACACTTTAACCTTAAAGCCAGCACGGACATTTCTGTAGGCAAAAGTTAAAAAGTCAGCACACTTCTCTCTCACATCTGGACACACAGTCCATTTCATTTTATAGGAAAATTAGGTATTATTTAGAAAAAAATAAGTTTTTCTGTGACTTATCTATAACTTTTGAAGTGACCATTAATGTTAAATAAGGTAACTGTTTTCTTTAATTATAAATCACTTGAAGAAATTTTAACCAATTAGATTTTCTCTCAAAAAAAAATTGGAGAAGGTAGAGGAGAGGTAGATAGATACGGTGATATTCTGACTAACGTGGCTTAAGTTCCATTTAGGTAGACTTTCTCACACTTCTCTGAAATAAAGTAACCTTAAGGAAAGAAGAACAATGTAAGACTCAGAGTGTGGAGGCTATGAACCAACACATACTGCTTCAGGCATTTGAAATATCTGAGTATGTTGGGTTTGAAATTCCAAGTCCTAACTCAAAGGTTTTGTACTAGAGATTTTTACCCTAAAACTACTACTCGTACACCCGGAATGACAAAATACAGCCAGGCTTTTTTTCCCCTCCATTTTATTGTAATACAATACATATTCAGAAAATATTCCTGCCACAAATATACAGCCAATGGAATGTTTACAAACGGAACCATGTGCATTCAGTACCCAGCTCAAGAAACAAACCATTGCCCATACCTGGAAGCCCCTTCATTATCCTGTTTATTTTCTTCCTCTCTCCACTCACACTATGCTGAGATCAGCCTCTTAAACAAGATCAACTAGGCCTCCATACCTTTATGTACCTTGAGATAAACAACAGAAATGGCAGCTGAGGAAGCAAGGAAAAGACATCATACATTCCCTCTTGAGCCTGGCTGTGTGGACAGACTCTCCAGTGGACAATGTAATGTGTGAGAGCAGCTCTCTGGGGCTTCTGACCCAATGGGCTGAGCAGGTGTGTTCCTCATGAAATTTTGAGGTGAAATCAGTCCATAGAGCTCTGCACTTTGGAGGTAACTTGCTATTTTCCACCTCTCAACTGGGATTAGACAAACATTTAAAATGGTAACCATAAACACACAAGGTCATTCTCAGCTGTTGAATCCGTAATTGGGGTTGCGGGGGTGGGGTTGTTTTTCCTGAAATCTTTCCTTAGGACTTTCCCATTCATCTTCTCTGTTCTCTGAGCTCCTCTGTCTTAATATATGATATTTCTCCAACACTATGGATAATTTTCTCTTTGGGTATTATTTCAGCTGCAGACTTTAAAATGCCTAGCATTTGGCCGGGTGCGGTGGTTCATGCCTGTAGTCCCAGCACTTTGGGAGGCCAAGGCAGGTGGATCACCAGGTCAGGAGATCGAGACCACCCTGGCCAACATGGTGAAATCCCATCTCTATAAAAATGTAAAAATTAGCTGGGTGTGGTGGCGTGTGCCTGTAATCCTAGCTACTCAGGAGACTGAGGCACAAGAATCACTTGAACCCAGGAGGTGGAGGTTGCAGTGAGCCGAGATCACACCACTGCACTCCAACCTGGTGACAGAGAGAGACTCCATCTCAAAAAAAAAAAAAATGTCTAGCATTTGTAGATAATGCCATTCTCTGTGCATGTCTCAGGCAGTTTGCAAAGGTGAACTATGCTCCATGCTGTCCACAAGACAGAGAGGGAGTTAGTTATATTGGCTATGTCTTTTGACTAATAGAAATAAGTTTCACTTTATGATTTTCACACACAGCAATCCAAATGCATGAATAATATGTTCAAAACATTTCTCAGTCAGAGGTGGAATTAATAAAAAGTGCTGTGGTTAGAAAAAGGTTAGTGATTTTGATCAGTGAAGAAGTTCCCCCAAATTCTTTCTCCCCTACACTAGGACAATCCATCAGAAACACGGCAACACTGCAGTACGAGTAAGGTATGCCTATTCTGACCCCAAAAAAACATGAAGCAATAACCTATTTTGTACCTTTCACAAACTAGAGCAAAAAGTTATTCTTCAGTAAATACTGGATTTGAAGTTGGCACAAATTTAAGACTAATTCAAGAACTAATACAGCCACGTACTAGACAAACTTGTCAAGTCATCCATGACCTAAGAGTCTCAATTTTATCTTCGTAGATGTGTGTGTGGCCTTCTCTACAAGCATGAGGACCAATAGAGATCTGAGAGTCCCTTGTCATGGTGAAGTATTGTACAAAAATAAATTACCATGGCTCTCTCCACATTGCCTGGGGCCCAAGAGAGGGACACACTTTTGGTTCATTGTTTTGCCTTAAGAGATCTGTTGGTTTACTACACAGGGAGATGAAGGAATGTCTTGCCAGAATTATAAGCGACTTTTAAATTAAAAGATCATCACCAACCTATCAACTGTATGACTGGCACTCTGCCCTGTTTTTTCAGGACAATGTTGATCTGCCGATCCTTATGACAGCTGGCAATTTGATGGCTGGAGGCTGGTGTGAGGATGTTTTCTGTGGTAGTGGAAAAAAAAAAGACACAACTAACTGGCCCACAAAGAGAGAAAATCCTAAAGTGTGAACTGATTTCACAATTTAAAAACTAACTGAATTACGCAGACATTCTGGAATGCATGCCTCATTTCTATGGGACGTGCAAGGATCTCACTTGCTCTGAATGTCTAATTTCGTAACTACATTAGTAGAATATATATTGCAATGATTTTTTTATAGTGAAGGAAAACAAACATGGTTATCTACAAGCAAACACAGAACTCTGTCTCTGTAAAACCTGAATCTATCATCCTGAAATCTGTCACTCCTTAATCCTCATTTGATGTGAGCTACATGTAGATTGTTTAGCATCGTCATTAATTGCACCTGATTTGTAATCGGACATCCTGACTCTTCCATTTTCTCACCTTGGGATCTTAGGACTGTGAAATCACTCCCTATGTATACCAGTTTCTTCCTCCATATAATGTGTGCAATTATTCCTGCCTCATTGTGCTCTTGTGAGGATTAGATGAAATAATATATCTTAAGCGCTTAGAACAGTGTTTAGCACATCCTAGGCACGCACTGAACTGAAGCTTTTATTATTATTCATATTGTGTTCACTTATGGAGACATACAGGAGTCGATCAATTCATTTTCATTTTCCAGCACTAACATTTCTTCTGCTTTTCTGGCAACACTGCCATCACAGACGTGCTCCTTATATACTAAATTGTGGAGGGGTGGCAGGGGCAGATTCCATGTGATCCAAATTATTTTGTGCCATTAAAGCACTTATGCTCTAAATGATGGGCAATCAAATCTCATGCTTCAGAGACTAGGTTGATCATTAAAGAGTCTCCATTCTTTTTAAATGTGGGTGCTTCACAGCAGATGGTGCTGTCAATGATATAGTGTCCTTCCTACAATGAGTGAGGATGGCTTAATAGTGCCTTACCTTTGCAAAGCAATTTCCATGTCAGTAAAGAATGTGTGTTCTGAAGTCAAATTGCGTAGGTTAGAATTCCAGCTCCTTCATTTACTTGTTGTGTAACCTTGAGTAAGTTATTAAATCTCTATTCTCAGCTTCCCAGTAGTGAAATGGAAATAGTAACAGTTCTTACCCTAACATGTTGTTGTGAGTTTTCAATGAGATAATGAGATGATGCCTATCAAGCTTTCAGCCTTGGCTGGTATTATAGCTTTACTACTAATTTTATTGTCAGTTATAATACTATTTATACATGTGTGTATATATATATATAGGTATATATATACGTATATATGTATATATATGTGTAGATATATATATGTGTGTGTATATATATATGTGTGTGTGTGTGTATATATATTTGCCGTATTCATGGCATAAAAGACTGCTGGAGTCTGATATTTTACATCAAAAGAGGATAATAACCCCATTGTCATTTCTAAGCAAACTTTAGCACGATCCCCACTTTAATCTTAAACTATCACAAAATTTGAAGAAAACAGTGAAGCTCTGTGATACCAGCAGAGCTCCATTCCATAACATGATGAAGCTTTCATGTGTTTATTAAGTGAAAACTCATAGCTACAGGCTATGGAATGTTGTCCTTGCTTCTAGTCCCTCTCAGCAGAGAGAACAAGGAAATATCTGTGGGCATACTGACTCACGTATGTATACAGACACAGATCTGCAACCATCTGTACCTCTACCGAGCTTGGCATGAGTTCATAGAGATGTCTCCAGATCTGTTTCTGCCGCATGTATCATTCAAGCCACCCGCACTTGCTTGTATGTAACCTCCCACTGCCACAGTGAGAAACTAGGCTCCCATCATCTGCCATCCGTTGAATTGTTCAATACAAATATGCAAGTATAGCACTATTATAATTGTTAACTTGTACTCCTGTGGGCACAGGTTTTCAACTAGAGTACAGTCTTACGTACGATCTCTGTTGTCTTTCGTCGTACAAATACCATTTATTTATTTATTTACTTTTTTTTTTATTATTTTTTTGAGAGGGAGTCTCGCTCTGTCGCCCAGGCTGGAGTGCAGTGGCGCGATCTCGGCTCACTGCAAGCTCTGCCTCCCGGGTTCACGCCATTCTCCTGCCTCAGCCTCCCGAGTAGCTGGGACTGCAGGCGCCCGCCACCTCGCCTGGCTAATTTTTTGTATTTTTAGTAGAGACGCGATTTGACTGTGTTAGCCAGGGTGGTCTCGATCTCCTGACCTCGTGATCTGCCCGCCTCGGCCTCCCAAAGTGCTGGGATTACAGGCGTGAGCCACCGCGCCCCGCAATACCATTTATTTTTAGTCACATAAGTCAGTATTTTTACCCCCATCTCCTTTAATGAGTTGTTCTGTATATTTGTAATACAATTAGATTGTTTTGTCAAATTCGGCATTCTATCCTGAGACCTCCGACCTTTTAAATCAAGTTTTTAAAGTGTGCATACACTGACTGAGCCCTGTGCTGCGAAGTTGTATGATGCTGACAAATGCACAGTGTCACACAGCCACCATTCCAATAACTGCAGGATAGTTTCACCTCCCTAAAAATAATTCCCGATGCTTCATCTATTCAACTGTGCATCTCCACTCTCCTGGTACCCATATTTTTCTTTATTTACTTATTTATTTATTTTAATGTTTCTTTAGTTTTGCCTTTTCCAAAATGTCATAGAATTAGAGTTTTACAGTAGGTAGCTTTTTCAGACTGGCTTCTTTCACTTATAAATATCCATTTAAGATTCATGCACTTGTTTTCATGGCCTGTTAGCTCATCTCTTTTTACCCTAAATAATAATATCCCATTGTGTAGACATACCACAGTTTGTTTATTCATTCACCTATTGAAAAGTAACTTGGTTGCCCTGTTTTCTTGTAGATTGTGAATAACGCTGCTATAAACATTCTCATGCAGGTTTTTGTGTACACGTAAGTTTTCAAATCAGTTGTGTAAATTTCTAGGCGTGTGATTGTTGGAGATTGTGGCAAGACTACTTTTACTTTTGAAATAAACTGCCATACCAGATTCTAAAGTTGTACCATTTGCATTCCCACCATTAATAAATGAGAGTTCCTGTTTCTCTATATTCTTGCCAGTAATTGGTATTATCAGGCTTTTTGCCCTGAATTTTAGCCATTTTAATAGCACATGCTGGCATCTCATTGTTTTAATTTGCAATTCCCTAATGGCAAATAACGTTATGCTTCTTTTTATATGCATATTTGTCACCTGTATATTTTCTTTCGGAAGTGCTAGTGAGAACTTTCTGGAATTTTTAATTGGTTTACTTTTTATTGAGTTTTAAAGAGAGTTATTAGTATATTTTGAATACAAGTCTTTTATCAAATGTGTGTTTGGTTAATATTGTCCTCCAGTCTATGGTTTTCTTTTCATTTTTTTAGTAGCATCTTTTCTCCAGTAGAAGTTTTTAATTTTGATAAAAGCCAACTATCAATTTTATTCTTGCATGGATTATGGTCTTGGTGTTATATCTAAAAACTCATTGCCAAAACTAAGGTCACTTAAATTTTCTTCTGTTTATTTTTTTCTAGAAGTTTTATAATTTTTATTTCACCTTTAGGTCTAAGATTTATTTTGAGTTCATTTTTTAGCAAAAGGGGTAAAGTCTGTGCCTAGGTCAATTTTTTTTTAACATGTGAATGCCTAATTGTCCCAGAACAGTTTGATGAAAGACTATCCTCTCTGCATTGAATTGCCCTTGTGCCTTTCTTGAAGATCAGTTGACTGTATTTATGTGAGTCTTTTTATGGGCTTTCTATTCTGTCCCATTAATCTACATGTCATTGTTTCTCTAGTAAATACCACGCTGTCTTGATTAGTGTAGCTTTATAGTAAGTCTTGTAAATGGTTTATGTGAATCCTTCAACTTTGTTCTTCTTTAGTACCACGTTGGCTATTCTTGATCTTGTGACTTTGTACATAAATTTTATACTGAATCTATTGATATCCACAAATAGGCTGCTGGAATTTTGACTGGGATTTTGTTAAATATTAAGATAAAGTTGGAAAATATTAACATCTTTGCACTGAGTCTTCCAATTCATAAGTATAAGCTCTCTCTCCATTTATTTAGAACTTCATTGATTGTTTCATGAGAGTTTTGTAATTTTCTATATATAAACCCTATAAATATATTGTTAGATTTATACCTAAGTGTTTTATGATTTTGGTTTTATTATAAATGGTACTTTAAAAAAATAATCAAATTCCAACTGTTAATTGCAGGTATATAGGAAATCAATTGACTTTTGTACATTAACCTTGCATTCTGCAACCTTACTATGCATATTTATTAGTTCCAGGAGTGTGACTTCTTTGGTATTTTCTTCATAGGCAACCATATAAAATGTGAAGAAGGATAATTTTGGTTCTTTCTTCCTAATTGGTAGATCTTTATTTTCATTTTCTTTTTTTGGTTTTATTGTATTAACTAGGAGTTTTAGTATGATAACAAATGTAGGTGGAGAGGTGTACATCCTTGCTTTGATCCTTGTCTTAGGGGAAAAGTGTTCATTTGATATGATGTTATCATTTTTCTTCTTTAGCTAGTTGATGTGCGGCTTACATTTATTCTTTTTCAAATGCTGAACCAGTCTTGTACACTTTGAATGAATTCCATTTGTTATGGCCTATATATAATTCTTTTTATACATTGTTGGATCTAATTTGCTAATATTTTGTTGAGAATTTTTGCATCTATATTAAGTGACATTGGCATGTGGTTTTCTTTTCTGATAATGTCTTTATTCATTTTCGTATTAGGGTAATACTGACCTCATATAATAAGTTAGGAAGTATTTTCTCTGCCTCTAACATGGCAGAGATTGTTGAGAATTGATATCATTTTTTGGTTAAACATTGTCAGAATTACCAGAGCTTTAGTTTTAGAATAATTTTGTTTTTTTCTATGTCAGAGAGTTATTAGTAATTGACTCAATATTTCTAGTGGCTATGGACCCATTTACATTACCTGTTTCTTCTTGTGTGAGTTTTGATACATTGCGTCATTCAAGAAATTGGTCCGTTTAATCTAAATCATTAAATTTGTGTGCATAAAGTTGTTTCTAAAATTTCATTATTACCCTTGTAATACTTGCAGGATTAGTAGTGATGTCCCATCTTTCATTTCAGGTAGAGGTTGATCAATGTTATTGATATTTTGAAAGAACCAGCTTTGGGATTCATTGATTTTCTATATTGATTTCCTGTTTTCAGTTTCATTATTTTTACTCTAGTTGTTATTATACCTATTCTTTGTCTTGCTAAAGATTGAATTGCTCCTTCCCTAGTTTCATACTATTTGGATTTCTTCTAGTATGCATTTAAGACTATATATTTTCCTCTAAAAGCTGTTTTTTCTGCATTCCACAGATTTTGGTATGTTGCATTTTCATTTAGTACAAAATATCTTTAAATTGCTCTTGAGACTTCTTTGACCCATGCATAATTTTAAAGTATTATTGTTAAATTTCCAAATATTTGTAGATTTCCCAGCTATCTCGCAGCTAACAATTTTTAGTTTAATTACATCGTGGTCTAAGAGCATATTTCCTATGATTTCTGTTTTTTAATATGTCACATCATATTTTATGATTTAGCCCAGAGTACGGTCTATCTAGATTAATGTTCTATGTATACTTGAGGAGGTGTGGTTCCTATTATTTATGGAGATTTCTATAAATGTCAATTAGACCAAGTTGATTGATAGTGCTATTTAGGCCAACCATATTCTTACTGGTTTTATGCTTGCTTATCTATCAATTAATGGAATAAGAAATGTTGAAGTCTTCAACTATATAGTGGATTTGTCTATTTCTCCTGTCAATTCTATTTGTTTTTTTGTGGGATTTTTTTTTTGCTTCAAATATTTTAATGCTCTGTTTTTAAATACAAACATCGTAAAACTTTAAGTTCATCTTTTTGGAGAATTGACCCTTTATCAGTATAAAATGTCTCTCATTCTTGATAGTTTTTCTAGTTATGAAGTTGGCTTCATCTGAAATTAATATAACTATTCCAGATTTCTTTTGATTAGCGTTATCATTATGTGTTTTTCTCCATCTCTTCACTTTTAACCTTAGTCTTTATATTGTCCATATGCTGTAATCTTCCAGTAAATTCTTACTAGTATCACTTTAAACAAACAATTGTCTTCAAATAAATTTAGAATAAGAAACATAAACTAATTTATTTTACCTTCATTTATTCTTTCTCTGAAAATCTTGCTTTCTTTATGTAGATCTGAGTTTTCATTCTGGGTTTCATTTTTATTCTCCCTGGAGAACTTTTTTATTTTTAACATTTATTGCAGGGAAAGTCTGCTAACTATAAATTTCTACAGGTTTTTTTTTATCTTTGTAAGTCTTTATTTCTTTGTCACTTTTGAAGAATCATTTTACTAGGTATAGTATTCTATGCTGGCATTTTTTTCCTTTCAACACATTGAAGATTTCATGTTACTCTTATTGCTAGTATAGTTTCTGCTGAGAATCTCTCTGTATTTCCTTGTTCCTCTACAGGTAGGGAGTGTTTTCCAACCCCATCTTTCCACCCTTACTCCTGGTTTCCTTCAAGATGTTTTTCTGCCTTTGACTTTCTGCAGTTTCAAATGATATTCCTAGAGTTATGTGGTGGATTTTTGGCTATTTTTTTTTTCTGCTTGATGTTCTCTGAGCTTCCTAAACCTGTGGTTTATTGTTAGCAATTAAGCTTGGAAATTTTTCAGACATTGTTTAAGTTATTTCCCCTGCTTTATTGTTCTTTCTTTCTTGTCCTTCTGGTTTTCTAAATACCTGTATGTTAAAAATAAATACCTGTATGTTAGTTATATCTTTTGACATTTTCTCACAGTTGTTTAATACCATTTTTTTTTCATTATGTTTTCCCTTTGCAGATCAGTTTGGGAAGTTGTATTGACCTATCTTCAAGGTCACTGATTTTCTTTCCTCAGCTTTGTCCAGTCTACTAATGAGCCCATCAAAGACATTGTTCTTTATGTTATAGTGTGTCTGACTTTTAACATTAATTTTTAAATTCTTTTTTGGCATATTCATGTCTCTGCTTACAAAACACATCTTTTCTTGCATATTGTCTACTTTTTCCATTGTAGCTCTTAATATATTAATTATAGCTATCTTAAATATCCAATGTGATAATTCTGACTCTTTGTTGTATCTGAGTCTGGTTCTGATGCTTCCTTTATCTCTCAGACTTTGTTTCTTCTTGCCTTCAGACATGCTTTGTATTTGTTTTTCTTTTTTGTTGTTAAAAACTAGGCATGTCTGAGATACTGAGAATTGAGATAACTGGCCCCTGAGTGATGATTTATGGTAATAGGGCTAAACGTAAGGCTGTGCTTAATATTTGCCATAGTTATATGTACCACAGGCTTCAAATTCTTCTAATGCTCTGGTTTTTATCTTTCTTCATGACTTTTGGTTTCCCCATGAACTCCTGCTGAGAGAGAGCCTGTATAAGGCATTCACTGCAGGATTCAGCTTTTTAGGAACCTACACAAAGAAAGATGGTCTCGTGGTCAAAGTATGTGAATTAGAAGCAACTTAACTGAACAAACCACTTGGTCCTGAAAATTTAAATCTTTGCTTTCTTTTCTCAATATCAAGCTATAGGAAGCAGCGGATTTAACTCTGATACTTTCACTTATATCCTCACTCCTAGGACCTTATAAAAGCTTATTCTGATCATGAGTGAAGAAAGGAGGATACAGAGATATACAAAGGCAGAATTATTTAAAAGTGTCCCTGGCAAAGAAAAATAGAAAGAGATAATTCTCTGAAAGTTTGTAACTTTCTTTATGAAGGATGTCCCCAATTAATACCAATAATATAGCAGAAGGTATCAGGAGTTCATGACACATTGTATTAGAAAAAAACAGTAAACTAGGAATCAGGCCCCTTCATTCATATGTTCATTCACTCAATAAATATTTACCCAGTGCTTTCTATCTGTCAGGCATTGTGCGAGGTGGTACTACTAACACATCCTGTGACATTGTGCCAATCATTTCATCTTCCTGACTTTCAGTTTGTATAAAAGCAAAGCCAAGAGATTTACATCTGCCCACAGTGCTTATTGTGAAGTTCAAATGAGACAGTAACTGTGGATATACTTTGAAAAGTGCATAACAACATTGAGTTTTATTTATACAATGTTTACATATATTGTATTTATAAAAAGGCTGTTTGAACTAAATTTCAGAAGCTTCACAAGGATCGTAATTTTTCATTGGTTTTACTTATTTCACTTTTTTTCATAGTACCGCCTTCCAAGTTTTTTTACATTAGCTTTACAGGAAAATGCTCAGTTTTACTGGCTCTGTTTTGAGATTCATCCTCTCAGAACTCTTGCCTTGATTTTTACAAAAGTAGATTTCTTACTAGGGACTAACATTTTAGGAAGGCAAAATTTACTCCCAATTTGTGGTTCAAATGGAAAAGTTGAGCCCAAGAAAGTGACTGAGTCAGTCAAGGGCAGGGCTCAGAAGAAGTGACGATACACTTCACTCCCTGCAGCCACCTTCCTATAAAAAAGTCCAGACCCTTTAAGTCTACAATTAATAGCAGCAACATCAGGTCTTAGATCATACTTTTTCTACTTACCAGAGCTATTTGTAGAGGCTACTGAGCTGTGGCCATCATCTCCTCTCATGGCATCCTTTGGTTTACTGTGAAGGCATTATGCAGAAAGGGTGATTTATTTGTGTCTACTTTCCTCACATGGAAAAAACTCTCCAGCCAGAATTCCGAGCCTAATTTCCACCCATTATGCTTACTGGAGCAGTATGCTGTGCTGTTCAGAGCAGATAAAAACTGGAGACTCTGCATTTTAAACTCACCAAATGATTGAGAAATAAATTTAGTTCTAAGCACAGCCAATGAATAGCTGCAAGGTGTGTTGGTTTATCATAACAGATACGTCAACTTTCTCTATCCTCCAGAATCCCAGCATTATCACAGTGAGTTTCCTCAGCAGAAGCTGAATGGAGTATTGCACAGAGAATTTAACTTTAAGAAAAAATATTGGTCCAATGTCTAGGAGCCTATTAACATATTCTGCTGTCTTTTCATTACAGTTTCCCTTATTGCAGTAGAACCCCAGAATAGTATGTTTCTAAATGTCATTAAAAAATTAACGAAGGGAGGCAAGATGGCTGATTGGAAGCAGCTGCAGTCCACGGCACTCACGGGGAGGAATGAAAAGGGGCAAATGATTTCAGCACTTTCAACTGAAATATCCAGATTCTTGCATTGGGACTGACTAGGCAAACAAATTGACCCACAGAGAACAAAGAAAGGCAGGGAGTGGGGGTGGGGCAACAGCCCATCCAGAAGCAATACGGAGCCAAAGGAACCTTCCCCCCCACAGCCAAGGGAAGCGGTGAGTGATTGTGCGATCTCACCTGGGGAACCATGCTTCTCTCATGGATCCTTGCAACCTGCAAATCAGGAGATCTCCTTCCGAGCCCATGCCACCAGGGCTTTGGGTCCAATACACAAAGCTATATGGAGTTTCAGCAGAGCAGCTGCTCACTAACTCCAGTCCCAGGATCTGGAAAAGTGGAAAATTCATCTGTACATATTCCTAGGAAGAGGGCTGAATCCAGGGAGCCGAACAGCACCCCTCTGCAGGCCCCACTTCCATGGCACCTCACAACTTAATACCCACTGACTTGGAACCCCAGCCAGCCAATGGCAGCAGGCTGGAGTCCACCTGAGATGGGAGTGAGTTCCTTGGGAGAGGAGTGGACCCCATCTCTATGGTTCAATAGAAGCAGCCATTCCAGCCTGCCAGCTGTGGAGAATACAGGTGGTCTGGATGAGGAGGGACCACAAACAATGCAGTACAGCTGCTTTGTCAGATCATAGTCAGACTGCTTCTTTAAGCAGGGCCTCAACCCATTTCTCCTCACTGGGTGGGACCTTGGTTCTACAGATAGAGCTCTGATCTCTTCTTGGGATGATGCTATTGTGGGGAGGGGTGGCTGTCATCTCTGTAGTTTTGTAGACTTAGCAATTCCAGCCTTCCAGCTGTGGAAAATACAGGTGGTCTGAATGAGGAAGGATGCCCCCCAGGACAGCATTACTGCTCTACCAAGAAGCAACCAGACTGATTTTTTGGGCAGGTCTCTGATCTCATTCCTCCTGACTGGATGAGATCTCCCAGCAGTAGTCTCCAGCCACCTCTTACAGGTATGCACAGGCCAGCAACACATCAGTGCCTCCCTGAGACAGAGCTTCTAGGGGAAGGAGGTGGCTGCAATATTTGCTGTTTACTGTCCTTCACTGGTGATACCTCCATGTATGGGAGAAACCAAGGCAACTGGGGTCTGTAGTGGACCCCCAGCAAACCACAGGAATCCTACAGTTGAGTGGCCTGACTGTTAAAAGAAAAACAAACAAACAAAACAACAACATATAAAAACATCCCACAGAAGCCCCATTCAAAGGTCAGCAACCTCAAATATCAAAGGTAGATACGCCCACAAAGATGAGAAATAACCAATGCAAAAATGCTGAAAACTCAAAAACCAGGGTGCTTTTTCTCCTCCAAATTACCACAACACTTCTACAGCAAGTGCACAGAACTGGGCTGAGGCTGAAATGGCTAAATTGACAGAAGTAGGCTTCGGAAGGTGGGTAATAATAAATTTCACTGAGCTAAAGGAGCATGTTCTAACTCAATAAAAAATTTAAGAATCAAGGCAAAACCAAACAGGAGCTAATAACCAGAATAGGCAGTTTAGAGAGGAGCATAACTGGCCTAATAGAGTTGAAAAACACAACATGAGAACTTCACAATTCAATCACATGTATCAATATCAGAATAGACCAACAGAGGAAAGAATCTCAGAGCTTGAAGACTATCTTTCTGAAATAAGACAGGCAGTCAAGAATAAAAAAAATAGAATGAAAAGGAATGAACAAAACTTCCAAGATATGTGATGTATAGAGACTGAACCTATGATTGATTGGGGTACCTGAAACAGATAGGAAGCATGAAACCAAGTTGGAAAACATACTTCAGGATATCATCCAGGAGAACATCTCCAACATAGCAAGACAGGCCAATATTCAAATTCAGGAACTGCAGAGAACCCCAGTAAGATACTCTATGAGAAGATAAACCCCAAGACATATAATCTTCAGATTCTCCAAGGTGGACATGAAAGAAAAAATGTTAAATGCAGCCAGAGAGAAAGATAAAGTCACCTACAAAAGGAAACCCATCAGACTAACAGCGGACTTCTCAGTGGAAACACTACAAGCCAGAAGAGATTGGCAACAATATTCAACATTATTAAAGAAAAGAATTTTCAGCCCAGAATTTTATACCAAACCAAACTAAACTTCATAAGTGAAGGAGAAATATAAACCTTTTCAGACAAGAAAATGCTGAGGAAATTCACCACAAGGCCTGCCTTGCAAGAGCGCCTGAAGAAAGCACTAAACATGGAAAGAAAAAAACTGTCACCAGCCTCTACAAAAACACACTGAAGTACAGAGACCAGTAACACTATGAAGCAACCACATAAACAAGCCTGCAAAATAACCAGCTAGCATCATGATGACAGGATCAAATTCACACATAACAATACTAACTTTAAATGTAAATAAGCTAAATGCTAGAATTAAAAGACACAGAATGGCAAGCTGGATAAAGCACCAAGGCTCATTGGTATGCTGTCTTCAAGAGACCCATCTCACGTGCAAAGACACACATAGGCTCAAAATAAAAAGATGGAGGAAAATTTACCAAGCAAATGGAAAACAGAAAAAAAGCAGGGCTTGTGGTTCTAGTTTCTGACAAAACAGACTTTAAGCCAACAAAGATAAAAAAGGACAAAGGAGGGTATTGAACAATGGTAAAGGGTTCAATTCAGCAAGAAGAGCTAACTATCCTAAATATATATGCACCCACCACAGGAGCACTGAGATTCATAAAGCAAGTTCTTAGAGACCTATGAAGAGACTTAGTGTCCCACACAATAATAGTGGGAGACTTTAACACCCCATGACAATATTAGACTAGATCATCAAGAAAGAAAATTAACAAATATATTCAGGACATGAACTCAGCTCTGGATCAAGTGAACCTAATAGATATCTACAGAACTCTTCACCCCAAAACAACAGAGTATACATTCTTCTCATGACACTTATTCTAAAATTGATCACATAATCGGAAGTAAAACGTTCCTCAGCAAATGCAAAAGAACTGAAATAATAACAAAAAGTTTCATAGACCACCCCACAATCAATCAAATTAGAACTCAAGACTGAGAAATTCACTCAAAACCACACAACTACATGTAAATTGAGCAACCTGCATGACTCCTGGGTAAATAATGAAATTAAGGCAGAAATCAAGAAGTTCTTTGAAACTAATGAGAATGAAGAAACAACATACCAGAATCTCTGGAATGCAGCTAAAACAGTGTTAAGAGGGAAATTTATAGCACTAAATGCTTACACAAATAAGCCAGAAAGATGTCAAATTAACAACCTAACAACCCAACTAAAAGAACTGGAGAACCAGGAGCTAACAAACCCAAAAGCTAGTAGAAGGCAAGAAATAACCAAGATTAGAGCAGAACTGAAGGAGATAGAGACACGAAAAACCCTTCAAAAAATCAACAAATCTATGAGCTGGTTGTCAGAAAAAAATTATAAAATAGATAGACTCATAGTTTGACTAATAAAGAAGAAAAGAGGGAAAAATCAAATAGACATAATAAAAAATGATAAAGAGGATATTACCAATGACCTCACAGAAATGCAAACAGCCATCAGGGAATACTGTAAACACCTCTATGCACATAAACTAGAAAATCTAGAAGAAATTGAAAAATTCCTGGATGCATACACCCTCCCAGTAAGGTGAACCAGTAAGAAGTTGAATTCTTGAATAAACCAATAACAAGTTCTGAAATTGAGGCAGTAATAGATAGCCTACCAACCAAAAAGAGCCCAGAACCAGACAGATTTACAGCTGAATTCTACCAGATGTACAAAGAACAGCTGGTTCTATTTCTACTGAAACTATTCGAAAAAAAAATGAATAGAAGGGACTCTTCCCTAACTTGTTTTATGAGGCCAGCATCATCCTGATACCAAAACATGGCAGAGATACAACAAAAAAAGTAAACTTCAGGCCAATATCCCTGATGAACATCAATGCCAAAATCCTCAATAAAATACTGGCAAACCGAATCCAGTAGCACATCAAAAAGCTTATCCATGATCAAGTTGGCCTCATCCTTGGGAGGCAAGGTTGGTTCAAGCTACAAAAATCAATAAATGTGATTCATTACATATACAGAACTAAAGACAAAAACCACATGATTATTTTAATATACATAGAAAAGGCCTTTGATAAAATTCAACATCCCTTCATGCTAAAAACTCTCAATAAACTAGCTATTAAAGGAACATACCTCAAAATAATAAAAGCCATAAATGACAAGCCCACAGCCAATATGATGCTGAACGGGCAAAAGCTGGAAGCATTCCCCTTGAAAACTAGCACAAGACAAGAATGCCCTTTCTCCCCACTCCTATTCAACATAGTATTGGAAGTTCTGGCCAGGGCAATCAGGTAAGAGGAAGAAATAAAGAGAATTCAAATAGGAAGACAGGAAGTCAAATTATCATTGTTTGCAGATGACATGATCCTGTATCTAGAAAACCCCATCCTCTCAGCCCAAAAACTACTTAAGCTGATAAGCAACTTCAGCAAAGTCTCAGGATATAAAATCAATGTGAAAAAAAATTTCTAGCATTCCTATACACCAACAACACACAAGCAGAGAGCCAAATCATGAATGAACTCCCATTCACAATCGCTACAAAAAGAATAAAATACCTAGGAATACAGCTAACAAGGGAAGTGAAGGACTTCTTCATGGAGGACTACAAACCACTGCTCAAAGAAATCTGAGTGGACACAAACAAATAGAGAAACATGCCATGCTCATGGATAGGAAGAATCAATATTATTAAAATGGCCATACTGCCCAAATTAATTTGTAGATTGAATGCTATTCCCATTAAACTACCATTGGCATTCTTCACAGAATTAGAAAAAACTGTTTTAAAATTCATATGGAACCAAAAAAGAGCCTTAATAGCTAAGTCAATCCTAAGTAAAAAGAACAAAGCTGGAGGCATCACACTACCTGACTTCAAACTATGCTACAAAGTTACAGTAACAAAAACAGCATGGTACTAGTACAAGAACAGACCCATAGACCAATGGAACAGAATAGAGAACTCAGAAATAAGACCACACACCTACAACCATCTTATCTTTGACAAACCTGACAACAACAAGCAATGAGGAAAATGCATCTTTTTTTTTTTTTTTTTTTTTTTTTTTTTTTGAGACGGAGTCTCGCTCTGTCACCCAGGCTGGAGTGCAGTGGCGTGATCTCGGCTCACTGCAAGCTCCGCCTCCCTGGTTCATGCCATTCTCCTGGGAAAAGGCATCATTTTTAATAAATGGTGCTGGGAGTGCTGGCTAGCCACATGCAGAAAATTAAAAGTAAACACATTTCTTATACATACACAAAAAATAACTCAAGATAGATTAAAGACCTAAATGTAAAACCCAAAGCTGTAAAAATCCAGGAAAATAACCTAGGCAATACCATTCCAGACATAGGAAAGGGCAAAGATTTCATTAAGAAAATGACAAAAGCAACTGCAACAAAAGCAAACATTGAAAAATGGGATATAATTAAACTAAAGAGCTTCTGCACAGCAAAAGAAACTCCATCAGAGTGAACAGACAACCTACAGAATAAGAGAAATTTTTTTCCATCTGACAAAGGTCTAATATCCACCCTCTGGCAAAGGTCTAATATCCAGTCTATAAGAAATTTAAATAAATTCACAAGAAAAAAACAACCCCATTAAAAAGTGGGCAAAGGTTCTAAACAGACACTTCTCAAAAGATGACATACATGTGACCAGCAAACATCAAAAAAGCTCAACATCATTGATCATTAGAGAAATACAAATAAAAACCATAATGAGATATCATCTCACATCAGTCAGAATGGCTATTAAAAAGTCAAGAAACAACAGATGCTGGTGAAGGTATGGAAAAAAAGAAATGCTTTTACACTGTTGTTGGGACTGTAAATTAGTTCAACCATTGTGGAAGACAGTGTGGCAGTTCCTCAAAGACCTAGAGGCAGAAATTTGACCATTTGACCCAGTAATCCCATTACTGTGTATCTACCCAAAGGAATATAAATCATTCTATTATAAAGATACATGCACGTATATGTTTATTGCAACACTATTTACAATAGCAAAGACATGGACTCAACCTAAGTGCCTATCAATGATAGACAGTATACAGAAAATGTATGTGTACACATTTGAATGTACATATACACAATGGAATACTATGCAGCCATAAAAAATAATAGGATGATGTCCTTTGTGAGGACATGGATGTAGTTGGAAGCTGTTATTCTCAACAAACTAATGGAGGAACAGAAAACAAAACAAGACATGTTCTCACTTATAAGTAGGAGTTGAATGATGAGAGCACATTGACGCATTGCAGGGAGCAACATACACTGGGGCCTGTTGGGGGTTTGGGAGAGGGAGAGCATCAGGAAGAATAGCTAACGGACGTTGGACTTAATGCCTAGGTGATTGGATGATCTGTGCAGCAAACCACCATTGTACACGTTTACCTGCGTAACAGCCCTGCACCTCCTGCACATGTACCCCTGAACTACAAATAAAAATTGAAGAGAAAAAAATTAACAGAACCAGAATCAGAGGACATAAAGTCAGCAAACTGAAAAAAAAATTACAGAGAAAATGAGAAAATGAGCTCTTCTTGACAACACAAAAAATAATTTGCCATTTAATTTTTATCCCACAGAATAAAAATAGGAGAACTCTAAAATAAGGTCATTGGACAAAAAATTGTATACGATGAGTTGTGTAAAATAATGAAATCTCAGGAAGAACAAAGAAGAAAGCATAAATGACAGAGATAAATTTTATTTTTATAAAGCATGAAAGAAAGGTCAGAAATATCCTTCATCTCACTGTTATTCAACCTTCACATTGTCTATTGAAGCTTATAGAAAAACAAGACTGAAGGATTCTGGTTCCAACCTTGTTTTTGCCACAGTTGGGATTGCCGACCCCTTGCTGCTGAGTTAAATCCTCTTTATACTGTAATAGAACAAATCTTTATTTTAGGGGAAGAACTAATGACATAGTAGATCATTGGCAAAATAAATACCAAGCCATGCGGTAATTAGTAAAATGACTATTGATAATAACAACGTGAATTAATATTTGGTGAATTTTATAAACAGAGCATTTCAAAAGAAAGAAAGTGTAGCATCCTTTGGAGACAAAATAATTCCTCAAAGATTACTGTTCTAAAATAATACCCTCAGAAATGACTGAGTCTAAACAAAATAGTAGTTGGGACTATTAAAAAGGTATACAAACAACTCAAAATTCATCCATCTCAGCGGTGCTCACATCATCTCTGTGAGATCAATAGAAATGGAGAATTTTCTCTACATTTTGGAAACAGAAAAACTGAAACCATCTAAAGAATTACGGCTGCTATGGAGATTAGAAAGAGCTAGAGTTTTTTCTAAAATATTATTGTCCTTATTAAAAACAAATACACACACACTAGAAAGAATCTCTGTTATTTGATATGATAATTCACATTCATTTGCAGATACATAATTACCAGTTTGGATTGAATACATGTAAGTAAGGCAGTTAATAAGAGTAGGGGTTATACAATAAAAACAACAACAAAACCATTTGGGGGTGTTCACTGGAACAAACATCTTATATGAATTATGCCAATTTTCACCAGGCCCTTATAAGGTAGTATCATGATTCCCTCTGTACGGATGAGAATATTGATGCACCAAGAAGTTTAATCACACTTCAAAGCCCTGTAAGTAATAAGTGGTTGAACTGGAATTTGTGCCCATTTAGTCATTATTCTGGAACCTGTTCCCCCAACCCCAAATTGTCCTGTCTCGGTCAGGAATGAGATACGATGCTTTGGCATTTTGAATGCTTCCAGAATTCATTTTTGCATTGAAATGAGCTTCCAGGCATGGGTTTGGTCCTCAGAAAGGGTAATATGTTTGTAGGAACAAATTCTCCTTCATTAAAGTGTGATACAAAGATTTTGAAAAGCAGTTTTGCTCTGGCTGAGGTTAATTGTTTTGTATGTTTCATTTAGAAATCATGTATTTGCTTTTAGAAGTATTTTAACTAGACAAAGCACACAGAGCAAAAGCACACCGTTAGATCTGAGGATTTGATTAAGAAACTTAATTAACATTGCTGGTGTAGTCAGGAGCTGCCCAAAAGGGAACTCGCATCTCAAGCATGGGACTTGGTCTCTAGCATCAGCTGCTAGGAAAATCTTCATTCCAAAGAAAAGGCCATAGTGTGGCTCCAGCCAGCTGTCAATTATTTGAATAAACTTTCCTTGAAGCAAGTAACACCAATGTAATTTAAGAAACAGTAATGAGAGAGAAAGAGAGAGAGAGAAGAGAGAGAGAGAGAGAGAATGTTACTTTCCAAAGTCACTGAAACAACCATCCCAAAGGTTCTAAGAAGGATATATTTGACTTGTGCTTTTGAACTTTGATGGGGATGGAGGTATCAGGAAGCAGTATTCTCCCAGCCCTCAGGATACTTTCCAGAATCTGGGCATCATGAGAATTTGCTCTAATTTCATACAGATTATTAAACCAGGAGAGGTATAACTCACCGCCCTAAATATTAAGCTCCAAAGGGCTTCAACATGTTTTACTCTATGTCCCAGTAATCAGGGCCCTGACACACACACAAAAAAACATAAAATATTTTTTGATTGGTGTGAAAATAAAATTAAAGATCAAAAAGAGCTCTCCATGGAAACTGATCAGTTTTATTCCCAATAATTTATACATCAGCAAATTTTACTGAGTACCTACATATACCTTTCACGTATAATTCTCCATGTCCTTATTATAAGCACCAGGACTACCTGTTCCCACCAGCATGCCCAGCCTCATTCCATGCTCTGTTACTAGCACCACATAAGAGGGAACTTCTCTGAAAAGTCTGTTTTTGCCTTGAAGTTCGCCATCTATAAGGTTTCAGCCACAGAGGTGAAGATGGACGGGTAAAACCTAATAAGGCAAATAGGGAGAGGATGGGATCAGAATAAGCTGTTTTAGGATTGGGGTAGGCACTAGAAAGGAGATAGGTCTGGTTGCCAGTAATAAAAGGACCAAGCAGACAAGCAAAATTAGGAATTGGGAGGTTGCAGAAGGCATGAGGAAGATCCAACAGCAAAGACGTCTCTGACAGTAGGGGAATCTATTTTAGTTTCCAGTTCCAAGTTCTTAGATTTGGTTCCAAAGAATGACTCTACTTTTAGTTCAGGGGTTATCCCAAGCTAAGCAATGCTCTATGGGGTGGAGGGTCAGCATAGTTACTGGTAGTAAGGCATTTGACCTGCTAAGCTGCTTCTAGTGTGGAGCAGGTAAAAGATCTGTCTAGAATCATTTTATAGGACTCCTATTGGGAGTTCTATATAATAATGACAGAATGCACTGCCCTCACCTAGGAATAATGTCTTCTGGCAAGTCAGGGCCCCACGAACAACACAGAGGTAGGTCCCTGGACGTTTTTGCTTTTGCTGACATTCCGTCCTTCCAGTGGCCCCATGTGTGTGGATGCTGAGCATCCTGAAACTGACAATAAGAATCCCTGAGCAACATAAATGGAGTAAGAACAAGCAAAGGGGAAACATAAGTAGGCACAGGCAGAGCAGAAAGAGAAGGACACAGAGATCACTGGCGGCTGGGGCCTAGGAAGGAGAAACAAGCCAAGACCCTGGGCCATCTCTTCTGTCTAAAGTCCAAAAAGCAACCACCATGTGATATGGCCACTCTTTACCTGGAAGAACTCTACTGCTTGCCGGTCTAAGCCATGACCTTGCTTTCACTTCCCTTCCATAGCTAAAGCACCTGAGGAAGTGTGCTCTTCAGATGTACTTCCTTTCCCATCACTTACGTTTAATTCCAAGGAGATTTTCCTAGCCCTGAAGTCCCAAATGCTCTGTTATGGAATCTAACAGCCCAGCAACACTTGAAATTGTCTCTGCTTTCTCTGTATGGTCTCACAAGTTATTGAGAAGGGTTGACCTTGTTCTAATCATATGTGGGGACACACCACACTCCTCAGTATGCTTTGCTAAAGCTGAGATCTTGCATATTATCTATGGATTGCATAACTAGAGTTCAACCTTCTCCTCCACTATAAGCTGGTTTGCACATTTCCATCTCACTCCCTTAGCCCAGTAGACATGGATGGATTTAGACTTGGGGCCTTTCTAGGCTGCCTCATCCAAGAGAGCTAATGCCTCATGTCACAAGGTACGGTAGCTGAAGCAAAGTTTACACCTGTCTGCCGATTTATTAGCACCTTACATGGACTGATTTTAGAGTCCAGATTTACAAGTAAACTTACACATTATTGATGGCAACTCTCTTTTTCCCCTTACACACACATAAACACACACACACAGACACACACACTATTACCTTCTACTATTTTCTATCATAAGGAGACTGAGAAAATCAAGCTATCTTTTCATGGTCAACATACTCAGTATCTTTCCACTAGCAGAATTCCTTATAAATGAAAAATATAGGAGACAAAGAAGCAAAAACATTTTGTATTGAGCACATTGTCTAACTTTCCTCACCCAATTCCCTGAGTTCTTGTAAACCTGGGCTTAATTATTATTCTCATTTTTGTCATGAGAAAGTCACTTACTTTATGGATCTCACAGTCTATTTAGAAAATAGACTTCAATAAAATAATTAACTAAAACAAAATAATATTACAATAAAGAAATGTGTTCTTCCTTAAAGGAGAAGGAATGAATTTAGTGTATAATAAAGAGACCTGCCTTAGTTTGGAGAAATGGGAAAGGCTTCTCTAAGGAAGAGTTTGAGCTGGGAACTGAAAGTCGAACAGGAGTTACCTAGAAGAAATACGGAGTATTCGAGACAGAGGAGGGGACATGGCCTGGTTCAGGGCACAGCATGGCACATTTCGCCTGTTAAAATAAGGCCAGTTTTCTAAAGTACAGTGAATGCTGTCAGATGAGGCTCATCAAATATTAGTTGTTTCTTCTTCTACTTTATTATTTTAATTAATTAATACAAAATTATTGAACAATTTTAATCAAGGAGAGAACAATCATATTGGTATCTGATATGAGACATGGAGATAAGAGGGATGAGGTTGACTAGGTTTTTGACATTAACACCTGAATGAATGACAGTACCATTAGCTGATAGGGAAGACACTGAAGGAAGACCAATATCTGGAGTGAGATCATCAGTGTTGTATCAAAATTACCATGGACAGCTTTTAAGTCTTCCAAGTGCATACATCTAATAGGCAATTAGTTGGTAAAGCCTAGAACCTGGAGGAGAAGTCAAGGCTGGAGATATAAATTTGTGAGTTATCAGTATGTAGGTGTAAGGGAAGTTGTAGGCATAAAGGTGAATGTGCTATGAAATTCAACACTGAGTAACTCCAAAAATATTAAACAATGCAATTTCATGATAAAGAGCTAAGACTCTGAAGCCAGATTGCCTTTGTCTGAATTCCAGTTCCTTCATTATAGTAGCTGTGCGGCCTCAAGCAATTTACTTAACCTCTTAGTGCTGCCATTCCCTCATCAGTAAAAATGGAGCTAATAACATATACCCCAGGGCTTTGGGAGTATGAAATGAACAAACACATTAAAAGCTCTCAGAAGAGTGTCTGGCACATAATACTTAGCAAATATAAGTTGTTTCTTTGGCTGCTTCTTGTTAATTATTATTTTCATCATCATTATCAACATTAGACATTAGAAGGTGATTATGCAAAGTAGACAGAAAAGGAATATCCAATGAGGGAATCAGGAGAGCATGATGTCTTACAGGCCAAAGAGGAATGAGCTCAGAAAGAGGCTATGGCCAACCATGCTGAATTCTAATGAGAGGTCAGTTAAGATGAAAACTGCAAAATGCCTATTGTATTTATGGACATGCAGGTTATTATTAGCCTTAGAAACTTTTTTGAGAGTTTCAAGCATAAACATGGTTAACATTAGATGGAAATGATCAAATTGAGAAACAAGCCAAAGAGAGAAGATGAAGAAGGAACGATGTCTTCTAAGAGAACAGCAATGACTAGGCTCCAAAGTTCAGGTCATGTCAATGGTCTTAGGTAGAAGGTGTTACAGCTCCTGATAGCAGGAGGGAAAGAGAAGAGGAAGGTCACAGACAATGGTTTTATCATCGGGGGCTGAGGGAGCTCCCATTGTTGTCTTTTATTTTCTTTAAAAAAAATGTGAGACTCCATCTTAAAGAGAATTACTTATGAGAGCATAGGATGTATAGAAAGAGGAGATAGGGAGTGAGTGGCCAGGTGATTTAAAAATTTGGAGAAAGTTTGCAGCATCCTGCAGTGGGTAGAAAGGTGAGCTAACTTGATAAAATGTTGGATGATCTTTGGCAGTCCTGAGGGACTATTTGAGGTTGGTGACAATAAATTGAAATCAGAACCAAAGTGTTTTATTTTGTACCTTTTTTTCATCCCATCTTTTTCATGGTACAATTATAAAGATAATTGGATTCACTAGGGTTGATGCTTGAACAAGTGGGGATAATATTTAAGAGAAGGAAAAGGGATTGTTGGTACTACTGAAATGATGGGTGATGGAGGGAACTGTTAAAGGAAATGAGTAAGAGCAAGGAGAGGAGCTCTAATGAGTCCCCAGTGATGACATCATGGGGCCGAACAGAGAGCTGAAAGGGGAGAGACCACAGTGGAAGAGCGGGATGCTCAGGTTTAAGCTTTTGGAGAGAGGACCACCATGCTCAGGCTCTTTCTCCAACAGATTTCATCTTCTTACCTCTCAAGGTTCCTGTTCCATTGTTCCCACCGACACTGCGGATATCCCTGTATCAATGACCAAACCAAACAAAATGCCTTTGTAACCACTGAGCTCAACCAGACATATTACTGATCACCTTTTTTCTTACTGTCAAACCACTACATAAATGAATCACACACTCTGCTCCCACTTTTCTTTCCTTTCTTCACTTCAGAAATCTTATTTCTGCCTCCAACCTCATAGAAATACCACGTTCTATCTTCAGTGTTACTAATGATCTCTTTTCTACAAAATCCAATGGTATTTTTCTATTCATCATTCTTCCCTAAAGAAAAGTAAGGACTTTGAGAATCAAAGAAGTAGAGAGGGAATTTCAGGTGGAAATATAACTTTAGCGTAAAGAAATGTAAGCAGAGGTATGAAAGGAACCTTCAAGGGGCCATGCAGAGCCTGTGGACAGTAACGGATGAACGTCAGAGATAGCAGGAGATGCAACTGGAAAATTGTAAAATAGGCCATTGGAAAATAGAACAGGGATGAGCTAAGCTGACTTACATACTAGGTCCCCTTGTTTAAACTTAGTCCTATTAGGCAGTGAGGAATATTCAGAACTTTTTTTAGTAGGGAAATGACATGAAAACAGTGTTGTTTTAGGAAGATTAATCTGGCCAAATTCAGAATGAATTAGATATGGCTAAAAGCTATGCATCTAGTTCAGATAATTAATTCCATCCAACAAGCGTTTATGAAGCTTTTCTATGGATATGTGCCGTCCATTGTCCTATAACATTGTCCTAGGGAGAAGCAAAGTGCTGACTCCAGAGATAATACAAAGTAAATATGATATGTACATATTCCTTAGGACATCAGAATTCTAACACTGGGAGCAACACAAAAGAACTTTGGGTAAATACCTCTACTATAAGGCATTATAAGAAATGTTTCGCCGGCTGGACGCGGTGGCTCACACCTGTAATGCCAGCACTTTGGGAGGCCGAGACGGACAGATCATGAGGTCAGGAGATCCAGAGCATCCTAGCTAAAACGGTGAAACCCCGTCTCTACTAAAAAATACAAAAAAAATTAGCCAGGCGTGGTGGCGGGCGCCTGTAGTCCCAGCTGCTGGGGAGGCTGAGGCAGGAGAATGGCATGAACCTGGGAGGCAGAGCTTGCAGTGAGCCGAGTTCACACCACCGCACTCCAGCCTGGGCGACAGAGCGAGACTCTGCCACACACACACACACACACACACACACACACACACATAAAAGCGAAGTGTTTCAAAACAGAAATATTCACTAAATGTTATGTAAGCTTCAAGGAGTAATCAATTAATATCAACTGAAGTGGAAGATTAACAGAAGGTCTCTCCTAGGTGACATGAGTGGAGCCTTGAAGGAGGATAGAGTATCAGCTGGTGGAACTTATTGCAATTGCACAATGTTGAGTCCTTTGCCACTATTACTCTACAGGCCAGCTTTATAACTCCCAGGCCCAAAGGCTGACATAGGCTTGGAGTTTCAGGTCAATTGTGTGGAGAGCTTGGATACAAACCATGCTCCATCCTGTAAATGTTCTAACTTGGGGGAAATCGGCAATAGACTGCTGGAACAACCTGATTCCGGCAGTAATGAAATATTGTTGGCTATTGATCTACCAGAAGACTGCACTGATGATCTGCCCTGTTGGTGACTAGGAAGCAGTGAAGAGAGACAAGAGGAGAGAGCAGCGGCCATGCAGAGAGCAGGTGGTGCATGGTCCAGGCCTCCAGTCTGTTTCAAGAGATCCTGATTCTACTTTCTATGAGTACAGTGTTTGGGGGTGACAGGTTAGCACTTCACTGAAAGAGGCATTGAGGGCTGCTGCAAGAACAGAGAAATGGTCAGCTGATCACTGACTTGCTCTCTATTCTTGGGCAGATCATCTTTCCCTGACACATTGTTCCTACCTGTAAATTGAAGATAATAATCCATGGCCCTTTGTTATCACAGTAAGTGGAAAATGAGATCCTGTAGGTGAAGGACGTTGAAGTCACAAAGAGAAAGGAGCTCTTCCATGAAACTTCCAGAGGGTAGTGGCAGCATCAACTAACATTTATGGGCGCTAACTCTGCACAGGGCACCATTTCTTATCCTGTACACTGAATTAACTAAAACTAAAAATTGTCCCTGTCTAGGGAAAGTTTGCCCTTCAAAAATCTTAGCTGCAGAGGTTATATAAATACATTCATAGAAGAAAAAACATTATAAGGAGGAGGGGAAAGATTTTTTTTAAAGCCCATATCTCTATGTTTAACTGACATGAGATTTTTATTTATTTTTACTACTTAAATTTTTTGAGCCTACACCGCAGGAATAAGCAGAGTCTATTAAAGAGTCTGATGCTGCAAATGATCTTACAGAAGATCACTAGAATTTATGATCAGCTCTGCCCTTGCAACTTGCCTTCCCTGCAGCAGCAGGCGAGGAAGGCAGAGAGGCTGAGAGGTCATTGGCTGACATCAGCAGGTACAAAGCATGCCATCCTTCCAGGTTTGGAGACGTGGAAGTAAACACGGCTTGTGCCAGGAGCAAGCTGTGACCTGACTGTGGGGTTGCGGGTGGGGGCATGTGTGTCTGCTGGGCAGCAGGAGAAGAAGTTTCTCTCTGTACTGGGGCTGTGAAAGGCTGGGCTGCCCTCACACTGCAGGTGTCGGGGGCTCAGGAGCCTCTTCTTATCTTTTGTGTGACTGCAACTATTTTCCCAAGAAAATTAAAGTGACTTAGTCAGTTAACCTGAAATTCCTAGCAGCAGATTAGAAGTTTTGTCATCAGACTTCGGTGGCTGAGAGACCAGAAAGTGCTGAGTATGTCAGAGGTGGGATTCCACTACCACCTAGTGGGCAGCAAGGGGCCACCTCTTTGCCCCTCATGGCTCCAAGGAACATCAAGGGAACTGGGAGGGAAACAGTCAAAAAGGAAGTTAATATAAGTTCTAGGTAGAATTAGACCATCTTGCAGTGCTTCCATCAGAATTAGACCATCTTGTAGTGCTTCCATCAGCCACCTGAGGGTGTGCATTCTGAGCACCCCATCAGGGGTTGATAGTAGGTTGGAGAGCTGCTACCCTCCCTCAGAATTTGGTTCCTGGGCCCTGGAATGACAGGATGCACCCAGCCTGCTTCGGGGCAGTCGACTGGCCAAAGAGAGGCATTGGACCTGATTCGAGGAAACCTATTTTCATATTTGAAGCCAGGGGCTTATTCATCCACTGCAAAATCAGTTCACTGCTGTCAAAGACTATAGCTGAGTCATTTCTAGTTTCCTCCCTGCTGCCTGCCTTATGCACTGAGCATGTTACTCTTGAAACAGATTTTTTTTTTGACAGTAGATGCAGTGCTCATAGTTTTATATGTGAAAGGAAGTGATGTTTATTATGATCACAATGAGACTAAAATGTGAGGATCACTGCCCACAAGCAGTTCATATTCTAGAGGAGCTGGGAGACACAAACAAGTAGTTGTAGAAAAATCTAACAGTGTGTAATGGTTAATTTTATGTGTCAACTTGGCTAGGCTATGGTATCATTTTTGGTTAAACACCAGTCTAAATATTGCTGTAAATGTATTATTTAGATATTATTAACATTTAAATTAGTAGCTTTTGAGTGAGGCAGGTGATCCTTCATAATGTGAATGTGCCTTGTCCAACCAGTTGTAGGCCTTAAGAGAAAAGACCTCAAAAGGTCTTTTGAGTAGAAGGAATTGTGCCTCCAGACTGCATTTAGATTCAAGGTACAACATTAACTCTTTCCAGGGTCTCCAGCCTGCAGGCCTGTCCTTCAGAATTCAGCCTTGCCAGCCCCTACAATTGCATGAGAGAATTCCTTAAAATAAATATCTCAATACATAGATGATTGATAGATAGATAGATGATTGATTGATTGATAGATAGATGACAGATATAGACAGATGATAGATAGGTGATACATATAGAGAAAGATAAATGATAGTGATAGATAGATGATTGATAGCTGACAAATATAGACAGATGACAGACATTATAGGCATATGATTGATAAATAGATGACAGATATAGATGGATGATAGATAGAGGACAGATATAGACAGATGATAGACAGATAGGGGATAGATATAGAGAAAGATAAATGATAGATAGTGATAGAAGATTGATAGGTGACAAATATAGAGAGATGATAGATATTATAGGTAGATGATTGATAAATAGATGACAGATATAGAGGATGATAGATGATAGATTGATGATAGATAGATAGATAGATAGATAGATAGATAGATAGATAGATAATGTGTATATAGATCCATAGATCTCTACAGCTATGCACATTCCATTGGTTATGATTCTCTGAAGGACCTGGCTAATACAGATTCATAATGGAGAGCATTTCAAAGCATTCTAGCATCACAGAGAAGAGATTTATTCTGCCTGAGGGATCAGGATGAATTTACATCAGCGGTAGCACTTAGGATACTCTTTCAAGGACAGACAAATTGAAGTTCCACAGATGAGGAAGGAAAATAATTTTTTTCAGGCAAAGGGAATAAGCAGATATGATCTGATCAGAGACACTATGCAAACAGAGTGACCCTCAATAACTCTAGTCTATGGTGCCTGGGATGGCACATGCTGAATGAAAGCTGAGATAGAATGAGACAAAGTTACTGAGGACCTGTTGTAAAGGACCTTGATTGCTCAGGGTTTGTCCTTCCTCAGAGACACTAAGATCTCTGATGTCCTAGGCATGAATGCATAGTGTGAAGTGAAGTCAAGAAGTGACAAGTTTGAGTTCCTTTGAAGGCTGCTTGGGATAGACAGGTAAATATTAAAAGGCTGCTACAATTTTTATTTCAAATTCTAATAAGAATTATCTATAGGTGTGAAGACTAGCGGTGGGTCACAGAGCACCCCAGAGACAAAGAAATAGAAACAGTCTTCTCTCTGCTATCCTCTGATATCTTCATAAGAGTGAGTACAGCAGGGTGGTTGAGAAGCTTGGTTCTGCCATTAAACTGCACTAAGTCGGTATCTCTCCACTACTGGTTAAGTCACCTTGAACAAATTATTCTCTAAACCCCAATTTCTTCACTTATAAACCAGATCTAATAATAGTACTTGCCTCATATGGCTGTTGAGAGGATTAAATGAGATCAGACATGGGGGTGCTTGGCCCAGCACTGAGCACCTTGTAAAAGCTCACTAAGCATTATTTTTTAATGCAAAAAGGATACTAGAGAAAGATGCTAGCACTGTTTAACATAAGCATGGAAATTTTTTTAAAGATTAGTTTCTAATACCATCCTAACCCTTTTGTCAAGTGGGCTTGCTGGTATATTGATCAGAAACATAAGCTTCTGTTCTTCAAAGATGGCCCATTAGGGTTACAATTGTGTTCTTGTTTTATCAAAGGGAAGAAGGAAAGACACTACTAATGCTAATGGTGTCAACTAATAATTTTGGGTACAGAGAAGTTTAGAGAACACCTTGCTTATGTACGTATCACTTTCTGGTGTTTACCTTACAATCAGATCCTTAGGGCTCCCAACGGGCCACTGTGAAACTAAAGGGCAGTCAGGATATCTCATTCTAATGTCATGTTTGAAAGGAAGATGCATGCCATACAATCTTCACCATCTCATACTGCCTGCCTTTTTCCTAAGAGCTCTAAATTTCTGCTGTGGGTCAAGGCTGGGAGGTGGTGTGATCAGATGGCTAAATGATTAAGAAGTAGCCTCATGAAAAGCCCGAGGCAGCCTGGCCCTCATTAATATATTCTGTTCAAGCCCCCTAGGGCAAGAATGACAACTGGAAATTATACTTGTCATCTTCCTAGAAGTTGGCATTAGTAAAGTATTTTCTCCTACAGGGTTAATGCTGGTTGAATATTCCTGGGGCATCTACAGATAGGCACTGTATGATCAGTGGAGATATTTTAAACCACCACAAATTTGCACAGGTGTAAATACGATGATTCAAATAAGTGGACACACATTTACACATACGTACACCCACACTTAAATACCACACCACATCCCCAAGTGTCATGTGACACCTAAGGCTTCCCTGTCTATCATCTGTAAGAGGAGTCCACAGATGAACCTATCTCAGGTGAGGCTCTCCTGAGCTCAGCACTTAGCTCTCTCTGAGCCCCTGGTCTCCCCCTAAAGAAGAAGTTTTAAGAAGGTTGTGAAGCCATTTGACTGCCAGGAAACTCACAGCCAGATTTTGTGCTCAACTGCATCAGCTATCCTAGGATTAGAATTTAGGTAAGATTATCACTCTCCTTTTCTATTTCTCTGCTCTTAGCTTTTTCCGGGGGAATGCATATTATACTCCTATACCTAATTTATAACCATAAAAGTTATCCTCAAAGGCCTTCATGGCCATAAATCTCACGAATCCTGTTTGTATACATCCCAGAGTCATAGAGTGGATCCTATTTCTTCTAATGGCATCCCTAGTCCCTAATTACCTAACTAGGTGAAGGTTTAATTTTGAAACACACTGGTTCTCCAATGAAACAAATGCATGTAGGTCTGGGGGTTGTTTCTCTTACTTATAGATGGCTCAGACTATGACAAGGGCTTCATTCACCCAGTAGTTAAGGGAGGAAAGAACTGGAGACTAAAGACTGAAGGCAGACAGGATACTAGAGGGCTGGACCAGGGTCCTAGCCCATACATGATGCACACTGGGGTTCCCACCCAGCTCACTCTAGGACTCAATTTCCGCTTCTCTAGTAGGTCTAAATTATTTAAATCATAAATTTTCAAACATGTCTAAACTTGAAAAAATTTTAACAAAATATTGTAATGAAGCCAATAATAATAATAATAAAAGCAATAAATATTGCAAGTAATAATACAACAGATGGATACCTCAGTGTGACAGTTTCAGGAGTGAAGGGCGTTTCCCCGTAGCTGCTAGCAGCTGACTGCCTCAGCTTTCAGACCTCTTTGACGACTGCCTTGGCTGAAGAAAATTGTTTCACCCAAAGTCACATCTCCTTCTCAGGGCAGCCTTCATCTAAAGCCTGATCAATGCAGGGTTATAAAGATGTGGCTCCCCTGTTCCAATTCATGACAACTCCAATGAACCAGCCTAGCTCTCCAGCTTCCTATGGCATTGGCTGTGAGGCTTCCTTGCAAATCAACTCAACTTTCTGTCCAATCTTGCTTCCTCTCCCTCTTTCCCCCATGTGTTGATCCAACAATACTCTCTGATACACATTCTGCTCTCTTATCTCTGCCTCAGGGTCTGCTTCCTGGGAACCTACTTGTGATTTTAACTAACATTCATTGCAACCTATTGCTTCAGGATCTGTGATAGGCTTTCCGCATGCATCATCTCATTTAACCCCTTCAACAGTCTTGCACAGGAAGGTAAAATGGGGTACAGGATAATATTGTAGGTACAGCACTCCCCCATATCTGTGGGGAATATGTTTCAAGACCCCCAGTATGAAATCTGATTGCTGTCAATTGGAACATATTTTTGTTCATGTCTTCCATGCAGAAATTTAGTGCCTTTTCTGTCTTAACTAAGGACTTATCGTGCACTGTAGCCAAAACTTTTGCAGCGCAAGAGGTGGCAGCAAAACCAGCATCATTTGTCCCCCTTCTTCACAATGCAATGGATAGAAGATTCGTTCATACCAGAAATCTCAGTCACCTCAGCAAAAAATTTTTTTTCTTTCCTTATTAAGTTTACCTTTCTACTTGAAGGAAGCCTTTTATGACTGCTCTTTGGCATATGTGAACTGCCAACATGACTACTCTTGCATTTTGGGGCCATTATGAACTGAAATAAGGTTGACTCAAATACAAACACTGTAATGTTGCAACAGTGCATCTGATAATGAAGACAGCCACTAAGTGACTCACGGGAGAGCATTGTAGACAGCGTGGACACGCTGGACAAAGGCATGATTCACATCCCGGGAGGGAGAGGGACAGCACAAGATTTCTTCATGCTACTCAGAATGGTGTGCAGTTTAAAACATAAGTTATTTATTTCTGGAATTTTCCATTTAATATTTTTGGCTCTTGATTGACCTTGGGTCACTGGAACAGCAGAAAGCAAAACCACAGCTAAAGAGCATTATTGTCTTGGCATCAGCTAGACCAGGTCATCCTACTGCATTAGAACATAGTATAGAATCTTGGGCAATACTTTATTTTTTCTAATCCTGTTTTCTCATGAGTGAAATAAGCCTTATTAATAGAACTAAGCTTTGATGCCTCTTGGAAATATTAAATAACATATTTTTAAGGGGAAGCATCCCAATTGCAGTAAGTTTTACATGAATTCAACTCTACATCTCTGGTGAGGTTTTTTTGCACCATTTATATCATGTAGGCAGTGGAAATAATCCTGCCTAAATAATCAGCAGAGTATAATAGTAAGAAAAGGAACTCTATGATCTACCTGCTTGGGCCAATGTCCACTGCCACATCGTGCCAGATTTTCCACCTGTAAAAGGAAGATAACAATAGTAACTACCATGGCATGTTTTGAAGATTGAATAATTTGATATATGTGAAGCTCTCAGAATAGAACCTGACACATAGTAAAGTTACTAAAATATCACTGCATGTTGGATAAAGATACAGCTTTTGTTTAAAGGTAAAGAATGAATTGTAAGGGCTTTTGACCATTGATATGGAGGTACCATCGGTATTCAGATGGCCAGGAAAGACAGGTAAAGTTATTTCACCAACCCATTGGAGGGCAAAACTAAAACATCAGCTGAGGCTCGCTGAGAATTGCTGACTTGAAACGAGATAGGAGAGCTCATACAGGTCTAAATTCCCAAACCCTGTAAAAAGTAATACCTTTTCTGAGAACTTGGCATTTTCAGGGCTGCGTTTGCCTGTTTTGCATTGCTATAAAGGAATACCTTACACTGGGTAACTTATAAAGAAAAGAGGTTTATTTGGCTCATGGTTCTGCAGGCTGCATAAGCGTGGCATCAGTACCTGCTCAGCTTCCGGGGAGTTCTCAGGAAGCTTCCAGTCAAGGCAGAAGGCAAAGGAAGAGCAGGCACATGACACAGTGAGAGCTGAAGCAGGAAAGAGGGAGAAAGAGGAAGGGGGGAGGTCCCAGACTCTTTTAAACAACCAGATCTCACATGAACCAACAGAGTGAGAACTCACATTGCTGCAAGAACAGCAGGAAGCCATCGTGAGGGATCCGCCCCAGGACTCAGACACTAAAGAAAAGTGTCATCAAATCTGGGGATCACATTTCAACATGAGATTTGGAGGGGACAAACATCCAAACTATATCGGGATCATTTTAAATGTATATATACTTCCCTTATTCATGAACTGACTCTAGAATTTAATGCTCTTGTAAACAGTATTTCTTCTACAAAACAGTACTTGTCATGATAAATGTAAATAATTGATTTATTAATATTAAATAAATGTAAAGCACTTAAAATGATGCCAAGCACATGGTCATTGCTATAAGAAATTTAGTAATGATTATTGTTATCCCCATTTTACAAATGGAAGCATATAGATGCTGAATAATACAATCCATCCCAGTTATCTGTCTTAAAACTCTGGGATCTTATCCACTTTGCTCCATTTCAAAAGATACAGTAAATAAAAGTAGAGCGCCTGGTTGAAGTTGGCTGATCACTGGCCCCTCAACTGCCCCCTGATTCTGCAACTCCTGAGTGAACTCTGTGGCCCAATAGTATTCTATGGAGCACAGTTTGAAAATCCATAGAGCTTGATGATCCTTCTAGTTCCAAAATCCTATGATCACCAGTAAGATCTGGGCAAATCCAGTCCTATCCCCTACCCAGGTGGCTATTGGCAAGATGGCTGCTCTGACATAGGTATTCAGGTAGCCACCTTAAAGCAAAATTTCTTTCTGTAAGCTACACAGGTTTAATCTATATCCTTAGAACAGATAAAGATAACAATTGGTATTCCAAGCTGTCATCCCATCTAGACCAGGATCCGCTCTTTAGCCACAGAAGCCAAAGAAATGTGGCAAATGTTCCATCACCCTCATCTCTACTGGGTCTTCCCTGGAAATTTCTGAGAAAGAAAGATGTGGTTAAAGAGGCTCAGCTGTATAGATATCAGGGGCAAAGAAGAAAATGATGCAGTTTATCAATGCTTGTTAGACTTGGCCCTTGGAAAAGTATAGAACCTCCCAGTAGATGGGAAGAAGTCCTTGCCATCTGCTCCCTTACATAGTTCTTTTACATTTTTTTTTCCTGCCAGCCAAAAGTTCCTTGACTTTAGCTCTCCAAGAAGGACTTAACCCTGTACCCAAAAGCCACTGTAGGAATTACCACTCCATTTGCCCATCTGGCAGCCCCTGAACCAAATCTGTTGACAGCTGGGACTATTGACTCATTATTTTGTAACTTTTATCACTGACCAATGGACACATGATCCTGCCATGTTGATAAAGGGAATGGGACGGGGGAGTTATCTAGGCGGGGGGGGGGGGGGGGCACAGGGGGACACTCCTGGTTTGTCCCCATGGCAGCATCCTGATGTTTAGAAGAATTATAGAAAGTTAATTTAGGAGGACTGACATGCCATTTTAATGCAGGCAAACTAATCTGTAAAAAGTCACCCACCCACATGTGAAGTACCTGAACTCCTGGCTGGATCTGGGTCTGGAGTTACACAAGACCCCGTGGCCACAAAGAAGGAGCCCAAAGCCAAGTGGCATGAAGCCAAGGGAGAGTGAAAGGGCATCCGGGGGAAGGATGGAAGCAACTGAGCTGTCCCATTAGCAATGCTATCCACGGGGCCTGGAAAGAGAAGTGAAAACATTAGAGGTACAAGGTCAAGGTGCAGGATGGAAACCTCCAAACGGGTCTTGGAACAAAGGGTAGGAGGCAAGTCCTGGAAGGAGACCCTGAGCTGCTTAAGGGAACCTCAGGGGCCTTCTATAGAGAGGCTGCACCTCGCGTGAGGAGGGTGGCAGCAGCAGTTCAAGGTCACTGAGCTGGCGGAGACATGACGGGTCCAACAGAAAGGGAGATGGCCTGAGGAGCGGGATGATTTGCTCAGAGCCTTCTTTGCAATGCATTCCTCCTGGTTTTTATTTCAGCGTGAAAGCTTCCAGGGAGGCTGGGATGAAAACGTGCGATGGGTTTGCTACACACAGCTATTTGTATCTGTTCTGAGCATCAGGGAGTGGATAGAGAAGAAAGAATCAATACAAAGGGGTACCAAGGAAGAAATGGGGCCAGGGTCAAGCTATAATTTTCTGGCCTGAGTAGAATGTCTGTGGCCTGGGGGTTCCAGAAAATGATTCACAAAACGAACACACTTTGACCCTGCAGGTTATTCTCAACTATTATTTAAGGCAAAATGTGGTTTCTTTTCCTCTAATGGTTTCTATCTCGCGAATTTTTATTCTCTTTCAAATCTAGTTGATATTCTTGAGAGAAATATTCTTGATATAAAACTATTTAAAGCAGTTATAGAAGGGAAAGGTTGAGGAAAGGATGTCCTTCCGAATTGGGACAGCCTCTTACAACCTGGGCCCTCTGCAGGACACAGTGGTGGAGCTGCGAGCTTCACCGGGTGCTGACTTGGTCCTCGCCCAGTGCTATGACTTGTCGGCTCGGTTTCAGTTAGGAATGCTCCCAATGAATGTTTCAAAGACCCTGACTACAGTGGCTTAAGCAAATGGGGAAAAAAACGCCTTTCTTCTATAATGTGCACTCCCAGGTGAATCGGTGGATGTTCACAGGCTCAGCCACATCAGCACCCAAGTCTTTCATGTCTCTCTGTTTAGTTTTCCCCATTTTATGCTTTGAGCCACATGCCGTTACTCCAGGAGAAAGAGGGCAAGAGAAAAGGGCAGCTCCTAATATCTGGATGTTAAAGGCTTTCTTAGAACCCCACAGCAGGCATCTGCTTACATCTCACTGGCCAGGCTATGTCACATGCCTGAAGAGGGCAGAGGAACTACATGTGACTTGAGCCACTCAACGAAGTCGGCCTCAGAGCACAATAAATACCTGGGGAGAGTCAGGAAGAGAAAGAGCAAAAAAGGGGATCAGGAGAGGGAGGAGAAGAGGAGGAAAGGAAGACAGAGAGAGAGGAAGGAAGGAAGGAAGGAAGGCAGGCAGGAAGGAAGGGAAGGAGGGAGGGAGGGGGAGGAGAAGAAGAAGAAGTGGGAGGAGGAGAAGGAGGAGGAGGAGGAGAAGGAAGGAAGGAAGGAAGGAAGGAAGGAAGGAAGGAAGGAAGGAAGGAAGGAAGGAAGTGAGTTCAATGTTTGAAGGCAGGAAGCATCCAGCACGGGAGAAAGGGAGGGAGGAGAAAGAAAGGTGGTGTGGGGGCAGGAAAGAAGGGAAGGGAAGGAGTCTGGGCTTTAATCAAAAAGAAATGAATTGAAGTTTCAGACCTATTGTTAACTAACCGTGGGGACTTGAGAAAGTTAAATTCTTTGAGCCACATTCTTTTTCATTTATAAAGTGGAGATACTTATATTTAATCCACAGGTATTTTATGCAGATTAAATATTTAGAGTATGTAAACAAATGCTGTAAACTGTCCTGTAGGGCTAATCATCTTAACGAAAACATTGATCCAATATGAAAGCATGATTGGTGACAGTCACTTGGCACTTCAGGTTAATTTCCAGGAGAAATTTCAGTGTGGTTTGGGCTTGAAAAACCTCTGCCCCAAGATGTGACAAACAAGTGAAATATACACTATACCCCTCTATGATAATTTCAGGTATTGATTTTACACAGGCAGAACTGAATTGCAGACATCTTAATGAGGATCATGGTGCAGAAGGGGCACTAGATGGCAGCAAAGTTCTATGTTGGGATTTCCCAGGGGTGCTAATGAAAGTATAGCAACTAAGTACTTTATAAAATAGGAGGCCGAACGTGGTGGCTCACGCCTGTATTCCCAGCACTTTGAGAGGCCGAGGCGGGCAGATTTCGAGGTCAGGAGTTCAAGACAAGCCTGGCCAACATAGTGAAACCCCGTCTCTCCTAAAAATACAAAAATTAGCTGGGCATGGCAGCATGCGCCTGCAGTTCCAGCTATTTGGGAGGCTAAGGCAGGAGAATCGCTTGAACCCGAGAGGTGGAGGTTGCAGTGAGCTGAGATCGCACCACTGCACTCCAGCTTGGGCAACAGAGCAAGACTCCGTCTCTAAAATAAGTAAATAAAAATAAAATAAAATAGGTATGCCACATCTATGCTATGCTTATTTCTCTTTGCAGACATCTCACACTCTTGTGTTTGTCTTCTCTGGAGGTGAAAGTCAGCCATCTCAGTAGAAACTTATATTTGAGGCTTAATTAGGGAAAATTAGGAGCATAGGCATAAAACCTTAGCCAGTTACTGATACATGGCAGTTTCATTACCTGGAAAATGGGAATCATAACAGTATTAATATCTATGTCTTGGAGACTTGTGACATTTAAATAAAATCATGTCTGTAAAGAACTTTGCACAGTTTTGCAGGTAAAGCAGACAGGATGTTGGTAATTTCTGCTCACCTTTCTCTTCTTTGGGTCCTTTTGTTAAGAGAACACTGATGAGGCTTCTCTTCTAGGGACCTGGGTGTTGCGCATGGGTGAGGAGAAGACACTGATGGCTCAGTGTGGTTATGGCCTAGAGAAAGTGTGCAGGAGGATCATGAGCTGGAAAGCGCTGGAAGATGAGAGGTCTAGGGCCCCAAGGTGAGAGGCCAGCACCTAAGAACAGACCGAGAGAGAGAACCATCCCCATTCACTCAGATGGCTGGGAAAATTGAAGAACAAGGGTATCTTATAATTAATTTTCAGTTGTTTACTGTACTATTATATCACACTCTTCCTATCTCTGAAAGTTAAACAGAGGTGTCTTGCACACCCACCAGCATCGCTAGTGCTTTTCATCCCACACTGCGTGGGGCACAGAGAGGTGACGGCCATACACATCAACGAGGGAGAGTTAATAGTAGAGGCAGGCAGTAGAGCAGATGGACTTTTCCAGGGGTCTGCAGAAATTCCAGGACTTAATATGGGGCTCATATAATCTTTACCTCATATGTTGTGGTGCATTTAAAATAAATTAAACAGGCCAGGCGTGGTGGCTCACACCTGTAATCCCAGCACTTTGGGAGGCCAAGGTGGTTGGATCTCTTGGGGCCAGGAGTTCGAGACCAGCCTGGCCAACATGGTGAAACCCCGTCTCTACTGAAAATACAAAAATTAGCCAGGCGTGGTGGCTCACACCTGTAATCCCAGCACTTTGGGAGGCCAAGGTGGTTGGATCTCTTGGGGCCAGGAGTTCGAGACCAGCCTGGCCAACATGGTGAAACCCCATCTCTACTGAAAATACAAAAATTAGCCAGGTGTAGTGGCTCATACCTGTAATCCCAGCTACTCAAGAGGCTGAGGCAAGAGAATCACTTGAACCCAGGAGGCGGAGGTTGCAGTGAGCTGAGATCGCGCCATTGCCCTCCAGCCTGGGCAACACAGATAGACTCTGTCTCAAAAAAATAATTAAAAAAATAAAAATAAATAAACATATTTGGAAATGATTTCAAGCTTACTGAAAATTGAAGAATAAGATTAGTGCAGCTGTAATCCCAGCACTTTGGGACGCCAAGGCAGGCAGATCACCTGAGGTCAGGGCGGGGCTAGCCTGGCCCACATGGCAAAACCCTGTATCTACTAAAAATACAAAAATTAGCCAGGCGAGGTGGAACATGCCTGTAATTCCAGCTACTCAGGAGGCTGAGGCAGGAGAATCACTTTAACCCAGGAGGCGGAGGTTGCAGTGAGCCAAGGTCACACCACTGCACTCAAGCCTAGGCGACAGAGTAAGACTCTGTCTCAAATAAATAAATAAATAAATTAAATAAATGGTTCAGAAAGACTCATATACCTTTTGCTCAGATTCCCGTCTTGTTAGAGTTGACCCATTTTGCTGTCATCTGCTCTGTATGACTAAACACTCTCCATAGGTTTTTGCATTAAACATTTGAGAGCAAATTATATACATCCTAAATCTTTACCCTTAAATACTTATGCGTGCATTTCCTCTGAATAGTAATATTCATTTAGCGGTAACAGCATATTTATCCACATTGGTAAATTTAACATTGATGCAGTAACTTTAGTCTGCCATCCACATTCCAAGTCTGACATGTGGCTCAATGATGTCCTGAATAACCCTTTTTCTTTTCTAGAAGAGAATCTGGGCTAGTCTCAGTGATTTATTTGCTATTTATATCCTTTTATCCTTATTTTTTCTAGAACACCTCTACATCGTTCTTTGTTTTTTAATGCCATTGAATAACAACTTGAATAATACTTTTTAAAAGGATTTGAATAATACTGCTCACGTTGTTTAAAAAAGTATAATGTTCCTCATTTTGAGTTTATCTGACACTTTCTTGTAAACATGTTCAGATCATGCATTTTCACCCCACATACCTCATAGACGATATTGAGTACTTTTCAAAGTACCTGGAGACATATTAGATCAACTGTCCCTCACTGATGATATTAATTTTGATCACCTGCCCGAGGTGCTTGATTTCACCACTGTGGAATCACTGCTTTTTCCCCCTTGCAACAATAAGCAATCTGTAAGGAGATATTTAAAATCATGAGGATGTCTTGCTCTTCTTTAAAACATCCCCCAAATCTAGCACCCATTATCTGTTCATTTCTGACCCAGTCTTTATCGTAAAGTTTGCACATAATGGTTTTCTGTCCTCGGCTTTCCCTCCATATTTACTGGGCAGCACCCAGCATTCGATTGCAATCAAGAGTCCTCCTGCTACCCTTTATTTATCTATTTATTAGCTGTATGGACTTAGACATTCGTAGGTTTTCAAAGGTTTATTGTTAACTACTGAATTTAATAATTATGATGCTCAAAATGTCTCAGATTTGGCCAATGGGATTCCTTCTGGGCTGGCTCCTGTGTCTCTGCAACATGCCCCCATTATGTTTTTAAGCACTTCCTTAACTTCCGGCACAACATGATATTCCTGGCACATCTTGTTCCTGCTTTCTCTGCCATCACCCCGAGGATTCTTGTTTCCTTTTCATACAGAGACAGATTTGAACAGTAAGCACCCTCATTGCTCCTAGGCTGTCTCTCCTTCTCGGCCCTCTCAATGGACAGTGTTGGGAATAATTGCATATGCAACTGCACATGCAGGGACAGTACTACAGAAGTGTCTACACACATACATGCCATGTGCATTCCTACACACACACTTCTGTATGTACACGGGAGCAGGCACACATACATACACAGGGTTTAGACAGCATGGTTGACCACTTGTGATGGTGAATATTGAATGTCAACTTGATTGAATTGAAGGGTGCAAACTACTGTTTCTAGGTGTGTCTGTGAGGGTGCTGCCACAGGAGATGAGCATTTGAGTCAGTGCACTGGGAGAGGCAAACCCACTGTCAGTCTTGGTGGGCACCATCTAATCAGCTGCCAGCACAGCTAGTACAAAGCAGGCAGAAGAATGTGAAAAAATTAGACTGGCTTAGCCTCCCAGCCTATATCTTTCTCCCGTGCTGGATGCTTCCTGCCCTCAAACATCGAACTCCAAGTTCAGCTTTGAGACTCTGACTGGTGTCCTTGCTCCACAGCTTGCAGACAGCCCACTGTGGGACCTCACCTTGTGATCGTGTGAGTTAATACTCCTTAATGAACTCCCCTTTATATATACATCTATCCTGTTAATTCTGTCCCTCTAGAGAACCCTGACTAATACACCACTCATACCTCTAATTTCCATTCATCTCTATATGATCTTTTTCTTCTCCTTGGGATAGAAGTGCACTACACTTTAATTTAAACCTTAAAACAAAGATTGCCCCCCTGCCCCCCTGCCACCACCACACAATAAAACCAGAGGATGTGTGGCCAATTGGGCAACAAATAATAGATTTACGGTAGCAGAAAGATAAAGTCACAGAGCAGGTTAAAACTGGAGAAAAGCAAATAAAAACAGCATTATAAATACCTTTCCAATGACTTACGCACTCATTTCAAAAAACATTTTTTCGGAATCTACTGTGTCAAGCACTATTTTAGGTATTGAGATATATCAGTGAACAGATTAAAAGTCTGTCACTTTAAGGAACAGATATTCAAGACATGTGAGACACACAGCATAACATTAGTACAAAAGATATAATAGGTGCTCATTTTGAAAATGCTACATGAAAGATCAAAGCAAAAAAAGGGGTATAGAGGTACCTCAATGGGCGTATTTCCTTATATAGACGGTTTGGGGTGCAGACTTTTGTGATAAACTGATATGTGACCGGAGACCTGGAGGATGTGAAAGAGCAGCCGTGAAGATCTCTGCCTGAGGCCAGAGTTCCAGGCAAAGAGTGGGTCAAGTGCATCCTAGAAGGCTGTGATGGGGGACAGTGAGGGGCTGCTGTGGCTGGAACCCAGTGACTGGGCAGTGTTAGGAGGAGTTGCAGGAGGCAGTGCAGGGTCGGATCCTACAGGGCTTTTCACACCTGTAAGAATTTGGCATCAGTGCAAGATGGGAAGCCACGGGAAGACTTTGAGCAGAGACATGCCATTGTCTGACCTGATTTTCACCATAGTCACTCCAGCCATTCTGCAGAGGATATACTCATATGGACAAAGGGAAACAGGTCAGTCCAAACAGGGGGCAAGTAGTAGAAACCAGAGATGAACTTGAGACTCTCGCAGTCATTCAGAGATGACGTGGTCTGTACTGAGGTTATGGCAAATGTGTGCACTGTCTGTGTAGAGACAGATGTCCAGTCAGCAAGCATTATTGCATGTAACTATGTGCTAGGGAATGTGATGACTTCTGGGGAATACAAAGATGAGTGAGATACAATCACAGCCCTCACAGAGCTCACAGTCTTTGGAGAATGTGGTGGGCAAGGCAGACATGCAGGAGTAGGATGAGAGTGTAACCTGATAAGCCCTGAGGCAAGTCAGGAGCAGGCTGAGCCACGGGCTCACGTGTCCAGTGCTCCATATCCGTGGATCCCTGGACTCAGAGACAGCTTCAGAGAGGACATGATTTCTCTTGAAATAGAAAGGAATCAGGAGCAAAGAAAGAGATTCTGGGGCTCTTGAGTGATAGAGAGAACATCCTTGGCTCTTGAATTTCCAGTTCCAGTCACAGCCCTCATTATGGCTTGCTGAGTCTGTCATTCCCTTGGGTGCCCAGGAATTGTCTGCCATGGTTTTACAACAAGCTCCCCTTACCTCATCTGCCTTGAGAAAGTTTCTGTACCTTGCAGCCAATGACTCTGGTCTGTGACATAGATAAGATACAAATGCAGAATCAACAGCCTGATGCTGGCCAGGGCATATGCAGGGTTAGCATGGGGTGAAGGCAGGGCTGGTGTCCAGATTTCTGGCCCAGGTGTGACAGCAACATTATTTGTCAGAAGAAATAGGAAGAAGCTACCGAGTGTGTTCTCAGGTGTAATAAGTTTGAGCAGCCTCCAGGGTGCAGATGGCACACCTCGAGCTAAGGGGCCCTGGGTGTGGGAATGAGTTCTGGAAGGCTCCAGTAAGCATTGCCAGTGAAGCTTGGGGACCTGCAGGTAGAGGAAAAGTCAAGCGTGGAACTCCAAAGAATGTCTCGGTTGCATGCAAAAGAAGAGAAGTCAGGAACAAAGAACAGCCAGGAATGAACTAAGACAAACAAGAGAGAAGGAAGCCAATAGACACCATGAGAGGAAAGCATTTCCAGGGGGAAAAAAATTCCAATTCCCCTTCCTTCTTTCTTTCTTTCCTTCCTTCCTTCCTTCCTTCCTTCCTTCCTTCTTTTCTTCCTTCCTTCCTTCTTTCCTTCTTTTCTTCCTTTTTGGGACGGAGTCTCGCTCTGTCGCCCATGCTGGGGTGCGGTGGCACAATCTCGGCTCACTGCAGCCTCCATCTCTTGGGTTAAAGCAATTCTTTTGCCTCAGCCCCCCAAGTAGCTGGAATCACAGGTGCAGGCCACCACACCCGGCTAATTTTTTTTGTATTTTTAGTAGAGAGGGGGTTTTACTATGTTGGCCAGCCTGGGAGCTCCTGACCGCAAGTGATCCACCTGCTTCAGCCTCCCAAAGTGCTGGGATTACAGGAGTGAGCCACAGTGCCCAGCCCAATTCCTTATACTTTAAATGACTCATTTGCCATAGCCCTTTTATTTCATATATTTGTGCAGCGGTCTTAACTCCCATCCTAGGCTCTTGCATAGGGGCGGGGACCGCGGGCTCTCTCTGAATAGCAGCCTGAGCTGAATGAGGTTCACGGGGTGGCGAGCCAGCAGAGGGGCTCTGTGGAAGGAAAGATCCCGAATGCCCCTCTCATTCTGTGCATCCTCAGATGTTATTTTACTGACTGGAATTTTTTAACAGCTAAAACCAGGACAAAATATGCTTAACAATTCAATACATTTTCTTACAAATAAAAGGAGTAAAATAAATGTATATTCTCCTGCAGAGCTGATCTGGAAGCATCCTCACACACCCCTCTGCCACCTGGTGGCATCCCCGTTTCTCTTGGATTCCTGGGATGTCCGCTGATGTTGTTGTCAGAAAGCATTGAACTCTTCCCTCCCACGATGCAGCGTGTCTGGCTGCCTCGGATATTCACATACCAGTCCAGCTGCCCAGCTCTTTACCCTCTGATTCTTCCCTCCTCCTTCTTCCAAGTCAGAGAGGGACACTGGCTTGTTATCTTTGGGCCCGCAGGTAACGTTTCTACATCGTTCCGGGCCTCACTATTTTTCCCATGTACAGATTAAGGAGATTGTTGTGCTCATCTTTAAATACCCACCTCAAATATTTTCTCTTCCCTTAGCCTATTCCATCTTCCCTATGGGTCTGCCCCGAGAGCTGCTTCTGTGTTCCCAGCACAACTGAGTATGGTGGCTGTCTCAGCCCTTACCACAGGGCACTGTGAGAGATTGCTGGCCTGTGTCCTCTCTCGATCAGTGAGCTCCTTGGATTCAGTAACCACGTCTTACATGTCTTTAAATCCCAATGATCTGGTTAAATGCCTGATGTCCAGATGCTGTTCCAGAAATGTCAATGCACTGGACCGACATTGGTCCAAGAGGTCACAAATGTACCTTCTTATCCTAAGTGCCCTGCTTTTTCTAATTCTTAATGCAAAGTCAGCTATGTGTCTCTCTATTTTTTTTTTTTTGATTGTATGAACAGCGTAAAATGTCGCGGAAATTTTGTTCTGCATCTTATCTTATTCATCTTGGTTCACTTCCTTTTATTACACAAAACTTTCATGGTCATGTGGTAAGATATTACTCCACTCTTACAGAGGGTTAGCGTTAAAGAAATAAGCAAAGGAAATGTCAAAGATATTCTGGGAATTTAACTCAAATTATTGTCTTTCCTCATGTTGACCCCCAGGGTGAGCAAGGACTGTAAAATACAAAACAATGAGTAAACAAATACCGAGGCCACATCCGTGGTATACAGTGGAAAGTGTGGTGTATATGACCTGTGTGTGGTGTATATATGTGGTGTATAAGAAGGTGTAGTGTATGTGGCTTGTGTGTGGAGAACTTTTAATATCTCTGACTGTTCTGCTCAGGTACGCCCTTTATAGCCAATTACAAGTGCATGTAGAGCTTCAAAATCCCCAGGCAATACCACCCGTGTTAAATATCCTCTGACAAAGGGAGAGTATAGGCTCTGTGTGTAAGCTTGGAGTGGCTCGCCAAGATCATCTGTGTACAATCGTGTCATTTTTCATAAACTTTTTCTGAGTCCTGAGGAAGAAACAGCCTTGTGGCCACCATCCATCATTTCTAAAGCTAGCAGCAAAGCCATCCTTGGCAAGACTCCTGCTCTCTAAGCCAAACCACCAACAGCTACTCTTTCACACAAGACTTCCTGGCCTAACCTACACTCTGCTAACCACACAGGCGACGCCCTTCATGACTGTGTTGCAAGGCAGTCATCGCCAGGGTGCAGGCAGCCGGGGACAGAAGGCATATGAAACCAATTTCAATGTGTGGGCAGTAATTTGTAGAGCTTTTGTGGAGTGTGAATTGTGACAGAGGGTAGGGGTGGGCTTAACACGGGTCAGAAATGGATGGTCTTTGTAAGAACAAGTTGGGGAAATGCGTGAGGATTTTATGGGGTAATTTTTATGTAATACTTTATTATCCTTTTCACATATATATTAGAAATTGTTGAAGCCATCCCTTTGCCCTCCATATTTGCATAGCATTTTATGTATTTTATATTATTTATTACGATCTTTCATGAATTAGTAATGTACATGCCAGTTTTCCCTGGTAGACCTAATAGGAGAGGCATTACCATTCATCTATTTGTATCACTTCCACAGTGTCTGGAATAGTGACTGATTTTTGAGTGCCTTTTTAACATGAGTGACATTTTCCATGCTTAATTGATATATGTTTAACTTACTTAACTTCATTATTAAAATAAAGGTAAAGCACAAAACAAAGTGACACTTATTATAAGAAGTCGATGAGCAAAAGTAATCAATTCCAGAGGTTTTGAAGAATACATTCTGACTCTTGGTGATCATTTGTGTGTCATTTGATGAACGTGTTTTGGATGACAGTTGAGATTTTTATGTCATTCAGTTTAATTAGCACTTCCATGTAGACTTTCATTTTAATAAATGTCAATCTTTTTTTTCTAAAATATTAACAGTACAAGGAAAGAAAGAGACAAAAGTAATAAAAGCACCAATAGGACGACCGAGCTGGAGCTCACCCATCTAACAGATGTTCCCATGCCAGCATCAACCTGGCTTCTCTCACAGCCAGACCGAAATCAGTCTTTACTTCCCACATGGACAGGAAGGTAAATATTCAGATAATGTGCAGAAGAAAGATTTAGCTGTGATATGATTTGAGGCTCAGGGAGCCTGGAAACAACTGATTATTGAAGCAGAGAGTGTTGAAATAACATGTTGTTTTAAAATTCTTCAGTGGGAGACTAATATTTCAACACATTTGAATGACTTCCTTGCAGCAAAATGCTTAGGCTTAAAACATGAAGCTGGATAAGTAATAGGAGCTTCCAAGAGAAAAATCACTCAACTTAGATATACTCCATGGCCAAGAATCAGGGTCAGTAGTTAAAAACGTTCCCAGCAAGCCCACCTCATGTTGTCTGTTCTCAAGAGGGATGACTTTGGGTTGGACCTACTTTTCAAATAAAACTGTTAGGTTAGTGAGAGACAAATTTCAGATTCCTAGTTTCTCATGATGGAATGACTGAGGAAATTAATGTTTAAATGACAAAATTTGATTTTCTGACAATTAGGGAAATAAAGATAAATACTTCTATCCAACCCCTACACAAATCCATACATTGATTGTACAGTGATTTAGTGAGTGCCCATATGAAATAAGTCTTGTGGCTAGAGTTTCATCTACTGAATTTAAGTGATGAATCAGTTGCATAAAATTAGAAATCCTCTAATTTGAGTAGAGAGAATATGATCTTCATTTTTATAATGAAATTGCTTGGTGGGGGGAACTACACTTATTAGATCAATGCCCATAACCAGAATGTTGGTTTTTTCCCAATATTTATTAATTCTTTACTTACTGTAAGACATATTATTATTTTGGCTTTTGTTTGCACGACCTTTTGTTTCTTTTAAAATTATTTTTTAATGTATTATTAATATTATTTTTGATTGACAAAACATAACTATATGCATTTATAGAGTACAATGTGATATTTGGATAGACGTACACAATGTGGAATGTTTTTGTTTCTGATTCTTCAATAGAAATAAAATGATAATAATTATTATTATAAAAGCACATGAAAGAATGGAAATTCCAATAGGCAATCTAGACTTCTAGGTTGGAGAGGACTTTATGAATATCCCTAGGTCTCTCATGAATAATCAAGGTCTGTTGTATAAGGATTTGTGAGAAAACAAGACTATAAACAATGTGTTCTTGGGTCTTTACATTTGCACATAAAAAAGTCTTTCCATGAAGTAAGTATGATTATTTATTCTTCATGGTGTCTATTAGAAGTGAAGGTAAATGTGAAAGTGGGTCTCTTTTTTTAAATGGTGATGAGAAGCCGGGACCCAGGAATACCAGAATCTTGCCCTCCAAACCACGTACCTTCCCAGCCCCCAATAGGATTCCCAAATGATCCCTGTGAAAGGATCAGTAGACAATTAACAAATAAAGTAGCATTTTATTGTAAGCTAGGTGAAGACCCAAGCCTAAAAACAGGGCTCTCTGAAATAGCTGGCTTGGCATATCTTGGCTTGAGCTAATGTCCAAATTGGGCTAAGTCTGGCATCCACCCACTCCAAAGCCCACACCTAAACCTTAGATCTCGCTCCTATGATCAGCTTCATGATCAGGAAGGAAACCAAAGGATGTGGCACACAAATCAGTGGAGTAAATATTTGCATATGTTGAGAGAGAGAGAGTGAGAGGACACCACGGCTGCCCTAAATAATCAAGCCCAGGAGAGATGAAAGAGATAGCATGCCTGCCACATGCATGATTAATGGGCCCTGTCAGTGCTCACAGTCCAGCCCGACCAGCAACCCCACACCCCCACCACTTTTGGTGAGGGGAGCCAGGGTGGGATGGACAGAAAGGCAGGCAGTCCTCCCCATTTCCACAGCAGGGGTAGAGCAGAATGAGCCAGGACCTGGGCTTGCACTGATGGAAGCAGGCAACAAAGAAAAAAAAATAGTTACAACCTTTGGTGACCTTCTCTTCATGGCTCATGATCTGAGGACCGAGAACTAATGTTTCAAATCCGTAGGTCACATTCCTGCCCGCTTCTGTCCACTCCTGCCCTAATACCTCATGCAAAGATATTCAAGGGCTACTTTTGTGCTCAAAGGAAACAATAGCTCTCTCTTTTCCCCCAAGTTCTGTTCCTGCTCCAAACTCCTCCTTGATCAATAGGGAAAGACATAGTAAAAATGTTTTTTAATTTTTAATTTCTAAATAATTTTAGTGTTATATCAGTAACAACTGTAAATGATTTCTGAAGTTAAATAATTCTAAAAGTCTTAAAGTGAAAGAGTATCCTGTTCCACCCCATCCCATTCCTCAGGCATTTTATTCCACAGATAACTCTTCTTAATTTTTCTGGTCATTTCACATGATTTTAGCTTTCATATATCTAAATAGTATGTTGATTTTGCTAGACTTATATATATATTATATCTATGTTATATTTCTGTATATGTATATGTGTGTGTATGTGTGTGTGTGTGTGTATATATATGCCTAGCAAAAGGAAGGAATGTCAATGAAACCACAAATAGGAAGATCAAATTGGATCTCACCCATCTAAGAGAATGGATACACACACACACATACACACACAGAGACATATATATATATATGTATATATTTCATGTGTCTCTATATGTGTGTATATCAATCTATCTATTTAAGTTTTACACATTATATACTTATAACCTACAATTGGAGATGAGGATTAGCTTTTCTACACCCACTACCATCCCAGATTCACCTTCTCCCAGCTTCCTAACATAGTTATATCACAGCTTTTAGTAAAATCAATAGTTCACAATCTTATGACTATCCAAATATTGTTCACTATTCTACTTCCATCTTTCCTATAAGCCCTCTGATGCTGTTGTTGCTCTTCTTTTTGGAGTTATTTCCTCAATTTTTCATTTACCTAGTTTTCCATAAAGTAACTGATATTTTTTCAAGAATTCTAATCTCTGCCATAGGCCCATAAGCATTATTTTTCATGTACTCAGATTTGCCCTCTGTTCTAATTTGTACTGTTTTCTGTGAAGGTCTTCTTTCCAGGTATAAACCTGAATATTTCTTTTGATGTTCACTTACATTGGTTATTCTTTTTGCTAGATGTAAAATTTTCCTCTTGATCTCTTTTTTCTTTAATATTTTGTTCAAAAACATATTCTAATATCATCCTGAAATAAGGTGGTAATAAGTTAGTTTTTCAGCTCCAATATATCAGAAATATTTTATCATCACATCTGATAGTTTATCTGGGTATAAAATTTGATGCTAAGAGTCTTTTCAGTCAGAATTTTAAAACTGAAGCTCCCTTGCCTTCTAACTTCCAATCTTATTGCTTAAAATCTTGTCACTGAACTAATTCCCAAGACTTTGAGAGGTAATAATCTGAAGTGGTTAAGAATGAAACCAGCTGGGTTCATATCCCTATTTAACCTACCGATTTAGCCAAGTGACATTTGACAAGTTATGTAAACTCCCTGTGTATCTCTTCCCTTCTCTGTAAAATAGGGTGTGATAAAATTCTATTCAGAATTAGTCTTTGTCTTGGTTATTATTATCTTTTGATGATTTTAATTTAGAAGGAGGAGAAAATGTTTTGGGTAAAATTCACCTTTGTGGGACCTAATTTTTTTATGGATGAACATAAGTTTCAGCTAATGATCCATAACAGAGATTTGCAGTAAAACACAGCATGTAATACTAAGCACATGCTACACACACAAATACAAACCCACTAAGTTATGGTATGTCAATTTTTGGAAAAATAACATGTATTATGATACTATTCAATTTGCAGTCTGTAAGTTGTAATTTTATTGTGAATAGTAAAAAAAAAAAAATAGTTCACCAATAGTCTTTCTCTCTGAGGAGACACTTTCCAACTTTAAGTGCCACAGTCACACAAAGTTAGAGGGAGATTATAAGTGACGCATATTGCAGCTGAAGATGGTTAGAACTCTCAGAAACAGAAGTGGTGGAGAGGAATACAGAATATTATCAATTATGGCTGGGGGAAAGTATTCCTGAGAAAATAATAAATAAATGTGGTGTAAACAGATAAACTTAAATAGAGAAACAAAATTAAACTTTCTATTTTGTTCAATGATAGGTTTTCTCACTCTTTAAAATGTGAAAGTGGACTGCAAACCTGCAGAGGAGATTCACTATGCCCTTCTTTATCCCGATTTGACCACATATCTCCCTGACTTTTGATTTTACATTAATAGGCTCTGGAAGATTTAAACAGGCTTGGGAAAGTCTGCATTTATATTTCATTCCCAGTTAGTTATCAGATCTAGCTATATGGATCTGTACTTACATTTTGGAGATTCCACATAGAAAGGAGAAAATCCATGTAGGCATGCAGAATGGACACATTAATTAATTGAAAAGGGGAACATGAGGAAGGGCAATGATACAAATTTCATTAGTTCGGGTTCACTAAGAAGCAGATTTCAAATTGAGATTAGATGTGTGAGACATTTATTGACGGAGGGATCAGGAGAAGGTAGGGAGAGCCTTCAGAGGCTAACACCTATGAAAAGTCCTACTTCCCACAGGACTGAGCCTGCCCTAGTACCCAGTGCAGCCAGTCATTGGTTGAGAGTAGCAGGAAGAAACACAGTAGGAGGTCCATATGGGGTGGTGAGTAAATTAGGCTCTCCACAGCAGGAAATCTGAACTTCACAACCTCTTTGCCAACCACACAAGCCAAAATCTAGTCAAACAATTTTAAGACACGAATTTACAAATTTGTTAATTGAGTAATGACCCATCGTTTGCCATTATCCAAGCGTAATAATTTATTGTTTTAAAGTGAATTTCCCTCTGTTTATTATGATAATTAGTGCTAGGAATGTGCTACACACCACAGATGTGAAGTTGAGTTTTGGAAATATCCTGATTTGGAGATGGAAAATGTAGGCCGTTTGTTCCACATGGTTGTGTAACTTACTTAACCTCTTCTTCTCAGCTTCCCTGTCTGCAAATTGCTGCAGCTATTTTATTAGAGCATTTTTCTAAAGGCTAAAATAGTCTATGTAAAAATTATTGGGAAGTACTATGAAAATTACTGTTGGCAGGGACTGAGACTGAGGCAATGTTTTCATGTAATGTAAGTTCTTAGGAAAGCAGAGACTCTTATTTCATTTAATGCGTGGTTATCTTTTAGAACAGAAATAAATTAGAGCCTGGCTAATAAAATTTCTATTAGAAATTTCATTTTCCAAACATTAAATAGCTTTTCAGCCTAAATATTTTATCATAAACTCAAAAGCTAGTTCATGTCTTTCCTGTGTATTTTTTGTCATGATAGAGCAGCTGCCTATTAAAAGTTATCATTATGCATTTTTCATTCCATATATCTCATTCTTACATTTTTGTATGTATATGTTTGTTATGATTTATTTTACTAAAGACAAATAATAATATTCTATAACATGTATTGATGACTTATTCTGTAGCAGAAACTATTTTAACAGGGAATCTAACTACATTTGTTGTCTTCTATATCCTAAGACCATAATGACAATCTTTGAAACAGTACTCATTTTCCAATTACTCTTATCTTTAACTGGAAAAACACAATGAAAATTGCAGAACTCCTTTGGGGAGAGTTATGTTGTGCAATAAATAAAGTTATTGTGGTTTCATAAATCTTGGACACCACTAAGCCAGAGGGAAAAGTGTTGTATTTGGAAGTTCCTTTTATTAGTACTTGATGCTATATTCACTGGGTGCTGTACAAGACAAAAATAACCAGTGATGCGATAATGAAACAGACAAAAGGTCAAATAATTGAAAATCCAGTATAAGCTGGACATGATGGCTAATATGTAGAGTTTCCTGCAGAAACATAAGGAATGGACAAATCTTTCCTGTTCTGATTTAATTTTTTCCTACTTTGCCTGATTACTTTAGTACATTAAATACTAGAATCTGACAGGCTTTGCTGGAAGAAAGGTCAATCTCCAGGATGATATTTAAGAGAATTTAAACAGATTTTTGCCTGTTCACTTAATAACTGGGTAACTTTACATAAATTGCTTAAGCTCTCTAAGCCCCGGGTTCCTTATTTAAAAAAATGAGACTAAGAATATGTAATAGGGTAATTGTATTACACAAGGAAATATATTTAAAGTAGTTTCCATTGTGCTTAATCCAAGTAAACATATAACAATTATAGTTATTATTTAAAAAGATACCATTTATCGACTTTTCATTATAATGCTAGTTTTGTGAACTTTTCTTCCTTTTATTGAAATTCCCAATATTCCTCATAAGTTATGCAATCCCTAACTTGGTAGAGCTTTCCATCAGAACTTTGCTTTTAGAATATAAATATCTAGTACTTAGTTAGTAAGGCATCTAGGGATAGTCCTGGTTAACTGTTGCCTTTGGCATTCTAATAATACACGTTTTTTACTCCATTTCTCCTAAAACCCAGTTTTACAGCTGGAAATACAGTATCAACATCTCTGTTAATGCCACTTTGTAGTTGACTCACAAGTCAGAAAAACAAAAGCCAAGTTAACAATGACATTTTGTTTGTGAAAGAAGGTTACATAGATAAGCAAGAGTTACTCATACTGAACAAAAATGAATTGCTCAGTTTATTCCACTGTTCAAAATAATCGAATCACCAAAGTTAAGTGAAGAATGACTTGAGCAGCCGTTGTAAAGTACAAACTCTTCTTCAGCTTCTGGGAACTTCAGAACCAGCTCCCATATCTAGTTCTCTATGGAATAGACAGGTGCTTTACCTCTACATGTACTCCCTGACCTCAACCATCTACTAATACCACAGAAAGAAATAGTACACTAATTAAAGAAACACACTTCTTAATAACATAAAGCAAAACAAATGAAAAAAACACAAACAAAATCAACTAATAAACATCAACACTTTCTCAGCACAACACTGAACATTAGCTAAGAATGACAACACACCAAATTCAGTATAATGAAACTGAACTGGAGTCCATGTAGCTCTTCAACTGCATCTATGACAATATTTAACTTATGTAATATACTGCTACTATTATTAATAAAAATAATTCTGAAAGAAATATGGTAAAATGTTGAAATTTAATCAATTATGCTGATTATGTTATTTTATTTATTTTTCATTATACTTAAAATATTTCATGACTTTTTTAATGATGAAAAAGATTAAGGTAAACGATGTGTCATGTGGCACCGTGGAAACTGGAAGACATGCATTAGAATTCTGGTTCTACCACTGAATGGATGATTACTCTTGTCAACCCTTAGTTTCTACCTATAAAATCTCTACCTATAAAAAAAGAAAGCCATAAAATTGTTCTACTATTTTTTACCTGCCTCATAAGGTATTTTATAAGTATAAAACAAAGCTGATGTTAGAAAATACTTAGCACAGTGCCTAACACAGAAAATTCTACTAAATATTATTTTTGCCTGAAAAATCATTTTAATAATAGTTTTTATGATGCATAGAATAGATTCTACACAAAGCAAGAAGACTGGTGTTGCCAGTGGATTTCTAACATGCCTTGTGAGAATGAGCTACTAGAGGAGTGTCCTTACAGCAACATTCGCTGACCAAGAAAAGTGGAGAAATAGACTAGACTGGATTTATGGTCAGAGTGGTGGAGTTAATGAATAATAGTACCTATTTTAGTCATGCTTCAGTAAAGGCTACATTAAATTTCCCAGACACAAAATTGACAGAAGTACTTGGAGGAAGAACAGATTCCTGTTAAAACAAGAACAAGGCCAGGTGCGGTGGCTCATGCCTGTAATCCCAGCATTTTGGGAGGCCGAGGTGGGCAGATCACCTGAGGTCGGGAGTTCGAGACCAGATTGACCAACATGGAGAAACCCCATCTCTACTAAAAATACAAAATTAGCCAGGCATGGTGGCGCATGCCTCTAATCCCAGCTACTTGGGAGGCTGAGGCAGGAGAATCTCTTGAACCCGGGAGACGGAGGTTGCAATGAGCTGAGATCGCACCACTGCACACCAGTCTAGGCAACAAGAGCAAAACTGCTTCTAAATAAATAAATGAATAAATAAATAAATAAAAGAACAAATTTAAACTATGCTAAGAAAAATGAAGACTGCCCATTCTCACTTCCAAAAATTTCAGAGAAAAATGAACACTTGAAAAGAGAGAGGTGGGGGGCTTTCAAGGGAAAGTATAAAGCCACCATCTTTCGGGAAGTAAATAGATATTTCCAGCTGTGGAATCATTTAATGGAGTTCTTAAATAGGAAAAAAAAAAGCAGAAATTTGAGCAGAAATAGCAAAATCAAAGACCAAAAAGAAGAAATACGCAAAGGCAGGATCAAAGTGATGAGCAATGAAGAGTTTAAGCAAGAATCAAAGCTCCAATCCCAGCCTTCTGAGTGTGAGCAGGATGGGAAAGGGAAGTAGCCGTGGGCTTTCAAGACACGGCAGCCACGGGCAGGTGACACTGAGGAAAATGGCACAGATAGCTTGTGCAGGACTCCTCTAAGAGACGGGGTGGCAGGGATAGAGGTAAGGAACGGCTGAACACAGTGTGACTATTCAAAAATGAAAAACAAAATAAAGGAGCAGCCACCATGACCGTTTACAAAGTAAGCCACAAGGTGGAATTCCTGGAGAAGAGAAACATCCAGGGTGAGCCCCTTTCACTGCAGAGTCCACTCTGTTATAGGGTGACTGGGTTTACCTCTGGCTGCTAATGGCAAATGGGAGAAAGTTGAAAAAATTAGAAGAAAGGAAGAAAGGAGGCATTAGGAACATTTTTTGAGAGAAACAGAAGGACAAGATTGTAAATTGAAGACTAAGCTTGCCATGAAGTCTGACAAGAAGAACAGGAATGATAAACAATGCAGCCAGGGTATACAAAAGCAAAGAGAAGGTGATTGGTTTTCTGTGAACTTCAAGGAAAATGGAAAATAGGCCCAAAGGAAAAAATCAAAGGTTGCTCATCCACAAAGATCTGATTGATCAAACAATTATTTTCTGTCTAAGACAATGCATAACTCTTTTGTGCCATAGAGGCTTCTGAAATACAGGAAGGTGTTGTAAACCAGGAGACGTCCATGAGCGAAGCTTAAGTGAAAAAATACCAGAGGGACTGATGAGTAACACTTCATGTAGAGCCATCTCTATGGATTTGAAGCTTTCCTATTAGAATTTACCTGTCAGATTCTGAAGAAGAGGGAAGTAAAGAAGCTAAAGAGATAAATGGTGTGCAGGCTGAACAGAATCTGGTCTTCCAGAGATGACACTACATTCACAATAATAAAACAAAGGCACTAGGAACACCAATAAGGAAAAATCACCCAGAAGTGAAAGTGTGAATCAGTAACATAAAATGTAAGCCAAAAAGATGAAGCTCCAACTGTCCTGAAGACATGGGCATTGAACATAGGCCAACAAAGATCTTTAGCTCATGCTTTGGAGAGAAAGAATTTAAAAATGAAATTATGAAAATAAATAAAATAACAAAAACTAACAATAACAATAAAATAGCAGGTGACTTTATAAAGTACCTACTACTTTTCTAACTACTTTACATATATCCACTAGTAATGGGATTATAATGACTCTTTAATGTAGGTGCCATTATTATGAGAAAACTTAGGCATAGAGAAGTTAAGTAATGACTTGTGCAAGGTCACACTACCATAACAGCAAAACCTGGATATAAACTCAGACGTTTTGCCTTCAAAGTCTATATTCCTGACCACTGTGATATACTACCATTGCAAATTAAAACTTGGGGCTTTAAAAATGATCAAGAATCATATTCAGGCATATGTTAAAAGAAAAACTTCAGGCAAATTAAATTTAAAAGAATTTACATGAGCAAAAAATGATTCAGGCGTCAGGCAACTCTAAGAATCAGAAGAGGTTCAGAGAGCTTTTTTTTTTAGGAGAGTGAGCAGCGAGTTTTTATTGGCAGACACAGAAGTAAAGTAGAAAAATCATTTTATTGGCCACAGCTAAGATGTCTGCCTTATTTGAGTATGGTATGATGAGTTGACTGCCTGTGACTGGCTGAAACACTTCTGTTTATTATACTCCTAAGTTAGGTTTAAGTGCTAAGTTAGGTTGTACTTTGTTACATAGGAACTCAAAGTATGGAGACAGACTCAGGCTATTGGCCTCCAGCTTATTTAATTTAACCTATAGAACTTCAGAGTTTATGAAGCATTTATATTCACAATCCCATTATTCCTTTTATCACCATGAGAGAGGCAGTGCAGAAAGCAGGGTTTCCCTTCCACAGAAGAGCTGACTGGTGCCCAGGGAGGACTCAGTGTCTTATCCATGTCCCAGTGAGTGACAGGTCTTTTTGGCCTAAATCTTTGTCTTTTTTTTCCCCAAATCCTATGACCTTTCAACAACATAGAGTTGACTCAACTAGAAAGCAAGTAAGATTGACCAGCTGGTTTCTGATGTCAGGTTCCTTGATAAATACAAATATTTTCCACCAACAAGTGAGACTAATGCTATGTCTCAGTAAAATAGTAAAAGGAACTCACAAAATAGTTTCTGCAGGTTCATGCACACAGAGTGTGTGTGTGTGTGTGTGAGAGTGTGTGTGTGTGTGTGTGTGTGAAGTTTTGGTAGTAAGGGCAAAAGAAAATAAAAGTAAAAAACACTACTTGCTTCCCCTCAAACATGTGAGGAATAGCAGGCCTCATATATGTATTCTGAATGTCTGAATGCACTATAATAAAAGACTTTTGATCCAGTGAACAAAGAGACTGGTTTTGTTTTGGCTTTTTTTTCTTTTTCTGTGAGGGTGCTGTGGGGCAGGTGATGGTGAGCAGGAACATGAAGCAGAAAAGAAGCAAGAGTCCAAAAGGCAGTGATGGGATCTCACAAGTTGAAAGTGGGAAGAAGAAAAAAACAAATTATTGTATTTCTTTATTCATCTCTCAACAGACTTTTAGTTGTTTCTTCATCATAGCTGTTTTGAATGATGCTGCCGTGAGCATGGAGGGCAGCTGTCTCTTCAAAACTCTTCTTTCATTTCCTTGGGGGGAAACATAAAAGAAGAGAATCACGTTCTTGGAACTCAGACGGATGAGTGTGCAAAAGAGAACAGGAAAGAACCAAAATAAGGATGAAATACTTTGGAGAAGAGAAGAATGAAATCCATGAGAAACAAAAGCAAAAGTGACAAACAGGGAAGAGTGCTGAGTTCATAGGAAATTTATATTTTCTTTCTGGAAATTTTAAGTGGCTTGCATGATTGTGAGGTAAGAGTTCTAAATAAGTTAAATACATTTTGAAATAAAAATTTAAAAGGCTATCAAATGTGATGATTTATGTGAAAATATTCTCCAAAAATATAAAATGCTGTTGAGGAGCTAGATATTATTGTTGCTATTACCATTGATGACATTTTCTGTGGTGTCATTCCTGGCAGGCCACCAAGTGATTTACTCAGCTCCATCATATTTGGGGGCTATGGTTCCATGTTAGATAAAATCACCTGTCCTTCCACTCCTCTGAATACAGTCGAATGGATATTATCTACTGATGTCAACTATAATCTTATAATAAAAGAAATAGTGAGCTATTTTCCACTTTTATTTAATATGGAATATGAGAAAATGATCATAAATTACAGCAAGAGTGATTTAGGTTCAGAATGGCAAAAAGAATATTTTCTTGCTGTTTATGCATGGAAACCGATTACTCGGGAAATAGAACTATCTCTTTCCTGGCGATAACAAGAAATTGTTTCCTGCTTATTTTCAGTCGTTTAGAAGAGGGCACTTGGAGGTGGACTGGGCTGCTGAAGGGGGTCATTTTGAGAGACCTGTTGAAATCCTCAAGCTGTGTTATATAAATACAACATGTGCTATTGAGATGTGCTATTAAGCTAGACACCTACAGCAGTGCTTCAATCCTATGCATCCTCAAGTAGCCTTCAACAGTTAATACAAGTTTTAAAATACCTTTAGTTCTGAAAATTGTTGAAAACGTTGAGAGTGAAAACATTGAAAAATCTCAAGTATTTCAGGTAATAAAGAAATCATTACTGGATTTTTCTGTTTTCAATTGCTATTTCATTTTTTTTCCTCACTCAAACCATTCTTTGCCCAGGCTGACGCAACTTAGTTTGCTTTATTCACCCAAAATATAGGACTTGATGTTTCCTTCCTTATACAACTTCCTACTCAAATCCCCTATCTTCCTTAAAGGCCGTGAAGGTGTTCTCTGCTTCCTTATCCTTTCAACCAGTCCCAGAAAGTTGTTTCCCTTTTCGTTAAGAGGCATAAAAATGTCAGTGCCACTGAATATACAATATCTTTATTCTCATCATCTAGGAGACAGGATGTGGTTAGGGTGTTAAATGTCAGGCATGTCAGATTTCACTTCCTGCTTTATAATCAATCCAATATGGGTCTACCAGGTCCCTGTTATATCCAAGCTTTTCCAAGAAGATCTTGCTTCTAATCTGAACTGGACTGCTCTTACTTCAATTACCCAGGGACAAAGTTAACAATACCTGGCAATAACCCTCCCCTTCATCTACCTCCTGGCCCTTCTTCCATCTCCAGGGTTATAAAAATGAAGGAAATGTGTTACGACTGATTCACATGGGTTGGGAGTTGCTTGCTGGATGATTTCATAGTCTGGCTATTAGCTGTGAAGAAATATAATACCATCTTTACATATCTGGTTTTAGTTGGGAGGGAAAAGCTCAAATTAAAGCCTCAAGAGAGGCAGAGGGAATGGAGTGAAAGAGAGTTAGAATTCTGGGGACTCAGTCTGATGATTTAGTAGGATGATTAGATGGAGTATTTATCCTGCTAATGTTGGTGTTTGATGCTCCAGGTTTTTTACTTGTGGTTTGTGTGCCAGGGTGGGAAGTGACTCTGGGGAATAGCATGCTGGCTTAGGTGGTAGGAAATACTGGGGAGAGAATGCACAGCTTTTTGGCTGGTTGATTTCCCCTGGTGGAGGGGTTAATGATGAGGTTGGCAGCCAAAAAGCCAGAGCTCTTGGGTTCAACTTTAGATCCCATTACCGCATTGATGGGTGGTCTTGAGACAAAATCCTGTAATGGTTAAGAGGTTGGGCTCTGGGATCAGGCTGATGAAGGCTCAAGCTCTGTGGCCTTGTGAAAATAAGCCCCATGTCTTTGTGTCTCAGTTTTCTTACGTAAAAAAAGCAGATAATAATTGTGTTTAAATGAGATAAGGTATGAATTGTGCTAAGCGTAGTGCCTGAAACATGAAGACAGCTCAAAATGAGAAGGAGGAGGACAATGGAAATAAAACAGAATATCTGGATTTCTTTTTCTTTTAGATTCAGCAAATTTTTATTGAATGCCTATTATGAATCAATAAGTGCACATGATATTTTGAATGAAAAAAGGGCACCTTGAACACAGCTCTCACCCTGGAGACTTACCATCTCACTGAAAAAAAAATAATTTAAATATCAGGCTACTTAAGTAAATGTGATGAGAGTTTAAGAATTCAGAAAAGAGGGTAACTATACATTGGAGTAAAGAATGTCATGAAAATATTTAAAATATTTAGGGTAAATTAGAAAATATTTTGTGGTTTCCATGAAACTATTGGAAACAGCAGTTATAGAGAAGAGAACTAACCTTGAATTAGAGGGTATGGATTTAAATTCAGTGGCTCTGTCACCTTTTTGTGTTGTCCTGGGGACTCTTTCACCTCTCTTTATTTGAGTTTCCACATCTGTAAAATTAATATAAGAGATGATGCATGGATTTCATGAGCATAGAGCAGGATCACATACATGTGCTTTGCACTAGGGAATATTCAAGAAGTAAATATGAAACAAACGCTTACTTCCTCTGTCTCTCTTCCTTTCTCTTTCCTTTTGTCAGAGCGACAGTGGCTCTCATTTGATTCCCTCAGTTCCTATGCTATTTGTGTGGAAATAAGCAGATTCACAGTTAAAAAACCATTCATATGTGTGCCAGGATGATTCACTGGACATGTCCTATTTCTCTTGCATCTTTCCACAGCCTCTTGAGTGTTCCCTGACCAGAGTTGCTGCCACCGAAGGTGCAGGTGGATGGAGCCAGGGCTTGCTGCTTGAATGTCTGCCCTCTGCTCTTGTCTCTGCAAGAGCTTCACTGGGTGAGGCTAGTTTACTCACCCTACAGTCTAAAAAGAGTTTACAATACTAATTCCTGCCTCAGGGAAGCTATAGGAAGATGACTTAGCACCAGAAGTTGAAGATTCTTCCAGAGGAAAAGCCCTGTCTCAGTTTTACATAAGACTTTTTACTGTGTTATCCTTCACTCTCCTGGGTGACTTTGTCACCTCTCCAGGATCTAAAAGGCCTTTGAGTAATATGATAAAGAGACCCAATGTTTTCCCTCCAGGCCACTCTAGGGCTGCTTTGCTTGGTCTCAACAATTTCACAAAGCACTTTCTTTTCTTAATATAATAATATGCTAGAAATGAAAATATTTCAGCAAACTGTATGATCACAGCATAGTTGATGAGGAACTGTCCTGCACTTGTCAAAGTGCATAGCAATTCTTAAAAATGTAACTTGGAATTGCAGGTTTTTAAAAAAATTCTAATTTCCCTTTATTTCTTGAAGAAATTGTCCATGTTTGTGTTTGTAACACAGATGTTCCCTTTCTTCCAGGGGCAAAGTTTTATATCTCATGGTTATTTATAAAAGTTCACTACGGTTAGGGGTGGAATATAGGTGGGGTAGTTATCTACATTGTGTCAGTCTATTTTTTTAAGCTCAGTGTTACTAAAATATAATTCACATACCATACAATTCACCCATTTAAAATGTACAAGTCAATGATTTAAGTATATTCGAAAAGTTACCCACCACCACAGTGAATTTTGGATCATTTCATGACACCAAAAAGAAACCCCACACCCAATGTCAGTCCCTCCCCATTTCCCCCAGTCCCTTCCACTCCAGCCCTGGCAACGACGAATCTACTTTCTGTCCCGGTTGATTTGCCTATTCTGGACACTTTATTTAAATGGAATCATACAGTATGACGTCCTTCTTTCACTGAGCAAAGTGTTTTTCATGTTCATCCATGCTGTACATCCACACCATAGCATGCCTCAGTGCCCCATTTATTTTTATTGATGAATCAGGTTCTATTATATGAATAACCCACATTTTATTTATCCATTTATCACCTGAAGGAGATTTGAGCTGTTTCCACTTTTTGTGTATAATGAATAATGTTGCCATAATCTTTTGGGTGGAGACATATTTTCATTTCACCTGGGTATAAATCTAGAAATGTGACTTCTGAGTCATGTGGTCACTCTTCATTTAACCTTTTGAAGAACTTTCTGGCTGTCTTTCAAAGGGGCTTCCCCATTCAGCATCCCCAACAGCAGGGTATGAGGGTTCTCCATTCTTCATATCTTCACCAGCACATGTTATTTGCTGTCTTTGTGATTGTAGCCATCCTACAATCTGGGTGTGAAGCCTCTATTTATTTACTGTTCTCTTTTGATTACTTCTTCTTTGACCATCATTTCTTCATGATTGAAATTAATAATTAATTCATGATTACCCCTTCTTTAAAATCAAAATAACATCCAGTCCTGAATATGTCTCTGGTGGGAATAGCTCAACTGCAGAGAATGTGATAAGAGAGAAAAATGTCCACCACCGCCAAGGGCTGAAAATTTTACTAGGAGAAGACACAAACAAATCCCTCTTTCTAGACTTTTTTTCTCCATCTTTATCAGCCATATTTTTTGCAGTGGAATTTAGGAAAAACATTAATGAGAGAAAATAAAACCATGTGAAGTAAACAGAACAACGGTATATATTCACTATTTCACTGAACAAAAGATACTAGCAAAAAAAGACAAACCACTCTTCACACCCAAAAGCCAAAATGGGGACTGACACTAGGGCAGGAATACTAGAGAGAAAACTCATCTTTCAATGACAACATGACTGTTCCAAAATTATAAGACTTACCTTTCTTACCAGAGCATAAAAAGGACTCCTTGACAATGACCCTGAGACATTTTTTCCTCTGTTTTCTCACAAGGCCCTGCATGTTCATAATAGATAATAATGTTGCTGTTGGTTATTTAAGCTAACATGAATAAGCACTGACTATATTCAGACATTGAAATAAGTACATTATCTATACTTTTGCAGCAACTCAATAAGGGCATATGTGTATGTGAATGTGTGTGTGTGATTCCCATTTTACTTATGAGAAAACTGAGGCACAGATAGATTAAGAAACTTGACGATAGCCCCCAGTGAGTAATAGCAAGGACAGGGTTCAAGTCCCAACCTGTCTTATCTGGAATCTTATAGCATACCCACTAAATTTCACAGACTCTTGAAAAAAAAGATATTTAGTGAATAAATGGATGAATATTTACAAATATCAAATTTGAGACATCTAGGAAAGGGAAAATAATGTTTTTGGAAGAAAGTATAAGTGAATAAAAGGACTTGTAGATGACAGAGTAAACTAACCTGCCACTTTTTCATTGATAGTTTAAAATCTACACATATCTATACATATCTACATCAAATAATGTAAGGTACATTTCTACAGGCTTTGACTACAAGTGAGTACAATGAGTACAATGAGTACAAAATTAATAGTAATAATTCCACAAGTGCCATTTCCCCTGCTTCCACAAAAACCTCTTTAAAGCTTCAAAGTCTAATCCTATAGTCTAATCCAGTTGTTCCTTGGAGTGACTTGGAGATGCATCACCTGAGCTTGCAAACAATTCCTAGGGCTCCAGTGGCCACATGGCATCAGCAAGGTTCTTCCTCTCCTGTTCCAGTCTCCTCGTCAGTACCCGCTTCCTGATAAGCCAGTTCAGAGTACCACCCTCTTGCCCTCTGGCAGTGCCCACCATGGAGTATCCATGTTCTCATCACAAAGTCTGCATGCCTGCTCCATACAGAGTGGAGCTCTCAATACACCAAGGCTATGGTGGGTTTAGTGCAGATGTAGACAAAAGGCTCCTCTCCCTCACTTTGTCACCAGAGAACCAATGTAGAACTGATTGTGTTTCAGAGTCTCCCAGGAAATAATGGAATTCTTCAAACAGTTTATCTTATAGCTGCACTTTGCTTTCTATAGGGCTCAAATAGAAGCAGCTAATGCCAGCCCAGAGAACTTAAAAGATCTCAGATGTCCTCCTGGTGCTTCTCACCAATCCTCCTTTACTGAGGCTTCTTTCCCACATGCAACTGAATTCCTTCACTAGATGCCAGGGAGCTGCTTGCTCTACTTGCTAACCGGTCAAACCCAGACATGTCTGAGTCCCGGGGGTGAGTGCAGCTTAGGCTGAAGCTGGGACCATGTCTGCATGACTTTTTAAACCCTTAATTATTTTGGAAATTTGATCAGATATTTTTGTCAGGTTTGGTACTGAGAGGGAGGAAACGTCATATTCTGCCAAATATAATTTGAGAAGTGCAACTTACATGTTTTTCTCCATCGCCAAAATGCACCCCCTCAACTCAGAATAGGATGATGGTTATGAGGCAGCGTATTAAAATAAGAACTTGCCAACTTCACACAGACATGGAATGTGTTCTAATGTTAAACAAACACAAATGAGTGTGTATTGTGCATATGACTAATAGAATTTGACATTTAAGAGGTGAAATGAAAAATCAACAGATCAGTAATTAAGAGAAGCACAATGGCAAAGATGTACAAATCAAAACATAGATTAAGGGGTCATTATTGTTTTTATTTTTTAACCAACTAAAATTTATTGACTTCTTACTATATCTAGGCATCAGAGATATCAAGGAAAATATAACATGCTGGGTAAACTAATAATTGTAATGCAAGATGACATTGGTTATAATAAAGTAATGGAAACATGTTATTTGTAATGGAAACATGTTATTTGTCCTAAAAACAAGAAAAGAGTGATTGAATCCTCCCAGAGTCGTCAGAAATAGGTTCATTCAAGATGAATCTTGAGCTTTATCTACAAGATAGATCAAAAGACATGGAGGTACCAAAGTCACTGAATTACAAAATCTAAGAGTCATGAGCAGTAATCGAATGAGGCACTTTCTAAAAAGGACAAATCTGGTACAGGCTTCAACTCGGGTTCCACGTGACTTAGCTGGGTGGCACGTGCCAGCTCTGTCTTTCCAGACCCACTTAGTTGTTCTCCCTGAGCCCTGTATTTAGAGATGTAGCTCCAAGCAGTATCTTAGCCACTCATCAACAAAGCAGGAAATACCCTCTCCCCTACCAGCTGGTGGCTCCAGTTGTGGTATCATTGCTGTAGACCCACTCTCCATGTGTACAGTTAACCCCTAGCACTTTGGTCTAGTCTGCACTTCTATTTTGGGTTATTGTTGATCTGTTTCCTGCTCAGCCCAGAAGTCTAACTCAAACTAATCTGCTTGCTTAGGCTTGAGTCATGGTCTAGCACTTGTCATTTGACTGTCATCTGTAATCAGACCCTTCATTCTCTCTCCCAGCCTGCATGAAATAACCTTTACTTTCTGAAAGCCCCAGCAATTAGGGCGTTTCCATCAGAAAGGACGGCCTTTGCCATCAACACCACCTAGGCCTCATCTCCTTTTGTCTTCCTTCCTTCAACATTGTATAGTGAATTGCCAACTTTCCCTACAAAGCCCATTTCTACCTATTCTCCAGCTGCCTATGCAACCTAGACCTTTCCCTTGAGCTCCAGATTCATCCAACAACTTTATGGATGTCTCCATTTCTTAGACTTACAGTTTCCACAAACTCAACATGCTTGTTTAAAAACCTCAATGGTGTCCTCAACCAACACCCCAATAAGCCCCAGATTCTCTCTTGTTTTGTATTGCATGGTTTCTGCACAATTGCCCAAGCCAGAACTTAGGAACTTTTCTCGACTATTCTCTCTCACCACCTACAAGTCAGTGATTCAGTCTTGTTGAGACTACCCATCAAATGTGTCTCATTTTTACCCCCTTTCTCCATCCCAAATCCTTCTGCCATGGTTCATGCCACCAGTACCGTTTTTCTGGAGTCTAGCCATAGCTTTGTCTCTACTATTGCACTGTCTCTTCTTCTTATAAGCTGAAGTCTGTACTGTGGACTGTAATGGTTCCACAAAGCCCATCGGATGCTGCCATTTTGTGACTTTTATCCTTTTGATGATTCTGCTGTCTGTAAAATAAAGGGCAAATTCCTAGTGTGGTACCTAATGTCTCATAATTTCTTCTCCAGCAATGCAAAATATTGAGTGTTTCCCAAAATAAACTGTACTTTTCTCCCCATTCTTTTCATTGCCAGAGTTCTTCCTTCTGTCACCACAGAAAAATTCTATTAAGCTTTTAGGACCCAATTTTACAGTTATATACCCTGTGAAGTCTTATTTCAAAATCTCCTTTATACTTTCATACAAGTATCCTATATGTGTCCCTTGTGCCATCCCTGTAACTTACATATATTGTAATCAGGGCACCCAACTTTATATATTATTTTCAGTTTTTGTTTAATTCCCCCCTCCACTAGACAGGAAACTCTTTTTGGCATCTTTGATTATTCTACATCTAGTTAAGGATTTCTCAGCAATGATGATATTGGCATTTTGGGCCAGTAATTCTTTGTTTTTGGAGGGGTATTCTGCTCATTACATGATGCTTAGCAGCCCCTCTGGCCTCTACCCACTAGATGTTAGCAGGATATTCTTGACTTCCCCAGTAGTGACAACCAAAAATGTCTTCAGGAATTTCTAAACGTTCCCTGCAAGGGCAGGGAATGATAAAATTGACCCCAGGTAAGAACCACTAATCAAATTTATAGTTTGGCATATTGTCTAACTTGATCATTTGATGAATGAAAGGAAAAAGGAAAGGAGAGAGGGAAGGAAGAAAGGAAGGAAGGACAGAAACGCACGAAGAAATACATGAAAAGTAGGATATAGAAGCATATAACAATATGGTATTTTTAAAAGAGCCAAAAATTGCACCCAGTCAGGGATCAGTCACCTGTAAGTCTAAGATTAAACTATCCTTGTTGATATCACTGGTAGTGAGAAGGTAGAAGCAAGAAAACATAAAATAAAAATGAAAGAAAAAATTATGTTAGAGATAGTTCAGCAAAAAGAGGGAAAAAGAAAGCCAACACAATGAGATGCACTGGTTATAGAAAATGAAGGAGCACTAGTGGCATCCAAGGCTTATCCCAGACAGCAGTGAGACACTGCTGTGGTCAAGAGCACAGATCAGAAACCAGGCTTCCTGGGCCCACACTCCTCCCTATCACTTACTATCTAGCATCAGAACCTCATCTGTGGAATAGAGGAGATAGCAATGCTGCCTATATCCTGGGCTATTGTAAAGAATACATGGGACTCCAGGTACAGGATTTGGAAGAGTGTCTGGCACATTTTATACACTTCATAAATGGGAAATATAGCCCTTTTATCTGTATTAAATGTTGTTGACAAAGAGCTGCATAGTGTTATGGGCCCAGTTCTGGTCTAGAAAGAATGTACCCCCAAATTGATCATCATGTGGGAGAAAGATAGATCTGGGATATCATTGTAGAGCCACTGGAAGTCTAGACATTCCTTGACATTCCTACTGTCCAATATTCTGCTTCAGTGTTTGGGCAAATATGTTTATCTTTTCAGGCCTTGCGTCCTTGCATTTTTGTTATGTCCATGTAATGCCTAATTTGGAGAAAATCTTCAAGTCAAGCCTTGCGTCTTTTTTCTTTCCCTGTCACTGAGTCACACTTGGCTTCTCACAGAAGCCATTAACCAAGAAACACTCAGGTACAAATCTCAGAAGAACTTGAATGAGGCTGGGCCTGAGAGAAGCTGACATATTTACTGCTGTTTACCTAGTCATAAACTTCTCCATGCCAGGAGCCTCAGGCACTGGAGGTGGGGAGAAACAGGATGGAACAGTGAGGGGGAAGGGGCGTTTTGCCAGGTCCCCCTCAAAGAAGAGTGGATTGAAGGCAGGTCAGAAGTCAACACCAGCTTAACTGTTGCAGTGTGTGCTGAAGAGGGCTCTGCAGTCCTATCAAGATGCAATCTCAGCATCAGATTTCAGTGGGGAAGAGAGCTTGTCTGTAAATGAAAGTGCGGCTTTTACTCTTAGCGCGCTTGTGAGCTGATGTAATACAAGTGTCAGGTTGATGTATGAAGGTCCCTGTGGCATTTAAGAAAATAGCAGCTGCTTGTTTCCTTTCACATGGTCATTCCTTTTGGTTTAAAGAGGCTAAGATCAGTGGACCCGGCACAAGTCTGTGGGAAAAGAACTTTTCAGGGTTCCAGTCCTAGTTCCCTGAATGTAACTCTTTGATATTGCCATTTTACTTAGTTTTTTCATTTGTAAAGGAAGAGGGTTCCACTTTCCAATTTCTAAAATCCCTAAATTTTGGTGACTTCTGCTTGGAGTAAGGCAACGAAAAATGTTTCCATAACACACTGGTCTGCTCTGCTCTCTGGAGTCCTTCCTACATGCATTGCAGTGAGCATTTGAAGATGGGGTAGGGGAAGAGCAATGGTCATCCCCAGCTTTCCCCATCACTCTACATTAACATTCACATGCTGCGGGTCTTATTCTGTGAAATGAAGCTCAAAGTGCCCTTATCTAAGTTAACATTCTCATTTAAATGTAATTTTAAATGTTCATCATTCAAATCTTGCTTTACTTATGCTGAATTCATTCTACTGCAATCTTCTCAATGTGTAGGTGTTAGATTGTAAAATCCCATATTGTGTGTTGTGTGTGTGTGTGTATATATACATATATACATATACATATATATACACATATATACATATACATATATATACACATATATATACATATATACACATATATATACATATATACACATATACACACATATATATATGGGACAGGGTGGCAGGAGCAAAGACGGATGAAGGACTGGTGTTATGGGTCATCCTTCTTATCAGTATAAGGTGAGAGAAGAAATGAATTAGAGAACCAAAGAAGCTTGCATTCTGATCTTCATCCTAATATTTGTGTATTTAACTTTCCCTCTACCCTTCACATTATCCACACACATACGAGTTTGTTTCTTTGGTTCTAGAACTATGTTTTAATCACTTTAATATTCCCTAAAGGGAATCACATGTAGGAGATTAACTGAGTTGGATCTCTCCAACTACATCCAGGAATTTTAGCAATCATTCCTTTGCATTAAGCATTATCATTAGGCCAGGTGTGGTGGCTCATGCCTGTAATCTGAGCACTTTGGAAGGCTGAGGCAGGATGATCACTTGAGCCCAGGAGTTTGAGGCTGGAGTGAGCCATGATCGTGCCACTGCACCCTAGTCTAGGCAACAGAGAGAGACTGTCTATACAAAAAAAGAAGCATTATTATAAGCCTTCCACTCTTATTTTTAATATAGTATATGTGATATGTGAGGCACTTTTCTAAGTACTTTATATGTATTTTCTCTATTAACTTCATGACAATTTTATGAGATAAGTACTATTGTCATCTCTATTTTAAGATTTAAAAAAATATGTTACACAGAGAAGGTAAATAATATATCCTAAGATACACAGATGGTTAGTAGTAGAGCCAGGAATAAAAAACCAGACAGACTGACTGGAGACCTAATGTTCCTACCTCTTCCACAATTCTACCTGTGAATGTAGAGATGATTCTGAAAAAGTAGTACATTAGCTATTAAACATCTTGTTATGAGTTGCTGTGCTCCACACTTGTAGATCCCTAAGATCTGGCATAACAGAGGGCTTAAAATGTAAAGATAAGGAAAGACTGAAATAGATAGACCACTACCTAGACTAATAAGAAAAGAGAGAAGATCCAAGTAAACACAATTAGAAATGAAAAAGGGGGATATTACCACTAAGCCCACAGAAATACAAAGAACTATCAGAGAATATTATGAATACCTATATGCACACAAACTAGAAAATTTAGAAGAAACAGATATATTCCTGAACTTATACACCCTCCCCAAAATGAAGCAGGAAGAAATTGAATCCCTGAATAGACAAATAATGAGCTCTGAACAGATAGTAATGTTTATCAGTAATAAACATTCTACCAACCAAAAAAAGCCCAGGACCAGATAAATTCACAGCCAAATTCTATCAGAGGTACAAAGATGATCTGGTAGTTTCCTAATGAAACTATTTCAAAAAATTGAGAAGGAGGGACTCTCCCTAACTTATTCTATAAGGCCAGATACCAAAATCTGGCAGAGACACAACATAAAAAAGAAAATGTCAAGCCAATATCCTTGATGAACATCGATGCAAAAATCCTCTACAATATACCAGCAAACTGAATCCAGCAGAACATGAAAAAACTACTCCACCATGATCGAGTTGGTTTTATCCCTGGAATCCAAGGTTGGTTCAACATACGCAAATCAATAAATGTGATTTGTCACATTAACAGAACTAAAGACAAAAACTACATGATTATCTCAACAGATGCAGAAAAGGCTTTTGATAAAATTCAATATCCTTTCATGTTAAAAACTTTCAATAAACTGGGTATTGAAGGAACATACATCAAAATAATGAGCCGCCTATGACAAACCCATAGCCAACATCATTCTGAATGGGAAAAAACTTGAAGTATTCCCCTCAAAAACCGGAACAAGATAAGGCTGCTCACTCTCACCACTCGTATTCAACATAGTATTGGAAGTCCTGGCCAGAGCAATTAGGCAAAAGAAAGAAATAAAGGGCATCCAAATAGGAAGAGAGAAAGTCAAACTAACCCTGTTTGAAGATGACATGATTCTATATCTACAAAACCCCAGAGTGTTGATCCAAAAGCTCCCTAAGCTGATAAACAACTTAATAAGCAAAGTCTCAGGATACAAAAATCAATGTACAAAAATCAGTAGCATTTCTATACACCAACAATGTCCAAGCTGAAAGCCAAATCAAGAACACAATCACATAAACTATAGCCACAAAGAGAATAAAATATCTAGGAATATAACTAAACAAGGAGGTGAAAGATCTCTACAATGGGAACTAAGAAAGTCCTAAAATAAATGACATAAACAAATGGGAAAATATTTTATGCTGATGGATAGGAAGACTCAATATATTTAAAATGGCCATACTGCCCAAAGCAATTTATAAATTTAATACTATCCTTATCAAACTACCAATGGCATTCTTCACTGAATTAGAAAAACAATATTTTAAAATTCATATGGAACCAAAAAAGAGCCTACATAGCCAAGGCAATTCTAAGCAAAAAGAACAAATCTGGAGGCATCACATTATCTGATTTCAAACTATTCTACATGGCTACAGTAACCAAAACAGCAAGGTACTGGTACAAAAACAGACATATAGACCAATGGAACAGAATAGAGAGCCCAGAAATAAGGCTGCACATCTACAACCATCCAATCTTCAGCAAAGTTGACAAAAGCAAGCAATGGGGAAAGGCTTCCTATTTAATAAATGGTGCTGGGATAACTGGCTAGCCATATTCAGAAGACTGAAATTTGACCCCTTCTTTACACCATATACAAACATAAACAAGATGAATTAAAGACTTAAATATAAAACTCAAAGCTATAAAAACTTCGGAAGACAACCTAGACAATACCATTCTAGACATAGAAACTGGCAAAGATTTCACGATACAGGTGCCAAAAGCAATTACAACAAAAGCAAAATTGGCAGAGGGGCTCTAATTAAACTAAAGAGCTTCCACACAGCAAAAGAAGAGTAAACAGACAACCTACAGAATGGAAGAAACATTTTGCAAACTATGCATCCAACAAAGATCTAACATTCAGCATCTATAACGAACTTAAACAAATTTACAAGGAAACAACCCCATTAAAAAGTTGGCAAAAGACATGAACAGAAAGTTTTCAAAAGAAGATATACATGTGGCCAAGCAACATATGAAAAAGAGCTCAACATCACTGATCATTAGAGAAATGCAAACCAAAATGAAATAATATCTCACACCAGTCAGAATGGCTGTTATTAAAAAGTCAAAAAGTAACAGATGCTAGGGAGGTTGTAGAAAAAAAAAATGCTTATACACTGTTAGTGGGGGTGTAAATTAGTTCAACCATTGAGGAAAGCAGTGTGGTGATTCCTCAAAGAGCTAAAAAGCAGATCTACCATTCAACCCAGCAATCACATAACTGGGTATATGCCCAAAGGAATATAAATTATTCTACCACAAAGACACATGCATGCATATGTTCATTCCAACACTGTTCACAATAGCAAAGACATGGAATTAACCTAAATGCCTATCAATGGTAGATTGGATAAAGAAAATGTGCCATATATACACCATGGAACACTATGCAGTCATAAAAAATAACAAAATTGTGCCCTTTGCAGGAACACGGATGGAGCTAGAGGCCATTACCCTTAGCAAACTAATGCAGGAACAGAAAACCAAATACCATATGTACTCCCTTGTAAGTGAGAACTAAATGATAAGAACTCATGGACACATAGACGGGAAAAACAGACACCGGAACCTACCTGAGAGTGGAGGGTGGGAGGAGGGGAAAGATCAAGAAAAATAACTAATGGGTACTAGTCTTAATACCCGGGTGATGAAAAAATCTATACATGAAACCTCCGTGATATGGGTTTACCTATACAACAAACCTGCATATGTACCCTTAAACTTAAAATAAAAGGTTTTAAAAAAGACTGTTAGAATTGATTGTAAAATTTCTCAGTTATGTTTTGTAAAAAAGACAGAAAGAGGAAGAAGAATTTCTATATCAGTGGTTACACTTATCCCACAAAATTTTAGTTAACAGTTAAATACCCTAATCAACTGGCTTCAAACTGACATACACAGCTGTTCATCAGATGCCTGTGGAGCTTCAAATGAAAACAAACAAAACGGAATAACCTCAAAAGCAAGATCTTGCTTACACTGTGGATGGAGATGTAAAATGGTAGAGAGAATTTGGGAAACAATTTGGCAGTTTCTTACACAGTTAAACACACACTTTTCATATAACCCAGCCATTGCACTCCTGTATCATGCAAGAGAAATTAAATCATATGTCTACATGTATTCTTATTCATGAATGTTCACAGAAACTTTATTCATAATAGCCAAAGCCTGGAAATAACCCCAGTGTCAAACTGGTGAATGCATAAACAATTTGCAATATATGCATACAGTGAAATGCTATTGAGAAACATAAAGAAATAAAATCCTGATACATGCAACATGGATAAATATTTTAAAAAATCCTAAATTAAAGAAACCAGATACAATGTACTGTATGTTGTATGATTTTATTTTTATGAAATTTGTAGCAAACACAAAACTAGAAGGGTGGGAGCATACAAGTATTTGAGTCAGGAGTAAGGACATTAACTGCAGGTGAACACAGGTAACTCTTTTGAGGTGATGCAAATATTATAAAATTAGGTTATGGGATGTATTAGCCCATTTTCACGCTGCTGATAAAGACATACCTGAGACTGCACAACTTACAAAAGAAAGAGGTTTAATTGGACTTACAGTTCCATGTGGCTGGAGAAGCTCACGATCATGGCGGAAGGTGAAATGCTCATCTCACATGGCAGCAGACAACAGAAGAGAGCTTGGGCAGGAAAACTCCCCCTTATATAACCATCAGATCTCATGATACTTATTCACTATCATGAGAACAGCCCAGGAAAGACCTGACCCCATGATTCAATTACCTCCCACCAGGTACCTCCCACAACACGTGGGAATTCAAGATGAGATTTGAGTGGGGACACAGCCAAACCATATCATTCTGCCCCTGGCCCCTCCCAAATCTCATGTCCTCACATTTCAAATCCAATCATGACTTCCCAACAGTCCCCAAAAATCTTAACTCATTTCAGCATGAACTCAAAAGTCCACAGTCTAAAGTCTCTTCCAAGACAAGGCAAGTCCCTTCTGCCTATGAGCGTGCAAAATCAAAAGCAAGTTAGTTACTTCCTAGATACAATGGAAGTACAGGCATTGGGTAAATACGCCCATGCCAAATGGGAGAAATTGGCCAAAACAAAGGGGTTACAGGCCCTATGCAAGTCTGAAACCCAGCAGGGCAGTCAAATCTTAAAGCTCCAAAATTATCTCCTTCGACACCGTGTCTCACATCCAGGTCACACTGATATAAGAGGTGGGCTCCCAGGGCCTTGGGCAGCTCTGCCCCTGTGGCTTTGCAGGATATAACCCCCCTCCTTGCTGCTTTCACAAGCTGGTGCTGCATGTCTGTGGCTTTCCAGGCATATGGTGCAAGCTGTCACTGGATCTACCATTCTGGGGTCTGGAGTACAGTGGCCCTCTTCTCACAGCTCCCCTAGGCAGTGCCCCAGTAGGGAATCTGTGAGGAGGCTCCAATCCGACATTTCCCTTCCACACTGCCCTAGCACAGGTTTTCCATGAGAACACCACCCCTGCAGCAAACTTGCCTGGGCTTCCAGGCATTTCCATACATGTTCTGAAACCTAGGTGAAGGTTCCTAAACCCCAATTATTGACTTCTGCACACTCACAGGCTCAACACCATGTGGAAGCTTCCTAGGCTTGGGGCTTGCACCCTGTGAAGCCACAACACAAGCTCTACATTGGGCCATTTCAGCCATAGCTAGAGTGGCTGGGACACAGGGCACCAAGACTCTGGGCTGCACACAGCACAGGGACTCTGGGCCTGGCCCATGAAGCCATTTTCTCTGAGGCCTCTGGGCCTATGATGGGAGGGGCTGCTGTAAAGACCTCTGACATGTCCTGGAGACACTTTCCCCATTGTCTTGGTGATTAACATTCGGCTTCTTGTCACTTAAGGAAATTTCTGCAACTGGCTTGAATTTATCCTCATAAGATGGGGTTTTCTTTTCTATCACATTGTCAGGATGCAATTTTTTGAACTTTTATGCTCTGCTTCCCTTATAAAATGGAAGGTCTTTAACAGCACCCAAGTCACCTCTTGAATTCTTTGTTGTTCGAAATTTCTTCCACCAGATACTCTAAATCATCTCTCTCAAGTTCAAAGTTCCACAAATCTCTACAGCAGGAGAAAAATGCCAACAGTCTCTTTGCTAAAACATAAGTCACCTTTGCTCCAGTTCCCAACAAGTTCCTCATCTCCATCTGAGACAACCTCAGCCTAGATTTCATTGTCCATATCATTATCAGCATTTTGGTCAAAGCCATTCAACAAGTCTCTAGGTAGTTCCAAATTTTCCCACATTTTTCTGTCTTCCGAACCCTCTAAACTGTTTCAACCTCTGCCTGTTACCCAGTTGCAAAGTTGCTTCCACATTTTTGGGTATCTTTTCAGCAGCACCCCACTCTACTGGTACCAATTTGCTGTATTAGTCTGTTTTCATGCTGCTGATAAAGACATACCCAAGACTGGGCAATTTACAAAAGAAAGAGGTTTAATTGGACTTACAGTTCCACGTGGCTGGGGAAGCC